>NC_090269.1:364047336-365405461 GCF_040414725.1 Anabrus simplex | reverse complement strand
AATGCATGTGGGCTTTTTTGGAATGACAAGTCACACACACTGTGATTGGGATTCGACGTACAACAGGAAGAACCTTGGCTATGTTCATGGTGTAATATTCACGTAAAATTACAAGCTTGCTTAATAATAATAATAATAATAATAATAATAATAATAATAATAATAATAATAATAATAATAATAATAATAATAATAATAATTGGCGTCTCTGAAAACTGTAAAAGCAGTTCATGGGACATAACAACCAATAACGTTATTTTACTAACGGTCATGTACATTACATTTCATTCCAGCAACACTCTCCAATATCATTTCATTTCATCTATCATTCTTTAACCATTGCCCCCAGAAGAATGCGACAGGCTTCGGCAGTCGGCACAATTCCTATCAATTCCTATTCTCGTCGCTAGATGGGGGCTTCATTAATTCCGTTCCTGACCCGGTAGAATGTCTGGAAACAGGCTGTGCATTTTCATTTTTCATATAAATTACGGTAACTACGGAAGGAGTTATTTTTGTTCCAGTGTATCTAATCACGCGGTCTCCTGTATTAATAATAATGTTATCTGGTTTACGTCCCACTACATTCCTACGGTTTACGGAAACGCCGAGGTGCCTGAATTTGGTCCCTCAGGAGTTCTTTTACGTGCAAGTAAATCTACCGACACGAGGCTGGCGTATTTGAGCACCTTCAAATACGACCGGAATGAGCCAGGATGGAACCTGCCAAGTTGGGGTCAGAAGACCAACGCCTCAAACGTCTGAGGTACTCAGCCCGGCCCTCCTGTATTCAAACGCCTTCAAATATCAACCTCCTATGCAGGATTTAATCCTACAAACTTGTGTACATGCGATAAAGATAAACCATAGTGCCAACTATAAGTCATAAATATCTAATCGAGGGCCGATGACTTAGATGGAAGGCCCCTTTAAACAGCAAGCATCATCATCATCATCATCGTCATTATCAACATCTAACCGAACATTCCGAGCTATATCTATTGTCCCCTTAACGACGACAGTCACAGTCCACTAGCGCGTTTATATCCATGGATACGTCAGCACAGTTATTTCTACCCTCAAATCTCACCATCTACCACAGCTCCGAAATAAACGAACCTCTTTCATAGAAATGTCAGATTACACAAGAAATTTAGAGTAATTAGTTGATATCCAAGAAAGAGCTATTAAAGAGGACAAAGAATTTTACCCTCTAGAAAACAGGGGAAAATGCCAGCTTACCAATGATGCAGCGACGATTCTTTGGTTCCTCGAAGCCCAGTTCTTTCGCCCAGTCGGGCGCCGGTTGGCCGCAGCTAATGCGGTACTCGTTATAAGCTAGCGCATCGCTGATAAGTGTGTTTACTTGACGATCTCCCAGGGCCGCATGCAACTTTGGGTTTGACTGGTCGGAGCGGATAGCTGAGAGCAGCCAGGCCGGCATCAAGCCGAAGCGCACACATCTCATCACGGACATGAGGTCTGATTCCCTCTCCCGCCAGTCGTACAACAACCACCTGCAAGCCGCCATAAATATTTCCATTTCCACATGGAGCAATAAGTAATTAGAAGTTAGGAGCATGCATAAGTTATCCTTCGGCAACTTTACAAACTGTATTGTTTTCGTGAACGGTAAGAATGACCTTGAAATCCTCGACAGCATCATATCTCTCACGGATGGGAATTGTCGTATTCTTTCATCTGTAAATAGCAACAGGGCCGACTCTTCGTTGAATACTGCCGGAGAGTCAATAAAGGCCCAACATTGTTCTATTAAAGATTGAATTATCAAATACTGCGCGGCTAACAAGACATTCAGAACATTCCACCGTGTTAGTAGATAAAACGCATATTCATCTGGCTCTTTCATCCATCTATATATGAGTCTGAAGATTTCAGGTGACACCTGATCCTCTGGCAATTTCCAAGTCTCTCCGAAATCCCGAACTTCAAAGAAATCTGTATAACACTGCAGTATTAGAGAATAGCATTCGAAAACTGCTTCACCAATGATTATGGTGATATCTGGTTCGGCGTTATTTATAACGTTCTGTTCAATGTTTTGCAAACGACCTGCCCACGAGCATTTATCTATCTTTCTCCAATCAATAGGTTCGTCCACTAATCTTTCAACGTCGGATATTGTTTCTGCCTGGTCTTTAATTGTCTCTGCTTGGTCTTTATTTGGTCGCCGTGAGTTCAAGTGTACCTTTGATCTCATTTTAGATCGGTGTAAAATTTTATCTATTTCCTCTGAAATTTGGTTGTCATCCTTCGGAACGGTTATGGGAGAAACTTGGCCACAATGAGAACATTCCGTAGGAATACAGATGCGTTGGAGGCCTTGCGTACATTTATACTTTTCTGATGGTTCGAGAACTCGGTGGAAACCTGGTCGAAACATATTATTTTATTCTTCTTCTCACTGACTTAAAATTATCCTGATATTCCCCAGCAGGCGAGTCGCTTCAAGGACAGTATGTTTTACAGGCTCTTTCCGCCGAATTTCCCTAAACATGCATTAAAATAAGTAAACAACCAGAAATTTTGTGTCGTATTGTCTAATACTATTAATTCTTCATAGCTTACCATGGAAACCTCAAGAATGGATGGACTTTATTTCTCAAGAATGAATTATACAAGAGGAAGCAAATAACTACCTTCAAACACAGACTCTTTTAGTGAAATGAAATGGCGTACAGCTTTTAGTGCCGGGAGTGTCCGAGGACAGGTTCGGCTCGCCAGGTGCAGGTCTTTTGATTTGACTCCCGCAGGCGACCTGCGCGTCATGATGAGGATGAAATGATGATGAAGACGACACATACACCCTATCCCCGTATCAGCGAAATTAACCAATGATGGTTAAAATTCCAGACCCTGCCGGGAATCGAACCCGGGAACCCTGTGACCAAAGGCCAGCACGCTAACCATTTAGCTATGGAGCCGGACACTCTTTTAGTGATTAGTCTGAACGCCGCCCGCGACCAAATTACTTCTCTATTTTCTGCTTATAACTGCATCTTGAGCATTTCTACAAACGCCACCGTAAACATTCGTTCGGTGTCGAGTAAAACCATAGCCTCTTATGCTTCTATCTCCGGTTGTCCTACTTCGTCTACATCTATATACCCTAGAAAGAATGTTGTGGCATGTCATGTGCAACTGGAAAGTTTCGCCTGGTCCTGAGCCAACTGTGTAGCCAAATGGGGAGACTTCCCCACCAGCGTCTTCATCCAGTCTATCCAACTGGTTTGTGCTCGTCCCTGATCTCCTTTTCTCTGCACTTACCTATCTACCAAAATCTCCTCCATTGCTCTCGTTCATCTGGAGATGTGTCCAAAATATTTTGCACGATATCGATTTGATCTTTTCCATTAGCCTACCCTTGACTTTTAGCTCTTCAAGAACTGATGCGTTTTTGCGGTGCTCTGTTCAAGATAGTTGTAGGACACAGTGATATGCCCACATTTCTAATGCTTCTATACTCATCCTGTCACTTGCCTTGATAGTCCATGTCTCAGCAGAGTATGAGACAATCAGGAATATGAAAGCTTTGACCAACTTCACTTTATTGTTCTTAGAGATTTCCTTGCCTTTCCAGATCGTATTTATTGGCAGTCGTTGTGCGAGCCATTGAAAGACGTCTTCTTGATCTCATCCGAGCAACCTCGGTTCTTGGATATAGGAGCCCAATGTATACAGATTTCTCCACTACCTCAAATCCAGCTACCTGGTTCAGATTTTGTTAAGTTATTTGTCCTGCAAACGATCATGTCCTTTGTCTTGCTGATGTTGAATTCGAGGTTATACTCCGTGCTCACGTTACCCAGATGATCCATTATGATCTCCATTTCCCTGGCACTTGTGCTTACGGTAAGGGTATCATCCATACCGACTCATGAGCACAGGTTCATACAGCGTGTTCATTCCTAACCTGGACTTTGAATTCATGGTGAAAGTGAACTCTAGCAACAAATTTTCAGAGGTTATTCAGGAATGTTAGTTGAGTATTTTGGTATAAGTAACCCATAATCGCTGATGATTCATTACCAGCGTTGCCAATCGTAGCAGAATTCAGTTACGTATAACAGAATTTAGGTTTTGAAGCACAGTCATCGAAAAGCATTGGCCAGTCTTTCTTTTTACATTCACTAAAGTAAACTTTCCCCTTATTTTTCACCAGCTGTCCTTAATAATCCAGTTTCTTAAGGGAGGGAAAATGACTTTTACCGTGGCTTTATATACTATATTATTTTTAAGTAACCAATCTGATTAGCCCTCTGGCCCACTGCTTGCAGATCACCAAAATATGCTAGACTGGATTTTCCACTCTGTCAGTGAATTATTTCTCGAGCGGAGTCCGGCTCTATGGCTAAATGGTTAGCGTGCCAACGTTTGGTCACAGAGGTCCCGGGTTCGATTCCAGGCAGGGTCGGGAATTCTAACCATCATTGGTTAATTTCGCTGGCACGAAATCCTCATCACGACGCACATGTCGCCTACGGGAGTCAAATCGAAAGACCTGCACCTGGCGAGCCGAACATGTCCTCAGACACTCCCGATATGAAAGCCATACGCCATTTCATTTCTCGAGCTGAAACCATTCCTGGTAGCATGTTTGGCTTTTATCCGTTTTTCCTTTAATATTCCAAACGTTGCCATGTTCTACGCGTACAGTAGCTTTGGGGTTATTTAGCGCATTCCTATCCACGCAATGTCACTGTAAAAATTTGTCTCAAATGCAACATAATAATTGCTTTTACACAAAAAAGTGAAAAATCTGCGGTAAATTAAGAAATACCGTCGTTATTAGAGAAATATGATTACATACTTACGGCCTGTAGACAGGACTCGTTTATGTCGTATTCTGCTGCTGGTGCCGTCTTTTGTTGATTTCTTCAGGTCCAGGGTTAGCACCGAGGAATCGGAGTGCTATGTCTTTGTCCATATGACTAGCGTGGCCAGTTGAAACAGCAAAATGGAGGTTTACGGAAAATCAACTAAGGACGCATTCAACAACTTGGTGTTGCACATTACAGAGAAATATCGTAGGTTCCACAAAAATGATTTTTTTTGAAAGAAAAATAGCATGATCCCTGGACCAATAAATATTTTTTTATTTTTGTTTGAAGGAAAATAGCATGATGCCCCGACCAATAAATGACTTACTGAATCAGTTAGTGCACAAGTCCACAACTCGCCGTAACGATATATCATATGTTCTTTTCCTCAAAATATCCATCCTTTTTTGTTCAACACATGATTCCTATCCACGAAATGTCACTGTAAAATGTGTCTCAAATGGAACATAATAATTGTTTTTACACAAATGAAGTGAAAAATCTGCGGTTTCCGCTACTGGTGGCGTATTTTGTTAATTTCTTGAGATCCAGGGCTAGCAACGAGGAATGGGAGTGCTATGTCTGTGGATTATCATTATCTTTGTCCATACGAAAGCAAAGAAGTTCAGTGAACACAGACACCACATACGAAACTGTAGAAAGTTAAAGACAAACAAAGGACATACGTGTGTTATTGTTAAAGTAGGTATATGAAATATTCTCCACAAATAAAATATTTCTTAATTTACCGCAGATTCTAGACTTCATTTGTGTAAAAGCAATTATTAGGTTCCATTTATGACAAATTTTACAGTGACATTTCGTGGATAGGAATGCGCTACGTAACCATGTTTCACTATCTATCGAATAAATGTTATTGTTTGATTGGATCCACTCACCAAGGTATTTAAACTTATACACATGGTTTATTGTTCCATATTTGGTGTTCAGTTAGGTCGTGTTGTCTTTGATGTTTGATATTACTTCCGTCTTTTCAAACGATATATGCAAGCCTGTTTGTTCTGCTACATATTTCAGCACATTAATTTTTTCTGTTGCAGTTTCAAAATTTTCTGTCATTATTGCTGTATCATCCGCAAAAGCTAAGCAGTTAATTTCTACTCTATTCTTCTTCGTCCCAATCCATAAAGTTCTGAACAAGTTTCTACCTTGTAGGATCTAACGCCACCTCTGTATTACTTTCTCCAATACGCAGTTGAACAAGAGTGGTGATAGTCCATTTCCCTGCCTAACACCCCTTTTATTTTCAAAGGCTGCAGAGCAGCATCCTTGGAATTTTACTGTGGAGATGGCATTAGTTAGGATTGCTCGTATTATCGCCAGCAGCTTTTCGTCGACTTACATTTCTGCGATTATTTGAAGCAACATATTGCGCTCAATGGAGTCGTATGTCTTTCTGAAGTCTACAAATGTGCACACATACGTTCGACCCCTCAACATATGATATCTTATTAACGTTTTAGTATTGTGGATTTGCTTCCACTGCTGATCGGCCTTTACGAAAACCTCCTTGGTATTCTCCAAGGTAGCGCTCAACTTGCTGTTCTAGTCGTTCTAGGATGGAATCTTATATACCACTGGGAGTAAGGATATACCACAATAGTTATTTACATCTTTGATATTTCCTTTCTTATGTAAAGGATGGATTAAAGCTACCTTCCAGTCCTTCGATAGTTGTTATTTCTCCTATATGCCAATGATAGTTTTATGCAAGACGTATATTGCTTCTTCCGGAGCGTATTTCCATAGTTTTGCTATCATGGAGTCTTCACCAGAGGCCTTGTTGTTTTTTATTCTTCCTATGTGGCGTTGGATCTCATCGCGATCCGGGGAAGAAGGTGGTAGGTTTTGACATTTTGGTTTGTTGGTTCTGATAGGGTTAACTGGTTTTTCGCAATTTCAAAGTTTGTCGAAGTATTCGGCAAGGACCTCACAGTTTTCTTCATTTGATGTTGCTAAAGTTCTATCTTTCATTTGAAAGCAGAGGGAGGGAGGCTTGTGCCCTTGTATCTTCTGTTTAAAACCCCTGTAATATTATCGGGACTCACTTCGCTGGAAGTCTTGCTCAATCTCGTTCATTTGTTCTTTTTTGTACTTGCGTTTCTCACTCAGTCTTCGCCGTTTGTGCGCGTTGTTTGTAGATGTCCCAATCTTTCCCTATTTTGGACGTGTAGTACATTTTCCAAGTATGCATACGATCCACCAAGGCTTGTACGCAACTTTCGTTCCACCAGTCATGTTTCTTTCTCATTTTAACCTCTGCTACTTCTTTTGCAGCTTGAACCATCTGCTTTCTTGTCCTGTTAAAAGTCCAAGTCCAGTGGCCGGTCGAGTTCTTTGAAATAGTTCTGTTTTTCTCTGAGTTTATTTGTGTTAAACCGGGTTAGGGCAGGTTGATTCTTTTTCCTGTTTAAAGGGATGGGACTGGACTTCAACACAGAGACATAATGGTCTGAATCTATGTTCATCCCCTTTTTGACTCTGGCATTCATTATTTAGGGACTGTACCTTCGAGGTATTGCAGCATGGTCTAGTTGGAATTCTCCCATTGATATGTTTGGTGATCGCCATGTAGTTTGTCTCCTGGGAAGATATCGAAAGTGGGTGGACATCATCTGGAGGTTATGCTTTTCACATAATTCAACAAGACGCTTTCCATTCTCGTTGGTCCTCTTGTGAGTCGAGTCTCGCCCAATGACGTGTCTGTATTTCTGTTCCCGTCCTATTTGTGCGTTGAAATCACCCATTAAGATTTTGACATGGTGTATTGGAATTTTTGCGATTCTGGTATCGAAGGTGTTCTCTGTGTTCTCAGAATCCTTTTGATTTTGGTCCTTAGTCGAGGCTTAGGCATTAATCAACGTATACGTTTTGTTAGCACAGCGGATGGATAGTAGAGATAGCCGATCGCTTATAGATTCAAAATTTGAGACAGGCCTAAGGATTGAGGTGTTGACCGCAAATGCCGTGCCGAAGATTGGAGTGTTCTTCATTACTCTCTTTTGGGCTTTGCTCTTGAAAAAATGGTACCATCTGACCATCTGATTCTAAAGTTCCTTCGTCCGTGAAGCGGGTTTCTTGCAATGCTATTACAGAGATATTGTTTCCATGGAGGGCTTTGGTCAGCTGTTTCACTTTCCAGTTTGTTTTTTGCTATTTGCTTTACGCCGCACCGACACAGATAGATCTTATGGCGACGATGGAACGGCCCTAGGAGTGGGAAGGAAGCGACCGTGGCCTTAATTAAGGTACAGCCCCAGCATTTTCCTGGTGTAAAAATGGGAAACCACGGAAAACCATCTTCAGGGCTGCCGACAGTGGGATTCGAACCCAATATCTCCCTAACCGCACGGACAACTCGCCCGGTTTGCCAGTTTGTGTTAGAGAGTTTATGTTGAAGTATGCCAGAAAAGTATTAGATTTGGGTTTTAGTTTTCGTGACTCTGTGGGATTTCCAAGACGCTCTGACTCGTTTTCAGCATGACGTAGCATCCCAGCCCCCACCCGAAATCCGAATGGGATGCGTGCGTCACTTCTCGGCGACGGTGGATTTCTGCAAAGAGTTACCACCTCGGATAATAGTTTGTTTCCGTTGTGCCATCATACTTGTAAACTTGAGTTTGCTTGGAGCAATTGTTCACTCCAAATACAACCAGGATTGTTAGTCCTGGAGGGCCTTGGTTGTTACTGAGGCATCTATTTTACGTCCTAATGGAGACCCTCCTCCTTTATCCGGACTTGGGACCGGCAACAGCAATTACTGAGCTACTCAATCCACCCAGTAGTTACTGCAGGTGAATTTATTATTATAATTATTATTATTATTATTAGTATTAATTATTAATTATTATTTCAAGGGAATAGAGTTTCCAAGCTGGTAGGGTCGCGTAACTGTGAGCTTGCAATCGGGAGATGGTGGATTCGAATCCCAGCGTCGGCAGCCCTGAAGATGGTGTTCCGTTGTTTTCCATGTTCACACCAAGCAAATGCCACAGCCGCTACCTTCCCAAACCTAGATCTTTCCCATTCTTGCGTCGCCAAATACTTTCGGTGTATTAGTGCGACGTTAAACCACAAACTGGATGTGTCGACGATGAAAACGATCAATTCTGGACCCGCCTTGAAGTAATAATAACAATAATAAGCATCATCATCAGCAGCGTCATCATCAAGGAACTTCGTATACGCTAGAAAGGTAGAAAAAATGGAAAAATTTCCAGTGTTCAACAGATAATGCATAAAAATACTGGTAGAAGGTAGGTGAAGCCATGACAAAGTGTATAAGTATTGGGGGCAGAATCATTAGAAGTGTCTTATTTAAGAAAATATGTTTTAGACGTTCTGACAAACTACGGAATCTGCAAGGCCTGCGCAGAATATCTACTGAAGAGTGGAAAAGATTAGACTTAAAATGGTTTGATGAGATGATGGATAGGGTGCCAAGAAAGATACAAGCATGTGTCCGTAGAACGGGACGAGTTACCGGGTATTGAAGGTGTTGAAGTAGCCGTGGGTATTGCGAACGGAGAACCCAGATATCCACCTGAGAATAGGAGCAGAGGAATGTTTCCACGGGATGGCTGCCGTAGGAGATGAATGACAAAGGAACCCCCAGCAGCTCTGAACTTTAGAACGTGGTTTAGCAATCACAGGACCCTCAGCTGAGTCTGGTAAAACTTCCACTTAGTTGTGCCTGGCTCCTCGCTTTCATTGTTCCTATCTGACCTCACTAGTTCTCCTCTGACCCCGACGGTATAAGGTTTGCGAGGATTAGGGAATCTTTCATTTTCGTGCATTTAGTGATCCTTCATCAGTCAATAATCAGCATTTAGGACTGTCGCCCAGGTAGCAGCAAAGCAAGCAAAGTCGACTCCATATACTGTAGGTAATGAAGGCCCGCGGAGGGGTGGAAGGTAAAGGCTTCCACTATCCGTAACCTCGGCACTTGATGCGACCGCCGCCCGACCGCCTCTGCCCCCAGGAATTAACCTGGTACTCATTTTGTGTGAAGGCTGAGTGAACCTCAGGGCCATGTGCACGTACGGAAGTGGAAATCTCGTTTCTTAATTTTTACGACTTCCTGACGGGGATTCGAAACCACGCCCTTCCGGACGAAACGAGTACGCCTTTACCGCCTCGTCCAGGCAGCCCCTGCCCAGGTAGCAGATTCCCTATCAATTGTTTACCTAGCCTTTTTTTAATGTTTTCAAAGATCTTGGAAATTTATCGAACATTTCCCTGATAAATTATTCCAATCCCTTATTCCTCGTCCTATAAATGAATATTTGCCCCAATTTGCCCTCTTGAATTCCAACTTTATCTTTATACTAGCTCTTCTACCCGTCCTTGACGGAACAACCATTTAGCATGTGGTTGATTACATATTTGTGCACCCCTCATATTCTACCTGTCAGGGGCTTGATTATCAATCAATCAATACTGATCTGCATTTAGGGCAGTCGCCCAGGTGGCAGATTCCCTATCTGTTGTTTTCCTAGCCTTTTCCTAAATGATTTCAACTGTGTCGGCGCGACGTAAAGCAGCTAGCAAAAAAAAATTATTTCAAAGAAATTGGAAATTTATTGAACATCTCCCTTGGTAAGTTATTTCAATCTCTAACTCCCCTTCCTATGAATGAATATTTGCAACAGTTTGTCCTCTTGAATTCCAACTATCTTCATATTGTGATCTTTTCTACTTTTATAAACGCCAATCAAACTTATTCGTCCACTAATGTCATTCCACGCCATCTCTCCGCTGACAGCTCGGAACATACCACTTAGTTCAACAACAATAAAGGTGTTTAATTTAATCCACCTATTCAATACTTTTATTATCACTTAGTGTGGTTACATAAATAGACTCACAGTTAAATGGGACACGTTTCGCCCTCAATTAAGGGCACCTTCAGCCTAAAAACAATCATCAAGAGTACAACAAATATTAAAAGTGGAAGCTAAAAGTTTAGCCAGTTATTAAAATTCGGGACATAAAAATGTGAAAAATGATACAATATATAAAGATGCTAATGGAAACAACTATAATCTCGTCGGAGACTAAAACTTCTTCCATTAAAATTCAAATTAAAACAGTTCATTTAAAATGTTAGTGGAAAACCAAAGTGGTAATAATACACTGACTGACAGAGCAAATGCAACACCAAGAAGGAGTGGTCAGAACTTTATGCCAATTGCAGGGTAGACTGACGTCACTGAGGTATGCTCATGATGTGAAATGCGCCGCTGTGCTACGCACGTAGCGAACGATAAATGGGACACGGCGTTGGCGAATGGCCCACTTCGTACCGTGATTTCTCAGCCGACAGTCATTGTAGAACGTGTTGTCGTGTGCCACAGGACACGTGTATAGCTAAGAATGCCAGGCCGCCGTCAACGGAGGCATTTCCAGCAGACAGACGACTTTACGAGGGGTATGGTGATCGGGCTGAGAAGGGCAGGTTGGTCGCTTCGTCAAATCGCAGCCGATACCCATAGGGATGTGTCCACGGTGCAGCGCCTGTGGCGAAGATGGTTGGTGCAGGGACATGTTGCACGTGCGAGGGGTCCAGGCGCAGCCCGAGTGACGTCATCACGCGAGGATCGGCGCATCCGCCGCCAAGCGGTGGCAGCCCCGCACGCCACGTCAACCGCCATTCTTCAGCATGTGCAAGACACCCTGGCTGTTCCAGTATCGACCAGAACAATTTCCCGTCGATTGGTTGAAGGAGGCCTGCACTCCCGGTGTCCGCTCAGAAGACTACCATTGACTCCACAGCATAGACGTGCACGCCTGGCATAGTGCCGGGCTAGAGCGACTTGGATGAGGGAATGGCGGAACGTCGTGTTCTCCGATGAGTCACGCTTCTGTTCTGTCAGTGATAGTCACCGCAGACGAGTGTGGCGTCGGCGTGGAGAAAGGTCAAATCCGGCAGTAACTGTGGAGCGCCCTACCGCTAGACAACGCGGCATCATGGTTTGGGGCGCTATTGCGTATGATTACGTCACCTCTAGTGCGTATTCAAGGCACGTTAAATGCCCACCACTACGTGCAGCATGTGCTGCGGCCGGTGGCACTCCCGTACCTTCAGGGGCTGCCCAATGCTCTGTTTCAGCAGGA
This sequence comes from Anabrus simplex, assembly GCF_040414725.1. Lineage (NCBI taxonomy): Eukaryota > Metazoa > Arthropoda > Insecta > Orthoptera > Tettigoniidae > Anabrus > Anabrus simplex. The sequence goes on along the minus strand of NC_090269.1, from coordinate 365,393,483 downwards.
TAATGCCCGCCCACACACTGCTCGCATCTCCCAACAGGCTCTACGAGGTGTACAGATGCTTCCGTGGCCAGCGTACTCTCCGGATCTCTCAGCAATCGAACACGTGTGGGATCTCATTGAACGCCGTTTGCAAACTCTGCCCCAGCCTCGTACGGACGACCAACTGTGGCAAATGGTTGACAGAGAATGGAGGACCATCCCTCAGGACACCATCCGCACTCTTATTAACTCTGTACCTCGACGTGTTTCTGCGAGCATCGCCGCTCGCGGTGGTCCTACATCCTACTGAGTCGATGCCGTGCGCATTGTGTAACCTGCATATCGTTTTGAAATAAACATCAATTATTCGTCCGTGCCGTCTCTGTTTTTCCCCAACTTTCATCCCTTTCGAACCACTCCTTCTTGGTGTTGCATTTGCTCTGTCAGTCAGTGTATAAAGCCAACGACATGCGGGCGTGAACACAAGCATTAACATAACTGTCATAAAGGGGGGTGCGATCGTTTTGATGGATAAAGATACATGTATCAAGAAAACTGCAGATTTTTTGATAATAACAAATACACATTAGTGACTAAAGATCCGTTAGCTAAAATTCAACGCAACTTAAAGGCCTTACTTAAAAGATCCAAATCTATATTTACCGAACAAGAACAATTAAAACTTATCAATATGAATCCTATGCTCCCAGAAACTAGAGCTTTGCCCAAAATACATAAAAAAGATATTCCGATTCGTCCGATTATCAATTGCCGAAATTCTCCCACGTACAAGGTCTCCAAGTACATTCATAATTTTTTGAAAAGACATTACACTTTTAATAATAAACAACCATTAAGAAATTCCATTGTCTTGTGTGACATTTTGCTTAAATTTTTCGTGGGTACAAACCAGATGATGTGTTCGTATGACGTAGTGAATATGTTCCCGAATATTCCGACAGATAAAACTGTTAATATCATTCATGATAATATTTGTAAACACAGTAATCTTTATAAAACGGAAGTAGAAGAATTCACTAGATTGTTAAATTTCGTATTCGACAATAATTACTTCTCATTTAACAATAATATTTATAAACAGAATGGATTAGCAATGGGTGACCCAATATCGGGCATCCTTGCCGACATATTTATGGATTCAATCGAACACAATGAAATAATAGCAAAAATTAATGGAATTGATTCATGGTTGAGATATGTAGATGATACATTTGTAACCATAAACAAAGATGTCACTACAAGTCAAGAAATCTTAAATAAGTTAAATGAAATCGAACCCAATTTGAAATTCACGAAAGAGGACGAAGTCGATAACTCATTGAATTTTCTAGATGTAACCGTTACGCGTAAGGTTAACACTTTTGATTTCCAAATATTTAGAAAACCGATACAATCATCTACAACTATAAACAATTTTTCTTTACACCCGAATTCACATAAACAAGCATCTTTTCACAGTCTGATTTATAGAGCACTTAGAATCCCTCTATCTCCCAAAAATTTGCAGAGAGAATTAAATTATATTAGGTACCTCGCTAAACAAAATTGTTTCAAAATAGAAATGATCAACAAATTAATCAATAAAATTAAGAACAAGTTATCCACAAATCTGATACCAGAAAAAACAAAAAACTGAGTATGCTACATTCACTTTTAATAATCCAGCTATACACCAGATTACTAACGTATTCAAGAAACATCATTTTAATATAGCTTTTAGAACTACTAATACTAACCAGTCCGTATTCTTTAATCATAAAAAAGTTAATTATGATAACAATCGTTATTTGGGATCAGGAGTATACAGACTCAAATGTACTCAGCGTAATTTTTCATATGTCAGACATACTGGGAGAAGTTTTATGACAAGATACATGGAACATGTTAACGCAGAAAAACATAGGAAATACTCAGCGATGAGTTCGCATATGAAGGAGACTAGTCACAGATTTGAATCCATAGAGAAAGACCTAGCGATAATTAGCAACAGAAAAAGGAAGAATGTTGAACGAATTAGAAAGTTTATATATCTATTTAGATCAGACGTACAATAAGCAACAGAATCTTAATGAAACCACGGACAGTAAAAGTATGTTATATGAATTAATACCGAAATTATTAAAGTCAGTTCGAATAAATTTAGGATACCTAATATATTTCATTCTTCATACTCTAATACTCCTCCCATACCTACAGATATTAGGCCTACTTCCAGCAATACGGTTGACTCCACCCCTTTGTCAGCCTCGTCACAATTGACTCCACCCATCCTCTCCTCCATTCCACACTCCCCTATTCCTTCCCCTCCGAGTTCACTGCCGCCTCTGCAGCACAGTTACAACACCAGACTCAGAGCCAACAGAAGGGCAGCAACCAACACAGCAGTAGATAACAAATAACACCTTTCAACTAACATGTAAGTCCTCATCTGTTTCAATTTTTGTAATCCGAATTCTCCCCTTACGTTCAACATCTTATTTCATTTTTTCCTTCTCTTACAGAAAACATTATTTTCAGTATCTACTGAAATTTCCTGGCAAGTTTTCATCCGATATATTACCTACCGGTGCTAAGGGCCACTTACAATTTTTCAACCGATGCTTCTATCTCAATTCATGCTGACGAATTTCATCAGCGGCCTTGGATTATTGTATTTATGAGAGTCATGTTAATGCTTATGTTCACGCCCTCGTGTCGTTGGCTTTATATTATTACCACTTTGGTTTTCCGCTAATATTTTCAATGAACTGTTTTAATTTGATATTTAATGGAAGAAGTTTTAGTCTCCGACAAGATTATAGTTTAATCATTGACAATGTTTCCATTAGTATCTTTATATATTGTACCATTTTTCACATTTTTATGTCCCGAATTTTAATAACTGGCTAAACATTTAGCTTCCACTTTTAATATTAGTTGTACACTTGATGATTGTTTTTAGGCTGAAGATGCCCTTAACTGAGGGCGAAACATGTCCCATTTAACTGTGAGTCTATTTATGTAACCACTATAAGTGGTAATAAAAGTACTGAATAGGTGGATTATTATTAAAAACCTTTATTGTTCTTGAACTGTAAATTTTCAATACGGACCAAAAATGAGATTTATAACATGTAACATACCACTTAGTCGAGCAACTCTCCTTTCTCTCAATTCTTCCCACCACAAACTTTGCAACATTTTTGTAACGCTACTCTATTGTCGGAAATCACCCAGAACAAACCAAGCCGTTTTTCTTTGAATTTTTTTCCAGTTCTTGAATCAAGTGTTCCTGGTGAGGCTCCCATACACTGGAACCATACTCTAGTTGGGGTCTTACCAAAGACTTATATGCCCTCTCCTTTACATCCTTACTACAACCCCTAAACACCTTCATAACCACGTGCAGAGATCTGTACCCTTCATTTACAATCCCATATGTGATTACCCCAATGAAGGACATTCCTTATATTAACACCTAAATACCTACAATGATCCCCAAAAGGAACTTTCACGCCATCAACGCAGTAATTAAAACTGAGAGGTCTTTTCCTATTTGTGAAGCTCACAACTGACTTTTAACCCCGTTTATCAACATACCATTGCCTGCTGTCCATCTCACAACATTATCGAGGTCACGTTGCAGTTGCTCACAATTTTGTAACTTATTTATTACTCTATAGAGAATAACATCATCCGCAAAAACCCTTACCTCTGATTCCACTCCTTTACTCATATCATTTTTATATATAAGAAAACATAAAGGTCCAATAATACTGCCTTGAGGAATTCCCCTCTTAATTATTACAGGGTCAGATAAAGCTTCACCTACTCTAATTCTCTGAGATCTATTTTCTAGAAATATAGCAACCCATTCAGTCACTCTTTTGTCTAGTCCAATTGCACTCATTTTTGCCAGTAGTCTCCCATGATCCACCCAATCAAATGCTTTAGACAGATCAATCGCGATACAGTCCATTTGACTTCCTGAATCCAAAATATCTGCTATATCTTGCTGGAATCCTACAAGTTGGGCTTCAGTGGAATAAACTTTCCTAAAACCGAACTGCCTTCTATCAAACCAGTTGTTAGGTTCACAAACATGTCTAATATAATCAGAAAGAATGCTTTCCCAAAGCTTACACACGATGCATGTCAAACTGACTGGCCAGAAATTTTCATCTTTATGTCTATCACCGTTTCCTAAATACACAGGGGCTACTATAGCAGCTCTCCATTCATCTGGTATAGCTCCTCCGACCACACAATAATCAAATATGTACTTCAGATATGGTACTATATCCCAACACATTGTCCTTAGTATATCCTCAGAAATCTTATCAATTCCAGCCGCTTTTCTAGTTTTCAACTTTTGTATCTTATTGTAAATGTCATTGTTATCACATGTACATTTTAATACTTCATTAGCATTAGTCACCTCCTCTATCTGGACATTTTCCTTGTAACCAACAATCCTCACATACTGCTGACTGAATACTTCTGCCTTTTGAAGATCCTCACATACACACTCCCCTTGTTCATTAATCATTCCTGGAATGTCCTTCTTGGAACCTGTTTCTGCCTTAAAATACCTATATATACCCTTCCATTATTCACTAAAATTTGTATGACTGCCAATTATGCTTGCCATCCTGTTATCTTTAGCTATCTTCTTTGCTATATTCAATTTTCTAGTAAGTTCCTTCAATTTCTCCATTCTTCCACAGCCATTTCTAACTCTATTTCTTTCCAGTCTGAACTTCCTTCTTACTCTCTTTATTTCTCTATTATAATAAGGTGGGTCTTTACCATTCCTTACCTCCCTTAAAGGTACAAACCTGTTTTCGCATTCCTCAACAATTTCTTTAAACCCATCCCAGAGTCTGTTTACATTCTTATTTTTTTTCCACCGATCATTGTTACTTTTTAGAAACTACCTCATGCCTGCTTTATCAGCCATATGGTACTGCCTAATAGTCCTACTTTTAAGACCTTCCTTTCTATCACATTTATTTTTAACTACGACAAAAACAGCTTCATGATCACTAATACCATCTATTATTTCAGTTTCTCTATAGAGCTCATCTGCTTTTATCAGCACCACATCCAGGATATTTTTCCCTCTGGTTGGTTCCATCATTTTTTGAATCAGCTGTCCTTCCCATATAAAATTATTTGCCATTTGTTGGTCATGTTTCCTGTCATTCGCATCACCTTCCCAATTGACATCTGGTAAATTGAGATCTCCCTCTACAATCACATTTCTTTCCTTGTCGTTTCCTACATAGCTGATTATCTTATCAAGTAATTCTGAATCCGTGTCAGTGCTACCCTTTCCCGGTCTGTACACCCCAAATATACTTAGTTTCCTATTATCTTTAGAAATGAGCCTTACACCCAGAATTTCATATGTCTCATCTTTAACTTTTTTGTAGCTTACAAATTCTTCTTTCACCAGAATGAACACTCCCCCTCCCACCATTCCTATCCTATCTCTATGATACACACTCCAGTTCCGTGAGAACATTTCTGCATCCATTATATAATTTCTCAGCCATGATTCAACTCCTATTACAATATCTGGTAAATTACTCAATTCTATTCCTTTCTTTAGAGTACTTCTACAGTTTAACACTAACAATTTTATGTCATCCCTACTTGATTTCCAGTTCCCTGTTCCCTTATCACCGCTCCCTAGGCCACTCCGTTTCCCTGAGTGTACCTCCCTATTACCCATCCAAACAAATATCCTAACTTATACGTACCACTGCGGTTTAAGAGAAGGCCATCTGAGCGCAGATCTATATCTCCTACCCACCCATTAGGATCTAGAAATTTCACTCCCAGTTTCCCACATACCCACTCCATAGTTTCATTTAAATCCCCAATCACCCTCCAGTCAGTATCCCTCCTACACAGTATTCCACTAATAACAACCTCCGCTTCCTTAAACTTCACCCGTGCTGCATTTACCAGATCCCACACATCTCCAAATATGTTGGTACTTATATCAGCTTGCCTTACGATGTTGGTACCAATGTGAACACTACCACCTTCTCCTTCCCCTTCTCCGTCTCTTCTACTTTCCCCAATATCTGCCTCAACCTAATTCCTGGATAACATTCTGCCCTGGTTCCCTTTCCTCCACACACTTTCCCCACGTGTCTAACGATGGAATCCCCTATAACCAGAGCCTCAACCCTACCCACCTCATTTGATCCCCTCCCCTCCTGGTCATCCCTATCTTTCCTGATAGCTGCAGAAGCTACTTCCTCCTCCCTTTTCTCCTTCCCATGACCCTGTTCCAGCTGTCTTTTCCTATCCTCTACTCTACATTTCCTTTTCCTACCTCTTGCCTTCCTCCTACTTCCACACATCTCTGCAACAGTTCCCTGTCCCTCATCTTCCCTCTGTTGTTCTACCTGTAGTGACTCGTACCGATTTCGCACAGACACCTCTCTGTGGCCCTTTGCTCTTTCATATTATTTTGGATCATTGCTAATCTTTATTTGATCTCTTCCTTCCCGTATAAAAGAAAGACATGTATCGGGTTAATATTTAAAAACTAGTGACATATATAAATCCTTTAAAACATTACCAGAACGAACAACATAGGAACACTCTTTACAATATATAGAGTTAGTTATCAATCAATCAATCAATCAATCAATCACTACTGATCTGCATTTAGGGTAGTCGCCCTGGTGGCAGATTCCTTTTCTGTTGTTTCCTAGCCTTTTCTTAAATTAATGCAAAGAAATTGGAATATCTTGAACATCTTTCTCGGTAAGTTATTCCAATCCCTAACTCCCCTTCCTATAAACGAATATTTGCCATAATTTGACCTCTTGAATTCCAATTTTATCTTTATATTGTGACCTTTCCTACTTTTAAAGACACCATCCAAACGTATTCGTCTACTGATGTCCTCCCACGCCATCTCTCCTCTGACAGCTCAGAACATACCACATAGTCGAGCAGCTCGTCTCCTTTCTCCCAAGTCTTCCCAGCCCAAACTTTGCAACATTTCTGTAAAGCTACTCTTTTGTCGGAAATCGCCCAGAACAAACCCAGCTGCTTTTCTTTGGATTTTTTTCCAGTTCCTGAATCAAGTAATCCTGGTGAGGGTCCCATACACTGGAACCATTGCTCTAGTTGGGGTCTCACCAGGGACAAATATGCTCACTCCTTTACATCCTTACTACAACCCCTAAATACCCTCATAACCATGTGCAGAGATCTGTACCCTTTATTTACAATCATATTTATGAGATTACCCCAATGAAGATCTTTCCTTATTGTACCGGGCGGTACACCTCTACACCATTTATTTAAAAGTTGCGCCAGTTGAAACTCCTCTTCTGGAGGAAGGTTGAACTTTATCTATTCTATTAATTCTCTACTTTCTCAGAAGATGTCACCACGTGGAAAATTTTGAGTTTTTGAACTGTGTCACTTTTGATGTGTTTTTGTTTCGCTTGAAGTAAGAAGTGTGAACTTTCTCTTCTAGAGGACACTACTGAAGAATTACAATAGTGCGACCTAGTGCGGAGTCAAAGAACTATTTTGTTGGAGAAATTTCTATTTCAAGAGTTTGTTCTTTGTTAAATTTCCTTCTGTCATTGTTTAAGTTGGCTGTATACCCCTCTTTTTCCCCTTAGTTTGGATCTAGCCAATCCCGAATTTCTTTAATTAATTTTCCACCAATAATGTGTTTCTTTTTCCTCTATGTAGGGGTTTCTTTTCCCGAACCAATAAAAAGTTTGAGGGAGGGTGTTTTCTTTCCCCTAACGACTAGAATCTTCCGCGAGGGTATTTAAACTGCTGATTTTAGGGTCTCGGGGCCACTTTTGTTCCATCTCTCAGTGTGTAAAGTACATAGCAGGAGGCGGGAAGCGCCTCTTTCTTCACCAGCTGTTCAACTTCAGGTAATGGCCTCTTAATAACATCTTTTCTAGCTAGAGTTGGCAGTTTAACTCTCGCGGCGGGTTCTAGGTCTTCCACCATGTAATTTTCCTTTCAAATGTAAAAGCAACTGGTATCTATTCTATCTTTCAAACTACATATCGGGATAGAGAGTGCTTAACCCTCTCGAGCTCCCACTCACATTGTTTTGAGGTGAACTTATTTTTCGCAACCTATTCTTCAGTAATGTAATGTAAGTTTGTGTTTTCTTAAGTCACCTCAGTAGTATGGGATTAGCCCTTGCATCAGCGGCCTAAGAGCCAACGTAGGTCTTAGAAACAAAGTGTATTAAGGAGTGCAAGTTCGCCTCCTCTCAAATTGTGATTTTAGAGGTCACGTAATTAACCTTCTTTTCATTTATTAGACCTCAGTAGATTGGGTATTTCTCCCCTGTGTTTTGGTCCGTTGAGGACAACTTGAAGGTGGAGTTTGGTGTAGCCTTTGAGAGGCTTAAATTTTGAGAGCGTGGGGCTCTTTTGAAAATCGAGTGTCATATGCCTCGTGGAGGCTTTTTAGTGTAATTTGGAGCAAGGGCTCCGAGGTATGAATGGGGTTTTCTGCCCCTCTGTTGAAACTAGTGTCTTTGAGGTAAAACTGGGCTGATTGCCCAAGCATTGTGTTTTCGGGGCTCGAAGCCCAAATCCTGTATATATTGTGACTCCCCGTTGATTTGCTACATTGTACCTGCCATGCTTGTTATATCTTTGTTTTAAAAAGAAAATATAACCTTGTTAAATTTTGAAATTAATTTCTCTTTAGTAGCTTGAGATCCATTCACCACCCAGCACCTTCTTTCACGCCTACCTACCACAAAAACACGGTAACAAGTGGTAGCAGAGCGTGGTTGAATGGGTCTCAATTTAGCCCCTTTTGACGGCTAAACATTGCTTTGATTCGAACTCTAACAATTGTCTCAGTTGCTGGAATTTTTTTGAGTTTTTCAAAATTGTTCTGTCATCATGCCCGGCCCTCGCGATGTTCTCCTCCTTAACTATTTGCGCAAAGAGGAGTTGATATACGAGTTAACTATCAGAAATGTGCAATCTGGAGGCACGGTTGCAATCGACACCAACAAGCTTAGAGAGTCCCTTGATTTGCCCATTTCCATCCCCAACTTGGGAGAGAAAGAAATTGATGACTCTCTTTCCACGATTGTCGAGAATATTACTGGGCTTGCATCGGTAGTCAGCTTTTTTGATGAAAACGATCCATCTCCTAATCAAATTAAGCGTGTGCAAGGCAGGCTGTATCACTTTGCAAATAGAGTTAATGATCTGTTGTCTCTAAAGGTGAATGACGTTCAGAGGAAGCAAGCTAATACGCTCCTTGAAACTATTTCTGAATTGTCTAATAAGGTCACTCAATTGCTAACCGGCGAAGCTCCTCCCAAATCTGATCAGCCCACCATAGTGAATGTAAGTAGTGAGGAAGAACCTGCTAAGGGAGAAGGCAATAGGATAACCGTTGCTGCTCAAACTATCTCTGCCCCATTGGACAACGAGTCTGAACGCCGCACATCGTTGAACAATGTACGTGCTGAATTAACTTCCTTGCCATTGAAACCTTTACCTACTATGTCGCCCGGGTTTAGCAGCTTGCCTCATCCATTGGCAATGTTGCTCAGAGGTATATCCAAGTTTTCCGTTAATACCACCAGTGAAGTAATTTCATTTTTAAGATTTCTAGTGGAATTTCAGGATCATGCTCTTGTTTTTTCTCTTTCGCCATGTCAAATTTTGCAAATTATCTATCCGTATGCTATTGGTATTCTCTCTGATAAAATAGTTAGAGCCATCGCTGAGCAATCTTCTATTGAGGATTTCCATGCCCATTTGCTAGCTAACTTCATCCCGGCTAGGGCCAGGTCCTCCCTTATTCAGAAATACTATTATCGGGTACAGCGCTTGGATGAAAACCTGGCAGACTTCATCCAAGATATTAAGTTTTATACTAGGGTGTTTGCTCTTCACTTCCCTGAGGATCAAATTGTACAAGCTATTGTGGAAGGTATTTCACCATCCTATAGGTCATATTTGTGTTTCGCGGCGTGCCCGCAAACTTTCTCGGAACTTGAAGCATTGGCCGTCTCAGCGGAAGGTGTTAGATACGCCGATTCTTTGCGTGTCGCGAAAGAACCCCCGCCTTCCTTTAGCGACACTCGGCCTCCACCTCGCCGACCAGTCAATCCCCGTAAATGTTATGCTTGCGGGTCGCCTGACCATCTGCGGAATAAGTGTCCTCTGATCAAGTCAAGTGGGACAAGGAATGGAGCAGGGTCATCACAAGGCTGTTTTAAGTGTGGGGCCTTCTCACATATCGCCAAGAATTGCCCAAACTCAAATAGCACCCCCTCCTGCTCAACTTCTGGTGCAAATTCCAGCTATGCCAATAATAAAAAGTGACTAGTGGCGTCGGCTGAGCCGACTAATCCATCTTCCCGAGACTCAGCCCCTAGTAAACAGATTGTAAATGCAGAGAACGACCAGCCTTCAAATTCTTCTTTTGAATGCCCTAAAGAATGTCTTAGGATTGCGGCGGATACCCCCGCACCTGTTCCTTTTCTTAAGATTGAGGTAAATAACGAGCCTATAACAGCTCTCTTAGATTCAGGCAGTGTTTGTTCCATTATTTCGGCTGATTGGTATTCTAAATTGAAATCTGTTTGTAAACTCCCTGACTATGACTCATCTCCTGTTAAATATGTTTCGGCTAATTCATCTCCATTAGAAATTCTAGGTTCCTTACATGTCAAAATTCGGGTTTTTAAATTTACATGGAAAATCAAATTGTTTGTGGCCAAGCATTTGTCTTGCCCCATCATACTGGGAGCGGACTTCATGTCTCACACTGGTCTGGTGCTCGATCTTCAGAGTAAGTCGTGCACATTCAAATTTGCCTCTAACTGTAAAATCCCTCTATTAAAGTGTACTTCTGCATCATGTTCATCTATTTCGCCTACCCAGGATGAGATGTTGTTAGACCTTAGACATCTACCTGAGGAGCAGGCTGATAGTATTCGCAAATTGTGTCAGTCGTTTCCCGAGGTGTTCTCTGATACTCTTGGTGTTACTGACCTTATTGAATACAAAATTGAGGTCACGGATTCGATTCCTGTTCGCTTTCCACCGTATAGGCTATCTCCACCTAAAATGAAGGCTCTGAAAGAAATCATCGATCAGATGTTGAAGGATGGTATTATTAGGCCCTCTAAGTCAGCGTATTCTTCGCCTATTTTTCTAGTCCCGAAACCCCAAGGAGGCTTCAGGCCTGTCATTGATTACAGGGCTCTCAATCGGAAGGTGGTGTTACAATCTGTGCCCCTTCCCGACCTTCATTCTTGTTTTTCATGGTTTCGTAAGGCCAAGTTCTTCACCATCTTGGACTTGAATCAGGCCTATAATCAAATTCCCCTTGCCGAAGAGTCTAAACATCTCACAGCGTTTGCCACGGACTGGAACTTATACGAATACAACCGCGTGCCTTTCGGGCTCCCCACGGGGGCAGCTGTGCTCACTAGGCTACTAGATAGGGTCTTTTCCGACATCAAATTTGAGTACTTATATCACTACTTAGATGATGTCGTCGTATTTTCAGAGACCTTTGAAGAACATCTAGATCATCTGCGAGAAGTTCTCAATCGCCTTCGTAAGGCTGGGTTAACTGTTAAGTTGTCCAAGGTTGCCTTTGCTAAGCCCTCTATGTCATTCCTAGGGCATATTGTGTCACCCGATGGGGTAGCTGTCGATCATTCTAGAACACAGGCCATCCGTGATTTTAAACCTCCTAAGGACATCAAAGGTATCGCTAGATTCATTGGTATGGTGAATTTCTTCAGGAAGTTTATTCCTAACTTCGCTAATAGAGCGGCGCCCTTAAACCTTCTTCGTAGGAAAGGCATCAAATTCGAGTGGGGACCTTCTCAACAAGCCGCTTTCGAAGATCTTAAATTAGCTCTCTGTAATGCCCCTGTACTTGCTATGCCTGATTTCTCGAAGAAATTCATCGTCCAAACGGACGCGTCGTCGTCAGCTGTAGCTGCAGTCCTTCTTCAAGAGACTGAACTAGGGAGGCGTCCCATCGCCTATGCATCTAGGACTCTATCGGCTCAAGAAGCCAAGTATTCCATCTATGAGCTCGAAGGGTTGGCAGTCTTATTCGCCTTAGAAAAGTTCCGTCTCTATCTGGAACATGTCAAATTCGACCTGGAGACTGATAATCAAGCCTTAAGCTGGGTCTTAGGTAGGCCGCGTCGTACAGGTCGTATAGCCCGTTGGGCCATCCGTATTTCTGCCTTCCAATTCGATGTCAGGCATATCAGAGGTACCGAAAATGTTGTGGCTGATGGACTCAGCCGTATGTTTTCAAACGAGGTCGAGACCCAAGAACCGGTCGACAGTTCATCACCTTCCGAGTCCATACTATCTGGTGTTAATGCCATCTTAACAGATGCTCCCATGCTCTTTAGGGATATTGAGAAATACCAACGTGAAGATCCGACGCTGGCTCCGATAATGGAAACCCTTTCTTCTGGGGAACATGTTGTCCCTTATGTTCTGAGGAATGGTGTTCTATGTTGCCCATCGAGGCATGATAGGATGATGAAAGTTGTCGTTCCAGCTGTTCTTGTACCTATGATCTTCAAGTATTATCATGAGACCCCATTAGGAGGGCATCTTGGAATCTTTAAAACCCGTGAAAAAATTCGTGAAATGTTCATCTGGAAAGGTATGGACGGTGAAATCCGTGAACTTGTAAAAGCTTGTAAATCTTGTTTGATCAGTAAACCCACCATGTCCACTAAAGTAGGCCTTTTGTCTTCTCATCAAGCGTCGCGCCCCATGGAACGCCTGTATATCGATTATGTAGGACCCTTCCCCCAGTCAAAGGGTAATGCTAACAAGTTTATCTTTGTGTGCGTAGATGGCTTTACTAGATTTTCTTGGTTATTTCCGACTAAGCTGGCTACCGCTCAGTCCACCATTACTTGCCTAAATTCTATTTTTGCTTCTTTTGGTCCGTGCCAATACATTGTATCTGATAATGCTAAAGCTTTTACATCAAATCTGTTTCGTAAATTCTGTTTTGACTTGTCCATCTCTCATGTAACTACATCTGCTTATTACCCTCAACCATCTCTGGCTGAACGGGTTAACCGTAATCTCAGGTCCGCACTCATTGCCTATCATCATGAAGATCCTTCCAGGTGGGACACGTCCCTGCATTGGATAGCTTTTGCTTTGAATTCGGCGGTTCATGAATCTCACAAGTTTACTCCAGCTTCTTTGATGTTTAAGTTTGTTCCCAACTCGCCGCTTTCTAACCTCTGGTCTCTGAATGACATTCTACCCGAGACAATAGATCCAGACAATATTAAAGATCTTTGGAAGAAGGCTAAAGCCAATCTTGAAGTGTCTCATGAAAAGGTTAGGGAAAGGTATGATCGTGGACGGAGACCCACCCCTTTGAAGGTAGGCGACCAGGTTATGGTCAAAAATTTTGTTCCCGCGGGCAAGCTTGCCCCCAGATTTCATGGGCCTTGTGTCATTCTCGATTTTCTCACACCGGTTACCTTATTGTTAAGTAATCCAGCCACCGAGAGGATATTTAGAGTTCACCTGTCCCAGGTGAAACCGGTGTAAATTCTGTGTTAACTTGCTTCATATTATTTTGAAAGGATATGAAGGTTATATTTTTTTTTTGAGTTTCACTTTTAGGCATTCTGCCCCTTCTGTAATATTTTGGTTTTAGATGTAAGCCTTTTGTACAACCTGCCCCGATCCGTTAAACTGCCATCCTGTCCTTGCCACGACCATTACCACGCTCCCGTCTCCTGCTCCACTCTACACTGTGGCTTCATAATAGTAAATGCCATGGATATCTACACGCCGCTGGCCCCTCAACCTCTCCACAAGCCTGTACCCTCAAAGAAAATGATTGTCCAACACAATTCTGCCGCCTAGCTTTAATGTTTCAGCGCCCCCGCAGCCGCGCAGCGCCGTGCAGCGACTGGGGAGGGGGATGGGCCCCCTCCTCTCCAGCGAGGACGACATGTGCACGGCGAGCCGGAGCTCACCTCCCGGCCAAGGCTAATGTGCGGCGCACGACCTGCTACATGCCCGCAGCCTGTATCTGTTCACCGCGGGCGCGGCGTACTTCAACACCTCTGCTCCCCTCATAGTGCGGGCGAGCGGTATCTCAGGGTACTTGAGGGGTTCGAGCGGCCTCCGTTGGACGCAAGCTGCAACGGCCGGTCCGGCCATTCGACTCAATCTACATCAACTACATGGACAGTCACCATAAGCAATAACTACACTTGGGAATTCAACTACAATATTTGGTGGACATTGCAAAATTTTTCTTCACCTTTAAGTATTAAAAGTTTATCTTCAGAAATTCAAATTCTACAAACATAAAGACTTTCATTCACCTGCAACAACAACCTTTTGAAACTGAATTAAGAAATCTTGTAAATGCTTCTGCTATCTATCTTCGTATCAACATCATTACTTGGACCTTGTTTCAATCTGATTTCATGTGTAACCCCTGGAGGAACTTTTGGGGGGGGAGGTCTGTACCGGGCGGTACACCTCTACACCATTTATTTAAAAGTTGCGCCAGTTGAAACTCCTCTTCTGGAGGAAGGTTGAACTTTATCTATTCTATTAATTCTCTACTTTCTCAGAAGATGTCACCACGTGGAAAATTTTGAGTTTTTGAACTGTGTCACTTTTGATGTGTTTTTGTTTCGCTTGAAGTAAGAAGTGTGAACTTTCTCTTCTAGAGGACACTACTGAAGAATTACAATAGTGCGACCTAGTGCGGAGTCAAAGAACTATTTTGTTGGAGAAATTTCTATTTCAAGAGTTTGTTCTTTGTTAAATTTCCTTCTGTCATTGTTTAAGTTGGCTGTATACCCCTCTTTTTCCCCTTAGTTTGGATCTAGCCAATCCCGAATTTCTTTAATTAATTTTCCACCAATAATGTGTTTCTTTTTCCTCTATGTAGGGGTTTCTTTTCCCGAACCAATAAAAAGTTTGAGGGAGGGTGTTTTCTTTCCCCTAACGACTAGAATCTTCCGCGAGGGTATTTAAACTGCTGATTTTAGGGTCTCGGGGCCACTTTTGTTCCATCTCTCAGTGTGTAAAGTACATAGCAGGAGGCGGGAAGCGCCTCTTTCTTCACCAGCTGTTCAACTTCAGGTAATGGCCTCTTAATAACATCTTTTCTAGCTAGAGTTGGCAGTTTAACTCTCGCGGCGGGTTCTAGGTCTTCCACCATGTAATTTTCCTTTCAAATGTAAAAGCAACTGGTATCTATTCTATCTTTCAAACTACATATCGGGATAGAGAGTGCTTAACCCTCTCGAGCTCCCACTCACATTGTTTTGAGGTGAACTTATTTTTCGCAACCTATTCTTCAGTAATGTAATGTAAGTTTGTGTTTTCTTAAGTCACCTCAGTAGTATGGGATTAGCCCTTGCATCAGCGGCCTAAGAGCCAACGTAGGTCTTAGAAACAAAGTGTATTAAGGAGTGCAAGTTCGCCTCCTCTCAAATTGTGATTTTAGAGGTCACGTAATTAACCTTCTTTTCATTTATTAGACCTCAGTAGATTGGGTATTTCTCCCCTGTGTTTTGGTCCGTTGAGGACAACTTGAAGGTGGAGTTTGGTGTAGCCTTTGAGAGGCTTAAATTTTGAGAGCGTGGGGCTCTTTTGAAAATCGAGTGTCATATGCCTCGTGGAGGCTTTTTAGTGTAATTTGGAGCAAGGGCTCCGAGGTATGAATGGGGTTTTCTGCCCCTCTGTTGAAACTAGTGTCTTTGAGGTAAAACTGGGCTGATTGCCCAAGCATTGTGTTTTCGGGGCTCGAAGCCCAAATCCTGTAAATATTGTGACTCCCCGTTGATTTGCTACATTGTACCTGCCATGCTTGTTATATCTTTGTTTTAAAAAGAAAATATAACCTTGTTAAATTTTGAAATTAATTTCTCTTTAGTAGCTTGAGATCCATTCACCACCCAGCACCTTCTTTCACGCCTACCTACCACAAAAACACGGTAACACTTATATTAAAACCTAGGTACTTACAATGATTCCTAAAGGGATCTTTCACCCCATCAAACCAGTAATTAAAACTCAGAGGACTTTTCCTATTTGTGAAAGTCACAACCTGACTTTTATCCCCGTTTATCATCATACCATTGCCTATTGTCCATTTCACAGCAATATCGAGGTCATTTTGCAGTTGCTTACAATTATAACTTATTTATTACTCTGTACAGAATAACATCATTGTGCAAAAAGCCTTATCTCTCATTCCACTTCTTTACACATATAATTGATATATATATATAAGAAAAAGGTCCAATAATACTGCCTTGAGGAATTCCCCTCTTAATTATTACAGGGACAGATAAAGCTTCACCTACTCTAAATCTCTGAGTTCTATTTTCTAGAAACAGTGCCGCCCATTCAGTCATTCTTTTATCAAGTCCAATTGCACACATTTTTGCCAGTAGTCTCCCATGATCTACCCCATCAAATGCCTTAGACAGGTCAATCGCGATACAGTCCAATTGATCTCCTGAATCCAGGATATCTGCTATATCTTGCTGGAATCCTACAAGCTGGGCTTCAGTGGAATAACCTTTCCTAAACCCAAACTGCCTTCTATCAAACCAGTTATTAATTTTGCAAACATCTCTTATATAATCAGAAAGAATGCTTTCCCAAAACTTACATACAATGCATGTCAAATTGAGTGGCCTGAAATTTTCAGCTTTATGTCTATCACCCTTTCCTTTTTTAACAGGGGCTACTATAGCAACTATCAATTCATTTGGTAAAGTTCCTTCATGCAAACAATAATCAAATAAGTATTTCAGATATGGTACTATATCCCAACCCATTGTCTTTAGTACAACCCCAGAAATCTTATCATTTCCAGCTGTTTTGCTAGTTTTCAACTTATATCTTACTGTAAATGTCATTGCTGTCATTGGTAAATTTTAATACTTCTTTAGTATTAGTCACCTCCTCTATCTGGACATTACCCTTGTAACCATCAATCTTTACATACGGTACTGCTGACTGAATACTTCTGCCTTTTGAAGATCCTCGCATACACACTCCCCTTGTTCATTAATGATGCCTGAAATGTCCTTCTGGGAACCTGTTTCTGCCTGAAAGTGCCTATACATACTCTTCCATTTTTCACTAAAAATTGTATGGCCGCCAATTATGCTTGCCATCATGTTATCCTTAGCTGACTTCTTTGCTAGATTCAATTTCCTAGTAAGTTCCTTCAATTTCTCCTTACTTCTACAGCCATTTCTAACTCTATTTCGTTCCAACCTGCACCTCCTTCTTAGTCTCTTTACTTCTCTGTTATAATATAGTGGATCTTTACCATTCCTTACCACCTTTAAAGGTACAAACCTATTTTCACATTCCTCAACAATTGCTTTAAACCCATTCCAGAGTCTGTTTACATTTTCATTTACCATTTTCCACCGATCATAGTTACTTATTAAAAACTCCCTCATGCCTGTTTATCAGCCATATGGTACTGCCTAAAAGTCCTAATTTTAATTTCCTTTCTTTCACATTTATTTTTAATTACCACAAAAACAGCTTCGCGATCACTAATACCATCTATTACCTCTGTTTCTCTATAGAGCTTATCTGATTTTACCAGCACCACATCCAAAATATTCTTCCCTCTAGTTGGTTCCATCACTTTCGGAATCAGGTGCCCTTCCCATATTAACTTAATTGCCATTTGTTGGTCAAGCTTCCTGTCATTCTCTTTACCTTACCAATTGGTATTTGGTAAATTGAGATCACCCGCTACAATCACGTTCCTTTCCTTATCATGTCCCACATAGCTGATTATCTTATCAAATTTATGCATACATTATATCATTTCACAGCCATGATTCAACTCGTATTACAATATCTGGCAAGTATATATATTAAATTACTAAATTCTATTCCTTTCTTTACAATACTTCTACAGTTGAGCACTAACATTTTATGTCATCCCTACTTGATTTCCAGTGTCCTGTTCCCTTAACACCTCTCCCTAGGTCCCCCTGTGGGTGGGGGCGGCAGGAATAACACCCACGGTATCCCCTGCCCGTCGTAAGAGGCGACTAAAATGGGCTTCAGGGGCTCTGATTTTTGGAGCGTGGGTTGGCGACCACGGGGCCCTAAGCTGAGTCCTGGCATTGCTTCCACTTACTTGTGCCAGGCTTCTCACTTTCACCTATCCTATCCGACCTCCCTTGGTCAACTCTTGTTTTTTCCGACCCCGACGCTATTAGGTTTGCGAGGGCTACGGAGTCTTTCATTTTCACGCCCTTCATGGCCCTTGTCTTCCTTTGGCCGATATCTTCATTTTTCGAAGTGTTGGACCCTTTCCATTTTTTCTCTCTGATTAGTGTTATATAGAGGATGGTTGCCTAGTTGTACTTCCTCTTAAAACAATAATCACCACCACCACCTCTCCCTAGGCCATCCTGTTTCACTGAATATACCTCCCTATAACCCTTCTAAACAAATTTCCTAACTTATATGTACCACTGCGGTTTAAATGAAGGCCATCTGAGCGCAAATCCCTACCTCCTACCCACCCATTAGGATCTAGAAATGTCACTCCCAGTTTCCCACATACCCACTCCTTAGTCTCATTTAAGTTCTCAAACACCTTCCTGTCAGTATCCCTCGTACACAGTATTCTACTGATAACAATCTCCGCTTCCTTAAACTTCACCCCTGTTGCATTTACCAGGTCCCACACATCCCCAACTGTGTTCATACTTATACCTGCTTGTCTTACGTTGTTAGTACCAACGTGAAACGCTACCACCTTCTCCTTTCCCTCCTCCTTCTTTTCTACTTTCCTCAACATCTGCCTTAACCTAATTCCTGGATAACACTCTACCCTGGTACCCTTTCCTCCACACACACTTTCCCGACATGTCTAACGATAGAATCCCCCATGACCAGAACCTCAACCCTACCCACCCCATTTGATCCCCTCCCCTCCTGGTCAGTCCTATCTTTCCTGGCAGCTGCGGAAGCTACTTCCTCCTCCCTTTTCTCCATCACATGACCCTGTTCCACCTGTCTTTCCTATCCACTACTCCACATTTCCCTTTCCTACCTCCTCCCTTTCTCCTACTTCCACACTTCTCGGCAACAGTTCCCTGTTCCTCACCTTCCCTCGGTTGTTCTACCTGCAGTGACTCGTACCGATTTCTCACCGGCACCTGTCCTGAATTTTGATCCTGAATGGAGCCCTTAGCCTGCAATCTCCTTCCCCTTAAAACATTAGACCAGCTGTCTTCTACAATTCCCCCCTTTCCTTACCAAAACTCTATTACACCTACTGTATCCTGTACATTGTTTGGAGGAGGCCTACTTTCCTTTCTGTCCTCCAAGAGAATCCTAATCATCTCCCACAACTTCTCCAACTCCTCCCTCATACTCCTTAATGCCTGGATACACCCACAGCTCCTACACTCGCACTCCTTTCCATTCTTTACTAAATAATGAAAAGAAAAGGAAAAATAAGATAACTTATTCTGCGCAAAAAAAAAATGAAAGGAAATAAATATTGTCTAGGTTAGTGTTATCTAGTGAGTCCACGTTCATTTAATAGTGTTTTAGGGTCATATTTATTATCAGTTTTGTGCCCTAAATATCTGCCATCTTGTTCACTGCTACAATAGTTCCACAGATATCACTACTTAGATGGAAACTCGTTATATCTATTTTAAACTTTTTGCCCTAACTGGCACCCACTTTGTCTCGTCTGCCATCACTACCATGAAGACCACAAAGAAGATGTACACTCTACTCTCTTTTCACGCGGTTGCCTAGGACACAGAGTCTGCCCATTTTGTCAGCCATCTTAAGAAGAGCAAATTTTGATACGACGTGTAGCGTCTGATCCAGAGTGGGCGGCTACACCCAGCGTCTGTTCTCCATGTTAGGAGCGACTGTATTCATACAAGGGAAGGCAACGGGAAACCACCCCAGTGACAATATTCCCAGGAAGTTACTATGGAGAGAAAGAATAAATCAAAGGCCCCTAGTCCCGGGCAGCTCTTAAGTGGGCAAGGGGTGCTAAGAATCCCCAGGTTTAACATAATTAAAAATCAACTACGTATAGCTACATGGAATGTTAGAAGTTTATATGCAGCTGGAAAGCTGGACAATATGATTCAAGAAGCCAGGCGATTGAAAATGAACATCTTAGGAATCAGTGAACTACGCTGGCCAGGTTCTGGATTGTGTCGCCATGAACATGGCACACTCTACTATTCTGGCAAGGACCCGCAAGACCGCAACCACTGGAATGGAGTAGGCGAACTATGTCAGATATGTCAAAAACTTCATACCAATCTCTGACCGTATAATGCTGTTACAGATGCAGAGTCAGCCCTTTAATGTAAGCATTATACAAGTATATACTCCAACAGTGGACACAAAACATGACAATGACATTGATGAGTTCTATGAAATGCTGAATAAGGTGTGTAAAGAAATCAACAGCACTGACATAATAATAATATCAGGAGATTTCAATGCCAAAATTGGGCAAGGTAGAAGGTCTGACTTAGTGGGAGAATATGGATTGGGTTCAGCTAACCAAAGAGGTGACAGACTATTCCAATTCTGCCAAGAGCAAGATCTAGTTGTTTGTAACACTTGGTTCAAACTTCATAAACGGCGCCTCTACACATGAATTTCACCACTAGAAAAGGAAACAGGAAGACCAATCAGGAATCAGATTGATTATATTCTGGTTAACAAAAGATTTAGAAATATTGTTAAACGAGCAACAACGTATCCTGGAGCAGATATTGGGTCCGATCATGTGCCATTAGTGGCAGATATCAGATTGAAATTGAAAACCACCACATCAAAACAAGTGTCTAACAAGTTTGATGTTACCAAATTGCGAAATGGTACAATTAAAAAATCAGTAAAACAAGACCTGAACAACAAAATGCAAATCAACAATAGCAACAACAATGACAACAATACAGAATATCAATGGAAAATATTACATGATACAGTGTTAAAAGTCTGTAAGGATCATCTTACATCAACAAGGCAAAAGAAGCAGAGTTGGATGACTGATGAAATACGGTACTTGATCTAATGGAACGGAGAAGACAAGAAAAGGGCAGAGAAGACAGCTACCGGCAGACACAAAGGGAGATTAAGAAGAAAATCAGATTAGCCAAGGAAAGATGGATGACAATGAACTGTGAAGAAATAGAAGAACTAAATAAAGACCATGATAGTTTCAAGTTATACAAGAAAGTAAAAGAGATAGCTGGGCTGTACAGAAAACAGACGCCAATGACTCTTTTTGATGACACCAGCAAACCCATCCTAGATGAACAAAAAATCATACAGACCTGGACAGAATACATAAACGAATTGTTCAGTGATGACAGAGGTGAAATTGTATACTTGCACAATGCAAAAGGTCCAGAAATAACAAAAGAAGAAGTATTACATTCCCTCACAATATCACCTAATGGTAAAGCAGTAGGTCCAGACCAGTTACCAGCTGAGGTTCTAAAACTAATAACTGAAGAGAATGTTGACCAAATTGCTAAATTTTCAATACAATTTATGATACTGGAATAATCCCAGAGGACTGGTTGCAATCGACATTCATCGCAATACCTAAAAAGTCTCATCCAAAGAAATGCAGTGACTACCGTCTCATAAGTCTGATGAGTCATATGTTAAAAGCATTCTCACGTATAATACACGCACGCATTAGAACGAAGTGCGAAATAGACTTGGATGACAACCAAATGGGTTTCAGAAATGCCTTTGGCACACGAGAAGCCTTATTCAGCGTCAATGTCCTGCTCCAAAAATGCCGCCAACTACACAAAGATGTATTTGCATGTTTCATTGACTATGAGAAAGCGTTTGATAGAGTGAAACATGAAAAAATGATAGAGATTCTCCAACGAAAACATCTCGATGGAAAAGACATACGCATCATACAGAATCTCTACTGGGGCCAACAAGCAACAGTCAAAATCAACCAAACCAAAACATCAGATGTGAAAATCAGAAGGGGGGTACGCCAAGGTTGTATACTCTCGCCGCTCCTTTTTAATATCTATTCTGACATCATTTTTAAAGAAGCTTTGCATGATGTTGAACTGGGTGTGAAAGTAAATGGTGTTTTGATCAATAATATTAGATATGCAGATGACACTCTGATTCTGTGCAACACTATAGAAGGCCTTCAAGAACTCCTGAACAGAATCCATGTCAAAGGTTTACAGTATGGTCTCAATATAAATGTAGCAAAAACTAAGTTAATGGTATTTAGCAGAAATAGTAATGCAAATGTCACCTTGTCATTAAATAACCGTAAAATAGAACAAGTCCACCAGTTCAAGTACCTCGGCAGCATAATAACAGGCAGTATGGATCCAGATAAGGAAATCAGATGCAGAATTGAGAACGCTAGAGCTGCATTTCGCAGGATGAACTCTTTTTTCTGTAATAATCATCTGAATCTGAAGTTCAGACAGAGATTAATGAAGTGCTACATCTGGTCAGTACTGTTATATGGAGCAGAAACATGGACCTTAAAAGCCACAAGTATCAAACGACTTGCCGCCTTTGAACTGTGGTTGCACAGAAGAATGCTTAGAATACCCTGGACAGATATGATAACAAACGATGAAGTCCTAAGGAGAGCTAGGATGAAGCAAGAACTAATAACAACTATAAAAGTTCGCAAAACAGCTTATCTAGGCCACATATTAAGAGGAAACAAATATAGCCTCATAAAGCTCATTCTCCAAGGTAAAATAGAGGGCAAACGGCGAGTTGGCAGACCAGGGATAACATGGTTACACAACATCAAGCAGTGGACCGGTATTGAGACAACTGAGAGATTCTTCCGACTAGCAGAAGACAGAAAAACTTTCTCCAGAGTAATCGCCGACGTCTGGGCAACCGGGTATGGCACTTGAAAAAGAAGTAGTTCACAAAGATCTAGGACTTAAACTTTTAAACGACTGCCACTGGTATTTCCTGTATTTTTTCCTATATAGGAAGAAGTTATAGAACGAAAAATCGCCATGAGCTATTTTCATCTAAAACCAACCCTAAGAGAGATTCGAGTTTTATACTTTAGGCCCTCCTCAAGCACCCACTCCGGCTGAAATTATTTGAACAACTTATAGCCAAGATCATACTCAACCTTGCTCTAAACCGAATACAAAGTTTCATTTAAATCCACACATCCGTTTTTCCCTAGAAGCTGTAACAGACACAGACAAATATTAAACTGAATTTGACATACGTCATTACAATCACACCAGTATTCTTGTCAGAATACAATATTAATCGACTGGCACGTCGCGGTTGATAACAATGCAATCATATGAAAAGCCCGGTCAAATGATAAACGGCACAGTTTCTCCCTTTTCAAGAACAGTACTACGTTGGCGTTGTAAAAGTGGCAAGTTCCAGAGCTGAAATGACCCCGCCCCAGACAGTTGTGAACACTATTTATTTATTTATTTATTTATTTATTTATTTATTTATTTATTTATTTATTTATTTATTTATTTATTTATTTATTTTTGCTATTTGTTTAACGTCGCACTAACACATCGAAGGTTTTCGGCGACGGAAGGGTGGGAGATTGGGAAGGTAGCGGCCGTGGCCTTCATTAAGATACAGCCCCAGCACTTGCCTGGTGTGAAAATGGGAAACCACGGAAAACCATCTTCAGGGCTGCCGACAGTGGGGTTCGAACCCACTATCTCCCGAATGCAAGCTCACAGTTATGCGACCCTAACCGCACGGCCCTTTTATTATTTCACACCCCGAGGAGGTGGGACGGGCCACCTAAACGGGAACACCTCTCTGGCCAAGAGATGCGGGCGGGTTAGGAGATGTGATGGAAAAGAGAGGTGGGCAAAGAATGTGAAAAATGAAGGAGATGGAGGGAGGCTTTGCCTCTTGTCTGTTTTTAAATAACAAAGTAGATGATTTGATTTTCCTGTGGGTAACACAAGTGACTACAATATTTGTTAGTTCTGGAAGCTAACCCAGTTTAACAGTGTTCTGGTAACCTGCATTATGAAAGTATTACCACTGTCAGGAGCCCTGAGGTAGGAGGTAAGACTGTAGGCTAATAATAATTTCTTGCGGCTATTTCTAGCCGAGTGCAGCCCTTGTAAGGCAAACCCTCCGTTGAGGGTGAGCGGCATCTGCCATGTGTAGGTAACTGTGTGGTATTGTGGTGGAGGATAGTGTTATGCGTGGTGTGTGAGTTGCAGGAATGTTGAGGACAGCAAAAACACCCAGCCCCCGGACCATTGGAATTAACCAATGAAGGTTAAAATCCCCGAACCGGCCTGGAATCGAACTCGGGACCCTCTGAACCGAAGGTCAGTACACTGACAATTCAACCAACGAGTCGGACGACTGTAGACTGAAAACAAGTAGAAGAACAGATCTTCACTACACAGTGATTTCTAGTCGGTGAAACTGGAAGTGCGTGCTTAAAGCCGGTGTGAATCGCTTGAAAGTGCATGCTTAATGCTTGATTGGCTGAGCTGACGTTTTCGGTTAAGTGCGCTCCCTGCCCATTGCCATCAGAGGGTCATAGCAGTAACTGGATTGCTGGAATACGTTGCTGAACCAGTGTGTCACGTACCAGTAGTTATCAGAGGAATGACATGCTTAAAAAAAAGAAGTTATCTAACTCCCCAGCTGTTTCCCGTTAATATTCAAGCAGTCTGGGGCCGATAACCTAGCTGTTACGCCCATTTAAACACAAACATCATCAGCATCAAGCAAGCTGTTCTACTGGGCACACAGCAGTAGAGCCATCTATCGGAGTTGAGTGGGGGCAGAGGATACAAAGCACATCACAACAAACAATAGTCAATATAATGTTCTTGTTGGTCAATTGTATGGATTTTCGATTTTTTATTTTTTTTATTTTTTACAACTTGCTTTACGTCTCACTGACACAGATAGGTCTTATGGCGACGATGGGATAGCGGAAGGAAGTGGCCGGGACCTTAAGGTACAGCCCCAGCATTTGCCTGGTGTGAAGATAGGAAACCACAGAAAACCATTTTGAGTGCTGCGGACAATGGGGTTCGAACTCACTATCTCCCGAATTCAAGCTGATAGCTACGTGACCCAAAACAAAACGCACAGCCACTTACTCAGTTGGGCTTTCGATACAGTAGACCTTCATATTTAGTTTTTTCCTACTCTGTGATATTAGGATATACAATGTAAGGAAATCCTTCCTCCTTTCATGATGTTACTTCACGACTTGTTCTCATTTTGATAGTCATCTTTACCATTTTCTTTCCCGATATGGGCTGATGACCACGCGGTTTTCACCTTAAAACAATCGTGACAATAACTACTACCATCGCCAGTTAACAGAATTGAACACTATTTACATGTTAGCGACACTCGACGTTGATATGGATTAAGCAACATAAGTGGAAATTATGAATATCTCTGTTATCATAGTCTGTACGGTAAAACCGTAAGTTATAAAACATATATGAAAATCCACAGCCTGTTTCCAGCCATTCGACCGGGTCAGAAATGGAATGAATGAAGCCCCATCTAGCGGCGAGGATAGGAATTGTACCGGCTGTCGAAGCCTGTCGCACTCCTGTGGGTCAACGATTGATGACTCACAGATGAAATTAAATTAGATTGGAGAGTGTTGCTGGAATGAAAGATGACAGGGAAAACCGGAGTACCCGGAGAAAAATCTGTCCCGCCTCCGCTTTGTCCAGCACAAATCTCACGTGGAGTGACCGGGATTTGAACCACGGAATCCAGCGGTGAGAGCCCGACGCGTTACCGCCTGAGCCACGGAGGCTTCTTATAAAACATAAATGATCCAAAATTGTATTATCTATGCTAGCGGAAATAGAAAGTGTTAACCATGAACACCTTGACCGAATGCCACCAAACTGATACTCCAGTATCGCCACGCCTATGAGATACGATGATTAAAATTTCATCTTCATACGACCTGTGTTAGTACAGGATAACACCATTCCTATAGATGGCGGCTGGGGTGTGTACATGATGGCTGTTGGGTGTGTCTAAAGTTACTGTCTCTTTTCAAGTAGATATCGCAAAACAGCATGACTAGAGGGTGTGCACGGGCAGCTTATCGCCATCTTGGCATGAGGAATATGGGAGCATCATACCGATAGATTGCATACACAATTGGCTGTAGTGCAATAACTGCAGAACGAATGGCGACAAGATGGACTCAGGACAACAGTGTGGCACGAAGAGCAGGCACGGGACCTTTCAGGAGGACTACACCACGAGAAGATCGTACGTAGTATTCATCGGCTTGTTCTGACGAACAGACGGATAACAACAGCTAAATCCAGGCAGAAGTTACAGGCAGAATGTCACCACGAACCGTCGGGAACAGATTACTGGAAGCTGGGTTGATACCTCGAGTTGCTATGCGTTATTTACCGCTGACACCAAACCACAGACAACGGAGACTTGCATGGTGTAGATCCAGAGTCAACTGGGACATAGAGTGGCATTCTGTGGTGTTCAGCGATGAGTCCCGCTTCTGTTTGTGGCAGTCAGATAGACGTGAACATGTCCGTAGATGACCTGGGGAAAGGTCACAGGAAGCAACGATTATCGAGACGCATACCTCTCCAACTCCTGGAATTATGGTGTGGGGAGCTATTGAATATGAGAACAGGATGGATTTGGTACTTATTGAAGGGAGACTAAATGCTCGCCAGTATGTGGCAAGAATGGTAAACCCTGTTATCATACCCTTCATGACGAGGGTACCAAATGGCATATTCCTGCAGGATAATGCAAGAGCCCACACTGCAATTCACACCAGAAATGCCTTGATGATTGTACGGATCCATGACTGGCCTGCCCAGTCCTCTGAGTTGTCATACATGGAGCATGTATGGGATGTTATGGGAAGACGTATAACGGTCGTACCAGCCTCCAGCCAGCAATCTTCATGAACTGACACAGAATGTGTTAGGGGCCTATACCTACCCGGTATAGGTATAACCAGTTGATCACATAATAAACACTCACAACTGCTATAAAAGAAACGCTATATTACGAAAATATAATTTCACACATTACAGTCCGTCAGCCATACTTGTTTTTGTTTTTCAAAGTTCACCATAACAACAGCCAAACACTCATAGTGTAAACATGACATACTCCCACCTTTTGATACCAATCAAAACACAATGTTTACAGACAGAGGCGAGAAGGTATTTTAACTCTTCTTCCACTCCTGGTGAAGTTGCGGCTGCTGGGCTTGGCATTGTTGAATGCGCTTGAGAACGGTTGGCTGTTGAGAGAGCTCTTGCATTATTGTAGTGATAAAGTAGTGAAAACCTATTGAAATAGCTAAATTTTGTGTATATCTGATTCATTTAGTGCTGTTTATATAGTGGTGTTTAGTGCTTGTTGGTAGAAATTGGGAGTAGTGACATTTATTTAAATTTTGTAACAAGTAATTCAGTTGGTCTTCAGTAAATTACGTTTTCTAGGTTAAGTAGGCTAGCTAGGTGTACCTTGTTTCGATTTTACGTTTAGGAAATACTTTAGGTAATAATATTAACTTTAAAAATATTTGTAAATATCTGTAGGTTCGTTGGTTATACTTACAAAGGTAGGTTATCATAAGGAATAGTACCGTAACTTCTGCAGCAACTTCTCCGGTATTTCGTATAGATATCCGTTCAAACTATCGCGAAGGTAATAATTTACTACATTTAAAAAAACACGATACGCCTGTAAACCTCCATTTAAAAAGAACTTAAAGAGATTACACGGTGTAGTTAACAGTCGTTGTATTGTTATTGATTATTGTCGGTCCTCATATTCAAATATTGCATTGTTGGCTAAGTTGTGAACAAAGGGTGTAGTGTAGTCAAGTAAATATCAATAAAAATCAGCTGATCTTGTATTCCATTCATTGGTACTTCTAAGTAGGTAGTTAAAGTATCCGTAATTTATATTTCGCTCCCTCGATCTTCCAGTATTTATGAGCGGTTAGCTAATAATAATAAAGTTCATACATCCCAGTAATTGCAGTTCAAGTCCCTGGAGTAGTAGTAGTAGTTTTGATAGAAATATTTGAGAAATTACTGTAGACAACCTCGTATTTTTCAGTAGGCCTAATTAAGGACACTTTTATTCTCCGTCCCCGTCCCGTGGAGTAGGGAAAATAATAGTAATCCACCAGCTGTAATAATCACATAACCACATTTCAGTAGAATTGTAGTGAAGATAAGGTATAATATATTAGATAGTATCTTGCCAGTTATATTCGTGTTTTTCTTCGTGTACGGCAATCTTTTCGATACTTAAGCATTTAACCAAACGCAGTGTAGTGTAGTGTAGATACATTGTAGGATAGATACAGTACATTTAGATAGTGCCGTATCTTGCCTGCTATATTCGTGTGTTATTTTTCGTGTGTATCTATTAGACCGTAATACTAATAATAATTTGTCTAAGCATTTAGCTTCGTTGGTAATCTTTGAGTACAGTAGTTCTTGCAAATTTCATTTCTGTTGTGCTTAGTTTAGTGACATACGGTACGGTTCCGTAATTAGGATACGTCTGAAAGTAGTTTAACATTACTGTAGTGTACTGTACAGTAGTATACGAGTAATATCCTATTAGAATTTAGTGTGATTATTTTATTATTGTAAAATATTTGTGTAGTACTGGTGTAGTAGAGGTATCCGTAGAAACTCGTACTAAAATACTGTTGTTGTAATTAGAATAGGCTTAATTGCAGTTTGGAATTGTGTAGTTCTTGTGTAGGCTATTACTTTCGATATTCAGTAATTCACAGCAGTTTTTATCCTGTCAGGGGTTGTAGGATAAAAAAAAATAGAGCACGACTAAGTAGTATTGTAGTGTAGTCGTATATTAATTACCTTATTGTTGTGTACTATCCCAGACAATATATCCCTCCGTTCATTTATTTTTTGCAAATAAGTTATTTTATTTTTAATTTCATTTTTCCCCCCGTAAAGAATGGCTAAGGAGCGCGAGTGTAGTTTCTGTGGGTGTGGCGAGGCATTGAGGGGTATGAGGGAGGAGTTGGAAAGTTTGAGGGAGATAATTAGGATTCTCACAGAAGACAGGAAGGAAGATAGGACTCCCTCAAACAACGTACAGGTTACAGTAGGTGTACAAGAGGGAGGGGAAGGAAAGGGAGGAGTTGTAGAAGACAGGTGGTCTAATGTTCTAAGGGGAAGGAGATTGCAGGCTAAGAGCTCTATTCAGGATCAGAATTCAGGACAGGTGTCTGTGCAAAATCGGTACGAGTCACTCCAGGTAGAACAACAGAGGGAAGATGAGCGACAGGGAACTGTTGCTGAGATGTGTGGGAGTAGGAGGAAGGGAAAAGGTAGGAAAGGGAAATGTAGACTAGAGGATGGGAAAGGACAGGTGGAACAGGGTCATGGGAAGGAGAAAAGGGAGGAGGAAGTAGCTTCTGCAGTTATCAGGAAAGATAGGGCTGACCAGGAGGGGAGGGGATCAAACGAGGTGGGTAGGGTTGAGGCTCTGGTCATGGGAGATTCCATCGTTAGACACGTGGGGAAAGTGTGTGGAGGAAAGGGTACCAGGGTAGAGTGTTATCCAGGAATTAGGTTGAGGCAGATGTTGAGGAAAGTAGAAGAGAGAGAGGAGGGGAAGGAGAAGGTGGTAGTGTTTCACGTTGGTACCAACAACGTAAGGCAAGCTGATATAAGTACCAACATAGTTGGAGATGTGTGGGATCTGGTAAATGCAGCACGGGTGAAGTTTAAGAAAGCGGAGATTGTTATTAGTGGAATACTGTGTAGAAGGGATACTGACTGGAGGGTGATTGGGGATTTAAATGAGACTATGGAGTGGGTATGTGGGAAACTGGGAGTTAAATTTCTAGATCCAAATGGGTGGGTAGGAGATAGGGATCTGCGCTCAGATGGCCTTCATTTAAACCGCAGTGGTACGTATAAGTTAGGAAATTTGTTTGGAAGGGTGATAGGGAGATACATTCAGGGAAACGGGATGGCCTAGGGAGCGGTGATAAGGGAACAGGGAACTAGAAATCAAGTAGGGATGACATAAAATTGTTAGTGTTGAACTGTAGAAGTATTGTAAGGAAAGGAATAGAATTAAGTAATTTAATAGATATATATTCACCAGATATTGTAATAGGAGTTGAATCATGGCTGAGAAATGATATAATGGATGCAGAAATTTTCTCACGGCACTGGAGTGTGTATCGTAGAGATAGGATAGGAAGGGTGGGAGGCGGAGTGTTCATTCTGGTGAAAGAAGAATTTGTAAGCTACGAAAAAGTTAAAGATGAGACACATGAAATTCTAGGTGTAAGGCTCATTTCTAAAGATAATAGGCAACTTGATATATTTGGAGTGTACAGATCGGGAAAGGGTAGCACTGACGCGGATTCAGAATTATTTGATAGGATAGTCAGCTATGTGGGAAACGACATGGAAAGAAATGTGATTGTAGCGGGAGATCTGAATTTGCCAGATGTCAATTGGGAAGGAAATGCGAACGACAGAAAGCATGACCAACAAATGGCAAATAAGTTAATATGGGAAGGACAGCTGATTCAGAAAGTGATGGAACCAACCAGAGGGAAAAATATCCTGGATGTCGTGCTGATAAAACCAGATGAGCTCTATAGGGAAACTGAAGTAATAGATGGTATTAGTGATCATGAAGCTGTTTTTGTGGTAGTTAAAAATAAATGTGATAGAAAGAAAGGTCTTAAAAGTAGGACTGTTAGGCAGTACCACATGGCTGATAAAGCAGGCATGAGGCAGTTTCTAAAACGTAGCTATGATCGGTGGAAAACGGTAAATATAAATGTAAACATACTCTGGTTTGGGTTTAAAGAAATTGTTGAGGAATGCGAAAACAGGTTTGTACCATTAAGGGTGGTAAGGAATCGTAAAGACCCACCTTATTATAATAGAGAAATAAAGAGACTAAGAAGGAGGTGCAGACTGGAAAGAAATAGAGTTAGAAATGGCTGTGGAAGTAAGGAGAAATTGAAGGAACTTACTAGAAAATTGAATCTAGCAAAGAAGGCAGCTAAGGATAATATGATGGCAAGCATAATTGTCAGTCATACAAATTTTAGTGAAAAATGGAAGGGTATGTATAGGTATTTTAAGGCAGAAACAGGTTCCAAGAAGGACATTCCAGGAATAATTAATGAACAAGGGGAGTGTGTATGTGAGGATCTTCAAAAGGCAGAAGTATTCAGTCAGCAGTATGTAAAGATTGTTGGTTACAAGGATAATGTCGAGATAGAGGAGGAGACTAAGGCCAAAGAAGTAATAAAATTTACATATGATAACAATGACATTTGCAATAAGATACAAAAGTTAAAAACTAGAAAAGCGACTGGAATTGATCAGATTTCTGGGGATATGCTAAAGACAATGGGTTGGGATATAGTACCATATCTGAAGTACTTATTTGATTATTGTTTGGTCAGAGGAGCTATACCAGATGAATGGAGAGTTGCTATAGTTGCCCCTGTGTATAAAGGAAAGGGTGATAGACATAAAGCTGAAAATTACAGGCCAGTAAGTTTGACATGCATTGTATGTAAGCTTTGGGAAGGCATTCTTTCTGATTATATTAGACATGTTTGTGAAATTAATAACTGGTTCGATAGAAGGCAATTCGGTTTTAGGAAAGGTTATTCCACTGAAGCTCAACTTGTAGGATTCCAGCAAGATATAGCAGATATCTTGGATTCAGGAAGTCAAATGGACTGTATCGCGATTGACCTGTCTAAAGCATTTGATAGGGTGGATCATGGGAGACTACTGGCAAAAATGAGTGCAATTGGACTAGACAAAAGAGTGACTGAATGGGTTGCTATATTTCTAGAAAATAGATCTCAGAGAATTAGAGTAGGTGAAGCTTTATCTGACCCTGTAATAATTAAGAGGGGAATTCCTCAAGGCAGTATTATCGGACCTTTATGTTTTCTTATATATATAAATGATATGAGTAAAGGAGTGGAATCGGAGGTAAGGCTTTTTGCGGACGATGTTATTCTCTATAGAGTGATAAATAAGTTACAAGATTGTGAGCAACTGCAACGTGACCTCCAAAATGTTGTGAGATGGACAGCAGGCAATGGTATGTTGATAAACGGGGTTAAAAGTCAGGTTGTGAGTTTTACAAGTAGGAAAAGTCCTCTCAGTTTTAATTACTACGTTGATGGGGTGAAAGTTCCTTTTGGGGATCATTGTAAGTATCTAGGTGTTAATATAAGGAAAGATCTTCACTGGGGTAATCACATAAATGGGATTGTAAATAAAGGGTACAGATCTCTGCACATGGTTATGAGGGTGTTTAGGGGTTGTAGTAAGGATGTAAAGGAGAGTGCATATAAGTCTCTGGTAAGACCCCAACTAGAGTATGGTTCCAGTGTATGGGACCCTCACCAGGATTACCTGATTCAAGAACTGGAAAAAATCCAAAGAAAAGCAGCTCGATTTGTTCTGGGCGATTTCCGACAAAAGAGTAGCGTTACAAAAATGTTGCAATGTTTGGGTTGGGAAGAATTGAGAGAAAGAAGAAGAGCTGCTCGACTAAGTGGTATGTTCCGGGCTGTCAGCGGAGAGATGGCGTGGAATGACATTAGTAGACGAATAAGTTTGAATAGCGTTTATAAAAGTAGGAAAGATCACAATATGAAGATAAAGTTGGAATTCAAGAGGACAAACTGGGGCAAATATTCATTTATAGGAAGGGAAGTTAGGGATTGGAATAACTTACCAAGAGAGATGTTCAATAAATTTCCAATTTCTTTGAAATCATTTAGGAAAAGGCTAGGAAAACAACAAATAGGGAATCTGCCACCTGGGCGACTGCCCTAAATGCAGATCAGTATTGATTGATTGATTGATTGATTGATTGATTGATTGATTGATTGATTGATTGATTGATTGATTGATTGATTGATTGATTGATTGATTGATTGATTGATTGATTGATTGATTGATTGATTGATTGATTGATTGATTGATTGATTGATTGATTGATTGATTGATTGATTGATTGATTGATTGATTGATTGATTGATTGATTGATTGAGACTTACTGTCTCAGGAACCGTATCACTGGGTAAGGCCATCTCCTCACTCCCACCTTCAACCTCCAATGGATAAAGGTGCCTCGTAGGACGGATGAGTTCTCCTGTAGATGTCTTCACCCGAACTACCCTGATCACTTTGTCTTTGCCTGGAAATATAGCTGTCCTCTCCAGAGGGGCCAGTCGATTCTTCTCTTGTCATCGCTACCAATAATGACCACATCTCCTACATTCCAATGCCGATCAGGCTCCTTGCTCGATGGACAGCACAGAAGGCTACCCAGATATTCCAGTCGGAATCTTCTCCTCAGTTCATTCCTCAGCTGTTGAAGGTACTGAAACCTTTTTGAGAGACTGACCTGATCTAGTTTGTCTAAATCTGGAGTACCAATCACGGGAATGTCCTGAAGAAACATTGACGGAGTTAGAGGTACCAATTCATCACGACTTTCTGAAATGTAGGTGAGAGGTCTGGAGTTAATTACGGATTCACAATCAGCAATAACAGTCAACAGTTCCTCATGTGTCAAGATATCCTTGCCTAAAACACGCCTTAATAGTTTCTTGACCATTTGCACAATGCGCTCCCAGAATCCACCCCACCAAGGAGCTGAAGGAGGACTAAACTTCCACTCGATTCTAGTAACCGATGTTTCCGCACCTACCTTTTTCCAGTCAGTGTTGCCGAACAATAATGTTAGCCCCAGCGAAGTTTGTCCCATTGTCACTATAAATCACATGAGGCCTGCCTCGTCGGGTTATGAAGCGCCTAAGGGCTAGTAAAAACCCTGTAGTCGACGAAGTCATTACTAGTTCAAAATGGACTGCTCTAACACCTGCACGTGTAAAAATCACAATCCAAGCCTTGTCTTTGGATTTTAGAGATAGTGGTCCAGCAATATCGACTCCTACCACTTCAAATACACCTGCATCTCTCACACGATCTTCTGGAAGGGCTGGCGTTTCAGGAACTGATTTTTTCATTTCGAATCTTCTACATTGTATACATTTCCTGAATGACTTTGCGAATTGTGCTTCTTCCCTTTGGTATCCAGTAGTGCTCCCGCAGTATGGCGAGTAGAATCTGAACACCAGCATGAGAAGCTCCCAAATGGTGTTCTCTGATTATCACCTCAGTCAGAGGGTGATTTGATGGCAAAAAAACAGGTGTACGGAAATCTTATTCATCCTATCTGTTGGTGATTTTTGTCTTAACCCTGACGAGGCCTAGCTGGTCTTTGAAAAGGCACAATGTTTGTTGGTTGTCCCTTTCAGTAAAGTTCTCTTCTTGAACAATTTTCAACAGTCGTGTCTCCGCCATTGAAATTTCAAAACAATCCAATGCAACATTCTGCTCTACGTCCTTTCTCGCATTGTTGATGAACCGCAGCATCCAGGCCACCATTCTGACGATTCTTGAATACTGAGAAAAGAATCTTAAATACCACTGCTTTCCCTGGGAGACAAGCATAGTAGTTGTAACAAGGCGGTTTTTTTTCTTTCTTCATTGACCTCCTCTTCATTAATTTCCACAACGCGCGATGGCCAACTATTCTCTTCCACCTTTAACCAAGCGGGTCCCTCCCACCAACGAGAAGAAATCAGCTGCGAAGTAGAGCAACCTCTCGAAGGTAGGTCAGCTGGGTTGTCTGTGCCTGGTAGATGAAACCAACGCTTAGGATTAGGTAATAATCTAATTTCTTTCACTCTGTTAGTGACGAACACTCCCCAAGCTTCTTCTTATCCAACATAGCACAGAAGACGAGTCACTCCAATAGTACTCCTGGATGTCCGTCAGATTCAAACTTTCTTTCACAAGAAAAGCGAGACGTGAACCTATAGTGCAGGCTAATAACTCCAGTCTCGGTATCGTTATTTTTTTGATTTTTTTTTTATTTTGCTGCGACCAGTCGCACTTCAAACTCTTTTCCATTGAAAGATCTTAATAAAATAACGGCTGCATAAGCCACTTGACTGGTATCACAAAATACATGCATGCTCCATGACGATTTGTCCTCACAACTAGAAAATCTTCTAGGCACTTTAATTTCAGCAAGAGAGGACAACTCATTCAACCACTTATTGAATTTGATTTGGGTGTCTTCACTTAACGGGCTATCCCAACTTACTTTCTCTCTCCAACTTTCCTGTAGTAAAACCTTAGGTACAATGGCAACCGAACAAGTAAAACCAATTGGATCAAAAATACTTTGAGTCATTGATAAAACTGCCCTCCTTGTGAGAACATCGGAGTCATTCAACTTCACCATTTTACATGACAAAACATCAGCTACGGGGTCCCACAACAAACCCAAAACAGGTGTCACTTTAGGTACTTCATCCTCCAGAGTCAACCTGGTGTATTCCCACCCTCTTAGGTCAAATTTTCCTTGCAACAGTAGCTCATTCGACTCATCCACAAATTGTTTAAGTTTTTCTTCTGTGTTCATGGAAATGACGCAGTTGTCCACATACAGAGATGTTCTTAGTTTATCTGCGGTTTCACGGAAGCATGAATTGTTTTTCAAATGAAGATCCAATACCGCTCAAAGTAGAAACGGACTGCAGTTAACTCCAAAAACAACCTGTTTGTGGCGGTATATTTTAAGAGTTCCCTCAGAAAAATTCTATTACCACAGGAATTTCAAAAATTTCGATCCCTTTCAGCGACTGCGATTTGAAGAAAGGCCTTCTTTATGTCTGAGATCACGCCAATCCTGTTTAAACGGAACCGGTTCAAAATAGATGGAATTACTTAGATTAGGTCCCTTCTCCAGACAGTCGTTGAGTGAAAGTCCTCCTTTCAATTTACTTGAAGCATCAAACACCGGCCTCACTGCTGTAGTCGATCCTTCCTTAAAAACTCCTCGGTGCGGTAAAAAGTACCCAGCATCCTGAGAGCTTTCTTGGCCAACTTCTTCAATTATCCCTTCATCTTTCCAGTCATGGAGCACCTGCTGGTACTTCTCAGAATTTTCTTCCTTAATTAAGCGGTGTGTTGCAGAAACCAGTCTTTTTAATGCAACATCCTTGTTGTCTGACAATAGCTGCTGATCATCTTTCCATGGAAGCGCGACTTCATATCGTCCTTCCTCATCTATCTTAACATTTTCTTGGAAATGTTTCAATGTTGCCATTTCAATTTCCTTCTTCGACAACGTTTTGGTTGGATCACAAATGCCTATGCTTTCCAAGTTCCATAGTTCACCCAAAGAAGCTGTTCTCACAAACGGAGAGTTCACTATAGACACTGTGTTAGAATTCTCATTTGTCTTCCATAGCTGCCCCATCACTGTCCAACCAAATGTGGTCCTAACAGCAACCAAACCAGACCTCAACTTGATTGTTTCCCCGGTCAATAAACTTTCCACAGTGTCTGCACCAAAGAGTAACTCAATCTCCGATGGCTCTGGACCATAATCAGAGAGCCAAATTTTCTTTTCTCTGATCTCATCCATCCAAAGACCCCCTTTTAAAAGTGAGATTGTACCACAAATTACCTTTTGTTCCAGCACCTTAATGTTTTGAGAAATTGAGTGACGTAGGTTGACAATAGTTATCTCATACAGGTTATGATCGTTTGCATCGATTGAAGCACCCCCAAAAACCTTGTGTTCAATTTTTTCAGTCTTTGATGGAATATACCCCATTTCCACGGCAGTTTTCTCCAATAGATAGGATCTCTGCGAGCCTGTATCCAGCAATGCTCGTATAGTTCATTCTTTCCCTTGATGATTTAAACTAACTTCAAGATTTGTAACAGTACTTCCGAAACATGACTAGTTTGGGTGTTAAGGGTTACAGTTGGGCCACCTGACAACCTTGAACCCCATTCTTGGTTCTTCTCATCACCCTTTATAACCCCCTTTATTTGCATCTAATTTGGGACACATAATAGCCTCATGTTTATCACTGCACACGAGACATTTTAGTATCGTAATGCAATTAGCAGCCCTATGTCCCACCTTCAGACATGAAAAACAAGCTTTATTCTCTGACAACCTTTTATGTTTATCCCTTAGTTCAATTCTTGAGCCAGATGACACCCTTTGCTGTCATACGGTTTATTACAGAAGACACACTCCAAACTGTTTCCTTTTCCAGCGAAAAGTACACTAGCAGTCGCTAAACCTTGCTCCTCCCGCTCCCGTTCTTTAATCTTAGCACTCCTCGATTTATGAGAGAGTCCAAAACCAACTTGAGCGAATGTAATTCTCTCTTCACTCTCTACTTCACCCTTCAGAAAACCAAGTAACGCGTCAGTTTGTCAGCATGTCCATTATCTTGATCCGTTTTAGTCGTTGACGAACTCCTCATCCAGACACGTAATACTGTACCGTACCCAGGGGTAAATAACCTCTAGGACGATGCCTCCATTCCTGTATGAACATCCGACTAACTCAGGGTTAGGCAGAGAGTGGGTTGGTCGTCATTGGATCAGGCTAAACGTCGAAGTTCTACACTTAAATATAAGTAAAGGACAGGAAAATGGAAGTGTAACTCGAATGAGAAACAATAATATGGGGTAGGATGAGTTTATTCATAAATATCCCCGAATCATACTACTCGAATATCAAATAATAAAATGTCATTACAAAAATCTCAAAATTAAAGAAATACGTGGACATTAACAACGTTAATTGATCAAATAAACAAAAGTGAAATGAAGTATCAAGCACAACATTGAATACTTGCATACGTTCAGAAATAATCTTCTTCTGCTTGTCCACTGTTCATGTTATATGGTAACATATGTACGCATATACTGATACGTATTTATTTCAGATGGAGTCACACTTGAAAATAATCACATTGATATGGGTTACGAATTTAATTACAGTCGTCGCAAGATTAAACGTTAAAGGAAAATTACAATATAAAAGAAAGTTACGATGAAAAGAAAAACTAAGACGCAATGGGACATGATATGAATTATGAAAAATACCAGTGGCATTTCCTAAGTTATATTTACAATAAACAAAATAAGCAAAATAACACATCTATTTACATCGGATAAAGAGAAAAGTCTTACATACTACACAGATTCTACGTGAATCACGGTTCACCACAAAGGATCTAGTGAGAACTAGGTTCACCATCAATATAACTCAGCACTCGGGCTGTTCCCCATTAAACAACAAGACAACATATTCAAACAACATGAAACATCATAAAACACCATCCTATAAGGGAAAAACATAGAATTATCCATCAATATTCATGTGGAAAGCAATGGGCAACATTGCCTTCTTCTGCGGCATTTGCGCACTCAACAGCGCGATCATTCGTCACGTATTTCCTGGTGTGCTGTGAGCTGAAAGGAAATGTTGGAACTCATACGGTACTAAGGCTTGGATTCTGTCCGCCAAGATTGTAACACGGAAATACCATCTCATTCACGCCATCTAAGACAACAAGGCCAATATATCAGCTTGCAATGAGATATCATCTTTCTTCGGCTACACGGAAACTCACGTACAATCGTATACCTTCCTAACATGCTTCGACAATTTAACACACATCAGACTCATTGGTCTGGAATCAATTCCGTCAATTCTGATAACTAATATACTCTCAGAAGACAATAGCAGGTATATATCCACTGCACATAATTCTTTCACTTATCAGGCATGCAATCGGCCTGCATAATCACTTTATAACTCCGCATGCTTTATAACTTCTCATATCTCTCACAAATCACATCAGCCTTTTACATTATGAGACCCGGGTCGTTTCCTGTGCAAATCATTGAGCAAAAAACAGATTCCAACCTAAATTCGAAGATCCTATTCTTTTAACGTTGTTATACAGCTCCTTACGTACAGCTTCTGAAATACCATGCGCCATGCAATTAACTGTTACTGACTCTTTAAATGACCAAAATAAAATTGAATTAACACTCAACGTAGAAAGTGTTTAACTTTGAACTTGGATGAACTTGTCAATCTAATCCTCCTAGCACTATTATACAAGGAAAAATGCGGAATAATACTAAACTAAATTATCATGAATAAATGAACAACAAAATAATCCTAACAAATCCCTCATCATCTCAACTATCTAGTCATAAATAAAAATAAAGAGAACATGCATTTCTCTTTTATTCGTATATACAACAATATAAAAGTGAAACAAACACATGCCGTCAGGCTTACTTTACGTTAAATAAAATCGCTATTCTAAACTGCACTAGTATTTTAACATAACCCATATAACATTCCATAATTAACACATGCGCCTTATCTTGGACGACTCTCTGGATACATGGCAGCAGCTCACATCTCTGCCTTGCTGGGTGTCTACTCAATGTTGATCACTGCTTCAACACGTAGAAATACACTTCCTTCTTCCATAGGCGAAGCCATCTTCTTGCTGAAAGTTATTGAACACTGCAACACAGAAGGGTTTGGATGAATATCTCTTCACCGCTCAATTCTGCACGTGCCGAACAACCCTTTTTGTGGCTACCAACTCAGCCAAACACACTAACACATAAATACACTGTAAATTTTACACTTAAGGGTTTATGTACACAGTTTTTGAAAGCGGCACGCGGTACGAATCGAGAGTTCCTCGC
Source organism: Anabrus simplex (assembly GCF_040414725.1). NCBI lineage: Eukaryota > Metazoa > Arthropoda > Insecta > Orthoptera > Tettigoniidae > Anabrus > Anabrus simplex. The sequence goes on along the minus strand of NC_090269.1, from coordinate 365,353,747 downwards.
GAAACGCGACCGACACGAATATATGAGACAATGGAACGTCTCTCCTGCACTTTCTACACTGCGGCTGATTATCACCGTCTATATATTGGTAGTGAACTTTGCGATAATATAATCTGCAAATAACTCTGCGTCAGTTAATTTATTCCACTGCACGACTGAAACACTGTTTATTGATCATATTAACCATACTCTGTTAATGATATATTCACGTGGTAACTTTTAAGTACAATTCTCGGAGCACATCGAACAACGTCCACCTCACGTCAGTATCCACGATCAGAGTTACACCTCTACACTGTCCAAACTGCCCTATCAGAGTCGCACTGCTACACTCTACAAACTACCCGATCAGAGTGACGCTCTCCAGAGCTTGGGGTGCTAAGGAAGCGTAGGTAACGCCGTGGCAACCATGGGATTCCCGCTTGTCTAGACAAACCACCAATCAGAATGCTTGCCATTTATAATGACACAGTATCAATTATAACATATCAATAAAACACAGTTCAGATTATATCAAATCTCTTCCTATAATTTTCATACGGTATTCCTGATTATATTTCACTTATAGACCTGTGGAAATCCGCCAAATAACAGAATTTATCGCAAGCAACTGTACACGTTGGTCAACCTGGGATTATGACTTCGCGCGATGTAGACTCCATATTTGCCATGTCCTCACGTTCTCATTGGCTGAATATATCGCTTGGTCAGCACTTTGTACACGTGCCGAGACGTGCCAACTCCTAGTGACGCTAAGCCATTCTCACGGTCCCGAGGAAGTATTGGGCAATATCCAGCGACTTGATGGCTCCATAGACTTCTGGTCTCAGCTATCCTGCGATTCCTTATTTTATTTTACCATATATGACTGCAATTCATATCAATAAAATTTACATATTCTGTCAAATAATAATCCGAGTATCTTTTATGGGCCGGCAGGATACGGCTCAATACCTCCTCAGGCAAGCAAGATTCTACTAACGGAAAGAACATCGACCCGTACTTATCTCGAGTAACGCCTATTGATTCTAAATCTCTCAGCTGTGCTTCTAACTTGTCGTATAAGCTAGCAAGCATAGGCTTCTCCCTTGTCTGAGAAACATCTTTTACTACAAGACTTATGAGCTCCATGACAAAGAATTATGTCAGTAAATCTTCTCTTCCAAACCTACCCTTAAGGGATTCTACAGCCTTAGGGTAATTTTCAGCAGGGGGGGACTGGTAACTAAATCTCTAGCTCGGCTATCAACCTTCGTGGGCTGGAGTAGGTATTGAAATTTATCTTCATCCTCAATTTCAGAGTCCTCATGGATGCGCCGAATTTGTCCCCAAAATTCCAACCAATTCCTAACCTCCCCTTCGAATTTCACGAGTTCTATCTTTGGTACGGTAATTTCAATTGTCTTTTCTTTTTATTTTCAGCTGATACAGTTGATCTACCTGACACTACTTCCAACACATTGGCATTATTAGCTTGTAACCGCAGGGCATATTTTTGTCTTGCATCATCTAATTTGTCTCTAAAACTGTCCATAGATTCGTACTCACGGTCATACCCGTCGTCTCCTTCTCTTTTCAGCAACAAATCTAACACTTTTTCGTCCTACGGTGCCACTTCCTTTCCTAATCTTTCCGATTTATTTATCAAGGATTGCAACGTACCTTCATGAATGCCGTCTTGTACACTGACTGACAGAGCAAATGCAACACCAAGAAGGAGTGGTCAGAACTTTATGCCAATTGCAGGGTAGACTGACGTCACTGAGGTATGCTCATGATGTGAAATGCGCCGCTGTGCTGCGCACGTAGCGAACGATAAATGGGACACGGCGTTGGCGAATGGCCCACTTCGTACCGTGATTTCTCAGCCGACAGTCATTGTAGAACGTGTTGTCGTGTGCCACAGGACACGTGTATAGCTAAGAATGCCAGGCCGCCGTCAACGGAGGCATTTCCAGCAGACAGACGACTTTACGAGGGGTATGGTGATCGGGCTGAGAAGGGCAGGTTGGTCGCTTCGTCAAATCGCAGCCGATACCCATAGGGATGTGTCCACGGTGCAGCGCCTGTGGCGAAGATGGTTGGCGCAGGGACATGTGGCACGTGCGAGGGGTCCAGGCGCAGCCCGAGTGACGTCAGCACGCGAGGATCGGTGCATCCGCCGCCAAGCGGTGGCAGCCCCGCACGCCACGTCAACCGCCATTCTTCAGCATGTGCAAGAAACCCTGGCTGTTCCAATATCGACCAGAACAATTTCCCGTCGATTGGTTGAAGGAGGCCTGCACTCCCGGCGTCCGCTCAGAAGACTACCATTGACTCCACAGCATAGACGTGCACGCCTGGCATGGTGCCGGGCTAGAGCGACTTGCGACTTGGATGAGGGAATGGCGGAACGTCGTGTTCTCCGATGAGTCACGCTTCTGTTCTGTCAGTGATAGTCACCGCAGACGAGTGTGGCGTCGGCGTGGAGAAAGGTCAAATCCGGCAGTAACTGTGGAGCGCCCTACCGCTAGACAACGCGGCATCATGGTTTGGGGCGCTATTGCGTATGATTCCACGTCACCTCTAGTGCGTATTCAAGGCACGTTAAATGCCCACCGCTACGTGCAGCATGTGCTGCGGCCGGTGGCACTCCCGTACCTTCAGGGGCTGCCCAGTGCTCTGTTTCAGCAGGATAATGCCCGCCCACACACTGCTCGCATCTCCCAACAGGCTCTACGAGGTGTACAGATGCTTCCGTGGCCAGCGTACTCTCCGGATCTCTCACCAATCGAACACGTGTGGGATCTCATTGGACGCCGTTTGCAAACTCTGCCCCAGCCTCGTACGGACGACCAACTGTGGCAAATGGTTGACAGAGAATGGAGAACCATCCCTCAGGACACCATCCGCACTCTTATTGACTCTGTACTTCGACGTGTTTCTGCGTGCATCGCCGCTCGCGGTGGTCCTACATCCTACTGAGTCGATGCCGTGCACATTGTGTAACCTGCATATCGGTTTGAAATAAACATCAATTATTCGTCCGTGCCGTCTCTGTTTTTTCCCCAACTTTCATCCCTTTCGAACCACTCCTTCTTGGTGTTGCATTTGCTTTGTCAGTCAGTGTATTTCTTGACTTAAATTTTGCAAGAGCAAATTGTACGTTTTCGTAAAAGTCGCTCTAACCGGCCTCCGAGCTTTCGTTAACTTTTCCATTTCCATACAATCTACAAGTTGTATAAATTAATACGTATCCTGGCAGGGTCGCCACAATTTTGTTAGGGACCTATGCCTACCCGGTATAGGTTTAACGAGTTGATCACATAATAAAACACTCACAACTGCTATAAAAGAAACACTATATTACGAAAATACAATTTCACACATTAGGGCCTACAGTCCGTCAGCCATACTTTTTTTTTTCAAAGATCACCATAACAACATCCAAACACTCATAGTGTAAACATGACAGCATGTGTTTCAGGCATGGTAAGAAATTCCCAAGATGACATTCGAGCTTGTTTGCTTCCGTGCCACTCCGAATACAAGAGTGTTTTCGTGCCCGTGGGGGTCATAACTCATATCGATGATGATTATGATGGACAGTTCCGAATGGTCTGAAAGTTTAATCATTTAGTACCTGTTATGTGATGAACATCTCCACAAAGTTTGATAAATATCGGAGTGGTACTTCATGGTGTAACACTTTCCATTTCCGCTAGTGTATAACTTTCGTTATGCATTATTTATCAATATGACCACTAATAACAGAGATATTCGAGAATTAAATTTTAAGCCTCGCCCTAAACTACCATTTCACCCAGCGTAAATACAATTATTTATAGCCTAGACTGTAGTGCCTTATTCTATGATTTAATATATCAATTTTCATTCAATTTTGTTTGGATATTTTCTCGTCGCTTGCTGTTGATATGGACTAAACAACAAAAGTCTAAATTCATGAATATTACTGTTATCATAGCCTGTACGGTAAAACTGTATTAGACATAAATGAACCAAAACTGTGTTTTCTATAACGTTTGTTATGTTGTGTTGATCGATAGGACCACTAATAACATAGATACTTGAGAATTAAATTTTAGACCTTCCCCTAAGCTACCATTTCATTCAGCGTAAATAACACTATTTATAGCCTACGTTGTAGGGGTGCCTTATTCTCCGACGTTCCGGAATTCAACAAGAAAAGCAAAAATAGCTTAGTTGGGACTATCACAAATGTTATTCGGCGCCGTGATTTAGCCAGTCGGTTCGATCCCGGTCGTCCCGATTTTTAATACCGATGACTTTAGGTGCGATTTACAATAGAAGCAGAGTGTGGCGCCAGCATGGGCATCTGGTTGCGAACTCCTGGCCAAGACTGAAACTGAGCCTGGATGCTCACCGCAAGAAAAATACGTTTAAAAAAATCTTATTTTCTAAAGTGCTCTGGAGTCTGAGTTTTCGTAACCATGTCCTAATCCTTTATTGTTACTTTAATGTACTGTAAGTGATTATTTCATCGAAAAGGTTTTTTCAGTGTCCACAATGCCGGCTAATAAAATTAAAGGGCTTAATAAAAGACCTGGAGGGGAAAGATACGGGAGAGCACGGTGCCTCCATCGTCCCTCAATATAATAATTAAATAAGTCCCGAAAGCCTGAGGCACTGAAACCAGGAGTCCACCACTTCCGCTTCGCTGGCTTCTGTACGCGACTTTCAGCTGAAGTTTGCCTTCGCAGGAAACATAAATACTTGAGGCTATCAAAGTGAATTAATCAGCAGAGACGAAGAGTGAAAGATATCTTCACTTTATTCATTACTGAGTACCGAGAGCAATTACATCATCTTCCTGACTGAAGTTCGTCAAACGTCCCAGAAAGACAATAATTTGTTTGACATTTACTAGTACGTCGACATTCTTTGTTAAATCTACCTCAGACTGAAATGAACAAGACAGAGAGTTGGAAACTTAAAAGTATTCTATTCACGCAATCAATCAAAGATATATGACTCATAGCATCTAACGCTGGGTGAGCCTCCGAGGCTCAGACGGCAGCGCGCCGGCCTCTCACCGCTGGGTTCCGTGGTTCAAATCCCGGTCATTCCATGTGAGATTTGTGCTGGACAAAGCGGAGGCGGGTGTCCCATTAGAAAATGGACCTACGCTATCCTAGTTCAATAATTGGATAGAGCATCCGACGCGCAATCGGTATGTTGTGGGTTCGGACCCCACCGATATTCGGTTGGCAATTTTTGTTATGTACATCTCTTCAATATCTGCTGCATGTACTGAGCAGGACCTAGTGTGTTGAAAGTATATTTCGAGTATTTTAATTAATGAATTTGTAAGAACAAAAGAAGTATGCCAGAAAATAAGTTTAAAATGAAAAATTATCTCATTTCTTAAAGGTTTACACACCCAGCTCGGTAGCTGCAGTCGCTTAAGTGCGGCCAGTATCTAGTATTCTGGAGATAGTGGGTTCGAACCCCAATGTCGGCAGCCCTGAAGATGGTTTTCCGTGATTTTCCAAATTCACACCAGGCAAATGCTGAGGCTGTAGATTAATTAAGGCCACGTCCGCTTCCTTCCCACTCCTAGCCCTTTCCTATCCCACCGTCGCCGTATGACCTATCTGTGTCGGTACGACGTAAAACAACTTGTAAAAAAAGTATACGCCATCTGCAATATTAGGTCTCTTACTTTCAAGAAGCACTGCATGAACTGCAAGCGAAAGGTGTCCACTAGGAACAATCTCCACAAGAAATTGGTTGGATTACAGTAGGGAAGTCATCCTGATATCACCCGAACTTCTGCAATAGCGCTATGCTATTCCACAGCAGAGTATGCCTGTCCTGTTTGTTATAGTTCCACGCATGACGAACAGGTGAATGTAGCTTTTAATGAAACCTGTAGATTACAACAGGCAGCTTAAAATCCATTCCTGTTGAATGGCTTTACCACCTCGCAAGAATAGCACAACCTCCTATTCGAAAAGAAATAGCTGTCAATAAGGAAAGAAAGAAAGAAAGAAAGAAAGAAAGAAAGAAAGGGGACAAACCACATCCGCAACAATTAAAATCAAGGAAGAGCTTCCATAGAACATCAAAGAAACATCCACCAGTGAAAAAGCTAGGCTACAACTATGGAAGACTATGACCTACCTTCCTTCTGGTTAGAGAAGAATTTCGGAAACTTTGCCTCCTGGTCATGACGAGGAATGGCTGGCTTGGAAGAATAGATTGAGATCTGGAGTGGGCAGATCAAAGGTTAATTTAGCCAGATTGGGATACTCTGATAAGAATTATATCCAGTGTGAATGTGGAGAAGTCCAGACTGTACAACACTTTCTGCAATGCCAACTGTGTCCAGCCTCCTGTACTCAAGAAGACCATCATTACTCCACAGTGTGGCCCATTATTTCACATCGTAAGGTGTTTTCCGGCATTTGCTCTTATTTTTAATGTATTTCTATTCTACCTCTGTTTTCTGCTTTTATTCCTTGCCTCTGCCTTACCTCTCTCGGCTTAAATAATAACACTATAAGTCATCTTCTTATCTATTTAACTAAGAATCCCTGCGCCGAAATGTCTACTCTGTTACCGCTTTCTTAAATCCATAACTCATATCAACAACTTAGTGAGGGGCTTTTCATTTTCCAATACATCCACTTGGTATTTGCATATTTGTCCTATCCGGCTGTCCTCAGTTATTACCTTATTTTCAATTAATGTCGACTTTGTTAAATGCGTTATTTTCTTCCTTAATTTCTCCGTACATATGCGAGTGCTAATCCCGAAACCTGGAGACTTTCCTTTGAGGAAACATTCCGAGATCTTCAAAAGTATAACATTTGGCCGCGAAAAATATCGAAATATGGAGGCAATTTTAATGATTATCCAGACCTTCGTTTCACGTTAATTGGTGGCTAAACGGTAGGCCGTATCTCAAAACAGTTATACGTTACATAGAGCTGCATTTCTCGATTATAATCATCTCTCCCCAACTCGACTATGACTGGCATTACGAAACGGGGCCCACCTTTACAATGAAAACTCCCAATCTCGATTGTGAACGGCAGTAAAAATCTCCCCAACGCGCGCCTTACATCGGAAACAACGTACGGGGTTCTCCCCGTGGTGTTTCTCGGATAACGCTAAGAGACATACAATTTAATATAATTTTACTCACCGCGTGTATAGTAATTTACGTAAAAATCTGTATACAAGGTAGAATGCCGTAGCGAAGCACGGGTACACTTGATAATAATAATAATAATAATAATAATAATAATAATAATAATAATAATAATAATAATGGTTTTACGTCCCACTACCTTTACGGTTTTCGAAGACGCCGAGGTGGCGGAATTTATTCCCTCAGGAGTTCTTTTACCTGCCAGTAAATCTACCGACACGAGGCTGACGTATTTGACCACCTTCAAATACCACTGGACTGAGCCAGGATCGAATCTGCTACGGAAAGACAGGAAAGCATCACAAGAGTTGTCCAGATGTCGAGCAACTTTGTGTTTGGAATGATTCAGTGCCGTGTGTCCAAAGTGGTTCGGTGGTTTGGATGAGTAAAAATACTGAAATGGACTGATTAAGATACTAAAAGATATAAAACCGGGGTTTCGTCCAAATTTCCGTTATTTTTTACTATTTTTATAAATGATGCATGCCATTTCATTAGGAAGAAAACGTTACAACTGAATCTCTCATAATCATAAGTATGCCTGCAGAATTTTTTTATATTGAAGTTTAACTTTTCTTTTGGTTTACAGCTCTACAGGACAACCTCTTTTGTGTTGAAATTCATGAAATGTAAGGTTTCAATTCTGAAGCTAAATATTTACAGCTGTTGAATAGGACTTTGTACGTACATATTTTTCACACACTATGATGTAACATAACTTCTGTAAATAATAACCAGCGGTAATGAAAATAGTTTTAAAATAGTAATAATAACTCCTTATTAAGTGTTTGATATTTAAATTCTATCCAGTCGTTTTCTTTTCTACCAAACTATGCTCAAAATCCACGTGGGTCCTGGGTACAATTTTTAGATGTACTAATTACGGGTTAGGAAACTTTCTCGTGGTGTGAATTTAAAATGTTGCTGAGGTACGGTAGCCTCCGTGGCGGCAACGCGCCGGTCTCTCACCGCTGGGTTCCGTGGTTCAAATCCCGGTCACTCCATGTGAGATTTTTGCTGGACAAAGCGGAGGCGGGACAGGTTTCTCTCCGGGTACTCCGGTTTTCCCTGTCATCTTTCATTCCAGCAACACTGTTCAATATCATTTCATTTGAATAATCATTCATTAATCATTGCCCCAGGGGAGTGCGACAGACTTCGGCAGCCGGCACAATTCCCATCCTCGCCGGTAGAAGGGGGCTTCATTCATTCCATTCCATTCCTAACCCGGTCAAATGACTGGAAACAGGCTATGGAGTTTCACTGCTGAGGTATGCCGGACAGGCCTACTAGAAAAAAAAAAGGGGGCGAAGCAAAGCCATCTCCGTAGAGTGATTGCCTCCCAGGAACTAACTTGCTTCTCACTTTTAATGTAGTGTGTAGTGACCCTAAGGGCCAACTTTCTCTTCAGAAGTGGAAATTTCGTTTTCAATTTTTTCAGCTTCCGACAGGAAATCGAATTCTCGCCCATCTGAGTTACCTTCTTAACTTCAATTTCAAGTAGTATTTATGACTTCAGGCATCTAAGAAATGCGCGAAATTAAGGAAAATAATCTCGCTAGAGCTTTCTTTCCACTCCTTTCACATCTCCCTATACAAGAATGCTCCACCAAATTATGTCCACCGAGCTTGATAGCTGCAGTCGCGTAAGTGCAACAAGTATCCAGTATTCGGGAGATAGTGGGATCGAACCCCACTGTCGGCAGTCCTGAAGATGGTTTTCCGTGGTTTCCCATTTTCACACCAGGCAAATGCTGGGGCTGTACCTTAATTAAGGCCAAGGCCACTTCCTTCCCACTCCTAACTCCTTCCTGTCCCATCGTCGCCATAGGGTAAGACCTGTCTGAGTCGGTGCGACGTAAAGCAACTTGTAAAAATTATGTCCAGACTAAAACAATCAACTCTACCCCACTCCATTACTGAAAAGTTTGGGAGGGCGTGAGGGGTAGTGTTGAAGGCCACTCCAGTACCGAAAAGGAGAGGAAGGGAATGAACGGGTAGACGACCTCGCCTCACACCACAACTCTCCAGCGGCAGCCCGGTGTCTATTAGCGGCTTACCGCATTTACTACGTCTTGTTGCCAAATCGTCTACTGCACTCGACACGCTGACAGATGTTTAGTGTTCATTACCCCCTTCGAACAACAACAACAATAACAACGTTAATATTAAATTATTCCACTACAATTTTTGTTTCTCCCTTTATGTTAATGCCGCAGTAACAGACTGAAGAGAGTGTGAAAGAGTGGTTTAGCAACCTCTCCGCACCAAACAAGGATCTCCTAGAACTCGTTAAATCAACAGAGTGTAGAGTGTGATTGACTGTTGGCTTTCAGCCCGCTTCCAGGAGCTGCGGTCGTCATGTTTTGTCCGCAAGTATACTGTACTGAAGGCACAACGTGTGTACTGCTATACATCCGCCACTGTGCCCATTTCAATCACAACCGTCTTGTAGCGGGCTGTGTACCTGTAGCAATTCGAGCGAGGAGGTGGGGGATGCCATATTTTGTTTATATCGGGACACCATTTCTGTGCATGCGTGTACAAGCATGAACGATGATAGCCTCTTTCAAATGTTTATGTTTGAAATAATCTCTAATTTTATATTAAGGATAAGGCAATTTCATGTTAAGGATAAGACTTTGTTGACAGATGTTTACAGTGTTCATTTCCCCCTTCGAATAACAACAATAACGCTGATATTCAATTATTCCACTACGATTCCTTTATTAACTGTGTAATGTCACAGTAACAGAGATAGGTCTTGACGACGCTATAGTAGGGCCCACGAGAGTTGAAGTCTGACAGGTGAGCGGCGAAAGCTGTAACTACGAAGTACGCTGCGTTGTCATAGTTACCTCCATTTGCAGCCTACCACCCTTTCATACAGGCTGAGTGTTTAATAAAACATGTAGGCCTAGGCCTAATACAATTCGTTTACCTTAACCGGTTCCTAAGCTCGTGTTAATAATTCCAGCATTTAAGACAGAACACGACATTATCGATATATATAAAAGATTTCATAATCACTAACAAAATCATCAGTTTCTGACAATAACCTCAACAAATGCACCTGTTAATCACAGAATATAACAACACTACCCACATTGATAGTTTTTTATTATTTAACTCCGATTGTTAACGGTACCTGTACAATTAAAAAATAATCTACGGTATAATAAACACAATAGGAAGACGATACTTCATCGAGAAAAGAAATCAGTCAGAATATGAATGACAAAAGTGACTGAGAGCAAGCCAACCCACGTGGTGATAACGTCCTAAAATGTTGCAACTCTGTTATCGTTGCCATAGCAACAGGCCATTTTCGAGCAGCGTTAGTCAACTTTTTCTCGCCGGTGGCGCTGAACGTCAGACTTCAACTCTCGTGGGCCCTACTTTAGAATAGAAAAGAAGCGGGACTGGAAATGAAGTGGTCATGCATAGCCTTAATGAAGGAGCAATCACACCATAGGTCTGGTGTGTAAATGAGACCGAGGGAGATGTTTAATGAATTTCCAATTTCTTTGCAATCATTTAAGAAACGTTTAGGAAAACAGCTGATAGGGAATCTGCCACCTGGGCGACTGCCCTAAATGCAGATCAGTAGCGATTGATTGAACCCGAAGAAAACCATCTTCAGGGTTTTCGATGGTGATTTTCGAGCCTACCACCCCATAATATAAACTTACTGCTATACTACACGTATGGCGTAATCGCTCGACTTTCTTATTTAAAACTGTTTGTCTCTACGTACTTAGTATGCAGGGAAAAATATTAATCAATCACTCAACATCAAAATACGATATTAGTTCTTTCATCTGGAGTGCTTCTATATGGCTCGGAGAGCTGGGCGTTGTTAAAGAAAGACCACAGCATCTGAAGGTAATGGAGATGTGGATCTGGAGAAAATTAAGCAGAACTTCTTGGACAGAAAGTAAAACTGACGTATGGGTAAATGTCCTGAACCTAGTCAGAGAACGCAGGCACTAATAAATACAATTCACAGAAAGAACATCAGTTGTTTGATTCAATGTAGGAGAAGTCTTTATAGCCTTAACCGCGCCAAGTAAAAGTAGACATTCTAAATAAATAAATAAGTAAATAAATAAAATAAATAAATAAATAAATAAATGTTATGGCAATTTACTAAGGCAGAAACATAATTGAAGAAAAGATCTTGGGAAGAAAACCATTCCTGTGGGTGGAGGCGGTAGAATAACACGCACGATATCCCCTGCCTAACGTAAGAGGCGATTAAAAGGGGACCCAGGGGCTCTTAACTTGGGAGCGTGGGTTGGCGACCATGGGACCCTTATTTGAGCCTGACATTGCTTCCACTTGTGCCTTCCTGCTCACTTTCACCTATCCTATCCGACCTCCCTGGTCAACTCTCGTTCTTTTCCGATCAGACGGTATTGGGTTTGCGAATCCTAGGGAGTGTTTCATTTTCACGCCCCTCTGGGGCCGTTGTTTTCTTTGGTCAATAGGCTCTACCTTCATTTATCCAAGTGTTCGACCCCTTCCATTTCTTCACTCTGATTATCGTTAACAAAGGATGGTTGCTCAGGTGTACTTCCTCTTAAAACAATAATCACCACCACCACCACCAAAAGGAGACCAAGTAGTATGATGGTGGACAAAATAACACAGATAACAGGGTGAAAAAACTTTCACGAACTGAATAAAAAAGCAGAGTCTGGAATGGGTTTAAAGCAATTGTTGAGGAATGTGAAAATAGGTTTGTACCTTTAAAGGTGGTAAGGAATGGTAAAGACCCACCTTATTATAATAGAGAAATAAAAGCGACTAAGAAGGAGGTGCAGATTGAAAAGAAATAGAGTCAGAAATGGCTGTGGAAGAAAGGAGAAATTGAAGGAACTTACTAGGAAATTGAATCTATCCAAGAAGTCAGCTAAGGATAACATAATGGCAAGCATAACTGTTAGTCATACAAATTTTAGTGAAAAATGGAAGGGTATTTATAGGTACTTTTAAGGCAGAAACAGATTCCAAGAAGGACATTCCAGGAATCATTAATGAACTAGGGAAGTGTGTAGCCTATATGAGGATCTTCAAAAGGCAGAAGTATTCAGTCAGCAGTATGTAAATGGTGGTTACAAGGATAATGTTCAGATAGAGGTGACTAATGCTAAAGAAGTATTAGAATTTACCTATGATAACAATGACATTTACAATAAGATACAAAATTTGAAAACTAGAAAAGCGGTTGGAATTGGTAATATTTCTGGGGATATACTAAAAACAAGGGCTTGGATATAATACCATATCTGAAGTACTTATTCGATTATTGTTTGCATGAAGGAGCTATACCAAATGCATGGAGAGTTGTTATAGTAGCCCCTGTGTACAAAGGAAAGGGTGATAGACATAAAAATTACAGCCCAGTCAGTTTGACATGCATTGTGTGTAAGCTTTGGAAAAAAAACTTTCTGATTATATTAGACATGCTTGGGAAATTAATAACTGGTTCGATATAAGGCAGTTCAGGTTTAGGCAAGGTTTTTCCACTGAAGCTCAACTTGTAGGATTCCATCAAGACATCTTGGATTCAGGAGGTCAAATGGACTGTATCGCGATTGACCTGTCTAAGGCATTTGATAGGGTGGATCATGAGAGACTACTGGCAAAAATGAGTGCAGTTGCACTAGACAAAATGACTGAAACGGTGGCTATATTTCTAGAAAATTGACCTCAGAGAATGAAAGTAGACGAAGCTTTATCTGACCCTGTAATAATTAAGGGGCGGGGGAGAATTCCTCAAGGCATTATTATTGGACCTTTATGTTTTCTTATATATATCAATGATATGAGTAAAAAAGTGGAATCAGAGACAAGGCTTTCTGCGGATGATGTTATTCTGTATAGAGTAATAAATAAGTTACAAGACTGTGAACAACAGTTTTAATTACTACGTTGATGGGGTGAAAGTTCCTTTTGGTAATCATTGTAAGTATCTACTTGTTAATATAAGGAAGGATATTCATTGGGGTAATCACATAAATGGAATTGTAAATTAAGGGTACAGATCTCTGCACATGGTTATGAGGGTATTTAGGGGTTGTAGTAAGGATGTAAAGGAGAGGGCATACAATTCTCCGGTAAGACCCCAACTAGAGTATGGTTCCAGTGTATGGGACCCTCACCAGGAATACTTGATTCAATAAGTGGAAAAAATCCAAAGAAAAGCAGCTCGGTTTGTTCTTGGTGATTTCCGACAAAAGAGTAGCGTTACGAACATGTTGAAAAGTTGGGCTGGGAAGACTTGGGAGAAAAAAAGACGAGCTGCTCGACTAAGTAGTATGTTTCGAGCTGTCAGTGGAAAGATGGCGTGGAATGATATTAGTAGACGAATAAGTTTGTGGGCTGTCTTGAAAACTAGGAAAGATAACAATATGAAGATAAAGTTGGAATTCAAAAGGACAAATTGGGGCAAATATTCGTTTATAGGAAGGTGGGTTAGGGATTGGAATAACTTACCAAGGGAGATGTTTAATAAATGTCCAATCTATTTGAAATCATTTAAGAAACGGCTAGGAAAACAACAGATAGGGAATCTACCACGTGGGCAACTGCCCTACATGCAGATCAGTAGTGATTGATTGAAGGAAGAGAAACATGGCTCCACCGACAAAGTATACCAATTGAGCTACATTTGACAAAGTTACTTTATTGAAATGCAGTTGTAACCGATCTCTCATCTTTTTTTGGAGCAGTTTATTTGATCATAATCATGTTTCACCTGATGACACCTACCGTAAGAGCGGCCACTTTCAAATTACCTTCATGCAGCGCTTCACCACTTCAAATGGTTTATTTTAAACCGTTAGTAAGGATAAAAATACACGCGGGTAGTAAACCGATGGAAACTCCTGTTTCACTTCATTTTTCCACACCACTTATTCTTCGACACTAAATAATAATTCGGTCTACCTTACAGTTACCTAATGAGAATTCCTCAGTAAATTTGAAAAAGAAATGTATTTTAAACATAGGTAAATAGAGGATGCAATCTTTACAATATCTTATTTGACGAAGTTTATTTGAGTTAAATAAACGCCCATGATATCACTTTTAAATCAGCTTCGTTCCTAGCGGGTAAAAACACTACCACATGAGCACCAAGGCACCAAAATCCATGGTTCAGTTATGGACTTTGGTCCAGCATCCTGGTTAATGTGTCATCCCCCCATTTTTCTTTTCGTAATGACTACTTCATTTCGATTTCTGGCACACTTACCCCTATTTCAGTCACAGTGTCTCTCGTTTTCACCTTTCTCCTTTAATTGTTATTCATCCCTTGTTACGACTCCTACACTCCCAAGTTTCGTCAGGTACATTCTGTACCTTTCTTCTCTTGTGATTAATGACCTTGATAACAACTACTAGTAACTCAAATACTTCATCAAATACACCTGAGAATTATGTCCCTTAATATCACATGACGTATGAATACAAATATGAAATAAACATTGGAATATGCTCTACGAAACAGAAAATATTCTTGTAAAATTATGCCGTCTCGTGCTACATTTTATCTTTACTAATTTAATAATACTATTGTTATTATTCAGGTGGAAAATTTGTAAAGTAGATTATAGAAAAAAAATTTTTTTCAAATAAATCAAATACAGTAAGTCTTTTTATCACATTATCCTCTAAATTGCACTGTCACTCCTGTCATAACTATAACACTCGCACTGGCACTACCCTTGCTATTCCTAGTAACAATTCATCTGTGTATAGTAATTATTTTATTGTGACCGGTTTTGGAATTTCCTACCTGTCAGCGTTAGGGACAGTGGTTCATTAGCTAAATTCGAAAGATGTTGCCGATACTACCTGGTAAAAGTTACCAACTGACGTGTGCACTGTACAACTGAGCGTGTGAATGACAAATGATTTGTTGGTGTTATTCTTGTATATGTAGATCTAATTGATAGTTGTGTAATAACTATTGTGTGCGAGTTTGAGCAAAATTACTTGATATTGATATTGGATAATGTACAGTTTAATTTCTTATATGTATGCGAGAGTGTGAGTGTTCGTTTAATGCAACTTTGTTAGACTATCAGTTAATGTACCTGTAGATAGGCTAACAGATGTAAAATTTAGTTGAGTGCCAGGCACCCTAACTTTGACACTTGAAAGTAAGCCATAATAAATAAGTTCTTTATTTAAATAATTTCCATCAAGAAAACATAATTTGCATTTGTCTAAAAAAATACAAGTTCAGCTTCTTGATTGAATGGTCAGCAAGCACAGTGGCTTCCGGTTCAGAGTGACCTGAGTTTAATTCGCAGGCGGTCTTGGAATTTTAGCAACGTCTGATTAATGCCTCAAGCTTGGAAACTTGGTGGGTGTGTTCACCTTAATACACACCTAAATTTACAAACAACACATCCCTACTATTTATTTATTCCAAAGAGTCTGTACAGAACTATCTTCCGACTTAGACCCTGTTTTGTTAGTAGAGAACAAATCAAATCTAACATGCAGTTATAAGAACTAAACAAACTGTAATAGGTATAGTGGTCCCTCCACGCAGTGATCACTGCCCGGTGGAGCCTGGTGATAACCTAATATTCGGCGATTGCCAGGGAATCGCAAGGAAGCTCACGATAATAATATTTAAAAAAAATAATAGATATAATAGCTCCCTCCTGTAGTGATAACTGCTGGATGGAGCCTGGCGATTAATAAAAGAATAAACTGTAAAAGGGACAGTGGGCCCTCCACGCAATGATCACTGCGCGGTGGAGTCGAGTGTTCATCAGATATTCGGCGATTGCCAGGAATCGCGAGGCTACTCACGATACTAGCAGACTTCATATTTCCCGTGTTCCTCGTTTACCACAGACTACAAAATCATTATTCGTTTGAACAAAAGCAGACTTTCCCCATCTACGAAATATCTTATCCCGTTGTCCGTGGAACTTGCTCGAAACCTGCCCATCTCTTGATGCCGCAGTTGACTTGTTTTATGACTTACTGCACAGCGCTCTTCAGGACGCCGTACCTTCCAGCATAATGAAGACTAGGCGTCTTCCCTCTTGGTATGACTCCGAACTTACAGACAAAATGCGGGCAAAGGAAAGAGCAAGGAAACGAGCTGCAAAGTCTTCACTTCCTTCAGATTACATCGAATTCGCGGCGCTAAGAAAGGAATACAAACAAATGCAGCGGAGAAAGTACAGGGATTATGTCGGATCTGTTGAGGAAGATATTATCAGACACCCACAAAGATTTTGGAAATGTATTAATTGCAAATCAAAATCTAGGCGGCTACCATCTATGATGATTAATGAAGACAAGGAAATTAGCTCATTGAAAGAAATTCTGGATAATTTTGCTGACACTTTCAAAACATTCCATCAACCTAGTGTTCCCTGTAATTCTCACACCGAACAATTCGGGGAAATTAATTTATCATCAGTAGTAACTTCGGCATCGGAAGTCTGCAACATCTTGAAGTCGATGGATACGAAGAAGTCTTGTGGTCCAGATCAAATTCCAGGAATTGTGTTACGTGAGTGTGCTGAGGAGCTGGCAACCCCACTAGCCACGATAATCAACTGGTCTCTTCGTACAGGCAATTTCCCGTCGGATTGGAAGAAAGGCTATGTTATTCCAGTTTTTAAGAAAGGTGACAGATCTTTCTTTGTCAATTACAGACCAGTAGTTCTTCTTTCACTCATTTCCATAGTAGCGGAAAGAGTCGTATACAAAGCCGTGTACAGTGCAGTCAGTGGCTTAATTAATATTAACCAGCATGGGTTTGTCCAGAAACGCTCAACTACCACCAATCTTGCTGTGTACTCCCACTTCATATCTAGCGCTCTGGACAATTGCAAGCAGGTTGATGCCATGTACACGGACTTTTCCAAGGCTTTCGACTCAGTGCAGCATAATGCTCTTCTGACTAAGTTGTCAGCATATGGCATTCATGGAAGCTTGCTTGAATGGTTTAAATGCTATCTTAACGAAAGAAGGTATTCAGTAAAATACGAGGGTATCATTTCTCGCCCTTATCAGCCTATGTCTGGCGTCCCACAAGGTTCACTACTGGGACCTTTATGTTTCCTTCTATTTATTAATGATCTGCCATCACAAATCCATTCGAGCAACTACTTGCTCTATGCTAATGACCTTAAAATCTACAGGGTAATTGAAAAGATGAGTGATTGCGAATTGTTACAGTCTGATATAAATAATATTAGTGATTGGTGCAAAAAGTGGCAGTTAACCCTAAATATTTCAAGGTGCAGTGCAATATCCTTCACGAGAAAAATGCAAGTTAATGTATTCAATTACAATGTAGGGGATCAAGAAGTGAAGCATGTTAATAAAATTAACGATCTTGGTATTATTTTTAGTAATCAAAATGGTCTGTCTTTCAATGAGCATGTGTTAAATATCGTTAACAAGGCATTTAAAACGTTAGGCTTCCTCAAAAGAAATTGCAAGAGTTTTAAATCTGTTTTCCCATTGAAAACCCTGTATTTTTCGCTTATACGATCTAGTCTAGAGTACTGCTCTGAAGTGTGGATCCCCTCTCAGCAATACTTAGTTAATGCCTTAGAGCGAGTACAGATCAGATTCTCAAAATGGATTAGTAAAAAGTGTTTGGGTATCAAGCTGTCATCGACAGATTATGATTTGTGTTGTATAAATATGTGTATTGAGTCGCTTAAGACTAGGCGCAGGTATGTCAACGCATGTCTCATACACAAATGTATCGGTAATTTCCTTGACTGTCCCAATTTACTCCAGTTGCTACCAATTCATGTTCCTTCCCGCAATACCCGACAGGCTGTCACCTTTCACTTACCCAGGTGTAGAACGGAATCACACAGGAGATCTTGGTTATGCAGGCCCTAAGATCCCTGAACGAAATTAGCGGATAGTGGATATATTTCACTCGTCAGCTAGTGAAATTCGCAGACATCTTATGGACGCTTCATAGACAGAGTGTTCCTTGTATCTTGTTCTGCCCATTTAGTAACTGAAAGTTATACTTCCTTCCTTCGGTCATTTCAAAACTATAAATACTTTTCTGTTTTCATGTCTTTTTTCTTCCTAATGTGTTTTGTAAATATGTATATATTATATATTGCTTATTTATAATTAGTGGTGGTAGTAAGTTCTGTTAATATTGTTATTATTTGAATGTATTATATCATCTGTAATTGGAGAATCAATAACTCTGTTGATGATAAATAAACAAATCAAATCAAATCAAAACTACCAACCAATAAAGAAATACTCAATAGCGAATATATCCGTCCTCGTAGTGCTGGCGTCGGGAAAGGTAGCCGGCCGTAAAACTGGATTTATTCCACACGTAGTAGCGATCCTGAGTAATAGGAGAAAAGAGCAGAAAGCAAAAGAAGTTTGAATTTGAAAAGCAATTTCTACGATATACAGTCGAAATCAATTATAACGACCCCGAAGGGAACGCCGATCAAGGTCGTTATAGCCGATAGTCGCACAAACCGGTTCTTTTATTCCTTCCTAAAAACGTCATATCTACAAGTTTCAGGCTTCACACTTACATGGTTAATTAAAAGAATTAAGGTAAAACTATAAAAACGTAACTTAAATACGTACTGTATTACAGCACGGTATGAATGAAATTGAATGAAACCGAGCTCGATAGCTGCAGTCGCTTAAGTGCGCCCAGTATCCAGTATTCGGGAGATAGTGGGTTCGAATCCCACTGTAGGCTGCCCTGAAGATGGTTTTCCTTGGTTTCCCATTTTCACACCAGGCAAATGCTGGGGCTGTACCTTAATTAAGGCCACGGCCGCTTCCTTCCCACTCCTAGACCATTCCTGTCCCATCGTCGCCATAAGACCTATCTGTGTCGGTGCGACGTAAAGCAAGTAGCAAAAAAAAAATGAATGAAATTGTTTGTGTATTCTTTGTCTTTGGCATCCTCCAAGTGAAGGAAAAATTTGAAAAATAAAAATAAATGGAGTAGGACTGCGAGGAATTTCATTAGCTTTCGCTTGAAGAGTACTGTAGATCCATTGATCGGCACATTATGTGTTCTTTGCTGCTTAAACCATCTAAGTAAAAATTCTTCAATATCTTTGTGCTCAGATCATCTGGCTCACTTGATTTTTTAAAGATTTTTTCTTCGAAAAGAGATTTCATTTCTCTCTGTCTGTCGTATACACCCATTTCCTTCGTGATCCCCATTTTCTAATCGCCATATTATGTGTAACTTTTCATTATTATTAAACACCTTCCTCTTCTCTTACGTCATCTTCACAGCGATGCCTGTCTTGACTATTTAACAGACTGATTTGAAATCAACAATAATAAGCAATACAGTGTTGGCAGGGCTCCCCAAATATGTAATAAACAAAAATCAGCATTGGACGTTATAATCGATACATTTATCCGAAAATGTGATCAAAGTACGTCATTGTATACGATATGCTGTAATAGGCGACGTCGTACTAAGCGATTTTTTTCAATACTGTGTTTATATAGAATTTAGACAGGACCATTAAATTTCGCCATTATATCCAGTACGTGGTTAAAAGCGATGTCGCTATACACGGTTTCGACTGTATTAGGGCACAGATAAGTAATTTTTGTCAGCATTAATTCGTATTTTTACTACTCGTTGGCTGAATGGTCAGCGTACTGGGCTTCGGTTCAGAGGGTCCCTGGTTCGATTCCCGGCCGGGTCAGGGATTTTAACCTTAATTGATTAATTCCAATGGCTCGGGGGCTGGGTGTATGTGGCGTATTCAGTATTAGAAATCATCCTAGGTAGGGCCCTTATCTTCACAGACATGCAGGTCGCCTAATAGAACGTCTACGAGATAAAGACCCACTCCGGAGGCCATACGCCATTATTATTATTATTATTATTATTATTATTTTCTTGTGAGCGACTGCAAATAGACCTCGACAATGTTGTGAGATGGACAGCAGACAACGGCATGATGGTAAACGGGATGTAAAGACAGTTTGTACGTTTAACCAAGAGGAAATATCCTAACAGCTCTTCGTTTTGATTACTGTGTTGATGGGGGTAAAACTACTTCACGAAGATCACTGTAAATAGCTAGGTGTGAACGATCTTCAGAGTTAATCACATTAACGAGGTTGTAAATATGGGTTACAGATGTCTTTATATGATTATGAGGATACATTATTATTATTTAACAATTTTTTTACGTCGCAGCGACACAGATAGGTTTCATTGCGACGATGGGAGAGGAAAGGGAGAGCAGTGGGGAGGAAGAGCGCCAGCATTTGCCTGCCAGCTTGTAGGATTTCAGCACGATATAGCAGATATCCTGGATTCAGGAGGCCAAATGGACTGCATTGCGATTGACCTATCTAAGGCATTTGATAGGGTAGATCATGGAAGACTACTGGCAAAAATGAGTGCTATTGGACTAGAAAAAAGAGTGACTGAATGGGTGGCTATATTTCTAGAAAATGGAACTCAGAGAATTAGAGTAGGTGAAGCTTTATCTGACCTTGTAATAATTAAGAGGGGAATTCCTCAAGGCAGTATTATTGGACCTTTATGTTTTCTTATATATATATCAGTGATATGAGTAAAAACGTGGAATCAGAGACAAGGCTTTCTGCGGATGATGTTATTCTGTATAGAGTAATAAATAAGTCACAAGACTGTGAACAACTGCAAAATGACCTCGATAATGTTGTGAGATGGACAGCAGGCAATGGTATGATGATAAACGGGGTTAAAAGTCAGGTTGTGAGTTTCACAAATAGGAAAAGTCCTCTCAGTTTTAATGACTGCGTTGATGGGGTGAAAGTTCCTTTTGGGGATCATTGTAAGTATCTAGGTGTTAATATAAGGAAAGATCTTCACTGGGGTAATCACATAAATGGGATTGTAAATAAAGGGTACCGATCTCTGCACATGGTTATGAGGGTGTTTAGGGGTTGTAGTAAGGATGTAAAGGAGAGTGCATATAAGTCTCTGGTAAGACCCCAACTAAAGTATGGTTCCAGTGTATGGGACCCTCACCAGGATTACCTGATTCAAGAACTGGAAAAAATCCAAAGAAAAGCAGCTCGATTTGTTCTGGGTGATTTCCGACAAAAGAGTAGCGTTACAAAAATGTTGCAATGTTTGGGTTGGGAAGAATTGAGAGAAAGAAGAAGAGCTGCTCGACTAAGTGGTATGTTCCGAGCTGTCAGCGGAGAGATGGCGTGGAATGACATTAGTAGACGAATAGGTTTGAATGGCGTCTATAAAAGTAGGAAAGATCACAATATGAAGATAAAGTTGGAATTCAAGAGGACAAACTGGGGCAAATATTCATTTATAGGAAGGGGAGTTAGGGATTGGAATAACTTACCAAGGGAAATGTTCAATAATTTTCCCATTTATTTGCGATCATTTAAGAAAAGGCCAGGAAAACAATAGATAGGGAATCTGCCACCTGGGCGACTGCCCTAAATGCAAATCAGTAGTGACTGATTGAGTGAAAATGGAAAATCACGGAAAACCATATTCAGGACTGCCAACAGTGGGATTCGAACCCACTATCTCCTCAATACAAGCTCATAGCTGCGCGACCCTAACCTCAGGCCAACTCGCTGGTTATGAGGATATTGTTTTTTTTTTTTTTTTTTTGCTAAGGGTTTTACGTCGCACCGACACAGATAGGTCTTATGGCGACGATGGGATAGGAAAGGCCTAGGAGTTGGAAAGAAGCGGCCGTGGCCTTGTGGCCTTAATTAAGGTACAGCCCCAGCATTTGCCTGGTGTGAAAATGGGAAACCACGGAAAACCATCTTCAGGGCTGCCGATAGTGGGATTCGAACCTACTATCTCCCGGATGCAAGCTCACAGCCGCGCGCCTCGAAGCGCACGGCTGAGGATATTTAGGGGATGTGGTAAGAATATAAAGGAGAGGGCGTATATCTTTGGTAAGACCCCAGTTAGTGCATGGTTCCAGCATATGGGACCCACACCAGAATTATTTGACATGAAAACTGGAAAAGATCCACACACAAAAAAGCAGCAAGATTTGCTCTGGGTAATTTCCGACAGAAGAGTAGTGTTACGAAAATGTTACAAACTTTGGGCTTCAGCTGTTACACTTGAAAAGAAGTGTGTGTATGCGTAAATCTATCCTGTCTTATGATTTACTTACGCATAAAGCGACTATTTGCAAGCTGTTTCACATATTTAGCCATTTCTGGCCATTTTGTCAATCAGTTTTAGCTACTTTTGCAGCTAAGTGTTGGCAATACTGGGAACAATCCCTGAAAATTGTGAATATTGGACAAAATATTGAAGCGAATTGCCGGTATCATTGCTCACATTTGCTTATACGATTACTACAGAACGTAATAGATCGTAGTGGCTGTTTTCCCATGCATGTATTTCAGCTTTAGATTTATGTTTATATGTTAATGTGTTAGCGGAAATCTTTCCAGTTTTTCGCTTCCTTATTATGAAGGGTTGTTGATGTTTGTTACAAGGGTTTAGTGGAGTGGATTATGCCATGTTAGAATATAGCTACGGTAGTTTATTCCAAGTCACTGTGGAGGTTTTAATTGAGGCAGATAATCTTGGTGCAGTTCCCACATGTTTAATCTTTTTTAGAGGGTCAGGTAAAACCCGTAGCAAAAGTACCAGTACACAGCTTCATGTAGGCTACACGCCCTGGAAAAGATGAGAAAATTGATCGTGTTTTATCTAAATTTGAGGGATTTATTTTGGTGAACTATGGCGCCCAGATTACGGACACCTCAGATTATTATAATTATTTAATTCAAGTCAAGTAGAATCAGTAAAATTATTTACATCCAAGCATAGGTTCAATAGGTTTTATATCTGACTAGCAACAAGTTATTCGGGCAATATCGGCAGAGCGAAGAATGGACCTACAATAGATGTGCAGGAGATTTTCTTTCTTTGAAATGGTGGCGATGCAGTTCTAGAATAGGTTGGATAATCTTGTTCCCGTTTTGATAGGATTTGAGGTTACCCTAACTGACCAGGAGAGCTGTACGATGAAACATAATGCCCTTTGAAAATATTACTCAGCCTCCACCTGATTGTGTATCTTTAAACGGTGTCTGAGGCATGTGGCTTTTCCGAATTCCCTCGAAACACGTTGCCAACGACTGTCTGGAACTTTGGGCTGGGAAGATTTGGGAGTAAGGAGACGAGCTACTCGACTAAGTGGTACGTTCCGAGCTGTCAATGGAGAGATTGCGTGGAATGGAGATTTTAAAGGTAGGGAATATCATAATATGAAGATAAAGTTGGAATTCAAGAGGACAAATTGGAGCAAATATTCATTTAGAGGAAGAGGAGTTACGAATTGGAATAATTTACCAAGGGAAGTTTTCGATGATAATTTCTTTGACATTATTTAAGAAAAGACTGGGTAAACAACTGTGAAGAAATCTGCCCCCTGGACGACAGCCCTAAATGCAGGGGTCTGTGATGATTGATTGATTGATTGATTGATTGATTGATTGATTGATTGATTGATTGATTGACTGCGAAGAGAGAAGAAACAGAAGGTACGGATGGGAAGCGGCCGTCGAATTTTACGTCACCTGCTTGGCATCAAGCGCAAATCCCGATCGTGCGAGAACTTGCTCGTCCTGTAACAGACGTTATCATTATCTTCTAATACAGCACAAGGTTGTTAGTAACACCGGGATTTGAAGTAAAAGACACCTTTGGTAAATGTGATACTATAGCCTACTATATTGCAGCCCCCAAAGAGTGTTGACGGACAGTTATTAACTGTAGCCTAAAGATAGAATCCGTCTGTCGAAGCTCACAGGGGCAATGCTGTGTAGTCCACCGCGCATAATGTCGACGTGTAAGGACTGGCCCACACCATGGCCGTCATATAAGCGGTTTCTGCAGTTTACGTAGGCCTAGGTGGTGGAGGTGATTACTGTTTGAAGAGGAAGTTTACTGGTCAACCATCCTCTCACAGCACTGCCCCCCCCCCCCCCCCCGCCCGAGGTTTGTGGCGCTAGAAACATCCACAGCACTCCCTGCCTGTCGTAAGGGACGACTAAAAAGAACCCCAGGGGCACTCAACATGGGAGCGTGGGTTAGCGTCCACGGGCCCTTAGGTGAGCCCTCAATCCTGGCATTGCTTCCACTTATTCTAGCAGGCCCCTCGCTTTCATTGATCCTATCCGACCTCCCTTGGACATATTTTGTTCTTTTCCGCCCCAATGGTATTAGGGTTGTGAGGTGTAGGGAGTCTCATTTTCACGCCTTCCCCTTTCCTTTGCCGATACTTTCATTCTTCATTGTGCCGCATCTCTTCCATTTTCGTTCTGAATAGTGTTAACAGAGGATGGTTGCCCAGTTGTACTTCCTTTTAAAACAGTAATCACCACTACCACTCTCTTAGCACTAATCAGAGGGAAAATGGAAGAGGTTCGAACCTTCGAACATTGAAGATATCAGCAAAGGAAAGGTAATGGCCGCGACGGGTGTGAAAGCGAAGGACATCCTAAGCCTCGTAAACCTAGTGCCGTCGAGGCCGGAAGAGAAGAAGAGGTGAGGATAGTAGCTAAGAATTAAAGAACGTTAAAACTCTTTCAGCTATACAATGTTGTATCTCGAAGTTGTGTGCCACATGACGGCGAAATCCGACTACATTTCTCTCTTTCGTTACGTAAAAATCTATTTTGATAAAGTGTAGGCCTACATCATACACTTAAGAAAATGGAAATTGCAACACCATGAAGGCATTGGTTGTTTGTGTTGATTTTCAAGATATGGAACGATGCCATGTAGGTATGTAAACGATCAAAGTTTCAGACCCATTGGATTGTTGCTACAGGTCTCCCCACGCGATTGGTCGCGGAGGAATCAACTCCAGTATACGGACTCCAGTATAGCGTAGTTGACTTGCAGTGTGTGCAGTGAAGTGTTCCCCGTCAAACATGCCTCGACGACAGAGAAGAGCACGCTATCAACAACTGTCGCCGTTTGAGAGGGCTCGGATTATTGGGCTGTGTGAGGCTGGATTATCGCTAAGGACTGTCGCTGCACGTGTTGGCCGACAGGCATCTACGGTACAACGTGTATGGCAGCAGCGGTCAAATGAAGGTACCCACACTCGTAGACCTGGCACAGGCCCAGCGCGACAGACACCTGTGAGAGAGGATCACCGCATCATTCGGATGGCCCGGATGGAATTCCATGCAACAGCAGCGCAAATTCGAGCAGCTGTGGCACCCCACGTTACACAACAAACAGTTGGTAATCGCCTGCGTGCAATTGGCTTACGAGCCCGTGTCCCTGCAGAAGGTGTTCCATTGACCCCACAACAGCGACGTGTAAGGCTGGCCTGGTGTTGAGAAAGATCGACGTGGGTCGACGAATGGCATAGGGTCGTCTTTACTGATGAATCGCGCTTCTGTCTTGCCCGCAGTAATCGCCGGAATCGTGTGCGCCGACGTACCGGGGAGAGGGGCCGCCCAGATCTTATTGTCGAGAGGCACACAGGGCCAACACCAAGCATTATGGTCTGGGGAGCTATTGGCTTTAATGTGAAATCACAGTTAGTGCTTGTTGAGGGCACTATGACTGCTCGAAAGTGCGTTGATAGGGTACTCAATCCAGTGGTTGTCCCTATGATGGCGAACATTGCTAATGGGATGTTTCAGCAGGACAATGCCCGGGTTCACACTGCACGCATCTCCAGAGAAGCTCGCCACGACATCACAACCTTAGAATGGCCCGCCAGATCCCCGGATCTCAGTCGTATTGAGCATGTGTGGGACATGATGGGTAGACAACTGGCCAACCGTCCTCAGCCACCCACAACTCTGGAACAACTGACCCGTGCAGTGCAGCATGCATGGGCCACAATTACTCAGGAAGCGATCCAGGGCCTTATTGACTCCACGCCTCAACAAATTCATCAATGTATTGCAGCTCGTGGTGGGCACATCCTGTATTGATTGTTGTCCAAACTTGCGGTCAGAGGGACCTGAAAGTGTAATCATCGAATCACAACCGAACACTCGTCCTGCATGTTCAATTGCAGCAATGTAGCACTACTACTTCTGGGTGTTGCAATTTCCATTTTCTTCAGTGTACTTTAATAACTTGTATTCTGAAAAAATAAGGTCGTAGAAGGAAACCGTAATTTAATTTCATCCGTTGCAAACGTTAAAGACACGTAAGCTCATTAAGTCTTTATGCTTTTTCAATCGTGAAATTACCAGCGTTTCGCCCCAGTGTAGCAGTGGGCTCGTCAGTTGGAATGCTACACCTACTGATAAGCCCGCTGCTACACTGGGGCGAAACGCTGGTAATTTCACGATTGAAAATACCTAAAGACTTAAAGAGCTTAAATGTTTTTAACTTGTATTTTGTTGCTTCATTCATGCTATTCATGAACGACTGTGACAAAAATACAAGTAACCACCATTTCAGCCAGGCGTGCTAACACAAGATCCACAGTAAGACTATGAAGCAACATTTGAGGAAATCTGTACCAGACAGCAGTAACCTACTTTCGACAGCTATCATAAATAGACCCCACCCCACCCTCACCTCCAGAATTGTTCACGTTCACCTCACGAAAAATGCTGTGATGATAAATTTTCAAAGTATTGAACCTATACTCACTACCACAACCATCTTAGTCTTCCAAGGGCACAACAACGTATGCATTGGATATGGGCCACCAACTTACTTGACTTTATTACTAGGCTAGTCCGGTTCCATGGCTGGTCAGCGTAGAGGCCTTCGGTTTAGAGGGCCTCGAGTTCGATACCCGGCCGCATTGGGTTAAATAGTTAATTCGCTTGGTTCGGGAATTGGGTGTTTGTGCTCCTCCCAAAATCCCTGCAACTTATTCACCACAACACTATCCACCACCTCAATAACACACTGCTTTCCATGTTCACGGCAGATGCCACCTGCCCTCGCCGGAGGGTCTGCCTTACAAGGGCTGTGCCAGGATAGCAATAACCACACAAAATTATATCATATATTATTATGCTAATAATGTTAATGACGATTGGCTGTAGCAGCCTAACAGCGCCTAATATCACATATGTTAGGTGGCATCATATTCCAGAAAACTACCCTTCCATATTATCTCAATTGACGTAACAAGACTGAATCAACGCCGTTTCATGCCAATGTGCCTAGGAAAAATTTACTAACTTTGTCAGAACCAAATCCAAGACACTTTAACTGTAAATGAAAGTTAATGCACTCTCCTAGATTACAGCCACGGTTGAACATGCAAACACGCTTCTTTCAGTGTGATTAATCAGCCAAATCATCCCTGAGACTACACATGCCGACACATTTTCCAGCATGCATAACACATATTGTTTATACACTAAATCAGTATTCCTGACCTTGACAGCGGCAAATCCATACGTAAAGTCCTCATAAAACGCCTCTTTCTTGATTAGTTCACCGAGAAGTTCTCTCTGGATGGCAATATTAGCGAACGCCATGAGCCCTTTTTGCATTACCGTATCATGTTTCTTACGAACATAACACTCGCTATACCGTTAACTGAATTAATAATATTCTGTCACGTAATTGAGCCAAGAATAAGACAGGAAAGTTGTGAAAGGATAGGGTGGTCTTCACCTAGAAGCAGAGTAGATCATGCCAGGGCTTTCCAGAAGGGAACGATACAAGGAGTGGTTAGTGAAACTGTTACTTCATTTCAGTTACGTGGCTTTTTAAGGAAAACATGCTTGAGGGAATATGACGTCATGGCTGCAATAGCAATTACCTGGTTAAAGTCATCTTAATGGAGAGACGACACTCGAGACCAGACTGACCCTTCTCATCCGCAATCCAAGAAAGTCAAGGTATAGAATGAGAGAAATAGAGGACAAACAAATAACTCTTGTTTCTTTCTACAAGTCATTAATCTCATTATTAGACCGTATGGAAGTTCAATATATTAACACTTCTTACAATGAATTCATTTAAAACCACCTGTTCAATACTTTACAATTTTTGAAATATTGAATAGGTGGTTTTAAATTAATTAATTGTAAAAAGTTTTAAAATATGTTTTTTTCTACCCGAAAAAGAACAGACATTGGTCTAGCAGTAACTTTGAGAGGCACTGTGATCATCGATCATGTACAGAAAGAAGGGATGGGGATGAGCTTGCAAAGAGAAAATTGAAATATGCTGGAGTATAACATCAGTAATTTAATTTTTATACCAATACTTTAGGAAAAGGTGAGGAGGTCCATCATCTGACGAGCCACCCCTCTGAGGGGCTCATAATCTTGTTGCTTTTGTCTCTTAAAACCACCAACACTACTACTGAATTTCGAAACAGATCTGACACACATATGTGAAAGAGAACAAAAAATGACCTCAATTTCTTCTTCTTGTAAGAGCCATATCAGGTCTCTCTGGCATTGGCTGTCAATCTCGAGTATTTATCTCCGTTCTCCGCAAAGAAGGAAGTTTCGTGTACGATACGATACAAGATGCTCGTCTTCTTCCAACACTTCTGTGACATTATATTTTTCCTTGTAGGATTAACTTCAGAAATTGATACTGATGAACCTTTAGTATATCTCCTAGGAATTTGAATTTCCTATGTTATACTGCTGCTAGTTCTCATTCAACATTGGCATTCCGTTGAATTTTCGAGCTGTCCAAAGAATATGAAGCATTTTCTTGTGAAGCCACGTTTCAAATGCTTCTATTCATTTGATTGTCGCTGCTCTTAGTGTCCAGACTTCACACGCGTACAACAATACATGCCAAATATAACACTTGATTATTTCTTTGCCTCGTCTTCAAATTTATATTTTGACTATAAAATAACTCTTCATATTTAAGAAAATATTTTTCTTGCTGTCTCTATTCTTTGTTTATTTATAATTCATATATATTTTTCTTTCTATGTTTTAGTGGGCCGCAAGTTAGCCAACAGCTGCGGCTGCAAGTTCATCGAGACATCTAGCGGCCTGGACCACAATGTGGACGAACTTCTTGTGGGGATCCTGGCGCAAGTGCAGCTCAATCCACGAAGAGACAAGGACCGCCTACGTAGAGAGAAGAAACAGAAGGTACGGATGGGGAGCGGCCGTCGAATTTTACGTCACCTGCTTGGCATCAAGCGCAAATCCCGATCGTGCGAGAACTTGCTCGTCCTGTAACAGAACTTACCATCTTCTAATACCACACAAGGTTGTTAGTAACACCAGAATTTGAAGTAAAAAACACCTTTGGTAAATGTGATACTATACTATATTGCAGACCCCAAAGAGTGTTGACAGACAGTTATTCACTGTAGCCTAAAGACAGAATCCCTCTGTCGAAGCTCACAGTGACAAAAGATGAACTTTTATGTTCTATAAAAACCACATTTCAACAAACATCACTGCAAGAAATAAAGTGTAAAATGATACAGTGCTGTATGGGGAATTGAAGCCCCTTTAAAACTTCTATGATTAAAAAGAAAAAAAGACTTAAACGTATGAACTATTTTATTCTAAAGAAGCAAGGGAACATAGAATGGTTAGATGGACTGGAGAGAAATCTAGTGATTTTGTCTAAGTCAACGAGTTGTTTATTACGAGGAATGATTGACGAGGTTGCTGTTTCTGATTTCATTATTGTTCATATTACAGACCAAAAATATGTGAACAATTGTACTATAGAAATAGGCTAAAAGAAAATATTTCTTTACACAAAACTTTCACACATAAGCTCAAATTGCTTTCCAAGAGTTAACCTTCAAGCAATCATAAAAGATTGCTCCTGTTTAAATAGACCCATGTGAAAAATATATTCCTTTTTCTTTTCATGTACTGGTAGACATTGAGAGCTCATAAAAAGAAAGAACAGCAAATTAAATCACCACAAAGAATGACAGAATGTGTGTTTCACTGTTGGAATGTGAACATTTTTATATTTGAAAATACATCCTTCTAGCAACCCATATACAGACTAAATACCAAATTCTGATTATTTAATAATAAAATTCAGTACTTTCAATAAATTATATTTTTTAATTCAGTCTTCCTACAACATCTTCACTTTTATCTTTGTAATAATTTAGTCAAGCCTCTAATGTTATATTGTTTCATCCTCCTCAGGCATAACTACCTTTAATGAAAGAATGTTCTTGCATTTCCACTTTCATGAACACATGCTGGAAAATTTCCTGTGTGTTGTAGAAATTATAAACAAAATACAAAAGGAGATGTAAATCAATGAATACAATATTTTACTAAAACAACTTTCTTAATTACTGCAGACTTATAAGGATAAACACTTCAACTAA
Source organism: Anabrus simplex (assembly GCF_040414725.1). NCBI lineage: Eukaryota > Metazoa > Arthropoda > Insecta > Orthoptera > Tettigoniidae > Anabrus > Anabrus simplex. The sequence goes on along the minus strand of NC_090269.1, from coordinate 365,323,255 downwards.
AAAGTTCCTATTAATTTAAAATGTGTACAAAAACTCTACTCTCAAATCTCTGATGACAGAGAGTGGATTAGAAACCAGATATATTTGTATCACTTTCAAAATCTCAAAAAACTTTACTCCAACTGCAGCCCCCTCTACCTCTCTGAACCTAATGGCTTTGATGTTTGGTCCCTTCAAACAGCAATCATCATTACCATCTCAATCTTCAGGATTTTTTCCTTAATCATTTTCCCTACCAACTGAAAAAAATAATGGTCTAAATTACAATGATGGTGGTGGTGGTGGTGGTGGTGGTGGTGGTGGTGATGATTGTTGTTTTAAGAGGAAGTACAACTATGTAACCATCCTCCCCAATGACAATGAGTAACTTTGGAAGCTGTTTAGAATGCCTGATTAAGTAGAACATTTCTTTCTTAGGGGAACATGCCTCAGGAATTCAACTAAGAGATTCTTAATGAAGGAGAAAAACCTTGGAAATCTGATCAATGCTTATACATTTTTGAACAGTGGCAGTTTATGATACATGTATTCATGATGTTTGGATGATGATGATGATGATGATTATTATTATTATTATTATTATTATTATTATTATTATTATTATTATTATTATTATTATTATTATTATTATTATTATTATTATTATTATTTACCTAAAACATTTGGAAAGAACTGTCAAATCTGATCTACTGGTTATTATTTTTCAGTTGCTAAACATATTTCCTACCTATCAAGTGCTGGTACTTATTAATAAGAATAAACTTTTTTTTTAAATTTGCTTTAGGTCACTAGGTCTTATGGTGACGATGGGATAGGAAAGGGATTTCCTGTCCCATCATTGCCATAAGACCTGTCTGGCATGGTGCTAGAAAGCAAGATGAGTCAAGCAGTAGTTATGTGGACCAGTAGATGGTTATCATCACAGTTTGATTTATTCTGCGCTAGTTTCAATTTAACCTGGTTCAAAGAAGAATTGAGAAATCCATAGTTACATCTCAAACAGATTATGTAACTCTATACAATATTTTTCAGTCTGTAAAACATAAATTATAATGTATATAGCCTAACATACCTGTAAAAGATATAATAAATTCATAATTCTCTGTTTAATAGTGTGATTTTTACAAGCATATTATAGTGTTTGACAGACTGAAAAACTTTAAAGTTACATTGACTGAGTCGACACTGAAAGTATGGGTTCCTCTTAACAAATCAAGCAGATTAAACATCATTTTATGACTTAGGAATGAAAACAGAAAACAGCCTCTGCAGGAAAAGAAAGCAGCATTAAAGTTCTTAACAGTCTGGCATTCAAGTTTACGGGTATTAATTGTTAGGCCCTAGTGAGTAGAGAATAGCTGGAATTTAGTAAAAAGACAGTGTTAACCACTGTAACATTTTGAATAGAAGAATTCAATGCATAAATTTGAAGATGTAGGTTGAAAGATACCAGTTCTAGGACCTCCAGATTCAGAAGACAGTGTGTAAAGACAGAGTGAGTTGGTGATGGTGGTGGTGATCATTGTTTTAAATACAAGACAGAGTGAGAAAAACAAGAGAACACCAACTAATGAACTACTGTTTCATGTAGCGCTAATATTAGAAAACTAAATAACTTAACCAAATGCAGGGCAATATTCACAGTAATATTATGTCCAAGTTGAAATTAATTCAAACTTAAACAATGTTTAACAAGAAATTATTATACTAATCATAACATACTATCTACATTTCCTCAAATGAATAATTTGTTATGAACATATTTTCTAAAGATACTAATCATCACTTAAAAAAAAAACACCTAGAATCTAAACTATGGTATGCCAGTTTGTTCCAATGACTCTTTAAACAGATATAGAAAAAAAAAATAGCATTTTCTCTAAGTAATAATTTAACCACTCACTGAAATTCACAACCTTCTTAAAAACCACACACTTTCTCTATTACAATGGCACATGTCCTATGGAGAGGCCTGGTGCAGCTCTTCTGAGCTGACACCCATGGGACCCCTCTGTATTGAAACCTCCAGAGAAAATTTGGGTTATCCTCATAATTGATACAAGTGGCCTGATGCTAATTACTGCACATCACACCAAAAATTAATTGATTGTACCTCAATTTCACAGAAATTATTGCTACAAGATAACATATTTTAGGTATGGTATCTTTAGATCCTATTTGAATTGAATTTTAGGCTATTGTTTTAAGTACAAGACAGAGTGAGAAAAATTAACAACTAATGAATATTTGGTGACATGATAAACATGTATTGTTGTAAAATTACGTATTACTTTTATAGGTTGTATAATAGTGGTGGATTTTGGAAGTAGGCAAGGAAAGCAAGCATTCCTGACAAATATCATAAGATATTACAATACATCCAGTTGGAATCGGCAGTGGCGTTAAGTAATTTGGTTCACTAGCAAATGTCTATGACTTAAGACTGAAGACGATATAAGGATGATAGGCTGAGGTATGTGGTTGTTTTCTACTGGAAGTGGGTTGTGTCACACAGTAAGAATGGTAACAGAAAACAGTTATTATTAAAGAGGGCACAGACCAAAGGAGACTAGTTCTGAAAGCTCCACCAGTGTTGCAATAACAACAGTTGTCCAACCACAAAACAATAAGGAAACTCACATGGACATGTTAGAGAGGAAAGCATGCCAAGAAGACTACTTTAGAAGAATCCTACTCACATTATTTTGTTGAACATGAATAAAAATTATAATTATTAATTTAATTTCACCTCTGCAGAGAATTTGAGTTCCCTAGATTAATAGTGCACTACTTTCCAACTTGTCATGTTAGTTAAAATTTTCCAACATATACAGCCATCAGAAGTTTCTAGCCCAGCATCTGCCACTGCTGTGTAATAATGAATTCAATGAATACCTGCTAATATAAAACTGTTCATCAAGCAGAAAAGAAAATAAACACTTGACTTGAAATTCATATCAGAATAAATTCTTTATTTTTAATTTTAAGAACAATGGATATCAAACACCAAAAAAATGGAGCATTATTATAAAACCTATAGCCTAACTGTGGAAAACTCATTATCAGTATTAACTTTATTTTTTAAATATACATAAATAATCAAGAAGGAGCTATACCAAATGAATGGAGAATTGCTATAATAGTCCCAGTGTACAAAGGAAAGGGTGATAAACATAAAGCAGATAACTACAGGCCATCAGCTTGACATGTGTAGTTTGTAAGCTCTGGGAAAACATTCTTTCTGATTATATCAGACATGTTTGCAAAATAACTAACCGGATTTATAGAAGGCAGTTCAGGTTTAGGAAAGGTTGTTCCAGTGAGGTTCAACTTGAAGGATACAAGCATGATATAGCAAATATAGATTCAGGAGATCAAATGGACTGTATCACTAATGACCTACCAAAAGCTGTTGATAGGGTAGATCATGGGAGACTATTGACAAAAATGAAGACTATTGGACCAGGCAAAAGAGTGGGTGAATGGGCAATGGTATGGTAGTAAATGGGATGAAAAGTCATGTTGTAAGTTTCACCAGGAGGCCTAGTCCTCTCAATTTTACTTACTGTGTTGATGCAGTAGAAGTATCTCTTGTGGATCATTACTGTAAGTGCCTGTTGTTGTTGTTGTTGTTTGAGTCATCAGTCCATAGACTGGTTTAATCCTGTGCTAACCTTTTCATTTCTACGTAACTACTACATCCTACATCTGCTCTAATCTGCTTGTCATATTCATACCTTGGTCTACCCCTAGCGTTCTTACCACCTACACTTCGTTCAAAAACCAACTGAACAAGTCCTGGATGTCTTAAGATGTGTCCTATCATCCTATTTCTTCCTCTCGTCTAATTTAGCCAAATCGATCTCCTCTCACCAATTTGATTCAGTATCTCTTCATTTGTGATTCAATCTATCCATCCATCTCACCTTCAGCATTCTTCTGTAACACCACATTTCAAAAGCTTCTATCCTCTTTCTTTCTGAGCTAGTTATCATCCAATGTTTCACTTCCATACAATGCCACGCTCCACACGAAAGTCTTCAAAAACATCTTTTTAATTCCTATATCAATGTTTGAAGTGAGCAAATTTCTTTTCTTAAGAAAGCTCTTCCTTGCTTGTGCTAATCTGCATTTTATGTCCTCCTTATTTCTGCCATCGTTAGTTATTTTACTACCCAAGTAACAATATTCATCTATTTCCTTTAAGACTTAATTTCCTAATTTAATATTTCCTGCATCACCTGCCTTCGTTCGACTGCACTCCATTACTTTTGTTTTGGACTTATTTATTTTCATCTTGTACTCCTTAGCGGGCGAAAGATCTGAGGAAGAGGCTTGCAAGGTGTTACATAGGGAGTATAGCTCTATATGGCGCTGAAACATGGACATTAAGGAAGGAAGAACAGAGAAGAATAGAGGCATTTGATATGTGGATTTGGCGAAGAATTGAAGGTGTAAAGTGGGAAGATAAAATATCAAATGAGGAAGTTCTGAAGAGAGTGGGAGAAGTGAGGAGCATGCTGACCGTAATCCAAAATAGGAAGAAAAACTGGATAGGGCATAATCTAAGACACAACACCTTACTACGAGTAGTCATTGAAGGGATGATAAAAGGAAAACAAGGAAGAGGAAGGAGACGATATCAGTTATTAGACAGCATTAGAAAAAGAAAGGAAGATTATGTAGAAGTGAAGAAAAGGGCACAAGATCGAGAGATATGGAGGTCACAGCCATGATTGGACCTGCCAAATGGCAGAACAACCTATGATGATGATGATGATGATGATGATGATGATGATGTACTCCTTACCCAAGACTTTGTCCATACCATTCAGCAGCTTCTCGAGATCTTCTGCAGTCTCAAATAAAATAACAATATCATCGGCAAATCTCAAGGTTTTGATTTCCTCTCCTTGGATTGTGATTCCATTCCCAAATTACTCTTTGATTTCCTTTACTGCCTGTTCTATGTAAACATTGAAAAGGAGGGGGGACAAACCGCAGCCTTGCCTCACTCCTTTCTGGATTGCTGCTTCTTTTTCAAAGCCCTCGATTCTTATCACTGCAGACTGATTCTTATACAGATTGTAGATAATTCTTCATTCTCGGTATCTGATCCCAATCATCTTCAGAATCTTGAATAGCTTGGTCCTCAACATTATCGAATGCCTTTTCTAGATCTACGAATGCCATGTACGTGGGCTTGTCCTTCTTAATTCAATCCTCTAACATCAGACGTAAACTCAGGATTGCTAAATGTGTTCCTACATTTCTTCTGAAGCCAAATTGATATTCTCCTAATTCAGCTTCAACTTTTTTTCCCAGTCTTCTGTAAAAAATACATGTTACAATTTTGCAGGCATGAGATACTAAACTAATGGTGCGATAGTTTTCACACCTGTCAGCACCGGCTTTCTTGGGAATAGGTATAACAACATTCTGCCGAAAATCGGATGGAACTTCTCCTGTCTCATACATCTTTTTTGCCAGTTGCTTTACGTGGCACTGACACATATAGGTCATATGGCGACGATGGGACAGGAAATGGCTAGGAGTGAGAAGGAAGCGGCCATGGCGTTAATTAAGGTACAGCCCCAGCATTTGCCTGGTGTGAAAATGGGAAACCACGGAAAACCATTTTCAGGGCTGCCAATAGTGGGGTTCGAACCTACTATCTCCCGAATACTGGATACTGGCCGCACTGAAGCAACTGCAGCTATCGAGCTCGGTCTCATACATCTTACACACTAAATGGAATAATCTTGCCAAGCTGGTTTCTCCTAAGGCAGTCAGTAATTCAGAGGGAATGTCATCAATTCCAGTTGCCTTGTTCCTATTTAGGTCACTCGCAGCACTGTCAAACTCTGACCTCAAAATTGGGTCTCCCATTTCATCAGCATCAACAGCCTCTTCTTGTTCCAGAACCAAATTATCAACATCTTGTCCGACTCATTGGCTGAATGGTCAGCGTACTGGCCTTTGGTTCAGAGGGTCCCGGCTTCAATTCCCGGCTGGGGGCTGGGTGTATGTGTTGTCTTCATCATCATTTCATCCTTATCATGACATGCAGGTCGCCTACGGGAGTCAAATAGAAAGATCTGCACCTGGCGAGCCGAACCCGTCCTGGGATATCCCGGCACTAAAAGCTATACGACATTTCATTACATCAACATCTTCACCTTGAGATACAACTGTTGGATATGTTCCTGCCATCTTTCTGCTTTGTCTCCTTTCCCTAGAAGTGGCTTTCCATCTGAGCTCTTAATATTCATACACCTAGATTTCCTTTCTCCAAAGGTTTCCTTGATTTCCCTTTATGCAGCATCTACCTTTCCTAGGACCATACAACCTTCGACATCCTTGCAGTTCTCCTTCAGCCAGTCTTCCTTAGCTACCTTGCACTTTCTATCCACTTCATTCTTTAATCGCCTCTATTCTTTTCTGCCCTCTTCATTTCTACCATTCTTGTATTTTCGTCGTTCATCAATCAGGTCTAGTATCTCCTAGGTTATCCACTGATTCTTAGTTGATCTTTTCTTCCTTCCTAACATTTCTTCAGCAGCCCTACTGACTTCATTTTTCATGACTATCCACTCTTCCTCTTTTCTTTCAACTTGTCTATATCCCATCTTTTTGCATTCTTTCCTTTCTTCAATTTCTTCAGCTTCAGATGGCATTTCATGACCAACAAGTTGTGGTCAGAGTCCACGTCTGCTCCTGGGAAAATTTTGCAATCCAACACCTGGTTTCTGAATCTCTGCCTAATCATAATGAAGTCTATTTGATACCTTCCAGTGTTTCCAGGTATCGTCCATGTATAAAGCCGTCATTTGTGCTGTTTGAACCAAGTATTGGCAAGGACTAAATTATGATCAGTGCAGAATTCAACCAGTCCACTTCCTCTTTCGTTCCTTTGTCATAATCCGAATTTTCCTACTGTATTACCTTCTCTTCCTTGGCCTACCACTGCATACCAGTCTCCCATCACAATTAGATTCTCGCCACCTTTTACATATTGTATTAAATCTTCTATCTCTTCATATGTTCTTTTGATTTCCTCATCATCCGCTGAGCTAGTAGGCATACAGACCTGCACTATTGTGGTGGGCATTGGTTTGGTGTCTATCTTGACGACAATAATTCTTTCGCAATGCTGGTCATAGTACTTACCCGCTGCCCTATTTTCTTATTCATTATTAAACCAACTCCTGCATTTCCTCTGTTTGATTTTGTGTTGATAATTCGGTAGTCGCCTGACCAAAAATCCTATTCTTCCTGCCAACGTACTTCACTTATACCAACTACATCTAACTTTAGTCTATCCATCTCCCTTTTCAGATTCTCTAATCTACCACAACGATTCAAACTTCTAACATTCCACACTCCGACTCGCAGAATGTCAGTTTAGGAGTTAATATAAGGTAAAAATCTTCATTATGGTAATCACATTAACGAGGTTGTAAATACAACTTACAGATCTCTTCACATGGTTATAACGGTATTTAGCAGTTGTAGTTAGGATGTAAAGGAAAGGACGTGTAAGTCTCTGGTAAGACCCCAATTAGAGTATGATTCCAATGAATGAGACCCACGCCAGGGTTACTTGATATGAACTGGGAAAGATCCAAAGGAAAGCAGCACAATTTGTTCTGAGCAATTTCTGACAAAGGAGTAACGTTGCAAATATATTGCAAACTTTGGACTGGAAAGCCTTGGGAATAAGGCAGTGAGCTGCACAACTATGAGGTATGTTTCAAGCTACTAGCAGAGAAATGGCATGGAATGACATTAGTAGACGAATAAACTTGAGTCAATCGTTTGAAGGTAGGAAAGATCATAATATAAAGATGAAGTTGGAATTCAAGAGGGCAAATATTAATTTATAGGAAGAGGATTTAGGAATTAGAATAATTTAACTAGGGAAATATTGAATATATTCCCAGGTTCTTTGAAATAATTTAAGAAAAGACTAGATAAACAAGTGCAGATCAATGATGATTGTTTGATTGACTGACTGACTAATATAATCTGATTTTGCTTTAAATGTCAAGTAGCCGGCCCCGCAGTTTTTACCTGGACGTGAAGGCTAGTTCGAGGTCCACTCAGCCTACGTGATTACAATTGAGGAGCTATCTGATGGTGAGATGGTTGCCCCGGTCTAGAAAGTCAAGGATAATGGCCAAGAGGATTCATCGTGCTGACCATACGACACCTCATAATCTGCAGGCCTTTGGGCTGAGCAGCAGTCGCTTGGTAGGCCATGGCCCTTCAGGGCTATTGCACTATGGGGTTTGAGTTTGGTTTGGTTTTTAAATGTTAACCATTATATTTCTCTTCAAAAGATCAATGTTATTTTGATATAATCAGTAATGAACACTCTGTTGCCGGCCCCATGGTGTAGAAGTAGTGCCCGCCTTTTACTCGGAGGTGCTGGGTTCGGTTCCCGGCCAGATCAGGGATTTTTACCTGGATCTGAGGGCTGGTTTGGGTCCACTCAGCCTACGTGATTACAATCGAGGAGCTATCTGACAGCGAGATGGCAGCCCCGGTCTAGAAAGCCAAGAATAATGGCTGAGAGGATTCGTCGTACCGACCACACGATACCTTGTAACCATTAGGCCTTCAGGCTGAGCAGTGGTCGCTTGGTAGGCCATGGCCCTTCAGGGCTGTTGCGCCATGGGGCTTGGTTTGGTATGGAAACTGTGTGCTTGGAAGTATACATTTACATCCCAACACAGCTACTTTGTATAAAATTGACACGATCAATGAGATTCAAAGGCCTGTGCACTCAAAGATTAAAAATTGAAAATCAAAATCTAGTTGGTTACAGGTGGGAAGATTTTTCAAGTCTTGTTACAAGAGAAGTATGCCTAGTATCACACCTCAATATATCTGTGCTAATAAATGACACACGGTTGTAACAGACACATTAACTAATTCTGCAGGTAGAGATAAATGTAAACACCATAGGTGAATGGCGATATACTTTGGTATCCAATTTTTATATTAATTAAGGAACTTGTAGTTTCCAAAATATTTGCAATATTACAATAGAAGAATTTAAATGGATGTAGGTGTGTACAACTGAAGGTGAAAGGTAATATTTTTATTTTCACTTCCTTTACATTCTTTAGAAATGTAACAGTAATATCTGAATGTAATAAAACGAATCATATTCTTGTTTCATACAAGCCATAGCAACCTACAGAATTTAGCATAGGATTTTTTCCTTGTTAATATTGCATGCTTACTGTAATTTTATTACCAAAGAGTGCAATATTGAGGCAATACTTTTACATTATCAAGACAAAATGATACTTTAATGAAAAGTTCCAAACAATATAGAGTAAGCAGGTTCAGGACATAGAAAGAGAATGAGAGACATACAGGGAAGCTGTAATAGTAACAGCAAGGGAATCCCAAGGTACAATGTGTGTAAAGATGAAAAAAAAACAAAAAATTGGTTGAATGATGAAGTGAGGGCAATTCGGAAATGGGTCCAAATAAGAACTGATGCAGACAGGGAATTACACATAAATGAAAGAAACAAAGTAAAACAAATTGCTGAATCATAGGAACCATGGGAAGATTTCCATACTAACCAGGAAATCATTGGACAGGTGGAAGGAATATTTTGAAAAACTTCTCAGCATAAAAGAAAATCTTCCTGTAGATGTTGCAAATAACCAAGCTCATGGGAAGGCTGCAATAATGTTGGTGAAATTACACTTGAAGAAGTGGAAAGGATGGTAAATAAACTCCACTGTCATACAGCAGCAGGAATAGATGAAATTAAAGCTGAAATGGTGAAATATAGTGGGATGGCAGGGATGAAGTGGCTTCATAGAGTAATAAGATTAGTGGAATGTTACTAAGGCACATTCTGATTGGATGAAAGCAGTAATTGCACCTATCTATAAGCAAAGGAACAGCAAGGATTACAGCAACTATTGAGGTATTTCATTGATCAGTACCATATATCAGGCAAGGTGTTCACCGGCATTTTGAAAGGCAGAGTGTGATCAGTGGTTGAAAGATGGATGAAAACCAGTGTGGTTTCAAATTACAGAGGGGCAGTCAGGATCAGATTTTCAGTTTGTGCCAGGTTACTGAAAAATACCATGAGAGGAATAGACAGTAATATTTTGTAGATCTAGAGAAAGCAAATGACAGAATACCAAGGGAAAAAATGTGAGGCATACAGGGGGATTGAGGGTAGATTATTAAAAGCAGTCAAAGGCATTTATTCTGATAATTGAGCTGCAGTGAGAATTGATGGTAGAATGAGTTCTTGATTCAAGATACTTACTGGGGTTAGACAAGGCTGTATATTCTTTCACCTTTATTGTTCATAATATACATGGATCACTTACTGAAAGGTATAAAATGGCAGGGAGGCATTCAGTTAGGTGGATATGTAGTAAAAAGTTTCCTCTTTGCCGATGACTTGGTCTTAATGGTAGGCTGTACTGAAAGCCTACAATCGAATATTTTGGAACCTGAAAATAGGTAAATTAGTTTGATATGAAAATTAGCCTTTCCGAGACTGAAGTGATGTCAGTAGGTAAGAAACATAAGAGAAGTGAATATCGGGTTGGGAATACAAAACTGTAACCGGTAGATCATTTCATTCAAGTATTTATGATGTGTTTCTCCCAGGATGGTAGTATAGCACATGATATTGAATCAAGATGCAGCAAAGCTAATACAGTGAGCTCACAGTTGTGATCAACAGTATTCTGTAAGAAAGAAGTCAGCTCCTGGACAAAACTATCCTTATACCGGTCTGTTTCCAGACCAATTTTGCTTTATGGGAGCAAAAGCTGGATGGACTCAGAATATCTTATTCATTAGAAGTAATAGACATGAAAGTAGCAAGAATGATCTCTGTACAAACAGGTGGGAACAATTGCAGGAGGGTACCTAGAATGAGAAGATAAAGGTCAAATTAGGAACAAACTTGACTGATGAAGCTGTATGCATAAACCAACTTCAGTTGGTAGGGTCATGTGAGGCAAACGAAGGAGGGTAGGTTACCTAGAAGGATAATGGACTCTGTCATAGAGGGTAAGAAAAGCAGAGGAAAACTAAGGTGGTGATGGTTAGACTCAGTTTCTAATGATCTAAAGATAAGAGGTATGGAACTAAATTAGGCCACAGAGCTTGTTACAAACAGATGACTGTAGAGTTCAGTAAATTCACAGATGCTTGCAGACTGAATGCTGAAAGGCATAACAGCCTATAATGAAGATGTATGTATGTATGTATGTATGTATGTATGTGTTTTTCAGAATCTCAAATGTTTGTCATTATAAACGGGTCCAAAATGTGATAAACAATGGTAGAAAATTTCTTTTTTCTTTTCTTTCTTTTTTTTTGCTAGTGGCTTTACGTCGCACTGACACAGATAGGTCTTATGGCGACTATGGGATAGGAAAGGCCTAGGGGTTGGAAGGAAGCAGCCATAGCCTTAATTAAAGTACAGCCCCAGCATTTGCCTGGTGTGAAAATGGGAAACCACAGAAAACCATCTTCAGGGCTGCCAACAGTTGGATTCAAACCCACTATCTCCCAGATGCAAGCTCACAGCCGGGCGCCCCTAAGTGCACGGCCAACTCGCCCGGTTAAAAGAACGTTTCACTGGTGCATTTTGTCTTGAGGGTTAGGGAGATTCTGGACCAGTATCTCGCTGGAAATATGTTTCAGCATTTTGTATTACACTAAGTTATTCATGCATATTGCTGGTAAGATTTATAAAATGACTGAGGAAGTATTCCAGCCTGTTGCTCTTCCTTGATGGTTGCAGTATTTTTGCACAGACCATAGTAAAGGTAGAAAGAGTAGCTTTCACCAAAGTCTCTCTCATTTTTGGCTGTGACAGTATGGGAGCTCCTGAGGTATTGGTGGTGCTGAGAAATGACATTTGGAGCATGAAAGTATATCTAGATGTTATGAAAGGTCCTGCTCACAGGACCAGTCGTGGCAAAGTACCTCTCACTCCTCATCCTGCCTAGTAGTGCGCCACCATCAATTTTTACAGTTTCCATAGAACTGCGTAACTTTTGGTGGTATTGTTTGGGGATCCAACCAGAACAAACGGACAGACAGACAGACAGACAGACAGACAGACAGACAGACAGACAGACAGACAGACAGACAGACAGATGGATGGATGGACAGATAGACAGAGGAAATAAAATATTTTGGAAAAAAAATCATGCAACACTCTATGCATTAATATATATATTGTACTGGGGATCTGTCCAAGAAATGCACCAGTTTTTCTCTACTTGGCAATAGAAAAGAAAGAGTGAAATATTAGGAATGCTAGTTGTCAAAATATTCTACATGAAGAGTTGTTTTTCTTGTAAAATCAGCTTTTTCTAAAAAACAAAAAAGAATCTGGCCACATCCAATCAACTATTTACTAGCACATTAATAAATCCTGTTTAATTAAAAATTCTATACATTCATGGAATTACAAATAATCTTCTTATAAATAGATGTAATATTAGGCACATTTTCCTTACTGAAACTATATTATAGATGCTTCATTTTTCTTTAGCATTTAAAGTCACCTGAGAAATTAAAAAAAATTAAAATGCATATTTTAAATTACAGTACTAATAAGCAAATATAATTTTTATTTTACAAATATTTTTTTCCATAATAGGACTTCTAAACTATGGGGTAGAACATGAGTATTTGATTGCACTTTAAATGAAGATGCCATTAATGAAAAAGTCAATCAAATGAGATTTGGGAGCAAATTATAGATATTTTATAAAGACTGATAAAGATTTTGTGCCATATTAACTTCAATTTGTGGAGTTAATATGAACTTCATGAGTCAATCTAGCATTGTATGAGTAAATGTCCGCATGTGTTACAATAAAATGAGTTACAATAAAATGAGTTAGCTTATTACAAATATTATAAATTATTTAGCTGATGCTTTATGGCATGGGCCACAAGAGAGAATATACTGTTTATACAAGGATTGGTGCATAAATCATGGCAACTATTATTTTCCTCAAATTTGCACAGTGCCACCATCCAATAGTCATGTGTCCTGGAAAGCATGACACTCATAGTACATGGACACAACACAAGATGGCAGTGCGTTGGACAGGTACCATGCAGAGAGTGATAGGACTGCGGTAGTGAGTCAGGCTCTGTGTAGAATGGATGTGACAGTGCAATAACAGGGTGCATACTTAAAACTGGCCATTCGAGCAGCATTTTAACACAGACGTGAAACAAGCAGCAATGTGCAATGGTCCAGAAGGCATATTAATGTCTGGACTGATGTCATGAGCAATAATTGCCCAGTGCATGGATGTGGACAACAGATGGACACTACTTGAGTTGCAAGGTGAAACAGGCACTGAAAAACAATCATCCACAGAATTTTATGGGAAGAACTTCATCTGCGTAAAATTGGATCACAGTGGGTGCCATGTGCACTCACTGATGTGGAAAAGTGGACATGCTAAGCCGAGTAATCCGACCACTTTGTACACTACTAGCAGGAAAGCGAGCAAATACTGACCGTGGATGAATTTTGGACCAGAGCATATGAAGCAGAGCTCAAACACCAGTAAAAGGTGACTAAAAGGGAAACCAGAGGCTCTCAACTTACGAGAGTGGGTTGGCGACCATGGTTCCTCCAGCTGAGTCTGGCATTCCTTCCACTTACTTGTGTCAGGCTGCTCGTTTTTATCTTTCCTATCCAACCTCTCTTGGTCAACTCTTATTCTTTTCTGACCCCGACAGTATTAGGTTTTCGAGGCCTGTAGAGTCTTTAATTTTCACACCCATCATGACTGTTCTTTTTCCAATACCTTCATTTATTGAAGTGTCAGACCTCTTCCATTTTCGGGGCCGATGACCTTCGATGTTAGGTCCCTTAAAACAACAAGCATCATCATCATCATCATAATCTTCCATTTTCTTTCTGATTAGTGTTAATAGGGGATGGCTACCCAGTTGTACTTCTTCTTTAGACAACAATTACCAGCACTCAAATGCCAGTCTGCAGAATGGCAACACGCAGGATCACCGAGAACATAAAGACAGAATTTCCGTTAAAACCCTTCCCCCTTCCTTCAGCCGTGATTGTGTATCCTTCATTCCACATGGCACAACAGTGACAGCAACATACTACAGAACCTTCCTACAGAAACATGCCAATAGGGACAAATGGATCTTCTCAACAAGTTCATCCTTTTTCGTGACGTCAGACCGCATGCAGCTCGAGGATTTAATGTCTGACAATATCCTTGCTTTATATCCCACATGTGGTAAATCTACTCAGCATTATTCATACATTCCACAGTACCTCATGCTCCCCACTCCCATCTGTAGATTTCTATTTGTCTGGTAGATCTAGCATTCATGCGGGGGGAAAAAATTAGTTGCCCTGACTTATGCCTCAACACTTGTACAAAAAAAAAAAAAAAAAGATTGTTCTGTGTAGAACTTCCACTATTTGTTGTAGATGTTTGTTACAACATACCAGGAATATATCAATAAAGTTTTAAGACTTAAATGACAAAAGCTCTTTGAAAATTTGTTGGTCATTCTATTTGGTACTCTATGTCATACAATGTTGGCATATAAAGGATTACTGGTGTCATACTTTCCCCTGATGTAGAAAGCGAAAAATAATGCGACCGACAGGATTCGACATAATGACAACGTATCACCTCTCAATATGCAAGCCTTTGCACTGAGCTGCAGTCACTTAGTAGGCCAAGGCCTATCAGAGCAGTAGCGCCACATGGTGTTTGCTTTTTCTTTCTGGTGACATATTTGATGATGGGTAACTTATAAAATTAATTACAATTCAGCAACAGGTCACGCTTGGATTTTGAAGAAAATAAATATATAATTAAATGAAGGAAGTCCTCATCTTACAGAAATAAAATACGTCTTAAACTTGGCTAATTTCTTGTCTACTTCACAATTTAAAAATGACCTGCTATCGTCATGAGATTAGTTAACAACATTTAACTACACAGTACATTTCATTCCGTTCATCTTCCCTTTTCCTCCAACCCTATTACCAGAGTGGCATTGTACCACTTCTACTGGCCCAATCATCTCTCAGAAGTATCCTCCACACTTAGCAACTATTGCCAGACCAAGTTAATAAAGTCCCAGTAGAATATGCTATAATGATTAACAAATGCTCATATTTAGGAGATATATTCTGCTTTAATGTAGCTACTAATTGTGTCTTTAAGTGTATAGTTAAAGTATCTCGGTGTACTTTAACTATACACTTAAACATAGTTTTCTATACACATATAATACAGAGCTTATATTTGTTTATTTGAAGGAAGCACTCTATTCCTATAAGGGTGAATTTTCTTTCAAATCTGTATGAGCTGTACTTGTTTACTAATGGTTTCTGTTCAGTATGGATGTTTTTCAACTTGTGAACTGGATGAGTTGTGTGTTTCTGTAAGTTAGGGTTATACATAACCACCTGAGCAAAGGGTTCCACTTGCAAAGAAATACATTGTAGATAAAATCACACAAAAGTTTGTAATTCAAAATAGAAGAATCTTCATAACATACATTCCCATCAAAACTTCAATGTTAACAACAGAATATTAATTCAAATAACACTGATAATAAAAATATATCCTTGAAGTTTTATGTTTTAGAGATTCAACTAACACATTTCTCAAAATCACAGATAGATAAGTTTTTGAATAAAATACTATGTTAGTTGTGGGGGAAAATCCAACTTTCATGAAGTAAATGAATAAATCAAATTTCATCATGCCATTTCATGATGGTTTTGTACAATAAATAAATAAATTATAATCTATGACTAATTTTCTGAAACAATAATTTCACTGTTTTTTACAATAAATAAATTATAACCTATGACTAATTTCCTCAAAACAAAGAAGACTGCATAGTCTCTCGAGATGGAGAAGAAAGGACTCCAAACTGATAACATAAAATAGAATTAGTAACATGAAATAAATGGTATTTTACATTCAAGAATTGTAAGCAGAAAACAGAAATATCTTTTATACAATCATAATATTAAATGCTTGAATTTCATTTCCCTAAAATGAAAGGATGAATATAAGACTATATTTTAAGGGAAAAAAGATTCATGACTAACAGGGAAATACTGATAACACATGATCAGTATTAAAATCTCATCTTTTGATTAGAAGTGAATCTAAGAACATTCACACTTTATCATGGATACAAGTATTTCAATATAAGCTACCAATGTATCCAAGATAAGAGAGCAAAGAGATCTATTACTAAACACATTAGAGGATGTACAATCTACTTCCTCTATAGTTTAAATACATTATGTGTATATTAGTGGTATTCAATATGTGGCCATCTTTCAATCTACCAAACCCCAAAAACAGCTATATGTAAGACTGAAATTAAATTGATAAAGGTAAGCACAATATGCTTTTGATACTGTCCTATACATTTCATGAAAATTAAAAGCTGCTGTACCTCTAAACAGAGAATTGCTGGCATAGCATTGAGAAACAGAATTTGCCTTCTTATGTAAAATAAAAATGTCTGTGCCTTTCAAATGGATATTCTTGCATTTGTAAATGGATATCCACTGCACTTAACTTTGCTGAAAATATGTAGACAAGGAATGCTAGGACTAATATCTGTGGTTTGTAGAGAGAACAGAAACACTTGTCAACCAATGAAACTAGGTGGGCTTCATTAAATTAATTTGTTTGGATGTTTTCTTCTTTATGATGAACTATCTAGACTAAAATAATTTTATTCTTTTATTATTTTATAGATGTAGACAATATCCACATGCTGATCATGTTATAAATTTTTCCAGGTCCTCTTAAATAATGTAATGTGGTGGTGGTGGTGGAGTATGTAACATTTGAGGGCACATAATCTCGTTCTCAGCACTGGTAGCATTAACTCCAGGATTTATTAACAAACTACTGTGCCGTTCCCGCATCCAGGCTGGGTCGCAAAGAAATCCTGACTAGCTCATTTCAACATAAAAATTTCTAACTTTGAATATTCTTGAGGTCGTGGGTCCCGAAAGTAAAAGACACTGGGTGTGCTCGATGGCTAAGATTTGCTTAAATCAGTCTGATGGACGTCTCCATCTCACAAATCAATCATTTTCACTTCATGAAATTCCATAATACTTAACCTACGGCTGTCTATAACTATTTACTTATCCTAAAATATCATAAGCAAGTTAGTAAGTTTGTCTATGATTATTTATTAAAAAGAATCTTGAAAGTAAAATTAAAATTGAAAAATTTCTTGGAAATAAGTCTTTCTTTTCTCCTAAAGTTAATCGATTAATGAGGAAAATATTCAAAGATCTTTGACTCAAGGTAAACATTAAATATTTACAATCATTCTGTTGAAAAGTAGAAAACAATCTTGAGATGCTTCATAAAATTCTATCAGATTAAATTAAGATCACGTTTCAGTTCTTTTCTTGTCTGCTTGAATAAAAATACTTCCCTAGACTCTCTTACAATCACAACATTTCAAATCAAAAAAAAAAATCAAAATCTCTTTATTTGCAAATGAGGTGTCTACCTCGGTGGCAAATGGTACACTAAAATACATTATTGTCAAGCACTAAATTTTAAATTAACAGGAGACGAAGAAAATTTTCCTAGAATACAATATTATGCAATTTATGCAAATAATTTTTTCTATTAAACACACACATCATCCTTAATAAATTTATATTGTTTACAAAATTCTACTTATAATATCTTACAAATATAGTCAACTCATATACAGTACGGTATGTGAAATTACTTCTAATAATACTATACAACTGGTATAAGATTAAAATTAACATTGAATTTATTTACATATTTATATTTTACTCATTTTGGAACCTAAGTAGCATAACGACCTGCTGCGTCTTAACCAGAGCCCCTTTTGCCACCACTTTTCAGAGTTCCTGAAGGGCCTTCACAGCTACCGTAGCGGTCCCAGGGCCCTCGAAGTCCCCACTGTACTTCACCCCTACAGGCAGTCCCCTACTTGGGCTGTCCAAACACCTTAGACCAGGGGATGGAATTAATTTAATCACACACATTTATTATTTACAATATCCTGCACTGGTCGAATGCCCTCTAACATTTAATTTATTATCTCTGTTGTTGTTTATTCTCTTCTTGAATATCTGTACAGATTTTGGAAAAGGATCAAACACTACCCCTGGTAAACTGTTCCACTCCTTCACGCCCTTCCCAATGAAAGAAAATTTACCCCAATCGCTTCTGCTAAAATTCCTTCTAATTTTGTACTTGGGGTCAGTTCTACCAATATAATTATTTTCCAACCGAAGCCTCTCACGGATATCTCCCCATGCTTCTTCTCCTGTATAGGCTCTATATAATCCTATAAGTCTACTTTTCTCCCTTCTGTTACTTAAAGTTTCCCACCCAAGTTCCTTTAACATTTCTGATACACTACTCTTTCTCCTGAAATCCCCTGTTACAAACCTTGCTGCTTTCCTCTGCACACCATCTAGTTCTTTTATTAGGTATTCTTGGTGAGGATCCCAAACACTGTTTGCATATTCCAATAATGGACGAACCATACTTAAGTAACTTTTTTCTTTTAATTCTTTGTTGCATCCTTTAAGTAGCCTCATTATGACATGTAACGATCTGTATGCTTTCCCAACAACGTCATCAACATGACCCTTCCAGTGCAAATTACTTTCAAATCTCACACCTAAGTATTTGCACTTGCCATCTTTTGGGATAACTACCTCATCCAAAGTATATTCAAATTCAGTTTTAAAGCTCCTGTTTGTAAACGTTGTAACAGTTGATTTGCCTCCATTAATCTTCATATTATTTTCTTCAACCCATTCCTGGATACTGTCAAGGTCCCTTTGTAATTCTGAACAATCCTCAATGTTATTTATTTCCCTATAAACAATTATGTCATCTGCATACAATCTTATTTTTGATGTTATATTGTTCCCTAAGTCATTTGCGTATATTAAGAAAAGTAACGGACCGATTATACTACCCTGTGCAATTCCCTTCCAGACTTTCTCTTCCTGTGATATATTATTTCCTACTTTGACTTTCTGAACCCTTGAATTTAGAAATGTTCTTATCCAACGTATAACCCTTACGTCCAATCCTATTCCCTCCAATTTCTTTAATAATATTCCATGTTCCACTCTATCAAAGGCTTTGGAAAGATCTATGGCTATGCAATCTAACTGGCCTCCTGAATCTAACTGATCTGATATGTCCTGCTGAAATCCCACCAGTTGTGCCTCACAAGAAAATTTCTTTCTAAATCCGTACTGGCTCCTCATGAACCAATTTTTATCATCACATATCCCTCTGATGTACTTTGCTATTAAACTCTCCAGTATTTTACAAACTATATTGGTCAGGCTGATTGGTCTGTAGTTCTCTGGTTTCCTTTTATCACCCTTTCCTTTATAAATTGGTATTATTATAGATTCCTTCCATTCCTTTGGTATCACACTATTATTTATGACATAGTCAAAGAGAAATTTTAAATAAGGCACTATATGCCACCCCATTGTCTTTAATACCTCCCCAGTAATTTGATCACTTCCTGCTGCTTTTCCTTGCTGAAGCAGTTGGATTTCTCTGAAAATATCTTCATTTGTGAATGAGAAGCTTCTTGTTTCCCTCTGTGTCTCTCCCTCTCTATCTTCTGTTACGGTTTCCAAGTCCTGACAATCTTCTACTGAATCTCGGAATTCCCTACTAAAGAGGTTTGCTTTCTCAGTATCTGTTAAATAGTGTTCACCCCCTTCTCCCACCATTGTAGGAATTTGGATTCCTTTTTCTTTTTGATTCCTAATATATGAATACAGCTTTTTCCATTTCCCTTTGTGGTCATTACCCTCTTGAAGAATGCCATTCATATAATTCTCTTTTGCTTCCTTTTTCACTCTATTCAGTTCCCTCATTAGTTGTTTTCTAGTTTCTCTATTCTCCCTACCTATCTATTTGGAAAATTATCAGACATTCCTTTTTGCCTAGATTTAAATAATAATATTTTATATATTCATGATTTTATATCATCATAGCTAATCAATGATATAAGAAAAATATTAGTCTTCTGATTTATATCGAGGATTTCAGTTTCAGTGGTTCTCATATGCAGATGTGTCAGGAAGAAAAGATAAATGATAAGCCATTCAACATCATTGCATTCTAAAATGATTAAAATTACCATTACCAATAGCTCATGTGGATATTGTTTCTCAAAAAAAAAAAAATCTCCATAACTTAAATAAATAAAAATAAATAAATAAATAAGTGCCAATTATTTATATTATGTACAACATCAGTGACTTACAACACCTTACTCATCATTATTTCTGAAAAATATGTGGTCTGTCATCTAAGAAGACTTTCACAACCAATATCTTTATCAACTAATTATTGGTACGGTAACCTCTTCAATAACATTATTGAGATGAATAAGTACGCATTATATTTCTATTTACTACAGGAAACATGACTGTAGTCAAGAATTTGGGTTAATGTTGGTTAATTCTGCTCAGTTTTCCCTATATGGATTCATTTTGATGATCCACCAGTGCCTATCCAATATATATAAGCTGTATTGATCATATTTAATGTTGGATGTGGAATGCCGAAGGATTAACATATAACATGGAATTAAATATATGCACTCTTAACCTTAAATTGCGTCTGCTAACTCAATAACACCATTAAAATAAATCTATTTCTTCTCTCTCGACAAAATAATAAGCATCACTATCATTACTCTTCTTCTTATTTAACTATTCTTCATATACAAATCATCCATTTCATATCTTCACACCATATCTCTTCTTTCATTTCAAAAATTCTCATAGGTATACCTTAACTTGACGCAGATGATTCCATAACCATCATTTATTCACTTAAATATTTCCTTTTCTTCTCAATTCTCTTTGGATTCATTTCATATTACTCATATGTCTTCATATAATCCACGTATAACCTGTACATTGCACTGTATCACCTTCATTTCGTAACATAACACCCTAACTTATCCATTATATTAACAACAATGTTGATATACTACTCACAATTCAAATATATTAACATCTTATTTATGATGGATAACATTATGAACGCATAATTAGGTTACCAATGTTCTAATACATTCTAGCCAAAGATTTGCTATTTTCAGTCACACGACTACCTATTTTCCTCCTACATCGTCATGTGTACGTGATTTCACATATAAATCCACTCTTCTTGAGCTAAATCAACGTTTTCACTGCACAGTTATTTGTTTACCACAATAAGAAATGGCACTTTTCAAAACAAAATATCTAATTTACTTACTGCGTAAATATTATTAGACTTATCTTTTCTTCCTTTCACTCCATCGATGTTGTGGTTAGATGTACTGGGACATCTAGCTAGGTATGGCTGCTACATTCCGCTCGTCTCTGGGAACTTGTGGGCAGGTCATCCATCCTTCTCCGTCAAATCAGGTCATCTCCGTCAACTCAGGTCATTCGGCCTCGATCTTCTTAGCTCATGTTGCTGTACATATCTTGCACAGATAAAACAAAAATATAAACAGACATGGTCAGTTTCATCATCTTAGTATGTTCAAAGCCTTCTAACATTCATATATGTGTTGAAAAGATTGCTTCTCTAAGTTTAATTCTGTTATTGTCTTCCAGATTACCAATATGCCTACCTAACTTTGTATAATTTGATTTATAATTTTATATATCACTTTTAATTCTCGTGGCTTTTATATTTCTTGCCAGCTATCTTAAAAGAATCTGCTGCTCCTGTACGGTATTTTGTGACGTAGTCTGTTACGTAATGTATTCCAATAAGCCACTTCAATATCTTGGTTTTATTATGCGACTCGACGCAATACTTACATAATTTCTGCTCTTTTCTTTCAATATTACTCCAAATTCCTTCCAATTCAGATCTGCTGCTCGTAATATCCTCTTCTTATTGTAGTTATAACGTCACTCCGTGTAGTTTGCAATGATTTTTTTTGTGGAATATAATCCTATATTCTTCTTGATAATAATTCTTGGCCTATTTACGACATGAATATTATCTTGGTGATTGAATTCACGTGCCTTTATTCATCTCGCAGCATAGCATCCATTTTCGTTCCAAACTATTCATTTATGACAGTGAAATGGCACACTACTAATTGCTTACACACTACACAGACATACCAGGGCCACAACTTACACTAATACAGAACACACAATTACACCAGTTCGCACTCTCTCCCTGCTCTCAATACTCATGTCATCCGGCTCCATGCCTAAATGGTTAGCGTGCTGGCCTTTAGTTCAGAGGTCCCGGGTTTGATTCCCGGCTGGGTTGGGTATTTTAACTGTTTAATTCCAATGGCTCTGGGCTGGGTGTGTGAACTGTCTTCAGCATCACCCTCACAGACATGCAAGTTGCCTATACGGCGTCAAATTGAAAGACCTGCACCAGGCCTCTCCAGAGGCCATACGCCATTATTACTACTCAGTCACACTTATTGTTCGCTCTACAGCTTACAAACTAAAACAATCACACTACACACTCTTCCACAACACTGGTAGCATTCTTAATCTTCTTTACATGCCAATCTCACAGTCTGCCTACACAGATCTTGGTCATGAGCATCTTCTTCCTAGTTGCTGACTTGGAGGTTCATGTAAAGTCTAATGACCTCCCTTTCCCAGTTGCTTCTTGGACTCCCTGGTGGCCTCAACCCCTTCAGAGGTTCCTTTTATATATATTTTTTACAGCCCTACCATCCTCCATTCTCATCATACGACCAGCCTATCAAAGTCTTATTGAATTCATTATAGCTGGTTGATTGACAAGGATATTAATTTGCTCGTTAGATTTTCTTTCCTTTTTATGACACTTTCTTAAATACAAAATATAGCTCAGTATGTGGACAGCCATCATGCTTGAGAATAAGGTAAGTTTGACAACATCAATATTTTGTGGCCACTATAGCATGTGAGTATTTATACAACGGCAGCAGGATATCTGGGTAATGCAGCTCATAAATGATGGGTGCTTGACTTCTCGGTTAATCAGTTCGTCTGGTTACAGGATAAAGTGTTAGGTTTTGTTTAGGAGATAGATGGGCGGGGGGCGGGAGGGGGGAGCGATGCAGAGTACAAGCTCAAATGCCAGCAGAAAACACATTGTGCAAGCATGAAAGTTCAGGGCAGATCATGCAACTACAGCAACATATGCTGAAACAACAACAACATACATACATACATACATACATACATACATACATACATACATACATACATGCATACATACATAAGACTAACGAACAAACTAAATGTTTCCTCTGGTCCACAGTACGCCAAATGCAAAGAAAGAAAGAAAAAATAGTAATAAAGCAAAGTACATTCTTTTTAGTACAGAAAAATGAAACAAAAATATGACTGATTACTCCTGTTTCATAAGTGTAACTACCATCATATGCAATAAGTTTCATTTTTGATTCATACTGACACCAGATACATATGATTTGGTTTTTAAAATGGTCCATCTATTCATTACAAAGACATGTGAATACAACTATATCTTAGTGTCAGTTATATCCTCATTTTTTATTTTGGACTAGTTTCAATCTGTTTGGTCATCATCAGCCATCACAATCATTGGTACAAAAAAACACAGCAGCTCCTGGCAACTGGTTACTCGGTCGAGCTTGGAGTACTACTCCAAGTAACTGAGTAACCAGTACTGTGTGGTGCAAATTCCCTTGAAGCTACCAATGAGGGAGACATCATTTCTGGTTTCAAATACACGATCCATTGACAACCTGCCTCACAGTTTTATTGGTCTGGAAGGATCCATTTCACGCATGTCTCCCTCATTCATGGTCACACGCCTCAGTTTTAATGACTACAAGTTACAAGCTTCATTCACGCATAGGTGTTATACGCACTGATGTTAAATCAAGACTGTTTTAGTTGGCAATTATGACTGTCGATCTGATCGTCACTGTCAAGATTCACTACACAGACTTTTTTTTGGAGTGTTTTTGTTTTTAGACAGATTCAGGTTTTTAATGCTTTTATATAAGTTACCAATTATTTTGACAGCTGATGATGACCAAAAAGGTTGAAACTAGTCCAAAATAAAAAATGAGGATATAACTGACACTAAGATATTGTTGTATTCACATGTGTTTGTATTGAATATGTGGACCATTTAAAAAACAAATCATAAATGTAACTACAATAAATTATTAACAACAACAACAAATGCAAGCCATGTTCTTTATTGTGCATAAAAGTGAAACATAACAATAATTGTTATCTACTGCATTATTATTATTATTATTATTATTGTTATTTGTTTTACGCCCCACTAACTACTTTTTAAGGTCTTCGGAGTTGCCGAGGTGCCGGAATTTAGTCCCGCAGGAGTTCTTTTACGTGCCAGTAAATCTACCGACATGGGGCTGTCGTATTTGAGCACCTTCAAATACCACTGGACTGAGCCAGGATCGAACCTGCCAAGTTGGGGTTAGAAGGCCAGCGCCTTAACCGTCTGAGCCACTCAGCCCGGCTATTATTATTATTATTATTATTATTATTATTATTATTATTATTATTATTATTACAGCAATAATGAAAAGCAAAATAATATCTTCTTTAGAGCATGAAACAGATACTTGCAGCCATTATTTATTATTTACGCTCACTGCCGTCTTACAACTGGTGTGGCAAGAGGGCTGATCTTTGAGCTATGGGCACAGGCTTCTGGAACAGTAAGCGTTAAAGCCACCAGTGACTGTTTTTGACAATGCTGAAATAAACCATAAGAGTTAAACTTTGTTTATATGTGCAAGTATATCAAATTATCATCACTGGTCTATAATAGTGAGGACTAAAGTAGTGCTGTGCAAGCAGCCAAATTTCTGAGTTAGGGACATATTTCTCCTGAAATCTTTACATATAACACCCATTATGGCTATTCATTTAATGCACAAAATATATCTTCATATATACAGGATGTGACAGAAGAACAAAAGGGAATCTTCTTCTTTATTATCATCAACCAACATCATCAGCAGCAGCAGCAGGACATTGAAGGCTATGGCCTTGTCACTGGGACCACAATCTTTGTTCTGCAGGCTCTTACTCTCTTTGTAATTTGTTAAACGTAATTTGTTTTTTCAACTCTTTTCAGTTTCTGTTTTATTTTCTTCACAAATGTTTGCCAAAACTATGTAATGCCCTTCAAGGTAAGAAAAAACTAGATTTTCTTTTCTTTATTTTGTCCATGATTTTTAACTCAACAACTTTAGATGAAAATAATACTAGTATATTTTGTTTAGTTATTTTGCATTCCTTGTATACTTCTGGTAGCATTTCTTTGGGGACATTATAATGAATACCACTACCAGTTTACATGGACTGAAAAAACATTCTCAGATTAGACATCTCCATTACTCATCAATATCAATCATGAACAACACAAATTTTGGATTCATGATTCTAATCAGAAGGTGAGAATCTTTAAAAATTGTGTGTATCAAGGATCTTCATATTCCCTGGTATTGAAAAATAATGGTATTTAAAAGTGTTAAGATATATTATTGCTCATGTATTCTTCAAAGTTAGTTTTCTTATAACTTGCAATAAATATATATATTCAGTCACTTTGATATACAATACATAATGAAAAATTGATAATCTTAGGTGTTAATCCACACAATTTATGAAGTAATAAAGAAAAGTAGTATGTACAATGAAAATAAATATTTAAGTAAATCAGAAAATGAATACCGGTAATATTATTTTATTCCCTTCTCTGTTAATGCAATTTGCTCATTTACCAGCATACCGGATTTTTTTATTTACCCTCAGAAGGTAAGTACCATGCTCAAAAACATAATTTATGAAATGTACTTTACCAGGTGAAAAGTCGGTCACCACATGAAAGACATATACAGGGAGTATAATTTAAGACTTTATATGCCCTTGAAACCTGTACGATCAACAGTAGAGATAGTAGCAGACTTCAAGCTGGAGAAATGAAGTTCCTCAGGTCTATGCTACAGAAAACAAGAAGAGATAAGATCCAGAATGAAAAGATCCATCATAATACATAAGTAAAGCAGTCGCTAAGCAAAAATGTAAGAACATGTAAAAAAGATGGATCAAATAACAGCAAGAAAATGACTAGAAAAGGAACTGGAAGGCAAAAGACCTAGAGGCACACCAAGGAAACGGTGGATAAGTCAAGTGCAGCAGGACCTAGACCAAGGAAACAGTGGATAAGTCAAGTAAAGCACGACCAGGAAGAGAGAGGAGTGGAATGGCACCAGGCTAAGAAGAAATACACCTGGATAGACAAAGATAGAGAGCGCTCTTTTACCGCACCTGGGTGACTGGAAATGGTTAAAGGATGATGATGATGATAATAATTTCGTGTGGCTATTTCTAGCCGAGTGCAGCCCTTGTAAGGCAGACCCTCCGATGAGGGTGGGCGGCATCTGCCGTGTAGGTAACTGCGTATTATTGTGGTGGAGGATAGTGTTATGTGTGGCGTGTGAGTTGCAGGAATGTTGGGAACAGTACAAACACCCAGCCCCCGGGCCATTGGAATTAACCAATGAAGGTTAAAATCCCCGACCCGGCCAGGAATCGAACCCAGGACTCTCTGAACCGAAGGCCAGTACGCTGACCATTCAGCCAACGAGTCGGACATGATGATGATGATGATGATGATGATGATGATGATGATAGTGGAGTACCGAGGCATAGGTGTGCACAGAAGCGGTGACAGCGAGTGCAGTGTCTGCAATGGCGAGTGGATGTAGTCGTCTCAAAGAAGCAGCACGATTACGCCTACAGAAACTAAACTAAATGAATGTATGTTGAGTACTCAGCCCAAATGCTAGTTGGATCCTCAACAGCACTGCCATCAGCTGTTATAGATGACCTAGGTGTCAATAAAGAGGCGTAGTAGTTGAAATGAAAAGTGAGTCGTTTCCTGTTGCTTTCCTCATTGAGTCACTAATTACTATTACATATCAGTCTGCCAAGCCCACTGAAATGCTCGCATCAATCAACCCTAAAAATGACACTTTCACAGCATTCCTCACAGGGAATGGCTGCATAGGGAATGGCATTACTTTTTTTTTGCTAGTTGCTTTACGTCGCACCAACACAGATAGGTCTTATGGCGATGATGGGATAGGAAAAGCCTAGGAGTTGGAAGGAAGCGGCTGTGGCCTTCATTAAGGTACAGCCCCAGCATTTGCCTGGTGTGAAAACGGGAAACCATGGAAAACCATCTTAAGGGCTGCCAACAGTGGGACTCAAACCCAATATCTCCCGGATGCAAGCTCACAGGCGCGTACCCCTGACCGCACAGCCAACTCGCCCGGTAATGGCATTACTAGCATCTCTCATACCTTAAGTATCTCTCATACTGTCAAAGCCAAGGATGAGACTGAGACAGACACATCATTGAAAGTACCAAATTTTTTCAGCCCATATCAGAAAACACTGTAAAAGACATTGGCTAAAGTTAAAGATTGTAATTGCTACAGGTTCACTAGCTACTGAGCATTAAAAGAGAAAATTTCTAGAGACCTGATGAGAGTTTGTAAAATATCTTCTTTTATTCCTGTTATAATTTTAATTGCCAGATAAATGCAGATAAACAGGATGTGACAAAAGAACAAAAGGTAATTTTCACCAACATTCAGTACAGGCTGACTTATAATTTTTTTAGGTATCCAGGTCGGAGTATGCCACTAACATTATACTAAATTTATGAAAGACAAGTAAACATTTATCTCATGATAACTTTTTCTCCAAAAGCTTTATTTCTCTACACCACAAATTCAGACAGTATCTGAACCCATTTTCTACTTGAGCAAAAATGGTCAAATATTTCCAGTTAAGTAATCCAGTGTATTGTTTCTTTAAAATATAACAATCATACTACCCTCAAGACATAATTAATTAAGTAAATAAGTAAGTAAAAGAAAGGTACTTACAATGATTTGTTGGTATCCTTCTCCTGAGTTTACCCTGTGTTCCTAGTCTCTATTGATCTCCATCATTTTGTCTCTTCCCTGCCTTCACCAAGCTTTGTTCTTGACCTACACTTCCCACATTAAGACTAAAGATCTGTCCAGATGAGTGTTGATGCCCTTCCATCTGATGAAGCTGGGAAGCAGAAACGAGCTCTTCAAGGGCTGACAAGAAATGAATGTGCAGATGAACTGGGACTGACAAGGAGAGAGCCCATATATTTGAAGGCGGCAGTGCACGAAGATGTGGAGATTGTCCTCGTCCTTTTGTGTTTTCATATTTATCTTTGTCTCCTCTTTCTGTTATGCCTTCTTTCCATACTGACTTGCTGTTGCATTTATATTAATTTGTGTTGCTTTTCATGTCCCAATTTTTCTACATAAGACTTAATTAATTGATTACTATAATAAACTCAACAGCGAGCACTTGAAAACTACTGTATTTGTATAAAAATGCATTTGCATTCTTCTAGAACTAAATAACATTTAGAACCAATGATCATTTTATTCCTCTTCTTACTGACTAAGATGAATTCATATACAGCCTTTTCTTTTTAAATGCAAAAGGCAAGAAAAAAAACATTAGTTTCCTTGGAATTAAAAACTTACGAGCTGTTTAAAAGCTTTCTTCCATATGGTCAAAGAAACTTAGACCAAAGAGTTCCACTGATTTAGTTCTTGGCTGGTTCTTCTATTGTGAGGCAGTACTAGTACACCTCAATGGATCCTAAGCATCACAGGAAGTATATTAATGTATTCCTTGCAAACAGGTTAGAGTACATTACAATAATTCAGCACTGAGCATGGAGTGAAGGAAGGTTTATGTTATCAAATATAGTTCATAGTCTGGGTGTGGGTTTCTGTACTGAAATCAAAGTTCATCAATAGATTTACAAGCGACATCTTGTTAGAGTTTTCTCTTTCCATATTTAGATCTGGTTCAGCCGTAAATGGGATAGCAGGGAGATGAAATAAAGGCAAACTTTCAGATACTGTGCTTTCTGTCACGTGTCCAGGAGAATCTTCTTCACTGTCATCACTTTCACCTAGTTCAGGAATTAGTTCATCACCTGAGTCTTCACAGAATAGGATATCGGCAATTTCGTCAACACTTATATTGTCCCTAAATGCCATGGTTATACTTCAGAACATGACTACACACGCTTGTGCAATCACAAACCAACTGGCAAGCATTAGCCTTCGTTCAGGAACGGAATTTAAAAAATGCATTGGAAGGAAAATCTCCAATGCCATCTGGTTTCTGGAGAGTGGAAGCAGGTATAAGCATTCATAAGGGTATTACCCTCATCTCCGTCGCACATATTTGTGACAAAAATAAACCACAGCTGCTTAGGAACGGGCTACAATTCAAGGTTACGCTTATCCAGGCTAACCTGGATACGGTCCAGAGCATGGATGCGCTATAGGTATTAACTCGGATACGGGCGTGAATGTGTTAAAATGCTGAATGCAAAAGGATTACGATTTCACTTGAACTTAGCAAATATGAAGCTCACTGTAGACACACTGAAGTGAGTGAAAGTGCGGAAAGCTACCTCTGCACATTCCGGAAGACGCGTTCTTTCATGATGCAGAGAAATTGGGAATTTAATTTACTCTCTAAAATAATACATTTTTTTAAAATGTAAAGGCAGTTTTGAATTAACAGTCTGAATTTCACTAATGGGACCGACATTGTTCTTCAAATTACAAATTATCCGCATTTCGAATTAAACAATTTAAATATCATGTAAGACCATACGTCATGTTTCTGGGAACGAGAGCTTCTTCTAATTAGGTGAGATTTTGAATTATCAAGGTTGTACTGTAATAATAAGACGTTTGTTTTCCAACCCTTGTCCCATTTCTCCATGGGGTCGGGTATGAGGTGAGATGAATCTGTCATGGCGGGTTTTTATGACCGGATGTAATAAAGCGGTGAGAGAAGGTAGGACTGACCAGGAGGGGAGGGGTTCAAACGAGGTGCATAGGGTTGAGGCTCTGGTCATGGGGGATTCCATCGTTAGACATGTGGGGAAAGTGTGTGGAGGAAAGGGAACAAGGGTAGGAGTGTTATCCAGGAATCAGGTTGAGGCAGATGTTAATAATAATAATAATAATAATAATAATAATAATAATAATAATAATAATAATAATAATAATAATAATACCCATGTGGGGATTTACCAGTTACCTCCATCGGGCGCGTCCCATTGGAATTGGGGAAGCTTGCTGGCTCTGCGGCCAGCAGAGTCAGAGGGTAGTAGGGAAATAAAATACCACCATGAAAAAAAAATTGGTCCCTTGCCAGGGTTACAGCGAAGACTGGTAAATGACCAGAAGCCAGAAAACATCTTGAGGCAACCTCTAGGGCTAACAACCCTAGTTGTAAAAGGATGGGTACCCGTCCAAAGCAAAGTCAAGTCAAAAAGCATGATGGCACAACATTTCAAGAAACATACCCCAGGGGGTAAATCTTCGGATAAATCCCTCGTCGTGAACGCCACGGCGCACGAGTCTCGTTCGGATTCTGGGGGAGACTCAACATCATGCAAGAGACGAGTCGGAGCGTCTCGGTGTACCCCGAAGAGTCAAAAACTCAGGCCAAAATCTAAAACCTTTCTAGCAACTTTCAACATAAATTCACTTACACAAACTGGCAAGCTGAAAACCCTCACCAAAGCTCTTCACGAAAATCAGATATCCATAATGGCCCTACAGGAAACAAGATACCCAGATGAAGAGATTTTTTCATCCGAAGACTACCGATTTTTCAAGAGCAAAGCGCAAAGAGGAATCCTCAATGGAGCTGTGATGCTTGGAACTGCGTTTGCTGTTAGAACCAAGATCCATAAATCGGTTGCAAATTTCGAACCTGTGAATGACAGATTGTCTATACTCACAATTAAATGCGCAAACAAAACCTACGCTCTAGTTAACGCACATGCTCCTACAAACGATAAGAACAAGTCTGATCCAGACGAAGTTGATAATTTCTGGGACCTACTGGATGAAAAATTAAACAAAATCCCCAAACACCATGTCAAGCTTCTTTTGGGTGACTTCAATGCCCAACTAGGTCGTGAACAGAAGTACAAGAAAGTTATAGGAAATTACCCTGCTCACAAAAGAACCAATCCCAATGGCAAAAGACTGGTGTCCATTTGCGAAAATCACAACCTGCAGGTCATGTCGACCCACTTTCGTCATCTACCCAGAAAGCAAATGACTTGGCGTTCTCCCGTCCAAACTCTCGGAGAGTTCCAAATTGATCATGTTGCAATCTCCAGGAGAAACAGCCCTAAGATTATGAATGTCAAGGTAAATAAAGGCATCAATGTGGCCTCAGATCACTATATGTCTCTTATCAAATTCAAACCAATTCCCGCAAACACAAGGAAGACAACCAAACAGATCACACGCTTCGACAATGATAAACTTCGGCAAAGGGTCGAGGAGTTCCAGGAGAAGGCTACACCAAATGACTGTGACTTTAACAACGCCAAAAGTCACCTTCTTGAGGCCGCCAAAGACGTTGCAGAAATCAAGAGAAGCAAAAAGCATGCCTGGTGGAATGGTACCTGCGAATCAGTCCTCCAAGAAAGACTCAATGCTTGGAAACAGTACTACTCTACGAAATAAGAAAATGATTGGGAAACCTACAAAAACCAACGTACCCAAGCAGCTAGGGTGTTCAGAACTGAGAAACGTAAATACGAAAAATCTCTCACTGAAAAGATAGAACAAAACTTTAGGAAGAATGAAAGCAGAGAGTACTACAGAGCCTTCAAACGCAAACTCACTGGCTATAAACCACCATCTCTATGCTTTGAGCGAAAGGACGGCACACTGGCGACGTCAGATGAAGAAAATTGCAGCATTCTGGCAGACTACTTCAAGAATTTACTTAATTGGTCTAAACCGCACAGCCCCATTGAGACCAAGGAACCCTTACTCAGGTACCCAGATTCCAGACCACCCGACAGAGATGAAATCAAGCGCCACATTGCCTGTCTCAAAAATAACAAAGCGCTGGGGGAAGACTCAGTAGTAGCAGAACTATGGAAATATGCCCCAGAGGAATCACTTGATATCTTGCAAAAGCAAATAGAAGAAATTTGGAACAAGGAGACCCTACCCGAAGATTGGAAAATAGCTTTGATCCATCTATTAGACAAAAAAGGCAAAATGAAGAACATCAACAACTACAGAGGAATATCTTTGCTACCCGTGACTTACAAAATTCTATCACTTGCCATCCTGGAGCGTTTGGAAGCACAAGTCGAACATCAAATAGGTGAATACCAAGGAGGGTTCAGAAAAGGTCGCTCAACAGTTGAACAGATCCAAAATCTCAAAACGTCATCAGATATTGTACACTAAGGTCCAAGCAGTATGTGTCTGTCTTTGTGGACTTTAAGAAAGCGTACGACTCCATTGACCGGGAAGTCCTGCTAAACATCTTAAATGAATTCGGAGTTGATTTGAAACTTCTGGCATTAATTAGAGCCACCCTGACCGATACAAAATCCAAGGTGAAGTTCCACGGATGTCTCTCCCATTCCTTTGACATCAAAACAGGAGTCCAACAAGGTGATGGGCTATCCCCGATACTCTTCAACTGTGTTCATTCTTGAAAAGATCATCAGAACCTGGCGGATGAGATTACAGGAAACCAACTATAGTCCATTGAGAATAGGAACCAAATCCAAGGGGATCGCAACAGACTGCTTAGCATTTGCCGATGATATTGCTGTTCTCTCAAACGACATAGAAACCGCTAGAGTTCAAGTTGAAATTTTAAAGGAAATTGCCGAACAAACTGGTTTGCAGATATCGTTTGAGAAAACAGAAGTAATGACTAACATCAAAGAGGCTCCTCCAAAACTCCATACAAAATACGGGGACATCACCTGAGTAGACAAATTCAAATACCTGGGTGAGATCATCATGAAAAATGGACTGGACAAAGAAGCACTTCAGGAGCGAGTACGCAAACTGGAAATAGCCTACCAAACATCCCGCACAATCTACAACAAAAAATACCTTTCCCAAAACACCAAGATACATCACTATGAAACCGTTCTGAAGCCAGTAGTTCTATATGCAGCCGAAACCCTGTCTCTAAATGCCAACAAAGGACTCCTTGAAGAACTGGAGAAAAAAGAACGCAAAATTGTGAGAGGAATCTTGGGATCAAAGTACAGAAATGGAATCCATCAAAAGAGATCCAACGAGGAAGTCTATAGTAAAATAGAGAAAATTACCGACACAATCAGAGAAAGACGGGCACGATTTTACGGTCATCTGAAAAGAATGGACGGAAGAAAGTTAACTAAAGAAATCTTTCACTTTTTTGATTCAAACCCCAAAACCACAATTCCCTGGTTTAGAGATACCAAAGAAGACCTGCAAATGCTACATATCTCAGCTGAAGATGCCCTTAACAGAGATCTCTTCCGCAAGAAAACATTGACGAACGGGCAAAACCGAGACGAGCAACCGAAGAGAAGACACGGTGCCCCTTGGACAGAGGAGCATAAGCAGGCCCACTCACAAAGAATGAGGGAAATTTGGGCTCTAAAGAAGGCCAAGTTCAGTGTCAAATGCAACAAGACTTAACGTGGTCCTTGATGGCCTCGGCGAATTATTATAATAATAATAATAATAATAATAATAATAATAATAATAATAATAATAATAATAATAATAATAATAATAATAATGCTATTTGCTTTACGTCCCACTAACTACTCTTTTACGGTTTTCGGAGATGCTGAGTTGCCGGAATTAAGTCCCGCAGGAGTTCTTTTACGTGCCAGTAAATCTACCGACACGAGGCTGACGTATTTGAGCACCTTCAAATACCACCGGACTGAGCCAGGATCGAACCTGCCAAGTTGGGGTCAGAAGGCCAGCACCTTAACCGTCTGAGCCACTCAGCCCGGCAAAAGGCAGATGTTGAGGAAAGTAGAAGAGAAGGAAGAGGGAAAGAAGAAGGTGGTAGTGTTTCACGTTGGTACTAACAACGTAAGGCAAGCAAGTATAAGTACCAACATAGTTGAGGATGTGTGGGATCTGGTAAATGCAGCACGGATGAAATTTAAGGAAGCGGAGATTGTTATCAGAGGAGTATTGTGTAGGAGGGATACTGACTGGAAGGTGATTGGGAATTTATATGAGACTATGGAGAGGGTATGTGGGAAACTGGAAGTGAGATTTCTAGATCCTAATAGGTGGGTAGGAGACAGGGATCTGCGCTCAGATGGCCTTCACTTAAACTGCAGTGGTACAAATAAATTAGGTAATTTGTTTAGAAGGATTATAGGCAGGTACATTCAGGGAAACGGGGTGGCCTAGGGAGCGGTGTTAAGCGAACAGGGAACTGGAAATCAAGTAGGGATGACATAAAAATGTTATTGCTCAATTGTAGAAGCAAAAGGAATCGTATTAAGTAATTTAATAGATATATACTTACCAAATATTGTAATAGGAGTTGAATCATGGCTGAGAAATGATATAATGGATGCAGAAATATTCTCATGGAACTGGAGTGTGTATCGCAGAGATAGGATAGGAATGGTAGGAGGGGAGTATTCATTCTGGTGAAAGAAGAATTTGTAAGCTACGAAAAAGTTAAGGATGAAAAACATGAAATTCTGGGTGTAAGGCTCATCTCTAAAGATAATAAGCAACTTGATGTCTTTGGAGTGTACAGACCGGGAAAGGGTAGCGCTGACGCTGATTCAGAATTATTTGATACGATAATCAGTCATGTGGGAAACGATAAGGAAAGGAAAGTGATTGCAGCGGGTGATCTCAATTTACCAAACGTCAATTGGGAAGGTAATGCGAACGACAGGAAGCATGAACAACAAATGGCAAGTAAGTTAATAAGGGAAGGGCACCTGATTCAGAAAGTGATGGAACCAACTAGAGGGAAGAATATTTTGGATGTGGTGCTGATAAAACCAGATGAGCTCTATAGAGAAACAGAAGTAATAGATGGTATTAGTGATCACGTAGCTGTTTTTGTCGTAGTTAAAAATAAATGTGAAAGAAAGGAAGGTATTAAAATTAGGACTATCAGGCAGTACCATATGGCTGATAAAACAGGCGTGAGGGAGTTTTTAAAACGTAACTATGATCGCTGGAAAATGGTAAATAAAAATGTAAACAGGCTCTGGGATGGGTTTAAAGCAATTGTTGAGGAATGTGAAAATAGGCTTGTACCTTTAAAGGTGGTAAGGAATAGTAAAGATCCACTATATTATAACAGAGAAGTAAAGAGACTAAGAAGGAGGTGCAGGTTGGAACGAAATAGAGTTAGAAATGGTTATGGAAGTAAGGAGAAATTGAAGGAACTTACTAGGAAATTGAATCTAGCAAAGAAGTCAGCTAAGGATAACATGGTGGCAAGCATAATTGGTGGTCATACAAATTTTAGTGAAAAATGGAAGGGTATTTATAGGTACTTTAAGGCACAAACAGGTTCAAAGATGGACATTCCAGGAATCATTAATGAACAAGGGGAGTATGTATGCGATGATCTTCAAAAGGCAGAAGTATTCAGTCAGTAGTATGTAAAGATTGTTGGTTACAAGGATAATGTCCAGATAGGGGATGTGAGTAATACTAAAGAAGTATTAAAATTTACCTATGATAACAATGACATTTACAGTAAGATACAAAAGTTAAAAACTAGAAAAGCAGGTGGAATTGATAAGATTTCTGAGGATATACTAAAGGCAATGGGTTGGGATATGGTACCATATCTGAAATACTTATTTGATTATTGTTTGGTTGGAGGAGCTATACCGAATGAATGCAGAGTTGCTATAGAAGCCCCTGTGTATAAAGGAAAGGGCGTTAGTCACAAAGCTGAAAATTACAGGCCAGTCATTTTGACATGCATTGCATGTAAGCTTTGGGAAAGCATTCTTTCTGATTATATTAGACATGTTTGTGAAATTAATAACTGGTTTGACAAAAGGCAGTTTGGGTTTAGGAAAGGTTATTCCACTGAAGCTCAGCTTGTAGGATTTCAGCAAGATATAGCAGATATCCTGAAATCAGCAGGCCAAATGGACTGTATTGTGATTGACCTATCTAAGGCATTTGATAGGGTAGATCATGGAAGACTACTGGCAAGAATGAGTGCTATTGGACTAGAAAAAAGAGTGACTGAATGGGTGGCTATATTTCTAGCAAATAGAACTCTGAGAATTAGAGTAGGTGAAGCTTTATCTGACCCTGTAATAATTCTTTTTTTTTTTTTTTTTTTTTTTTTTTTTTTTTTTTTTTTTTTTTTTTTTTTTTTTTTGCTATGGGCTTTACGTCGCACCGACACAGATAGGTCTTATGGCGACGATGGGATGGGAAAGGCCTAGGAGTTGGAAGGAAGCGGCCGTGGCCTTAATTAAGGTACAGCCCCAGCATTTGCCTGGTGTGAAAATGGGAAACCACGGAAAACCATCTTCAGGACTGCCGATAGTGGGATTCGAACCTACTATCTCCTGGATGCAAGCTCACAGCCGCGCGCCTCTACGCACACGGCCAACTCGCCCGGTCCTGTAATAATTAAGAGGGGGAATTCCTCAACGCAGTATTATTGGACCTTTATGTTTTCTTATATATATCAATGATATGTGTTTGAGAAGTGGAATCAGAGATAAGGCTGTTTGCAGATGATGTTATTTTGTACAGAGTAATAAATAAGTTACAACATTGTGAGCGGCTGCAGGGTGACCTCGATAGTGTTGTGAGATGGGCGATGGGTAATGGTATGATGATAAACGGGGTTAAAAGTCATGTTGTGAGTTTCACAAATAGGAAAAGTCCTCTCAGTTTTAATTACTGTGTTGATGGGGTGAAAGTTCCTTTTGGGGATCATTGTAAGTACCTAGGTGTTAATATATGAAAAGACCTTCATTGGGGTAATCACATAAATATTATTGTTAATAAAGGGTACAGATCTCTGCACATGGTTATGAGGGTATTTAGGGGTTGTAGTAAGGATGTAAAGGAGAGGGCATATAAGTCTCTGGTAAGACCCCAACTAGAGTATGGTTGCAGTGTATGGGACCCTCACCAGGATTACTTGATTCAAGAACTGGAAAAAATCCAAAGAAAAGCAGCTCGATTTGTTGTGGGTGATTTCTGACAAAAGAGTAACGTTACAAAAATGTTGCAAAGTTTGGGCTGGGAAGACTTGGGAGAAAGGAGACGAGCTGCTCGATTAAGTGGTAGTTATCAGACTGTGCCTCTTATATAGGGCTTCTGATAAGTTCAGCTGCATACACCCCAGCGTCAGTGCGCAGGGCCTGACACATCCCACTCTGATGAGTCTAGTGTCAGACCTAAGACGAAACACTGGTTAATAGAGCAAACGCCTGAAGGGCCTTACATCTGATCTGTTTTTTTTTAAGTGGTATGTTCCGAACTGTCAGTGGAGAGATGGCGTGGGAGGACATCAGTAGACGAATAAGTTTGAGTGGTGTCTTTAAAAGTAGGAAAGATTACGATGTGAAGATAAAGTTGGAATTCAAGAGGACAAGTTGGGGCAAATATTCGTTTATAGGAAGGGGAGTTAAGGATTGGAATAACTTATCAAGGGAAAGGTTCAATAATTTTCCAATTTCTTTGCGGTCATTTAAGAAAAGGCTAGGAAAACAACAGATAGGGAATCTGCCACCTGGGCGACTGCCCTAAATGCAGAACAGTAGTGATTGATAAGATATACATACAATTTTTATTTGTGTAAAAACATACTGTATTTAAGAGGTAGTGCTTTTCATACAATATTATGCATTTTCACAGAGTTGTTGACATTAGATTTGCATGGAATAAATAAGAAAATATTTGGATGAAACAAAAAAATATATATATATTTTTGTTATGATTCTCTACTTTAATTTTCCAGCTCCTTGGCTGAATGAACAGCATCATGGCCCTCAATTTAGAGGATCCTAGGTATGATTCCTTGCTGGGTCAGAAATTTTAACCACATCTCCTCTGACACAGGGACTGGAAGTATGTATTTCTTTCAGTATGCATTTATACAAACAGCATACCACTCTACCTATGACCACAGAAACATACATTAGTGAATTCATCCTTCAACATAGGGTTGTCATTAGGAAGAGCATCCAGCCATATATCAGGGCCTCCCAAAATATTTTCCAATTTAAAAGGAACATGTAGAATAGGTTGAATTTAAGTTTAAATGTTTTTACATTTTCTAATTTAACCTCTTTACCCCAAGTCATAAAATGAGGTATAGTACCATATTTTAAAAACGATGGCATTTACTAATGTCTGCAGCATCATCAGAAAGTGTTTTAATTATTCGATTAATAGCATTTAATCACTTACAATCACTTATGAGAAACCTACTTGCATAAATATAATAGTAATGGTGCGTGGCCTCCAAAGAGGCCTAATGCAGGTCTTTTGAGTTGACGCCGTATAGGTGACCTGCGTGTTTATGAAGATGGAGCCCTACCTATGATGTATTCTAATGATAAAAACAGCACACATGCACCCAGCCTCCGAGCCACTGGAATTAACCAATGAAGGTTAAATAACCAACTCGGCCGGGAACTGAACCCGGGATACAAAGAACAGCACTCTAACCATTTAGCCACGGAGCGGGACACTGCATAAATAATGTACATACAAACATCAGCTCATATACATAAAGGTAAAAACATAAATACGATACATACATACAGAATACATACAAAAAACATACATACACTGTTCATTGAAAAATCATAAAATTATCTAATCATTCCTACACAAAAGCACTAACTTACATTCACAAAAGTATGCAGTCCTATTTCTTGATAGCTTACAATTACATTAACTAGTGCAATGGAACCTAGTCAATGTGACAGTAGGAAGTTAGCAAAAGTGCTGAAACGTCTCTGTCAAGAAGGTTCACTACTGGCTGAGCTAAATCAATTATTGGAACAGTGATAGTAGAAAAATACAAGGTGGTGCTAATGTCAGTTTCCCCTCAAGCAGTAATTAATAAGGAGACAAGATATGCCTAGATTTATATTTAATTTAGTAACAATAGTTGTCAGCACTACATAAACACATTAATTTATCAATTGTCAGTTATGAGACAGCTATTGTTATTGAGTAAAATCTGTGTTATGTTTTGTTCTGTTGTGTTGTGTTATATAATATTCTTTGCAATGGCATGCAAGTTTACTAATGAACAATGAATTTGCATATTTCAACTATGGTAGAAGTATACAGAGAGACTTCCAGGATTCATAACGATGTTAGTATGAGATTTCCTGACGTACTGTTACAAACTTGGCAACATTTGAGAATGGGAAACATTTGAGTTACATCTAGATTAAGTTGGCCACGTAATGTCCATAATGACGAAAATGCTCAACTGGTTGCTCGAGCATTTGAAGCAAGTCCTCATAAATCTAAGAGGAAGACGTCTGCTCAACAACATCGCCAACCATACAATCTGGATTGCACATGTACGATGCTGTGTACTATCATACAACCCAAACCGGGATCCTACGCCTAGTGTACGATCCTATGACATATCGTAAATTTTGTCTTGTTTTCTATGTAAAAGTGACAACTCTCTGATTGGTCCGTATTGAAACTAACTATAAGCGAAATTATCACAAAAATAATTTATTTATTATCACCACCTCTTCAATACATGCCACGTGAACAGGTGGTGATAATAAATATTTTTGTGATAATTTTGCTTATTCTCTTTAAAATACATAGATTTTTGTTCCTTCTTTCATTCATGCTAGGTATGTTCCATTGTAGATGACAAGTTGGAAAGAGAGGGAGAGGCTTTCGAATCATGAGATTCCCAAAGGGAATTTACCAATTTACACCTTTGAGTTAATTCACGGTCTCGCGCCTGTAGATCATAGCATTCGCCTTCAGCAGATTGATGATGACTGGAGGAAATTATCCTTTGCAACATCAACAATGATATTACGGTGTGCTCTGAAGTAAATGAATTTTGGGTTAAGTTGCAGGAGGTGAAAAACCACATTTGGTGAATGTGAATTTCCCGCACTTCCAGAATTTTTAGTCTCTGTTTTGTCACCTTGTCACTCAAATGCTGATTGTGAAAGAATATTCTGCAAAATTAATCTCACTGAAGTCAAAAACAGGAATAAACTAATTACTTATACGGTGAATAGACGCATGTTGGCCAGTCAATGTGTTCGAGTCAGTGGTAAGTATAAAGATTACAAACCATCAGAGAACGTGCTCAGAAGTATGACTAAAGCACAGCAAGCTCAAGTGCCAGTACTTCAGAACCTTCACTGTGATTGTGCCTAAAGTTCCTTAGAAGAAGAAGAAGAAGAAGAAGAAGAAGAAGAAGAAGAAGAAGAAGAAGAAGAAGAAGAAGAAGAAGAAGATGATGATGATGATGACGATGAAGATGATTATGACGATGATGATGATGATGATGATGATGATGATGATGATGATGATGATGATTTCCAGCTATGAAGTAAGGCACCTCAGTGACTTTATATGTCATGTTGACTATTTCTCTACAAATTATCCTATTCTTGAGTAAACTAAATAAAATGTATATGCATATCCTTAAAACTGAATCTTACATATTAACACTATGACTTATATTTATTTTCCATCTACCTTGTTTAACTGTGGAGTTGCAGCAGAGGGACTCCACAGAACATGGAGTTTTACGTATGGCATGAGCCAGAGTTTTCGGAAATCTCATATTATTAACCAAGAATCGAACCAGTCAGCTTCCTGAGAAGCATATGAGCTATTGTGTCTGTAAAGAGACTTATAGTGAATATTTTAATGGTTATTTTAAGCTGTACGATCCTCCCTTAAAAAAAAAAAAAAAAAAAAAAAAAACGATCTTTTGGGGATTATTCTATGAACCTGACCCTCTCAAGGTTGGCAATGTTGCCACTCAGTTAGGCAGATCTCAAAAGGAACCTGCAGAGAATCCTAAAAATTTAAGCCTTTTTGCCCAAAATTACTTCATACATTGCATGAAGATAACAACGACAGAAGATTTCAGTTCTGCAAGTTCTTTGCACTCCACAATGAAGTACGTCCAAACTTTTGGTGGTCAATTTTATCGACAGATGAGGTAACCTTCAAACTAAATGAACGTCTTTATCACCATAATTGTGTTTTTTGGTCGGACACAAACCCTCATGCGGAATGTTTTTAACCCAGTAAAGAAAGCTTAATAATAGAAAGGTGTTTTGGTCAGGAGAAACTATAATTTCCTATAGTCCTTAGTAAAATAAGATCAACAACAGAAAAGGTTTTTTCAGTTATTTTGTGTTGTTGCATTCTGCATAATGTGGCTAAACATTGTAAAGAAACATATTTTAACAGGAGGTACTGAAATATAGCTTAAGAATTATAAAATAAGTATAATCCATTAATATAACAGTGTCAAAATACAAATGCACTATGTCTTCTGGTAGGGCTAGAACAAATTTGTTACTGTCATTGACCTGTCTTACTCTTTGATGGTTGGCTGCTTCATGTATTACAATGGGCTTGGCAGACTGATATGTAGTAGCAACTGCTGGCTCAGTTAGGAAAGCAATGGGTAACTACCTCATTCCTCAATTCCTAGTATACTTCTTTAGTGATGCCTATGCCATCTATTATAAACAATTCATTTTATACTGGTTCTGTATTGACTTGACAATAATAAAAGAATTCATGTTATTAATAATGTTATTGGTTTTTATGTCCCACTAACTACTTTTACAGTTTTCGGAGATGTCAAGGTGCCAGAATTTTGTCCCGCAGGAATTCTTTTATGTGCCAATAAATCTACCAACATAAGGATGACCTATCTGAGCACCTGCAAGTACCACTGGGTTGAGCCAGGATCAAACCTGTCAAGTTGGGGTCCACCCTTTCAATACACAAAAGACTAAAACACTACAAATAAGCAGTAAATGTAGCCAGAAAAAACATTATATATGTTTCAGCCCTATCTGGGTTATCCTCAGCCAACTAAACACACTGGGAAGAAAGACATCATTACATTTTTAATATGTTGAACAATTTAAATTAAATAAAATGATGAGAAACATGAAAAAGTAAATTAGAAAGCTTTAGAAACACAACGTCTCGGACTACCTTCTTGCTTCGGATTTAGTAAGAAAGGACATAGCGGTTTGGAACAAACTCGTCTTGTACAAATCAACTGTCTATCAGGATGTATTGCAGGAACTTTTCTTGTTCATTACGGATTGTGAACACAATAACAATATATCCTAGCCACTGCTTGCCAGTGTTTGAACGTAAACGTGATATGATATGACAGAGCCCACTTGATAAGCATGATAGAACTAACAGTGAGTACTTCACATTATCACTTACCCAATTAGTCTTTCTATCTTCTTGATTTCTTTTTCTCCATAGC
Source organism: Anabrus simplex (assembly GCF_040414725.1). Taxonomy (NCBI): domain Eukaryota; kingdom Metazoa; phylum Arthropoda; class Insecta; order Orthoptera; family Tettigoniidae; genus Anabrus; species Anabrus simplex. The sequence continues at coordinate 365,280,720 of NC_090269.1, read as the reverse complement.
ATACTTATTTAGTTTCCTTTCTTTCCTTTTAGTCTGCTCTATCAAACACAGAAAGACTACAACATCTTTTGCATGTGATATCCAACAAATCCAGTTCCGAGTTGACATTTCAGTATTCAAAATGCTCTGTCTGCTATAGAAGTTCACAATCCATAATGAACAAGAAAAGTTCCTCCAACCCCGCCTGATTTAGCACAAGACGAGTTTGTTCCAAATCACTTTGTCATTTCTTATTAAATACGAAGCAAGAAGGTAGTCGAAGACAAACACCACACATTATGTTTTAAAAACTATTTAATTAGCTTTTTCATGTTTTTCATCTATTTAAATTGTTTAATATATTTTATAACTGTTTAAGATGTCTTTCCATTTTGTATAATTGGTTGAAGATGTACCAAATAGGGTTGAGATAAGTACCATAATTTTTATAATTATGACTCACTTATTTGTAGTGTTTTAATCTTTTGTGTATTGAAAAGGTAGGACCCACAAAAAATATAAATTATTTTAGAATTAATATTCAAGAATCTATGACAGCTGTTCGTAAAACTGTTGAGGATCCAACCAGCCTTCAGGCTTACTCAACCAAGACCGACTCCAATCCTCAGACCTTAGTGCTATCCTCGATCATTCAAAGATGGTGAATCGAGTAGCCGGAATTGTTGGAAATCTGGGTTTGTTTTGGTTTGTTGTTATCGTATGTAGTCTGTGCAATTTTATGAAAGTTGACGATAAATGTTAGTTTCTTTGTAGAATATAAGTGTGCGAGTGTATTTATATGAGTCAGTGGACACATACGATCTGTAATTATACGGCTGGGCTGAGTGGCTCAGACGGTTAAGGCGCTGGCCTTCTGACCCCAACTTCGCAGCTTCGATCCTGGCTCAGTCCAGTGCTATTTGAAGGTGCTCAAATACGTCAGCCTCGTGTCGGTAGATTTAATGGCAACGTTAAAAGAACTACTGCAGGACTACATTTCGGCACGTCTACGTCTCCGAAAACCGTAACAAATATAGTTTTTGGGACGTAAAGCCAACAACATTAGGCCTATTATTTCGGGTGTACTTCCTATTCGTTGGATGGTGAATTTAAGAAATTGTTCAACACTTCAAAACTAAGGCAACAAATTGTGTTTCACAGTTCTCATTAGAGCGAATAAATTGAGGAATTTCATACCTTAATTTATTTTGAAACATTCAAAATGATGTTAGAAGTATCATTTTTACAGTTTTTTCATGTATTTTTATCTATCCAGCGAAGTGAAATCTAAGAAAAAGCGTTATTTGACGAAGCGTTTTCATACGTGTAAAAGTGATTTTCCCTAAATGTTACATTTATCATGTAAATTTACCGCCATTTATATAATACTAGCAAGATACCCGTGCTTCGCTACGGTATTATACTGAAATTTATAATTGAATGCTTATTGTTTTATATATAAGCCGCCAAAGTTCGCGATCTGATTCTTTTTCTGAGAGAATCCGCCAAAATTCACGATCTGACTCGTTTTCTAATAGATTACGGCAAGTTTCCTCCCATTTTTCAATCTTTCTTTCCAGCAATCGATATCGTACTTCCCAGGCTAGGTCCAGGTATTCCACCCGGTCAATTGGGTCCCTAAATTTTGCCATCTTTTCCTATAAGCATTTTTAATATGGATCAAATACTTTAGGAGATCCGGCGTGGTGTCGTCTTGGGTGCCTTGGCGGTATTGAAACCGCGGCCGGACTGCATTCTTAGTCATTACCTGTCCAGGACCCGTTTCCAGCGCGGTCCGCAAATTTGATGACGGACCAGTACATTATTATTATTATTATTATTATTATTATTATTATTATTATTATTATAGATGTTCTGGACCCCACAGCAAGATGCAAGACCGCTACTTAGCGGTAAATTACATCTGCTGCCATTGTCATTGTTGACAATGTGACCAGCACCATCGTCTTGCATAGGCAAGTGTGCAGGATTTCTGGCGATACGAATGGCATACTTCCGTGCTTTACTGACCTTATTATAGATGTGAACAATTTGACGGTCAATCTCATTCCTATCGTTAATTTCAAATGTGTTTAAATTTTTATTTGTATGCCAGGAGATCTACTGTAATCTAAGAACGTTCCCTGAAGGAAAAGATGGCTGTTGAAAACGAACCCAGGAAAGATTAAAAATGATCGGTTTATGATCAGAATAAGTACATCAAAAATCTACAGCCTGTTTCCAGTCATTCGACAGGGTCAGGAGTGGAATGAATAAAGTCCCACCTAGCGGCGACAATAGGAATTGTGCCGGCTGCCCAAGCACTCCTCTGGGGCAATGATCGATGAATGACAAATGAAATGAAATACTGGACAGTGTTGCTGGAATGAATGATGACAGGGAAAACCGGAGTATCCGGAGAAAAACCTGTCCCACATCCATTTTGTCCAGCACGAATGTCACATGGAGTGACCGGAATTTGAACCACGGAACCCATCTGTGAGAGGCCGGCGCTCTGCCGCCTGAGCAACGGAGGCTCCTTATAACATCATTATGAGCAGTAAAATCAATTGGTCTCACCTACACCCCATCGCCGTTAAGTTTATATACCCCCCCCAAAAAAAATTAAAAGAAGGCGTGTTTCTTTACGTTTAAAGGAGATTCCAAACACCAATGTTCACGTCTATTACCTTCAGTTTTGAGATATAAGTATCCCCATAAAAATAATTCACTTTTTTCACTTCCTTTCGCACTCCTCCCCCCCCCCCCCCTAAGTGAATTTTCCGGCAAAAAATACTTGTTTCTTTTATAGTAAAGGATCTTCTAAATACCAATTATCACGACTCTAACTTCTTCAGTTTTTTATTTATGTGTCCTAATGAAAGGAATTCAAATCCTTTTCACTCCCGCCCCCCAAGATGTTTTGCCGCCAAAACGGGTTTTTCTTTATTTTAAAGGAGATCCAAGTACCAATTTTCACGTCTGTAACAACTTTAGTTTTTATTAGATGTATATATTCTCATACAATTAAGTCAATTAATTTTTCAATTCTTTCACCCCCCCCCCCCCGCTCCATTTTCAGTCACTTTTACTCCCCCCTCCACCCAAGTGGTATTTCCGAAAATTAACAATACACGTTTCTTTATTTTTAATAGAGATAAAAATGCCATTTTTCACTTCTGTTATATGTTAAGGTTTTTGAGATATACTGTAGAAAAATCTTATTTTAAAATTTCACCCCTTTTTAATTCCCCTTAAGTGGAGTTTCCAAAAACAAATCACCTACGTTTCTTTACATTTCCAGAAGATTCCAAATACCCACTTTCTACGCCTGTAACATTTTACGTTTCTCAGATACTCTGTAGGTATAGTCTTTCAAAAAATTCACCCCAATTTGTCACTCCTGTTTAACCGCCATTAAGTGTATTTTCCAAAAACAAAAAAAAAATTGCGTGTTTATTTTTAAAGGAGATTCTAAATACCAATTTTTACATCTGTAAACTTTTAAAGTTTTAAGATGTAGACACACGCATTTGAAAATTTCACCCCCATTTTCACCCCCCATTATTTGGATTTTCAAAAAACAAAATAATACCTGTTTCTTTATGTTTAACGTAGATCCCAAATACCAATTTTCAGGTCGGTCATATCTTCAGGTTCTGAAATATAAGTAGCCTCTTTAAATGCATTCAACCACTTTTTCACCCTTTTCCACCCTTGCTATTGGGATTTTCCAAAAACAAAAAGATACGTGTTTCTTTATTTTTAAAGGAGATTCTAAATACTAATTTTTACATCTATAAACTTGAAACGTTTTGAGATATAGATATACCCGTTTTTAAAAATTCACCCCCTTTTCACCCCCCCCCCCCCGCCCCATTAATTGGATTTTCCAAAAACAAAAAATACTTGTTCCTTTATTTTTAAAGGAGACCCCTAAAACCAATTTTCAGGTCTGTAATGTCTTCAGTTTCTGAGATACAAGTATACTCATTAAAGGCATTCAACCCCTTTTCACAACTTTTCACCCCTCGTATTGGGAATTTCCGAAAACAAAAAAATATGTGTTTCTTTATTTTTAATGAAGATTCTAAATACCAATTTTTACATCTGTAAACTCTCAAAGTCTTGAGATACAGATACACTCCTTTTAAAATTTCATCCCCTTTTCACCCTTGCATTAATTGAATTTTCCAAAAACAAAAACAAAAAAACGTGATTCTTTATTTTTAAAAGAGATGAAAATTACCAATTTTCAGATCTGTAATATCTTCAGTTTCTGAGATATAAGTACCGGTATCCTGATTAAAGGCATTCAACCCCTTTTTCACCCTTTTTCACCTCTCCTGTTGGGATTTTCTGAAAACAAAAAAATACGTGTTTCCTTATTTTTAAAGAAGATTCTAAATACCAATTTTTACATCTGTAAACTTTATAAGTTTTGAGATATAGATACACTCCTTTTAAAATTTTACCCCCCTTTTCACCCCCTTAGCGAAGGAATATCCAAAAATCCTCTCTTAGCGAGCACCTACATCTTAATATGAATATCTCCCCAAAATTTCATTTCTTTATGTCCAGTAGTTTTGGCTCGGCGATGATGAATCAGTCAGTCAGTCAGGACAAGTTATTTTATATATATAGATATACGTGATATTTTCGTGTTAGAAAATACCAGAAATCCGGCTACTTTGGCCGCCATGTTTTTTTTATACTACGGTCTGAGGATTGGAGTCCGTCTTGACTCAACATACATACATACATACATACATACATACATACATACATACATACATACATACATACATACATACATACATACATACATACATACGAGGGTAATCCCAAAAATAAGGTCTCCTAATTTTTTATAAACACAGAACTATGTTCGTGTGGCTGTTGGTCACAATATTGTGAAGAGTGTTTCCCATGCTCACATATAAATATGCGCACGCCGCACTGAGGCACTCGGTCTTGGCTTGGCAGCCGTTGAGAATGGAGCTCCCGTTGGATGTTACTGCCAAATGCGAAGTGCGCACAGTTACTCAGATTTTTAATGCAAAAGGTACTGAACCAACTGAAATCCATCGCCAATTGACAGAAGTGTATTGTGAGTCCTGCATGGACGTCAAAAATGTTCGTAAGTGGTGTAGAGAGTTTGCAGCTGGTCAAACTGAAATTCATGACAAACAAAGGAGCGGGAGACCATCAATTTCTGTCAAGACAGTCGTGAAGGTTGAGCAAATCATGCGTGAAGATTGGCGGATCACTCTGGATGATAAGATAATCAGCTATGTGGGAAACGATAAGGAAAGGAACGTGATCGTAGTGGGTGATCTCAATTTACCAAATGTCAATTGAGAAGATAATGCAAACGACAGGAAGCATGACCAACAAATGGCAAATAAGTTAATATGGGAAGGGCACCTGATTCAGAAAGTGATGGAACCAACTAGAGGGAAGAATATTCTGGATGTGGTGCTGGTAAAGCCAGATTAGCTCTATAGAGAAACCGAAGTAATAGATGATATTAGTGATCACGAAGCTGTTTATGTGGTAATTAAAAATAAATGTGAAATAAAGGAAGGTCTTAAAAGGAGGACTGTTAGGCAGTACCATATGGCTGATAAAACAGGCATGAGGGAGTTTTTAATAAGTAACTATGATCGCTGGAAAACGGTAAATAAAAATGTAAACAGACTCTGGGATGGGTTTAAAGCAATTGTTGAGGAATGTGAAAATATGTTTGTACCTTTAAAGGTGGTAAGGAATGGTAAAGATCCACTATATTTTAACAGGGAAGTAAAGAGACTAAGAAAGGAGGTGCAGGTTGGAAAGAAATAGAGTTAGAAATGGCTGTGGAAGTAAGGAGAAATTGAAGGAACTTACTAGGAAATTGAATCCAGCAAAGAAGTCACCTAAGGATAACATGATGGCAAGCATAATTGGTGGCCACACTAATTTTAGTGAAAAATGGAAGAGTATGTATAGGCACTTTAAGGCAGAAACAGGTTCCAAGAAGGACATTCCAGGAATAATTAATGAACAAGGGGAGTGTGTATGCAAGGATCTTCAAAAGGCAGAAGTATTCAGTCAGCAGTATGTAAAGATTGTTGGTTACAAGGATAATGTCCAGATAGAGGAGGTGACTAATACTAAAGAAGTATTAAAATTTACCTATGACAGCAATGATATTTACAGTAAGATACAAAAGTTGAAAACTAGAAAAGCAGGTGGAATTGATAAGGTTTCGGGGGATATACTAAAGACAATGGGTTGGGATATAGTACCATATCTGAAGTACTTGTTTGATTATGTTTGCATGAAGGAACTTTGCCAAATGAATGGAGAGTTGCTATAGTAGCCCCTGTATATAAAGGAAAGGGTGATAAACATAAAGCTGAAAATTACAGGCCAGTCAGTTTGACATGCATTGTTTGTAAGCTTTGGGAAAGCATTCTTTCGACATGTTTGCAAAATTAATAACTAGTTTGATAGAAGGCAGTTTGGGTTATTCAACTTAAGCCCAACTTGTAAGATTCCAGCAAGATATAGCAGATATCCTGGATTCAGGAGGTCAATTGGACTGTCTTGCGATTGACTTTTCTAAGGCATTTGATACGGTAGATCATGGGGGACTACTGGCAAAAATGAGTGAAATTGGACTAGAAAAAAGAGTGACTGAATGGGTGGCTCTGTTTCTAGAAAATAGAACTCAGAGAATTAGAGTATAGAGTAGGTGAATCTTTATCTGTCCCTTTAAAAATTAAGAGGGGAATTCCTCAAGGCAGTATTATTGGACCTTTATGTTTTCTTATATATATATCAATGATATGTGTAAAGAAGTGGAATCAGAGATAAGGCTTTTCACAGATGATATTATTCTGTACAGAGTAATAAATAAGTTACAAGATTGTGAGCAACTGCAAAATGACCTCGATAATGTTGTGAGATGGACAGTAGGCAATGGTATGATGATAAACGGGGATAAAAGTCAGGTTGTGAGTTTCACAAATAGGAAAAATCCTCTCAGTTTTAATTACTGCGTTGATGGGGTGAAAGTTCCCTTTGGGGACCATTGTAAATACCTAGGTATTAATATAAGGAAAGATCTTCATTGGGGTAATCACATAAATATGATTGTAAATAAAGGGTACAGAGATCTGCACATGGTTATGAAAGTATTTAGGGGTTGTAGTAAGGATGTAAAGGAGAGATCATATTTGTCTCTGGTGAGACCCCAACTAGAGTATGGTTCCAGTGTATGGGACTCTTACCAGGATTACTTGATTCAGGAACTGGAAAAAATCCAAAGAAAAGCAGCTCAATTTGTTCTGGGCGATTTCCGACAAAATAGTAGCGTTACAAAAATGTTGCAAAGTTTGGGCTGGGAAGACTTGGGAGAAAGGAGACGAGCTGCTCGACTAAGTGGTATGTTACAAGTAACTATTCTCATTTTGGTTCCGTATTGAAGTTGACGTATGTCTCAAGTATTATACAATACAATACAATTCAATTCAATTGTATTGAACAGGTGGACTTATAATATTGTAATAATACTTGAGACATAAGTGGTATGTTCCGAGCTGTCAGTGGAGAGATGGCGTGGAAGGACATCAGTAGACGAATAAGTTTGGATGGTGACTTTAAAAGTAGGAAAGATCACAATATGAAGATAAGTTGGAATTCAAGAGGACAAATTGGGGCAAATATTCGTTTATAGAAAGGGGAGTTAGGGATTGGAATAACTTACCAAGGGAGATGTTCACTAAATTTCCAATTTCTTTGCAATCATTTAAGAAAAGGCTAGGAAAACAACAGATAGGGAATCTGCCACCTGGGCGACTGCCCTAAATGCAGATCAGTAGTGATTGATTGATCTCTGCACTTTGGTTCCTGAGGTTTCCCGAAGTGCCGCTCACAGAATTTTAACGGAAAAGTTGAAATACCGGAAGTTGTGCGCAAGATGGGTGCCACGCATGCTGACTGATGACTATTTGCAGCAACGAGTTGATTCTTCCCGCGCATTTCTTCAATGCTTTGCAGCCGAACAGGACAACTTTCTGGACTCAATTGTTACGGGTGATGAAACCCGGGCGTTCCACTTTACACTTGAAACCAAGCAACAATCATGCCAGTGGCGGCATCCCTCTTCGCCAAAGCTGCACAAATTCAAGCAAACACAGTCTGCTGTTAAGGTCCTGACAACTGTGTTTTGGGATCGAAAAGGGGTATTGTTGGTCGACTTTACGCCCGCTGGGACCACAATTAATGTTAACAGGTACTGTGAGACCCTGAAAAACCTCAGACGGGCAATTCAGAACCGGAGAAGAGGAATGTTGAACAAGGGCGTAAGCATTCTCCATGACAACGCTCGCCCGCATGTTGCCCAGCAAACCATTGGTCTCCTGCAACAGTTTCAGTGGAACATCATCACCCACCCACCCACCCATCCACCCACCCACCCACCCACCCACCCACCCACCGTATAGTCCCGACCTGGCGCCCAATGACTATCACTTGTTCCCTAAGTTGAAAGAACATTTGACTGGAAAGCGATTCAGCACCGACAACGAGGTGAAAGATGAGGTTCACAACTTCCTGAACAGCATGGCGGCGAGCTGGTATAACATGGACATACAAAAACTGTCACAGCGTCCACAAAATGCATCGACCAAAATGGTGATTAGGTAGAAAAATAGCTAAATGTTCAAGCTGTAAAATGATGTAAACCATTGTAGAAATAAACTGATCTATGTATTTATAAAAATACAGGAGACCTTATTTTTGGGATACCTTCGTACATACCAGGGTTGCCAGATACGTGAAATCAAAATACAGGACAGATGTGCGATCGAAGAAATCAACAGGCTTGTATTCTACAAGTTATAAACTTTGTTTCAAATTGATGCGCTTAATATTATGTTGACATCATAGTGCAGTTTATTAATGCATGCCTTAATATTTATACACAGACTGAAACTTACAGTACCGAGCAAGTTGGTCGCGCGGCTTGAGTCATGTACCAATTAACTTGTATTCGGGAGACGATGGGTTCAAATCTCACTGTTGGCAGCCCTAAGGATGGTTTTCCATGATTTTCCATTGTACACCAAACAAATTCTGGGGCTGTAGCTTGTCTTAAGGCCACGTTCGATTCCAATCCTAGCCCTTTTCTTACCCATCATCACTGTAAGACTTGCCTCTGTTGGTGTGACGTAAAAGTAGGGGAAAAACTTAGTTGATTTACTTACACATGCCAGTTCTTTCAATTTCAATATATTTTAATTTCTCTAAAGTGCTGTTCACAGGGTTTTTTTTTTTTTTTTTCATTCTTAGCAATTTCATAAAAATATCTTCATCACGTTCAAGAATAATTTACAGAAATGAACAGCTCAGATCTAATCAAGTCAATAGAACATAACGTTTCTCACAGCTGACAATTTCACACGAAGATGTGGTGGCCTCGGACTACCTAAGGTAGCTGTCCGCTATACGGATCTTATTCGCGAGGACAGACAACCCGAGAACTGCAAACTATAAAATTAAAAAAACATTTTTAAAAACTACGCACTCACACTAGATAAAGAAACCAAGGAGTGAAGAAATCTATCCTCTTTGAAAGAAAGAAGAAAAGCTCTTGGTACTTATCAGAGGTGGGAACACTGGCGTATTTCTCTCGCAGTTCAAAATACAGGACAACTGCCATCCCGGATAGGAAGTCTGGGATGTGGGACATTTAATACAAATATGGTACTGCCCTCCAAAATCCAGGATGTCTGGCAACCCTGAGAAACACACACACACACACACACGCACGCACACACGCACGCACGCACGCACGCACACATCACGTTCAAGAATAATTTACAGAAATGAACAGCTCAGATCTAATCAAGTCAATAGAACATAATGTTTCTCACAGCTGACAATTTCACACGAAGATGTGGTGGCCTCGGACTACCTAAGGTAGCTGTCCGCTATACGGATCTTATTCGCGAGGACAGACAACCCGAGAACTGCAAACTATAAAATAAAAAAAAACATTTTTTAAAACTACGCACTCACACTAGATAAAGAAACCAAGGAGTTCAAAATACAGGACAACTGCCATCCCGGATAGGAAGTCTGGAATGTGGGACATTTAATACAAATATGGTACTGCCCTCCAAAATCCAGGATGTCTGGCAACCCCCCTGAGACACACACACACGCACGCACGCACGCACGCACGCACGCACGCACGCACACACATTGCCTGAATTTAGTGAATAATGATAACTTTGTTTTTACAGTATATCCCTCTGCAACTCAAGAAAAGACATATGTTTTGTTTCTTGCTTGGGTTTGCTCTTTTGTAGCAGAATTCAGACCCACCGCTGGAGTAGACATACTAACCCGCACTACAGCATCTCTCAAAGGAGAGAATTTAGTCAGAATGTATGTTTTCTTGCCTCTTAGCTGTATTATGATTGGATGTGTCTCACCTCACCTTGCAGTACATCAAACTGTATTTTTTCCCAGTCTTTAAAAAATAGTTATTTGCTTTACGTCACACTAAATACTTTTTAAAATGGTTTTCGGAGACGCAGAGGTGCCAGAAATTGGGCCCGCAGGAGCTCTTTCACGTACCAGTAAATCTACCGGCATCAGTCTGACGTATTTGAGCACCTTCAAATACCACCGGACTGAGCCCCAGGATTGAACCTGTCAAGTTGGGGTCAGAAGGCCAGCGCCTCAACCGTCTGAGCCACTCAGCCTGGCCCCAGTCTTTTAGATTGATCTGCTTTTTGCCTGTTCTCTTTAGAGGCATTTTGTATTTCAACCTAACTCTTCATGTTAAAATTTATTTTTGCTTAGTTTCGATACATTCATATCAGATCCAAACTTAATTTTGTGCTTTTAAATTACCTCTTTTAAAGCAATGTGATTTTTCTAAGACTATGGGATGTTCTTTTGCTATGTTTATGAAAACTGCTTGTGATTCAACTCCACGCTCTTCTTCCAAGCTGCTCATCACGACGTTTGAAACTTTAAAGGCGATCTTATAATATTCCTTCTTTATATTTCCCCTAAACTGTATTAGTGGTTTGTCTATACATCTGTGCAAGCTGCAAGGGGGAGTAAATTCCTGCTGCATAACACAGAAAATTTTCTGCACATATAAACATTTTTTACTGATCTGAAAATGAGATATTGCTTTCTCAATAGAGTGAACTCCTTTCTGCTCCAGCCTCCAGAGATTTTGCTCAGTTATACTGGTGTTTTCCATATTGCCAAACAATGGAACTGAGAATGTCTGTTGAAAATGCATTTCATGCCCTTAATGAATATAAACCTTTAATGTCCCTCATTTGTACATTTCTAAGTTGTTGCATGAAGTGTATTGAGTGTGCAAGGCAGCAGACACCTTAACGAATTTTTGTCTTAATGGTTGCATGGTATGTTAGAGGAAACTGACTTTTGCACCATCCTGTATGTACAAAGTACAAGTTTAACCATATTGAAATAAACCTATTTTGGTTGAAAAATATGATAGGAAGAAACATATACTAATACTAATGACTAGGGCCCGGATTTTTAGGTGGCATGAACCTTCAGTTTAGGTTTCTTGTATTCTTAAAATAGGTTATTTCAGGTTTTTTCCTCCAGGCAGCAATATTTTTGGGTTTTCGTAGTTCTGTAAAATTTATTTATGTACTTATTTCACAAAAGTTTACATTGCCATATTCATTAAAAAAACCACAGAATACACTGTACTGTTTCCTATGCAAGTTATTTGTTTGGCATTGCAGTAAATAACAACGTACATACACAAATTGTCGGGCGTAAATGATTTCCTGTTGTCACGTAACACATTCTTATATGACGAAAAAAGTTCTTTCAACGGAACATGACGTCATTGGAGCGTAGTACATAGATGCTAATGCATTAGGTTGTAGGGGTAATTTTCCTGAATACTTCTCTCCCTGTAATACTGAACTGATGACTTTCATATCTTCAAAACCAGCATTGCGTTGAAGAATCTTCTGCAGCTTCGAAGAAAATGCCACTCCCAATGGCCCAGGTATTTCTCTTCTGGAAACACTGCCAATGATATCCAGGGAATCTTTGAGTGGCAAGGTTGCACCTTCCAACTGGAGAGTAGCTTCTGGTATAAAACAAAAATGTGTCCTAATATATGCTAGGGAAGCGAGGAGGGTCGGGCACTCGAGCGATTTGTTGGCCTTTGCGATGCAGGAAGCTTCTGTTTCATCCAAGTCATTGACGACATTGTTAATTCCTTCTAGGTGCTCAGCATAGTAAATAGCAGCAGACATCCAAGTTCCCCAGCGGGTAAGTATCGGCTCAGATTGAAGAGGTGTTGGTAGTTTCTCTTTGAACAACTGTATACGTGTATCTCCGTCCTACTGCTTGTAATTCCGGTGAAAATAATTTTACAACACAGGGAAAATAACATTCTTTATTTGAAGAAGGTAAAACAGCTATTTAGGTTATTTTAGGTGTCAACCCCTCATTTAAGTTTTTTTTAGGTGCAATGAAATTCACATATTCTGCTCCATGAAGTGTGAAACGAACAAATATATCGAAATTTGTAAATTAAATAGCGAGGAAAAGAATAGGTTAAAACCTAAAAATCCGGGCCCTACTAATGACCATTTACAAACATTCTGAAAAGTTCACAACATTGTTACTAGGAATTGATGATGATGATGATGATGATGATGATGATGATGATGATGATGATGATGATGATGATGATGACTGTTACAAACATTCTGAAAAGTTCACAGGATTGTTACTAGCAATTACTGATGATGATGATGACAATGATGATCACTGTTGTTGTTTAAAAGGGCCTAACATCTAGGTCATCGGCCCCGAGAATTACTTTGCACATCTGCAAGTCATACATAAAACTTATGCAAGATTAGTCATGTACATGTCAGTCTTCTTTCTTCTTATTGTCATATTTAGAGAGTTTAAAATGGATGGATAATTATCACAATTTGTTAAATTATTTGCAATAAAAAATGAAACATTTTAAGGAAATCATATTAAGAATCTTTCATCAATTAAAGTTTTTCTTGCCAAGTTTCTTCTTCCTCCAACTTTTCTGACATGAACAAGCAGCTGAAAGAAAACAATACATCCATATATCAAAAGAAATTAAGATCGAATTGTACATTTATGTAAACAACAATCATTGTGATTTTGTAATAAAATAAACACAGAGTACAATTACTGAGTTCATGGACTTTAGTGTCACTGTGGTGCACTACAGTGGATATGTTGTACTACAGGGTGAGGCTGTGACAGTTCTTCAGTCATCCCAACAAGAGGCAATTACATGCATACAGAGTACGCAGGACTATGGTTGCTGTTGTGATGGGTAGTTGAATATGAGCAATGGAACATGAGAATATCACAGATCGACCAATGGGTAAACACCAAATTCTGCCACGAATTAGGCAAAACTACCCACAGGTGATGAAATAAGTGCATGGCGATGACTTCTTGGGCTGTAGTGATGTATCTGATTGGCATCAGTACTTTGCGCACGGGGATGACAGTTTGGAGGATGATGAATGAACTGGTCAGCCACAATCAAGCCAAACTGAATGCACAGTCAAGGAAGTTGCATGCCATCTGCACCCAAAAAGTAGATGATCTTGCAGCATCGGTAAGGATTAGCGCAAGATTGCGTGACCATTCCCAAGGACCTGATCAGTAATGCTGGTGTTGATGGGATGTTTGTCAAACAGATCATAGCAGGAGATAAAACACAGTATTTTCTGTACGATCCGCAATTGGAGCAACAGCTGACCACTGGGAAATTGCCTGTATCACTATGATAGAAAAAGAAATGTGAAGGCAAGGTGATACCTGAACTGCATTTTTGACCACTGGGAACTGTGCACATGGAGTTCATCCCAGAAGGAATCACTGTAAGCACAAAGAACTGCAAAGAAATCCCTAGCAGTCTACATGACTCAATTTGTCATAAGTGTCCTGAACTGAAGAACTGGCTGTTGCTACATGGCAGTGCCCTTGAACCTCGCTTGATGCTCATCCAAGAGAAACTGGCAAGGTAACAGGTCAACATTCTGCCACACCCTCCACACCCACTTCATTTCACACCATAAAATTTCTTTATTTTTCACCACTTAAAAGCAAAGCTACATGGGCATAGATTTCACCAAGGAGATCATCAGTGTCACAAGAGCAGCTACACAGGATCTTCCTGCCAATACCATTCAGCAGTGCTTCCAACAACTGTACCAATGTTGGTAGTTGTTCATGGCATGGAATGATATGGAGCTGTGAAAGTGTATGCCATGCTGAATGGCTCCCAATTTATAGGCACTAGTCCCTAAACTTACCGATTGTGATAGTACTAATAATCAATAAATTTAATGAAAATGAAATGAAAATCTGCAACCCGGGTCAGGGATGTAATGAATGAACCATATAGGCTATTAATATAATGGGGTCACCACTCCCAAGGTGATTAATGACTGATAAATGCTACGAAATGATAATGGAGAGTGTTGCTGGAACGAAAGATGACAGGGAAAACCGGAGTACCCGGAGAAAAACCTGTCCCGCCTCTGCTTTGTCCAGCACATATCTCACATGGAGTGACCGGGATTTTAACCACGGTATCCAGCGGTGAGAGGCCAATGCGCTGCCGTCTGAGCCACGGAGGCTTCAATAAATTTAATAATTTGACAAAATAAAATGCAGTGAATGACCTGAATTATCCTTTGGATACACTAACTAGAATATTAATACACAGTGCTTATGTCACACCTGAGACCCCAAACAAAATAACTATACAATATACCTTTGTCTAAAATGTATTATACATAGGACATAGTTCACAGTTCTAACCAGCCTGTAAGGAAATATTTCAACATCGCAGAAGAAACAAGTTTATTTGATAAGACCAAAATACAGAGGAAGAGATATTTACTTAAGCAAAGATATTCAAATAAAACACAAAGCAATTTAGAATGACACCAGAAACAAAACCAAAGGATAATGTTCTCTGTTCTATGCTTGTTCTAACAGCTAAGGGTCATAACAGACATTAGAGTGCTGGATATTTGTCCCATAGGAGTTCTCTAATGAGTCAAAAGCCCAAAACACAGTTATTACATTTTAACAAATTCTATCAACTTCAGCTGGTATCAAATCTTGATAATGGAAGGCGAATAACTAACTGACTACACCTCTAAAATCAACCAACATGAAGAAAATTGACTGTCATTATGTCCTTACCAGAGACAGAGGATGACGATCTCTGCATGAGGTAAGTAATAAGGTAAGTGCTCTAGACTAGATGGTGTGACATGAATATGGCAAAAAGTATTTATTTGAACTTAATGGGCTTGTGTATTGGGATTTTATTCTCCCCCCTTAATTATCCTTTATTTGGAACTGCTGTTGATTGGTGTCATTGGTATGATATAGATGTTGATTCCCATAGGGAATCTGAAATGTCTATACATTTAAATCTATGATCTGCCATTATTACGTCTAGCTGCGAACATCCCATTCGTTCGATAAGTGAATCAATTCTGGCACACATGCACATTACTTATTTCTGAACTGTGAACTATGGCTGCTTCCGGCTTCCCGAGGACTTGTTCTTGAGCCGTTGTACAAGATGGAGGTCGATTGGCGTGTGTTGTGGAAGACACACTTCAGTGTTGGTGCGAGTCTGATACTCCGGGCTAGTAGCCATGTAAATTAAGGCTTTTGCCTTAATTCTTGTGATTCAATTTTACTATTTTATTTTACTTTTGTATTTTCAAAAAAAATGTGACCTCTGAATTGCTGGGAGTGTGTGCCTGATTTCAAACATGACTTAACGACGTAAGCTATTGAATTACCTTAACTGGATACTCTACAATGAAAATGTAGGTAAGTACTGATACCTTTTAATATTTTGGTGAATATCTACTGCCGTGGATTATTTGGGGAAGACATTATCTACAACCATTGCCATGTGATGTTATTAAAATGAGCCCTATAGATTCATGGAATTTTTCAATCAATCAATACTGATCTGCATTTAGGGCAGTCGCCCAGGTGGCAGATTCCCTATCTGTTGCTTTCCTAGCCTTTTCCGAAATGATTTCAAAGAAATTGGAAATTTATTGAACATCTCCCTTGGTAAGTTATTCCAATCCCTAACTCCCCTTCCTATAAATGAATATTTGCCCCAGTTTGTCCTCTTGAATTCCAACTTTATCTTCATATTGTGACAACATTGTCAAGATTTTATCAAGCCAACCTTGCAACTGTAATTAAAAATTAGGCCTACCTATTTATGGACCTTTTGGCAATCGTTTATTTATTAAAAACTGCGAGCTCTTCTGCATCTGACATTTATTATAACATGGATAAAATCTGCATCGTCAAGATTTTTATCAAATTCAACCTTGGAACTGTAACTGAATTATCGGGGTGATTCGGAAACGCGGTACATGCACCTATGAGTGTTAAAATTATTCTATTTGTTTTATTTAATTGATATGATGACTGTGTTAAATTTTCTGCTTCTTAATTTTGTTGGGATTTATTATTATTATTACTAGCTGATGTACCCGTGCTTCGCTGTGGGATTCTCAGAAAGACTGTCTTTGTGGTTTTCCTACCTGAAATCGTCAGTAGGAATGTAGCAATTAAAAGCAATGTTATCATATAAAATACTCAATCAAATGAAAAATCGCACATTTTCTCACTTTTAACGAACATTACTACGGTGCTGATCTAACAGTCCAAAGTTCCAGTGCAGGAATGACCAGACCACAGACAGCCGTGAACACTCCTCTGCCATTATTCTGTTAAATATGCACACTGCTCATTCCAATCAGTGCTTTAGAGTAGGGATTGAATAGCTTGAATGCTATGATGAACCAGTTTATTACGAATAAGTAGTATCAAAAAATTTATGAACCAGAGGAACGGCATGCTAAAGAAGAAAGTTACTTAACTTCCCAGCAACTTCCCGCCAATGTTCAGGCGGGCTGTTATACTTAATATGACCAGGCGGGTTAGCTGTGCAGTTAGGGGCGCGCAGCTGTGAACTTGCATCCGGGAGGTAGTGGGTTCGGACAACACTGTCGACAGCCCTGAAGATGGTTTTACATGGTCTCCCTTTTTCACACCAGGCAAATGCTGGGGCTGTAACATAATCAAGGCCAAGGCAGATTCCTTCCCACTCCTAGTCCTTTCCTATCCCATCGTCGCCACGAGTCCTATCTGTGTCGGAGTGACGTAAAGCAAATTTTTTTTAAAAAACCTCGGTATACAGCAGTAATCCTATCTATTGGAGGAGATGATGATGATGATGATGATGATGATGATTGTTGTTTAAAGGGGCAGTAATAACAATGTAGTCGGTCCGTTTGCACTAGCACGGTATGCACTAGCCATGCGTTTTAGTGGGTGTGCTATTTACCAACTGATAAGCCCAATTTAGCACACTGGGCGAAACGCTGGTAACTAGGAATGAGTTAGCTGGAAAATTTATAATGTCCAATAACAGACCAACTACATTGGTATTATAAATTTACTCATTCGGGACAAATATTTCAGGTTCGCTATAGGAATCAACATCTATATCATCTGATGGCCAGGCAGGCATCAATTTTTGGAAATGAGACAAAGTCTCTCGAAGTGCATTGGCACTGCCGGTGGGTCCAAGTAGCCTACGCAGTGGCCTCCACGGTATGCACTAGCCATGCGTCTTGGTGGGTGTGCTATTTACCAACTGATGAGCCCAATCTAGCACACTGGGGCGAAACGCTGGCAACCAGGAATGAGTTAGCTGGAAAATTTATAATGTTCAATAACGGACCAACTACACTGGTATTATAAAAAATAAAACAAAAAATGAGCAACAGAATACAAGCAGCTTTCCTATGCTATCACTCTGTTTGTCAAATGCTTC
The DNA here is from genome assembly GCF_040414725.1 of Anabrus simplex. Classification (NCBI taxonomy): domain Eukaryota; kingdom Metazoa; phylum Arthropoda; class Insecta; order Orthoptera; family Tettigoniidae; genus Anabrus; species Anabrus simplex. The sequence goes on along the minus strand of NC_090269.1, from coordinate 365,262,776 downwards.
GGGATGAAACATTTCCACTGACTTCCAAGGTGACCTTGTATAAAACGTACTTCATACCAATTTTTACTTATGGACTGGAAGCTGTAATATTGACTGCACCAGCCAACTGTTGTCTGAATGCTTGTTACTGAACAGAAGATTCAAAGTGACACTACAAGGTAAAGAAAGTCGTTGGAGGAACCGGAAAAATGGCCTCCCACAGGGTAGTGGCATTGCACCAAATCTCTTGAATATTATTATTATTATGGAAAGAGCGCACAAACGTGCAAAAAATTAGTATACACTTATCAAATAGATACAAAATACACTATTCTTTGCTGTATTCCTTTAAAGTCTTGTGTCTCTGTGTACAAATTGTAAAATGATAACGCTCACACACTTTGTTGCATAGTTTGCATAAGCAGTCTTCATCTGGGTCATGGAAGTATGTTTTCATGCACAATTTATGATGACATCCATGTACAGCTAGTCTAGTAATGGCACTACGCAAAACCTGGTTTGGTCCACTCCATCTTCGGTCTAGCATGGCTTCTGTCGTGAAAAATTCCGGCCATATTTCTTCTTGTTTTTCCCTTCTTTTCCTAAGGACTACTTCTGCTTGTGGTGTAGATGGTAGCTGTAGGATGAACCTCATATCTTCTATGAAAAAGCGTTCTTTTGCAAGCATATACGCTAGTCTTGACGGCACTGTTTTTGCTATCCCCAGTATTCTTTTCAGGAATCTGGCTTTTACTCTTTCTAGGGTTTCTAAGTCGGTCTTAGTAAGGTGGTCCCAAATGAGATGAATACCATAGGTGAGAGTAGGGAGAATTTTGCTGCGGAAGAAAAGCATTGCTGTTTCTAATGAGATCATGGTGGGGTTTTCAATGTCGTAGATCCCTCGTATGGCTGCTGCCGTTCTTATGTGTATTCTGTAAGAGGTACCATTAGATTGAAGAGTGATGCCGAGGTATCGGAAATTGCCTACTCTTTTCAAGGTCTGTCCTGAAAACGTGATTGTGTCTTGTGCCGCAACTCTTCCTCCTTTTTGAAATGTCATGTAAACAGTTTCGTCTTTATTTAACTGTAGGTCATTTTCGTCAGCCCAGATCTGTAACTTGTCCATTGCTTCCTGGAGGACCTCCCTGTTTCTTGAGCCTAGTATCATATCATCAGCATAGGCATATAGCACAACTGGAGAATTCTGTATTATCTTCGTTACATCTGCTGTGGCGATATTGAATAAGATTGGGCTTATTGGTTGAAGTTTGAGAGACTGCTCTGGCATAATTTAGTAGTTTCCTGTTGCTTTCGAGATAGTCCACTTGTTGGAGTTGTGCTTCTAGGACGAGAGTCATTTTAGTCATGAGCATGTCACCCATCTCGTCGATCTTTTTCTTCAGCTCCTCACATGACTTCTTATTTTCTGAGATAGCTTCCTTTATTTCTTCGTCAGTTTCCCTTCCCTGTGGCAAGGTGAGTACTAATTTACATTTCTCACATAGCCAAAGGAGTTTGCAGTTTTTCCGCTTTAAAATCTCGAATTCTCCCGTTGTCAATCCGGCACAGTCCTTGTGCTGCCATCTGTTGCACACGCCGTCACACTGAATCGATATTTGATCGTCTCTAACTTCTCGGTCACAGGCACCGCAGAAAGAAGTTTTATTATTCCTTGGTATGTCTGTCATGTTTCGGTTCACGTCCTTCTTTTGTTTTTCAAGATGTCTTCCTCTTATGTCTGGAGATGCTACTGTTTTACTCTAATATAGATAACTTGTCAATAAGATTCCTTGCGAATAATACTTCTACACGTTCTTCGTACAATTTAACTCTCTGTAATAAGTTTCTAAGTGATTTTACCTCTGTATTATATCTTCTGTCTGGTCCAACTTCACAGCTCTCTGACTTACAACTTCACTTCACTTGAATATTAACCTAATCAATGCCAAACCCGCACAGAAACATTTTGGTGCAGTGTCTACTTCGTCGAGCTCATATATGTACGGGATATAGTGTCAGGCTTTGAAATTCTGTGGAAATGTTCAAAGAAGTTTTCTATGGCAGATATAGCACTCCATTTCATGTGTTTTGAAAGTGATCTGATGTTATTCCGGCTTCATTGGAGTGAAACATCTTTCTGCTATTGTGTAGCTATCATGGCACCCTAAAGTATACATTCATCTCTTGTTGACAAAGAAATTGAATGCTTCCTCATAAACAGTGATTCCGGAGAGCAATATTTTAATGAGGAAGGTGGACAATACCGGTATATAGGGGACGATATTGAACAATAGGAAGTGTCAGACAATGTGGTAGTGATGAATCTGATGAGGAATAGTCACCACCTCCTCAGATACAATTTTTCCAAATTGTTCATGATTTTTATGATACCAGTTCTGGAATCACCAATTTTATATTATATTTCAGCAATAGTATCACCAAGTGGAGTAGCCGTGTGGTTAACATGTTACGGCTATGGAGCCAAGCTTTTCATTCGGGAAGTGAGTGGGTTTGAACCCCACCGTAGGCTGTTCTGAGAATGGTTTTATGTGGTTTCCCTTTTTCACTTCCAAGCAAATGCCCGGACAGTTCCTATTCATATGCCACAGCCAATTCCTTCCACTTACCCAGTTTCATTTACTATCAATTTCATCTTCATCTGGCATCAGGAAGGGCATCTGGCCATAAAAACAAGCTGTAAAATATCTCACCTCATCCCTGACCCCGTATCAGGAAACGGGGCTAAGTATCAGTAAAAATGTATCTGTAAAAGGGCTTCTTCCTTAAAAATAACCAGGCCCAGAGGATTTGCCTGATCAACAAAACTTGGCAGTGAAAAGGTTTAACACTAACGATCAACCTGTTGGACTAAATACCAGCTATTTTCTATTTGCTTATGGTCTTGGTGATGGAACTCAGTGGAAGTAGAATCCAGTCCGCAGAACTGCCTCAATGAATTGTCCATGTACAGTGAAACCTCATTAGCGCATCCCTCATTAACATGTTTTCTCGCTTGATACATTGTAAATTCAAGTACCGATTTCCATCGTATTCAATCTGTATAAAAACACCTCACTTATTGTGTCATGAATTTTCACTATTGCCACCTAGTATAATTATGTTTTTCCTCGCCCAGAAAATGTTCTTCTTCATCCATTGTGAAAGAAACGTGATTTCCAACATGATAAGAGTCCTCCCCCTAGGAAGCAGGTCGGAGATAGTTGTGAAATGGGAAAAAGCCTTGAATTTTTAAACTTCACAGGGTAAGTTGCAACTTAAGGAGTAAACCGTTAACCTCAGGAATACTCAATTTTGCTTGCCAGTTTGCAGTGAAATTGCTGAATAACCCAGTGAGCCTGTTCATGCCCCATTCCCTTCAGAAGTTTTTTTTTTTGGTGCTAGTTGCTTTACGTCGCACCGACACAGATAGGTCTTAAGGCGATGATGGGACAGGAAAGGGCTAGGAGTGGGAAGGAAGTGGCCATGGCCTTAATTAAGGTACAGCCCCAGCATTTGCCTGGTGGGAAAATGGGAAACCACGGAAAACCTTTCTTAGGGCTGCCGACAGTGGGGTTCGAACCTACTATCTCCCGAATACTGGATACTGGCCGCACTTAAGCGACTGCAGCTATCAAGCTCGGTCCCTTCAGAAGTTAGACATTTATTCTGTGTTGAGAGGTACACTGAAGGGCAGCAAATATTTGTCACGACAGCCTAGTTACGGATAGAGAAAAAGTTGTGAAACTGCTTACTAATAAAGACAAAATTAAAATCCTTCATCAGCAAGCTTCACACACATATATATAATCAAAATTTCTCTATTCTAAGATCATCTTAATTTAACTTATGTTAACAGATATAAATGGAATTAAAACATTAAAACATAGAACACTGTTGTTGTATTAACTACACATTAAAAAAAGAATGAACGTTGCCAATACAGCCCAATCAGACACCAAAAATGGTCAAATTCATAAATGTACTCATGTCAGAAAAAACATATCAAGTGTTTCCATATCTCTGACAGATAGTTTTATTTGTGTATTCATTACCATGTTTTCTTGCTTAACCCATTCTCTTTCCTTTTCACTTGCAGAAATGTCTTAATGAGGTTTTACAGTGCGTTTATTGATACATAGTTGTCAAAGTTTTTGCTACTTATGGCCGGTTTAACTACGTTGTCTATTTATGGCTGGTTTATGGGGCTAATTTGGAGTTTGACTTGAAAAAGATCACTGCTTTATCAACTTCAAGCCAGATGGGATTTTTCTGTTTCTCAAAGAGATGTTGTATTAGGAGGGCTGATAACATGGGTTTAGTAGAAGCTATACTCTTATAATTGCTCATGGGATGTGTTCTTCAGGTCTATTTGCTCTAGCTGATATTACATAAATTATGAGCGTCTTAGTAACCGAAGTATTCTTGTGCAAAAGGAACCCTCTAGGGAAAGCAATAATTATAGCGTGTATATTAAACTGAATGTTTTACATTGTCACTATTGATAACTTGCAAAAGCAGGAGGTGTTAGCTTGCATTTGTACAATACAATAAATATTGCATATTGTCACAGCATAAGTCTATATTTTGAAAAGAAAGTTTGTTTAAAATTGAGAGTAAAATTATAATTTTTCTGCTGTAATATGCACAATTGCAATGTTGGTGACAAAATGGTTTATTTTGCTGATTGCTGCATACTATGCTATAAAACAACAAGCCAAATGAATAAAATTCACAAAATGTGGGTATTTCCTTTACCTTGGCAACTAATGCAGTCACAATAATTGCAATGAGGTAATCTTGAAAAATAACTTCCATAAAGGAGAACAGCATAATGTCAAATGATGCTAGGGTGAATTCATTGCCATAAAACAGAACTTTGTCAAATGACTGACCAGAATCTGGAAACAGAAAGTATGTTAAAGCATGAACCCATTGCAGACTTCTTCAAAATCACATACAATTTAAAGGGTGCCACAGTCATTGAAATGCTAGTGGGTTGCAGGAGTACCATTCCAAAACTATTTTGACAGTTTTGTTCTAATTTCCAACTTGGAAATAAGCTATATAAAGATGTGACATTGTTTGCCTTACAGGACTCTCTTCAACTTCTAAAGAATCATCTTTATAACCAGCAATAATGTCTTGATCACAATTGCATAATTTTTCCAAGTGTACAATGGAATATGTTTACAGTTTTACATACTGTAATAATTTACTTTGTGTGGTTATTTTGTCAAATAAATAAATAAATACACAATATTGAAAACTGAAGACTTTTTTTTCCCCCTCTTAATACATACCAGTATAAAATATTCCTCTACCAAAGGCTTCTGAAAACTCAATATCAAGCAAAGATTCAGCAAACGTCTTTTCCTTTACATCATAATCCAAGTCTTTCAGTGCCTGGAATAAGTATAAAAGAAAAACATTATGCATTTTATTGCCAATCAAGGCACAGTATAAATATAAAAATAGAATATAAGACGGACATGTTCAAGATAAGCTGACAGAAACTTATTCATAGAGTGATAGGCCTGTACACTTCTATCCACATCATTGGATGCAATTTTAGACCGAAGACCACCACCACCACCAGCCGTAGATAACCGTTTGGATGATGTCATTATCTGTAAGAAAACATTAAATTATAAGTAAGGAGCGGGCAACAGAATGAATTAGGCACAATGGCAATGCATTTTCCTCCAACAAAAAAGGACAGAATGTCATGAAGAATATGCAAATTACGTATGAAAAACATACTATCAGCAGGTGCTTTTACAGAAAATGTGGTGCACCTTTGGCTCCTATCAAATGTAAGAACATGCAGTGAAGAACCTAACAACAAGGAGGTAAAGTGGCATTTATATATTAGAGGTAAGATTGACAGATACTGGGGAAAGCAGTGATATGATATGAGATATGAGATATCATATCATATCATATATCATATCATATATCATATCATATCATATCATATCATATCATATCATATCATATCATATCATATCATATCATATCATATCATATCATATATCATATCATATCATATCATATCATATCATATCATTCCAGAAGAAAGTCATAAAATAACATGGAACAGCTGGGATGGTAACAGTAAGTCACCTGAGGTGTGGAGAATGATATGATATGATATGATATGATATGATATGATATGATATGATATGATATGATATGATATGATATGATATGATATGATATGATATATGATATGATATGACATGATATGATGTGATGTGATGTGATGTGATGTGATGTGATATGATATGATATGATATGATATGATATGATATGATATGATATATGATATATAATTAATGAGAGGATTATTAAAGTGACGGTGTGTTTGAAAGGAGAATATCTAACAGTTGTGCCAGTCTATGCCCCTCTGCAGGGTTGTAGTGTAGAAGAAAAGCTGAACTTCCTCCAACAACTAGAGGACATATAAATGAGGAGAACCCATTACTAATGGGTGACTGTAATGCCCAGGTAGGAATAAATACAACTGGATATGAAGGGATTATGGGGCCTTTCAAATATGGGACAATATGTGCTTGAGAAATAACTTACCGATAAAGAATGCATGGTTCCAGAAGAAAGTCATAAAATAACATGGAACAGCTGGGATGGTAACAGTAAGTCACCTGAGGTGTGGAGAATGATACGATACGATACGATACGATACGATACGATACGATACGATACGATACGATACGATACGATACGATACGATACGATACGATACGATACGATATGATATGATATATGATATACGTGAAGAGTGCAAAATGTGAAAGCTAGTCCTAGTGAATGTACTGAAAGTGACCATAAGCTTCCAGTGGCTGACCTGGCAGGAATACAGATGCTGAAGACAAAGACAAGGAAGAGGATACCAAAGATTAAAGACTGGAAGTTAAAGGAAGAGGACTGTAAGCAGAAGTTCCAGAAATTATGAAAAGCAAGTTACCAATGTCTAAGTCCAGCCATGACGACGAGGAATGGAATAATTTAAAAACTAGTTTCATCAGTAGTACAGAAGTGTGCAGAAGAACAAGCAGGAAAGTAATGAATAAAAGAACATCCTAGTGGAATGACAGAATGAAAGAGGTGACAGAAAAATGAAATAAGGCCAAGAAAGTGAAGGATGTTGGAAGAGCCAGAAATAGCAACAACAGTCAACTGAAAGATGAGAGATGAAGAGAAAATTCAACAGCTAGACCGAGCAATATTTTCTATCATTTGCAGGGGGTATTAGGTAAGGCCTAGTCAACAGGATACCAGTTTTCCAGTCATTAAGTACACTACTCGAGATAGAATCTTTCATGCTCTACTGTCAATTATAAATCATTACCATCATCAATTCTTTGTAATGTTACAAACGACTTTCAAGTGGGGGCTAATACATTTTGATAAAACTGTTACAATTGCCACCCAACAATGGGACAAGTATTTTGATAACTTACAACTGACACCCAATAGTGGACTAGGTATATTGTGTGTCCAACCTTTGTCCCATTTCTCTACGGGGTCGGGTATGAAGTAAGATGAATCTTTCACCGGCGACCCCGGGTTCAATTCCCGGCCGGGTCAGGGATTTCTAATTGTAAATGATTAATATCCGTGGCCTGGGGACTGGGTATTTGTGTCGTCCTTAACATTCCTATATAATCACCTGTATGACCCTTTTAGTCAGTACATAGACCCATCACAGCATGGATTCGTTAAAGGCAGGTCAACTGTTACCAATCTGGCAGTTTATTTATCTTCAATTTCAGATGCATTGAACAAAGGTAAACAGGTTGATGTGATATATACTGATTTCTCCAAAGCCTTCGACACGAAGCCTTGTTGAAAAAGCTGTCAGCATATGGAGTGTCCGGAAGTATTTTTGAGTGTCTAAAGAGCTACTTGACAAAACGAATATGTTTTGTCAAGTCCGAGGGTTTGATCTCTAACCCCTATCAACTAGAGATGTGTTGTTCCTGACTGAACTGCTCCGAAAGAACTGCTCCTCAGGATGAGTAACTCTTCAAGGAAGGATTAGTTACAGAGTTGTAGTTCTTTAAGTCCTAACCAACCAATGAGCCGCTTGTATGCGATATGAGTGGGACATGATGGAACTAAGAGTAGGAGTAAGACTAATCAGAACAGAAGGTTGGCCAGTGATTAGTGAAATGTAAATTTACTTGTGTAAATTGATTGTATTAAGTGATACCAGTCGCAAAACCATAAAACTTGGAGTATATTTATGTGTCGACACAATCTTTTACATTTTCGTGTTGGAAGACTAGCTACAGAGCTGTAGTTCTTTTAGTCCCAACTGATCAATGAGAGGCTTGTATGTGATTTGAGCGGGATGTGATGGGACTAGCAGTAGGAGTTGGAGTAAGACTAACCAGAAGGTTGGCTCGGGGCTCTTCTAAAGGAGTGTGCGGAGATAACTTTTTAGTGAAATGTAATTTAACTTGTGTAGATTGATTGCAATATGAAACACCAGTAGGGAAACCATAAAACTTGGCCTAAATTTATGTAAGTATCAACACAATTATTTTTTATTTTTTTATTTTTACGTTTTTGTGTTTGTGATGTATAGTACTGAAAGCTAAAATAGGCCTAATACAAACACACCTTATTTAGAGGGTTTGAAAACATATCCCAAATTGTTTAATCAAAATATTAATAATGTGGAATCACCAAACTCATAGTTTATCACCGACCGCTGTAGGTGACGTTAAGCACTGCTTGCTTGTAACCCGAACTCGGGAGGCGCTGTGGGTTAGAATCTATCCATCATCTGTTCTTTAAAGGGTTTTCAGTAGTTTTCCATTTTCCCTCCAGGAACATGCTACAGCAGTACCTTCTTCAAATCCATAGCTGATTCCTTAAAAATCCTTTTCCAAACCCCCACTTATACCTGGACCTGAGGGCTGGTTCGAGGTAGTAATACTGATGTAGTTGGTCCGTTTGCACTAACACGGTATGCACTACCCATGCGTCTTAGTAAATGTGCTATTTACCAACTGATGAGCCCAACTTAGCAGACTGGGGGCAAAATGCTGGCAACAAGGAATGAGTTGGCTGGAAAATTTATAATGTCCAATAACGGACCAACTATATTGGTATTATAAATTTACTCATTCAGAACAAATATTTCAGGTTCTCTATGGGAATCAACATCGTTATCATAGAATCTAGTAATTCTGAATTACCAGACAGTGATAGTAGTGGTTCAAGTGGTATGGATAATATTGCTATGGCAAAAATTATTACAAATGATTTGGAGAATGGCAGGAAAAGGGATACAGTGTACTGCTGTAGGGAGTGGGACTCAGCTTGGAGGACTGCTTTGAGGTCTTCACACTAAGCTGATTTACTACGGTAATGTGAAAACAGCATATTTTAAATAGACTTCCGCAAAATTTAAAAATAATCTGCTGGACAGGTACTTTATCTTGACAGCTGCATTGTAAAGAAATGAATCTTTAAATCTCCTTCATCCTGACAGCAGGAGCCATTTAAACCTTGTACATCATTGACAGGTTAAGAAATACCTTGCTTTAATGCAAAAAGGTTTCAGAAAAGAAACACCTGAAATGGTAGTAAAGTGTATTTTAAATTCTGCTGTTGGGTCAAGTTGCAAGAAGACAAGACAGGTGCGGTTTGGAATTGAAACTGGACTAAGACAGGAAAGTCACCTTTTTATAGTTATCAGGGATAACACAAGGGCATCAAAAATACATGGACAAATAAAAGTTAATATTATGATCTTGCAATTTGTGGAAAAGATGAGATAGAAGTCTACGAATGAGAATCAATGAGGGGGAAAAAGCAAGATGATGGGGATGACAGCAGAAAAGAAAGAAAGAAAAGAAAGAAAATTAGCAATGAAAAGAATAAGTTTAGAGAGTTTCAAGTTCTTAGGAAGTAAGTTAATGAGAATTTAAAGTACACCCTGTGATAGAGTATAACTTGAGAGCGCAGAGTATGAAAATCGATTGACACTGTCGAGGGTTTCTCATCAAGGCCTCCACAATCTGAATCCCAGCCAATGTATGTGGAATATTTGAAATGAAGAATGCCATTCTTGTTATTTAGATTCCATGTTTTATTGGTGATCCTATGGCTATGATCACGATATCAGCAGTCACATAAACATATTTGCTTGTTGCCTTTTTGTTTTTTATCACAGAATTCACAATGTGCTTTGGAGCAAAAGCGCACATATGAAAGCTTAAAAAAATGTTCTCTCTTCTTTTTTTCCTGAAACGCTAAGCCTTGTCTTTGCAGTCAGTTTCCTTTCCTCAGCAGTACTTTTCATCTCTAAGTATGAAGAACACCCCAGCCCACTGACCAAATTTTTTAAATATGATGTTCTTGGTCATCCCCTTGTTTTCTTCCTAAGATCTTGCCTTAAAAAATGTTTTGGAAAAGGGTACCATGCCTAAATAAGTGTCCAATGAGCTTTGCTTTCCATTTTCATATTACTTTAAGACGTTGCCTTCCCTGTCTTATTTCTTGCAGAACTATCTCAATGCCATTTTTTCTACAATTTCCTTTATGTTGCAATGACATAGATAGGTCTTATGGTGACAATGGAATAAGAAAGGGATGGGAAAGGGATAAAAGTGGCTGTGGCCTTAATTAAGGTACAGCCCATTTGCCAGGTGTGAAAATGGGAAACAACAGAAAACCATCTTCAGGGTTACCGACAGTGGGGTTCAAACCCACTATTTCCCAGAACGCAAGTTCACAGCTGTGCGACCCTAAATGCACAGCCAACTTACTCAGTCTCATTCCTTTGCCTGTCAGTCCAGCTAGTTCTTGTAATTCTACTGCCTTGAGATGAACTTTCTCCTGTTTTGTCATCACTCATGTTTCACACCCATATCAAGACACTCCTCATTTAAAATTTCAATTTCTGCACCACTGTACAGGTCTTCAATATAATCTTTCCATTTATCACTTACATGTTCTGTGTCAAACAGCAACTTCCCATTTTTTATATTTCACTAGTCCGGCTCCTTGGCTAAATGGCCATTGTAGTTGCCTTTGGTTCAGAGAGCCTCGGGTTCGATTCCTGGCTGGGTCGGAGATTTTAACCTTAAATGTTTAATTCCCCTGGCTTAGGGGCTGGGAGTCTATGCTGTCCCCAATATCTCTACAACTCACACAACCCAATCCTCCACAACAATCACACGCAGTTTTTCATACACAGCAGATGCCACCCACCCTCGTCGGAGGGTCTACCTTACAAGGCTTACCTTAGGCCTACCAGGCTAGCGATAGCCACACAAAATTATTATTAACTTTCACTATGCTATTCCTGATTCTCGGTCTATACTACAACAGTTTAATTTTTGAATAAGCTTTGTTCCAAATTTAAAATCATCTTCAATTTCTTTGCTAATTTTTCTCAACCACGTTTCTTTTTCTAGATGGCATGTTGTTGTTATCTTGTTTCTGATCATTTTATACTGAACAGGGTTTTCTTCCCTTTAGTTTGTTCTTTTTGTCAGTGAGTTCCAGTATTTCCAAAGTCATACAAGTTATAATACTTGCCTACTATGATATATATAATCAAGACCTGGACAGTGACAAGGAAAGATGAATAACAAATACAGACAGCAGAAATTTTCAAACTCATATGTTACAGAAGACCATGAATGACAGAATGACAGGACATATGGACAGATACTAAGGTGAAAATGAGAGAGGTAAAATAGGGAAAAATAGACCGAGATGGTTTGAATGTGTTAAATGGATAAGGAAGAAAGCCAAGGTAAACTATGGAGTTACATAAGAAAGCGGGGTCAACGTAGACCCAGACTGTGATGGATGGACCTGGTTAAGAACAATATTAAACATGGGATTGGAATAATGATCAATGTTATATTTTTTACATCCCACTAACTACTTTTGATGGTTTTCAGAGTGGAATAATGGACAAGAAGTGGAGGAAAACTAAAGTACACTAGAGAGGAACCATATCTGTCTCAACCCAGCTGTGTAGTAAGGACACAAAGAAATAAAGATGAATACTTACAGACAGAGTTTTGAAGTTAGGTTCATCTGAAAATCGTTGCATCTCTTGGCAATGATCATTTAAGACAAAGTTAATTGCAACTTGCAGGAAGCACTCATATGAGGAGAGCAAACTAGAACAGTTAGATTTGTAGTTCTGTTTATGAGATGATACTATTCTGTGGAGACTAGCTTGCCCAATTAATTACCAGTAAGCAGGTCATATACTACTCTAAACTAAACAAATTAGGAAGTAGATACCTTTATATACTATTTGTAAATGACATTTTCCATCAGCAACACTGCCAAATGCAAAGGAACTTAATTTCTTTAACATTTCAATATACAAATAGCCATTCACAACAGATCAAATATTAATCATAATTTCACTCACCATCTATTAGATTACAATCGTGTTACAGCTGCATGCTCTAATGTTTCACACAAGCAATTTTGGCTGATCGGATGCTAACATCTAATGTTATTTCCAAAATTCGTCAAAGGATAATCATGCGTATTTCATAAGATTAAAAAATACTATGATAATACAAACCGAACTGATTGGAGACATCACTTTTCTATAGTATGACCTAAGTTGCAATGGAACAACCATTTGAAAAGTCTGATGGTCTGTGCCTGGTAAGAGACCTCGATGGCCACAGAGATCATCTTCTTCTCTCTGGAGCTGAATCAGGAGTGTCTGCATATCGGTGTCTGCAAATCCATGGGCAGACCTGAAGAAATAAGACTTTAATTCACCTTCATTTCATTACTTATAACATTAATGATGCACCCTTCTTAAAACATAAAATGAGAGAATATAACTAAACACTAAGAAGAATGATTTATAACTCACTGTTTCCAGCTGCAATAGATTATTTCCAATTCTTAACATAACTACAAGAAATATGGAACTGGACTATTTATCATCTTATAATCACCTAATATAATCAATTTTTTTTTTAAGAATCATAAACCATGGCCCATTAAATTAATTTAAATACCCCACTCAATTCCAAATACGGTAACAATTCCTCCCTAAGAAACTTACCAATTTACAATATTTTAGATATATGAACAGGAAAGATATAATGTATACAACTTACCTCCCATGAACATAGTAACCAAAGTTTTCCAAGGAGAGTATAAAGACACTTATGTTTGCCAAAGAACAAATGTCTATAAATTGTTGGATTTTATTCTTGATGTATCTTTCATACAATCCCTTCACAAAAAGAAACTAAAAGAGAAGGAAAAATATTAAATTAATCATAAACAAAAGAGGAAAATGCATTTTGGGAGACATTGTTACATTGTGATATGTAGATTATGGTATATAGTGACAAACAGCACAGAGAGTCCAGTTAAGGATAAGAGAGACAGCACATAAATGACTAAGAATCAATCAATCAATCAATCAATCAATCAATCAATCAATCAATCAATCAATCAATCAATCAATCAATCAATCAATCAATCAATCAATCAATCAATCAATCAATCAGTCTGTATTGATCTGCATTTAGGACTGTCATCCAGGCAGCAGATTCCCTGACAACTGTTTACGTAGTCATTTTTTAATAATTTCACAGAAGTTGGAAATTTCTTGAACATCTTCCATGGTAATATTCCAGTCCCTAATTCCTTTTCCTATAAATGATTATTTGGATAAATGTGTGCTCTTGAATTCCAACTTAATCTTCATATTATGATCTTACCTAGTTTTAAAACCTTCATTCAAGCTTATTTTTCTACTGACATCATTCCACGCAATCTCTCCTTTGGCACCTCAGAACGTAACACTTACCCAAGCAGCTCGTCTCTAACTCCCAAGACTTTCCATCCAAAAGTTTGAACCATTTTTTAACACTACTCCTTTGATGAAAATCACCCACAAAAAGTAGTGCTGTTTTCCTTGGGTTCTTTTCCAGTTTTCAATCAAGTAATCCAGGTGAGGATCCCATACACTGGAACCACACCCTGATTGGGGTACTACTACTACTACTACTACTACTACTACTACTACTACTACTACTACTACTACTACTACTACTACTACTACTACTACTACTACTACTACTACTACTACTACTACTACTACTACTACTACTACTACTACTACTACTACTACTACTACTACTACTACTACTACTACTACTACTACTACTACTACTACTACTACTACTACTACTACTACTACTACTACTACTACTACTACTACTACTACTACTACTACTACTACTACTACTACTACTACTACTACTACTACTACTACTACTACTACTACTACTACTACTACTACTACTACTACTACTACTACTACTACTACTACTACTACTACTACTACTACTACTACTACAGCTGCTGAGGAAAAGAAAGCCTCGCAAGACCGATGGGATGGCACAACCGATGTTGGCCAATGGACAAAAAAGCTAATACCCAACATAGGAGACTGGCTTAAATGTAGACATCGGCAGGTAGATTACTATCTGTCGCAGATCCTGACAGGACATGGAAGATTCAGTGTATACGCCATGAAGATGGGAAAGACGCAGGGAGATGGTTGTTGGTACTGTTCTGAAAGGGATACAGTAGAACACACCTTTTTCTACTGTGCTCGATGGGAAGAAGAACGAAGAAAAGCCTGCCAACAACTTGGCCGACAACTCACACCAGGGAATCTGGTTCAGATTATGTTAGAGAGCCCGTTTGCCTGGAACACAGTAAAGGCAATGGCGACAAGCATTATGGGGATGAAGGAGAAAGAAGAGAAAGGAAGAACTTGATAACATACATCACTCCATTCTGATGTCATGCCGACAAGCAGTTCCAGAATGGTCTGAGTGAAGAGGGCAGGGGTTTTTAGTTGGTGGAAATCCAACTCCCACACAGAGTGGTGTCTTTAAAAGATTTTCCCCTGCCATAACAAAAAAAAACTACTACTACTACTACTACTACTACTACTACTACTACTTATTCTACTTCATTTTCCAGTTTTCTGGGTCAGGTTGTGAATCAAGGACCTCCACAGTTGTCTATCTCTCCACCCCTCTCTTCCTTCCTCCAATATTTCTTCTACTTTTATGCCTCTTCACTCTTCTTCATCGTATACATCCACCTCTTTCGATGCCTTTCCTGTTATCTTCTTCCTTTATTTTCTCTGTAAATACTCACTTTGGAACTCTATCTTCTTCCACTGTCATCATGGGTCCATACCATTTCAGCTTACTGATCACTATCTTGTCTTGCAGGTTAGGGAATCCAATTCTCTCTCTGATTTCTATGTTTCTGATTTTATCCCTTCATGTCTTCCCAATTATTCCTCTAAGGAATTTCATCTCAGCTGCTTGGATTCTGCTTTCATCATGTTTTGTTGTTGTCCATGTGCCTGCCATGTATGCCAAAGGTATGTAATACATTGGGTATAGAATTTTCTTGCATTTCTCTGGGATGTCCTGGCCACACTATTACCTCTCACACAATGGTAAAACCCATTGACTTGTTGGATTCTATTTCCAATTTCTTCATTTATTTTTTCACCTTCTGCAAATACACTCACCAAATATTTGAAACCTTATTGTCTTTCATTTATTACAATACAGTATTCCCTCTTCCTTATCTATTACCTCTCGTCATCACTACTGCCTTACTCTTCTCCACACTTATTTTCATTCCATATTCCTCTATTTCCCAATTATATATGGTAACGTGTTCTTGTACTTCCATTTCATCTTCTCCCCATATTACTATGTCGTCTGCAAAGAGTAAGGCCTTTGTCTCTTTGCTTCTTTCCTTCTAAAGAAGGAGTAATACTGACAAACCCGGAAGAGGTAATGAACAGATGGAACGAATACTTCAGTGAACTGCTGAAAGTGAGATGAGAAACCATACATGCGGAGAAGGTACGCAGGCAGCAAGAATAGAAGATGTAACAAAGAAGGAATCAGACATTACAATTACAGAGGTGGAATGGGCAGTTAAAAAGATGAAGATGGAAAAAGCTGTGGGAATAGATGAAGTAGCTATAGAAATGATCAAGACTGCAGGACCAGCAGGACTCTAGTGGAATTATAGAATACTCAAGTGTATATGGAGAGAGAAAAAGTGCTGAGGATTGGGAAAAGGGGGTTATAATATCAAAATTAAAGAAAGGAAATAAGAGGATGTGCAGTAACTATGGAGGAATCACCATCCTCTCCCATATTGCCAAGATAATGGAAAGGATATTAGAAAGAAAAATTAGACGAAAGGTGGAAAGTTAGTTACAAGAGGAACAATTTGGATTCAAAAGTGAAAGGTCAACAGTTGAACCCATTTTCATTCTGAGACAGATCATGGAAAAGAGGTGGGAATGTGGGAAGTATATAGTAATGACCTTTATAGACATAGAAAAGGCATACAATAGCATCCCTAGATCAAAAGTTTGAGAAACCCTGAAACACAGAGGCATTGGCAAGGAACTAATAGCAATGATAAAAGCAACATATGATGTCACAGCTGTGTTCGATGACAGTGGATAGAACAGTTTGGTTTGGAATTGACAATGGACTAAAACAAGGAAGTGTGTTGTCACCTTTACTGTTCATAATGGTGAATGATGACACTGTACAGATAGCAAGAGATGATTGAGTGTGTTTTACCACTAGGTATGGAGATTAATAGGGAACAAGCATGTCTAAGACAGCATTCTAAAATACTTGAATTAAATTAGGTCCACCTATTCAATACATTTCTGCCATTCTTTAAATGGCCTATTTAAAAGTTACATAGTTGTTTAAAATACCTTGGGCATGTTTTGCCTGGCTTAAAGGTCATTATCAGCAAAATAACAAAGGAGAAAGACATACAACAAAAACAAACACACATTAAAATCCGAGATAAAATATAGTCAAAAAATGCAATGAGTTTTTATGTTAAAATGTACATAGCTTCAATATTAAAAATATATTCAACAAGTACAACAGAAACTGTTAAAAATGTACATGAATTCAAACTTGGACAAAACAACCAAGAGTCTTGGGTCCAACCATATTTAGTATCCTATTAGTTGGCTGGAGGGTCATGTTTCTGGAAAACGGAGCGAAGTTTATAAAAGATCCGTTGTATTGCATCACAGAGAACACAAGTATAGCCAGGATCTGAAAGTGGAAATAAAAAGCCAAGTATGAGAACAAAACATGAGGTAGAGATTAAAGATAGTATGAGGTACGCAAAATATTACTCACATCCTCTTTCCCTCAGCCCTATGCTTGTGTAAATCAGGATGGGTCGGTCTTGACCTCCAAACTAACTGGCAACCGTTCCGATGTTGCGTTGGGTGGAAGAAATGGCGGGGTGAGGGGAGGGGAAGTTAGTAGAAGTATGGGAGGGCGGACCAGTAATATGTGTTGTGACGGATTTAATTGAGCTTTGCTTAAAATCTTTCTCGATTATTGTGTCAACCAGGATGTTCGTTTTTTTCTTGGATTTTGTTAAGATTATAGATGGGATTTGATTTTTGATCGAAGTTTATATAAATGTTCTCTAAAATGTTTAATAAAGTTATTTTTTGGTTATATGTAGGATATTTAGATCTTTAACTATGGTGGAGAATGAGTGATTGTGATCTTTCATGCGTTCACTCATAGCGGAAAATCTCTTGGGTTTAGCTGCATTAATATGTTCTTTGTAGCGAATATGAAAGTTTCTCCCAGTTTGTCCGATATAGCAGGCATTGCAGTGGTTACATGTCAATTTGCAATCAGGGACCTACAACAACAAAGGCCAACAAAGCGTTCAGCAAAACCAAAGTGCCACATAGCAAATCTTGGGACAGAATCAAAGGCCCTTTCCAGATCATAAAACACTAAACAGAGGGGTTGTTGTTGCTCTCTGCATTTTTCTTGGTGTTGGTATGCACAGAAAATCATGTCATTTGTGTCTCTTGAGGCACAGAAATGATACTGAGACTTGGGATGAATCTTCTCAGAGTCAACCAGTATCTGTTAATAAATACACTAGTGTCCAAAAGTTAAGCATAAGTTACGAGTAAGCAGGGCAATAGGAAATAGACCGCAAATCGCATGACATATGCACCTACCAATCTTACGTGTTCCCTCTGTATAGGAAAGGAGTGTTCCCTGCTTTGACTAGCGGCGTAACTGCAAGGTAAACACAGCCAGTGCCTGCGCCCCATATTCCCTCAGTCGTGTTTGCCATGTCATAGTGTGCGGAGTGTAGTCTCTGTTGTATGTCTGGCGCTCCCTTCTCACTTCGCCAGCCAGCTACACGCGCGCCAAGTGTCATTCTTCTAGCCTCGACGCGCAGCCCTCAGTGCGCGTGCCTGAACCATCGTGTGTGTACTATAAAGAGGAACTCCCAGCCTGTCCAGATGCCCACTTGCCCCGGTGTCCAGCTCCAGAATACACCCTACGTCGAGCACGGAGGCTACTCCTCTTGAAAATGTGCTTCGACCAGGTGGACTGAATTTCTGGCAGTACGAGGTCTCACCTCTGGTCACCGCTCCTCTTCCGCTGCCCATATCCAATCATACTATTACATACCGTAATATTTCCCTAATTAATGCAAGCTCCCTTGGTTTCGCCAAGTAAGAATTCTTCCAACATTGAACTTGCTTTTATGAACTCAGCAAGGAAGGACTTTCCAAAACATTTATGTCAGTACCTCTGATATCGTAGTTTTCGACTATCGACTTGGCTATCACAAGGACTATCTTTTCGAGATAGTAGTGGATGTAAATACTGTAAACTTGTATATAGTGTACAGAAGATAGACTCTTTCTCAAGATTCCTAATTCATTTTGCTTCAAGTTAAATTTCAATTTTATTTGTGTAAATAGTGTATTTTGCATTTGAAGCGAATAATAAAGTTGTGTTTTGTAAATCTCAACCTTGGTTACAACACAACTCTATGGCGACGAGGTAAAAAAAAAAAAAGGACGCAACAAACACTCCACTTCATCGGCCCCAGTCAACCAACTCTGTGGCGACAGGATAATACCTTGCTATTCATCCACTCCTTCACAACGAGGTACAGCAAACTCAGTGCCCTCCTACACTTAGACATTGGCGACGAAGTCAATCAGTGCTCAGTGTGTCGCCCACTCAACAGACATTCCACAGCTCTCTGTCGTGTGCTCCACCTGTGTGGCACGCTCCAGCGTGTTTACTTGCTCTCTCTCTCACTCCCAGCATATACCGGTCAAGGTCGCGCCTACAACCAGTTCTGACACACAGCTCTCCTTGCTCTTTATTGCACGCATCTCGCAATGGCTACAGCTGAGCAACTCGCTACGGTATTCCAAGCCTTACAGCAGCAACAACAACAGTTTATGCAACAACAACAGGCAGCATTAATTCAGGCTATTCAAGCTATTTCTGTCTCTACACAGCCATCAGCTATTCCTCCGTTCTCTGCTTTTGATCCGGCTAAGGAAGAATGGTCAGTTTATTTAGCACGCTTACAACAGCATTTCATCTGCCATTCTGTCACAGATGATCAACGCCGCCGCGCACTATTTCTTAGTTCGGTTGGCAATGCTACGTGTGAATTACTACGTAAATTAGGTCCAGAAGAACACCTTTCTGAGGTACCATTCGCACAGCTCCTGGCCCGTCTCACTGAACATTATGTCAAAGCTCCTCACATAGTGGCTGCTCGCTATAAATTTTTTCAGAGCAGAAAGCAACCCCATCAGACACATACTGAATGGATAACTGAATTGCGTGGTCTAGCTAAACCCTGCCAGTTCATATGCTCCAAGGACGGTTGTGGTTCACCCTACACTGATTCTCTCATTCGGGACATGGTAATTTTACATACTCCTGAGGACAAGATACGTTTTGACGCTGTCAAGCAAAGTAACCCTTCTTTAGAAGACGTCCAGCGTATTGCTATGGTTTATGAGCTTACTACCAAGACTGCCGCAGCCATAGCTTCTCCACACGAAGTTGCTCAAGTCTCGACTCAGGCCCGCAAGTCCTCTGCTACAGTGAACCGTCCAGATAAGGCGCTCTCTACCAAGCATTCTCGCCAGGTTCCCTCTCGTAATGCTACAAGGAAGCCCAATTCTAAAAGCACCTCGAAACTCCTGCCTTCCTGCCGAGGCTGTTTCAAGCATCATGAACGTCGTGACTGTCGTTTTTTCAAAGCCACTTGTGAACGATGTAATAAACTTGGACACATTAAGACTGTATGTCGGAGTTCGCTCCGCCCTGCTAAGACTCCTGCAGCACGCCCGAAGCATATACAGCTCCGCCAAGACATGGAAGTTGACCAGATCAATCTTATTCTTCCCACAAGGAATTCTCACAAGATCATCGTTCCTCTCTCATTCTCTACTCGATCTGTCGAATTTCAATTAGACACTGGCTCACCTGTCTCTATTATTAATCTGGCTACCTACCATGACTTAGGTTCCCCTTCATGCTCTCCAGCTGACATCCAGCTTGTGACGTTTAACAGAAAGAAAATTGACATTAAAGGTCAAATCCAGCTTCAGGCTAGTTATAAAGGAATTCAGAAGGCCATTCCTCTTCTCGTAGTTAACAACTACACTGCATCCAACATTATGGGCATGGATCTATTTAACTTATTTGGTTTCCAGATACATGACAACATTAACGTTGTATCTACATTGCATCCTACTTCTGACGTTACCGATCTCCTAAAGCAGTTTCCTGAAG
Source organism: Anabrus simplex (assembly GCF_040414725.1). NCBI lineage: Eukaryota > Metazoa > Arthropoda > Insecta > Orthoptera > Tettigoniidae > Anabrus > Anabrus simplex. Next base: position 365,242,074 of record NC_090269.1, on the reverse strand, counting down.
TCTTCGACTCTCAGCTCGGAACAGCAAAAGACTATACAGCTCACATACAGCTGAAATCCGGAGCTAAGCCTCGCTTCCTCAAAGCACGTCCAGTACCCCTAGCACTTCAAGACCCGGTCACGAAAGAATTAGAAAGATGGATACAAACTGGCATTGTGGTACCAGTTACTTCTAGTCAATGGGCTACTCCACTAGTGGTAATCAAGAAACCTGATGGTAATGTTCGACTTTGTGGCGATTTTCGATCTACAGTCAACGCACAACTCGACACAGATATCTTTCCTATTCCACGTCCAGAAGACTTATTCCGTCGTCTCGCTGGTGGACAATTCTTCTCTCGAGTTGATCTTAAAGAAGCATATCTCCAGCTACTTTTAGACGAAGACTCTAAGAAATTTCTAACACTCAACACTCCTCTCGGACTGCTCCAGCTCCAGCGGCTCCCATTCGGTGTTTCATCCTCAGCGGCTATTTTTCAGCGCTATTTAGCTCAACTCACTGCCTCCATTCCCGGTTGTGCTAACTACCTGGATGATATTATTGTTACGGGAAAAGATCATCAGGAACATCTAAACAATCTACGCCTCCTTCTACAGAAATTGAAAGACAATGGCCTACGAGCGAATCTCGCTAAATGTACATTCTTTCAGCCTCAAGTTCACTACCTAGGACATATACTTGATAAGACTGGAATTCGCCCTAGTGCACAGAATGTCTCAGCTATCGTCAACATGCCAGCACCTCAGAACCTCAAGCAGCTCCAGTCCTTCATAGGCAAAGCGAACTACTATAATAAGTTCATTCCCCGCTTCGCTACAGTGGCAGCTCCATTAAACGCTCTACGTAAAAAAGGTGTTAAATTTCAATGGACTCTGCAATGCCAACAGGCATGGAAAACCATCAACAACGCCTTAATTCAAGCTATACAACTCACTCATTTTCAGCCCGACAAGCTCATCACGCTAGCTACTGACGCTTCAAACTACGGTGTCGGTGCCGTTCTCTCCCAGAAGGATCGTCATGGACAGGAACGCCCCATCGCCTTCGCTTCGAAAACACTTAATGACCATCAACGTCGATACTCACAGATAGAGAAAGAAGCTTTAGCCATCATCTTTGGTATTCGCCGTTTCAATGAATATCTCTATGGCAACCATTTCCTGATCATTACTGATCATAAGCCTCTCGTACACTTATTCCATCCTGGTAATAAGATCCCTGAAAATTCCCTCAGAAAGCTTCAAAGATGGTCCATGTTTCTTTCTGATTATTCCTATCAGATTGTCTATCGAGCCACATCCCAGCATTGTAATGCTGATGCCCTCTCACGCTTACCAGTTGGTCCTGATACTGCCTTCGATTCTCAAGAATCTGAATGTCTTCAGTTGGACATAGAACTTGAAGATACTGTCTCCAGTTTTCCTATTGATGCTACCTGCATAGCTAAAGCTACGGATAAGGACAGTACACTTGCTACTGTGCGTACTTACATCCGCAACGGTTGGCCTCTTCAGAGCAATCTTCCCGCCCACCTTGCACCTTATCATCGTATGCAGCATCGTCTCACGACTCGTGCTGGAGTCGTACTCCTAGAAGCAGGCACCATCTTCCGAGTGGTTATCCCACTTAGCCTACAGAAACAAGTTCTCGAATTATTACACCAAAGCCATTGGGGTATATCCCGAACGAAGCCACTAGCACGTCAACACTGCTACTGGCCCGGTATTGATGCCGCCATCGAAAAGCTCATCCATCATTGTGAACAATGTCAACTGAATCAGAACGCCCCGTCTTCTGATCTAGCTTCATGGCCTCCTGCTACTACTCCATGGGAACGAGTTCACATCGATTTCGCAGGTCCTTTCCTCAATTCCATGTGGTTAATAGTCATCGATTCACTATCGCACTTTCCATATGTAGTGGATATGCATTCGACTACTACGACCGCAGCTACCATTCGTGCTCTACAGAAAATATTTACTACAGAAGGCTTACCTCAAGTACTCATTTCGGACAACGGACCTCAATTTACAGCTACTGCTTTTAAGAAATTTTGTACATATAATGGCATTCGTCATATCCTAGCACCGCCTTTTCACCCTCAATCTAATGGTGAAGCTGAACGCTTTGTACAAACATTTAAGAGAAGTATGAAAAAAGCTGTCTCTTCAGGCTTAACTAAAGACCAAGCATTGCTCCAACTCTTAAGCAACTACCGAACTCTGCCCGGCGCTGATAATATCACTCCTGCACAGAAGCTCCATGGACGACCTCACAGAACTTTACTTTCTCTGTTGCAGCCTCTTCCGGCCCAGTCTCAGACCTCACCAACGAAGTTCTCAGTCAACGACAAGGTCTACACCCGGACATTCAGGTCAAACCCACTCTGGATACCTGGAGTCATCTGCAGATCTTTGGGTCATCGTCTCTACGAAATACAGACTACGGAGAAACGTATCTGCCGCCATCAAGACCAGATACGTCTGCGCTACCGCCCATGTCCAGCTATTGATTCTATTACTCAGCCAGATAAATCTATTGCTGAACGAGCTTTAGACCATTTAATAACAATGGGTTCCTTTCAGGACGAGACAGCGCCACTCCGCCCGGTCCCAGCTCCGGACAATCCAACAGAGACATCAGCAGCTCCGGCCCAGCATCGCAGCCGCCGCCAGCGCCGCCGCCGTTTCACGCCGTACCGGCGTATTTAGGAGGGGAGGGTGTTGTATGTCCGGCGCTCCCTTCTCGCTCCGCCAGCCAGCTACACGCGCGCCAAGTGTCATTCTTCTAGCCTCGACGCGCAGCCCTCAGTGCGCGTGCCTGAACCATCGTGTGTGTACTATAAAGAGGAACTCCCAGCCTGTCCAGATGCCCACTTGCCCCGGTGTCCAGCTCCAGAATACACCCTACGTCGAGCACGGAGGCTACTCCTCTTGAAAATGTGCTTCGACCAGGTGGACTGAATTTCTGGCAGTACGAGGTCTCACCTCTGGTCACCGCTCCTCTTCCGCTGCCCATATCCAATCATACTATTACATACCGTAATATTTCCCTAATTAATGCAAGCTCCCTTGGTTTCGCCAAGTAAGAATTCTTCCAACATTGAACTTGCTTTTATGAACTCAGCAAGGAAGGACTTTCCAAAACATTTATGTCAGTACTTCTGATAGTTTTCGACTATCGACTTGGCTATCACAAGGACTATCTTTTCGAGATAGTAGTGGATGTAAATACTGTAAACTTGTATATAGTGTACAGAAGATAGACTCTTTCTCAAGATTCCTAATTCATTTTGCTTCAAGTTAAATTTCAATTTTATTTGTGTAAATAGTGTATTTTGCATTTGAAGCGAATAATAAAGTTGTGTTTTGTAAATCTCAACCTTGGTTACAACAGTCTCGTGGTGTACGTGACAACATAATGGCACGACGACGCCATTTGGACTCCGTTTTGCAGGGTGGAATACTCGGCCACCTGGAAGCAGGCCAGACACAGACCGAAGTCGCCGTATCCTTGAATGTGGCACAAAGTGTCATTTCCAGGCTTTGGAGACGATTTCGAGACACAGGAGATGTTAGTTGTAGGCCAGTACCAGTCGACCAAGGGTAACCACCCCACAGCAGGACCGATATCTGGCCTTAACCGCCCGATGAAATTGGAGTGCACCTGCAAGACAATTGTCGGCGGAGCTTGCAGCCGTCTCAGGGGTTGCCGTTTCCTGGCAAACTGTGTACCGGAGGCTCAGAACAGCAGGGCTGTTTGCCCGACGTCCAGCGGCGTGTGTCCTGCTAACTCCAGCACAGAGACGGGCCCGTTCACTATGGAGCCGTCAACATCGAAACTGGACCATGAATGAATGAATGGAGGCATGTGCTCTTCACAGATGAATCCCGCTTCAGTTTGCAGAACGATTTCCGTCGCACATCAATCTGGAGAGAACTGGATAGCCGATACAACCACAGGAACATCGTGGAACAGGACCAGTATAGTGACGGTGGCATCATAGTGTGAGGTGGCGTCATGGTGAGGGGCGGCATCATGTTCAATGGCGTACGAACTTGCACAACTTCATGGGTGGTCCAAGGAACACTGTTAACGCTCGGAGATACAAGGATGAGGTACTGAGACCACATGTTCGACTCTTCAGAGGTGCGGTTGGTCCAGACTTCCTCTTAACCTTTTGCACTCCTATGTCGAGTGCGGTTCGACATTAAAATATTACACTTGCGCTCCGATGTCAAGCTCCACTCGACATGACAATATCTCATACTTTCAGCTCTCGTATGACGACTGTGCCGTGTTCTGGTATTATAGAGCTATCTAACAGTCTCTGAGAGAACACGTTTTCCTATTTACAATAGTTCCCGGGAATTGTGGTAACTTTTTCAAGCTCTGTTATTCTCGAATGTTTATGCAAGTTCACAGATGGTGTTTGAATGTAAACATGGCTTCTGCTTCGTCTTCACTCACCGAACTGGACATTTTAGAACAGTTAGTGGACAGTGATAGTGATGATGATGAACCAACAACTGACTTGGATGATTTATTAGTGAATAATGTAAGTGAAAATGAACAAAGTGATAGTGATAATGAAACCGGAGGTGGTGATGCTCCTCCATACCCATGGCGCGAGTGGAAAGCTGGCAATCCTGATTTACCTGCATTCTCATTCAATGAAACAATTTGTGGATACAAAGCATCAGGTAGGAACAATCCCTCAACACCTTACGAATTTTTTCAACTTATTTTTAGTGACGAGTTATTCAAGCAAATTGCCGACTAGACCAACAGATATGCTAAAGGTGGTAGAAAGGAAACAGTTTACTACTGCAAAACATGTTCGAGAACACCCGGTCTCCACCCAGAAAACTGTTTTGAAAAGTACCAAACAGTGAAAACCTACAAGGATTAATGTATTTTGTGTGCCTAATTGTAAATGTATTCATATAACATACTTATATTTTGTGTTAGATTCTTTTGCATTGTTCACATCCTACAGCTGTTCATAGTGCAGAAATTAATTAGGAGTGGAGTAGGAAGCATATGCTAAGGGTAATGGAGTTCAAAAGATTAATGGACGATAATGCCCGACCGCACTGCACTGCTCTGGTGGATGAATTTCTGGCTGAGGAAGACATTCATTGCATGGACTGGCCAGCAATGTTTACGGGTCTGAATCCTATAGAACATGCCAGGGATGCATAGGGGAGGTAAATTGCATCCCATCAGCCTCCACCAAGGACCCTCCAAGATCTTCGCATTGTCCTTTTGGAGGAATGGGATCGACTGCCACAAGAGCTCTTGGACCATCTGATAGAGAGCATGACACATCGCTGCGAAGCATGTGTGGCCGTTAGGGGTAACCATACACCCTATTAACAGCATATTTTGTTGTGTAAGACATTGCCAAGTTTTGTTAGTTGTTGTCAAAGGTGTACCTTAGCTATCTGATCCTTTCTGACACTGTTTTTTTTGGACAAGTTGTGTGACATATGGTGTGTGAGTCAGCTTCATCTGTTCAGCAATCCGTCTGACATTCCTATCAGGCGGTATGGCCTTGTTTAGTGATTATGCTTAACTTCTGGACACTAGTGTAGTTATTTAAAATCATGACAAGTATTTACACAACATGAGAATGATTAAAAACTTTCTCTCTTCTAAGACTCTTGAATGGGAACAAGCTGAGGAAAACAATTAAGGACTCACAGAGAATAAAAGAAAGTGAAATACCTGCAGGAAATAAACCAAGATATACACTAGGAATCCAACAGCCAATCGGCAAACAAGACTAGGAGGACTGATGGCCATATATTCTGCTGGGTCAGTATGTAACTCAGGATCTGCTGTAGCCCAATGTTCAATACCCATGACCTGCAAAATAGCAAATGATGCTAAAACATCTAGTAAAAAGACAATATTTCTAGATAACTCACTTATTCAAACAACACTTGAACGGTCCTTAAAATTCATCAACGACAATAAAGAATAACAATCATGGTTGAACCAAAACAGGTAGACTAAGAAATCAGTGAAAATGGAAACATAAATATAAAGAGGAAGAGCAACTTGCCAGAGCAATGATAAAAAAAACACAAATAAATTACACAAAGCAGAGTAGGATGTTGAAAAAGTTTGATGCTTCATCAGTGACAGAGAAAGGAGGGGTGACTCTGAGGACATGAAAGTGTTCTGGAAAGAATGGTAGAGTGTCACAGAAGGCGGGTTGGCTGAAAACAAAGAAAAAGCTGGCCAAGGTGCATTATCATACATTCAAGTCTGAATTAGTTAAACTTAAAAGTATGAACTGAGGTAGAATCTTGGATATCTAAGGACTGGAAAATGGTAGGTAACCAAACAATGGTTTTAATAGTGGAACACTATGATGGCAGGCATATGTAAGAATAGGCAAAGAGTAGTTGTGATTCTAAAATGAAAGAACTGAATATGTGACTGCTCTTGGGACTCAAACCTGAATCCTCTCCAAGGACAGGTGTGTGAATTATATAATTATAATTCAGTAGTTAAGTAATCAGATGTGCCACATTTTATTTCATTCTTCTGTATTATAAGATGCTTCAAAATTTGCCTACTTTTAACGTTAATAATAGCCTTCATTCTCGTTCTAGGGCATTCTACTGCACATTTTTCCACCTATGAAATCAGATATTCTGCCTACCTTATTATCAAGAATTATTAACATCATCATGCCAACAAGATGAACTCAATTTTATTTTACTGGAACCATCACTTATAGACATGATATAGGCTTTTGGGCCTATGCTGTGTTAAGAAAATAAGGTGAAATTCTTTATGTTTCGCAGAGAACTCACCTATATCATGTCCACAAGTACGGGCCATGAAAGCATCAATGGTAACCATCGCTTATGTTTAACATATGTTTAATATTTTTATCTTCAATCTACTAGAACTAAACATTGTGCTCCATATCACCAAGTTTCAATCGACGCATTCGGAAAACTGTATTTCAACACAAGATCATCACGTCAAGAAGGACTCAATTACCAATTTTACTGAACTATCTCATGTGTTCAATATCTTCCAACATGATTTTTAACATTTTAACTGACGTATTCGGTATTCCGAATTATTTTAATGTGTTTTTGTCCTTGTCCTTTTCTTCTTTGCGTTTAGGCCATCTGCTGACCATAGTGCTTGTGTTCTAGCTATGTTTTTGTCGTTGTCTGCCCCTTTTCGCGTACTGGATTGTGTTCTTAGCAGCCTCTTGAGCCTTCCTGTTGGCACGGTATTCCTTCATTTTCTCGCTGAATTATTTCCTGCGCTTCTCTGACCAATTCCCGGCTCCTTTGTGGCTAGCTGATGTAAGGGATGTTAGGAAAGGTTTAGTTTTGACCATTAAATGGTATGCATTCCTATCAGTTATGGTGGCTTAGTTAATATTAAGCTCTGCAAGATCTTTGTCCACTTGCTTGGTCCACGGGAATCCAGTAGCTTTGCCTTTGTTAGCAACCTTGAAGATCTTATGGGATAATCTATTACGACCCACTCTGTGTAGGTGTCCATAGAAAGTCAGACGTTTTCTTCTGATGAAAATTTGGCTCCCTCTGCCGGGCTTTGTCCTTTGTTCTTAATCTTAAAACTTTTAGGCTGATGATGTCTACAGGATAGATGAAACATATTCTGTTATTTTTAAATGTTATTTAAATCAATTTTTTAGAAATGTAAAGGTGGAACATTTGACCATACCTTTTTGAATAAGTAATAAATGAAATGAAATGGCATATGGCTTTTAGTGCCAGGAGTGTCTGAGGACAAGCTTGACTCACCAGGTGCAGGTCTTTTGATCTGCTGCCGTAGGCAACCTGCGCGTCATGATAAGGGTGAAATTATGATCAAGACTACACATACACCCAGCCCCCGTGCCAGCAGAATTAACTAATGATGGTAAAAATTCCTGTCCCTGCTGGCAATCGAACTCGGGACCCCTGTGACCATAGGCCAGCACGCTAACCATTTAGCCATGGAGCCAGACAACTGAGTAATTTATTAGTCTTTACTCTGTTATATATGCCACTTTGGAATTTCTGAAATGAGAATAGTTATTATGTAGCTTTTAGTTCATTTATGTCAGGTCAGGATTGTCCTGCTGCCATATGTGACAGTAGACAGTACTACCTACGACTGTCTGGCTGAGGGTCAAGCGGCTATTACCATACTTGACACCCAAAGTGGGGACCAATGGCTACGGGCGGAGGAGTCCTCCCTTTGGAGGCGTGGTGAAGCCTTTGTGCAGGAAATGACACAAATTCACCACAAAGGAGAACATGGGCAACAGTTTAAATGGTGGAAGAAGACCCCAATCCCAACAGCAGATAATACGGAAGAACTTTCTCCTGTCAGCAACATCTGCATTTCAGTGAAGTGGTTGCAAAAGGCATCTGTATTCCTGGGGACTGCCTAAGTTACACCTGACAGTAGGTAAAATATGCCTCTGGGAATGGCGAGCCCACTATAATAATAATAGCCTAAATATGAATGTGGAACTCTTAAACTTGCCTCGAAAACGGTCAGGGCATACGCTGAAAGTGAGGTGCAGTCCCTTGGGTGTTGGGGGGACTGTGAAAAATGGGTGACCAGAAGCCAAAATCATGAAGGTGGGCATAATCAACCCTATGACCCTGACAAGAGGCATAAGCAATGGTGAATTTTATGGAGAAAGAGGGTTTAGAAATGATGGGGTTGAGTGAAGTTAAATGAAAGGAGAAAAGAAAGAAGAGAATGAGGAAAGGATATACACTATACTGGAGTGGTCGCTGAGTGGTGAAAAATGGAGTAGGCCTGATAATTTCAAAACAGCTGGAGGATTATGTGGATAAGATACATCAGTAACACGATAATGAAAATTAGACTGAGAATGAGGAACAAAGTGAAGGACTTCATACAAATGTATGCATCACAGACAGGGAACAAAGAGGATGATATTGAGAAATTCCTGGAGAAACTAGGAAAGGAGATAACTTATGTTGAAGTGATTATAATGGGAGATTGGGCGAGTTAGCCATGCAGTTAGGGCCGTGCAGCTGTGAGCTTGCATCCGGGAAATAGTGGGTTTGAACCCCACTGTCGGCAGGCCTAAAGATGGTTTTCCATGGTTTCCCATTTTCACACCAGGCAAATGCTGGGGCTGTACCTTAATTAAGGCCACGGCCACTTCCTTCCCACTCCTAGCCCTTTCCCATCGTTGCCATAAGACCTATCTGTGTTGGTGCGATGTAAAGAAAATTGTATAATGGAAGACTTAAATGCAAACGTGGGAAACAAAAGACAAGGAAAGGAAGAAGTATTCGGATCAAATGGATATGGGAAATGGAATGAAGAAGGAGAGAAACTAGTTGAATTTTGTAAGAGGAACAGATTTTTTTGTGGGCAACACACGGTTTCAGAAGAAAAACACCAGGAAAATTACAAGAGACAGCTGAAGTGAAAGAAGAATAAAATAGGTAACTGATTAGTTATTATGTAGCTTTTAGTTCATTTATGTCAGGTCAGGATCGTCCTGCTACCATATGTGACAGTAGACAGTACTACCTACGACTGTCTGGCTGAGGGTCAAGCAGCTATTACCAACAGATGGAGCTGGCAGTAAAAGAATGCTGTATGGAATTATATGAATAGGAAAGAAAGAGTTTATACAAAGCTGATGAAGAGGAAGGTGGAGAAGAAGAAATAAACAGAAGATGGAAGGAGTATTTTGATAAACTGCTGAATGTGACAAATCGTGCAGAAGAGACGGTAGTAATACGGTGTGATGACTCAACAGTAGAAGATGATATAACAATGTTAAGAGGTGGAATTAGCAGCCCATAAAATGAAAATGGGGGAGGCACCAGAGATGAATGGAATTAGTGTGGAAATGATGAAGGCTGCTGGACCTGCTGGACTACAATGGGTGTACATATTGTTAAAGGACATATAGAAACAGAAACATGTACCTGCAGACTGGAGAAAGGGAATAATAATAACAGTCATTAAAAAAGGGGATAAAATGTTGTGTGATAACTATAAAGGAATTACTCCTGCCACAAGTCGCAAAAATACTGGAAAAGAATATCAGAGAGAATAAGAAATGTAGAAGGTTTTTTTTTTTTTTTTTTTTTTTTTTTGCTACTTGCTTTACGTCGCACCGACACAGATAGGTCTTATGGCGACGATAGGAGAGTATCAAGAGGAACACCAGTATGGCTTTAGAAGTGGACCCTATCTTCAGCATGAGGCAATTAATGGAAAAGAATTAGGTATACGGAAAGGATCTGGTCATGACACTCATAGAACTAACAAAGACGTACAATAGTGAGCCCAGGAAGAAGGTTTGAGAAACCATGGTCAAAAAGAGACTGGGCACCCAAACTGTAGAAATGGTACAAGTATGTACAACACTGTGTCAGCAGTGTACAGACTCTGGTTGGAAAGACAGAATGGTTTAAAAATGAAACTGGTCTTTGACAGGGGGAGTTTTCAATTTGTTTTACGTCACACTGACACAGATAGGTCTTATGGCGATGATCGGATAGGAAAGGGCTAGGAGTGGGAAGGAAGAGACTGTGGCCTTAATCAATGTACACCCCCAGCATTTGCCTGATGTAAAAATGGGAAACCACAGAAAACCACCTTCAGGGCTGCCGACCCACTATCTCCTGAATACAAGCTCACAGCTGTGCGACCCTAACCACATGGCCATCTTGTTCGGTGACAGGGAAGTGTGCTGTCGCCTCTTTTGTTTCTGATGGTTATGGACAAAATTGTAAAGAAGGCAAAGGAAGCATACAGGAATAGAGAGATGAAATGACTACTATTTGCACACGATATTGTGATCTGGGCAACGAAGAGCAAAGAAGTACAAGAACAACTTGATGCACTGAATGAGAAAATTGAAAAGTATGGTATGAAAATCAGCACAGAGAAAACCAAGACCATGGTGATATTAAGAAGGGAAAGGCATTGTGAAAATTGGTGGTCAATGCCTCAAAATTGTAGATGCTTTCAAATACCCAGGGAGTGAATGCTCAAAATGGAGATTAGCAAGAGAGTGCAACAAGGCATGCATTCTACCAGAGTGTAAGAAACCTTGTCTGGAATAAGCAAATACAAAGGGAATGTAAAGAGATAGTGTACAAAATGTATTATGTACCCATATTGACTTAGGCAGCTAAGACCTGGACAATGACAGGTAAGGAGGAGAATAGAATTTAAGCCAGCAAAATGAGATACCTAGGAAGTATGACAGGAAATACAAGGAAAGACAAACTGAAAAACATAAATGTGAGAAAGGAGGTCTGAATTGAAGACCTAAATGAGAGAATTGATAGGAATAAATTAGGATGGTTTGGACATGTAAAGAGGATGAAGGAGAAAAGATGTACCAAAACATATGGAGACACGACACGTACACGTTGTTTTACGTTGCACCGATACAGATAGGTCTTATGGCGATGATGGAATGGGAAAGGGCTAAGAGCGGGAAGGAAGCGGTCATGGCCTTAATTAAGGTACAGCCAACAGTGGGGTTCGAACCCACTATCTCCCGAATACTGGATGCTGGTCGCACTTAAGCAACTGCAGCTATCGAGTTCGGTACAGATGGAGACGAAATTCGAGGGAAAGAGAGTGAGAGGGAGATCTAGAACAAGGTGGATCGATTCAATAACGAGGAGTGCAAGAAAAAGAAACTTGGATGGGGACAAAAAATGATGGAAGGGCAAAGGTGGAAGGAAAGAGAAAAGTGGAGAAGTGCCATAAATGCCCCAACCCGGCAGGAGCTGGAAAAGGGGAAAGGAGGATAATGATGGTTCATTTATGTATAAGTTACATCTATATTGACTAAGGAAAAAAGGTGCAACTTTCTTCTGCTTGGAAATCAATTATCAGTCACCTATGATCTGCAATTAGGGCTGTTGCCCAAGTGGCAGACACCCTATCACTTGTTTACCTAGCCTTTTCTTAAATGAAACTTTAAATGTTTTCAGTTTGTTAAACACACTACTTCAAAATAGAATATTCTAGCTGTAGTATCCATTGTTGATGGGGCAATCACTTGGCGGATAGATGTGTGAAGTGCTCCGAGAAATTTAAAGATAATAATATGAAGGTAAAGTGTAAAAAGTGCCTTAAGTGGTTTCACATGAAGGAAGAATGCACGAGGTCAACCAAACACGAAATAGATCGCCTCCTTAGTCTTCCAAAAAAGGATAGGCTATGGATATGCTTGACCTGCAACTCGGCGTCACTCGAACCTGAGCTTGACGTTCCACCTGACTCAAATTTACAAGATTCCATTTCCACAAAATTCAACGTAATATTAAGAAAACTTGGTGAACTAGAGTCAGTGTATAAAGAACTGAAGACTTCTGTTCAATTTGTCAGTGACAAATTTGACGATTTTAGTGTTGAGGTGGGCAAAATGCAATCAGAACTCATAGTGCTGAACAACACAGTACAAGACTTAAAATCGAATAACCGCACCCTTTCCGGAGAAGTGACACAGCTGAAACTCGACGTTGAAGAACGAAAACAATATTCAAGAGCTAATAATATGAAAATATCCGGGATTCCGTACCACTCAGAAGAAAACTTAACCGAAATTGTCCAGAAAATTGGAGAAATCCTTGATGTACCAATACATCCGGACAGCATCGACACTGTTCACAGGGTTTCTTCTTTCAACAAAACCAGTGTGAAGCCCGTAATAGTCAGATTTGTCCAACGCTGGAAAAAGGATGCTCTTTTGCAATCAGCAAGACGCCAGAAGATCCTAACCTCTTCTCTCCTAGGCTTTGGTGGTCCAAAAGTGAATATATACTTGAACGAACACCTTACGCCCTACAATGAATCTCTCTTCAAGAAGGCTCGTGATGCTAGGACAAAGGGAATTGAACGTGCATTTGTGAGACAAGGGAGGATTCTGGCAAAAATCTCTGCCACCTCCCTCGAAGTATTTACAATAAAATGTGAAGACGATATTGAAAAATTGATTAGGCTCGCAGCATCTAGGCCTAAATGAGCTGTCAGTCTTCACAGATTCCTTCTTATGTTTTATATTTATGTATATTTGTTTCTCTTCCTCTTCTTTTAAACTACACTAATGACAGAAAGACAATGGAACTCATACTTTCAATATAGCGATTTGGTTACCTCACTTGGAACAATTGCTCCAACCTTGAGAATAATGTATCTCAATTCACGTAGCATACGAAATGGTAAGTTAGAGATGATTGCTGATCGCATAGAGTTAATTCAGAATATCGATTTTATAGTTGTTGTCGAAACATGGTTGTCTGTAAACGGTGATGAGTCTAACTTTTACAATATCCCAGGTTATGAAGCATTTCATTCCTTTAGAATTCCTTCTGAAAAATCACTTAAGGGTGGGGGAGTATCAATTTACGCTAAAAACAAATTGTGGCAATGTAATATCATCTATAATGTCCAAAAGCATCATAATATTCTGGTTCTGGAGATTTCTAAGTCAGGGTGTAATTATATTATTATAGCTGTTTACAATCCATTCACTTCAAACTGGACACAGGTATGTGATGACATAGAAATAATACTCAACAAAATAAAACATAGAAATATAATTGTTGTTGGTGACTTTAACATAAATTTACTCTCAAATGCAGTATTAACTAATGAATATAAATCGTTCATGCAGAGCTATGGCCTTAAAAACTGTAACACAATATACCCTACCAGACTGAGTTCGAACAATTCACTAATCGACCACTTTTTATGCAGCATACAACTTAATAACTGGTCTGTAGATAACATAATTGATGATATGAGTGACCATAATCTCTTGCTCTTTAGTTTAGATATTTCAAAAACATCTAATTATAGGCCTACTCCCAGTGAGCCAAAACGACACTCATATAAACATATAGATTATGAAAGGGCTAGATCATATTTTGAGCAACACCAATTCCAGTGGGTAGATGGTGGGGACATAAATGCTTCATATGCTGCTTTAACCAGATACATTCAAAGAGGTCTTGACTATGCATCGACAGTTAGAAAATTTCATCATCAAAATGCAAACACCATTCTGAATGCATGGTGCACACCAGAACTTGCATCACTCTGCAGGCATAAAGCACTTCTCTACAGTAAATTGAGAAAACACCCACACAACAGTATAATTAAAGAAGAATATAAAAGTTACTGCAATAGAGTTACAACCCTGAAAAGGACTCTCAAGAAGTCGTACTATGATAATCAATTTAAAAACAATCTACACAACACTAAACACACCTGGCAACTCATAAACAAAGTTCTTGGTAAACCTTCAAAGTCAACAATCAATATTACACGTATCAAGCTAGGGAATGAATGTTTTGAAGACAAAAGTGACATTTGTAATGCCCTGAATAATAATTTTATCTCAGTCCCTGCCACACTATCTTCAAATATTGTTCCACATCCTGAACATACTGCTACAATCAATAATCATCCTAATTCCCTTTTCCTAGAACCATGTTCTCCAGAAGAAGTGTCTACAATAATCAATTCTCTCAAACATGCTCGCTCAGTTGCTAGTGATGGTATTTCCAGTAAACTTCTCAAAATCTGTAATCGAGCACTCTCTGGTCCAATATCTGAATTTATCAACTGCTCTTTGGCAAAAGGCATTGTCCCTGATTCATTAAAGATCTCTAGAGTGGTTCCTATACACAAACAGAATGATAGATCCGACCCTGGAAACTACCGACCCATCTCAATACCACCTGAATTATCTAAAATCTTAGAAACTGTTGTCAAAGTTAGGCTTATTAGTTACCTCGAAAAATGCAATTATTTTTCCAGATTTCAATATGGCTTCAGAGAAAAGGCTGGGGTGAATCCTGCCTTAATGGACATTATAATTGAGCTTCAAAATTATATTGATAAAGGTTACAAGACTGCTGGGCTGTTTATTGATTTAAAAAAGGCTTTTGATACTGTTAGCCATGAACTTATGATATACAAACTGGAAAAGGCAGGTGTGAGAGGTCCCTCGCTGCTCTGGTTTAAGGATTTCTTATCAAATCGACAACAATATGTTCAGATTGGCATGAATAAAAGTGAGCTACAAAAGATCTGCTTTGGTGTACCACAAGGTTCCATATTGGGTCCAATTTTGTTTCTTATATATATTAATGACATAGCCCTGTGTTCTTTTAAGGGTAAAATATCACTTTTGGCAGATGATACTTAACTGTTCTATTCATCAAATTCTGAAGATGAAATAGTTGCAGATATCCAGCATGACTGTTATATCTTAGATGAATGGCTGAGAAAAAATCTTCTAACAGCCAATTACTCAAAAACTGTCTGTATGATGTTCGATAAATCACAAAATGACCTAAATGCAACTACAAATATATTATTTGGCACTACGAAGTTGAAATGGGTTAAAGAAGTTAAATATCTTGGACTAATAATTGATAGTGCCCTCTCCTGGACACCTCATATATTAAACGTAAAAAATAAAATCTCTGTCTTGGTTGGTATCATTGGCAAGATTAAGTACCTACTAACAATTGACACTCTTCGTCTAATTTATTTCACAATGATACAATCTCGACTTTCTTACTTGTGTTTCATTTGGGGCAAAGCAACCCAAAATAACTTAAATACTTTGGAGGTCTTACAAAACAGGGTTATTAGATTTATGTATGGATTTCATCAACTATATTCTCGAAATAAAATGTACTCTGAAACAAATATATTACCTCTTAAGAAATTAATCTCATTAAACGCATCACTTCTTATTCATAAAGTCTTGCATAACAAAATGTTCACCAACTCTGAATTTCCTAAAGTCATTGACATCCATTCATATAAGACAAGGCAAAAAAATAAATTACATGTTCATCAAAATTATACAACAAGGTTTGGCACTAAGGGAGTGCAACACTTACTAATATCTGAATATAACAGCATTCCTGACAACATAGCAATCATCTCTAAAACTGTGCCATTTCGTAATAAGCTTAAGAAGTACCTGTTAGGCACTATAAATGTGTAACAGTTATATCTCTGATATTTACATTTCCAAATCTTAAAAGTCAAAAAGTTGTTCCTCATGTATTGTTACTCTGATGATAATCCACTTAATATAATCCTATCCATTAGATAAATTGTGATACTTAAAGTATATGTAAAACCACTATTATTACTCTTTCACTTTTAGACCTTATGCGTTAATCCACCATTGTTGTGATTATCTATGTATTGTTCCTCTTGACAGAGCTCTTGCTCTCTGGAACCCTATTTATCAATAAATAAAAAAATAAAATAACATTTTTGTCCTCCCTTCATATTTTTCCCCATATTTTGAGGCACATTAGTAGGCATGCCTCTTACTGTAGGTGGCTTGTTGTGACGTACTCACTTCCTTGCTCTTTGTGCTACTTTGCACTTTCATATTTCATTTTGCATTATTGCTGATCTTGATTTGATCTCTTCCTTCCCATATAAAAGAAAGCCAAAAACTAGGTTAATATTCAAAGAATACTGAGAGATGTACAAAGCCTTTAAAATGTTGTAAGAAAGATCTCCATAGCAACTCTCTTTGCAGTCTATAAAGATAGTTACTGGCTCTTGGACTAAAAATTTCTCTCAACTGCAACTGATATTTCCCTTAATTTTTTGCCTGTGTTGAAAAAAGATACAGACCAAAAAGTCCCCATGAGCTATTTTTATATAAAACCAACTGAAAGAAAGAAATGAGTTTTATACTGAAGCCCACTCCTGCTGAAATTTTTTGAACAACTTATAGCTAATCTCATATTGGACCTTATTTTAAACTGAAATATAAAGTTTCATTAAAATCCACCCATCCGTCTTCCCGTAACAGACACAGACAAAGATTAAACTGAACTCAACATTGGTCACTACAATGGTGTCAATATTCTAGTCAGAATACAATATTAACACACCAGAATGTCACAGTTAACAGCAATATTATCCTATGAAATGCCCAATCAAATGAAAAATAGCACAGTTGCTCATTTTTCACAAAAAGTACTACGTTGGTGTTCTAACAATGCCAAGTTCCAGAGTTGGAATGACCCGGCCGCAGACGGCGATGAACATTGTTCCTCCGTTTTCTCTTACGTCTGCATGCTCCCCATTTCTATCAACGTCTCATAGCAGGGATCGAATACTTGGAATTCTATAAAGGACAATGTCACATACCAATAGTTATCAGAACATGTATGAACCAGAGGTATGGCATACTAAAAAGGAAATTTATCAAACTCCCCAGCTACACTTCTCGCCAATATTCAGGCAGGCTGTTCCAATCAGTGCGCAGCAGTAATACCATCTATTGGAGATGAGTGGCAGCATAAGAGATAAAGCACATCACAACAAACAATAGTCGACGTAATGTTATTTTTAATCAGTATTATGGGCTTTCAATATTCTAGGTTTTCTTCCGACTCTGTGATGATAGGACATCCAATGTAAATGGACTCCTTTCTCCTTTCACGACATTCCTTCATAATAATTTTCTCATTTTGTTAGTCGTCTGTACAATTTTCCTTACTGATACGGGATGATGACCACATGGTTTATCAACCTGAGACAATCAGGACAAAAACCGCCACCATCTCCAGTTAATATGCAATATTTCCATGTCTGCAATGCTCAGTATTCATAGGACTAAGCAACAAAAGATTAAATTACGAACATCTCTGTTATCACAGCCGGTACAGTAAAACTGTATGACATAAATGATCAGAAATTGTATTCTATATAACTTTTGTTGTGTTGTATTTATCAAGAGGACCACTAATAACATGTATACAGTATTTGAGAATTAAATGTTAGGCCATCCCCTAAACTACCATTTCACCAAGCATGAATAAAATTATTTATAGCCTAGACTGTAGTGCCTTATTTCCCCAAAATTATGTAATGATGTTCATTAAATTCAGTTCAGCCATTTTCTCATGGTTCAGGGTGGATATTGACTATGCAACAAAAATCTAAATTCAGGAATATCTCTGTTATCATAGCCTGTACGGTAAAACTGTATAAGACATAAACGATCAAAATTTATATTACCTACAACTTTTGTTATGTAGTGTTTATCGATAGGACCACTAATAACATGGATATTTGAGAATTAAACCTACACAACTATTTGCTTTATGTCATACCTACAAAGATAGGTTTTATGGATAGGAAAGGGCTAGGAATGGGAAGGAAGTGACCATGACTTTAATTTTGGTACAGCCCAAGCATTTGCGTGGTGTGAAAATGGGAAATCATAGAAAACCATGTTCAGAGCTGCCGACAGTGAGGTTCGAACTCACTATCCCCTGAATACAAGCTGACAGCTACGTGACCCAAACCACATGGCCACTTGCTTGGCAAATTAAATTTCAGGCCTTCCCCTGAACTACCATTTCATCCAATGTGATTAAAATTATTTACAGCCTAACTGTATTACCTTATTCCCCGACTTTAATACCGATTTTCGTTGAAATCTGTTCAGCCACTTTCTCATGGTGTATACATTCAGACAGACAGACAGACAGACAGACAGACAGACAGACAGACAGACAGACAGACAGACAGACAGACAGACAGACAGACAGACAGACAGACAGACAGACAGACATGATGGAAAATTAAAAATCGCATTTCCTTCTTACTGTAGACCCAACCGATACAGAAATACTGTTATATTTAATTCTAAGCAATGTGCAGACAGAACTCTTATTGTTTATATATACAGGGTCACCCTTATAAACCCAGACCAAGCGCACGGTGTTTGTACTCTGCGCTGCAGCAGCTGCCTCGGCCCAACTTACGCCGCGTGCGGTTGCCCTGCTTTAAGCATTCATACAATCTTCTACGAAACCTTACCTTATAAAGATGTTGGAAGTGTCATCATTCATAACGAGGAACTTTATAAACACCATTAGGATTTTCTGCACACCAATAGCAAGAGTTATGACTTTTCACACGACCATTAAGATGAAACCAGGCCTCATCCGAAAAGATCACAAGCTGTGAGTAGAATAAATGATCATTCAATGATGCAAGATACCACTCACAATATCTCACTCTTGTAGCTGGATCAGCAGGTTTTAAACAATGGTCACATGTAAACCTGTACAGTTTGATGTGTAACAGCTTTGAAGCTTTGTGTGCAGAAGAAACCAAAACCCTACTTGTTGTACTAATTTTGTGAGTGATTTATTCGGTGACCATTCAAGATTCGCACCAATGTCATCTAGCTTTTTCTCTGTTAAAACTGTTCATGTACGTGCATGTTTTTTTATTGAGCACTGAGCCAGTAGTTTCAAATTTATTTACAATTACGTGAATCTGTGCTCATGAAGGTGGCACTACACCAGGAAACTGCTGAACAAATGCATCGCGTCTCTGTCGAGCCAACTCGTACTTCAACTTTTACATACAAAAATACGGTGTTGGAATGATAACTGTCTCACCATGTTAACAGCTGAGATTCAGACTGGCTACTAATACTAGGTTGAACATGTGAACGCTCTTTGCAAGGTCAAGAACAGCTACTTACGTCTTGGAGAGTAGAAATGCCGCTGGATGGTTCGGGTTTATAAGAGTGACCCTGTAGATGACACTATAATTCTACAAGATCATCCTTTGTAGAGTTATTGTGTTATATATATATATATATATTATATTTTGAACTAGTGTGTTCAACAGAACTAAAAACTTTTCTTCTTGCTAGTTGCTTTACGTCACACCGACACAGACAGGTCTTATGGCGATGATGGGATAGGAAAGGGCTAGGAGTGGGAAGGAAGCGGCCGTGGCCTTAATTAAGGTACAGCCCCAGCATTTGCCTGGTGTAAAAATGGGAAACCATGGAAAACCATTTTCAGGGCTGCCGACAGTGGGGTTCGAACCTACTATCTCCCGAATACTGGATACTGGCCGCACTTAAGCGACTGCAGCTATCGAGCTCGGTCTAAAAACTTTTAAGTTACATTAACTAAGTCAACACTGGTGTGATTGAAATATTGACCACATTGTGTACCGACTTCGGGTGCTGCATATGTTTAAATTAATGTTACGCTGGTATACTCTTTGCATTCCCTGGTGGGGGGGGGGGGGGGAGGGCTTTGGACGGCGGGGGGAGAGTTGTGAGGATAAATTAACATATGAATTTCTTAATTCAAGTCCCTCTCAACATGTAAACAGAACTGTATGGACCTTCTCCATGTAGTCCTGTAATGTGCTCTGCACGTATGGCTCTATCCCCTCCCCTTCTTGGTATGGCTGAGCGGATGCGGATGGCCTTGGTGAGTGTTGGGGGTAGCCATGTTGGTAGTTTTTGCCTGATCTTTCTACGAGACAGACGTGCCATGTAGTCTTCTGTATTTTTTCCGGGGTTTATCCCGGTTTCTACCCTCTTTTGGAGAATTTATTTATTTATTTATTTATTTATTTTACAGTTATTAATCTACCTGGTATGTAAATTTAATTCTTTTATGGTTTGATCTGCATTCTCCTCCAACCTCCCATTCTATTCCGGTAATCCAGTTAGTATATATCATATTCTAAGATGTGTTCTTTCTTAATTACAAAGATAATACGGTATTAAGAGCATAAAATTTAATAAAGGAATATGGAGGTTACAAGGTTAAATGATCTGCGTTGTCTTTTTGAAAATATTTGATTAAGAAAGGAACAAGTAATAGGTAAAATTAACGGGGAAATAAGGAGAGAAATGAAACCAGAACCTTAGTACGGAGTAAATACCTAAAGTATCACAGGAGCTGAAATCCGAACCAGGAAGAGAGGGCGGAATTCCCTAAACTAATTAAAGAAATCTGATGATTAAACAAGGACTGAACATATAACCATGGACACCAAGGTACAAGGTCATGCAATGGAGTGAAGAGTCCAAATTGCTAAACTACGCATTATTTCAAAATCAGTAGAATCAAAGACTTGACACAAAAGGTCAACCAGAAAGGTGATATCCAATATCAACGGTATCACCTTAAAATCACCAGGCCAGAGTTCACAGGGAGTAGAGCACACTCCCTAATTCAATATTTTCATACCTAGAAGGTAAGGTTTATAACGGAGATTATCGCAGATAATCAGGAACCAAACTAGGATGAAAATAGTAACAGGTAATTAAATATCAAACCAGAATATGCAGGATAGATCTCACATGAAATTGAGACCTACGTGTCACACCACCAAATCTAATCAGTCCCAACTACTCTTTAAAAAAAAAATTCAAACAATAGTCACCAAGGGGACCCCAGAAAAAACATAAAACATGCGGACAAAACATGTGACAAATCACCGCAATAAAGGTGGTTTCATTTTTCTCTTCACATACCGGTACTTCTTTACATTAAATGATAGTCATTTTCAAGTTTAACTTCCCCAACTGATGGGTAAAATACATGAAACCCCTTTCAACATTTAAAGTGAAGGTGAAATAATTCAATCTAAGAAATTGGGTAAGATTTCCCATAAAACATGGTATAATACGAGTGGTATCTGACATCAGCAGAATTAAAACCTGCGTAATTAAAGATGCAGAGTTACAAAGGTAAGGTACAAGTTTGAAAGCCTCCTAAACGGAAAGGCGTACAGAAAATTACTGACCTTGGTAAAATTTAAATCTCAAACCAGAAGGAAAAGGAGTTTTAGAAAAGGACCAGTAATGAAATTAAGAAAGAACACATCTTGGTAATTATACTCTGAATTTGGTAAGTTGGTACTGATATTAAGGTCACGTTGCAAGATCCACTCCTAGCACGCTCTCCACTAATTTACCCATTGAGGTAAGTTGTTTTTGCATGTTAATTTAATACTGCCGTTTGAATTACCTTGTGCTTGACGACACCACGGTTCTTTTATGTCACTGGTCACACATGTTTGAAAGGACCTAGCACAGCATTTTCACTCTCACGTTCTTCAATACTCTTTGAATTTGAATAAGTTTCACTGTTGCTATCACTGCCTTCAAACTCGTATTCATTTTCCAAAATGTCATTATTGTCATAATCGTCATCTAAAACACTGTCTACAAGTGCATTCAAACTCTCATTATTATTGCGATGCCATTCTAATGCATAATTAATACTGATGAAAATAAACTCTTGTTCAACAAACCCAGTGTCACACAGAAATACAGACAGCATTGTTTACCAACAATACATGCCTCTAGTTCCTTACAGTGTGTATTGTGAGCACTTATATTGCAAAGGGAATCTAATGAACGAAAATAAGCAGAATACTGCATCATTGCAAACTGAGATCGTCATCTGATTCATGCGCCAAAACACTGTGCAAGACCACAGATCGTCAAATGATGTGATATGTTAATGATGGGTTAATAATACAGGGTAATGTCTACAACAAAAGGAACTAGACCTCTGGAAGGCTAGTTATAGGAATTTGAGGCATTTGTCTAAAGTCTACTATGCAGTTGCAAGTACAAGAGTCAAGTAAAACACACCTCTTACAAGGCACATAGTATGACAATTTGATACAACTTACACCACAACAAAAGCACTATGCAACTAACCTTGAGAAGAAATGTGGTTGTTAATAACTGGAACAATAAGCTAACTTTCCTACTTGTTTGGATTTCATTCCACTCATTTGCAATAAAATATGTCCTCCAAATACTAATTAGTTGTTGTTTATCAGAGGAACTGGGATGTGCTTGAGCACCTGGTCTTCGAACTGAACTTCGAGGTCTAGGGCGCTCCCAGTCAATAAAAAATATATCAATTGAAATCTGTCTCCACACAAGATGAATCATCTCCACAATCTGCAACCATGACATGAAAATAACAAATTAAAAAACAAATTCCAAAATCATCAAACTGTCAACATTCATTCATTCATTCATTAATCAAACTGTCTTTAAGGACAATGTAGGAGTTTACACAAATTCAGTTCATATGATAAATATCATGGCATATTAGTGGATAAATGTTTCCTATTCAAATAATTAATTGATAACTGTTAATTTCTTCAGTCTGTAAAAACTAATTTATAATTAAATGTAGAAAATATCTGAAAAAGAAAATTAAAATAGAATGAAATGTATCTTTCTTGAAAGAACATCATAAGAATGTATCAAATCACATGTTACTTTTAAAATTATTAATTGATTAATATTAAGAAGTATAAAATCATTGATGTTAAAACCTGTGTCCTCTCTTTTAATAATTGGTGAAATGGTATACTGTAGTTTATATTAATGAAGTACTCCTCATATGGTTCTTCTTTTCACACTGGTCCTCCTACGAGTGCAATGTTGCACAATACACTTGCAATGGCGATGCACCAGTTGGCTTGTTTTACCATTACATCACATTCCAGTGGCAACATTGGCCTCTGCGGAATTGTTGTTGTTGTTGTTATTACTGTTCCTGTTGTTGTAATTTTAACTGTTTAGAATGATTTAGAGGATGTTTAATGAGCATTAATGAATTAATGAATTACATAATTTAATAGAGCTTGAATTGTTGTGCTTTCTTGATATATGATTTAATTAACGAAGATTAGGAAATCATTTACGTTTTTGTTATGTCATGTTCTGATGATGTCATCGGCTTTCGTGTAACCGTCACTGTGGTTCATAATTAATATTACCTTTTTATCTTCAATAAATGTTTTGAAAATATTTTATTGATTTCTTAATAAGTGTTAATAAATTAATAAATTATAAAATGCTAATGGTGTTTGAAATACTGTATTAAACTTTAATGTTATGGTATGTGATTTAATTAAGTATATACTGTAGAATGAAGAGTGGTGAATTTTTTAGGTGTGTATGATCACTGGGGTTATTTTGGTTGGCTTATTTCACAACTAGCTGATGTACCCGTGCTTCGCTACGGGATTCTAAGAAAGACTGTCTTTGTGGTTTTTCTAACTACAATTAGTTAACTTAGGCCATTACAAAAACATCTGTAGGAATGTAGGGATGAAAAGCAATGTTATATAAAATACTCGCTCAAATGAAAAACCGCACATTTTCTCACTTTTAACGAACAGTACTATGGTGCCGATCTAACAGTCCAAAGTTTCAGTGCTGGTATGACCAGGCTGCAGACAGCCGTGAACACTCCTCTGCCATTGTTCCGTTAATATACACACTGCTCATTCCAATCAGTGCCTCAGAGTGGAGACTGTATAGCTCGAATGCTATGATGCACCAGTTTGTTACGTACCAGCAGTATCAGAAAATGTATGAACCAGAAGAATGGCACGGTTAAGAAGAAAGTTATCTAACTCCCCAGGTACTTCCCGCCAGTACTGAGGCACGCTGTTATACTCGGTGCGACCGGGCGAGTTGGCCATGCGGTTAGGGGCGCACAGCTGTGAGTTTTAATTCGGGAGGTAGTGGGCTCAAAAACCACTGTTGACAACCCTGAAGAAGCTTTTCCGTGGTTTCCCATTTTCACGCCAGGCAAATGCTGACGCCGTACCGTAATTAACGCCAGGGCCACTTCCTTTCCTCTCCTAGCCCTTTCCTATCCCAACGTCGCCATAATACCTGTGTCGGTGCGACATAAAGCAAATAAATAAAAAAAACTCAGTATACAGCACTAACCCCATCTATCGGACATGACTGGCAACAGATGACACAAAGCACATCACAACAAAAAATGGTCAATGTAATGTTATTGTTGTTCAATATTATGAGCTTTCTGTATTGTAGGCCTTCACATTTAGTTTTCTTCGACTCCATGATATTAGAGCATCTTACGAAGTTATTTATAGTGTACACTGTAGTTCCTTATTCCCCGACTTTACATAACGATTTTCATTAAATGCTGTCAACCAATTTTCTTGTGCTTCGGCGCTGATATAGACTTAGCAACAAAAATCCAAATTCATGAATATCTCTGTTATCGCAGCCGGTACACTAAAAATGTGTAAGACATAAATACTACATAATACTATATAACTTTAGTAATGTAGTATTTGTCGATAGGAGCACTAATAACACAAATATTCGAGAATTAAATTGTAGGCTTTCCCCTAAACTACCATTCCACTCAGCATGAATAAAATTATTTACGGTCTAGATTATAGTGACTTATTTCCTGACCTTGCATACCGATTTTCATTAAGATAAGACCACTAATAACATAAACATTTGAGAATGTAAGTTTAAGCCTTCCCCTAACCTACAATCTCTTTCAGCGAGAATAAGATTATTTATGGCCTAGATTTTAGCGATTTATTTCCCGACTTTACATACAGATTTTCATTAAATTCTCTTCAGCCGCTTTCTCGTGATGCGTGTACAGACAGACAGACAGACAGCCAGCCAGACAGAAATTATGGAATATTAAAAAGTGCATTTCCTTGCTACTATGGACACGACCGATACAGAAATACCATCCTTTTTAAATTCTGAGCAATGTACAGACAAAACTCTTATTTTATATATAGATTACATTTCAGACCTTCCCCTAAACTAGCATTTCACTCAATGTGAATAAAATTATTGATGGCCTAGATTATAGAGACTTATTCATCGACTTTGCATACCAATTTTCGTGAAGATACGACCACTAATATAATAAATATTTGAGAATTAAACTTTAGGCCCTCCCCTAAACTACAATTTTTTTCAGCGTGAATACAATTATGTATAGCCTATATTGTAGCGACTTATTTCCCGTCGTTGTCTACCAATTTCCATTAAGATACGACCACTAATAACATAAATATTTGAAAATTAAATTTTACGCATTCCCCTAAACTGCCATTTTACTCAGCGTGAATACAATTACTAATGGCCTAGATCATATCGACTTATTACCCCGACTTTGCATACCGATTTTCATTAAGACACGACCACTAATAACATAAATATTTGAGAATTCAATTTCAGCCCTTCCCCTAAACTACCATTTCACTCAGCGTGAATAAAGTAATTCATAGCCTAGATTGTAGTGGTTCATCACCCGACTTTACATACCGATTTTCATTAAATTATCTTCAGCCGTTTTCTCGTGATGCGTGTACATACATACAGACAGACAGACAGACAGACAGACAGACAGAAATTACGGAAAAGTAAAAAATGCATTTACTTGTTACTGTGGACATGATCGGTACAGAAATACCATTCTTTTCAAATTCTGAGCAATGTACAGACAAAACTCTTATTTTATATATATAGATGTGAATTTCCAGGCCGTGCGGATAGCTGTGAGCTTGCACCCAGGAGATAGTGGGTTTGAACCCCACTGTCGGCAGCCCTGAAGATGGTTTTAAGTGGTTTCCCATTTTCACACCAGGCAAATGCTGAGGTTGTACCTTAATTAAGGCCATGACCGCTTCCTTCCCATTCCTAGACCTTTCCTAACCCATTGTCGCCATAAGAACTATCTGTGTAGGTGTGACGTAAAACAAATAGCAAAAAATAATAATTTCATTTGAGAAAACAGAAATGATGCTAACTCAATTTCAGCTTGCAAACAAAATTAAGCTGGGAGACCAAGAAATAAAAATTGTAGAAAAAATTTAAGTATTTAGGTAAAATAATCATGTATAACCTGAACACGAAACCAGCATGGCAAAACAGAATAGATAAACTGGTTGCAGAACAGCATATTACCCAGAATACGGTAATAAGAAGTGTCTCTCAATAGCAACCAAACTGAAACACTACAAAACAGTCACCCAGCCACAAAATACATATACATGTGAAACATTATTCAAAACAACAAATACCGTTGCAATAGACAGAGTACTCAAGTTAGAAAGGAGAATAGTGAGAACCTGTTTAAATAAAAATTATCAAGTAAATGAAGTCTGGAGACTAGCTCCCAATGAAACACTTTATAAAGAAATAGAACCTATGACTAGAACAATGAAAAAGAAACTATCATCATTCTTGTGGCATCTAATATGGTCACCAGAAAATAGAATCAGTAGAAAAATAATAGAAAAAATATGGAGGAGTAAGAGTAATATTAGACAGATCACAGAACTTAAAGAAAACATGAGAGAGTTACTTATTACAATGGAAGATTTAAAATACAAAACAATTACACTCAAGATATTGAAAGATAAACACACTAGACTACAGACAAAAATCAACAAGCAGAGTATAAGAAGAGCGATTCCAGAAGCAGAAAGAAAATTATGTTCAGAAAGGATGAAACAGTATTAGGCTGACAAAAAGAAGGAAAACCTCCTTAAACCTGACTTAAGAACTATTTTACAAATTCGTAAAATGAAACAAACAATAATTACCTTTGGTGACTTAAAAAAACTTATGATTCAATAGACCGGTAGACGCTATTCAACATATACTTGAGGAATTTCAAGTCGACAGAAAAACAACGGAATTGATCAAGCAAACTCTAACATGCACAACAGTAAAAGTTAAATTACCCACAAAATCACTAACAATGCAACATTTCAGGACCTAATAATATTCAAAATGGAGTCCTGAATAAATGTGAGTAATTTTCAATGCAATATTATTATTATTTCCAGTCCCCTACTTCTTTACCAGAGCCTAAATTTTTAGGAGATATTTCAGAACCATTCAAAATTACAACAGGGGCCAGACAAGGCAATGGATTATCATGACTACTTTTCAATCTAGTTCTGGAAAAAGTGGTTCGAGAATGGAAAAATGAAACTAAAAGAATCAATATTGGGAGACTTCTCGACACAGATATGTCTCACGGCGACGATGGGATAGGAAAGGCCTAGAAATTGAAAGGGAGCGGCTGTGGCCTTAATTAAGGTACAGCCCTGGCATTTGCCTGGTGTGAAAATGGGAAACCACGGAAAACCATCCTCAGGGCTGCCAACAGTGGGGCTTGAATCCACTATCTCCTGATTACTGGATACTGGCCGCACTTAAGCGACTGCAGCTATCGAGCTCGGTAGATGACTTAGCAATCCTCTCCAACAACAAACAAGAAGCACTCCAGTCCATAGAAAATCTTCATGAAATAACAGCAAGAACAGGTCTGCAAATTTCATACGAAAAGGCAAAATATATGGAAGGTACAAAATCAGGAATTAACAACCATCCTCTAATCACTAGATACGAGAAAATCTCCCAAGCAGATAAATTCAAATAGCTAGGCGAAATTATATAACCAACCAGCAAGCAAACAAAGAAAGAATTACAAAATGACAAAAAGCATACAAAATTGTCTGGAGTAGATAAACAAAAAAATCCATATCCCAAAACGCAAAATTACGACACTACAACACCATTGTCAAACCAGACGCCCTTTATGCATCAGAAAATCTGATAATTGGTGGCAGATCACAAATAAAAAACATCAAAAAACAAGAGGAAAATTCTCAGGAAAATTTTACGACCTAAATGCGAAAATGGCATTAGAATGAAAAGGAAATCACCGGAAATCTATCAAGTAACAGAAAAACTAAGACACCATTAGAAAAAGAAGATTAAAATTCTATGGTCATCTGATCAGGATGGATAACAATAGGCTAACAAAGAAAATACTAGATCTCGTAGTATCTCTAAAAAATCACAACTGGCTTACAGAAATAACCAAAGATCTTCAGGAAATTGGTATAAGTGAAGAAATCATGCAAGACAGAAAAAAAATCAGAAATCTCATAAACAAACACAAATTTGATGATCAGCCTAAAAGACAAACTACAGGATGGACGGAAGAACGCAAAAAGAACCACAGCGAAAGGATAAAGAGATTTTTGGAAGACGAGAAGAAACATTGTGCTAAATAAGTTTACACGTGCTCCTTAGTTGGGCATAACAATAAAAAATGATGATGATGATGATGACGATGACGACGACGACGATGATGATGATGATATTTGTTCCACCTTATTTCTGCAGAGCAGAGAGGGGAAAGAAGGATGAGGGGTGAATGGTTGGAAAAGGACGAACCAGAATTTAAGTATTGCTAACAATATCACATTTGAAAATTGTTTCTTTTCTTTCATTGTATTTAAAATTTTGAATGTAAATACACATAGATGGATAACTTCAATTCTTTTAACAAGGAACTGAGAAGCTTGAAAAATTTACGTGGGTTAATTCAGAAACTACACAACATCTAGAGCTTGTAGACTCAAAAGTATTTACAAAATAGAATAAGTGTTTACAAAATCAAATTCAACTCACTTATTGAGTGAAACAGTCCAAACCTTTGACCCGCATGTCTTCAGAATTTTGCAAGGGAGAGGAAACACTTTTGGAGTTTACAAATCTTGGCTTCCAGTAAGTTTTACAACATACCGGGGATCGAACCCCGGGAGTTCACTTTACATTAGAGTACAATTTGCCTTTTTTGGGCTATAAATTTTCATGCATCACCATACTGGTCAAAATCACAGTAGTCCGCCTGGTGGCCATGATCATTAAGGCGTTGATATCTATACGGTATGACACCGTAGTTAGCCGGTTCAAGTCCCGTTGGTCTAAAAGAATATTACCATCAGAATGTTGGCTGGCAGGGTAGGGGAGACAGTGGTATGAAAATTCCTAATCACTAGACTGCGTGTCAAAAGCTTGGACTAAATTCCAAAATTCCAAACCTCTCCGCACTGCTAATATGAAGTGAGAGAATATGACGCTGTTGATGGTGATTCGTCCGTTGGATGGAGACGTTAAGCCTAGAGCAGACCTCTTGGTGCTATTCGACAGGAGTAGGCTATGTGCCGGCACAGGGTTTCCCTCTCCCTTCCCACTATCATATATCACGTCATTCATTTCATCTCATTAACTCCTTTGATGAGGCTGACGTCAGGAAGGGCATCCAGTCATAAAAGTCTGCCACAACAGATTCATCTCACCTCGTACCCGATCCTGTAGAGAAACGGGACAAGGGTTGGACAAAAAACAGTTTTATAAAGTGTGATTTGATAGAATCTTATAATGCTCTTTCAAGAAAGACACATGTCATGCTATTTTAATTAAGTCATTTCTTTTTCTGGTATTTTCTAAACTTTATTTGATTATAAATTAGTGTTGGCAGACTGAAGAACTTAACAGTTATAGATAAACCAAGTCAAAACTGAAAAGAAATGACTTCTACTATAACAAACAAAACAAATTAAAATAATTACCATTTAGAAAGCACGAACTATAACAAAAAACTGTCATTAAAATAGACCTAGGTCTTAATCAAAAGAATGTACATTTCTGATAAGTACAGTATGGCACAAAAATCACATATGGGTTGAAATACTTTATACATTTTGTTCAATGCAGAACAGACAAAGACTTTGATATCATGGGTTCAACACCTGCAACAACTTCATATAGGATTATTTCTCAAGCGAATGTTGATGTAGAATGTGCCAAGTTGGTTGCAGGATCTGGAATTCCTGGCAGGTCTTTTGGCAACTAAGAAATGTACCCTATATACTTTCCACAATCCTGGTAAAGAGTATTGGTTGGAATTTGTTGTTTATGATTATTTTTTTTCCAAAGGCTGGTTCCATGTTGACATATGAGTTACAAAACCCCTGGCTCATTTTTCAAAAATTACTCAAATAATATTTTCTAACATTTCTATATATGCTTGCGTTTCAGTACAACTAACAGAGATTTTGATGATGATGCTTGTTGTTTAAAGGGTCCTAACATATAAGGTCATCGGCCCCTAACAGAGATTTTGGGGAGGTGGGTATTTTTGTTTAATTAATTGGGAAGAAAGCAGTCAAGGCCTATGTACTAAATATCATTCAGACATTCCCTTAAACTTCTGTAAGAATACACAAAAAACTCCTTCTAAGATGATCGAGAATGGGATTTAATTCACTTCTAAGAGAGTTCCATTATCATAGTTATTCTGATATGGTTGTTACACTGCTGAGTTCAGAAATTCCACAGGAACTCAACAACAACCCTTAACAATAATAAAATGGTATATGTATATGGCAGCATGCTGAATTATTGTAAGGGAATATCCAATAATTGTAAGAGCCTGAAAGTGAAAACGTACCTATGATCAAGGATTTCCAAATGAGTGATTTAGGAACAATGGAAATTATCTCTGATACTGTATTATTGTTGCTGTTATATTTGTTATCACTATTTAATCATTTATTCACTCACTCACATACTTACTTTCTAAGGTATTTATTTAATAAATGTATTAAATCCTTACCTTCAACACAAATGCTGTTATAACATACGTTCGAATGAGAGCTTCATCCTTGCTTGTTGGTAACAGCACTTGAACAATACTCTGACCTTTAAAGAAGGCAAATACATACAGACTGGCACAGGCCACCACAAGAAAGAATACATTAGCCAAGTTTCCACAAGCAAAAAGTGCCAATCGGGCCAGAGTGACAATGTCGATTATCATATGTCCACATCTTCGTGAATAGCTCCAAGTCTCCACACAAGACCAAACAGCAGCCAAAGCACACAACACACCCATTGCCACCTGCATGAAACAAAAAATCTTACAGAACCACAGTAAGATGATAACAACTCACTGAAAGCTAATTTCATCCTAAACATTAAGCCTATTAACTCAAGGAAAAAATTACAGATTAGAATGTCTGTCTGATAATCTCAAAGTTTTGCTCCTTAAAACAATCACTTGATGAGCCTAATGTAATAATCAAATTATCAAAATTGCTAGACATAAGTGAACCAGGTCCATTCACTCAAATGTGACCTTTCTAGCACTATGTGTGAACTTCTGAAACTCATTAGTGGAAAACCTTACCTAGCGAGTGATTACTCTGTTGTTGCCTATGGTTAACAATTTGGTGTAACTAAAAAATTGAAATCTACTGTTCTTTAACATGTAATTTAACATTCTTTTGGTACAACAAAAACTTCAAACTACGAGGATGTGTATTGTAGAACTTTCCTAATGGAACTCAACGTTTAAAAAAAAAAGAAAAGATACTGGTGTGTGAATGGTTCAAAAAAGGATTATGTAAATTATGAACTTAAATTACGTCTACAAAGTAGGCTGAACATTAGACCTTGTTTTACATTGTAAATGGTCCAAGTACTATGAGAATGGTGGTATATTATGCATATTGGAAGTATGCTAGAAAGAATTTAGTTAAGTGGTCTTTCTCTCATGTGATTGGTACTACCCACTAATTTTGTTGATTGCTTGACCATTGTATGGTAAGAAGATTATGTGTAGCTTCTGGGAGGGAGGCAGTCACGTTAGTGACATGATTTATTGCTCTTCTGTGACATATTTTTCAAAACGGCACTCGTGCTATAGAAATTGGTAACATTCGGAAATTATTTCCGCCTTGTATTCCATGATTACTTCCTGCGTGGCTTCACTCACATCATTTATTTCTTATCATCTTCGTCATGGAGCTTATGTGCTTATATTGCTTGAATGTTTTCTTCTATTATTCTTAAACTTGGTCTGGTACGATTTTGTGCTCTAAGTTGTGGTGTCACCTTGAGAGCAAGTCTCTCACTATCTCTTTCCTGTTGGTGGGCCATGATGATTATAGCTGTGGGACGCCATGAGTTGTGGCGTGAGTAAGATGAAAGAAGGACATGTGTTTGCTCCGCTCCGCGATCTGGTTCCCATCTACGATATGAAGCCTGGATACTTGAAATCTGTGTGAGGGCTTTGCCCTCGGAAATCGTCTTTCTTTATTGAACAAGAACGTCCTCTTATTTATTTACCTTTCTTCTGGATATGGTAATTACTAGTGCTTGTACGTGAGTAGACAATAGTAACGTGTTTCTGCAGCTTGAACCAACATGTAAGTCTCTTCACAATCCTATTTCTTTTGGCCTCCTGATTCCACGGAAGATGATGTACAATTTTCAGGTCTGAAGATTTCATGTGTTTGAACTTCTAAAAGCGTCCATCTTCGCATTCTTTTAATATTAGCTAGGGTATTCATTAATTTGGGTTTCTTCCTTGTATCTTGATAATATCGCCTAACTGTTTCTGAAAAGTGAGGATAGTAAATTTTAAGAAGGTTACTTCCAAATAAGTTTTATGAGTTATTGTTATTTTGCATTTCTTGTTTTGAAAAGGCAAATTGGTTTGTATTTATCTAACTATTTTGGTATGCATAATTGAAAACGTAACTACCCTAATTATAAAATTACAGGCCACAAGAGGTTTCACCTGAATTTCAGTGTAAATGTTTTTCTGTCACATACTAATTTCTAATTCCCGTTAATTTATTTTACCTTGCTGCGTTCGTAATTTCTATATTTTTGGGGGTTTCTTTTCCTCCTGTGTATGTGCCATTATTGTGCTTGTTTTGGTATTGGTGGTTGTTATGGACACATGGCGTGATGACGTTACCGTAGCAACCTGTTGGGTTGGTGATGATTATTTCTACGGGGTGGTTCACGGTCTTTGCGTTGGATTTTAATGATATGTGTTGGGTGTTCCTGCATCTTGGTGATGTATTAACTAGTTTTTCTTGCCTCTTCTTTCTTAATTTCCTTTGTTATCTTGTTGGAGTTGGTTTCATTCTGCCCCTCTGTTGGGTTGTATGATTTATTACTCAGGAAGTGAGATACGAACTGAATTCTGGTGTGACATTTTTTGGTACTGTTCAATTATAATAATAGTAGTAATAATAATAAGATAAATTTAAATTGGTTCAAACTATGGAAGAGAATAACTTTAAGCAACAGATGGCTTCTGGTCAAATTGTAAAAGCAGGTTACAAAGTGCACAAGTTTTTATGGGTAGTTAAAAAAAAAGAAAATCTGTTATTTCATTTTTTTCTTTTCATTCGGCCGAGCATTTTAAAATTTACACTCACTATTTTCTTGGTTTTAAATAGTTACTGTTTAATCTTGAGGGCATTTAATTCTTTTTACTTTTCTACTAATAATGTCTGAATTTTTTTTACTATTATTTCTTGAATAAAATGTGAACCTTGTTCTCACAGAACTTCTTGTTTTCTTTAGTAGTGTTAAAACAACTTATTGCCATACCAGGGGTTATCTTGGTCCATGGTCTCTGGGTAACTGATGGTCTTAACTAAGGTAACGGTAAGTGTTTGAGGTTAACATGTTATTTTTGGTGCTGCCTTTAATTTTCTTGCCTATGTTTAACTTCTACTGCTGATAGTCAGTAAGGCGGTACACACGAGATAAGAATACATTTGATTTCCAAATTTTTAGAAAACCTACTCAAACCCCACTAAAAATTAAAAATTCATCAGTACACCCTAACTCCCACAAACAGGCCACCTTCTACAGTTTAATTTACAGAACCTTAAAAATCCCTCTAACACCATAGAACCTAAAAACAGAAATCAATTATATAAAGAATTTGGCAAAACTCAACGGTTTTAAAACAGAGATAGTTAACCAAATAATCAACAAGATTAAATTTAAATTAGCAACAAACCTCGTCCCAGATAAACCCAAAAAATCTAAGTTCGCCACTTTCACCTACAATAATCCAGGTATTTACCAGGTAACAAATCCCTTAAAAAAGCAAAATATCAACATTGCCTTTACGACAACAAGCACTAACCGCAACCTGTTTCTCAATCACAACACACTCGACTCAAACAGTAGCATTTCTGTGAGCTTGCATCCGGGAGATAGTAGGTTCGAATCCCACTATCGGCAGCCCTGAAAATGGTTTTCCGTGGTTTCCCATTTTCACACCAGGCAAATGCTGGGGCTGTACCTTAATTAAGGCCATGGACGCTTCCTTCCAACTCCTAGGCCTTTCCTATCCCATCGTCGCCATAAGACCTATCTGTGTCGGCGCAACGTAAAGCCCTTAGCAAAAAAAAAAAAAACAGTAGCATCTATTCAAGATCAAGCATATACATACTCAAATGCACGCAATGTGACGTTTCGTACATTGGGCAAACATGCTGGAGCTTCTTTACAAGATATCAAGAGCACTATAATGCCAATAAACACAACAAGTTCTCAGCCATAAGTTCTCACATGAAAGATCAGGGCATCATTTTACAACTATCGAACAGGACCTTACAATTATCAAAAGAGTGGGCAAAGGGAAATTAATGAATGAATTAGAAAGCATTTATATTTATTTAGATCAATACTATAACAAAAACCTTCATCTCAACAACTTAATTGACGTAAAAAATCTCTTATACGAGCTTTTACTCAACTTGTTACAATCACTAAATTTAAATCAAATTTAATTTCAAATTAATAAATAAACTTGAAATCTGACGGTGTATGTCTTTGTATATCGGCACAATATATTTGGACCTTTCGTATGTGTTGTTGGATCAGCTGCACGGCACATTTTATACTTCTATGTTGGTAACATTGCGTATTCAACTGCCTGAAATGTGTACGTTAACACCATCTATGTGCGCACAGTGGAACTTGTGGTGAGTTTGAACGCTGACAGACAGAGAGCGCATGGCTCGCTAGACTGCTGTGGTATGCTGGGCGCTTTAGGAGCGACTGTCTGGTATTTGAACTCGCTGGAGAATGACGCTGATAACTGGCTCTCTGATGCCAGCTTGCCTATTAAACATGCCTAGTTCAGGAATAGGTTGAAAAGTGTTCGGTATCCCTTTGAGGGATTAACGACTGTAAATAATAATAGATATAGCATTTGTGTTTAGTGTAAAAATGGTGTAGTGTTAGTTTAAAATGTAGTGTTTGCCTTGTGAGTGATAGTAATAGTGATAGTGCTTGCTCGGTTGCTTAATTCATTATGGATTATTTGGCAATGTAGTTTTCTTCATTTCTGTAAGTACCGCCTTTATTTATTTGTTGATAAGTTTTTTCTAAATTCTGTGTGCGCCTCGTAGTTTGGTGTTCATCTTTTTGCGAGGCGTGACTTATGTGCGTTAATTTTCATCATGTGGACTTCTATTGGGAGCCGATGTATGTGCATTGTGAAGTTGTCCAATGACCTTCTGGTGTGTTTTGATCATTTTATTTTCATCTTATTTATTTTATTCTGCTAAATTTGGTGTGTGTTTCTCGTGACATTCTCTTCATGCTGGTGTTTTCATTTGATTTATTGCTGGCCGTTGCTTGTTAATTCTGCCGGTGTTTGACGTTATATTTTATATTGACATCTTGTTCTATTTATTTTCTTTATTTGATATGGGTTAGTTTCTCCTCTGTGACTGTACATTTTGAACTGTGCACCGAGCAATCTCTGTTGACACTCGTTTTCCAAAATAATAATAATTATTATTATTAAAAGTAATTTAAGGTGGATGGTTGTATTTTGGGATATTTGGTGGCAGTAAATTTTGGTATTATTCATTTTACATGTAGTGCTTCTGAAGAATGTAAGGATATTGTTAATGGAGGGCTTTAATAACATTCGTGTCGTCATTCTTGCATTATTGAGTCACCTTATCATCTTGAATCATGTCTGGTCTGCCATTGTTGTTTATCTGTTAGTATCTTTTCCTGGTCGTTACGTAACTGTTGCATTATTATTATTATTATTATTATTATTGTACCGGGCGGTACACCTCCACACCGTTTATTTAAAAGTTGCGCCAGTTAAAACTCCTCTTCTGGAGGAAGTCTGAACTTTATCTACGGTCTTAATTTCCAAATTTCTCAGAAGATGTCACTACCTGGAAATTTTTGAGTTTGTGAACTGTGTCATTTTCGACGTACTTTTGTTTTGCTTGTATTAAGAGGTGTGAACTTTCTCTTCTAGAGGACACTACTGAAGATCAACAATAGTGCAACCTAGTGCGGAGTCAAAGAACTATTTTGTTGGAGAAAATTTAATTTCAGGAGTTTGTTCTTTGTTAAATTTCTTTCTGTCATTGTTTAAGTTAGCAATATTTACCCCTTTCTTCCCCTTGTTTTGAATGTATCCAATCACGAA
The DNA here is from genome assembly GCF_040414725.1 of Anabrus simplex. Taxonomy (NCBI): domain Eukaryota; kingdom Metazoa; phylum Arthropoda; class Insecta; order Orthoptera; family Tettigoniidae; genus Anabrus; species Anabrus simplex. Next base: position 365,205,262 of record NC_090269.1, on the reverse strand, counting down.
TTTCTTCAATGAATTTCTGACCAATCTGGTGTATCTTTCCCCAACTTGAATCTGTTGCGGGGTCCTACCCAATAAAATCTTTGTGGGAGGGTGTTTTCTTTCCCCTAACGCCTAGAATTTTCTGCGAGAGTATTTAAACTGCTGATTTTAGGGTCACCGGGCCACTTCTGTTCCATCTTTCAGTGTATTAAGTACATAGCAGGAGGCGGGAAGCGCCTCTTTCCTCGGCTGCGATCTACTACCAGGTAATGGCCTATTAATAACTTCTTTTCTTGCTAGGTCGGCAGTTTAACTCTCGCGGCGGGTTCGAAGCGTTTTCCATCATGTAACCTTTTCCTAAAATGTAACTACTCTTTTCTTCTATTCTCTTGTAAAGCTACATAATGGGATAGAGAGTGCTAACCCTCTCGAGCTCCCACTCATATTGTTTTGAGGTGAACTTATTTTTCACAACCTATTCTTCGATAACGTAAAATTATTGTTCCTTTCTTAAGTCACCTCTGTAGTATGGGATTAGCCCTTGCATCAGTGGCCTAAGAGCCAAAATAGGTCTTAAAAACAAAGTGTATTAGGAGTGCAAGTTCGCCTCCTCTCAAATTGTTATTTTAGAGGTCATTTAATTAACATTCTTTTCGTTTAATAGACCTCAGTAGATTGGGTATTTTACCCCTGTGTTATGTCCGTTGAGGACAGCTTGAAGGTGGAGTTTAGTGTGGCCTGGGAGAGGCTTAAATTGGAGAGCGTGTCGCTCTTTTAAAAATTGTATGTTGTATGCCTCGAGGAGGTTTTTCAGTGTAATTTGGAGCAAGGGCTCCTAGGTATGAATGGGGTTTTCTGCCCCTCTGTTAAAATTGTGTTTGGGATAAAACTGAGCTGATTGCCCAAGCATTGTGAATTCGGGGCTCGAAGCCCAACTTCTGTAAATATTGTAACTACCTTTTTTTGACTTGCTACTCTGTAACTGCCATGCTTGTTAATTATTTATTTTGAAAAAAAATATAACCTTATTAAATTTTAAATTTTGTTTACATGCACTATATTTTCGTAGCTTGAGATCCATTCACGCCCGCACCTTCTTTCACCTCTACCTACCACCAAAACACGGTAACAAGTGGTAGCAGAGCGTGGTTGAATGGGTCTCAATTTTGCCCCTCTTGACGGTTAAACATTGCTTTAATTCAAACTCTAACCATTTTCTCAGTTGCTGGCATTTGTGAGTTTTTCAAAATCGTTCTGTCATCATGCCCGGCCCTCGCGATGTTCTCCTCCTTAACTATTTGCGCAAAGAGGAGTTGATATACGAGTTAACTATCAGAAACGTTCAATCTGGAGGCACGGTTGCAATAGACACTAACAAGCTTAGAGAGTCCCTTGATTTGCCCATTTCCATCCCCAATTTGGGAGAGAAAGAAATTGATGACTCTCTTTCCACGATCGTCGAGAATATTACTGGGCTAGCATCTGTAGTTAGTTTTTTTGATGAAAATGATCCGTCTCCTAATCAAATTAAGCGTGTGCAAGGCAGACTATATCACTTTTCAAATAGAGTTAATGATCTGTTGTCTCTAAAGGTGAATGACGTTCAGAGGAAGGAAGCTAATACGCTCCTTGAAACTATTTCTGAATTGTCTAGTAAAGTCACTCTATTGTTAACCGGGGAAATTCCTCCCAAATCTGATCTACCCACCATAGTGAATGTAGGTAGCGAGGAAGAGTCTCCTAAGGGAGAAGTAAATAGGAAAACCCCCACTGCTCAAACTATCTCTGCCCCATTGGACAACGAGTCTGAACGCCGTGCATCGTTGGGTAACATCCGTTCTGAATTAACTTCTTTGCCATTGAAACCTTTACCTACCTTGTCACCCGGGTTTAGTAGCTTGCCTCATCCATTGGCAATGTTGCTAAGAGGTATCTCTAAGTTTTCTGTCAACACCACCAGTGAAGTTATTTCATTTTTAAGATTTTTAGTTGAATTTCAGGATCACGCCCTTGTGTTTTCTCTTTCCCCTTGTCAGATTTTGCAAATTATCTATCCGTATGCTATTGGTGTTCTCTCAGATAAAATAGTAAGAGCCATTGCTGAACAGTCATCTATTGAAGATTTTCACGCACACTTGCTTGCAAATTTCATTCCTGCCCGCGCGAGGTCATCTCTGATTCAGAAATACTATTATCGAGTACAGAGGTTGGATGAAAACTTGGCTGATTTCATACAGGACATTAAGTTTTATACTAGGGTGTTTGCCCTTCATTTTCCTGAAGATCAGATTGTACAGGCTATTGTAGAGGGAATTTCACCTCCCTATAGGTCATATTTGTGTTTTGCGGCGTGCCCGCAAACTTTCTCTGAACTTGAAGCATTGGCCGTTTCAGCGGAAGGAGTTAGATACGCCGATTCTTTGCGTGTCGCGAAAGAACCCCCGCCTTCCTTTAGTAATACTCGGCCTCCACCTCGCCGACCAGTCAATCCCCGTAAATGTTATGCTTGCGGGTCGCCTGACCATCTGCGCGACAAGTGTCCACTGATCAAGTCAAGTGGGACAAGGAATGGAGCCGGGTCATCACAAGGCTGTTTTAAGTGCGGGACCTTCTCACATATCGCCAAGAATTGCCCAAACTCAAATAGCACCCCCTCCTGCTCAACTTCTGGTGCAAATTCCATCTATGCCAATAATAAAAAGTGACTAGTGGCTTCGGCTGAGTCGACTAATCCATCTTCCCGAGACTCAGCCCCTAGTAAACAGGTTGTAAATGCAGAGAACGATCAGCCTTCAAATTCATCTTTTGAATGCCCTAAAGAATGTCTTAGGATTGCGGCGGATACCCCCGCACCTGTTCCTTTTCTTAAGATTGAGTTAAATAACGAGCCTATAACAGCTCTATTAGATTCAGGCAGTGTTTGTTCCATTATTTCGGCTGAATGGTACTCGAAATTGAAATCTGTTTGTAAACTACCTGTCTATGACTCTTCTCCTATTCAATATGTTTCGGCTAATTCATCTCCATTAGAAATTCTAGGTTCCGTACTGGTCAAAATTCGTATTTTTAAGTTTACATGGAAAATTAAATTGTTTGTGGCCAAGCAATTGTCTTGCCCCATTATATTGGGAGCTGACTTTATTTCTCACACTGGTCTTGTGCTCGATCTCCAGTCTAGGTCGTGCACATTCAAATTTGCTTCTAGTTGTAAAATACCACTATTAAAGTGTAATTCTGTGTCATGCTCTTCTATTTCGCCTACCCAGGATGAGATGTTGTTAGACCTTAGACATCTACCTGAGGAGCAGGCTGATAGTATTCGCAAACTGTGTCAGTCATTTCCCGAGGTGTTCTCTGATACTCTTGGTGTTACTGACCTTATTGAATACAAAATTGAGGTCACGGATTCGATTCCTGTCCGTTTTCCACCTTATAGGCTATCTCCACCTAAAATGAAGGCTCTGAAAGAAATTATTGATCAGATGTTGAAGGATGGTATTATTAGGCCCTCTAAGTCGGCGTATTCATCGCCTATTTTTCTAGTCCCGAAACCCCAAGGAGGCTTCAGGCCTGTCATTGATTACAGGGCTCTCAATCAGAAGGTGGTGTTGCAATCTGTGCCCCTTCCTGACCTTCATTCTTGTTTTTCATGGTTTCGTAAGGCCAAGTTCTTCACCATCTTGGACTTAAATCAGGCCTATAATCAAATTCCCCTTGCCGAAGAGTCTAAACATCTTACAGCGTTTGCTACGGACTGGAATTTATACGAATACAACCGCGTGCCTTTCGGGCTCCCCACCGGAGCAGCTGTACTCACTAGGCTACTAGATAGGGTCTTCTCCGACATCAAATTTGAGTACTTATATCACTACTTGGATGATGTCGTATTTTCAGAGACTTTTGAAGAACATCTAGATCATCTGCGCGAAGTTCTCGATCGCCTTCGTAAGGCTGGGTTAACTGTTAAGTTGTCCAAGGTTGCCTTTGCTAAGCCCTCTATGTCATTCCTAGGGCATATTGTGTCACCCGATGGTGTAGCAGTCGATCATTCTAGAACACAGGCCATCCGTGATTTTAAACCTCCCAAGGACATTAAAGGCATCGCCAGGTTTATTGGTATGGTGAATTTCTTCAGAAAGTTCATTCCTAACTTTGCTAATAGAGCGGCGCCCTTAAACCTTCTTCGTAGGAAAGGCATCAAATTCGAGTGGGGACCTTCTCAACAAGCCGCTTTCGAAGATCTTAAATTAGCTCTCTGTAATGCCCCTGTACTTGCTATGCCTGATTTCTCGAAGAAATTCATCGTCCAAACGGACGCGTCGTCGTCAGCTGTAGCTGCAGTCCTTCTTCAAGAGACTGAACTAGGGAGGCGACCCATCGCCTATGCATCTAGGACATTGTCAGCTCAAGAAGCCAAGTATTCCATCTATGAGCTCGAAGGTTTGGCAGTTTTATTTGCCTTAGAAAAGTTCCGTCTCTATCTGGAACATGTCAAATTCGACCTGGAGACAGATAACCAAGCCTTAAGCTGGGTCTTAGGTAGGCCGCGTCGTACTGGTCGTATAGCCCGTTGGGCCATCCGTATTTCTGCCTTCCAATTCAATGTCAGGCATATCAGAGGTACCGAAAATGTTATTGCTGATGGACTCAGCCGTATGTTTTCTAACGACGTCGAGACCCATGAACCGGTCGACAGTTCATCACCTTCCGAGTCCATACTATCCGAGGTTAATGCCATCTTAACCGATGCTCCCATGCTCTTTAGGGATATCGAGAAATACCAACGTGAAGATCCTACGCTGGCTCCGATAATGGAAACCCTTTCTTCTGGGGAACATGTCGTCCCTTATGTTCTGAGGAATGGTATTTTATGTTGCCCTTCGAGGCATGACAAGATGATGAAAGTTGTCGTTCCAGCTGTTCTCGTGCCTATGATCTTCAAATACTATCATGAGACCCCATTGGGGGGGCATCTTGGAATCTTTAAAACCCGTGAAAAGATTCGTGAAAGGTTCATCTGGAAAGGTATGGACGGTGAAATTCGTGAACTTGTAAAAGCCTGTAAATCTTGTTTGCTTAGTAAACCAACCATGTCCACTAAGGTAGGCCTTTTGTCTTCTCATCAAGCGTCGCGCCCCATGGAACGCCTGTATATTGATTATGTGGGACCCTTCCCCCAGTCAAAGGGGAATGCCAACAAGTTCATCTTTGTATGTGTAGATGGTTTTACTAGATTTTCCTGGTTATTTCCGACTAAGCTGGCTACCGCTCAGTCCACCATTACCTGCTTAAATTCTATTTTTGCTTCTTTTGGTCCGTGTCAATATATTGTATCTGATAATGCTAAGGCTTTTACATCTAATTTATTTCGTAAATTCTGTTTTGACTTATCAATATCTCATGTAACTACTTCTGCTTATTACCCGCAACCATCTCTGGCTGAACGGGTTAACCGTAATCTCAGGTCCGCTCTCATTGCTTATCATCATGAAGATCCTTCCAGGTGGGACACGTCCCTGCATTGGTTAGCTTTTGCTTTGAATTCGGCGGTTCATGAATCTCACAAGTTTACTCCAGCTTCTTTGATGTTCAAGTTTGTTCCTAACTCGCCGCTCTCTAACCTCTGGTCTCTGAGTGACATTCTGCCCGAGACAATAGATCCGGACAACATTAAAGATCTTTGGAAGAAGGCTAAAGCCAATCTTAAAGTGTCTCATGAAAAGGTTAGGGAAAGGTATGATCGTGGACGGAGACCCACCCCTTTGAAGGTAGGTGACCAGGTTATGGTCAAAAATTTTGTTCCCGCGGGCAAGCTTGCCCCCAGATTTCATGGGCCTTGTATCATTCTCGATTTTCTTACGCCGGTTACCTTATTGTTAAGTAATCCAGCCACCGAGAGGATATTTAGAGTTCACCTGTCCCAGGTGAAATCAGTGTAATTTCTGTGTTAACTTGCTTCATATTATTTTGAAAGGATATGAAGGTTATATTTTTTTTTTGAGTTTCACTTTTAAGGCATTCTGCACTACCTATAATATTTTGTTTCAGATGTAAGCATTTTTGTAAAACCTGTCCCGACCCGTTAAACTGCCATTCTGTCCTTGCCACGGCCATTACCACGCTCCCGTCTCCTGCTCCACCTTACACTGTGGCTTCATAATATTTAATGCCATGGATATCTACACGCCGCTGGCCCCTCAACCTCTCCATAATGCCTGTACCCTCAATGAAGACGATGGTCCAACACAATTCTGCCGCCTAGCTTTAATGTTTCAGTGCCCCCGCAGCCGCGCAGCGCCGTGCAGCAACTGGGGAGGGGGATGGGCCCCCTCCTCTCCAGCGAGGCCGACATGTGCACGGCGAGCCGGAGCTCTCCTCCCGGCCAAGGCGGATGTGCGGCGCACGACCTGCTACTGGCCCGCAGCCTGTATATGTTCACCGCGGGCGCGGCGTGTTTCAACACCTCTGCTCCCCTCATAGTGCGGGCGAGCGGTATCTCAGGGTACTTAAGGGGTCCGAGCGGCCTCCTTTTGGACGCAAGCTGCAACGGCCGGTCTGGCCATCCAACTTCATCAACATCAACTACATGGACAGTTACTATAAGAGATAACTACACTTGGGAATTCAACAGCAATATTTGGTGGACATTGCAAATTTTTCCTTCACTTTTAAGTATTAAAAGCTTATCTTCAGAAATTCAACTTCTATAAACATAAAGACTTTACTTCACCTGCAACAACAAAATTTTGGAACCGAATTAAGAAATTTCTCAAATACTTCTGCAAGTTATCTTAATATCAACATCAAAACTTGGAACTTATTTTCAAACAAAAGTTTATGTTCTTCTGTGTTACCCCTTGGAGGAACTTTTGGGGGGGGAGGTCTGTACCGGGCGGTACACCTCCACACCGTTTATTTAAAAGTTGCGCCAGTTAAAACTCCTCTTCTGGAGGAAGTCTGAACTTTATCTACGGTCTTAATTTCCAAATTTCTCAGAAGATGTCACTACCTGGAAATTTTTGAGTTTGTGAACTGTGTCATTTTCGACGTACTTTTGTTTTGCTTGTATTAAGAGGTGTGAACTTTCTCTTCTAGAGGACACTACTGAAGATCAACAATAGTGCAACCTAGTGCGGAGTCAAAGAACTATTTTGTTGGAGAAAATTTAATTTCAGGAGTTTGTTCTTTGTTAAATTTCTTTCTGTCATTGTTTAAGTTAGCAATATTTACCCCTTTCTTCCCCTTGTTTTGAATGTATCCAATCACGAATTTCTTCAATGAATTTCTGACCAATCTGGTGTATCTTTCCCCAACTTGAATCTGTTGCGAGGTCCTACCCAATAAAATCTTTGTGGGAGGGTGTTTTCTTTCCCCTAACGCCTAGAATTTTCTGCGAGAGTATTTAAACTGCTGATTTTAGGGTCTCCGGGCCACTTCTGTTCCATCTTTCAGTGTATTAAGTACATAGCAGGAGGCGGGAAGCGCCTCTTTCCTCGGCTGCGATCTACTACCAGGTAATGGCCTATTAATAACTTCTTTTCTTGCTAGGTCGGCAGTTTAACTCTCGCGGCGGGTTCGAAGCGTTTTCCATCATGTAACCTTTTCCTAAAATGTAACTACTCTTTTCTTCTATTCTCTTGTAAAGCTACATAATGGGATAGAGAGTGCTAACCCTCTCGAGCTCCCACTCATATTGTTTTGAGGTGAACTTATTTTTCACAACCTATTCTTCGATAACGTAAAATTATTGTTCCTTTCTTAAGTCACCTCTGTAGTATGGGATTAGCCCTTGCATCAGTGGCCTAAGAGCCAAAATAGGTCTTAAAAACAAAGTGTATTAGGAGTGCAAGTTCGCCTCCTCTCAAATTGTTATTTTAGAGGTCATTTAATTAACATTCTTTTCGTTTAATAGACCTCAGTAGATTGGGTATTTTACCCCTGTGTTATGTCCGTTGAGGACAGCTTGAAGGTGGAGTTTAGTGTGGCCTGGGAGAGGCTTAAATTGGAGAGCGTGTCACTCTTTTAAAAATTGTATGTTGTATGCCTCGAGGAGGTTTTTCAGTGTAATTTGGAGCAAGGGCTCCTAGGTATGAATGGGGTTTTCTGCCCCTCTGTTAAAATTGTGTTTGGGATAAAACTGAGCTGATTGCCCAAGCATTGTGAATTCGGGGCTCGAAGCCCAACTTCTGTAAATATTGTAACTACCTTTTTTTGACTTGCTACTCTGTAACTGCCATGCTTGTTACTTATTTATTTTGAAAAAAAAATATAACCTTATTAAATTTTAAATTTTGTTTACATGCACTATATTTTCGTAGCTTGAGATCCATTCACGCCCGCACCTTCTTTCACCTCTACCTACCACCAAAACACGGTAACAATTATTATTATTATTATTATTATTATTATTATTATTATTATTATTATTATTATTATTATTATTATTATTATTATTATTATTATTATTATTATAATCTTATCGCATGTAAAGTCTACCTCTGGATGCCGTTGTGTACGGATCTCTATTGTTGTTGCTCTCTTTCGAGCGTGTATTTGTATATGTGTGATTACTAATTTTTTGCATTCCCTGACTGGTTCTGTCTTGAAGTGTACGGCATATGTATGATGATTTCTCGTTTCTTTCTGGTTGTGGTTTAATTTTGGTGGTGTTTAATTTTACTATGCAATACGGTTCTATTTCTGTGGTATGCTATGTGACTGATATTTTTCCATCAAGATTTGTCTTGGTAAATTGATTTGATGCGACGCGATTTGCATTTATCTTCTTCTACTATGCGTTCGGTGTGGTGAACCCTCCATTAAGAATGGTCCTTAGACAATTTATCTATTTTAAGTGTAGATAGCATGTAATATGGTACATTTTTGGTTTATTCAAGGAGCTCCTTTCTTAATTATGTCGCTAGGGTTAGTATTTCGTTTTATTACATTATATTTTCTTAAAATTTACCTCAAGATTCATTTATTTAATTATTTTAATTAGGAGATATTATATTTAATTGTTAAAAATCTCACCTTAGGATTTATAAATTATTTATTCTATTTTAAAAAGCACTATATTTAAAAAAAATTCTCTTCCTTTTTTAAAAACAACAGTATTATTATGTAGATACGATTTATGTATTTATTTTTATTTACTTGAAACTTCAAATATTTATTTTCTAACTCGACAAAATTCATTTATTTCACCTATTTATTTCCTGCTAAAGATGTAATAGTTTGTATTAATTTTTGAATTAATTATAGTAGTTTTTCTTGGAAAGGGTGTATAAATTATTCTTGTAGGTGCTTGTTCTGGCTCCCATGTTGATCCCACCCCTTTGTTCCTTGGGAAATGGGTCCCTTGTATTCAATATTCACTCTTCCACATTTATTTTTAAAAAATTTTCTGTGTTTTGGTAGCATTTTGATTTTGTTGCTTCCTTGTTGTGATACGCCTTCCCATGGTGTCACTAGCCAGACACCATTCTGATATCACTTGTGTGAGGGTGCATGTCACAAGCGTCACTTGTTCTGATCCTGCAAAAGCAACTAGTTCATACCACAAAAATCGAGAGGATAAGCAAATGTATACACAGCGTTTTTTGCCAAATATAGCCGTCTTTTCTTTAAACTTGAAGTCTTTCTACCCTCCTCTCACTACAGATTCTGCACCACGCATCCATCAATAGTCGTTCTCAACATCCAAGCTATAGCCAACATCAAGCACGAGCGTTCCCATTTGACTATTAGCACAACGAGGAAACAATCGCATCAGCTAGTAAAGACACACACGACAACACTCAGCCGTGAACCTTTTATAATTTTTTCAACAAAAATAAGACTGCGGACTCAACTCACAAATACGGGTTTAATAACAACAGCAACAACTCCATCAGTCACACACTTGTATACTCTCGATAATACTATAAGCTTTCTACAAGAATATTTAATGTCTTCTTTAAATGATTAAGCCACTTAAGGCTCATTGTAACCATTCTACGACTTCAATTTGAGATGCCTTTAACCAGATTCCATTCATTTTGATGCTGCACCTCAAAGCCATAATTTTAGCTATAGGCTTTCTTACCGTTCATGTAAATAAGGACAGTTTGGCTATTTTAAGAATGTTTTAAGGATTTTAATGCAAGATTGCACCAACATTACTCATTTTACTCATACATATATATATTAAACATGTTTTAATTGTGTATATTGTCATTTAGGAACTCACAAGTTTCCTCATTTTTACAGCACATATTTCTCTATGTAACATTTTGACTAGAGCAATCAGGATCATGATCTTTATCTTTCAGGCATGAGATTAAGGCTGATGATGCCCATTGTATGGGCAAAACATGTCCAGTTAAATTAATATGACAAGATGTAAATCTTAATTTTTAAGAACCCAATGTGTGTTGAATAGGTGGATGTCAATAAACGTTTGTACCATTGTTGAATTAATGTACATTTCAATACGGACCAGTCATGAGATTTGTAACATGTAACATACTGCTTAGTCGAGCAGCTCGTCTCCTTTCTCCTAAGTCTTCCCAGTCCAAACTTTGCAACATTTCTGTAATGCTACTCTTTTGTTGGAAATCACCCAGAACAAATCAAGCTGCTTTTCTTTGGATTTTTTCCAGTTCTTGAATCAAGTAAACCTGGTGAGGGTCCCATACACTGAAACCATACTCTAGTTGGGGTCTTACCAGAGAATTATATCCCCACTCCTTCACATCCTTACTACAACCCCTAAACACCCTCATAACCATGTGCAGAGATCTGTACTATTTACAGTGGAACCTCGATTATTCATTCCCGGAAACTACGTTTTCCCAGATTATTCGTTGAAATTATATGGTCCTGCGAACATTCTAATTACATCATGTTGTAAAAATTCTGCATTATCCAATCCTTGAAGAAACAATTTCCCGGATTAACTGTCCAGAAATTTCAGTTCCATCAAAGCTAAAACCTTGATCAAGCGTTTTTCAAGAAAAAGTATCTCATGAAAGGACAACAATGACATACCTATGGATTTTGATGTTAACGTAACTTCATTGTGATAATTAAAGCGATCGGCGGTGAACTTGCTTAACCCTCTTGTTCACAAGATGAAAGAATCTCAAGATCAACTGGAATATGTTTCTTGAGAACATATTTCCAAACCATGGAATATAACGGGAGTTTTTGACCCAATAAGAAAATATGCTCGGCCTTGTAGTTATACCCATTTCCAACAAAACAGCAATGAAAGCCTTCATTTCAGACAATATAACTGGGCGCCACTGCTGTGCTCTGGCATATGATGACAAGACATGATTTCTCATATGTGCTTGTCTCTGTAGTTATGAGATTCAATAATTGAGCCGTGAAAAATAAAATAAAAATACGCAATAGGTTTGCGTCCGACGAAGGGGCGTGTCTTGGGCCAGGAGAATCATAATAATCAGGTTAGGGTTGGTATTTTGCATCTTGACGTAATTGAATTTCACGGAAAACAGGAAATTGATGCTGTTGGATATTGTTACAGCCGTCATCATCATCAGTACTGTCACTCAGACGGTCATTACCACTTTCAATGTTTATACTCGGACAATGAGCACGTGGTTGAGTGTTTACAGAAAACTCGCCATTATCACTCCCAATAACACTTTCACTTTCGCCTTCCTCACTTGTTGGAGGAATGAATTCCTCATCAGAGTCTTCAACATCCTCTTCTTCACTAAAATTTATTAAGATATATAGCCAGTTCGTCGTCGTTAACAAAATAACTTCTCCCGCTAGTTGCCATTTTACTCACGCGGCACGGAAATCATATGTCGTAGATGAACACGGACTTCAGAAATTCACTGCATGATAGTGAATGAATTTACGCACTATCTAGCGGCGTAGTTAAAATCTAATGACAATTCTCTATGGACTCGACACATAAGATGTTGCAATCTGACGGCCCAAGTTGTACTAACTCATATAGAATTGCGCGCTATCCAAACAACGATATATCGTGGTTGGCACTTTACGCATATATACGAAACAACGATATATCGTTGTCTGGCTCTCTACGGGTTAAGGGACCATCTTAGCATCGCATTCAGCTAGTGTTATTTAGGGAATCCTTGGAAATCATAAAGCAGAGTGGCCACAACAATTGGAAGGAGACACAAGCATATTTCAACAGCTCTACTTGAAGATAGAACGAGTTTCATCCAATGTTCGTACTTATAAAATATCTACATTATGTCCAGGGTTAGATGTTTATTTCTGACATTTTTCTATCCTATTGCCGAACAGGTTTTCGGCACTTCCCACAGGGCACTATATAATACAGACAGACTTTCAGACAGAAATGAAATTGCTCCTTCCTAACACGAATCTAGTATTTTAATCGGATACGAATGCGTTCTCGAGACCAGAAGAAATATTGACTTTACAAATATAAAGCCATTACTGTTTTGGTAATAATCAAGGACAGAGATTTTTACGTTAACATTTTTATGTTAAAATGTCTTTATAAAAACAGCATTTGTTTTATGTGCACAGCGTAACATTTAAAAAGGTCATATCATTTCCCACTCACAATGGCTTGTGCAGCGAGCGTGTTTTCCAGCTGAGCTATAAGTCACAAATAAACTGAAATTTCTGGAGCTTTGATGGGTTTATTTTCTCTATCCATTCTGCTTATGATTAGTGACAGGTAGAATTGAATATTTAATGCATTGGAAAACTTTTGAGAATCAATACTTGCATTCAAAACCATATCCTAGAGTTCAACATAACCTTTAAAAGTCGATGTAGGCCTAATTTACGGGGTAGAAGATTTCCAGAAATTTACTACAAAGAGTACGGTATACCTGTGACCAAATTAAATGAAAGATTAAAAGAAGGGATTTCGCTATCAAGTTGAGCGCTTTTGTATCTGATCTGCCGTATTTGATTAGATAACAGAATTAAAAACTACTTGCGATCGATTGTTGTTCAGCTTGGCGTTATTTATTAGATATTTCGATGAGCTTGGCTGATCAAAGCTGCTGACATGAAAGAAGTTTTCAAGGGAAACTGACGAAGTTTCCCTGGTAAAAGTGAATGTAAAGCATAGAGATTTGTAACTTTGTATTTTTGCTAAGTCAGGAATTGAATGTAAAGAAAGGAAGGATCTTGAAGTGCATAATTCTGAATTAGATTTTGAACTAACTTCAGTGGAATTTAAGCTTCCCTATGGTAAAAGGGTAATTCTGTTAACCGTGTACCGTTCACCGGATGCTGATGTGGAAATTTTCTTAGAAAAATTAGATCAAGTCCTTCATAACATTTTCGGTAGGAATAGCAGCGCAGAAGTAATACTTTGTGGTGATTTTAACATAGATTTTGCTGAAGAAAACCTTCCATCAACATCACAACTACTGCATGTTCTTCAAAGCTGTAATCTAAAACACTTCATTTTTACACCCACCCGGGTAACTGCCACCTCAGCTACAACGATAGACAACATTTGTATTAATTTCCATTGTTCTAAAATGCAAGCATCCAATATAAATTTTGGATTATCAGATCATCATGCTCAAATTTTACAACTAGAATTTGAGAATGCTAGCAAGCATTCAACCAAAATAAAGCAAGCACAATTAACTCGTTTTTTCTCTGCAGCTGCATGTGGCAGTTTCATTGAAAGCCTTAAACTTCAGACCTGGACTCCAATAACATTCGGTCATAGCATTGACCAAAAGTATAGAACCTTTTTAAGCATTTTTTTAACGGAATTTGAATTACACTTTCCAAAAAAACTTGCAGTAATTAATGAATCTTCAAAAAAGCCATGGATCACGAAGGGTATACGGATCTCAAGTCAAAAATGTAAATTACTAAGTAGATTAGCACAGCAGAGTTGTGACCAGGTTTTTTGTAAGTATGTTAAAAACTACAAATCAGTCTATCGAAGAGTTCTTAGGATGGCTAAGATAATGCACAATAACAAGAAAGTTAAAGAGTCGTGCAATAAATCACGAACCATATGGAAGGTAATCAAGGGAGAAACCAACAGACATGCAGTTGGAAATAAAGTTGCTGCCATAAAAAATGATAAGGGAATACAAATGAATGACCCTCATCATTTGGCTAATTATATAAATGATTTCTTTCTATCCCTACCATACAAACTTGAAAATGCAAATAAATCAGATGTATTACCAGAACTCCCAACCTTTGTGCAAAACTCTATGCAGTTAACTCCAGTAACAGAACTGGAAGTTTTTAAAATCATACAATCTTTGAAGAACAAAACTTCCACAGGTGTAGATGAAGTTCCCACTAAACTCATTAAAAAATGTGCTCCCTATCTGGTACAGCCTTTAAATTATCTCATCAATGAATCATTTTCTAGTGGTCAGTTCCCTAATCTCCTAAAAATAGCTAAAGTTATCCCAGTCTTTAAAAGTGGAAACTTACACGATTTACATACAGTAACTACAGACCAATATCAATACTTACTGTTATTTCAAAAATATTTGAATGTGCTATGAAAGATCGGCTTACTAAATTTTTAATCAAATATAACTTGTTAAATAATGCACAACATGGGTTCAGAGCTGGCAGAAGTACTTTGTCTGCTTTATCACATTTTACACAGTTGGTCGTAAATGCTCTTGACAATGATGAAACTGTGATAGGACTATTTCTTGACCTTTCAAAGGCATTTGATACTGTTGATCATGAAATATTGTTGCACAAATTATATCAGATTGGAGTTAGAGGAATTGTTAATGACTGGTTTAGATCATACCTGAATAAACGATCCCAGTTTGTTGAAATTATACATTGTAACAGTAAAGGGCATAATGAGACATATCACTCTCAGGTAAAAAGCATAGACTTAGGTATTCCGCAGGGTAGTATTTTGGGGCCTGTTCTTTTCTTGATCTATGTGAATGATCTTCCTCACAATAATCAAGTAGAAACAGCAGTTCTGTATGCTGATGATACAAACATAATTATTAATAATCCTGACCCTACGTCTATAGAAACTACAGCAAATACAGTCCTGTCTAGGTTAGAATCATGGTTCAGGAAAAACAAATTAACATTGAACTTTAAAAAGACCCAATACATGGAATTCAAGGCATCTAACTACCATGACAAAACTGCAAAAAAACACAACCTTATATTAAATGCAAATGTAATTGAAAGTACGTTGACCACAAAATTTTTAGGTGTCCATATAGATGAAAAATTAAGATGGGATTGTCATATTAAAAAAATAGGGAAGTCTCTGAGTTCTGTTTGTTTTGCCTTAAGGATTTTGTCTAATAGTTGTAGTGAAGAATATGTTAGAATGGCATATTTTGGATATTTCCATTCTGTCATCACTTATGCTATTGGTCTCTGGGGCTGTTACAAATCAAATCTTGATGTTATTTTTCGAATACAGAAACGAGCTATCAGAATTATATTGAGACGTAACAGGTTAGATCATTGCAGACCATTATTTAAGAGACTAAGAATACTCCCAGTACCAAGTATATACATCATGCAATGCATTCTACACGTGAAAAAAAATATTGATCACTTCAGAAAGAATTTTGACAATCACAATTACCAGACGCGAACAAGAAATAATATTTTTATCGAACACAAGAGTAAAACCATTGCCTTGAGACATGTAGACTCTGTTGGAATCAGATTGTATAATAAGCTTCCAAATACGATTAAAGATATTAGTCCCGTCAGTTCATTTACCACAGCTTTAAAAAATCTCCTGCTGAGTAGCTGCTTCTACAGTACAGAAGAATACATGATGAAGTGCTGGTAATGATGCTACTACTTATTAACTTGTAATCTAGTATATAGCCTTAAAAATATGTTAATGTCACATTGACTATGTTCACATTATTAACACCACACCAATATATTTTTATTTTGTCTTGTAAATATTGGTTATTAATAATATTTAAAAAAATTAAGATGTGCTGTCCTAACATTGAGGTATGTGGTGTTTCTGTTCTTCTTCCTTTTTCAAAATGTTCATTGTTGTGCATATATTATTGTTAGTATTAGGAAATCACTTGACAACTCCTATACTGTTGGCATATTTCAAAATATGTAATTGTACAGTCTATGGAAGCTAAATAAATGAATGAATGAATGAATGAATAACTCGTGTAATTAATGTTTGAAGCCGGCCGTGCAGACTAGCTTGCCTGCCTCTCACCCATAGGCCCTGGGTTTCATTCCCGGCCACGTCAGGCATTTTTACCTGGCTATGAGGGCTGGTTCTAGGTCCACCAGCTTACGTGACTACCGTTAATTGAGGAGCTATCTAAAAGTGAGATGGCGACCCCGGTCTAGAGAACTAGGAATAACAGCCGAGAGAATTCGTCACACTGACCATGCGTCACCTTGTAATCTGCAGACCTTTGGGCTTAGCAGTAGTCGCTTGGTAGGCCAAAGCCCATTAGGGCTGTAGTTTGGTTTGTTTCAGAGGTGTTTGTTACATTATAATTATTCGCATTGAATTATTATTATGTTTAGCCAAATTGCTGATGGTTTTAATTCATTCCCGGATTTTCTGTTTCTTACTTCTTTTTCCGTGGTCACCCCAGAAACGGAGAATCGAGGTTCCACTGTATTTACAATACCATTTATATGATTACCCCAATGGAGATCTTTCCTTATATTAACACCTAGGAACTTACAATGATTCCCATAAGGAACTTTCACCCCATCAACACAGTAATTAAAACTGAGAGGACTTTTACTATTTGTGAAACTCACAACCTGACTTTTAACCCCGTTCATCATCATACGATATGTGATCAAAAGTATCCGAACACCTGGCTGAACATGATGTACAAGTTTGTGGCACCCTCCATCGGTAATGCTGGAATTCAATATGGTGTTGGCCCACCCTTAGCCTTGATGACAGCTTCCACTCTCGCAGGCATATGTTCAATCATGTGCTGGAAGGTTGCTTGGGGAATGGCAGCCCATTCTTCACGGAGTGCTGCACTGAGGAGAGGTAGCGATGTCGGTCGGTGAGGCCTGGCACGAAGTTGGCGTTCCAAAACATCCCAGAGGTGTTATATAGGATTCAGGTAGGGACTCTGTGCAGGCCAGTCCAACAGGGATGTTAAAGTCGTGTAACCACTTCGCCATAGGCCGTGCATTATGAACAGGTGCTCGATCGTGTTGAAAGATGCAATCGCCATCCCAAAAGTGCTCTTCAACAGTGGGAAGCAAGAAGGTACTTAAAACATCAATGTGGGCCTGTGCTGTGATAGTGCCATACAAAACAACAAGGGGTGCAAGCCCCCTCCATGAAAAGCACGACACACCATAACACCACCACCTCCGAATTTTACTGTTGGCACTACACATGCTGGCAGGTGACGTTCACCGGGCATTCGGCATTCCCACACCCTGCCATCAGATCGCCATATTGTGAACCGTGATTGATCACTCCAGACAATGTTTTTTCACTGTTCAATTGTTCAAAGTTTATGCTCCTTACACCAAGCAAGGCGTCATTTGGCATTGCCCTGCATAATGTGTGGCTTATGGGCAGCTGCTTGACCATGAAATCCAAGTTTTCTCACCTCCTGCCGAACTGTCATAATACTTGGAGTGGATCCTGATGCAATTTGGAATTCGTGTGTGATGGTCTGGATAGATGCCTGCCTATGACGACCCTCTTCAACTGTCGGCGGTCTCTGTCAGTCAACAGACAAGGTCGACCTGTACGCTTTCATGCTGTACGTGTCCCGTCACATTTCCACTTCACTATCACATCAGAAACTGTGGACCTAGGGATGTTTAGGAGTGTGGAAATCTCGCGTACAGACTTCTGACACAAGTGATAACCAATCACCTGACCATGTTCGAAGTCCATGAGTTGCGCGGAGCGTCCCATTCTGCTCTCTCACGATGTCTGCTGACTACTGAAGCCACTGATATGGAGTACCTGGCAGTAGGTGGCAGCACAAAGCACCTAAGATGAAAAACGTATGTTTTTGGGGGTGTCCAGATACTTTTGATCACATAGTGTACCATTGCAAACTGTACTTTTCACAACATTACCGAGAACATTTTACAGTTTCTCACAATACTGTAACTTACTTATTACTCTATACAGAATAACATCACCCACAAAAAAAGCCTTATCTCTGATTCCACTTCTTTACTCATATCATTTATATATATAAGAAAACATAAAGGTCTAATAATACTGCCTTGAGGAATTCCCCTCTTAATTATTACAGGGTCAGATAAAGCTTCATCTACTCTAATTCTCTGAGATCTATTTTCTAGAAATACAGCAACCCATTCAGTCACTCTTTCGTCTAGTCCAATCGCACTCAATTTTGCCACTAGTCTCCCATGACCCACCCTAACAAATGCCTTAGACAGGTCAATCGCGATACAATCCATTTGACCTCCTGAATCCAAGATATCTGCTATATCTTGCTGGAATCCTACAAGTTGAGCTTCAGTGGAATAACCTTTTGTACAACCGAACTGCCTTGTATCAAACCAGTTATTAATTTTGCAAACATCCCTAATATAATCAGAAAGAATACTTCCCCAAAGCTTACATGCAATGCATGTCAAACTTACTGGCCTATAATTTTCAGCTTTATGTCTTATTACCCTTTCCTTTATACACAGGGGCTACTATAGCAACTCTCCATTTATTTGGTATAGCTTCTTCATGCAAACAATAATCAAATACAGTAGAAATCCGGTATAGCAAGTACAGCATATAGCGAGAACTCCATTATAATGGCAGCTTTTTTCTGTCCCTTGAAAATCCCTATGTTAAACTGTGTATTATCCTTTGGTAACAGCGAGAACTCTACCAATGATGCATCCGTTATTACGAACGATTAAGCGTGCGTAATTTTTTCCATTATCAATATTTATGCACTCCAGCGATTATATTGAATGTGATTGATCATCTTCGGTATAGATTTTTCGCCATGTGCACTAACTAGCTCTCTCGTCGACATTTGAACTTGAAGGCAATTTCGGAGTCGATTAGCAATAATCGTTGGCTGGTGTTCTATAAGCACAATTCGAAATGAAAAAGAACTTGTTTTCGTAATAAATGCGTAAATAACATGGCCAATAGCAGTAGTTAACTCATTAGAAATAAAGGCTGAAGTAAATGATCGCTAAATTTTAAAACTATGTACTGACATTAAGCAAGAATGCGATAAACCTCAAGATACGGTGCAGAGTTGATGATCGATTTTGAAGGTTAGTTTATTCAGTAAAACCTCTTTATGCATTTCTGCAGGGGACAATGAAAGATAATGCATTAAGCGAGAAAATATACTATGGAACACACAAATAAAAACTATCCAACACAAATATATAAACACTTCATGTGTTTTTCCCCAACATGTATGCATTTTACGTCATGTATGTACGGGTACAGAGAAAGATATAGGCTATCTACTGTTTCTGAAGATGCGATGAGAGTATTAAAAGACATGATAAGAATGAGAGATAATATGAAAAACTTTCCCAATGAGGCTTATTAAAAAACAGTGTGTAAAATATCTGATAACAAAAATAATAAAATTTGCAGTGGGGCAGTGTAAAATATCAGTGCATTATTGCAGATCACACTCTTCAACCATGAATTATTTGGCGGTTAAACTCAGCCATGTGCGAGAGAAATTACTTTAACCGTCATCTTGAATGCGACAACAGTTTGATCGACTTAAGTCGAAACTCGACAGTGCGAGCTTCTACATACGCACCAGCGTTGAAAGACACAAATGCCTATTCACTTCCTGAATTTGCCACTGTTAATAAACGATTACACGAATTTTTCAGTATCTATAATGGGGCTATCACAAGACAAATATGCACTAAGCAAGTCAACTTCACACGATTGTGTTCCTAATCCTTACGTAGTCTATCATGCGACAAATATTTGCTACCTTTCACTGCATCACTCAACACAAAATACATTTCTAACTTCTGAATGGAATGCGGAATATAAACAAAAACAGGTTTACTGGGTTATTCAGTAATATCAAGAAAAACTGGAGAGCAAAACTGAACTTTCCTCAGAATAATGGCTTGATTCCCATAGCTATAATTTATTCTCTAAAAATATACAAATGAAACCGATGATAATAATAATAATAATAATAATAATAATAATAATAATAATAATAATAATAATAATAATAATAATAATAAACCAAATACTGACAATAATATCTCTCACTTCTACATATAGTGCGAGGGTGTGATGTACTATGTACTATCACAAAGTACCTATACATACGCTTCCATTTTTCACTAAAATTTCTATGACTGCCAATTATGCTTGCCATCATGTTATCTTTAGCTGACTTCTTTAAGAGATTCAATTTCCTAGTAAGTTCCGTCAATTTCTCCTTACTTCCATAGCGATTTCTAATTCTATTTCTTTCCAATCTGCATCTCCTTCTTAGTCTATTTACTTCTCTGTTATAATAAAGTGGGTCTTTACCATTCCTTACCACCTTTAAAACAAACCTGTTTTCACATTTCTCAATAACGGCTTTAAACACATCCTAGAGTCTGTTTATATTTTTATTTATGGTTTTCCAGCGATAATACACTGACTGACAGAGCAAATGCAACACCAAGAAGGAGTGGTTCGAAAGGGATGAAAGTTGGGGAAAAAACAGAGACGGCACGGACGAATAATTGATGTTTATTTCAAACCGATATGCAGGTTACACAATGCGCACGGCATCGACTCAGTAGGATGTAGGACCACCGCGAGCAGCGATGCACGCAGAAACACGTCGAGGTACAGAGTCAATAAGAGTGCGGATGGTGTCCTGAGGGATGGTTCTCCATTCTCTGTCAACCATTTGCCACAGTTGGTCGTCCGTACGAGGCTGGGGCAGAGTTTGCAAACGGCGTCCAATGAGATCCCACACGTGTTCGATTGGTGAGAGATCAAATGGTAATACTAAATTCCCATGAAGGGAATTAGATATTTTTCCACCAATAGAGCATATCAAAAATCAGATCAAAAATTGGATGTATGGCTTTTCAGGCGTTTGCTCTATTAACCAGCATTTCGTCTTAGGTCTGACACATCCCACTCTGACGAGTCTAGTGTCAGACCCTACCCACTGATGCTGGGGTGTATGCAGGTGAACTTATCAGAAGCCTCTTATGTGGCACAGTCTGATAACTGCATACGGGAGATAAAACTCCACAATGGAATTAATGCCCGCCTGGCAATTCCAAATGGTAATACTAAATTCCCATGAAGGGAATTAGATATTTTTCCACCAATAGAGCATATCAAAAATCAGATCAAAAATTGGATGTATGGCTTTTCAGGCGTTTGCTCTATTAACCAGCATTTCGTCTTAGGTCTGACACTAGACTCGTCAGAGTGGGATGTGTCAGACCCTACCCACTGATGCTGGGGTGTATGCAGGTGAACTTATCAGAAGCCTCTTATGTGGCACAGTCTGATAACTGCATACGGGAGATAAAACTCCACAATGGAATTAATGCCCGCCTAGCAATTCCAAATGGTAATACTAAATTCCCATGAAGGGAATTAGATATTTTTCCACCAATAGAGCATATCAAAAATCAGATCAAAAATTGGATGTATGGCTTTTCAGGCGTTTGCTCTATTAACCAGCATTTCGTCTTAGGTCTGACACATCCCACTCTGACGAGTCTAGTGTCAGACCCTACCCACTGATGCTGGGGTGTATGCAGGTGAACTTATCAGAAGCCTCTTATGTGGCACAGACGAAATGCTGGTTAATAGAGCAAACGCCTGAAAAGCCATACATCCAATTTTTGATCTGATTTTTGATATGCTCTATTGGTGGAAAAATATCTAATTCCCTTCATGGGAATTTAGTATTACCATTTGGAATTGCCAGGCGGGCATTAATTCCATTGTGGAGTTTTATCTCCCGTATGCAGTTATCAGACTGTGCCACATAAGAGGCTTCTGATAAGTTCACCTGCATACACCCCAGCATCAGTGGGTAGGGTCTGACACATCCCACTCTGACGAGTCTAGTGTCAGACCTAAGACGAAATGCTGGTTAATAGAGCAAACGCCTGAAAAGCCATACATCCAATTTTTGATCTGATTTTTGATATGCTCTATTGGTGGAAAAATATCTAATTCCCTTCATGGGAATTTAGTATTACCATTTGGAATTGCTAGGCGGGCATTAATTCCATTGTGGAGTTTTATCTC
Organism: Anabrus simplex; assembly: GCF_040414725.1. NCBI lineage: Eukaryota > Metazoa > Arthropoda > Insecta > Orthoptera > Tettigoniidae > Anabrus > Anabrus simplex. The sequence continues at coordinate 365,183,043 of NC_090269.1, read as the reverse complement.
CCGTATGCAGTTATCAGACTGTGCCACATAAGAGGCTTCTGATAAGTTCACCTGCATACACCCCAGCATCAGTGGGTAGGGTCTGACACATCCCACTCTGACGAGTCTAGTGTCAGACCTAAGACGAAATGCTGGTTAATAGAGCAAACGCCTGAAAAGCCATACATCCAATTTTTGATCTGATTTTTGATATGCTCTATTGGTGGAAAAATATCTAATTCCCTTCATGGGAATTTAGTATTACCATTTGGAATTGCTAGGCGGGCATTAATTCCATTGTGGAGTTTTATCTCCCGTATGCAGTTATCAGACTGTGCCACATAAGAGGCTTCTGATAAGTTCACCTGCATACACCCCAGCATCAGTGGGTAGGGTCTGACACTAGACTCGTCAGAGTGGGATGTGTCAGACCAAAGACGAAATGCTGGTTAATAGAGCAAACGCCTGAAAAGCCATACATCCAATTTTTGATCTGGTGAGAGATCCGGAGAGTACGCTGGCCACGGAAGCATCTGTACACCTCGCAGAGCCTGTTGAGAGATGCGAGCAGTGTGTGGGCGGGCATTATCCTGCTGAAACAGAGCATTGGGCAGCCCCTGAAGGTACGGCCGCAGCACATGCTGCACGTAGCGGTGGGCATTTAACGTGCCTTGAATACGCACTAGAGGTGACGTGGAATCATATGCAATAGCGCCCCAAACCATGATGCCGCGTTGTCTAGCGGTAGGGCGCTCCACAGTTACTGCCGGATTTGACCTTTCTCCACGCCGACGCCACACTCGTCTGCGGTGACTATCACTGACAGAACGGAAGCGTGACTCATCGGAAAACACGACGTTCCGCCATTCCCTCATCCAAGTCGCTCTAGCCCAGCACCATGCCAGGCGTGCACGTCTATGCTGTGGAGTCAATGGTAGTCTTCTGAGCGGACGCCGGGAGTGCAGGCCTCCTTCAACCAATCGACGGGAAATTGTTCTGGTCGATATTGGAACAGCCAGGGTGTCTTGCACATGCTGAAGAATGGCGGTTGACGTGGCGCGCGGGGCTGCCACCGCTTGGCGGCGGATGCGCCGATCCTCGCGTGCTGACGTCACTCGGGCTGCGCCTGGACCCCTCGCACGTGCCACATGTCCCTGCGCCAACCATCTGCGCCACAGGCGCTGCACCGTGGACACATCCCTATGGGTATCGGCTGCGATTTGACGAAGCGGCCAACCTGCCCTTCTCAGCCCGATCACCATACCCCTCGTAAAGTCGTCTGTCTGCTGGAAATGTCTCCGTTGACGGCGGCCTGGCATTCTTAGCTATACACGTGTCCTGTGGCACACGACAACACGTTCTACAATGACTGTCGGCTGAGAAATCACGGTACGAAGTGGGCCATTCGCCAACGCTGTGTCCCATTTATCGTTCGCTACGTGCGCAGCACAGCGGCGCATTTCACATCATGAGCATACCTCAGTGACGTCAGTCTATCCTGCAATTGGCATAAAGTTCTAACCACTCCTTCTTGGTGTTGCATTTGCTCTGTCAGTCAGTGTAGTTACTATTTTAAAACTCCCTCATGCCTGTTTTATCACCCATATGGTACTGCCTAATAGTCCTACTATAAAGACCTTCCTTTCTATCATATTTATTTTTAACTACAACAACAGCTTCGTGATCACTAATACCATCTATTACTTTCAGTTTCTTTATAGAGCTTATCTGGGTTTACCAGCACCATGTCCAGAACATTCTTCCTTCTAGATGGTTCCATCACTTTCTGAATCATCTGTCCTTCCCATATTAACTTACTTGCCATTTGTTGGTCATGCTTCCTGTCATTTGCATTACCTTCCCAATTGACGTTTGATAAATTATGATCTCCCACTACAATCACATTCCTTTCCATATCATTTCCCACATAGCTGATTATGTTATCAAATAATTCTGAATCAGCATCAGTGCTACCCTTTCCTGGACTGTACACTTCAAAGACATCAACTTGCCTATTATCTTTAGAAATGATCCTTACACCTAGAGTTTCATGTATGTCATCTTTAACTTTCTCGTAGCTTACAAATTCTTTTCTCACCAGAATGAATACTCCCCCTCCTACTATTCTTATCCTGTCTTGATACGGAAATTTTTTTTTTTTTTAAACTGGAACTGCTACTTTACAGATGGGTTATAATTGAAGGGTATGTAAAAGCTTAAATGATGCAGTTAATGAGTGCCATTCTCAGAATAAACATATGTTGGAGAGTTCCAAGATATACGCAATAGGAGATTATTATATTGGAACATATCCAATAAACGAGCACAAAGGGTTAACAATGGATCCCATGCCAACATAAAACATCTATTACCTCAATTGAATACTGGAAAGAGTTGGTCATCTCATATTTAACAGAAAAATGTAGAGTCACCAGAGTCCCTGCATCAATATCATCTCGAGTTATTTCTCCATAGGTAACAACCATTAGTGGAGGATAGATACGGCCTTCTTCCTCCTTATTTTGGACCTTCACTCTGAAATGTAACAACATAAAATGGGTATATTATTCATACAATTTTCAAAAGGTTGTAACACAAAAGTGGAAAGCAAATGAAGATTATGAAATGCATTAAATGGTAGGATTAACATATTATTATTAATCGTATAGTACACATTTTACAGAATACAAAATTGATCACAATCTAAAATCTAATTTCAAAATGTAGTCTACTGCTGCAGAAGTCACAGAGATGAAATCCTTGATGTCTCCTCTGTAGGCTCTTATAGGACAATTTCCAAGTTCTCAGAAAACATTTAAGAAACTGCTATGTAAACAGGTGATAAGAAATCTAAAATCTGGGCAATAACCCTGATTGATTGATTGATTGAATGATTGATTGATTGATTGATTGACTGATTGATTGATTGATTGATTGATTGATTGATTGATTGATTGATTGATTGATTGATTGATTGATTGATTGACTGATTGATTGATTGACTGTATTGAGAATGACGAGCTTCACTGTCTACCAAATCCATAGTCACACTTTGGAGAAGGTAGCTTGTTCCACTTTGAACAGAGAGTCTGCACAGACTCCAGGGTTGGTCTTGAACCTGTTCAGTTTTGACCACATCCCATGAGACAGGTCAAATCCAGGAACTTCAGATGTGACTGATGGCATGTCTTGATACTCCTGAGGAGTAAAAATCTTCCAATCATTGGACTACTGTCAGTCACACTATGAACTCGCTGATTAGTCTCACAGCTGTCTTCATAAGGGATTACCTTGAATGAAGTCTGGTTAGACAACCATCAGACATGTCAGCATGAATAGGAAGATGTTGATTTTGCAGTAACTTGTGGTACTCTTTAAGCAGAATACAGTATTACACCTGCAGAGGTGAGCTGGAGAGATATAGATAGCTCAGAACTGGAAACCACCGAGTAGGGGTGCACTTAATAATACCAAGATCAGTTGCTCCCTTGTTTTGTTGATTTCAACATCAATCTTCCTGATGTGAGGACTGTTTATCATCAATTATTATCAATGGTTTGCATTTAGGGCTGTCACCCTGGAGGTAGATTCCCTATCAATTGTTTACCTAGTTTTTTTTCTTAAATATTTTCAAACAACTTCAAAATTTATCAAACATTTCCCTTGATAATTTATTCCAACCCTTACTCCTCAACCTATAAATGAATATTTGCCCCAATCTGACAAGACCAGAAAAATAAAATGTGTCTATACAGAAACACTAAGTACTGGGGTCTCACGACACATTTTGTGAATCGAACACACTTACTGAGAGTGAAACAGACCGAACACACAAATACAATCACAAAAATACACTAATATATCAGACCGACTGAAACATAAGGTCTGACTCCTGCCTTCATCTTGCCAAACTTGAAAATTTTCAATTGTTGGCAATCCTTTTTACATGGTGGACATAATACCTGATTGTCTCTTTTAAACAGTGCCCCTTTTACATAATAGAATACTGACTTTAAACCAGATCATTAAAAAGAAAGGAATAAGATAATGCTATACAGTAGAACCTTATTAAGATGTTCCTTCAGAGGACAACAAAACAGAACGTGTTATGTGAGAAAATGTACTACTGAATATATGAATAAAAACTATCCAACAGGGATATGGAAACACTAGATAAGACGTTTTCCGACATGAGGGCATCTTATGTCATGTATCTACGGGTACAATGAAAACTATATCTACTGTTTCTAAAGATGAGAGGAAAGTATTAAAAGGTGTGAAAAACAACAGAGAAGTGCTTATAATATAAGAAGTGCACTGAATGGAGTGAAAAATACCAAACAACAAATATGAAAACATGTGCAGGGGGGCCAATAAAAATAGCTCTTTCTAAAACAAATGTTGGTAGAAAACTTTTATCTCAGAGCAGTGGGTTATTAAACATTATTTTTTGGTCACACTCTTAGACAATGAATTTGAGGTTATACTCATCCAAGAGCGACCGAGAGGAATGTGTCTGGACGACATTTTCAATAAACTTCGACCAACTCAAATAATTGAGTCATAACTCCAAGATGCGAGTCCAACATTTGCGACTTCTGCACGCTTTAAGATGCAGAGGCCAGTCCACTTTCTGACAAATTTTAACTTTGTTTTCATCAGTAAGGCATTTCACGACTTTCTCCATATCCATAACTAGGCTATCTCAAGACACATATGCACCACACTAGCCCATTTCACACAATTATGTTCCTAATCCAGATATAGGCTACTGTATCTTATGACAAATATTCGCTACACTTCACTGTACCACTCAACAAAAAATAAATTTCTAACTTCGGAATGGAATGCAAAATACAAGCACTAGGCTCACTGTGTTATTCAGCAATCTCGCTGCTAACCAGCTAGCCAAACTGAACATTCCGGAGACTAATAGCTTGCTCTGTGAAGGTGCAACTTTTCCTATGAAGTTCAGGAATTCAAAGACTTTTCCCGTAATCATGCCACTGGGGCGACGGGTCTTACCTGAGTTGGAAAACACGTTTCTTTTGCAAGGGATGACAAATAACATTTTCAGAACTAGGAATAAAGTGATCATACTAAGCAGTAATAGCGAAAATTTGTGACGCGATAAGCAAGGTATTTTTATATAGATTTAATACAATGAAAATCGGGACTTAGAATTTACGACGTGCTAAACCGGAAAACGTGTTAATGAAGAACACACTAATGAGGTTTCGCTGTACTTCATGTAGGCAGTTCTAATGCGGCAGAAGGCCTGAATCTGACAGTAATATCAGTGGTGTTAGAGCCATTAAAAATTATCTAGTAGTAGCTGTTCAATGAAAATATATTTCTGAAAATAAAACAAAAATAATTTAGATTTACTTGGTATGGCAATGAAAGTGAAGCAAAACCTGAACACATAGCATTTACAAAATTATTCTGAATGACTGTATGATATCTGTGAAATTTAAATAACTGTCTGTCTCTATCACACCTGATCTTCTGCTTCATGGAATAACTGGCCCAGTATCTAGTTTGTTTTCTCCTTCACCTGGTATCCATTACATTGGGCATCTGCCCTTATTTTTTTTACCTTGGATATAAACATTTTACAGGCTCATTCTGTCAACACATTCTGTAATAAGCCTGAAGAAATGCACAATTCCTTGAAAACATATGCAGGATAGCCTTCTTTGTAATTTAAGTTCACTTAGGATCAAGATTTTACATAATATTTTCTCCGTTCATGATATTTTTAACATCACCCTATCTGTCCACATATCGAAAACAATTCTTCTTCTTTGAAAACACTCAAGCATTAAAAGTAAAATTGTTGAGTATTTTCAATGATGTGGAGAATAAATGAATAAAGAAATCAAAGATGTTTCTAAATGTAGGTTCAGCAACTACAACGGCCTTATTACTACTACTAAAATGTTTTCATTCCTCCCCTGAAGGGGGAGGCGGGCCTCTTAGATGGTGACACCTTCTCTCAGGCCAGGAGATTTGTTATGGTGAAGGAGATGCTCGGAGAAGGTGATGGGGTTGGAAGCCGTGGCCTATATTAGCAACTGTCCCAGCATTACCCTTGGAATGGCCTTAGAAACTTCATATATTATTAGTCTACTTATTGCAAACAGTCTGTAGATGTGATCTTAATACTTCCAGCTGCTAAAGATATATAGTAGTTAAAACATTTGATACAAAATTATCAAAGGATATTGATTTAAAACCACTTTCAGACAATACAGTTATTCAACATATTAACCACAATTCAACAGATCATCTCAAGGAGTTTTGTCATTGTTTTGTGGAATCAGCATTGACCAAAAGGATAAAACAATGAACAGAATCCATAAATCATCTCAAGGAGTTCTGTCATATGGGTTGTTTCTAAAATCGTTGTTCTGTGGAATCAGCAAACGGGTAAAACAATCAACAGAATATCTATATGATAACTATGGTCTTTGAAATTTTTAGGAGAAAAATCTAAAATTACCTTATTTCACAGGACTTCAGATAACGAACAACAGATGGCATTTCATCTTGTTCTATCTTCTCGTTCTCTAGCACCGCTTTGATACCGCTCACTTTATCCACAAAAAAGAAACGCCTCGTGAGCATCCACTGGGAGCGATCAGAAGCCTGTAATTAGAATGTTGAAGGTTTCATTCTAATGCTTCTAATGTTTTCTACAATCAAAGCTATCTACCATAACAAAGAGAATAATAACAATGTTTGTTTGAGTTTTAGGAGCAAAGTAAATGTTGTACAATGGAAAAGATATTTAAAGCCATTATTATAAAATTGCACATTTCTTTCTAAAGCTAAATCATATCACAAATCACAGTAACTGTGTTATATCGTCCGATAATGCTGCAGCACTGGAAATCTACAATGTGCACTGGAAGGCCAAGGCAATGGGCATCTCAAGGCTAGCCTTAAACAAGGTCGGGGTACAGGAATTGACAGCAGGGTTATAATCAAGATAAGCACATAGAATGTAGCATTCTAGTATTCTATTACGCACAAATTGAACACAAACATGTATTGCAAACAACTAACATCCTTAAAATTACTGAATTTACTCACATATTAGACCCCATTTTGTCCATTTTTATAGCTGCATATAGTAAACATAACAATTAGGCTTACATAACAGCAAATGGTGAAAACATGACTTTTAGTCCCACATATATGTGGTATATATTTCCATTTGTTAAGGAATCAACCTCCTATTGGATGCCATTAAAACAAGGTAATACACACAAAATTAGAATTATAAACTTATATTAGTTAAGGAAATATCTAATGAAGATATGGTATTACAGTATAACTACAGTCTGTCTCACCATGTTTGAGAGTCGAAGAAAGCAACTGCAAGCACGTGTTTTTGGAAATACTATCTGTTTCAAAACATTTCTCTTTCATTCACTAGACTGTTTCGCCTGAGCAAAACCGTTTTCATTTCCTATTTGGAGAACAACCTTTCATCTTTCCAAATTTTTGTAGTAGTGTACCATTCATTTAGCCATGTTTCATCAAGGAAATAAATAGATCTATCCTCTTCACAAAATTGCTTAATCAGACGTAAATACTTCATTCTCCACAACACTATTTCATTATTTCAATAAGCACCTACTAGCGATTTTGAGACACGCAAGTAAAGTTTATAATTTTCAAAAGTCTGTGAAGAATTGAACAAGAAAATGTAGGCAATGTATCGTCACTATTAACTGAAGCTAATATTTTATTAAGAGTTGGCATTTCATTTCTTAAAAAGTAGTCGTGGATTTTTCCCTGGATGTCTTATGTAAAACTGTCATATTTTTCACTTAACATTGTCACTTTACGTGTTTTCTTAAGAGTAACCAGTTTCCTTCAATCTTAAATTCTTTCCTAGCATGGAAAATACTCGCGTTATAAATACCTGTTACATCGGCCATTGCACGTGTTACTTCATCTAGAGTATTTTCAGGATTTTCTTAATGAGATTTGGAAAACTCATTTAACACACATGTCTTCTCGTCACTCATTAGTGGTTTACTGGTTTGGTTCTCAAATGGTTTACAATTACGGCACTTTCTCGCACATACAAAAACTGGACGTTTGAACTTCCAACTAATTAAAAATTATGAATGATAAACGTTGTATAGTATTTTTATTTACAATTAACTTACAACAAGCAAACAGGAAAACTAGACACATGTGCTTCGGATCAACAAACACTGAGCTGCTGGGTTCAAAGAACAACGTTTGCGTAATGGATTGTCATTTCCTGCAAACTCTTCCGTCAGGTGACTTGCCTCCCTACTGTTGATAAACTTAACCATGATAGGTTAAAATGACTGTTTGAACCGTATTGACTAGTTTGAATGTAGTACAGAAATATTTAAAATAGTTATATTGGAATCAGCCTTGTCAATAACTTATTAATGAAAGAAAATTATTTATTCAACCAAACATGCTTCAGGAATTTAACCATTCCCTTCATTCCCAACATTTTAAATATTTCTGTACTGCATTGCCTCCCTACATCAGGGAGATGTAACGTATTTGTGTGTATATGTGGAAAGAATAAGTAATACTCAAATTATACTGTTAATAATGAACAAAAGCATCATATGTTAGGCACGTTACATTTCTTCCAAACTATGTAAGTTGAGCAACGTTAATTTTTATGCAGATGTTCATATAGGGAGTGCATTCATAAAACCAAACCTCACACAGATTACATACTCTGACCCTCAAACATGGTGAGATAGGCTGCAGAGCAATACTTCCATGCGGTATAGATGGTATCTTAGAATCCTGATGGCGCCTCAGAGGACGAGAGTAATGATTTCGGGATGCGCTCTATTGGAAGTTGGAAGTGCTTGCACGTGTTGGCAAAGTGACATGGTACAATACCACAAGCTACAACCATTATCCTTATTACTTCGATGTCCTGAAGATGGTACTTACATTTGTAGTAAGGGATAGAGGGTTTGTATTTGTTCATCTTTTCTGGGTTAACCTCCTCTGGCTGACTGCTATGGTGGTCAAACCTGGCAGTCAGATCTAAAATGAATTCCTAAGAATTGTTGTTCTTAAAGGCTATGATATCAATTCTCTGCAAACTGCCGTTTATGGCCAGTCCATGTACCTCCTCATGTACATTGAGAATACCTTCTTTCTCAGTTCTTTGGTGATGAATATCCCGATCTGGTGGTGCCGCATGTTCCTCAGGAGCAAACCGCATCTGCAGAATCGCAGGACATTATTAAGAGTTTCTTTCTCTCTGTGGCAATGCTGACAGAGGTTGTAAAAACTTGAAGCAATAAATGTACATATCTCCAATCCATGTCAAATTCACCACACAATCATACCAAGTGGCATTCAAATATAAACAACTGTCATAATGAAAACACATGACCATACAACTGTATTCCAAATTGCAGATGGCATTCCCATCACCATACACCCATGACAACAATAGTTGTCCGTGCCCTTACCACAGGCTTTTATCATTCCAACATCAACTGGAACCATGTTAACATTCTGCTATGGCACAGAAAAGACACCTGGCAAATTCACTGATATGAAGGGCAATAAGAAGAATGGAAGCTAGACAGTCTCAAGCTGATGTGGCCAGATGGCTTAATGTGCATCATTCTGTTGTTTCTTGTATGTGTGTGTATGATCATTTAGGTTGGTTACGTTAGCTTTTTTTTAGCGATGTGAATTTTGACTGCTTTATATTCAAAATAAAAGTAAATCTTTGAATCTTTAAATTAGCATTTATCATGACAATAACATACATAGATATTACAGTCAATTAAAATTATTTTCAAGGTCCACCTATTCAATACAATGACATTTTGTTGTGATTCAATCACATGTCAAATGGTCAAATGGTACTAGTTTCGGCATCTATGTGCCATCATCAGCCTTAGGTACAAATTAAACAAAAATATACATATTCCTAAAACATCTAAAACACATTTTAACACATTATAAAATACATTACTGTGATGATAGATGAAATAAGTTAAAATTATGTTACAATTAATTGCCGTAATATAAAATTCTTAAAATTCCAGCAGTTCGTTATATGTCCAGTCTATGTACATCTGGAATAAGTGAATTTGGGCTGTTTTATGCTGTCTATGCGAGTTCCACTTATACATTTATACACTTATATTGACTGTTATCCCACTTCAATACAGAACCCAATGAAATTCATAACTATAAATATATAGATATTCTCTATTTCAAAATAAAAGTAAATCCTTGAATATAAAGGAAGCAATCAAAATCCACATCACAAAAAAGGCTAACGTAACCAACCTAAATGACCACACACATTTTAAAAAATCCCCCCTCTTCACTTTACATAACATCTGGACAACACCTACTCTTTAAATTAGCATTTACATTATAACATGAAGAAGGTCAATAACCTTTTCTCCCCAGTGTTGAAAGAAGTTTCCACAGCGCTCCACTCGCTGCTCCCCAACTTCCCCCTCCCCTCCCCATGGTACAGTATAGTATATTGTACCAGGAAAGATGTCTGTCTTTGAGGTGCTGACACTAGCTTGAAGAGCATGGACTATTTCTGAGGGTGTGGCGTGAAAACATTGGAGTTGGTACAGAGAGGGGTATTAGTTCACTGAACTTAGATTTTTTTGATAATCTGATTTTATTGTTCATTGAAGACAAATTAATATCACCTTTCATACAAGTTAGATTTTTTTTGATAATCTGATTTTATTGTTCATTGAAGACAAATTAATATCACCTTTCATACAAGTTGAGTTGAAGTGTTGTAGCAGACTGGAATCTCCGGACTCTGGGATGGTTGCTGGGCACGGCCTGGACAGGAACCACGCCCGTCCTGGATGTGAAGTTCTCGACGCTCTGGAATTTCTCTAAGTTTTGGAATTTCTCGAAGTTCTCGAGGATTTGAGAGTTCTCGATTCTCAAGGCGCACACCTTCTGGGGTTCGATCTCCCACGACAATGTTGATGAAAGGTGAGGCGTGATTCACACGTAAGTTCCCCGTACGTCATTCAACTTACTTGTAGCACTGTTAAATAGATTGACCTTTAAATTATTACGTTCCCTCATTGCAAATGAAATATGTCAAGTGTTACTAAAATCTTGATTCAAACACCTCGCTGAATCGTAAATGTTCATAAATTGTCACTTGAAAATAAGACGACTGAACTGAATATCCGACCTTGTGTTATATCTTAGTCGAACTGATACTTGAGAAAATTGTAATTTATAATGTCAAGTTCATGACATGAGCTTGTTAACATTGGCACGGCAGACTAGAATGTTCTATTGGGTCACTAATCATTGTCATCATAGTTCTTAATTCACTGATCTCGTCAGTTTATGATTAGAGCACAATATTAAGCACAAGGTTCACAGTTTATGGAAGTTCAGGACACATTGGCACGTTTGTAATAAATTAAGTAAATTAAATGGTACTCGGAAATGTCCTATTCCATCAATAAACAAAATTAAGTAATCATTAAGGTAAAACTGCACTTGGAAAGAGTCTAACACTGTCCATGAAAAATTATTACGAAGCATAAATTGTAAGCTCAATTATGACACTGAAAAGTTCTATGTTCCCTTGGAACTTCGCGAGAGGAAAACACAAACTCAGATATGGCATGGGTACTCTATGTTTTCACAGTCTGTTACGATGACACAAGTTTAAACACAAGTCCAGATGCAGCACTCAAAAAATATTTCATGTTTCCACAATCTGTTATGAAACATAAGTTCGAACGTAATACTCTGAAATACTCTAAGTTTCCACAGTTTGTCAAGAAACACAAGTTCAATGCGGTACTTGGAAAATTGTAACATTCACACAAAAGTTTTATGTTTCCACAGCTTGTCGCAAAACACAAGTCCAAATTAGACACTCGGAAAATTTCTATGTTCCCAAAGTCTGTTTACGAAAATACAAGTTCAAAATACGAGTTCAAATGTAGTACTTGTACAAGTTACGACACTCACTAGAGAAATTCTAAGTTCTTTCAGTTAGTCACTGAAACACAAGTCCTAGCATGGCACTTGAAGAAAATAATAAAGTTCCAACTCCGTTGGAACCGAACACTCGAAATGCAAAGACTCATCCGACCATAGGTTCGGTCCCCACTCGTAGCGCTCCACCCGTCACCCATGTCGCAGAGACGGTGGAGTAACATACACTGACTCTAGTCCAGATCGCCTTCCTTTTATCCCAGATTGTGGCGAAGCATCTAGAACGTGGGTATTATCCACCCCTATAACTCCTAAAGTACATGGTACATTTTCCTAAGAATTTGATAGGTCGCATCTATTACGATGGCTTCCACGATGGCAGTGTCAAAATAACAACATTTTAACGCTAAATAGACTTTTGCACATGGGCCGGGACATTACCATATATGGTCACGCTTGGCCATGTAGAGCTCACTCGAAGCGCCTACATCACGGCTGAGTACGTCAGCGAGTTCGGCGGGCTGCCTATCTTCCACCTCGCGCAAAGTTCAACGCACATACTTCGAACTTCTTTCCCGTAGTGGTGTTTCCGGTACAATATATAGTATAGTACAGTATACTAGATTATAACATCAAATAGGAAGGATCTACAATGTTCCACATTCTCCTCCCATGCTTCCCCTCCCCTCCCCACGAGCAGTGTGCTATTCCCCGAACTTTCCATTTGCCTCTCCATGATTACAGTCCTGAAACAGTGTTTGGTGACAACGGACTTAGCATCTAGTTGCTTTACGTCGCACCGACACAGATAGGTCTTATGGCGACGATGGGACAAGGAAGGGCTAGGAGTGGAAAGGAAGCAGCCGTGGCCTTGATTAAGGTACAGCCCCAGCATTTGCCTGGTGTGAAAATCGGAAACCACGGAAAACCATTTTCAGGGCTGCCGACAGTGGGGTTCGAACCTACTATCTCCCGAATACTGGATACTGGCCACACTTAAGTGACTGCAGCTATCGAGCTCGGTGGACTTACCATCAGCAGTTTAGATAATTACAGAAGTTTTTCATTATGTTAATACATGTAAATTCATTATTTGTCAATACTTGTTCATATTATCACTAAACTCTCTATCACTGACAAGTTGACACAACGTAAACAATACTGTACATATATACACATGTTATAAGTGATATGATAGAATCTGAGGATGTTCTTGTAGAATGAAACATTTCATTCTTTGTATAATAGTGCGTATTTTTTTACAGGTATGTATATAGTGTTATAATTTATACTGAAACTGTTGTGTGTTTGACAGACTGGAAAGTTTTTATGTTACATTTAACTAAGTCAACAATGGAAAGTATGCCTTCATTTTTAACAAATATGTACTGTGTTACACAATATTAGTACAATCTACAAAAGAAAGAAAATGAACCTAATACCAGACATTTGTCTGTAGGCTTATCACACAGTAATGCACCTTTTCCTGTCTTCAAATCTGGCTAAGCTCAGGGTAGACGTGCATGGTTATGTTCGAAAAAAGGGCAACATGAAGATCTCTAAATAAGCATACTAAAAGTATATGGACAGGAATATGGAGACATAGCTACTGAATGAGAATTCAGGTATACTGGTAAGATGGATTTATTTATCCCAAAAAACATGGATATAGCTCATTCTAATTGATACAAAACTCTAACACACAAGGTGAATCGACCTCACTAGAGAGTGACATGCACACACAATAATTACATGTTATCAAAATTTAATAAAAAGCAACACGGGTTACGTCGCGTAAATTAAATCACAACACATAATATATTTACATGGAAATTGGATTCGCGCTTCATAAACTTGTGGGGTAGACTGTTCCGTTAAATTCCCATGTCAGTTGCCCAAAGGCTCGATTTTAAACCGTCTATTAGTATGCACATGTAATAATCAGTATACTAGTTATTGGTCCGAGTAAACATATTTAGAATCTGATGATTCAGATACACAAAATATAAATACTGGTTCAGGGCTGTGCCTAATATTACCATCCAAAATAGCACAGGTTCTAATAATGGGTGCAATCCCATTAGCAAGTGGATCAGAATCGAAACCTGACTTCCCTCAAATTAGCCGTGCGGACTAATGATCCCCTTACAAAACACCATCAACACATACGCGATAAAAAAGTGAAATACAAGACAAAAATATAAACAGCACAAAGAAATACACATGAAATGACCTGAAATAAAACACATATAAATACACTGCTCAAGATAGTGTTGTCGGGAGTCGATCTAAACATACGCAGGTTCCGTAGACTCGTGTCTTCACAAGACACAACTTTGACATTTCTCTCCACGTGGCTTAGGCGATCAGCTGTAAGACAACAACAGGCAAGTAACTGGGGCGAGGAAGCGGTATTTCCAGGAATATAACAAGCACCCTCACAGAAACACTCTCTCTTTCTTACTGGGCCAGCAGCGCACAGCTGACAAAAGAGGGCTACCTGATTCTCCGGGAGCTGAACAAATAACAAGTCCAGACACCGCTGACTTCATCTCTACGACAACAAACAAATACTTTCTCACAATATCTTCGCACAGCCCAAAGCATAATCAAGCGAATTCACAGGCTGACTCCTTCACATATTCGAATCAATTTTCCCAGGCAATATAATGGCTTCATGCCTATCTTGCCCAAAGATAGCCCACTTAATATCTCATGGCATTTCAAGCCTTTTATATAACTCAACATGGGTTTGATGCGCTAGCATTCCTTATACCTGCCTGCCCTGAAAATGGAAGATTCTGCTCTAATAACGACGACGAATGAAACTCTGTTGCACCACTAGTTACAGCTGAAAATGCACATGTGTCATGCAAAGAAATCCATCCTGTTCTATTGATCTTTCTAACCTGTCCTTAACCATGCAATGCTGAATGGCATGTAGCCTATCTAATACGACTAAGACCTTATCAAACTCTATCAAAATCAGCAGAGCATGGGAATAAAATACACTAAATCAAAGAAAAACGTACCAATCACTGTCCTAAATTCACCCTTCATCCCATCTAATTAAAATATATACGGTTGCCTCGGGGCTTTAACATGCAATTCACCGGGCGAGTTGGCCGTGCGCGTAGAGGCGCGCGGCTGTGAGCTTGCATCCGGGAGATAGTAGGTTCGAATCCCACTATCGGCAGCCCTGAAAATGGTTTTCCGTGGTTTCCCATTTTCACACCAGGCAAATGCTGGGGCTGTACCTTAATTAAGGCCACGGCCGCTTCCTTCCAACTCCTAGGCCTTTCCTATCCCATCGTCGCCATAAGACCTATCTGTGTCGGTGCGACGTAAAGCCCATAGCCAACATAACATGCAATTCCAGCTCTGAACACATTTAATTAAAATACAACAAATACATGCCACTCTGGCTTACGTTAAATCAGTTACAAATTAACTAGGAAATCTCAAAAACTAGTATACGGTTACTACACTATGCATGCTTAAAAAACAAAGGAACTTAACTTCACGGCTACTGTCACCAGCGACGATTCACATGACCACTATGTCATGTTAATTTAGCTCCTCATTACTGCACAGAAGATGGACAGAACAGTCTTCATCGCGATGCCTTCTTCTTGAGGTTGGAGTCGTCTGGAATGATGCTAAATATGAGGATATCAGCTGCAATGCTTAGCGTGAACATACACTAGATCTCGACCTAAAAGATAGACTATACTTTACTTCAGTCTGCGTACAAATTTTTGTCCAACTTGCACGTCAGTTAATTAAGGGGACTAACCCGGTCAATATCAGCCCTTCTCAGCGGTAAATAAATATCTGCAGAACGGACACGTTAGATCACAGCTCGCGAACGCACATGAAAAGTTAGTGCTACTAGATAGCGATACTGTTTCTCGTGAGAACACTCATATTTACTGGATGCTAGTCTTATTAACTCACGAACAAAATGTATTTAGTACAAATTTCACATGTGTGCCAGGCCGAACTTGGCTTATCTTACAGTTAATAAGTCAACAGAGAGCTCACGGTCTCTTATTACCAGGGTCCGGATTTTTATGCAGTAATGGGTTAGAATACAAACTTACTGAAGAGGGTAACAAGTAAAGACTACCCTGTACAAAAGTTATGCTATGAGGTTTGCATAAATATTATAGACTATGCTGCACAACAGTTATGCTATGAGGTTTGCATAAATATTAGGGGTACAGGCCATCAAAATTCCTGGAATTTATGTAACTCTCACTAGATTACGGAAGAGTGGGCCAGAGGACATTGTTGTTCTCTGTACCACTGGCATTCTCATCATCTCATGTAACATAATCTACACTGCAAATGAGAGCATTTGAACTGCCAGTATTCTGGAAACTTTCAACAACAATTTCATTCCAAGTTGTAAGAATCCATTCACAGATGGTTTCTAAAGATGGTCTCTATATTTTACCAATTAGTGCAAAAGTAAGTGTAGCAGGAAGCATCCATTCAGAATAAAGCCTCATCAGATGATCCTTCAATGGCTAAGTTATGGACACCTCAAGAAGTTAGATGAATAATATTATAGCACTTCCCGGGATGATTGTGAGATCCTTCTTTAGGGACTTTGGTTGGTTCTTAATGGTGTCCATCAAATGGCCCTTACAGCTGTCTAACACAAGTAGGGTTTTCTGCTGCAGTAGCACTCCATTACGGTGACCCCATACAGTCTTCATTTGGTCCTACACCAGATCTTATATCAACCAATCCTTTTTATGTACTCTAATATGAATATCATTTGGAAACTTTTCCTTCGGTAGACTTTCATTTAAATATAATATTTGGTAGATGAAGTTTGCAGTTATGCCCAATATGACAGTACAATTAATTTTCTCAGCGCCAAAGCTTTGAACTGTCGCTGACTGAGATTCAACTTTTTTGGCGCTTCCAATGTTTTTGGTTGAATTATGTCATGAGTTACAGCAAAATCATCATTTCTCAACTTCGTTACAGTATATACTCCAGCACTTCGGTATCAATTGCAGGGTATTTACTCTTTCTGGCACACTTCAAATTGATGCTTTTAGCTCTCTTTATGGTTGTGCCAATATCTGATCCTATTATGTTACACATCACATTCTCTGGCTGCTGATTTCACACCTTGTTTTATGCAAAAGACATAGGTTTAATTTGAAAGCTGTGGTGAAACAGCACTTCTTATTCCTTGTGTTATTCAACTCCACAATTTTTTTTAAAAACCAGCACCTCAAATATTAGCAGGCTATTTCACAAAAAGCAGGTCACTATCGAAAGTCGCAGCTTTGTTAGGGCAAACCATACATCAAAATGATGTGACCTCTTAATGTTTCTGAAGATTATTGAACATGTTGATGAACAAAGGTTGCTGTGAGGATACAGAAAATAATATTATCATCTCGCATAATTTGTGAATATTTGTAGAAGAGTGATCTGTCTTGAAAACTTTATTTTTTCATACGTAGACATCTGGGGCTGCAAGATCCGGGGAACAAGAAGGGTATGGGAATGGAATTCCATGAGAAATTAGGAGATCTCCAAAGTGTTGGTGCAGAAGGGTAAGTAACTCTCCTGCCATGTGGGGACAACACTCAGCTGCAATTGGATTTGCTCATCCCTTTCTATTAAATACTGAAGAACGTGAGTGCGGTATCCAAATTCACCCAGTTTTTTAAACATGCGACGAACAGACCTATCACCCAAACTAAGTTTCAGCAATGTTCGTTGTAGACTATGCTTTACGGACTGTAACAACTTTTGGACAAGTCATCCAAGATTCTCATTTGTGGTAATGGTTCTTGCGTGCCCTGTTGTTCCTTTTTGTTAACATAAGACTGACCCTGGATGGCAGAACTTGTCAATGACAGCTAACATTGTTTTGTTATTTTGTGCCTCCTTATTACATCGCTCCTTATACTGTTCTTTAACGTGAAGCAAACTCAGCCCATTCTGATGCCCCACTTTGTATGACTGGAAATAATGTTCTACAAAAAACACCTTTTCCTCTGCTGTGAGAACTAGTGGAACCTCGATATCTCGAGTCACCACAGGAGCTAAATTTTATTTCATGTTATCAAAATTTCAAGATATAGAGAAAACCATTTTTGAGCACGTGTAGCACATAACTGAGCCATATGTACCTACAGACTTATACTGAATACAGTATTTTGAACAGTATTTAAAAATATACAAACTCTATTTTAGAGCATGATTTTAATTATGACCCTTATTACAGTATCTTACTGGAAGACAGAATACAGTACACACAGTAGTGAAACAAGAAAAAAATCTGTTGGTCTCTGTTTGCTCTTTCTTTTTTTTTTTTTTTATCATTAATCTTTGCTTCCACACACTTTTAAACAACATTTAGTGCTGTGAAAACACTTGGTCATTTACGTTCTACTGACTGTATGTACAATCGAAGAATAGCCACTGCACTTAACGCCTGGTCTGTTGACGGTACAGGAGAAGGCAGCTCCAACTCTTCTTATTGCGAATCTTCTCCTTCTTGCTCGCCAGCAGTGTTGACAGCATCGATAGAAGGTTCGGCTACTATAACGTCAGAGTCCACATTTATGTGAGCCTCAAAATCAGCTTCGCAGTTAACTAGCTGCTGATACTCCACCCATTCTTCAGGAATAGGAGTGACTTCCCCCTCTTCGTGTTCTGAAGCTCCTAAGCCACGTTTCAAAAATCCTGCTTTGTGGAAGCAGTTTAACTGTTTCCCACTTCACATCAGCCCATGATTTACTCAGCATTCTTATTGACTGTAGTAGATTAATTCCTGTTAATGATGCCTCGAATTAAATCTCTCTCAGAATTCACTTGAACAGCGCTCTTCCTATGGAAATGCCTCAAGTTTTTAATCACCCTTTCGTCGACAGGCTTCAGTTTGGATGTTAAGTTTGGTGGCAAGAAAACCACATGTACTGCTTTTAAATTCTGAACAAGCATCTTGGGATGAGCAGCGCAATTGTCTATGAAAGGGACGTTGAAACTTCTCATCAATACCACGCAGCCAAGATCCGTAAATGGAAGTTGTCATCTACGCTTCCGGGGTTACTTTTGTTCATGACCATAACGAATTCA
Organism: Anabrus simplex; assembly: GCF_040414725.1. Classification (NCBI taxonomy): domain Eukaryota; kingdom Metazoa; phylum Arthropoda; class Insecta; order Orthoptera; family Tettigoniidae; genus Anabrus; species Anabrus simplex. The sequence goes on along the minus strand of NC_090269.1, from coordinate 365,163,960 downwards.
CACCCAAGAAACAGCAAGGCTTCGCCGATTTTCCTATCACTTTTCGGTTCCCATCATATTAGCTCCCAGCATCACTCTAACCCTTCCTTTACTTGTTAACTCTTCCTTACAAATCACAAATTCTGGATTGAACAGTTAATGTTGTTCAAAATTCGAGTTACAGAATATTTTTTACTTCAAGGGAGAAAACGTCTGCTTCAAAAAATTGGGAAATTCGTGTAACCGAATTTCAACTGAGGTTGGAGTGTAATTGCAGAAGTCAACATAACACTGTGTTCAGTTAAACTTTTTCTTTCAAACTGGCCAATTAGGGACCACAACATTCAAATTCTTTGCTTGGAGCAGGCCTTGATGCCTGCCCAGGAATGTCACATTCTCTGGCTATGTTGTTCCTTTCCCTTCTTTGTCTAGAGGATACCTGTCTTCTTTCATGGTGGTTTTTCCTGGAGCCCGTTATATCTTAATATTCTTCTGAGGGGTAATTGGTCTCTGATATCACCTTCTGTTACTCCTACTTCCAGCATGACTCTGGTTAGCCACAATGTCTTGATCTTTCTATTGTTCCAGTAAGTAAGAAGCTGGTTAATCAGTCTGGTTGAATTCACACTTCAGACACACTTGAGATATGACCACAGACAGATATACCTCTCTTCCTGACCACATCTGTGATCTTTACAGCATACCTGTACAACAACTGGTTGGCTAGACTTCTGTATTCATCCTCTGACTGTTCCTAATATCTTCCATAGTATCTTTCTCTTCTAGACCTCCAGTTTGTCTGCCAGTCCTTTTCTGTGGTGCTTCTGGACAGACAACTGCATGGTAGAGTCTGAGTTTGGTATTGCAGGAAAGACTTTACTGTAAGTGTTCTTTGCTAATTGGTATGTCAGCTTTAGTTTGTCCAGGTAGTTAGCACTCCTCCTTCTGAGAAACTTGGTTCTAGCCATTCTCCAAGGTACTTGAACTTGTTGACTTTCTCAATTTTGTCCAGTCCCATTTGTAGTCAACTCAGGGCATCACTGATGATGGTGAGGTATTTTGTTTTATCTAGTGACACTTATAATCCCACCTTGGCAGCCTGGTGTCTGCATATATTGAGCTGCTTCACTGTTATTTCTGTTGAGCTTGCCAGAAGTGCCACATAATGTGTGAATGCCAGACAATCCACTGTTAGACCCTCTCATTTGTTATTCTCATCGCCATCATCATCCATTTCCATCGACCAGCTCCCACCAGACTGGGATGTTTATGGGCCCTTTCAATCTTCCTCTATTCAAGCACCATTATTCCTCCTTAACTGAGTTCCGATCCAGGATTCTCCTAATTATACTATTCTTAATCATTTTCAACCACCTTCATTTGGGTCTCCCTCTTGCCCTTCCTCCTTCTACCTGGGTCTCCATTATCCGCATTAGCATCCTTTCCTCTTCCATCCTCACAACGTGCCCAAACCATCTAAGTTTATCCCTCTCCATTCTGTCATAAAGCTTTTCCACTCTGGTTTCCTTCCCGACATCCTCATTTCCTACTCTGTCCTTTCTTATCTTTCCTATCACACTTTTTCAACATTTCACTCTCCTGGATTTTATTCTCCTATTTTTTTGTCAGTGTCCAGTTTGCCAGAAGTGTCATGACATCTGCGAACGCCAGTCAATCCACTGTTAGATCCTCTCGTTTGTGTCCCCAAAAAATCCTACCGGGGACTTTCTGTTTATCCAGCTCTTTCTGCAACTCTCTGATGACCTTCTCTAATGCCCACTTGAAGAGGAGAGGAAGAGCCCAAACCCCTGTCTAACCACTGTCCTTATTTTAAAGCTTTCTGGGAGGGTACAACAGAGTTAAATTAATGTATTATTAGGGTCCACCTTTTCAATACAAAATGTAAAGAGTTTAAATTACATAAATGATTAGGGACTAATATTGACCTAGTACAAGGGCATCGTCAGCCTAAAGCAAAATTAAAACACAAAAACCGAAGAAATCAAACAATGTAAAGACACATGAGGTCTCGTAAAAGTACATACCATGTGAGATATTGTGCAGCACTATGTTAAAAATAACTCTATGAAAGAGATTCATAAAAAGTCCAGTGCACATTAAAAAGATGTTATAGATAGGAATCCTTGAGTAGCTGGATAAGGAGTTTAGAATATGCTAGCTCCTTTAAGATGCTGCTGATATCCAATTGAAGAACCACTGAGCCGAAGTTATGTCGTTTATTTACTAATAAAGTCCAGTGCGCCGTATAGCATTAAAAAGTCCAGTGCGCATTAAAAAGATGTTATAGAAAGGAATCCTTGAGTTGCTGGATAAGGCGATTAGAATATGCTGGCTCCTTTAAGATGCTGGTATCCAATAGAAGAACCAATGAGCCGAAGTCACATCATTTATTTACGATTTCATCCACTTTTTAATGCTACACGGCACATTGGACTTTATTAGTAAATAAACGACGTAACTTCGGCTCAGTGGTTCTTCAATTGGATACCAGCATCTTAAAGGAGCCAACATATTCTAATCTCCTTATCCAGCTACTCAAAGATTCCTGTCTATAACATCTTTTTAATGTGGACTGGACTTTTTATGAATCTCCTTCATAGTTATTTTTAACATAGTGCTGTACAATATCTCACATGGTATGTACTTTTACGAGACATCATGTGTCTTTACATTGTTTAATTTCTTTGGTATTTGTGTTTTAATTTTGCTTTAGGCTGACGATGACCTAGTACTAGGTCGAAACTAGTCCCTAATCATTTATGTAATTTAAACTCCTTACATTTTGTATTGCAAAGGTGGACCCTAATAATACATTAATTTAACTCTATTGTAGTCACAGTTCAATACGGGACTATCATTTAATTTCTGAGAGTGTTCCTATGAACTTTACTCATGATCTGGTGTTACACAAAGTCTGCTGGATAAAACTGTGGGTTTTCTGATCCAATCCCATTTCATATAGAATTCTCATAAAGGTAGGTCTATCAACTGAGTCATATGCTTTCTTAAAATCAACAAAGGTGACTACATACTACTTGCCTGATATCTTAACTAGCCTTAATTCTGACTTCAGGTTGAGGATCTCTTCAGCACAAGAAAAACCTTTCCTGATTCCACTACTAATATTCTCCCAGCTGTGGGTTTACTTGTGGGTCCAGTTGGGGTTCAGCTCTGTTCAGTAAGGCCTTGAACTGGTATCAACGAGATCCCTCAGTACCACATTTTCTCGCGTAATTAATGCACTTTTTAAATGAAAAATACAGGCGAAAATTTCAGATGCATAAATTATACAAGGAATTCAGATATTTAAAAATTATTTATAACTTATTTACATTTAAAAGGTACATCAAATATAATATAAACACAACTGGTTCAACTCATTTGTGGTTATCGTCATTTGGCGTAAAATTCAGGATTGAGATTTTTTTCTGAAAAGTCAAATAGGGTACACATCAGGTAAGTTGGACACGTGGGTTTGACTAACTTGGACACGTGGGTTTGATGTACTGACACTGGAAAACTTTCTTCCTGTTATGAGCTGACAACACGACCTGAAGTGAAATAAACACGAACTAATAAAAGAACAATTTATGTAATTAAAATAATGACATACTGGCAAAAAGAAAAAAAAAAAAAAAAAAAGAAAGAAAACTGTCCCAACACCAGAAGGGCTGGGCATTGAAGGAGAGAACCGTTCGTATCCAATCTTGTACGAGTGACATGTCCATCACCCTTTTCCTTGGATAGGAATGTGGATCCCTTGCAGAAATTCTACTTTAGGCACGGTTTTTCATTTTAGAACAACAAAAGGTGAAATCCTTCTGCCATCAGCTGTTACAGCAAGCATTGCAGTACAACGATGTCTTTCGCTTCCGGTAGTGAATACGATAACACTCGATGTCTCTTTCTTATCGATTTTTCAACTTCGACTTTATGGCACATGGAAGCTGATTGGCGTCCAACCTGTGGTTCCTGTTTGGGAGATCAAATATTTCTTCACTTTAAGCTTCTCACTCACAAAGCAATAAAAATCAATTACTTTTTGGTTGAAATCATTCGGTATTCTTTTGGCATAATGTTGTTCTTCGAAGAAAAAGTCCATTTCTCTTCATAAATATTCATCCACCCGCGGCTAAACTTCAAAGCCGAGACACTGATTCCATGTGCAGTAGCTATTTCTCATCCTTTAAATACAGCTTTTCATGAGAAACTGCATATCCAAATTTGCGTAATGAAATCATATATTTATGCAGATCTTCCTCTACTTGCAAAAACTTGCTGCTTTTTGATCCGTGAAATGCTTTGCGAGACCTTTTGGTCAACTGAAGCACTCTTTTTTACCGCGGTAAGTGCATTCAAACACTGAATAATTGCACCTTGCTGCCCTATTCCCATACGTTTCAGCGTAACTGATCACCGTGAGTTTATATGATTCAGTATTACTTGAATACTTGCTCACTGTGGACTAACAAACAATTTTGAGATCACAGAAAACGCATGTCCCGTACCCGAAACACTCGTAAAATATGTTTGCACCAGACTGGAATAGAGCGTCACTAGTCACTTCTGTGCTGATTCTCTCGCTGAACTAGTGCAGTGGTATTTCCTACTGGCTGATAACAGCATGTTGCCTATATTTGTAATGCCTGGTTTCGCAATAGGAAGGCTGCTAACTGAGTAGTTGAAATCTTTATTTCAAAACGTATCCGAAGCTGCGTGACGGATGTTCGAAGAAGTGGGTGCGTCAAATACGTGAACATTCCTTTTTCTCCATTTTGGACCCAAAAATATTAGGATGCATAAATTATGCAATAAAATATGGTAGTTGTTTATGTCACTCAGGGCACTTTTTTTTTTTTTTTTTTTTTTTTTTTTTTTTTTTTTTTTTTTTTTTTTTTTTTTTGCAAGTTGCTTTACGGCGCATCGACACAGATAAGTCTTATGGCGATAATGCCACAGGAAAGGGCTAGCAATGGGAAGGAATCAACCATGGCCTTAATTAAGGTACAGCCCCAGCATTTGCCTGGTGTGAAAATGGGAAACCACAGAAAACCATCTTCAGGGCTGCCGACAGTGGGGTTCGAACCCATGATTTCCTGAATACTGGATATTACAATTAAAATTGAAATAATTGATAAGGAGATTCCACCTATTCAATACCAAAGAATAAGAAATGTAGTGAATTACATTCTCATTTAATAATAATTAGAAATGGTACCGGTTTCGACCTTAGTCCAGGTCATCATCAGCCGATTAAGAAATGGAAAACAATGCATAGGATCAGTAGAAGAGGCAATATGAAAAGGAAATGAACGGGGGTAGACACTGTAAAACTTAGAAGAAGTAAAATACAAGTCATTTAAAAGAAAAACAGTGCACAATTCTCTTAGCGGCAGCAAGGCACACGCAGCGCTAGGCAAAGTCGCACAATGATTATGAATAGCGGAGAACTGTTCAAAGCTAGTGGAATCTCCTTATCAATTATTTCAATTTTAATTGTGATATTCTTCAATACGGAACAATGAAATTTTTAACTCTAAATACCGGATATTAAGCGCACTTAAGCGACTGCAGCTCGGTGGCCACTTTTCTTGTGTGAGGGATACGTACATCAGAACAGATGTCCAGTCACTTGGTAAGTTCTCAGTCTCCCAAATGTTCTGCAAGATCTCTGTTTACTTGCTGACTGTTTTGTCTCCAGCATCCTCCTATAGTTCAGTCACTATTGAGTCTTCAACTGGCACTTTGTTATTTTTCAGTGATGAGATGTTATTTGTCACTACTTCTTTTGTTGGAGGGTAAGAATTTGGTTGCCTGGGATGGTCTTGATAGACAAAGAAGGTCTCATTGGAATGACGGTTGAGAAGATTCTCTAAGTACTTGGCCAAAAAGTAACAGTTGTCCATATCGTTACAACTATCTTCCCATCTGGTCACCTAAATTGGAAGATGCGTGGGGTGTAATGATTGAGATTCCTGTTGATTCTTGAAGTTTCTGTAGAAGTTTCTAAAGTTGTTCTTCTTAAAGTCTTCATCTAACTGTTTTAACTGGTTATGTGTGTACTGACATTTAACCTGTCTGATGGTCTTGGTGGTTAGCCGATGCTGCTCTAGGAAACTGTCTCTATTTTCCTGGGTCTCCTGTGTGCTCCATCTTAGCCAGGCTATCTGTCTCTGTGCAAACACTTCTTTGCAGGAAGTTGTCCACCAGGCGTGCTCATTCCATTTCCCTAATGAGGCAACCTCTGCAGAAACTTTGAATGAGTTATCCTCTAGCTGGTCCCAGTCGCTGCTTTCCAACACTTCCATCTTTTCTGTAAGCTGATTGCATGTTTTGAGTTTTACCGAGCTAAACTTAGAGAGGTTGAATGTTCGAGTCCTCCAGGTACTTCTAGGTAGAAACTTCCGCTTTATTTTGGAGAGGTAGGTAGTGGTCTCCAGGTCGGAACCTCTTAGAACCACACTTATAAACAGTAAATAAATAAATAATTGCTAGGGAAAAGTGGACAGCAGATGAGCAATAACTTCAGTGTTTCTTGCTGCATACTGTACTTGTTACTATCAACAAACATATATACCAACATATTAACAGCTTATGATATATTTATTTATTCTTGTGGATTTCAATCTCCTGTACAATAAAAGTTGACATAACTTACTCCGACATTTATGCAAACAGTATAATAATATAAATATAACGATAAATTACTCACATCCATCATACATTTACAAACTCGATTTGCAGAGAGCTAATGAACATGAAACTTCATATTCAAATTGAAATGTCAGGCCTATTTACAACTCTAAACCAGAGCAAATATTATACTAACCTGATTATCTTGACTCTGTCCTCCTTTGAAATTGGTAGTCAAAATGGGGACAGCATACAATATAGATTCTCCACCTTCCCAGTATTGGAGATACAAGTCAAAGAATTCTGTCTCTCTTTGGGAAACCAACTGATTAGCAGGAATTTTGCAGGAATGCTGGTAATGTGACCCGAATCGTAGTCCCATGTCTAAAATATTCCAAGAGCCTGGGCATAACTGTAGAAAGCTTCCATTGGCTGTTGATATACCATTGTACAGCCCAGTTGGTAAAATGTGAACAACCGTCAAATTAATCTGGTTATTCTGAAAACAGAAAACTGCTAGTATAATATGCAAATATAAGTATCTCTGTACAGAAAATCAGGTTTTAATATCAAGCAAATCTACCTTTTTCAAGTCTGTGTATTTGTAAAAATTCTAGTGTAAGATTGTCAAATGTATTTCAAAATAATTATATAGTATACAACAAACTTCTACTCATAATAACAGCTTTTCAGTTATATTTTGGGTGATGTGTGAAGAAACAGAAGATAAGAAATTACAGTATTGAAAATAATTCCTTTCAATAAATAAATTCAACTAATCTCATGGCACAACACCCTTCCATAGTATGAAATACTACAAGCCTATAGCAGTCATGCATGGGATAGTAATGGAAGTTGTGAAGTCAACATGAATTCCATCACTTTAAAGGTTAAAATAAGTATTGGAAATTAAACAAACAGCTTTGTGAATAACAGAACAGAGTACTAAGCTAGTGCGGAAGAATTTCTGTGAATGTGAGTTGTGTATGTAAGAAAGTATGAGGTTGGTTAAAAAGAAAAAAAATGAGCCAGAGGCTATAAAATGAAAACTGCTGAAAGGATCATGTCACTGCATGCCGAAGAAGATGCAGTCCCTATCAGAGCGCTGAAGTCTCAAATTCACTGTAGAAGGACACAGGCACACACCCACATGATGACAGAGCAAGCATACGTACGCATAAACTGTCCACTGCACTCAGCTGTGCTGAAAACAGCGAAATAGCAGCTTCAAAAGAAGATGAAAGGGGTTTAGTGCGTTTCCTTACAGCGGAAGGAGTGTGGGGAACGGAAATTCATCAAAGAATGGCACAAGTGTACAGAGAATACTTGATGTCCTTTGCAAGGGTCAAGGCGTGGCACAAGCGAATGAGCGAAAGACGGATGTTGTTGGTCAATGATGTACGGTCTGGAATGCCACACTGCATTGCCGATGCCATTGTCCAGCAGGTGGATGCCCTCGTTATGCAAGATCGGTGAGTTATAGTAGCAGCCATTGCCACAGAGGTCGGAGTGAGTGTCGGAAATGTTCACGCCATCATTAAGGGCAGATTGACATGGGTGCTTCACAGTCTTCAACCAGCACAGGAAGCATGTCGAATGGGACTCTCTCTTGAACACTTGCTGTGCTATACCAAGGAAGGGAATGAGTTCCTATCAGGAGTGGTCACTGGAGACAAGACATGGTGTCATCACTTTGAACCCAAGTCAAAACAACAAAGTCTCCAGTGGAAGCAAGCAAGGTCGCTACCACCCAAAATATTCAGCAAATTCAATCAGGGAGTTCTTGAAGATATTCAAATGGGAGGTCCTCAGTCACCCTCCATACAGTCCAGACCTGTCTCACTGTGATTATGCCATTTTTGGTGAGCAAATGAGGCAAACGATTCATCTTGGACGACAATGTCAAAGAGTGTTTCCGGAAATGGTTCACAACACCGCCCCAGGTATTTTACGAGACAGCTATTCACCGCCTTGTGTCGCAGTGGGACAAACGCCTCAACAGAGCTGGGCAATACTTTTGAAATAACGGTACAGGTTTTCACTTTATAGCTTCCGGCTCGTTTCTTTTTGAATGGTCCTCATATATTTCCTGCATATCTCTCTCTCTCTCTCTCTCTCTCTCTCTCTCTCTCTCTGAGTTAGGGTAAATAAAATAAGTTCTATAGTGCATAACACCAGGATTGCGAGTTTTAGTGAAAAAATCAAACAGAGAAATGAAAAATGTAATTACAGAAGTTATTTTTAATTCGTAAAGCCTCCGTCGCTCCGGCGGCAGCACGCTGGCCTCTCCCCACTGGGTTCTCTGGTACAAATCCCGGTCACTCTATGTGAGATTTGTGCTGGACAAAGCGGATGGAGGACAGATTTTTTTCCAGGTCCTCCAGTTTTCCCTGTCATCTTTCATTGCAGCAACACACTCAAATATCATTTCATCTGCCAGTCATTAATCATTGCCCCAGGAGTGCAACAGGCTTCGGCAGCCAGCACAATTCCTATCCTCGCCACTAGGTGACGGCTTCATTCATTCCATTCTTGACCCAGTAAAATGACTGGAAACAGGCTGTGGATTTTCATTTTCATTCATTTAAAATTTATTGAGTGCTGGCCTTCTAACCCCAAGTTGGCAGATTTGATCCTGACTCAGTAGTATTTGAAGGCACCCAAATACACCAGCCTTGCATTGGTAGATTTACCAGCACTCCTGGATGATAAAATTCCAGCAACTTGGCATCTCCGATATTTGTAAAAAGAACATAGTCAGTGGAAAATAAAACAAATAAAATTACAGTTGAACCTTGATAACTCGAACCTCTGTTACTGGAATTTTCAGTATCACGAAGTAGCTTAAATTTCCCAGCTATTTGTCCTATTCTTCACATGTATTTATTTTTCTATTAATTGAAATTTGGTTACACGAATTTCTCGATTTCTCAAAGCAAACACTTCCTCCCTTGAAGCTTTTTTTTTTTTTTTTTTTTTTTTTTTTTGCTTTACGTCGCACCGATCACAGGTAGGTCTTATGGCGACAATGGGACAGGGAAGGGCTAGGAGTGGGAAGGAATCGGCCGTGGCCTTAATTAAGGTACAGCCCCAGCATTTGCCTGGTGTGAAAATGGGAAACCACGGAAAACCATCTTCAGGGCTGCCGACAGTGGGGTTCGAACCTACAGTACTATCTCCCGAATACTGGATACTGGCCACACTTAAGCGACTGCAGCTATCGAGCTCGGTTCTCCCTTGAAGCAAAAACTACTCTGTGACTCAAATTTTATGCAACATTAACTGTGCAATACAGCATTTGTGGTTTTTGAGGACCAGTTAACAAGTAAAGAAAGAGTTACAGTGATTCTGGGAGCTAATATGATGGGAACCGAAAAACTAATACTTCTCGAAGCCTCGCTGTTTCTCGTCTGTAAATTAATTACTGGTCACGTAAGAAAGCAACACACGAAGTCACGGATGACAAGCTCCATTTTTTAATCTCAGCTGCGTAGTATTGATGAGAAGTTTCAATGTGAAGGGAGGAAAGGTTAACGGTAACAAAGAGAAGAGATTAATGGACTTTTTCCTTAACGGAGGTATGTTTCTTGTTTCACTACTGTATGTACTGTATCCTGTCTTGTAAAAAGTTACTATAATAAGGGTTATAATTAAAGTGATGCCATAAAATAGAGGTGGTTTGTATATTTTTAAAAACTGTTAAAAATTATGTATTCAGTATAAGTCCATAGATACATGTGATTCAATCATGTGCTCTTCATGCTAAAAAAAAAACGGTATTCTATTTGTCTCGACATTTCAACATCTAGATATAAAATTTAGCTCCTGAGATAATTTGAGATATCGAGGTTCCACAGTATTATTATTACAATTTGCTTTATGTTGCACTGAAACAGATAGGTCTTATTGAGACAATGGGATAGGAAAGGGGTAGGAGTGGGAAGAAAGTGGCCAGACTTTGCCTGGTGTGAAAATTGGAAACCATGAAAACCCACCTTCAGAGCTGCTGACAGTGGGATTTGAACTCACTTTCTCCCAAATGCAAGCTCACAGCTGTGCAACCCTAACCGCAAGGCCACCTTGCTCGTTATTATTATTATTTGTTTGTGACTAAAGCACTTGTCAAGAACCAGTAGTTTATTAAGTACCACCATAAGGATAAACACGAGGTGGTGGTGGTGGTGGTGGTGGTGGTGGTGGTGGTGGTGGTGGTGGTGGTGGTGGTGGTGGCGGTGGCGGTGGCGGTGGCGGCGGCGGCGGCGGTGGTGGGATTTTATATTTTAACTAGCTGATGTACCCGTGCTTCGCTACGGAATTATACATTGTACACAGAATTCTAGGTTAGGTAGCGTACACGTGAGCAATATTGTATTAAATTGCAAAGCTCTTAACGTTACCCTAGAAACGCGATGGTGATGTCACCAAACATCTTTTCTCATGTGAAGACTGAGTTAGGGAATTTTCACTGTAATGGTAGACCTGCTTGCATACCATCAGTCACAATATGGTTGGGAAGCTTTCATTTTAACGGTAGACACTCACTCTCCACCTGCCTTTTTACGTCCTCAGAAAGACCGTCTTACTGGTTTTCCCAACTGAAATGAACAAACATCACAGTGATGTCAGTAGGAATGGCGCAATTAAAAGCAATGCATTCATATGAAATTTTCTCACTTTTAACGAACAGGTCTAAGCTCCCGATATTACAGTCCAAAGTTTCAGAGCTGGGATGACCAAGCCGCAGGCAGCCGTGATCCGTGAACACTCTTTGTCTTTTCTTCGGCGGGGAGGAGATCAAATAATGGAGACTCCTAGGGAAAAAATCATGCCCCTTTACTAATGTATTTCCTAGGAGTACACGATGAGTCGGTAAATATCAATTCACTATATTGGCGGCGGAAAAATCTACCTAACTTGGAGGCAAATTTCTCCTCCAAGCCAGAGGAGAAACACCCTAATTTGGAAAAAAATGAATATAGAATTTAATAAAAGTGAGGAGGGAGAAGCTTAAGAAACAGCTCTTTTCAGGGTTGAATTTTGAGTCATTTAGTGAATTGCGGTGCTATAATTTGGAATAGGCCTAAATTGTTATTCTAGACCAGGCTATACTACTACTACACCGCGTCAGAGTGGGGATCGAACAGCTGGAAAACTATGATGAACGCTTTACGTACCAGCTGTATCAGAAAATGTGTGAACCAGAGGAATGGCATGCTAAAGAAGAAAGTTTTCTAACTCCGCGGCTATTTTCCGCCAGTAATCAGTCAGGCTATTATACTCGGTGCGCAGCAGTCATCCCATCCATCGGAGTTGAGAGGCAGCATAAGAGATATAGAACACCGCCACTAACAATGGTCAATATAATGTTATTATTCATCAATGTTACGCGCTTTCGATATTGTAGGCCTTCACATTTAGTTTTCTTACGACTCTGAAATACCACTCCTATCATAGTCGGTACGGTAAAACTGAATAAGATATACATGGTCGGAAATTTTATTCTTTGTAACATTTGTTATGTAGTACTTTTTGATAGGACCAATAACATAGGTATTTAAAAATTAAATTTTAGGCGCCTTCCTCTAAACTACAATTTAATCCAGTTTGAATAAAATTGTTCATAGCTTAGACTGTAGTTTCTTATTTGCCGTCTCTATATACCAATTTTCATTAAATTCTGTTAACCCATTTTCTCGTGTCTCGGCGCTGATATGGACTTAGCAACAAAAATACAAATTCATGAATATCTGTGTTATCATAGCCAGTACGGTAAAAATGTATAAGACATAAATGGTCGGAAATTTAATTCTATATGAGTTTCATTTTGTAGTATTTATCGATATGACCACTAATAATGTAAATATTTGAGAATTAAATTTTAGGCCTTCCCCCAAAGTATCATTTCACTCAGCGTGAATAAAGTGATGTATAGCTTAGATTTTAGTGGCACATTCCCCGACTTGGCATACAAATTTTCAATGAGATATGACCATTAATAACGTGAATATTTAAGAATAAAAATTTGGCCTTCCCCTAAACTACCATTTCAGTCAGTGTGAATAAAATTATTTATAGCCTAGATTGTAGCGACTTATTCCTCGATATTGCATACCAATTTTCATTAAGATATCACCACTAATAACATAAATATTTGAGAATTTAGGCCTTCCCCTAAACTACCATTTCAATCAGCATGAATAAAATTATTTATAGCCTAGATTGTAGTGACTTATTCCCCGACTTTGCATACCGAGTTTTATTAAATTCTCTTCAGCCGTTTTCTAGTGAAGCATGTACAGACAGACAGACAGACAGACAGACAGACAGACACACAGACAGAAATTACGAAAAAGTAAAAAGTGCATTTCCTTGTCACTGTGGACATGACCGATACAGAAATACCATTCTTTTCAAATTCTGAGCAATGTACAGACAAAACTCGAAAAACTTGACAAACAAAACACGAAAAACGCAACATTTCAATTTCTGTCAAAAACTGGAATTTATTCTAAATTTATGACACTTTTATGACACTAATCCACCATCTTATGATGGAATATTGTAGTACAGTCCCATCTAACGGTCTAACAATGAAAAGAAAAGACGATTATAAACAATTGGACAAATTAAGCGAGAGATGCACATTTCAAGGAAATTTTGAGTAAGCTCATAAAGGTAATGCACTCTGTTTTAATGTTACCCACTTCACACTTTCGCTTCACAGACCTCAGAGACTATCTCGGGGACTTCTGTTCGCATCTTCAAAAGCGTGTACATTGCCACCTCTTGCAGCAATGACGGCATTCAACCTTTCAGGCACGCTCCTGATTAATGCGGTAATGTTCTGTTGAGGAATCATCTCCCATTCTCCCAGGAGGGCATTCCGTAGGTCCTGTAGGGTCTCTGGATAGCGCTGACGGACTCTTCTCCCCAGCTGGTCCCAAACATGCTCAATGGAATTCAAATCGAGGCTTCGAGCAGGTCAAACCATAGCATGAATCTCTGTTTCATCCAAGAACTGTTGCACAATTCTCGCAACATGTGGGCGTGCATTGTCGTGCATCAGTGTAAAACCATCACCAATAAACGGAGCGAAAGGCACAACATGCTCCAGAAGGATTTCCTCCACATACCGATGTGCGGTTAGGCTCCCATGCTCCATGAAGACTAAATCCGTCCTTGCAGCTGTATTGATTCCTGCCCACACCATCACAGAACCACCGTGAAAAGGCGTCCTGGATGAGAATGTGCAAGGAGAATACCTTTCCCCTGGCCTTCTCCAGACCCTCTCTCTTCCGTCAGGTGATCGGAGGCCAAATCGCGACTTGTTGGTGAACAACACTTGATCCCATTGTTGTAATGTCCAGCCAAGATGTTCCCTTGCGAAACACAGTCGAGCTGTGCGATGTTCTCTGTGAGTTCCGGTCCTGTAGCAGGTCTTCTGGACTGAAGATTGGCTTCTTCCGGTCTTCTTCGAATGGTTCTCTCACTAACATTAACCCCTCGAACTTGGTGGAGTCGATTTTGTGCTTCAATAGCGGTGGTGTAACGGTTGTGGAGAACTTGAAGTTGTAAGAAGCGGTCATCTTTCTCCGATGTTGCTCTTCTTGGGCCTGATCCTGGTCTCCTTGCAAAGCCTCCAGTTTCCCTGTACCTTCGTACTGTTCTGGAAATTATAGAAGGTGTAGTACTCAACACTTCTGCAACGTAATGCATGCTGCAACCATCTTCCACCAAAGCAACAGCTTTCGCAGCTTGTTCAGGGCTTAACGGCATGTTTACTCCAGAAAGTTGATTAAGAGAATCACAGAAAGATCCTACAAACACGTGTGATTGAAAGGGGAACAATTAAAGGTACAACAATAAGCACTACAATGCAGGAAAACATTATTGGCTCACATCCAGCGGTGTGTTTTCCAGGTTGCGCGGGAAAAAACAATTGAGGCTAGTGCAATAAACAATCAACACTTCATTGTTTACTCACAAAGCAACGCCAATAGCATACCCCGTCTAAAAACAATGGTTGAAGTGCTTCACTTCGATTAAATAGATAATTACACATCATTTATTGGGAGTTGCGTATTTCGTGCCGCTCAGTGTAGATGTCCAGGCACTTGAATACAAGTCCATTGGCCTTGATTTATTTGAGTACACCATTATCAACATTTTAGGATCAAAACTGCTTGGCTTCTTAGTGAAATAAATAACTTCAATATGATGAAATATTTTCCTTAAATTTACCTGTGTCTTATTTGAACATAAACAGTGACAAAGTTGTCCAAAAAATTCATGCAAAGAAAAGAATTATAAAGGGGGAAAAAAAAAAAAAAAGGTGATTTAAGTGAAACAGTAGAGAACATATGGTGGGAATCTCTTAGCTGTTTTAGAGAAATGACTCAATTATAAGAATTAATACAAAGTTATATCTGATAAAAATCAGAAAAGTTGCATCAGCAAAGCGACATTTAGAGGAACAAGATGCGGTTTATAGAAGTGAACCTAAAATTATATCCACATAAAATGAAAACTGAAAATCGGAAGAAGTGTGACAGCTTAATGATATTGTCACTGGCTTCTCATCATCAAGGGGAGTGAATTGAATCCTGGCCATTTCATGTGGGAATATTGGAATGAAATGTCATGCTCCTGAGATTCAAATTTCTACATAGGACTGGAGGTCCTCCAGCTCTATCAACAGGCACATTAAACTACAAACTTGTCTTCTAAAATCAAGCCAATGACCTTAGATGTTAGGCCCCTTTAAACAATAAGTATCATCATGTTTTCTAAAATCGGAAACTAATTTGTTTCACAGTGAAATTACCAAATGAAATTGGAAGTAACGTAGAAGTTAAAAGATCTGTAGAACTAATTTATTTTCCAGCTTTAAATAGGAAACAAAATTCAATAACTTATCAACTCAAAGTTAGTGAGGATTCTTCCAAGGACTTTTTAGTCTACACCATATGGTAAGAAAAACAAAATTGGACCAAGTGAGTTGGCCATGTGATTAGAGTCGTGCAGCTGTGAGCTTGCATTAGGGAAATAGTGGACTCGACCCCACTATTGCCAGCCTTGAAGATGTTTTTCCATGCTTTCCCATTTTCACACCAAGCACCAAGCAAATACTGAGGCTGTACCTTAATTAAGGCCAAGACCACTACCTTCCCACTTCTATCCCTTTCCTATCCCATCATCGTTATAAGATCTATCTGTGTCGGTGCGACACAAAGCAAACTGTATATATTTTTCTTAAAGTTGGAGACAAGAAGATGTATTTTCAACCTTAACAAAAGGGCAATTTCTGAAAAATTGTATATGCTAACAAGTATTAAGGGTTTGGAATGGCTTTGCCTTGTGTTACAACACTGTACTTTGATGCTGGGCAGTCCACCATTCTCACTCATATATTATGTATGATTAAAGAATATGCTAATATTGTATAATATAATTCTCCCTTGCTCAAATTGCTTTTTGATAGTAAAATCAGTTCATTCTGGAGTAACTAAATTCAATAATCTGTCACAATATAATCAGGAGCAAGGCTTTAGCATTCACAAACACTATCTTCCTTCACCACAGGGATGTCACTCAGTACCAACTTTCCAGAGCTGATACATAGAGCAAGATTGTCTACATATCAGGTGTATGCATAAGTTTTTGCTGGTTTTTGTGGTGAAGAAAACACATAATTTTCAAGGGAAATTCATTTTTTGTTTATTCAAAATATTGGCAATCAGCTTCTACACATTTTTCTCATCTTTCAGGTAAGTTATGAATGCGATGCCAGAAAAACTGCTTGTTTTTAGCGGGAAACCATTCGTCGAGCCATTTTCCAACTTCCATGAAATTGCTGAAGTGCTGTTCTGCGAGTGCGTGCCGTATTGAGAGAGAACTACGTCACATTTACTTATAATAATGCTAAGATAAATCAAATCACAAATCCTTTTAAAAGACAAAATTTTAATATAGATTTAAGACTGTCAACAATAATTCTACTTTGGGAATACCACGGTCATTATGTACAAACAAGATTACATTGAAAACACAGAAATTTTTTTCTCAGACACGTCGTTCATAAAGATAAAAAAAAGACCCTACTAAGTCCAAAGAGACTTAAAACAAATCCCAAAAAAAAAAAAACACCATGTTCATCCTGAGTGAACATGAAGCTCGGAAGCTAATTAGCATAAATCCAAGTATCCCATTAGCGAGAGACATGCCCAAAATCCACAAAAATGGTATTCCTATAAGACCAATTATTAACTACAGAAATAGTCCTACCTACAAAACATCCAAATTCGTACATGATTTTTTTTGAAGAAACACTATAGATTTTTTAATAAGAATCCCATCAAAAATTCAGTTGAATTTTGCCAAATTTCCTCAAACCTCTTACTACAGTCCCATTATACAATGACATAACTAATATATATTCTAATATACCTGTCAACAAAACTATCAACATAATTAAAAACAACCTATACAAATACATTGCACATAATAAATTTCATATTAGAGCCCGTATTGTCAAAGTATCAACTTGGTGAAAATTTATAGTATGATTTACAGAGCTTATACTATATCCATGTCAGAAGTAGATTCTAAAAATGAATTGGATACTATTTATTTTATAGCTAAAAGTAACAGGTTCAACAGGCAATTTGTGGACAAAATTATTAGTAAAATGGAGAAGAAATGAAGATGTCCCATAAGAGGACAAAACATATATCACGAATACACTCTAATGTAGTCTTTTCAATAAAGACAATTACAGTATTGTAAAGGTAGAATTATAAATTTAAATTTTCACAAGTTAATACAAATACAGCTTTTTAAGCAGATATGAAACAGACGAATTTATTAATATCTTGAAATTTGTCCTTTCCAATAATTATTTCTCATTTAATAATATAATTTATCAACAGAAAGGCCTCCCTATGGGAGCATCCTCTTCGGACATACTTGCAGAGATCTATGTTGACCATCTTGAAGTAAATAATACCTTGAATAAAATAGAGGGAATTGTCTTTTGGACGCATTATTTAGATGATGTTTTTACTATAATTGACCAGAAAGCCTCTAATGGCGAAACAATTCTTAATCATTTGAACCAAACAGATCCTTCTAGAAAATTTACGCTAGAATCAGAAGTTGACAAATCATTGAAATTCCTAGATTTAACTGTCACTAGGACTAACGAGAAACTTACCTACAACATCTATAGAAAAACCACACAAATAAGACGGATTCTTTTCACCCTGAACCCCCTCCCCCCCCAAAAGAGCGATTTTCTTCAGTTTGATCCATAGAGCTATTGGTGTCCCTTTATCGGCTAGTAATCTAAAGAAGGAAATGAACATAATCTATAGTCTAGTTATTAAAAATGGTTTTAATAAATCATTCACTGACAAAATTGTCAATAAAATCAGAAATAAGCCTGTGACTACTCTTACGAGAGAACTAAAAATGAAAAAAATAGAGAACTACATCACATTTATTTATAATAATGATTAGATATAACAAATCACAAATCTTTTTAAAAGACAGATCTTCAATATATCTTTTAAGACATTTTAAGATTTCGTTTTTTAATCATCATAAAATCAATACCAGATCTAAATTCTCAAATTCAGGAATTGACTTCTACCCACTGTTCCACCAGCTATATCGGGCAAACAGGGTGCAGTTTTTCTATTTGTTATCTTAGAGCACGTTAACGCTACAAAAATATGGTAAATTCTCAGCCATGAGTGGTCACATATCTAACTACAACCATTCATCTTCCGACATTGAAAAATAATTAAGAAAAGCGCTCTTCTCAACATATATGAAAATACTTTTATTAACATCGATCAAAGAATTTTTATTAACATCCATAGAGCTATCGGTGTCCCTTTATCGGCCAGTAATCTAAAGAAGGAAATGAACATAATCTATAGTCTAGCTATCAAGAATGGTTTTAATAAATCATTAGTTGACAAAATTGTTAATAAAACCAGACGCAAAGCATGGTCTTCTTGCCCCATAAGTAACCAAAATGAAATCTCTGAAACTTAAAACATTCTCTTTGAAGAAATCATTAAAACTTTTTTCAGAATACGAATAATTCTAAAGCTTCTAATTCATCCATTCCCCTCCACTCCCCTCACCCCTGTTCTGGAACACACTACTCCTAGCTTACAATCAACAGCAAACAGCAGTCCCACACAGAGCTACACACGAGCCGGCCGGACAAGAGGGAGAGAGACAAACAGGGTGGAGAAGCAAGTACCCAGACATCGTAAACGCTTTATTTACCTTAGAATTTCGCATAAGTTTCTTACTTTTTTCTTCTTTTTCCTTTTTAGATCTTTCATACACCAATAATATATGGATTGCATGAATTATCTGGCTACATAATCCAACATATTGAGTAATTCCACCTAAAAAGCAAGCCCTGTTTAATCAGCTTCAAGCTTCCAACTTGAGATGACATCGACCTAACTTCAAGATTTAATTCAGACTTTAGAAAGATGTGACCATGATATTAATTTTATTTGGAGTATCAAAACTCAACGGGACTTTCACCATTTAGCAATTGGTGTTAAAACAATTTTTAACAACAAGATCTGTTTTAAAACTGTGTTTACATGTGACAGATAATTTTTACTCTTTAACATTTTAAGGATATGTCATTGTTTTTAGTGTTAAGAATATTATGTGTTTATCATAATATTTTAAGTTGAATATGTCTCACAAGGAAGAGGCGAAACATGTCCCTTTTTTAAAATAAAGTAAAAAAAGGAATAATAATGTACAGTATTGTAAAGGTGGAGTCACTCAATCATTAAGACCTTCTATCTTGCTGCCCCATTGATGCGAAGAGGTGATAGTCAGATGGCGCCAGGTCGGAGGAGTACAGTGGGTGCGAAGGGATGTCCCATCCGAGCGATTTCACGGTGTCCTACGATAGTGTTTGGCGGACTCAACTTGTGTGTGTTGGTAGGTTAATGTCAGACAAACAAACTGACGTATGTGTCAAATTCATACGCTGCAAACTGTTCGCTGGCATCATTTCTTAGTGAAACCAGAAAAGACTCATGCAAACACCTGGTACAACAATGGAATGACCGTGGACTCATCAGTGGTAACTGTGGTGTTGGTAAGGATAAAAGTGTGATACTCAATAGAGATCCCTGACTATAATACTGAGAATATACCCTCTCTACCCCAGCTCCAAACAGCCAGAGAGACATAAGTAAATTTTCTCGGAGTCCCCAAAATTAAAGTGCGGAATGATTCCATACCATCAGATCTCATCAGCTTTTTTTCTTCAAAACTATTCATTCAAAAGAAAAGCATCTCTGCAAAAATCGTTTTACACTATGTAGACAACTCAGAAAAAGCTGATTACATTTTATAAAAGTCATCATCACTACCACACAACAGGATTAATCCTTCACCACTAAGCCTAAATCCCAAATGCTCCCTTGTCAGATTTGTAAACTAAAATTACTATGCACTTACCAAAGACATGGCACTCAAACTGTATTTTGTTGGAATTTTCTTTCTACTGAGTACAGTCTGAGCATCACCTTCACCATAAAAGAGCCATGGCAAATGGCCCCCTTCTGAAGTAGGAATATGTTTAGAATCTTGAAACAGTTTACATGGACTACCTTTATAATTGTCTTGGAACATCACCATAACGCACATGTTTGCTACCATCTGACATGCCAAGTGGTTCTTCTTATGCTGAGGGCAAGAAAGGAAAAACATACACACTGGAAGATATGGACAAGAAAATACATCTAGTAACTCAGATATACAAAAATATGAACATTATTTCTGAAATACAAAGTATCCTGTTAACAATCATTTAGTCCAAGCTCAATTAACGTTCTTTGAAATAAACTCCATAAAAATCCAGAATAACACTAATTTTATTGTATCGTACACCTTGGATTGTTAAATTAGTTTCAAACATATAGACAGGAACAGAAATGACTGATAAATATGATATTTTACTCTGAGTTCTTTTGAATTATGGTATGATGGATCCTGAGAAAGCAATGTTAATAAAGGTGGTGGTGGTGGTGATGGTGGGGGGCAGCAATGGCAATGTACAGCCCCATATACTCAGTCTGGTTGAGGTGGTGGTAACGGTGATTATTGTTTAAGGAGGAAATAAAACCTTTCTATCGTAACAGAAACACTAATCAGAGGGAAAAATGAAAGAGGTCTGACACTTTGAAGAATGAAGGTATAGAATAAAGACACAAAAGGGCCACGAAGGGCATGAAAATGAAAGACTCCTAATACCACGTAAGAGAACAGGCATTGGCCGAGAAACGTCAGATAGGAAAGATGAAAGTGAGGAATCTGGCACAAGTAAGTGAAAGAATACCACACTCAGCAAGGGCCTCGTGGTTACCAACCCAGGCTCCCAAGTTGAGAGTCCTTATCGGTCCCTTTTAGTCACCTCTTACGATAGGCATGAGATACCGTGGATGTATTCTACTGTCCCCACCCATGGAGGGGAGTGCATTTTGTTTTATACAAGGGGGAGGTCACTGCATGACTATATGCTATAGATAGGAAGAGGGTGAAACACAGTTTCGGTACGTATCCTACTTCAGTCGAATAACACCAAGGGTTCTGCTCAAGGCTTAACATCTCCATCCGATGGACAAACCACCATTAACAGCGTCACATGCCTTCACTCCACATGAACACTGCAGAGAGGTTTGGAACTGAATCCAGGCTTTTGGCATGCAATCAACTGATTAGAAACTGAATACCAGCACCTCTCCTACCCTGCTGACCAACATTCGGATGGTGAAAAAAACTTTCTACCAACCCACAGGGGGTTAGTCTGGGTTAAGCCAGCTTATCTGGTATGTGGCTGTATTAGTGTACTTGTATAAAATCATTTTTCTGTTGAACTATTCAAGATATACACAGTGCCACTGATGAAGTTGTGAACTGGTTGAATACACTGGATATCACATTTTAATTTACCTGATCTGTAAATACTGTATATAGCTTATTCTAATATTTACATTTCCAATGTATCCTTATATTGCCATACAAAATAATAATAATAATAATAATAATAATAATAATAATAATAATAATAATAATAATAATAATAATAATAATAATAATAATAATAATATTTCTGTTTGTATATTTTGAATATTAACCTGATACTTAGTTTTTACACTGGACAGGAAGATTTAAGTCCAAGAGCGAATAACTGACTACGGAGAGTTGCTATGGAAATCCCAGGCAATGTTTAAAGGCTTCATACATCTGTCTTTAGCCTACCCTTTGAATATTAACCTGATAACTTCATTTTCAGTCCGACTCGTTGGCTGAGTGATCAACATAATGGCCTTCGGTTCAGAGGGTCCCGAGTTCAATTTCCGGCTGGGTCGGGAATTTTAACCTTCATTGGTTAATTCCAATCGCCCGGGGGCTGGGTGTTTGTGCTGTCCCCAACATCCCTGCAACTCACACACCAGACATAACACTATCCTCCACCACAATAACACTCTGTTACTTAAACGTGGCAGATGCCGCCCACGCTCATCGGAGAGTCTGCCTTACAGGGCTGCACTCGGCTACAAATAGCCACATGAAATTATTATACTTCATTTTCATACTGTAAGGAAGAGATGAAATCAACAGCAGCAATAATCCAAAAGGATGAAACTGCACAGGAACACAGAAAGCCCAGACGCAAGTAAGTTACAAAAAACCAAAGGCAACTACTTTTACACCTATGTGCCTCAGAATTTAGAAACAACTTGAGGGGTCAACAAAAATTTAATCATGCACATGCTAAGTGACTGTACTGTCAATTCATAAGAATTTCCTCTCTTTCATTTGGATCCCCTTTATCTCACCATGCTGAGTAAGGCGAAGCATTCAGCAGCATACTACCATGATGTAGTAGCATTTTGTAATCTGTCATGACATCGATCTGGACTTATAAGTGGATTTGCAGAGGTGAAAAGCTTTTTCAGTGAATTTAGCCTGATATTTCAGATCATCTTTCTCCGATGCATTAAAGGAAATGATCTCTCCAAGATACTTAAAATGTAACTTTTGATTCTTTCCATATCTGATATGGAGAAATGCAGTGATATTATGACGGTCAGATATCATTACTTCAGCTCTTTCAAAACAAATCTGAAGACCTAGAGCGTGATGTTTCAGTCTGGAGATGGGTGATGCTGAGGTCATCTACCGTTAGGACTACATGAACTATCAATCAATCAATACTGATCTGCATTTAGGGCAGTCGGCCAGGTGGCAGATTCCCTATCTGTTGCTTTCCTAGCCTTTTCCTAAATGATTTCAAAGGAATTGGAAATTCATTCAATGCCTCTCTTGGTAAGTTATTCCAATCCCTAACTCCCCTTCCTATAAATGAATATTTGCCCCAGTTTGTCCTCTTGAATTCCAAGTTTATCTTCATATTGTGACCTTTCCTACTTTTATAAACACCACTCAAACTTATTCGTCTACTAATGTCATTCCACGCCACCTCTCCGCTGACAGCTCGGAACATACCACTTAGGTCATAAATCAAGACATACCACTTAGTCGAGGAGCTCTTCTTCTTTCTCTCAATTCTTCCCAACCCAAACTTTGCAACATTTTTGTAACGCTACTCTTTTGTCGGAAATCACCCAGAACAAATCGAGCTGCTTTTCTTTGGATTTTTTCCAGTTCTTGAATCAGGTAATCCTGGTGAGGGTCCCATACACTGGAACCATACTCTAGTTGGGGTCTTACCAGAGACTTATATGCACTCTCCTTTACATCCTTACTACAACCCCTAAACACCCTCATAACCATGTGCAGAGATCTGTACCCTTTATTTACAATCCCATTTATGTGATTACCCCAATGAAGATCTCTCCTTATATTAACACCTAGATACTTACAATGATCCCCAAAAGGAACTTTCACCCCATCAACACAGTAATTAAAACTCAGAGGACTTGTCCTATTTGTGAAACTCACAACCTGACTTTTAACCCCGTTTATCAACATACCATTGCCTGCTGTCCATCTCACAACATTTTCGAGGTCACGTTGCAGTTGCTCACAATCTTGTAACTTATTTATTACTCTATAGAGAATAACATCATCCGCAAAAAGCCTTACCTCCGATTCCACTCCTTTACTCATATCATTTATATATATAAGAAAACATAAAGGTCCGATAATACTGCCTTGAGGAATTCCCTTCTTAATTATTACAGGGTCAGATAAAGCTTCACCTACTCTAATTCTCTGAGATCTATTTTCTAGAAATATAGCAACCCATTCAGTCACTCTTTTGTCTAGTCCAATTGCACTCATTTTTGCCAGTACAGGCAACAATGGTGGTTGGATAGAGAAGATGGAAAGGTGCCATAAACAACCCAACACAATGGGAGCTGGACGAGGGAAATCGAGATGGGATTATAAGATGAAGAAACAACACTTCCACTCCTGTCTCAAATGAACAGAGTTAATGCCCACAACATTCATCTCACCCCTCAGCCCCCCTCCCATCACCAATGCATGGAACAAGTTTATTGCCTAAAGAACATTATTTTACACATTTGTATTAGAGGCTACTCTGACTTAAATGTCTGTAATGTGGGTTAGGATATCCTTACCTGTAATAAATTCTCTGAATTTTGGTAATCAAGACTATTTTAAGGTTATTATTTATCAATAAAAATAAGGTCTTACATGCACATTTAATTCAATTCCCTATTTTATTTCATCAAAATCATTAACATAATTTACTGCCTAATACACACAAAAACCATGATAAGATGAAGAAGCAGCACCCCCTCTCCTCTTCTTTATACAGAACTAATGTGCACACATTTTCATCACTTCCCCTCTCCACAAAACAGAGCTATTGGCTACAAAATTTCACCTCCCACCTCTACTTAGCTATAAAGACCACGACCAGAAAACTGGCATCAGTCCAGAAACAGTTGCTGAAGGTAACAGATGACAGCAGCTAAGATAAGTACAGAAAATTTCTGCAGCGATAACACCCATGAGAGTATTACTTAGTATTTCCTTCTGTAGAAGAACTTCTACAACTTCTATGAAATAGCCCTTTTCTTGGTGTTTTAGAAGCAATCAATAGTACGAGTATATTTGCAAGAATCCAATCACCTGGAGGCAAAAGAGCTGAAATATGCTGCAATCAGAAGTGATACCTTTTCTATTAATGCTCCAAAACATCAAAATCAGGTAGTAGTTCTAACCATGTTCTGTAAATGACAGTAGTCTACTGTACTCCCATACCCGAGCATGGTTTAAGGTGGGGGAAAATTCCAAAGTGATCCTGAACAGCGTTTGAAGGAAGACAGATATTGTAAAAGACAGTTTCCCGTTGCTAGTTTGGGATTGTAATCCAAATATTGAGGCTGATTTCATGTGCCATGTTTTACAGCTGTATTCAAAGTTAAACAAAATCGCATTGCATCACACTCAAAATCCAGTTCTACCAGTGCCTTCTAGATTCATGCTGTTTGTAACTCTTGCAGGAGTTAACAATGCATTAGCTGGCCATGTTAACGATACCGATTCTAAGCCGAGGGGCACTTTCTGAACCAAGAAAACCATTTTAAAAAGTTCAGCTAACAACTGTAGAAATATGGTAAACTTATAGACTGAAACTCTTGAATTTGTTGTGGACACAGTTCGTCTGCTGTCATTATTACTAACGAAGGGTAGAGAAGGGTCCACCTATTCAATACCATTAGCGTGTATAGTGTCTTATATGATTGGGACTAGTTTTGACCCCGTATACGCAGGGTCATCTTCAGTCACGATCCAGTTGGAAAAATATACGCTCACATACAACACATAATAAACTAAACAATCTGGTATGTTTCAATATACAATCCAAATTTTGATGAAATCCAAACAGCACACCCAAAATTGAAATCAAATGACACTTCAAAACTGCTGCTGTTTGTGCCGAACTATGTCGTCGCTCCTACAGCAACCAAACATTCATGAGTTGATCTGGGAGTTAGCATTCCTCATCTGCATAGACAAACCACTTGGTTTATAAATTATGTTTTGTACAATAATAATATGGGTAATGGTTTGTTGAAGGGGAACATTCAAACTTGAATGGCTATTCCTTTTCATCAAATTTAGTGATCTATTGTTTAATTTGGTTTGAAGTGAATGTCTGAAAAGAAAATATTTGAAGTAAATTATTGAGAGAAGAAGGGGAGCTAGAAGATCGAGATTAATATACAACTGTATGAGACTCACCTCTATGCTCCTCGTAAAATGTGTGCATTTGGTACGGACACCAACACCAGATTGACTGTTGAGAGGGAGCAGCATTACAGCTCATGATGGCAGGGGTTGGAGGAGTGACGTGTGAGGAGGGCGGGGGGGATAGGTAGGTACGTACTGATTGGCGGACTTAACATGTCTCTTTTTCGTTTATACTTTGCATATATCAATCATCACCATCATTAGTCATTATGCTCATTACTGAGAGTCGTGACGTCGTAACTCTTATCAATTCCGTGTTGCAACCCTGACAAGATGTCTCCATCCCGAGCGGTTTTCACATTTCCTTAATATGATCTGAAGTGGCAGACCAGTGATCTTCATCGCCTGACCTATCCATCTACTTGCTGTTCTTCCTCGTGGTCTATTGCCTTCAATTTTGCCTTGTATTTGCATATATATAGGAATGATTATATCAAATAGAATATTAGGTTTTTCATTTATTTCATTAATATTATGGTTAGGGTTAAAGTACTGTTCTAAATGAATGTAACAATTCTCCAATATGTTGAGCATGGTGCCCTTCTCATCCACTTTCAATATGCTTAAGTCTTGGTCAATTGATGTGAAATTATGTTTTAAGTCTATCATGTGTTGTGCCATGGCAGAGAAACGATTGTATCTTGAAGCATTGACATGTTCCATGTATCTTATTGAAAAATTATGTCCTGTTTGTCCTATATATGTACTTTCACAGCTATTGCATTGTAGTTTGTAGACACCTGATTAGGAAAATTTATTAGTTTAATTGATAGTATGTGTATTAAGGAAATTGGAAAAATTGATAATATTCGTTTTAAAAGCTATTTGTTGGTTATATTTCTTGAAGATATTAGTAATTTGGCATATTGAGCCCCCTAATCTCGTCCATCAAAGCCCGCATGGCTTCACTATCCATGTCGCTATCTTTTGAGATGACAGGAACCCCCTCGCTAACGTCGGTGTCAACAATCCACAACAATATATAATTATTATTTATTTTAAAAGAAAAGATTCCTCTATCCAAACTTTACGTTCTTTCAGCTTCACGAATTTCCATTTCAATCATCATTGCAAATTAGGCCTCAAAACGGCTATAACTGAAGCTGCCTAACTGCCTAACATCATTAAGTTCATGAAATTTATATAAAATGGCAACGGGAAATTTTCGAAAAATTATTATAATAGTAGCCCTTAAATTCAGTTAACAAAACTGCCGGTTAACATGTAGTTCTAAAATTTGGCTCAATTTTAAATACCAACACATGTGGTATAGTGCCAGTAAATCAACCCATGCCTTCAGCATTGAGGTTCTTCAAACACACAAAGTCATCAGAATCTCAAACTGAACCCATGAAATCAACCTACTGCCACTCGAAAAAGAGAAAGTAGGCGTGAGGTTACCTCTTCTCATCCACGGTTATACTAATGTAAAATATATTTCCTAATAGCAGGTTGTTTGGTGACGAAACACGCACCACTGGCTAATATTCGTGAATAGATATGCACTAAGAAAGAGCCACTATTCACTTCGAACCTCACTTATGGGAAATTCATTTCATTGTTTCCCGGGATTCGAACTAATCCCCTTGAATTTTGGATACGCCCCTGCTTACGCGTCCGTCATGGCTTTGCCCATATCATTGGACCATGACTGTGTTCTCATTCATGAAAACGATTTTAAGATTGACATCAAGATGTCACTTATTCAGCTATAATAAACTGGGCTTCACGTGGAAAAGTCAGCAGTATGCACGGGTTACCAAAATAATCGTGCCCACTCTTGGAAGCCACACAAGTATACCTTGCCTATTAAACAACATAACACGCCCCTATCGCATTAATAGTATGCAATAGGTGGGATCGTGATTCATATGCAATAGGTGGAATAATTATGCGCCTATTAAACAATAAAATACGCCTATTAAACCGTAAAACACGTCCCACATTTGGCCGTATTTTATATGCGGGTAAAATAAATATATGCGCCTATTTATATGGCCATCACGTGGAAAAGTCATTTGTATTGCCTTCACGTTGGGAGCCATTTATATGGCCCCACGTTGGGCGCCATTTATATGCACCCGCCCCCTCCCTAAATGGCACCGGCATGGAATCTACAGGGTCGCACATGGGTCAAGAAGTATGAAATAAATAGGCGCTGAACTAAAGTAAACTTAAAGGCGTACAGGGGAGGAGAAGCAGGGCATACATAACTAAAATGAGATCACATTCGAATTAAAATATTCAACTCACAAACCGGTTTATTCAACCTTAATGATGATGGGAAAAGGCGCACTAAATAACACTAATGAATTACATTAAAATTTATAAATGTTTGTTGTGATTTGTTAGGTGGGCATCTGTCCGTTATACTTGATAGAAACGAGTACGTTTATCGCGAAGCGATGTATCGTGACATATAGCGAATGGTAATTTTATCATAACACTGAGGCTATATTATCGCTAACACATAAAACTAACATGCATCCGACAACATGTCTGAGCAATCCTTATTCTAACGAAGACCTAGATTCCCCAATGAAATGACGTAAAAGAAAAAAAAATACACACATATGATACAACACCTGGGTTCGAACCGACCCTCGCTATTATAGACATCGCCAAGCTGATGGACAGAACCACCACTGGCCTTATGTACAACCACACATGACATAAAGAACACATAAATGATACATGATATGCAACAAAATACGTAAAAGGCACTTTGATCTTTCTTCTGACGCTGTAGGCCTCCTATGCCTGCGTTGAGCATCGAACTGACAACCTCTTGCGATGAAGGCAGGGTCCTGTAATCCCTATCTATATTATACTCGAGCAATTAACAATGATTCGTTGGCAAACATTATCATTATCGGCCGGGTCGCTTGTTAATAGCTACACTGCTCTGCCGTGTTAGGTAAATCACATATTTTGCCGTTCAAACAGGCCTCTTTCTCTTACTTCAAAAAGCCCCTGCTTTCCACACAGCTGGGACATAGAAAAAAAAACACGATTGGTGGCAAGGGCAGACGAAATGCTCCCATTCCACACGCGGTCGACAACCCACCATTAACAGGCGTAACTTTCCCTTTCATAAGGACGCAAGACCACTCCACTAAGAAGCAAGTCTACAATAAACTGAGGTCTAAAACACTCGCGCAAATCACCTCGAATTCAACACATATTTACCCAACAGTATCACGTCACTTTCACAATGCGACTCCGGTATTACAATGGTAATCTTTGCCCGATTGTTATTATTATTATTATTATTATTATTATTATTATTATTATTATTATTATTATTATTATTATTATTCCTGCCGTCCTATATGGCTTACCCGCTACATTACTTATACACGGTCATCGTGCGGAATCTATTCAGCAATTACAACACAATTAAGTGCTCGCTCGGCAATTAACATCTGATTACTGACTGCTAATTAATCGATGGTCAGTACGTGGCTACTTTATCGTCACACGGCAATACATTCATTAATTACTTAATATTCACACGGACTGATATTTGACACACGCATTATGATCACTTCCTGGTAAATTTAATCACATAATAAATTTAATCTTATCACTTCCTATCTAAGTATTTCAAAGGGTGGAGTTCTTGGCTGTCAGTTCGGCCGCTGAGCCTCGTAGTTACGTGCCTTATGCACTGTAGTACTTACCGTTTTACTTGCCATACACTTATCAAATTAATGATTACTCTAATAACTACTCTCACTGCACTCCCCTAAACTAATTACTCCTGGTCTTCTGACGCAAATAAACAAACAGAATCTCCCAAGAAATAAATAATTGAATAAATCTCTATCCCATGAAAAGCTAGAGTATTATATTCCCTAAATTATTTACAATCAATTACTCAGACCTGTCGCCGGTTTCCTAAACTAAGAATTAATAACTACGCGCCCATTACGGCGCTCTATTTCAACAGGACTACATCTTTAATCTCTTATAGCGTCAGTTTACAATAAATATTCCCATCCCCTCTATGCATGCCAGATAATAAGACTTTGTACTCATCTCTATCACTTGATGACACCTTCGTCAGCTCAGGAGGTCCATCCTGAGCTTACTCCTCCTCCATGGGCACCACGGTGATTACTTTCATTTCCATTCCATCTTGAAGTTGAAGATCCATTGTTCGATGCTGGTGGAGCCGCTGGCAGTTAATCCTGTACACACACAACGTCACTGTTTAATTCACACTCCGGTTAACAGCGTTCAATGTGAACGTCCGGTCACGATCTCGTAAGCGACTACGTAATCCGCGGTTCAGTACCGAATCTCATCTATCTCGGTTTTCCTATTCAGTCTGCTGCTACGTCAGATTATTATACTATAGTAATGATAATAATATTACTTTACACATCACGGTTTTCTAAAAAGTTAACACTGGCGTCACAGAGATCAAAACTATACACTGTTTATGCGAATTGTATTATTTCACTTAAAATGGGAGTTAACTTCACTTAAACAAAGAACTAACGAGGGCTTAGCCGAGCATAGCTTCGCCGTCGATGAGCCGCTAACCCCGAATGACGCTTGTCCCTTACTGCAGTAGTTTTTACAAGGGAGCGATACCCCTTCCACTAATTTGCGTAGCGCCTATTCCCGGCGTACTCGAGGTATAATAGTACGGTTAATCGGTGACCAGTATTTAGTTGATGCGATTGAGACATAACCACTCACTTATCCTTCGGTGAATCTCCTTAATTTAATTAAAATCTGTCCTGCTTCCCCCACCCTGCGTGGTGAACTCCCTTTCTCGAGGAGGTGTCGTGAGAATAAACAGATGACCCAGTACTTTTCCACGCAGAAACCACACAGTATTCTTTCTTCTTCTGAAAGTTATCACGAAAGAGGACATTAAACACTCTAAATAAATGTCCCAGCGACATTTATCCCTTTTAAATCGGGAGATGACCCCATAATTCGAGTTTCATTAATTTTCTAGATCGTAGGTAATTAAGTTGGCTAGTCCGAGTCCAAGATGGCTCCTATATTTCGTTTCGAAAAAGTTGGTTTCCCCTCATTCAGTGAGTCTTGAGGAGGGATGTCTTCTCTCGAGTGATGTCACGGGGAATCCCCATTCATAACCCCTCCCAGGTCTAAGTTGGCTTGGTTTCATCTGCGGGCCCCCGCCACACAAAGGACAATACTGCGCAATAAGTTGCAGACAAAGAAATCTCGTAGAATAATTTTTTAAAGACACAATTTATCTATCTCAATGATATGAATATTAATTAGTTTCGGCATGACCTCTATTAATGATATGACTATTAATCGGTTTCAGCATTCTTTCCCTTAAATAGCATTGTGTGCATAATTATGAAGATCAATATCAACCAAAGGTCCTTGGATCATGCCCCTGTCGGGTTCAATATGTTTATATTATTGAATGTGAAGGAAGAATTTTTTTTGTTTTTTGTTTTGTTTATTGATTCTCTGTTTAAAGTAAAAATTGACACCTTTTAGTTGTGTTGATAATTTTATTGATAAATTGTGCATTATACCCGTTTGATATAGCTATTGATCATATAACATTTAGTTCATTTTGAAGGTCTCTTTTAGATAAGGGGATGGTGAATGCTCTGTTTACCATACTATAGTATGCTGCTTTTTTATGGGATTGAGGATGGAGAGAATCATTTTGGATTGTACTAACCGTTTGAGTTGGTTTTCTAAAGATACAATAAGATAGCCGGTTGGGATGTCTAGTAATATTTAAAACTAAATAATTTAGATTTTGCTGGGATTCAGATTTCAATGTAAAATTGATATGTCGATCTATAGCGTTTAAACTGGTTAGGGTATAGGCTGCATTTCCAAGGTCTTGATTTAACATAGCTTGAACATCATCCACACAGCGAGCCCAGTAGTAGATATTATTGAATGCGGGTTTAAGATCTTTGTGTATTCTAAATTATCTAAGTAAATTTCTGCCAATATCCCTGAGGCTGGTGATCCCATGGCCAAACATTTCTGTTGGTAAATGACATTATTAAAACTGAAGTAGATGTTATTTAGAACCAATTTCAGACTGGACATAAATTTCTGAATTTCATGTATGGATAGTTTGCTATACTTTCTTAAATTATTGGATATTATATCTATGGTTTATTTTATAGGGGCACTTGGATACATGTTTTTAATATCAAAAGAGTGGATTAATGATTAGGTTGAAATTCAAAATTTTTAAGATTTTCTACTAATTCTAATAGACATGATGCTGTATCGGCTTTTGGGCTTATGCGGTGTCAAGAAAATAAGGTGAAATCCTTTGCATTTCGCAGGGAACTGTGCCCTGCGTCCTCAGAAGAAATCTCGATTGTCCACGAAAAAGGCTTCCTAAACAATGACCCTTTAAAATTTAGACGTTATAATAGAAGTGGAAATGATACGTTCATTCACCATCAGATGGCTCCCAGGACATGGCACAATGCTAGTGTTCGAAGCGGAAGCTGACTGAACCATCAGACTAAGCGGTTCACATAACGTGTGTACGTTACATATGAACTTGACAGGTGTATGATATAGACACAAGCCTGGAATGAGACATCTGGCGCCGAGGAACATACGAATTTGGAAAAAACCTAGACGAAATAACAATAGTGAAAGGACAGGGAAGGGAACTACCTACCTAAATTCTTAATGGCTGGCAACCAGGTATTACTGAATTGATAGCTGGTGTCCCTGTTGAAATTGCTACAATTTCTATGTATTTCCACAGCTTGCTGTATAATCCTAGACATGTAGTGTCTAGTGTGGGTAAGAGCTCGAGCATCTTGGAACATGACATCATGACCCGACAATAGAGCGTGCTCAGTTATTGCCGATTTGTCTGATTGGTTGAGACGAACATTACGTTCATGTTCTATGATACAGGTACCAATGGACCAGCATGTTTGGTCAATGTATACCTTACTGCAAGTACAGGGAATTTCGTATACCCCAGGATGTAAAAGTGGGGACAATTTGTCCTTGGTTTTACTCAGACTGTGAGCAATTTCAGTGACGGTGTCAAACACGGTTTTTATATTGTGTTTCCGGAGGACCTTGACAATTCGATCTGTGGTGTTGTGAATTTAAGGCAAGTGGGCAGTTTCCTTCACTTCTTCCTTCTGTGAGCTTTGTTTGGTCGTTTCTCTGGGATGCAGGGCTCTATGAATCTGCAAATCGCTGTAAACATTACCCTTGAACGCGACTTTGAGCATGTCCATCTCCACCTGGATATGTGATGGCTCACAAATTTGTCTCGCCCTCTTGGCGAGTTGCAAGTAATGAAAATGCTCCATGAACAAACAGATGGATGGAGTGGCTATGGGAAGTCTACTTTCGCCCATAGTGGCTAATTTCTTCATAGAGTATTTTGAGGAGGAGGCTATTGCCTTGGCGCCCGTCAAACCTATGATTTGGTGGAGGTATGTTGATGATGCATTTGTGGTCTGGACAGAAGGTCCTGAGAAACTTCATCTATTTCTAAACCACATAAATCAGCAACATCCTTCAATAAAATTCACTCTAGAGATAGAGTCGGACGGATGCCTTCCTTTCTTGGATGTTCTAGTAAGAAAAAAACCGAACGGCTCCTTAGGACATGATGTAGATGTTGATTTTCATAAAGAACCTACAATATTTGTCCTGAATGAGTAAATTTATAATACCAATATAATGGTCCGTTATTGGACATTATAAATTTTCCAGCTAACTCATTCTTGGTTGCCTGCGTTTCGCCCTCGTGTGCTAAGTTAGGCTCGTCACTTGGGACTTAGCACACCACCCAAGGCGCAAGGCTAGTGCATACCGTGGAGGCCACTGCATAGGCTATTTGAAGCCATCAGCAGTGCCAACGCACTATGAGAGCTATGTCTCATTTCCAAAAATAGATGCCTGCCTGGCCATCAAATGATGTAGCTGTTGATTCCCATAGGGGTTCAGCGGCACTACTTTTGAATTTACAAATCTCATACGGTGATAGCAGCAAGCCATTGGTCTGGACTGGTCATATCCAGCTAGTGACAAAGCCATTGGTCTGGATTACAGTAGTTAGGTCTGGTTAGTGACAAAGAAAACTTATGTTGTGCACACTGAATTTCTACCTTGTAAGTGACGTGTATAGTTTGGGTCTCTAAAAACCTTCCTTGATGTTTTGCTATGTTGGCGTTCTTAATTATTTATTTCATTAATTATAATTGTAAACACTTGTTTCTTTGTTATCATCGTAATTATTTTTATTTTCAAACCTAACCTTAAATTAAACAGAGTAATTGTTTTTTTCTTTTTTTTTTTTGCACGTTCGCTCTTTAGAACTTTTTTTTTTTTTTGGGCCCCACAAAAACGCCTTAACCAGTTTTGACTGTACACAGCATGGTGAATAACAAGTATCCTATGAATATTAACCTAAAGTAGCGCTCAAATTAATATGTTCAAACAATGTAAACTGTAAGAGTATTCTCATTAACCTTTTCACTCCCACGTCCGAGTTAACTCGGACATCCGAGTATCTTCCGCTTTCCCAACCACAAGTTAACTTGTATTTCAAATGCCCCGCTCTCTCCCGGCGCCGAATTTGGTCGTATGTTCCAGTTCTGCGCTGAACGTGAGATGGCATCATCTGACAATGCTCAGAGAAGAACACAGGTATCTCGATACATCGCAAGCATCGTATATTTAGTCTCGACCCTTACACTATTCTTTGATAGCTGTCTTGAGTCACCCAAAATGGCTGCATCCACGAGCACTAGTAAACAAAGTTTGACGGAAAGTGATATTTTAGATGTTTTAGGTAATGATAACGAGTCTGACTATTACGAGGATAGTGAAGATGATATATTAGTGAATGATTCTGTAGAAAGTGATACTAGGAGTGATTTATCTGAAGGTGGGGAGAAGGAGGAATTAGAAATCGAACTTGATCACATGGTGCGGAAAAGACCGAGGTTAGTGCCACCACATACACTTTCTCATAGAACCTGGATAAATGACACTAATTTTACACCAATGAAAGATGATTTTGACCAACCCAGTCTGGCATTAGGGACGAACTTAACCTCAATGAACATTCTACGGAATATGAAATATTCATTACGTTATTCACAAAGGACAAATAAGACAAGCCATGAGAGGGAGGAAACTAGCTAGATATGTATGTGTCAAGTGTAGTGCTTCACGTTGTGTACACCCCTGCATGGAAATTTACCACATAGCAGGGAAGTTTTGATGAAAATGTGAAGGGATAATGTTTTTATTTCATTTTTGGTCATAAAACTTTGTAAATAGTTGTAAATATAAAATAAATATTAACTTATTTCAGCTAGTGTGAAATTATCCAAAATAACCCAGGATGGGGCATGCATAAGCAGGAAAGATTCTTGGGAATGAAAAGGTTAAAACGTCTGAATACAGAGGGGACTGATTCGGTAGATCACAAAGATAAATCAACGCCAAAACAAACTGTCCAATAGACATTCCAAATAGTTGATAGCACTGATATAATCTAGCAAGAGTAGAACTACTACTACTACTACTAAGTGTGCTTTTTTTATTTTTATAGGTATATCAACTACTGAGAGATTACCCTGTCATACTGCCCTAAGATGGAAAATATCATAAACTAAGAATAAAAACAAAACACCAAATTGAATAGCAACAACATGGTATCAGATAAAACACAGGGACAATAGATCTTTGCCATTAGACAGATAATGGAAATGTAGTGGAAAAGTAGGAAAGATTTATTTGTTGTGCTTTGGCATAGAAGAAGCTTATGACAGCATGCCAAGAAGTAAAATGTAGGAAAGCCTAGGCAAAGTAAGGATTCCAAAATCTCTAATTCACAAGATCCAAATGTTGTATGAAGGTTGTGAGAGTAGTGTGCAAGTGGGAAATGGCAGGTTGAGATGGTTTCGAACAAAGAGAAGAGTACAACAAGGCAGTTCACTGTCTCCATTACTCTTCATCACCCTTATGGATATCATTATCAAGGAAATCAAAGCAGTGAATTCTGGTGATCTGAATGCATTTGTTTTCGCTGATAATGTTACCATCTGGGGAGAGGCAGAGTAGGAGGTACAGAGGAGGTTAGATTTTTGGAGCAGCAAGTTTAAAGGATATAAGTTAACTATGAGCAAACAAAAGACAGTGGCAATGAAAACGAGCAGAACATCCACATAGTGTAATCTCACACTTAAGGAAGAGAGAACTGAATGGTTAAAAAACTTCAGCTCTCTTAGAAGTGTTGTGTTCACCTTATTTTCTTGACACGGCACAAGCCCAAAAGCATATACAATATCATGTCTATAAGTACGGGCCGTGAAAGCATTAATGGCAACATGTGAAATGAAGTTTCTAAAATCAGTTATGCAGAAGAGAAGAAGGGGAATAATTAGAAATGATTACATCAGAAGAGACATGTAGGTGAAATTGACAATGGAAGGAAGACTGAGAGCTGTATGACTGAAATGGTTTGGCCATGTAAAGGAAATGCAAAATATGTGGATTCTCAAGAAGTACTGGAAGTACTTACAGTGGATGGTGCCAGTCGGACATCCCAAGATGTGATGGGTCCATATTAAAGAAGACTGAGCAAAAAAGGGAGACACTGGAAAATGTAATGAGAGAGAAGAAGTTTATAAAGACAAAAACAGACGGAGTCATTGATCATATAAATCCTACCTGGCCTGCTGATAATATCCACAATGAAAATCCACAATGATGTTTAGAATGTTTGTTTTCTCTTTGTCCCAACTAACTGAGGTTCTAAGTTTATGGTAAAAATGTAAGTTCTTTCCAACTTACAGTTGATATAAATACTTGGATTGAAAAAAAAAATGTAAAGACAGGTGTCCTTCACATTAACTTGAAAAATAACAAGTTCGGTGGAATTTTATTTGGCCATTCAAATATTATAAGGGGAGAAGGTTATAGAGATGTACCGTATACACACAAGGATCAAAACTTATGTTTTCCAGTAATCCATACACACTTTGCATAACTACAAGTATACAGCTGAACTTGCTCTTTCACATAATCAAGGTATTTTGAGAAATAAATATCATCATGTTACTTTTCTTGAACAGGCCCATAACCCCACATTTTTAAAAACCAGACACTCCTCTTAGCTGTTATCCATACATACCTTGCATAAATAAATAGCTGAACGCAGTTTCTTTCTAAAGAAGTAAGAATCCACCTTTACTCCTGATTCATAATGAATGAGAAAAGTGTTTCTCTCATTAGGCCAATCAACTAGAGCATCTCGAGGAACACAACCATCCTCAAGTAATTCATGAGTGGCAGAAGGGCAGGAGCAGTTACGACTTCCAGCAACTGTCTGGCTAACAGGGCAAGGTATGCAAACATTTCCATCAGCAGATGGTATGGTTCCATTTGTGCAGTTTAAGCAGTGCATTTCACTGCCAGATCCATTTAATTCTCTTTCCACTAGAAAAATACAATAAATAAATAAATAAATAAATAAATAAATAAATAAATAAATAAATAAATAAATAATGAAAGAAACAGGAAAAGAAAGAAAGAAAGAAAGAAAGAAAGAAAGAAAGAAAGAAATGACTACAGTACTGACAAATAAAACTGAAAATGAACACAAACATGTAACTAAAATTCAAATGGAAAAGGTGATGTTTTATATAAACAAAAGTAACATAAACCTCAATATAACAAAGATCAAACAAAACTGTAGCTGTCACCTATTTAATTGTCATCTATGGTTTCAATATAAAATTCTACAAAATGATCACACATAGTGGAATACATGCAATACAGTCAAGTTGATAAAGGAAAAAAGCAAACAATTATTAATGTACACATGCATATTATTTTTCTTCTTTTACTTCTTTTAATTTCCCTTGTGTCACAAGAATTGACTTTATATCACTTATTGCAAGTATATTTATCTGCTAAGCAGCAATTGAATCAACAAAGAAAGAAATGAGCTCTGAGCAATAAAAAAGAAAAGAAGAAGAATTTACCCCAAACTTGTCCAGAAGAACATTGCTTGCATGATGAAGCAACATTATCCTGTATGCTGCATGGTAGGCATTCCATTTTATCCTTAGTAGGGTACTCATTTGCAGCACAAGCTTCACATTTTGGAAATCCTGTTGTATCATCTAATGCTATTATCTTGCTTCTGGAGTTGCAAGTACAAGCCAATCCTATGAACAAACAAGAGAACAAAAGTTCTTTATTGCTTTAATTCTGATATCAGACTATTTTAGGAACAAATTGCAGTCAAATGGTTCTAAACAAAAAAGTCTTGATGGTAGATAAGAAGATAGAGCAAACATATAATCAGTTTGACCATAATATGGCTTCCGATTGAGATAGCTAAAATTAAAATTCAGGAAACTCAATCGTCAAAAATTACCAGTGTTTCGCCCAGAGTGCGGCATGGGCTCATCAGTTGGATACCGCACCTTTTCCAAGACACTGGCCGGCTAGCACGCCGGTAGCGACACCACTGCAAGCCATACATATGATAAGCACAATGCAGTGCCGACGTACTAGGGGAGAATTGCATCTCCACTTGCTATATTGCCCTCCCGGGCTAGCAAGACCATAATATGGTTTCCGATTGAGATTGCTAAAATTAAAATTCCTGAATTTTAATTTTGTAATCACATAGGCTGAGTAGACCTCAAACCAGCCCTCAGAGCCATTTACAAATCTCTGACCTTGCCAAGAATCAAACTTGGGGTCTCCAAATGAGAGGTAGGCTCGTTACTCCTTGAATTTTTTCTATCCATTCATTTTAATTTTAGCTATCTCAATCGGAAGCCATATTATGGTCATGCTAGCCTGGGAGGGCAATATAGCAATTGGAGATGCAATTCTTCCCTAGTACGTCGGCACTGCATTGTGCTTATCATATGTATGGCTTGCAGTGGTGTCGCTACCGGCGTGCTAGCCGGCCAGTGTCTTGGAAAAGGTGCGGTATCCAACTGATGAGCCCATGCCGCACTCTGGGCGAAACACTGGTAATTTTTAACGATTGAGTTTCCTGAATTTTAATTTTATATAATCAGTTTGTTTAAGGTCACAGAGCTCCAATTATAACATAAAAAATCAATGACTGGATAGAAAAAATTCAAGGAGTAACGAGCCTACCTCTCATTTGGAGACCCCGAGTTTGATTCTTGGCAGGGTCAGAGATTTGTAAATGGCTCTGAGGGCTGGTTTGAGGTCTACTCAGCCTATGTGATTACAATTGAAAAACTGTCTGGCAGAAAGATTGCAGTCTAGAAAACCAAGAACAACCACCGAGAAGATCTGTGATAAACTTACTGCACTGAAAAAACAGGAGATAAAGAATCTGCCTTGCCAACACTAATAAAAAACTATTTAATATAGATGTTAATTAATTGTACATGTTTAGAGAAGATCATTCTCTTCTTCAGCTAAAGTATTTCACAATTTCAATGACTTGATTAAAATTATGTTCTCGAGGTATGTACAATATTTTTTGATTAGTACTGACAAGGTGGATTCTTTATCTCCTGGTTTTTTCAGTGCAGTATATTTATCACTGTAAGTAGTCAATACGGATGTGATTGATCCTCGACTTCTTCAGGTTTTTGGGAACTTTCAACACGCAATGCAAATTCCTAGTGTTATAGTGCTTCATGAACTGAAACTGGTGAAAGATTTGCATTGTTTATAATATTTTTGTGATCGGCTGATGATGACCCACAACAGTGGTCGAAACCGGTACCACTTGTAATCAACTAGGAATGTAACATTACATTCCTAATTCTACCTGTATTGAAAAGGTTGAACCACTATATATCTCATTTCAATTTAATTATGTCACTTGGAAGTTGTAGAATTTTTTTTTTTTTTTTTGTGCACTTCTGATCATGTTATCGACTTGATTTGGGAATTTCCTCAACCGAAACAGTCTGGAAGGAATATATCAATGTCGGGGCAATAAATTGATTTATTACAGTCAGTTTTTGATACGGTTGGAATAAATGAGTCCTGGTAACCTAATCTAAATGGACTTTCAATGTTTAAAGTACTTGATTTCTATTGAAGTAGTTCTGTCTGGAAGTTGCCCCTAAATATTTTATTTCTTCACTATCACTTACACGTAATTTTTCCACAGACCGTCACAATATCATCAGAATGAAATTTACCATTTTTTTTATTATAATGGCATTTGATTTGTCTGCATTTATATGCAAACCTATTTCTTGACTAGGATTGAAGCTGCTGCTTGGTCTTAAGCTATGATCACCAGATCGTCGGCAAAGCATAGGGATGTTAAAGGTGCAGTGTTAGAAGTCAATCGAAAACCGTACATTTCTGATACTTTGATGTCATACAAGTTCATCAAGGATGTGGTTTATATCCCTGTTACATAAAAAAGGTGAAATAGGATCTACTTGCATCACTCTACATTTGATGTTTATCTTATCTGTATGACCATGAGCAGTTTGAACTTGTATTGTGTTTTTTTGTGAGGAGGTTGACTAGTAATTTCTTAATGGATCTGGGTAGTATAGAGTTTATCATTATCGCCTTTAAGCGATTGTCTCCAATACTATCAAACGCTTTGCTGATGTCGAGGAAAGTCTTTTTCATTACAGCTGTTTGTACAATGCCATCATAGACATTGCTCAGAATTTGAAAAGAATGGTATTTCTGTATCGAACATGTCCACAGTAACAAGGAAATGTACTTTTTACTTTTCTGTAATTTCTGTCTGTCTGTATGTACATGCATCATGAGAAAACATCTGAAGAGAATTTAATAAAAATTGGTATCTAAGTCGGGGATGAGCCGCTACAATCTAGGCTATAAATCATTTTATTCACACTGAGTGAAATGGTAGGGGTTTTCTGTTTTTTTTCTGCTAGTGGCTTTACGTTGCACCAACACAGATAGGTCTTATGGCGACGATAGGATAGGAAAGGCCTAGGAGTTGGAAGGAAGCGGCCGTGGTCTTAATTAAGGTACACCCCCAGCATTTGCCTGGTGTGAAAATGGGAAACCACGGAAAACCATCTTCAGGGCTGCCGACAGTGAGATTCGAACCCATTATCTCCCAGATACAAGCTTGCAGCCGCACACCTCTAACCGCACGGCCAACTCGCCCGGTGAACTGGTAGTTTAGGGGAAGGCCTACAAATTAATTGTCATATATATATATATATATATATATATATATATATTATTAGTGGTCCTATCGACAAATACTCCATAACTAAAGTTTTTGTGCCATTACACTATTCCAAAATTGAAGTTTCAATAGAGTTGGAGTAAATGCAATTACCCACAGTGAAGTTAAGCAGAATGAATAACTCTGTAATATGTCGCAGAAATTCAGAATCATGCAGTATCAAAAGTTATATAATCATGACGGCAGTGAGAAAGACAAACCGGGGACTCACATTGTTAAGAAACTCAACACTGTAGAAAGGATAAGAAAATGACTGTCTATCTTTGCGAGAAGATGTGGCGCGAATAAGTTGTAAGCTGATTCAAAAGAAAAGTATCAAGAAAAGAAGAAAATCTGAGGAAAGAACATATTAGCTACAAGAAAACGTCAAAATAACGCCTAATATAAAATATATATTCATAAAACGCGTTATATCCAATTAAAACATTCAACAAGATTTGGAAGTCAGCCAGTCTAAGACACCAAGAGCATAATATCAACCAGAGAAGCAATAGTTCGGGACAGCACAATATTACCACAAGAAAGTTTATAACTCAAATCCCATACAGCACATACCGGTATATTGAATTTACAGCAGACATTTTGGAAGTCTGAGATAAAATTAGGGACCAAGCAAAGAAGTTTTAAAAGAATTATAATTGTTACAATAGAAGGCTTTGATTGTAATCACATGCAACATCTGATCTCACATATATTTTTCTGCATTTCTATAATTGAGCAAGACGAGACGACGATGAATCTATAAGAAAATGGGTGGCAGGCTACCTGGAGTGACCTGAGCTGAACCGTGATGGGCCAACACAGCAGTTGACATCTGCAGAACCAGCCACCACAGTACGATGATCGTTTCCGACAACGCAGAATGAATGAGACATAAATCGTCCCAGAAACAAAGGAAAGGAGATAAGTTTCTTAAATAAAAGCATGTAGTTTAGCAGATGTTATTTAGAGTAGTTCATTTGTAATCAAAGTCTTGTTATTGTGTCGTTTTAATCTTCAAAATAAGCTTAAATATGCTAGATTCTCGCAAGTGATTTCTCAGTAGATCGATATAAAGATAGTAGATGGTGTTCTAAAGCAATTTAACCAAACCCCAATTCTCAAGAAAAATGGGATATTCTCTCCAAGTAATGTTATGCCATAGGAGATGAGAAGTTTTGACAAGAAGAGTATTTTATGACACTATAGTTTCCAAGTATTGAGTTAATATAAATGTAAGCGATATAGGTTAATAAGGCATGAAGGAAATACATGGCTATTATAAGATAGGATGTCACAAGTTATGGAAATGTCAACAGACAGAAGAGATATTGATACGATTTAAGAAGACATTGATGTGATGATGAGAATATACAAGAAGAAAATTACATATGCGTCAAGAGAGGTTAATTGAGGACCGTTTTTGCAAAACTTGCTTTGTGAAAAAGTGAAATTTTTAAGGAGAGACAAAAAACTGTTTTCCAAGAAGGGCTTTTTAGTTATAAACTTTCTTTTTTGTTGATCAACTTTATAATTAGTGCTTATTACACGGTGATCTTTGGGTTTTATTTAATTTAAGAATATTACACTGTATGAGGGTTCAAAAGTCAACAGTTCTTTCAAAACTTGCATTCTACACAAAATATTAGTGAAGAAAGTGTTAGTAATTTTACTAAAGCATGAGTTATCTTGGTTTTTCCATGAATTAAACATATTTAATAACAGTGTAAGTTTTACAGTACACCATTCCTGCAATTTCTGATATGTACACTCTGATGAATATCGGTATCCCCTGCCTGTCGTAAGAGGTGACTAAAAGGGGCCCCAGGGGCTCTGAACTTTGGAGCCAGGGTTGTCGACCACGGGGCCCTTAGCTGAACCCTGGCATTGTTTCCACTTAATTGTTCCAGGCTCCTCACTTTCATCTATCCTATTCGACGTCCCTTGGTCAACTCTTGTTCTTTTCGGACCACGACGGTATTACGTATGGAGGGCTAGGGAGTCTCTCATTTTCATGCCCTTCGTGGCCTTTGTCTTCCTTTGGCCGATACCTTCATTTTTCGAAGTGTCGGATCCCTTCCAG
This sequence comes from Anabrus simplex, assembly GCF_040414725.1. Lineage (NCBI taxonomy): Eukaryota > Metazoa > Arthropoda > Insecta > Orthoptera > Tettigoniidae > Anabrus > Anabrus simplex. Next base: position 365,120,737 of record NC_090269.1, on the reverse strand, counting down.
TTTTCCGTCTGATTAGTGTTATATAGAGGATGGTTGCCTAGTTGTACTTCCTCTTAAAACAAAAATCACCACCACCATCAGTTAATTCAGAAGAGAATGTTATTCTTGTTCTATGAAATTTATTTACATGGACATTTTATCCACCTTTCACTCAAAATTATTCAACATCATAGTCTTCAAAATAATTTAAACATTGTCTTTGGCATATACGCTTTATGAATATAAAAGAAACCACAAAAAGAAAGGAAAATAGTATCATTCTAATTTTATCAGATATTTATTAACACCAAAAAGAGGACCATTGTCGTATTAATTTTAAACCAAATCCATGCAGTTATAAAGATTAACAGTTTCAATGACTTCAAAATGAAAATCATTCCTGTAGAAAGCAAGTTTTGCTGTAACTCTTAAGTAGTAGAAAGCTAGTTTTGCAAAAGCTCGCTAAATTTTATCGACTATTACTGCAGCAAGAAGCAAGTTATACAAAAACAGGTTTCACCATCCTATAGAGGACTTCAATATGAATGTGAATCAATAAAAAAGTAAATTTCCAATTTTTTGCAGAAAGCAAGTTTTGCAAAAACGGTCCTCAATTGTGAAGAGTTGAAAATAATAAGAAGAGATATGAATTGAAATGAATATTGAAGAAGATATAGAATTGTCGTATGAAAGAAATAAAACATGAATTCAATAGAAATATGTGCTACGATGAAATATACATATCTTTTTACAAGTTGCTTTAAGTCGCAACGACACAGATAGGTCTTATGGCGATGATGGGATAGGAAAGGGCTAGGAATGGAATAGAAGCAGCTGTGGCCTTAATTAATGTACCGGATCAATGCCTGGTGTGAAAATGGGAAACCCTGGAAAACCATCTTCAGGGCTGCCGACAGTGGGGTTCGAACCCACTATTTATTTATTTATTTATTTATTTATTTATTTATTTATTTATTTATTTATTTATTTATTCACGAAGCACAAGATACAGCTACACTGAGCAAATTTCACTTGCACTGTCAACAGACTATTTAACAAACGTAAACTTTCATAATAAAATATAACAAACATAACAAAATATAACAAGATCAGGTACACATCCTACTAATAACTGTCCAAATCGAAAACCATGACAATGTCCATGTTCATAGCTAAGTCGTCGTGGGTCAAGATGGCGGTATAATCCCTTCACATCAACTTATCTTTAAGATACTATTTACACACCTCTCGAATACACTTTTATTTGATGCTATATCAAGCTCTTGTCTCCTATTAATATTGTTAAAGAGTGTTGGGAGGCGGATTAGGAAAGATCGAAGTATTGAGTGCTGAGTGTGGGGAATGTGGAGAAGGTCTTTGGTTCTGGTGGAGCGGGAAGGAACGCGGAGAGAGAAGAGAGAAACAAGATGTTCCGAGCGGTAATGTCCATTTAAGATCTCGTGGAGGAAACACAGGTGAGCTACCTGTCGCCTGATGTGCAGCGGTGACACATTAATTGCCATTAATACCTGCTGCGTAGACAGATTTCTGATCTTGGGGTTTCTGTTCCTTACAATTGCAGCAAAGAAGGACACTGCTCTGTCTAACTGCTTAGTATTGGAGTTGTCCAAATCGGAGAGTAGTAGTTCAAGAGAGGTTGAACGATCGTGAGGAAGAAGTAACGAAGAGCAATGGGGTCAGAAATTTCTGTGAAGCGATAGAGAATGCCTAGTCATTTCATAGCCTTGGTTGTATATGTTTCTATATGGGTCTTAAATTGTAATTTTGTATCGAATATTACACCTAGGTCATGCTGTTGCGTAACCACGGTGATGGGCTTGTCGAGTAGATAATATGATGTCAGTAGAGGAGATTTACGCAGTGTTATGGTCATGTGGCTGCATTTTTGTGGATTGGGGATAAGTTTCTAAGTACGGCACCAGTTCGAGAGGGCATTAAATGAGGACTGTAGCAGAGCTGCATCTGCTGGATTCCTGATCTCCCTAAATATCTTGCAGTCGTCAGCAAAGAGCAACAAAGAAAACAGCAAGGGGCCAAGAGTACTGCCTTGTGGGACACCGGAGGTGACTTGTAACCATGAGGATGAAGTGCCTGATATGACTACTCTCTGCCAACGGTTATGTAGGAAGCCAGCAAGAAGGGTCAGAAGACTGCCATGTATATTAAATCGTTTGGAGAGTTTATGGAGCAACAGAGTATGGTCAACAGAATCGAAAGCTTTCGAAATGTCTACGTAGCAGATATCCAGCTGTGATTTAGCTGCAATGGCGTGTGATGCAAAGCTATGCAGAGTGGCTAGGTTTGTTAGACAAGAGCCACCTGGTAGTAAACCATGCTGCTTGGTTGAGATATACAGCAAAGTGAATGTGAGGAGACGCTGGTGTATAATTTTTTCAAAGATAAAGGATAGTGTGGGGAGAATAGAGATTGGTCGGTAAGATGAAACATTAAATTTGTTGCCTGATTTGAGAAGTGGAACAATATTTGCCTGTTTCCAGGTAATAGGAAAATAGTCCGCGGCAAAACATCTGTTAAATAATTTAGAGAGAGGGACGCAAAGAGTGCTGGCAGTATTTTTTAGGAAAAGAGGACCTATAGTGTCGGCACCGGTAGCTTTGTTGGTACGAAGAGTTTGAAGAAGGTTATGAACTTCACTTGGTGTGGTAGTTATGCGTGATAGGGTTCTGTTTGAAGCTGTACCAACGGGAGGGAGCGGTTGGTTTTGTAAGGGAGGGGAGAAGTTGGAGAAGAAATACCTGTTGAACAGTTCATTGTGATCGGCGCCATCTGCTGTTGCATCGTTGTGGTTCACACTGACAGGAATCCGCTCCGTCCTTCTCCGTGTGTTGATGAGACTCCAGTAGCGCTTGGGATTGCTGCGGACGTTTTCAGTGACAGTGTCTACGTGTGTTTTGTAGTCTCTTCTGACCATAAACCTCGCGTGGCGGCGGATTTTAATGAAGGTATTGTGAGTGTGTGGGTTAGGGAAGTCTTTCCACAGGCGCCAAGCTCTCTTCTTATTAAATAGTATCAGTCTGGTCTCTTGTGATATCCAGTGTTGATGTTTGCTAGTAGTATCCCATTGTGCAGGTACGAAGTCTTTAATCGCAGCTTGCAGCCAGTCGTACAGCAGGTCAAGAGCCGATTCAATATCAGCTATTTCGAGCAGACTCCAGGGAAGGCATTCCAGGGCACGACACATTGCAGGCCAGTCGGCACGGCGCCAGATGTAGGTAAGGTGGTAGAATGTCCTGCTGTGAGGCTTTGAGGAGGGGTGGGGAAGGATGAATGTAGCATCGAGGGACTGGTTGTCGCACAGGAAAAGGTTTCTGTCTGGGGTTATTATTTTAAGTTCTAATGAGGAGAGTATGAACTCTCCCAAATACTGGATACTGGCCGCACTTAAGCGACTGCAACTATCGAGCTCGGTTACGATGAAATCAAAGAAGAGAGTGAGTATTTGAAATGTGTAATGAATTGATTGAAGCAAGCTAGGATTATATGTGTTCGTGATAGAACAATATCATATTTTGTCTAGAATCCATGTGTTACGATGATTGTGACATATTTTAACCTTCATGGAATATTATACTAGAGTCATGCCATCAAAAGTTATCCCCATGAGAACAAATATTCATGCACTTGGACATCGTAACGTAGGATTTCTTCTGAAAAAAAACCCCCATTATTTTAAATTGATTATGGCATACTTAGATTGATATGAAAGACGATTGCTACTGTATATAAGGATGTAGATGAGATGATATCGTACAATATCTTCCAGAATGATATTTCCCTAATTGCTTTAAATAATTTCATGTGAGATCACGTAAATATTCATTATTTTTGGCTCCTTTAAGATTCAGTATACCTTGCTAGGCCTACTGTAGGCTATATATGAAGATTAATTTAAGAGATGCTTTTGAATGTTATGGTAATTTTAATTGATTTTTAAAGCAAAGTTTTGCTGAAGCTTATGAGAAACATCACTTTTCCTGATGCTTATGCTGAGATACAATAAATACCCTGAAATAATCCAACCTAAAACTTGATGAATATCATGTTAACAAAGTGTCTTAAGGAGAAGTAAGAATTTTGCAATGGATAGACAATGTTAGCTGATACTGCTGGTACGTAACACACTGGTTCATCATAGTATTCCAGCTATTCGATCCCTACTCTGACATGCTGTTTTGAATGAGTAGTGTACACACTTAAGGCAGAGGCTCACTTAGTAGTAGTAGTAGTAGCAGCAGCAGTATGATCTGGTCTAGAATTACAATTTAGGCATATTCCAAATTATGTTAGCTAGAAAATAATGGAATAACTTTATGTAACGAAACTTTTCCCATACTTAAATTGCATATATTTTCAGTTTTATGTACAAATATTGTAGATATGATGAAGGTTAGCACATTTCAATGATGATTAACAAGATAATGATGAAAAATGTGATCATTGACAAATAACTTTATCCCAATAGATGTTTACCAATCTATTAATTTTGAATTTTTAATTTCATTTTCAATTTTCTCCTCCAAGATTTTTCTATATTTTAATAAATATTAGTGGTTAAATTTTTCTTGAGTCTTATTTATGGCTTACCATAGTAATATAAGATACCTTAGAGTTAAGGCAATGAATCAGTGGGTAATCATATAAGATTGATACGTCGGATGGCAACGTCCATCAAGTCAACCGGCAGGTAATTATGTATTACTCGGCATAATCTTCTGATCCCATGTAAAACAAATATACCATCGACAACCCTGAGAGACTGGTCGGGATTTCTTTTACGGGACCCATCCTGGACACGGGAAGGGTGTATTATATAGAATTAAATTTCCAAACATTTATGTCTTATACATTTTTACCGTACCGGGTATGATAACACAGATATTCTGAATTTGTATTTTTGTTGCTGTGCCTTTGCTGGCAAGATGTATTGTTTATAGTGCACTATGTCCGCTGGTATGGGCTAAAATAAATTTGTTACTTTCACTGACCTGTCTCCGTCTCATCCTTGGCTTTGACTATGAAAGTGACTGAGATATAAGTGATGCTAGTAATGCCATTCCTTACGCAGCCAGTCCCTGTTATGAGTGGTGTGAAAATGTCGCTCACAGGGTCGGTTGGCGCATGCATTTCAGTGGGCTTGGCAGACTGATATGTAATAGCAACTTCTGGCTTGATGAGGAAAGCAACAGGAAACTACCTCACTCCTCATTTCCCTAGTATGCCTATTCAGGGATGCCTAGGCTATATATGACAGCTATTGGCAGGATCAAACCAGCCTTTGGGCTGAATACTCAACACATAACATATAAGTCCATATCAACGCCGAGCCATAAGAAAATGGGTAAACAGAATTTTATGAGAATCAGTATATAGAGTCGGGGAATAAGAAACTACAGTCTAAGCTATAAATAAATAAAATCGTAGTTTAAGGGAAGGTACCTAAAATTTAATTTTTAAATACCTATGTTATTGGTCCTATTGAAAAGTACTACATAACAAAAGTCATAGAGAATACAATTTCCGATCATTTACGTTTTATTCAGTTTTACCATACCGACTATAATAAGAGTGATATTTCAAAATCGTAAGAAAACTATATGTGAAGGCCTACAATATCAAAAACGCATCAAGAATAACATTACATAGACCATTGTTTGTTGTGATGTTCTTCGTCTCTTATGCTGCCACTCAGCTCCGATAGATGAGATTACTACTGCATACAGAGTATAACAGCCTGACTGAATATTGGCGGCAAATAGCTTGGGAGTTACAAAACTTTCTTCTTTAGCATGCCTTTCCTCTGGTTCATACATTTCCTGATACTGCTGGTACGTAACACACTGGTTCATCATAGTATTCCAGCTATTCGATCCCTACTCTGACATGCTGTTTTGAATGAGTAGTGTGCACACTTAAGGCAGAGGCTCACTTAGTAGTAGTAGTAGTAGTAGTAGTAGTAGTAGCAGCAGTAGTAGTAGTAATAGTAGCAGCAGCAGCAGCAGCAGCAGCAGCAGCAGTAGTATGATCTGGTCTAGAATTACAATTTAGGCATATTCCAAATTATAGCACTACAATTCACTAAATAACACAACATTCAACCTGAAAAGAGCCGTTTCTTAAGAACAGCTTCTTTCTCTTCACTTTTATTAAATTCTACATTCATTTTACTCCAAATTAGCAGTGAAGAGGGGGTTTCTCCTCTGGCTTGGAGGAAAAATTTGCCTCCAAGTCAGATTTTTTCCACCGCCAGTGTAGTGAATTGAGATTTTCCAACTCATCGGGTACTCCTAGGAAACAGATTAGTAAAAGGACATAGCTTTTGCCCTCGGACTCTCCACTATTCAACCCCCCCCCCCGCAGAAAAAAGACGAAGAGTATTCACGGATCACGGCTATCGGCGGCTTGGTCATTCCAGCTCTGGAACTTTGGACTGTTAGATCGGCAGTGTAGTACTGTTTATTAAAAGTGAGAAAATGTGCGGTTTTTCATTTGTTCAAGTATTTCATATGAAAGCATTGCTTTTAATCACACCATTCCTACTGACATCGTTGTGTACCAGCTGTACCATCGTTTGTTGGCACAAGTCAAACATAGACAAGAGATTTCAAAATATCCAAAATCAAATAATTAAATTAAAACAACAAGACTCTCACCACAAGTGGAAGAGCTGGGTTCCCCCAAAGGATCCGGAGATGAATTAAAAATATTTCACATGGTAAGAAATAGTTGAAATATCTCGAAAGAAAAGAGGAGTTTGTCTTTTGGTAAATGAGGTGTGAACTAAAGGACATTAACGGGAAAGACGTCCTCTAAATTAAAATGCAAGTAACTAATTAAAATCAATTAATTAATAAATTAAAAACTAAAAGAGGACGGCCTTTAGAAAAATAAAATTTATCAGGAACATGGTCTCGATTCTTAAAACTAGCAGTAAATCTTTAGTAAAATAAAAGAAACGTATTTCCTTTTTCACAATTCAAGGATTTCTCGACGTTACATTTAATTTAAAGATTTCACCACTTCTTTCTTTTTCCTTTTCGCTTACACCAGAACTATGCAAATAGTGATCACAGAGGTTTTGCCAAAGGGTCAGATCCCAAACTCGCATTTCAGAAAAGGAACAAGATATAGAAGGAAAATCAAACAGGTAACATTAAAAAAGAGTTAGCTGGAAAATTTATTTATTAATGTCCAATAATGGACCATTTATACTGGTATTATAAATTTACTCATTCGGGACAAATATTTTAGGTTCCCTATGAGAATCAACATCTATATTAACTTCATAATGTAGGGCGATGCTAGACACTTATGTGCCCACAAAGCACTTCTCACTCGCATCATGGCTGATCGTCCACTCCACTCAGCAGGCTAGTTCACACCAAGCAGAAGTCTCTCCAAGCAAGCACAAGCGTTTTGATTGGTTGGAGAGAAAGCAAGCACCAAGTTAGACTTGCTCCAAAGGTGGCCCCCGACTCTGGACCCAAAAATATTACTCGTGGCGAGTTAATCAAATACATAAGACATTAAAGATAAAACATAATTCCTAGGGTGGAGAGGATATAAATAAAAATTTAGCGACATCAAGTCCCACAGAAAACAGTAGTTGAATACAAGACAGAATTAAATTCCAATAGACACCAATTTCTACAGCAATATTGCCGGTCCAAAAACATAATGTGCGAGGCCTAAAAACACGTCACCTAGGTGACAATTGTAATGACCTATCTTCATTTCAGCTGGGAAAACCACTAAGACAGTCTTCCTGAGGATATAAAAAGGCTGAGTGTCTGCCATTATAGTGAAAACTCCCCAACCTGATTGTGACTGATGGTAGCCAAGCGGGCCTACCATTGCAATGAAAATTCCCTAAGCCAGTATTCATATGAGAAAAGATGTTTGGTGATTTCCCTGTCGCCTTTCTAGGCTAACATTAAGAGCTATGCAATTGAATATAACATATAACAAAAATAGATAGCATAATACTTGAGAATTGCTCTGATCCAATATTCAGTATCCACTAAACTACGTCACTGTCTTCTCATGATCTGTTGGTATAATTCAACAAATATAAATTATTGTCTTGAAGATATATAATTGAATCGTGCAGTCGAGTAAGGAACTAAGTCAGATTTTGCTACTTTCCAGGAGAGCAAAAAAACTGATTTTCTTCAACACGCTTCAATGAATAGTTCCCATTATTTTATATAATATTTAGATCAGTGATAGATATGTAACGGAGGTAACAGGAAAATGTTCAAGAAAAATTTATAAATTTTATGACCGTTTGAACTTTTTGACTTAGTTCCTTTCTCCAATAACACCGAAAAAAATTTGGGGGTTAGGAATAAATCTCTCATATGAACTATACCAACCTTTGTTATATATTAAACATAGCATAATGCAATACATAAGCACTGTTTACAGTTTATGCAACAAAAAAAGACAGGGAAAACAAATACAAATGACCTTGAAGCGCCAAATAACTGCAGTATTACAACCGAGACTACTAACCTAAGGGGAATTCATTGGCTGCGAAATAATGTCTAAATAAAATGCCAAAGCATCCTCATTTGCAACATATTTCAACAGTTTACGCAAGTCCTTAATCTTCTCAACTTTTATTGGAACCCCACCCTCTGGATATGCTGCCACTGGTTGCAAGGAAAATGTGCAAAAGTTACCTTTCCCAAGATGAAACTTATGTTTCACAATGCTGTCTATGAAGGGAAGTGCTACAGGAACTCCTCGTTTCTCTGCCCTATATCTGTATTCTTTAAACGAAGAAGGAGAAAATGCAATCTTCCCAGCATGAGGAGTATTCTTTGTCAATGTTTCAGCTGATCCAGTCACTTTTTTTTTTAAACTCAGGCCACCACTTGTCAAAATTAAATACTGCACTTGAGTCTACTAACTTAACTGTAACATTTGCCTTGCTGTTTACAATAATTGCCATATACTCTTCGATAGTATAAACTCTGTCTACTTTTTAAATGTTTTTCTTAAATACCCCAAAGTCCCTGTCGCATGGTAGGAATGAATGACCCCTCTCGGGAAAGTACTGTCTGATCTCCTTAAATAGATTTGAAACTGCCAGGCCTAGCATTAGTCTTATGACCGTATGGTTCTTATTTTGGCCAGGAGAACCATCAGAGAAAACATGTAACTGTTCAACATTTTCTGGTCAATCGCAATACAGTCCATTTGACCTCCTGAATCCAAGATATCTGCTATATCTTGCTGGAATCCTACAAGTTGAGCTTCAGTGGAATAGCCTTTCCTAAAACCGAACTGCCTTCTATCGAACCAGTTATTAATTTCACAAACATGTCTAACATAATCAGAAAGAATGCCTTCCCAAAGCTTACGTACAATGCATGTCAAACTTACTGGCCTGTAATTTTCAGCTTTATGTCTATCACCCTTTCCTTTATACACAGGGTCTACTATAGCAACTCTCCATTCATCTGGTATAGCTCCTCCGACCAAACAATAATCAAATACGTACTTCAGAAATGGTAGTATATCCCAACCAATTGTCTTTAGTACATCCCCAGAAATCTTAACAATTCCAGCCGATTTTCTAGTTTTCAACTTTTGTATCTTATTGTAAATGTCAATGTTATCATATGTAAAATTTAATACTTCTTTAGCCTTAGTCTCCTCCTCTATCTGGACATTATCCTTGTAACCAATAATCTTTACATACTGCTGACTGAATACTTATGCCTTTTGAAGATCCTCACATACACACTCTCCTTGTTCATTAATTATTCGTGGAATGTCCTTCCTGGAACCTGTTTCTGTCTTAAAATACCTATACATAATTTGTATGACTGCCAATTATGTTTGCCATCGTGTTATCCTTAGCTGACTTCTTTGCTAGATTCAATTTTCTAGTAAGTTCGTTCAATTTCTTCTTACTTCCACAGCCATTTCTAACTCTATTTCTTTCCAGTCTGCACCTCCTTCTTAGGCTCTTTATTTCTCTATTATAATAAGGTGGGTCTTTACCATTCCTTACCACCCTTAAAGGTACAAACCTGTTTTCGCGTTCCTCAACAATTTCTTTAAACCCATCCCAGAGTCTGTTTACATTTTTATTTACCGTTTTCCAACGATCACAGTTACTTTTTAGAAACTGCCTCATGCCTGCTTTATCAGCCATATGGTACTGCCTAATAGTCCTACTTTTAAGACCTTCCTTTCTATCACATTTATTTTTAACTACGACAAAAACAGCTTCATGATCACTAATACCATCTATTACTTCAGTTTCTCTATAGAGCTCATCTGGTTTTATCAGCACCACATCCAGGATATTTTTCTCTCTGGTTGGTTCCATCACTTTCTGAATTAGCTGTCCTTCCCATTTTAACTTATTTGCCATTTGTTGGTCATGCTTCCTGTCGTCCGCATTTCCTTCCCAATTGACACCTGGTAAATTCAGATCTCCAGCTACAATCACATTTCTTTCTATGTCGTTTCCTACATCGCTGATTATCTTATCAAATAATTCTGAATCCATGTCAGTGCTACCCTTTCCCGGTCTGTACACTCCAAATATTTCAAGTTGCCTATTATCTTTAGAAATGTGCCTTACACCTAGAATTTCATGTATCTCATCTTTAACTTTTTCGTAGCTTACAAATTCTTCTTTCACCAGAATGAATACTCCTCCTCCCACCATTCCTATCTCTACGATACACACTCCAGTTCCGTTAGAAAATTTCTGCATCCATTATATCATTTCTCAGCCATGATTCAACTCCTACTACAATATCTGGTAAATATATATCTATTAAATTACTTAATTCGATTCCTTTCTTTACAATACTTCTACAGTTCAACTCGAACAATTTTATGTCATCCCTACTTGATTTCCAGTTCCCTGTTCCCTTATCACCGCTCCCTAGGCCACCCCGTTTCCCTGAATGTGAGCAACTGCAACGTGACCTCGATAATGTTGTCAGATGGACAGCAGGCAATGGTATGTTGATAAACGGGGTTAATAGTCAGGTTGTGAGTTTCACAAATAGGAAAAGTCCTCTCAGTTTTAATTACTGCGTTGATGGAGTGAAATTTCCTTTTGGGGATCATTGTAAGTATCTAGATGTTAATATAAGGAAAGATTTTCATTGGGGTAATCACATAAATGGGATTGTAAATAAAGGGTATAGATCTCTGCACATGGTTATACGGGTATTTTGGGGTTGTAGTAAGGATGTAAAGGAGAGGGCATATAAGTCTCTGGTAAGACCCCAACTAGAGTATGGTTCCAATGTATGGGACCCTCACCAGGATTACCTGATTCAAGAACTGGAAAAAATCCAAAGAAAATCAGCTCTATTTGTTCTGGGTGTCTGGATGATTTCCGACAAAAGAGTAGCGTTACAAAAATGTTGCAAAGTTTTGGCTGGGAAGAATTGGGAGAAAGAAGACGAGCTGCTTGACCAAGTGGCATACTGGGAATGATGGAATGATATTAGTAGACGAATAAGTTTGAGTGGAGTCTTTAAAAGTAGGAAAGTTCACAATATGAAGATAAAGTTGGAATTCAAGAGGACAAATTGGGGCAAATATTCATTTATAAGAAGGGGAGTTAGGGATTGGAATAACTTACCAAGGGAGATGTTCAATAAATTTCCAATTTCTTTCAAAATCATTTAAGAAAAGGCTAGATAAACAACAGATAGGGATTGCCACCTGGGCAACTGCCCTAAATGAAGATCAGTATTGACTGATTGATTGATCAAATCACTACAATATAAACCTAAAACAAAAAGTACAGTTATAAAAGATAAGAATGGGCAACTACTTATTGATAGTGAAAATACTGCAAAACGCTGGAAGGAATACCAGTATCTTGAAGACCTGTAGTACGATGAAGTAATAGCAATTCCTGAATATCTTGAACCTGAACAGATAGTGAAAGAAGAAATTATGGGACCAATAATCACACAGGAGGAACTGGACCTACCACTAAAGCAATTAAAGGGCAAGAAAGCAACAGGACCGGATGACATATCAGCATAACTTCTCAAGGGAATAGGAGAAAGCATGAAACAACAACTGCACAATATCATTGCATGAAGCTATTACGTGGTGAAATTCCTGAAGACTTTACTAAAATTAGGACCGTTTAACTTACCAAAGAAAGGAAATGCAACTGAGTGTTTCAGCTATAGAACACTAACAATAAAATTCAACAATATACATATCAGGATCAGTTTTATTTTACAACTGGGAAGAGCACAAGAGAAGCTCTCCTAGCATTAAGAACTATTCTAGAAAAAAGAATAAGTGTTAACAGGAAGACATACTTTGCATTTGTAGATATAGAGAAAGCCTTTGATAAAGTAAACTAGAAACAGCTCTTTAAGACTATGAAGATCATAGGACTGGACTGGAGGGACAGAAGACTTATTTTACTCCTGTAAAGAAAACAAAGCACTGCGATAGAAATGAATGGACATCAAAACGGGAATGGGACAAGGTTGCGCACTATCTCCATATTTGTTCAGCATTTTCACTCTAGAGGCTGTATCAAAATTTAAGCAAAAGATCAAAGGAATTAAAATTAACAGATAAAAAATCCACTCTATAAGGTTTGCCGATGACATTGCATTAATTGCAGATTCAGTGAGGGAACTAAGTAAAATGCTGCGAGTTTTGACATCAACACTACAAGAATCAAAAGTGAAACTAAACACTTTGAAAACAAAAGTATTAGTTGTCAAGAAATCAAATGAGGAGATACCAATAAACATTACGATAGGTAATGAAACCGTACGAGGCGTCAGTCAATTTTGCTACTTGGGAAGCACAGGACAATAGATGCACCACAGAAATCAGGATTGCCCTAGCTAAAACACCTTCAGTTATTTTTTTAAATTTCGTTTTACATTGCACCAACACAGATAGGTCTTATGGCGACAATGGGATGGGAAAGGCCTAGGAGTGGGAAGGAAGTGGCTGTGGCCTTAATTATGGTACAGTCCCAGCATTTGCTTGGTGTGAAAATGAGGAAACCACGGAAAACCATCTTCAGGCTGCCAACAGTGGGGCTCAAACCCACTATCTCCCGGATGCAAGCTCACAGCTGCACGCCCCAAAACACCTTCAGTAACTGGAAACAACTTCTGACAAGTAGGAACATAAACATTAAAATTAGGAAAGAATTTGTCAAAATGTTCGTGTGGAGTGTTTTGCTGTATGACTGCAAAATATGGGTCTTAACGAGTCTTTATATTCTAAAACGCCTGGAATCAATGAAAATGTGGAGATGGAGGAGGAATCTGAATATAAGTTAGACAAAGAAAAAGTCTAACGGAAGGGTCCTTAAGGAAATGAAACAAGGGAGTTGATCATCACTATAGAAAAGAGGAAAACCATATTCCGTTGCCACACGCTAGGCTACGTCATAACAAGTTCCTCACGGCCATGTTGGAAGAAAAGTTCTGATGAAGAAGGAAAGAGGAAGACTGAGGAAGAAGTACCTAGATTCCGTGATGGACAGACTGAATCTCAAGAAATTTTGCAAATTGCACAAATAGGTCTCATGGCGACGATGGGACAGGAAGGTGCTAGGAGTGGGAAGGAAGCAGACGTGACCTTAATTAAGGTACAGCCCCAGCATTTGCCTGGTGTGAAAATGGGAAACCACGGAAAACCATCTTCATGGCTGCCGACAGTTGGGTTCCAACCCACTATCTCCTGAATATTGGCCGCACTTAAGCGACTGCAGATATCGAGCTCAGTAATTTCAAGAAATATGCTGACTTGAAATGCTCAGCAGAGAAGAGACAAATGTAGTTGCAGCGACAAGGCCTTGCCTTTAGCATGTGAATGAATGAATCACAATGTCATCTATTAACAACATGATCTGTGCTGTGTTTTATTCCCATCTTCTGTTTTATACACACATGGATTTCATACATGACTACGATGAAGAGTATGGGGGACAGCATGCTTTCGTGCTAAAGGCCTGTTTCCACATCAGACAATTTTGTTCCTCCTATCTTTGTTCTCTTTTATACACAAAGCTTCTGCTCTTTCTACTTGCTTTTTCTCAGGGCATCCGAAAACAACTGGCTTGGTTCACTGCAGTAGGGCTTCTCTGATTTGAGAATCAGACTGCCACTTCCATCCACACAGCAGGAACAGGAATTGCTCTTAACCAGGCGAAGGAAAAGGGCAGAGAATGACCCAGACTTCTACTCGCAATATATTCTTATTATTAGTAGGCCTTCTCAATGTCTATAAATGTTATAAACAAATCTTTCCCAAACTCCCATATTTTCTCCATCACGTGCCTGAGTATAATCTTCAAGTCAAATGTTGATCTATCTTTCCTAAAGCTATATCGCTCCTAAAATTTCAGCTTTTCCTGTTTCTTTTGAATACCGGTACCCTTCAATACTTTCAAGTACTAATAAAGTATGAGAAAGGTTTCACAAAATTAACCTGATGACTCCCACCTTTGCAATTTTAAAGTGGCTACTTTAGCAGGTCTTACATACTTCAGAAGTTCTGACACCAGTTTGCAAGTCTGTGTATAAGTAGTAGATAATACATTTTTTGGCAAGCTAATTTTTGTTTACTATTTTTAAATCAACAAAACTATTGACAGCATAAAAAGTTTCAACAGAAGCACAGTTCATACAACCTAAATGTGTGGTATTAACAAAACAAACATCAGAACCAGGAAGTTTCAGTACTGACAATAGTCTAATGCATTAGACCAGTGCATTACAGACAGTAAAATGTGCTATATAAAGATCCAATTAGATGTTATAAAAATAACATGCAGGTTTATGTGCAAGAGTTAACTTTAAAATAATATGTCATATTTATATTACTATCAACAGTTGGCTCCAAATTTCGTTCAGCGTCACAAGGCATACAATTTATTTTCAGCACACTGAAATACTCGTTCTCGGTACAAAATGTGGGATCATGGTAGAAAAATATTTCTCCTGAAAAAGCGTGAGACAAGAAAGGCATCATACTGATAATAACTACAGCTGGCCAGCCCATCGTCACGCACTTCGAAGGTTATGCAAGTTCAAGAGTTTGTTTACATTTCAAATTGTATTTCAAAAAAATGTAAACAAATGCTCCAAACTAAGAATAAATATATAAAGTTTATTGATCCAAAGAGTTCTTAGACGTAATAGAGTATGAAGCAGGAAAATGTATCAATCATCATCTTCGTTAGAAGATATTTATAGACATTGGTCTTAAATGAGAATCGTGCTATTTGGTACCGGTACAAGCTTTCGACCCGAACACGGACGAGAAGACTGTTCGCATGTTCTTACTTAATTTACCTTATTACATTGCAGCCAACTTCGAAGAAAAAACAGCAATATTCTTAAATCTGTCAATATCGGTAGGCACGGCATTACTGTGGCCAATAAGAACGTAGGAATTTCTGTTCCACCAATCACAGTGTAGATGGAGTTGTATACAACATGAAATAATGGTGTGGCGCAGGACTTTTCGTGTTGTGAACAAATTAGTAGGATAATAGGTGGAATTAATTTCGTGTCATAGTGTACGAATATTTTATGTTGTTAAGCAAAGCCATTTACTGTTACGCAGGTGTTTATTTTTAATCTAAAATGGAATCCACCGAATCTGAAGCCCAGGATCAAAATCCAGAAAAGCCGGAGGTTGTTGAAAGTGAATCAGCTATAAGGCATCGAAAATTGTTAGCATGTGCGAAGAAAAGTTTCGAAAAAGGTAAATATATTCTAGAGATAATCTCTTACTTGTTCTGCGTATTGTTGGATGGGAACGGTGCTATGAGAAGGAAGGGAAAGACTTCGGCGGTGATTTTTAGGCTAAACTTCCATCCAAACCAGATCCTCGTTCGTTCGTTCGTTCGTTATTTAGCCATCATATACCTTAGTTGTATAATAGCCAGACAGTTATTTAGAGTTATACAAATTTCACAGCAGATTTTCAGTACATGACTAATACGCATTCGACCATCTTATCTGGTTCAAGTTACATTTATGATGGAGGTTAACTTTCCAAGGTGTATCAAACCCTTCTTGTGTAGCCTAAAAAAAGGGGGTTATGTACAATCAAGTTCGTTATATTTAAGAGTGAAACGAAGGTTCATTACATAAAATTCTTTACAGTTTTTAACATCTTGTAAAGTTTGTGTACTGTAACATTTTTGGCTTATAAATACTTCCACTTACTGTAATTTTATTACAGTTTTCATGAGAGTCTTCACACAAGTTTCCATTCCAATATCAGTAGCATACCTCCTTCCCTCCAGCGTTTGCTCCTCCTAGTGGGAGTCCACTACGCGGATTCGTTGTCTCCATTTAGTTCTGTCCTGGGCTGTGACAGGGTGGAGATTGATGCTCTTCAGATCTTTATGAAGAGTATCGGCTTATCGTGGTTTTGATCCTTTTAGTCTCCTGCCAGCCACTTCTAACATGTAACCCGTCTTCGCAATAGGCCTACCTACTCACATGTATATTCATTCAATAACATAAGGGTACACGTTGTTAGAACAAGAGTAATGCGATCCCTACCACAGTGGTCATTTGACTTATTAGGAATACAATTACAGTGAAACTTGCCTTATGCGGGCATTAGTTTTTTTTTTTTTTTGTAATAGCCATTAGAACAGGTGGTCACTGTATTCTGATTGTTATATTGAAATGGGAGAATAAATCTTACATCATTACTGTATAATATACAATATTATTGACAACTGTCACCTTTTTGGCATGCTCACATGTAAACAACTGGTTAACAAAATCATTCGCTTCTCTTAGATCAAGCCAATAATGATGCCTCATTTTCTGTCAATGTATTTTACAACTTTTTTTGGTAGGTGTCAGAGTGAAGACATAAAATGCATTTATTGCACCTCACAAAAGTGAAAGTTCTACCGCATAACTTCATTCAGTTGTGTCCAGCCTTTTAATACAGTTCTGTATGAAATATATGTGGCCACTGACCACAGTGGTAGGTGACCGCTAAAATGAAAGCACATGTACACAAGCCTTATGGGAAAATGAATCAGTTCCAGAGAAAATGACGTTTTCTTAATGTGACCCCCAAATAGAGGTGACTGTTTTGGCGGTTTCACTGTTTGCTAGTTGCTTTACGTCGCACCGACACAGATAGGTCTTATGGCGACGATGGGACAGGGAAGGGCTAGGAGTGGGAAGGAAGCGGCCGTGGCCTTAATTAAGGTACAGCCCCAGCATTTTCCTGGTATGAAAATGGGAAACCACGGAAAACCATTTTCAGGGCTGCCGACAGTGGGGTTCGAACCTACTATCTCCCGAATATTGGATACTGGCCCCAATTAAGTGACTGCAGCTATCGAGCTTGGTAGGTTTCACTGTTAACCCGTCGATGCCCATTACTTGGTTAGGTGGTCATTTTTGCTGATGTTGATAACTTGAAGTCCTTTTCCTATCTAATGGAGGAATCTTCAGTCAAATTTCCAAATTCCTTTACAGAAATGACAAAAATTAGGTGTCACCTACAGGTGACACTAGGCATTCGGGTGCGTAAATCCGGGAGTGGGACTGACTGCAACACAATTTTCTTGTTCTGGGGTTTAGGGATGAGAAATATGGGCGAGGAATGAGCAGAAGTAGAAGGTTGAATAATCCCCTGGTCAAGCAACCTCTCGATGATCTCCTTCAAGGCCTTCATTTTAGGCGGAGACAGATGGTAGGGGGGAATTCTAACGGGAGTCGAATCAGATACTTCAATTTTTTATTCCAAAATGCTGGTCATGTCCAATTCCTCGGAGAACACATCCAAAAACGTGTCGCACGCAGCTCCCTAACACACTGCGCCTGATCCTTAGCCAGATGGCTAAGATCGCACGCCATCACACTCTGAGGGCGCACAATCGAACGAAAAAATACAGAATTAGATGAGCACAAGGAGATTTTTAATGATTGACAAAACTTGAACCAACAAACTCCATTCTGTAAGTCCAGAACTAGTCCGCAGTAGGAAAAGAAATTACTTTCCAAAATGACGGGACACGACAAATCCTTGGCTACATAAAAGGAAAAATTCCACGAAAAATTAGAAACATGGATTTTACTAGTAAAGGAACCCATAACATCGACTCTAGAAGAGTTGGCTGATACACACGAAACAGAGACCGGTTCTAAATCAGGAAATTTACATATCGCTTTATATGCGGCATACCATTTCTCGCTAACCAAGGAGAGCACACTACCCGAGTCCAGTAAGGCCGATGCGGATTCGCACCCCATTTCCACTTTGATAAAGGGGACACTCCCTTTCACATCCGCGGAGATCCGTAAGCACTCCGACGGATAGGTACCTGATAAATGCTGAATAGAGGCACCATGAGGGGTATTATCCACTGGGGGATCGTAAGCCACGAAACCCCCCTTACCTAGTCAGCTGGACGCTGAACTTCCAACACAATTCCTCGCCAAGTGTCCCGCAAGTCCACACTTGAAGCAGACAATATCGCCACTCCTAAGAAGGACATTGGCATTGGTGGCCCTGCCAGCTGGACGGCCGCCCGAAGGCCGAGAAGGGCAACGGTTACGCAAATGCTTATGTGATCCGCACTCGTAACATTTTCTCTGATTAACTGGTTTTCGTGAATCAGGATCGCCGGCTTCATTGGACAACGACGAAATACTCCCCATACGTAAGGTGTCCACGTGACAAACTCCTTCAGCGGCGACAACCATCGCTTCCAATTCCGAAAAATTGCGGGGATGAGCTGCAAAACATACGCAAGAACGATACAAAGGGTTTATGCCCTCAACGATGGTCGAGACAATCTGCTCTTCTGAAAAATTGAGGGCGAACACCCTGGCGTAACTTTTGATGTCCAAAATAAAATCGGTTAACAATTCGTCATTACGCTGGACTCTGAAATAGAATTTTTGGACGAACAAATTTAAAGCCCTAGCCAGGATGAAATGAGTTAATAAATGCGCGTGGAATTGTTGTAGGGTTGCCTGTTCAGCGATAGCCTTAACAATCCTAAGAGACAAGACCCCCGTCGCCAAAGGATAAATGATCTGTAAAATATGGGTATGCGATTTTCCGAAAACCAAAGCATGGTCCTGGAACTTCACCAGAAAGTGAAGAAAGGCTACCACTTCGCTAGCAGAATTGACGGAATAATATGGGGCACCCTTCAACATTAGCGTCAAGGGATGAGGGATATTGGAGAAGGTAGAATTATTCAGTGATAAAATAGATTGCAAGGGTAACTGCTTTCCGACCTCTGCATTCCCTATGAGTTGACCCGAGTCGTCTCCACTTACAGAGGGAGCCGAAGGAAGAGATTTAGTTTTGACTAACAGCTTCGCTGGCCGCAAATCAATTTTCTCCAATAATTAAACCGCTCTCTCTTTCAAGTCTTTCATCTGGCTCCTCATCTCATCATTTAGCTCTAATGACAAAATATCCCCAATTCGCTGAACATATGCATGAGCCGACCTTGAACCCTTCTCAACTGGTGGCTAGGTGCAAGATCATTCTCCAAAAATTCCATAACCGAGATAATATCAGTTAAGTTAGTATCTATCAGGAACGCGACACTGCCCACCTCGCCGTCAGTATAGAGAGGCACAATAACAGGCTTGTCTAAATTGGATCGCAATAATGCCTCATCATTTTGGACCGTACCTCGAGACTCGAGGTTACGAATAGTCAGTTCATAAAACAGCTCCTCCTTTTGGAGAGACCCCTGGTAGGCTACATCACGGATAGTCATTATAGCAGCGGAAAAAAATAAACCGAAGTACGCCATGACGAAAGGACACCGAGAGAACACCTCTCTAGAACGGTCAAGTACATCCAACGCTACACTAGCCCCATTCAACCCACGGTCTGCTACCAGATGTATTCCGGAAATATTGGTCCAATAGCAGTGTTATAAGAAGCGGTAGGCCTAGGGGCTGGATAATAAGGCACGTTAAATAAGATATGCCCAAAACTTTATTTTACAAATAAAACAAGTTGCCTTCCTCCGTTTTCACAAAATTGAAGTTATTTAACATATTTAAGTAATACTAAGAAACAAGAATACATTATAACCATCTTAAAACAACGAGGGAACCAGTCCTCATAAACAGGTACCATACAGTTTCCAACAAATGAGAGAAAGGTTTCTTACTCCGAACAGCTAGAGCTTACCCTGGCTATCTGACCTCATTAAACATTACATTTTAAATTAAAACATACTCCCAAATAACCGGAGAACGCTAAACAAATTTAATACCAAAGGGAAACCAGAGTTTGCACCGAACTAGTTAATAGCGTCCGTATTTCGAACATCAATTGTCCATGGCATGATAAGAAATGCCCTCAAAGGAATTTACAGCGGAATAAACATACAACGCTAAATACAATCTTGAAAACGTACACGACTTATTACAGGCTTATTCCTCTACATACGAAGGTTTCAGATCGCCCATAGTACAGGCACTTCCCCGAAGGGGAAAACATCATTACGAAATAATACAAACTTCTAAACACCAGTAGGTCCACACCCTTAGAGTTCTCAAAGAGAAGCTAAAACGTTACAAATTTACAAGGATATATGTTAATAAAATGCGTTTTCTAATACCTCAGGCCTATGCCATACGTAGACATTCCAAGGAAGGAAACAAAGTCCCACTCTCTTACCTTCACACTACGTGACCGGGGACGAAGGGCCAGAGGAAAGAGCCCGACAAGGGAACTCACAGCCTAAGTGCCATAAGGTAATTGCATGAGGCAGAGTCTCCACTGCAAGTCGCGGCCAAGGACAAGTCTGACGCAACTCCTCAAAGGGGCGAGGAGAGAGGGGAAAGGCCGTGAAGCGAAGAGAGGGGGGCCTAGATTCAAAGGGCGGTGCTTCAGAGCGAGAACCTTCTCGATTTTTCTGAAGCCATGCGGGGGAACAAGAGCAAGATTTATTATTTTAAGGGGAAACCCATAGCAGAATAAAGAATAGGCCTACATTTAAAATACATGCAAAAGTACACAATACACAAGACAGCTTGCAATCATTATAAGGCACATACAATAGAACAAAGAAACGATGGCAGGGGAGAATAAAGGTTTTTCATGGCAAAGTCGCCATAAGACCTATCTGTCGGTGCGATGTAAAACCACTAGCAAAAAAATTTTTCTTATATATATAAATGATATGAGTAAAGAAGTGGAATCCGAGGTAAGTCTTTTTGCGGATGATCCTATTCTGTATAGAGTAATAAACAAGTCACGAGATTGTGAGCGACTGCAACATGACCTTGATAATGTTGTGAGATGGACAGCAGGCAATGGTATGATGATAAACGGGGTTAAAAGTCAGGTTGTGTGTTTCACAAATAGGAAAAGTCCTCTCAGATTTATTTGCTGCATTGATGGGATGAAAGTTCCTTTTGGGGATCATTGTAGCTGTCTAGGTGTTAATATAAGGAAATATCTTCATTGGGGTAATCACATGAATGAGATTGTAAATAAAGGGTACAGATCTCTGCACATGTTTATGAGGGTGTTTAGGGGTTGTAGTAAGGATGTAAAGGAGAGGGCATATAAGTCTCTGGTAAGACCCCAACTAGAGTATGGTTCCAGTGTATGGAAGACCATCACCAGGATTAGTTGATTCAAGAACTGGAAAAAATCCAAAGAAAAGCAGCTCGATTTGTTCTGGATGATTTCCGACAAAAGAGTAGCATTACAAAAATATTACAAAGTTAGGGCTGGGAAGAATTGGGAGAAAGAAGACGAGCTGCTCGTCTAAGTGGTATGTTATGAATGTAGTATAGAAATAAAATAGTTATATTTGAATCAGCCTTGTCAATGGTTAAGATTATCAACAGTAAGTGGTATGTTACACGTTATAATTCTCATGTTCCGAGCTGTCAGCGGAGAGATGGCGTGGAATGACATTAGTACATGAATAAGTTTGAGTGGCGTCTTTAAAAGTAGGGAAGATCACAATATGAGGTTAAAGTTGGAATTCAAGAGGGCGAATTGGGGCAAATATTCATTTATAGGAAAGGGAGTTAGGGATTGGAGTAACTTGCCAAGGGAGATGTTCAATAAATTTCCATTTTCTTTGAAATCATTTAAAGAAAAAGGCTAGGAAAAGCAACAGATAGGGAATCTGCCACCTGGGCGACTACCCTAAATGCAGATCAGTATTGATTGATTGATTGATTGATTGATTGATTGATTGATTGATTGATTGATGCTGTTACCAGAACACATACATTTCAGAACAGTGGCTTTATTGTTGTTATTAGAAATAAAATAATTACAACATAAGAATTACAAGAGAACATTTGATCAAATATTCACTTTTATTATAATATCAAATAGAAAGAATTGAAGTTAAAATAATGAATCTTTCACTTTCAACATCATGCCCATTTAGTACGACAGGCTACAGCGTAGTCCTACTGTTTGTGTGAAAGCTGTACCAGCACTGAATATCCAGTCCTACTTGGCACTTCTTGCACATGAGGGGCTGCATCTTCTTCGGGAACATTCAGTTCTTTCATGCTGCCCAGCATCAGCATTCAGCCTCACTTCATGAGCGAACCTACATTTGTGGAGCTCCTACAAATATTACAGTTCCACATGAACCGAGACTGAATCCTACCAATTGGTAGAATCCTAAACGACCGCGGGCAGCATATCAATCCCCCCCTGTCCTTTCCGCTCATCCTCTTCCCTAACACACACAAACATTCGCACACCCAGGTGTCCCCCCCCCCCCCCCTTCTTCAATCACCAATTAGTTACCAACCAACTAACCAACCTTTACCCCTTTGGTTGGGGGACGCAGATAAAGAATACACCCACGGTATTCCCTGCCTGTCATAAGAGGCTAAAAAAAGGGGCCCTAGGCTGAGTCCTGGCTTTGCTTCCACTTACTTATGCCAGGCTCCTCACTTTCATCTATCCTGTTCAACCTCCCTTGAGAATTCGAGGCCTAGGGAGTTTTTCATTTTCATGCCCTTCACTGCCCTTATCCTTCTTTGTCCAGTACTTCATTTTTCGAAGTGTCGGATCCCTTCTATCTTCTCTCCCTGACCCCCAATGAGTGGCAGACGCAGATAAAGAATACACCCACGGTATCCCCTGCCTGTCAGAAGAGGCAACAAAAAGGTGGGGCCAAGGGGTGATGGCCTTAGAACCATGAGACTACTTGTGAATGGTACCATTACGTGAGGGACACCATGGGTTGACGTTACTTGCGATTAGTACCACCATGTGAGGAACATCATGGGGCTAAGTTACGTAGGAGCAGTACCATTATGAGCCGAACATCACGGGTCTGGGCATTGCCTGTGTTTAGTACCATCGTTTACATCCCACCGTGGCAGGGAAGCGGGCGCTCGGCTGCATAGACTGGTGTCTAGTGGGAATAGATGCCAAGCGCTATGCTCAAATGGGTTGGTTCCTCTGTGTTCAGAATGGGTCTGCATTACCTTTGAGTAGCATCACTATATGAGGAACGCCATGTGTCTATGTTGCCTGTGATTAGTACCACTATGTGAGGAACACCACGGGTTTGTGCATCACCCGTGATTGGTACCACTATGTCAGGAACACCATTGGTCTGTGTTGCCCGAGAGTAGTACCATTATGTGTGGAACATCATGGAGTCTGTGTTGCCTGTGGGTGGTACCATAATGTGTGAAACACCGTGCGTCTACAGAGCCTATGGTTAGTACCAGTATATGAGCAACATCATGAGTATACGTGGCCAGTGATTAGTACCACTATGTGAGGAACACCATGGGTCTATGTTGCTTGTGAGTAGTACCCTTATGTGAGGAACACCATGGGTCTATGTTACCTTTGAGTGAAGCCATTATGTGCGACATACCATGGGTCTTCATTGCCTGTGATTAGAACCACCATGCAAGGAAAACCATGAGTCTGTGTTATCTGTGATTAGTACCACTGTAGGAAGAACACCATGGTTCTGATTTACCAGTGATTAGTACTATTATGAGGGGCCGGTGACCTAGATTTTGGACCCCTTTAGACAAC
This sequence comes from Anabrus simplex, assembly GCF_040414725.1. Lineage (NCBI taxonomy): Eukaryota > Metazoa > Arthropoda > Insecta > Orthoptera > Tettigoniidae > Anabrus > Anabrus simplex. Next base: position 365,096,674 of record NC_090269.1, on the reverse strand, counting down.
AAGCATCATCCCAGAAAATAAGGCATTGTGAATTGGATCCACTGATTGTATTGGTTTCAGATCATTTTTAGATTCTAGTCAGTGGATGTATTTTGAAGTTTTAATTATTGTTTCATTTCGTTGCACCTCGTACCATTAGGGGCCCATGACCTAGCTGCTAGGTCCCTTTAAACAACAAACATCATCATCACCAACTAACTTTTCACATGGCTGTTAAACAATGCAAACAATAACCTGACACACAATACAAAATAAATTGAGAAAAGTAAACAATACTCTGTAACTTTGGGTAAACTTACCAATTAATGAAGTGACAGTGTTGAAATGTCTGGAGATATTGTGATTTGACATAGCCACCCTCAGAATGGAATGTAGGTGGTCATCACGGATCCAGAAACGTAATTTTAGTTTTATAAACTTTGTTTTTGAAAAATGTTTGTTCACTAATGTAACTACTCTCAAACATGCACAAAGTATTTTCTTGTAAATTTTAAGATAGTCAGAAAATTTTCATTACTAAGCACCCTATAAAAGTTAATAAGATTTCCCTCTGCAAACTTGTCCCTTAATTGGAAACAACACTGAAGTTCAATTAATTCAACCTGTAGTTGCACAGTTGCATCACCGACATCAACTGCAAATGGATTTTCAAACAAATTGAATTTTCTCTGCACTCACAGAAAGGTTTTAAAATATCTTTTCAAAGTCGTTCTTCAATAAGTTACTCAACTTAATAAACCAATCATATGGCACTGAACTGTTTGAGTTCACTTCTCGAAGCTCAGTACAACATGTAAAGTGTGATAACATGCTCTTCCTAATTGCTGTCAAAATTATTTCAGTTTTATTGTGGAACGCTTACACATAATTATATACTGTAATGAACTTCATTTAAAAGCACTCCTTTCCCTTGTAATACCTTATTCAAAATATTAAGTGTTGTGTTAAATCTGTGAGTATTTATAAATCTCACATCCAGTTTCGTCCCCAAATTCTGCCACTGCTTTGTGTTTTGTGTTCATAAATGTGCTGTTTTCTTCAGGAAGATGAAAGAAGCATTTCAAAATATTACCACAACATCACTGTGATCACAATTAATTTCAGCCAGAAATGACCGGAACTGCCGATGATTGAATCCATGTGATCGAATATAATTAATTGTAGATGACATTGAATTCATCATAAGGGAATGGATATTTATGTACCAGTAATTACATATTTTTCTTGTACATGTTTTAACACAATTTACAATGCTTCATCATCATCATTTCCCTTTATCCAGCTGTAGCCGGGTAGGGGCAAATATGGTTCCTCTCCACTTTCTTCAGTCTTTCCACCACTCCTCCTCCAACACTGTGTCCCAGTCCAGGTTTCTTTCTATAATGCTGCGTTGGATGGTATCCTTCCATCTCAATCGTGGTCGTCCACGGCCTCTCCTTCCTTGGATTTGCATTTCCATCACCTTTTTTGGCATTCTTTCGTCGCTCATTCGCTTTATGTGCCCAAATCATCTTAGTCGGCTCTTCTCTATTCTATCATTCATTTTTTCCACTCCAATTTCTTCCCGGATTTTCTCATTCCTTATTTTGTCTCTTCTACTCTTCTGTATCATACTCCTCAAGAATTTCATTTCGGCTGCCTGTATTCGACTCTCATCCTTCTTTGTCATTGTCCAAGTTTCTGCTCCGTAAGTTGTTATGGGTACGGAATACATCTTGTACATAGTATCCTTTGCTTCCATTGGCACATCTTTGTCCCATAACATATTTCTTACACTATGATAGAAACAACTTCCAGCTTGAATCCTTTTACTAATCTCAGCATCCAGTCGAGCATTCTCCATGAATTCACTCCCCAGGTATTTAAACATTTCCACTACTTCCAGGGGCTTGTCTGCAAGTCTAATCTGACCTTTCCCTTCTTTCTCCCCTCTAGTCATAACAAGAGTTTTACTCTTTTCTACACTTATTTTCAATCCACATTCTTCAATCTTCCCATTCACCACATTCAACTGTTCTTGAACCTTCCTGTCGTCTTCTCCCCAGATCACAATATCATCTGCAAATAACATCATGTTCATTTCTCTTCCTCCATATGCTGCTTTTGCTGTTCTCATGATGTCATCCATTACTATTGTAAACAGGATTGGTGATAGAACACTTCCCTGTCTCAGCCCACTAGTTATTTTGAACCAACTTGTCCTGCCAACTTGTGTTTGCACACAACAACAACATTCCTTATCCAATGCCATGATCATTTTTTATTAATCCCTGTCCAATTCCTTTTTGCACCAGACTGTCCCAAACTTTCGTCCTAGGGACACTGTCATATGCCTTTTCAATATCAATGAATGTCATCACCATATCATTCCCGTACTCCCAATGCTTTTCCATTAGTTGTCTCATAATGAAAATGGGTTCTATTGTTGACCTTCCACTTCTGAAACCTTATGCTTATTATTTCTATTGTATATCCCCAAGCATTAAAACCTGATCTTATTTCACATAAAAACATATATTTTCACATTTTTTAAATTTAAATACATATTTAAAGAAAATCTAAAATAAGCACATAAATCGGCAATATTTATTACTCAATAAAATTTTAAATGCTCTTGTGTTATGAAATGATGCTCATATTCTCATTTTACAATTACAGTATTGTTTTTAGCAGTGTATCTTACGTCATTACCTTTAGAGAGTGACTTGATTTGCTGCACAAGATGTTTCCATCCGAGATTGAGTTAGCTAGCATCCTAACTCGCTCATATTAGTCTGCCAGCTTGGGTTTTGTTTATAGAATGTCAGAAAAAGGCAATCACAGGAGGATAAGGTGAAAGGGAATATTATTGATTAAATTATGCCCTGGGGACTGGGAAGATATTCCCAGTGGGATTGTGTCACTCCTAAGAGTAAGGTTAGTTGTCTGGGTCCTTATATCATTATTCCCATGGGCCTGTGATTTTTTCTGAATTTCTAAGAGAGAAGAAATATTTCCATCAGTGTCTGCTGCTATTCTTTTTTATTGAAATGGTGATTCACCGTAAATGCGTGCGTAACCTGTATAACAAGCTGAAAGCCATGTAGGAAGGATGAGTGCAAGCAGGACTGCAAGAAGAGACGTGAAAGAGAAGTAACAGGAAAAAGACTAGTGAGCAGACCCAGAGGAAAAGGGACCAATCTGGTGAAGAAAGATGTCAAGGAGAGAGGAGAAGATTATGAGAGAACAGTGGTTCGTGGACAGACAAAGATGGAGGGGGCTCATACACCACACGTGGGCAACTGGAGATAGTCAGCGATGATGATGATGAGGACTGAACTTTTCCATGCACAAACAACCATTTACCTTAAGGAGCATGTTTGGTAGCATCCTACTACTACTACTAAAACAACGTTTTCATTCCTCTCCTGAAGGGGGGGTGGGGGCTCTTAGGCGGTAATGCCATCTCTCAGGCCGGGAGATTTGTTACGGTGAAGGAGATGCACGGAAAGGTGAGGGGTTTTTCGGCCGTGGCCTATACTAGGAACTGTCTCGGCATTCGCCTTAGTGCAGGAGAATGGAAAAAAACCACGGAAAACCATTCTCAGGCCAGCCAGCGGTTGGGGCGAGTCTTCCGATTGCAGAGGTGTAGAGCTGTGGCCACTCCTCCTCTGCTCAGTTGACCGGTTAGAGTGCAGAGCTGTTGGACCACGGACCAGTCATGGCCACTTGTGGGCCGAGACCTACTCTGCATCCACCGACTAGCACCATATTTTAATACAAAACTTTATACTTACAGCATTTACCTCTTGAGCGCGAGTGGTTCTGTGGTATTTAAAGCAGAATATTTTGAACTTTTTATCATATATTTTTAGGTCTTTTAGCACATAAAAATAAATATTTTTCACGTTTTTAGCATATAAAATCCACTCCCTATTCATCATATCTTGTAGATTTAATACGTTTTCACATAGCACTTGTTGATGAATAATGCAATGTAATTCAAGAGGCAGGTCAGTAGTTCTGTTAGTAAATTAATTTCTTATTCTTCCATTGAATCCAGTTTTTGTACCACTGATATTTCTTGCTCGATGTGTTGTTATAGCTGTCAATCCGTCCCATTCTAATCAAGATCCTTCAGTGTTTCACTCAGATGGAGAAACAAAATCCTTGCGTTTTGTAGTTTCACGGATGCTTTTTAAAGGTGCCAGCTCTTTAGTTATTTCACACACTTTGCCAATGCCACAAATAAAGTTGTGCTGTATTACGGACGTCATTATTTTCATCCAAAGCCAACAGAAAGCACTCTAATTATTTTGATAGTTCGTGCAGTTGTGAGCACAAATAGCCCAAAGTTCTCCAGTTCTTTTCGTCATTTGTGCTCTGCAATAAGTTGACCGAATTTATCAGTTGTTTCTTTTCAGGACACATTTCTTCTATTACAGAAAGTAGGGAGGTTGGGGCTGAGTTTTTAGTGAAAATTGTAAAAATGATCAATTTTTCCATACTAATGTACCCCAGACTGCTGTGATTGTTTGGTGGTGCTATTTTTTTTTTTGATTCTGCCATTTTTAAAGGACTGGCATGGCATTTAAATGTCTGGTTGACAGCTTAGACATCTTGGTAAACGCCCCCTTCTGCTGGCTTCAACGTAACAAATGATACTCTCACAGTTATGCACCTTTCTTGTGATAACATTGATATCATCCTTAGTTCTTCACAAACTCCCCATCAGAAAAATTTTCCTTTCACAGCTAATAAATGTGCAACTTTATAACTAACGTGGACTGCAGCTATGTTTTCCCCGATCTGTTTCGTGAACATTTGTTTGATCATGAAGTTTCCTTGAAGTCTCTGTCCTGCCCATGGTGATTTTCCAATTTTTTTCTTGGCAATGTAGATGTTTGTATAACTGACAGTATTATTAACCATGTCAAAATTAATAATTTCCAAAAAAGTATCCATTATTTTATGCTTTTTGCATGCAGATCCAAAGTTTTGACAATGTTTTTCTGTTTTATTTTAGATTTCAGAACCAAAGGTTTGCTGTTCCTTAAAGTTAGACCATCCTTGTCAATAAAGAATCTTGAATCCTCACGGATATCTTCTTCCGGTTCTCCGTCACTTACCATAAATAGGTTGAAGTTGCTGTTGTGATTGTATTCTTTGATTTCTTCACGGTAAAAATCGATGTCCTCCTTGTCACTGAAATAATCCACATCAACCTCTTCTTCTGACAGTTCATATACACATCGAAAGATTCCTTCAGGGCTAATGTATTTTGGATTCCTTGAAACATAATTTTTTTTTTAAACATGAATTTGAAATTACTGAGTAAATTTCACATGAACTGAAATTTGGTACTTTGTAAAAAAAATTAGAAAATGTAAAGAAATTCAAACAGTAAATAAAATGTGTTAATTCACTTGCATTACACCCATGTTAGATTGCATATGGCAGTGTTCAAACCACTCGACACTTCTGCTCATGAGGTCACTCGCTTTTCAGCTGATTTCCATTCATTTTGCATAACGGAGGGACCTATAGCTAGAGTCGTCCAGTGTTCTGCACTCACGTTGAGGGTAAGGGACTTTCTTATGGGCTCAAAATTACAGGATCTAATTCTGATGCAGTCTGTTGGTAATTAGGAGTGCATAAATGCAAAATACCCGTTTCCACATTCATTAGCAGTGTAGATCAGAATTCTGAATTTGAACATTGCGTGATTTGTTGAAAGAGTTGCCAGGGCTGTAAACCTGTTACTCATTTGCTCGTGCAACATCCGCAAAACTTAGAATCTTGAGGAGTAGCAGCATTAAAAGGAGCACATGTGAATAGATTAGTTTATAGGTTACCGAGCGAGTTGGCCGTGCAGTTAAAGTCGCGTAACTGTGAGCTTGCATTCGGGAGATGCTAGATTTGAATCCCACTGTCGGCAGCCCTGAAGATGGTTTTCTCAATCCTAGCCCTTTTCCATCCATGTGTTAGTGAGACAAACTGCTAGCAAAAAAATTAAAAAAATGTTTATTGGTTGTTATTGGTCTCTTACAGGTACCAGTGATTCTCTCAGTAAAATACTGTAAATAATTTGAGATGTGTAAATATAAACAAAGATTTATCATCTTTGCCCATAGTCGCACATGATACACTGACTGACAGAGCAAATGCAACACCAAGAAGGAGTGGTCAGAACTTTATGCCAATTGCAGGGTAGACTGACGTCACTGAGGTATGCTCATGATGTGAAATGCGCCGCTGTGCTGCGCACGTAGCGAACGATAAATGGGACACGGCGTTGGCGAATGGCCCACTTTGTACCGTGATTTCTCAGCCGACAGTCATTGTAGAACGTGTTGTCGTGTGCCACGGGACACGTGTATAGCTAAGAATGCCAGGCCGCCGTCAACGGAGGCATTTCCAGCAGACAGACGACTTTACGAGGGGTATGGTGACCGGGCTGAGAAGGGCAGGTTGGTCGCTTCGTCAAATCGCAGCCGATACCCATAGGGATGTGTCCACGGTGCAGCGCCTGTGGCGAAGATGGTTGGCGCAGGGACATGTGGCACGTGCGAGGGGTCCAGGCGCAGCCCGAGTGACGTCAGCACGCGAGGATCGGCGCATCCGCCGCCAAGCGGTGGCAGCCCCGCACGCCACGTCAACCCCCATTCTTCAGCATGTGCAAGACACCCTGGCTGTTCCAATATCGACCAGAACAATTTCCCGTCGATTGGTTGAAGGAGGCCTGCACTCCCGGCGTCCGCTCAGAAGACTACCATTGACTCCACACCATAGACGTGCACGCCTGGCATGGTGCCGGGCTAGAGCGACTTGGATGAGGGAATGGCGGAACGTCGTGTTCTCCGATGCGTCACGCTTCTGTTCTGTCAGTGATAGTCACCGCAGACGAGTGTGGCGGTGTGGCGTCGGCGTGGAGAAAGGTCAAATCCGGCAGTAACTGTGGAGCGCCCTACCGCTAGACAACGCGGCATCATGGTTTGGGGCGCTATTGCGTATGATTCCACGTCACCTCTAGTGTGTATTCAAGGCACGTTAAATGCCCACCGCTACGTGCAGCATGTGCTGCGGCCGGTGGCACTCCCGTACCTTCAGGGGCTGCCCAATGCTCTGTTTCAGCAGGATAATGCCCGCCCACACACTGCTCGCATCTCCCAACAGGCTCTACGAGGTGTACAGATGCTTCCGTGGCCAGCGTACTCTCCGGATCTCTCACCAATCGAACACGTGTGGGATCTCATTGGACGCCGTTTGGAAACTCTGCCCCAGCCTCGTACGGACGACCAACTGTGGCAAATGGTTGACAGAGAATGGAGAACCATCCCTCAGGACACCATCCGCACTCTTATTGACTCTGTACCTCGACGTGTTTCTGCGTGCATCGCCGCTCGCGGTGGTCCTACATCCTACTGAGTCGATGCCGTGCGCATTGTGTAACCTGCATATCGGTTTGAAATAAACATCAATTATTCATCCGTGCCGTCTCTGTTTTTTCCCCAACTTTCATCCCTTTCGAACCACTCCTCCTTGGTGTTGCATTGTCACTGTCAGTCAGTGTAAATAAAGTATAGTTCTTGGCATGTAAGGCTGTACATTTTTATACCCTATTGTCTTTTTGTTTTTGGAAAGGCTGTACACTGCTGCCAACTTGACTAGTTAGATATCACGAGACATAACCATAAAAAAACTAACCTCATTGTAACAATAATGGAGGTTCCTTACCCAAGTAAATGATCAGTCAAGATATTCATAATTAAGTCTGTTTCCTAGCTCATTGAGGAATTAAGGAAATAAACTCTCTCTCTCTCTCTCTCTCTCACACACACACACACACACAAATACACACACACACACACACACAATGTTACTCAATTTAATGTTATATAGTGTGTAAATATTCAGCTCCCTTCTTGAAATTTGCTTTTACCTGTTGGACTGAAGTGAAACCTGCTGTAAAAATATACACAAGCAAATATATTACATGTATATGTCAATAAAGTACACAACAGCTAACTCTGCAAACCGTACAAAAGTCGTAACAAGACTAGGTTAGCTTGATAATGAACTTTCCTTCCATTTCGACTCAATTGATCCTGATAGAGGAGGTAACGTTGCTTTCCTTTTCGGAGAAGTTCTTCCAGATTTTTCTTGCTTCTTATACATACAAATTGGTTGAAATAAGACCATATTAATAAAATTTTGCATTTGTCATTTAACACCAAATGCATTATTCAAACATGCCATAATTCTTCTTACCTGGTATTATCAAAACAGATTTACAATCCTACAGAAAAAAAAAAAATACTTATACCTGCAAATGTAACCCTAGTGATTTTCATAATACGGCAGTACTGTTGAATCTTGCAATTCATGAAAAAATCATGATTGCTTAGTGTAGTGCCAACCTGCAAGATTAACAGTGACTGTAAGACATATCGGCAAGTAGGGCCCCTAAACTGTATGGTTAGCGACACTGAATCGAACCCAACAGTTAGAAAAAAAACTATAAATCACTACTTTCAGAATTAATTTGGGAGAAAGAGTAAGTTTGTACGCTAAGTGTATAAGCTTACATGGTAGGGACTATACACTGTATGCAATAATTGCCTATATCAATGATTAAACTTAATTTTTTAATGTATATAGTAGATAAATTAGAGACATTGCCAAGCATTATCTACTTTTCCAAATACCCAAACTGGCTTTAGAAGTCTTTCAATATGAAAGCTGTGTGCAGTCCTAATTGTGGTCATTAGTTGCTGTTTAGTGGTGAATCTGTATGGATCATGATGACCTTAGCAAAGCTAAAATCTCAGTTTATCATACACTTAACGTGTCCTTGGTGATGAATGTTAAATTAATTGTCTCCTTCTGTATGCATGGTACATACAGGAACATTTTCATTTCTCGTACATTTAATATTATGTAATGAATGTGCTAAAAATCCTGTTGCCTACCAAATTCGTATTCTCATTCCTTAATTTCTTGCTTCTCCAGGCTATGTTTGACATTTCCTGAATCACTATATACATGCATACATACATACATTATCATTATAGGCTGTTATGCCGTTCGGCGTTCAGTCTGTAAGCCTCTGTGAATTTACTAAACATCGCCACAATCTTCTATTTGCAACTCGTGCTGTGGCCTCATTTAGTTCTATACCTCTTATCTTTAGATCGTTAAAAACTGATTCTAACCATCGTCGTCTTGGTCTCCCTCCACTTCTCTTACCCTTCATAACAGAGTCCATTATTCTCCTGGGTAACCTATCCTCCTCCATTCGCCTCACATGACCCCACCACTGAGTCCAGTTTATGCGTACAGCTTCATCCATCGAGTATTCCTAAATTAGCCTTTATCTCCTCATTCCGAGTATCCTCCTGCCATTGTTCCCACATGTTTGTACCAGCGATCATTCTCTTGCTACATTCATGTCTGTTACTTCTAACTTATGAATAAGATATCCTGAGTCCACCCAGCTTTCGCTGCCATAAAGCAAAGTTGGTCTAAAAACAGACCGATATAAAGATAATTTCCTCTCGGAGCTGACTTCCTTCTTACAGAATACTGTTGATCGCAACTGCGAGCTAACTGCATTAGCTATACTACACCTTGATTCAATCTCACTTACTATATTACCATCCTGGGAGAACACACAACCTAAATACTTGAAATTATCTACCTGTTCTAGCTTTGTATCACCAATCTGACATTCAATTCTGTTGAGGACATTCAGTTCTGTTGAATTTCTTACCTACTGACACAATTTAGTCTTCGAAAGGCTAATTTTTATACCATACTCATTGCACCTATTTTCAAGTTCCAAGATATTAGACTGCTGGCTTTCGGCACAATCTGCCATTAAGACCAAGTCGTCAGCATAGGCCAGACTGCTTACTAAATTTCCACCTAACTGAATCCCTCCCTGCCATTTTATACCTTTCAACAGATGATCCATTTAAACTACAAACAGCAAAGGTGAAAGGTTACAGCCTTGTCTAACGCCTGTAAGTACCTGAACCAAGAACTCATTCTACCATCAATTCTCACTGAAGCCCAATTGTCAACATAAATTCCTTTGATTTTAATAACCTTTAATTCCATACTCCTCCAGTATGGTGAACATCTTTCCCCTCAGTACCCTGTCATATGCTTTCTCTAGATTTACGAAAAACACAACTGCCTATTACAACTTCCTCTCAACGATTGACCTTACACTCCCTTCCAAGATGCCAGTGAATACTTTGCCTGGTATACTAATCAATGAGATACCTCGATAGTTGTTGCAATCCTTCCTGTTCCCTTGCTTATAGATAGGTGCAATTACTGCTTTTGTCCAATCTCAAGGTACCTTACTAACACTCCATGCTAATCGTGCTACTCTATGAAGCCATTTCATCTATTCCTGCTGTTTTATGACAATGGAGTTTATTTACCATCTTTTCCACTTCCTCAAGCATAATTTCACCAACAACATTTCCTCCTCCCCATGAGCTTGGCTGTTCACAACACCACCAGGAATATTTCCTTTTATGTTGAGAGGATGTTAAAAATATTCCCTCACCTCTCCAGTGATTCCCTGGGATCTATTATGAGTTCACCTGAATTACTCAAAACACTGTTCATTTCCTTTTTCTCTCTCTTCCTAAGATTCTTTATTACTGTCCAGAAAGGTTTCCCTGCTGCTTGACCTAGCCTTTCCAGGTTATTACCAAAATGATCCCACGACTTCTTTTTGGATTCGACAACTATTTGTTTCGCTCTGTTTCTTTCATCTACTGTACTTACAAATCCCTGTCTGCCTCGGCCCTTGTTTGGAGCCATTTCTGATAAGCATTCTTTTTACGTTTACAAGCTGCTCTTACTTCATCATTCCACCAAGATGTTTGTCTTTTCCCATCTTTACTTACAATCAGTTGTTCCTAGGCATTCCCTTGCTGTTTCTACTACAGCATGCCTGTATGCCACCCATTCTCTTTATATATCCTGAATCTGCGTACTGTCTACTGTTCGAAACTTGTCACTAATTATATCCATGTACTTCCGTCTAATTTCCTTGTCCTGGAGATTTTCTACCCTTATTCGTGTACATACAGATTTCACTTTCTGTACTCCAGGTCTGGAGATACTTAGTTCACTGGTCTGTATCATCAGAAAATCCCCAGAAAACTTGTTCATTCTTAACAGATTTCCTGAATTCAAAGTCGGTTAAGATATAGTCTATTATGGATCTGTTACCCCTAGCCTCCCATTTGTAGTGGTGAATAGCCTTATGCTTGAAGAATGTATTCGTAACTGCTAAACCCATACTAGCACAGATGTCCAGCAAACGCTTCCCATTCCCATTAGCTTATTTTCCCCACATTTACCATCCACCCTTTTGTATCCTTCAGTTCTATTTCCAGCTCTTGCATTGAAATCGCCCATTAGCACTATTCTGTCCTTGCTGTTGACCCTGACTACGATGTCACTCAATGCTTCATAAAACTTGTCAACTTCATCCTCATCTGCACCCTCACATGGTGAATACACTGAGACAAGTCTCGTCTTAATTTATCCAATTGCCAAATCTACCCACATCATTCGCTCGTTTACGTGCCTAACAGAAACTATGTTGCGTCCAATGGTATTCCTGATAAACAGCCCTACCCCATACTCTGCCCTTCCCTTTCTAACACCCGTCAAGTACACTTTATAATCTCCTATCTCTTCCACGTTATCTTCCCTTACCCGAATATCACTTACTCCTAGCACATCCAGATGCATCCTCTTTGCTCACTCAGCCAGTTCTACTGTCTTTGTTCCATAAGCCCCATTAATATTGATAGCTCCCCATCGAATTCCATTTCGTTCGCCAAGTTGTTTCCAAGGATTCCCTCGCCTGTCAAATGGGAGTGGGACTCCATTACTCCCATAGGTCCGAGGCTTGCTTAAAATGTTCTCAGCTCGGTAAATTCATGAAACAGGATGCTACCCTACTTACACATAGTCCAAGTGAGGATCTCTCCTTAAAGGGTTATTTACCACCGGTTGATTGTACAGTCCTAGCCGCCTGAGCACAAGGAGGGCCATGACTCAGAATATGTCCTAGTGCCCAATCCCATTCCATAGCAACTGGTATCCCGATTCTCAGGACCCCATACTTGGCCACTCAGCCGTTGCCCATGGTTCATGAACTAGGACGTAACTACAGAAACCCACACCGTGAACCATATCACTATATACTCCCACTTAATTTTTGTTCTGTTCCACCTTTCCTTCTAATTCTACCAATAAATTCTGGTTAAAGTTACCGTGAAATCCTAACAGTAGTTATCTAAATCCTTGTTAGTTAATAGCCAGGCTGAGTGGTTCTGTTGGTAGAAAGCTCACCTTCTGGACCCACATTGCCAAAATACCTGCACAGTCCAGTGGAGTTTGAAGGTGCTCAAATATGCCATTCTTGTATTGGTAGATTTACCACCATGCAGAAGAACTGCTGGACAAAATTCTGGCAGCTGGGCATCTCTAAAACATGGAAAAATAAATCATCATCATAAGTCGTGTAACTCATTGCCGAGCGTCGTGACCCCATTTGACTTCACACAACATTCTGGATTAAGCGCCAACATTATTACTGTATTATGTTTGTTGATTTGTTGATACCAGACAGTTTTGTTCTCCTCCTCTTCAGGGATTTGTTCAGAGTTTTGTTACCTAGTAATGATTCTTTGCATATTACTTCATCTCGCTGCAGTTTATGTTTTTGTTCTTTTTTGAGTGTTTCCTACACCAAATAAAATATCTCGTGAATGTTGGTTTAGATTGAATGCTATGTCTTTTTCAATTATAAATACTGAAGTTTACTGTAAGGTAATCACAATACCATTTCTTCAGTCATTGAAGCATGTTCCTGAGTAAAATCATACATTTTCGTTATAAACTGTAATCTCAAAGTTTTGTCTGTAAACTTCTGTGAGGGAACTACATGCGTCCATGATTCTCTATTTCCAGCTATCATTTGGGTCTTTTGCTTCTATGCCCCGTATAATTGTAAATAACGACTAACCATTGTTTCCTAGGCTGGCATCTATTTCTCTTAACCTCTAATGAACAAGTCCAAGTCGCTTAGGTAAGTGGGATGTGATAGCCACAGTGGCCAAGACTCAAATCCTGGTATATTCATGTAGGTTTTTGGAAATGGAAAGTCACTTCTCTATAGTTTGGTTTCTGCATAAACCTGGAGCTCCTGTGGCTATGCTCTGATATCAACAGTCATGTAAAACTACAATCTTCCTTACTTTCTCTTAGATAAACTATCCTCGTCCATTACCATTCCACAACTTTTACTGTAAGGTAAGGGTGTATTCTGCCCGAAGGCAGGTCCGAACGTCCGCAGAGGTGTGTCTGAGCCGGAGTTTACATATCGTAGGATGGCCAGTTCCTTTCCGCTCCTCAATTCCCTTACCTCCCACCAACAGTGTGTGACAACCTGTCCAAATTTGACAACTCCCGATGTTGCTTAACTTCGGAGATCTCATGGGATGCGGTGTTTCAACACTAAGACTGCATGAATACACAGCTTCATCCAGTGTGTTCTTCTTGATGTCGGTTACCTCGAGTTTGTGATTAAGATATACCAAATGACTCTCTGTTTGCTCTCATGCAGGAGAGTTGTCTAGCTTTCTGATTATTAGCACATGTAGTTATTATTTATTTATTTATTTATTTATTTATTTATTTATTTATTTATTTATTTATTTAGCATGTGGCATAAAATGTACATATATACAATTGAATATAATACAGTGACAAGAAAACATAATTTCAAATCAGAATGTCCCCTCATGCCATCTACTCTGATGGAATCAAGAAATCAGCCCATCTACCCAAGTAAGCTGCCGACGATGTGATGTATAACCTTAATGTACTCCTGGACGGTTGTAAGCGGGCAACAATATTCTGGCAGCCAGTATATCTGAAAAGATCTCCTAGCTGTCACATGATGTCAAGCACATGTAGTAAAATGACTTGTAAAATAAACTTACAGTATTCTTAAGCACCAAGGCAATCAAGTTGGTTTTCAGTGACATAGAGTTGAAATTTATTTCATATTTTTGTTTATAATAACCTTAAATTATTTTGTGTAATATATCTTGCCTTAACTACTGTGTGTGTTTTGCACTGATTTATTTATTTATTTTTACACTTTAATCAGTCATATGCATTAAAACTAATTAATATTTATTTATGTTTTGCAGCATCTTTAATGCTACGCAGAAAAATTCCATGTACCGGTCATTTGATGACACCTCGTCGTTTGTGGATACAAACCATACCTACTCAGGTAAGTTGTTCTTGTAGTTTTTTAAATTTTTGCTGTTCGTATATAAAGAATTGTCCGTTCTCAATTATTCTAGGAATATTATCATGAGCATTCTATTTAATTTGATGTGTATTTCCACACACACTCTCTGTGTTCCTGTTTTCATCTCTATGAAAGCTACATCTTTTGCATACGTCTTGCCATGTCCATTGCCTATTTTTCTCTTTATACGCGACTAAAATGTGATGTTAATAAACTAGTTGTCTAATATTAACCCCTCAGCGTCGCAGCCATTTAAATAGCTTCCTACCCCGCGGCCGGATGAGATTTCAAGTACGCGCGACTGAAATACATCGATTCACTTAAAGCGTTACTGCAGGTATAAGAGTAGCCCGATTTTCACGAAATTTGGAATTCTTTATGACAGAACTATGTACATGCAGATAATTACATAATTGTTTCACATTTCCTTAGTAATTTAGTTCCGTGTGATAGAGTTCGAAGCACTCTTTGAGACAGGGACTCAAGTCACACTCCTGGCAGCAGTACACTGACGTCTTCTTTTCGCCGTGTTTTGAACACAGGATACAATGTCTCTGAGGTTTGGATTTCCAACTCTTGGGTGCAATTTCCTGATAAAATATCTTTCCTCCAACCTTGGAACTGTATTATCTGATGCGCGCCGGCCTTAAATATTTCGTTCCCCTCCCGAGCGAGCGTATTTTGTAAACAAACCTTTCACCAGCTGAACCCGATAAGGTAATTGCTCAATATTTGTCTCTGTGACCTGTGTGAGTATTATTAGAGAATTTAGCAATCAGTATTCACCGTTGAAAACTTCTGTTTGACCTGTATAATTATCTATAGTCTCTTACACGAAATTTTCAAGTACTGTTTCCTCCTCATCGTCACTCTCATCATTTACCACTGGTACATAATCTATTTCATTATCACTGCTGCTTATACTATCACTACTACTTCCGACTAAACTTTCATCTGAATTATACAATATTTCAAGCACGTTACTGTCAGTCATACCACAGCTGAGCGCCGTGCGTCACACGGACTGATGAAGCTGCAGCGAGACCGAAAGCAACAGGACGAAACTGAATGAGGGGAATAACATTTATGACGAAACAAACCAACTCGATACATATTTCAGATAAAAGGTCGAGACAACATCTTTCAAACGAGATATATACCATGAACAACTGGTTCTCGTATCGTATGACAGAAAGCAGCACTAACTGATGCCTACACAGAGCGCTCGTGGAGAATTACGAAAATATTACAAGCTGAAAAATAAAGAAAAATATAATAAATAAATCGCACTCCCAATGTACAAATAGAGCAAAGAACATCACACGAAAAGACAAACTTCTCAGATCATCATTTCTTTATTTTATTCAGTGGGAAAAAATGAAGCAAACGGACTTTAAAAAAAAAAAACAAGAGATTAGTGCTCAGACTTATTTGACAAATAATTATCCTTGCAAAAACAACTACATTATAACGATTTTTCACTTCTTATTTACAACACCGATAAAGCCGAAAATGTCTTCTTGGAAACAAAATAATTTGCATATCAGTAACTCCAAAACTCTTCGCGTTATAGCCGTAAATGTGAAACCATGTATGGGTCTATACCACGTATAGAGGTCGGCGGCTACGGAAGAAAACAGGGTCTATACCACGTATAGAGGTCGGCGCTGAGGGGTTAATAAGCAAAGTGGGAAATGGCGAAAAGTGAAGTTAGATAATGCTGTGCTGGAGTTCGTAAATTTTTAGAATCGTATGGCGCCCTTTGAAGATCAAATTTTTAAATACTTCTCTATATATGACCCATTGCGTGGAAAGAGACCCAAAGTTGGCGGTGGAAATTTTACAGCAGAGCTTAACAAAAGCGTCTGTCGTGTAAAAATTGCATGTCTATGTTTTGACTTCATGTGCTACCTATGGGTGTTCTTAACAAAGTAAGTCACACAGTGGTTCGAGTCTTCGTCACTCAACGTCATGAAAACTTTATACACTTGGTAAGAAAAATTAGTAAAAGCTGCTGATATGTTTGTATTGTCTGCAAGAGTATTATGGATAATGGGTTCATATAAATAACCATTTTATAAGGACAATTCTACTTCAAGGACAGATTTTTAAAGTGTAGTCTAATATTTATTTTTTGATGGAACATGACAAAACGAATGGTGTGTTTTTTCTGTCCTCAAGACTCTGATCATTAGTTCTAAGCACCAATTTGATTCTAGTGTACTCAGTGCATTCTTGTTATGTTTTAGGAAACTTACATGTTTTTCACTGTTCTGTGTTTTCTATCTATGTCCAATTTAAATCTAAGCAACCGGCCCCGTGGTGTAGGGATAGCATGCCTGCCTCTTATCCGGACGCCCCGTGTTCGATTCCTGGCCAGGTCAGCGATTTTTACCTGTATCTGCAGGCTGGTTCAAGGACCACTCAGCCTACGTGATTACAATTGATAGGTTATCTGATGGTGAGATGGCGGCCCCTGTCTAGGAAGCCAAGAATAATGGCCGAGAGGATTCGTCGTGCTGACCACACGACACCCCGTAATTTTCAGGTTGAGCAGCAGTCACTTGGTAGGCCATGACCCTTCGGGGAATTTGCGCCATTGGGGGGGGGGGGGGGTGTATTAACAAGCAGCTGAAGATGTCTCTCATGGGACGAAACGTGTACTGCCAATTTTTTTATTATGTAATTTAATTGCAAAGTGTGATTAGAATTTTTTTGAAAAGGTGGAAATCCTCAGGTTTTTTTATTTTAGAGTATTGCATTGTCAATACGGACAAATTATGAAGATTTTAACTTGTAATTTAGGTCCCTTTCTGCACAATTGGTCACATATAAACAAAACAGGTGTGATCGTGTGGACAAAAGTGGTATAATTTCTCTTTCCTTCTTATATAATATATCATAAAATTTAGAAATACTCTTTAAAATATCACCATGCTTTTTTTTTTTTCTCTGGGTCTTTAATTATTTTTCTGTAAAGATTGAAAACTGTTTCATACAAGTAAAGTTTTATAAATGATAGTAGTAGTCATTAATGTTTTAAATGGAACCCCTTTTTTACTAAACTTGTAAAATTTTGCATTGTGTATTATTTTGAATGTCTGTTTCAGAGCTATCTTCTTCCAGCTTTTCCTTTCCTAATGCAAAGTTGTCGTGTTTAATGAGCTTCCTCCCTTTTCTTTCTATTCAATGCCCACTGCTCTTCTTCTGGGTCTTCCTTTCTTTCCTTTACCCTTGATATCCAGTTTCATTACCCTCTTACCCACACAATCCTTCTCTCTTCTCGTGACATGGCAAAATCGTGGCAAATGTGTCTCTTAAATTTTTCCTGCTATTTCTGCAACTTCCATTGTCCGTGTGATGTGTTCATTTTGGACACAGTCTAATTTGGTTACTCATCACAACCATCTCAACATATTAATTTCTGTTACTCTCTTCCTGTTGATTTATCCGTCATTCAAAGTCAAGGTACATCAGTACAGTACACGAACAAGAAGGCACACCACGAACATCAGAGACAGGTCTTGATATATACAATTTGACAAAGAAAGAAGACATAAATTGGATTGAGAATTCTGTGTTTGAAACTCCTCCAGTTCAGCGGTATATACCCTTGCTCAGTGATATCAATAGTCTTCCCTCTGCAGTGGAATATTTTAACATGTATATACCTGGCAATATGTTTGAAACTGGATCTCAAATGACAAACCTATATTCAATGCAAAACAATACACACTTTTCACCAACAAATCCTGAAGAAATTCAAACTTTTGTGGGATTACACATTGTTATGGGTAACATGAACTATCCTAGAATTAGAATGTATTGGAATGGAAAGCTGGGTATACCTTTAATTTATGAGAATATGGCCCTAAGTGGATTTTTCAAATTGCGGCACAACCTATATTTTGTGGACACACAGCTAGAACATGCAAATGACTGTGATAGGTTTTGGAAAGTCTGGTCCCTTTATGATGCAATTAGGTCAGAGTGTTTGACAATTCCCTTAGAAATTAAACTCTGCATTGATGAACAGATCATCCCATTTAGAGGCCAGTTAAATGTTAAACAGTATATAAGGAACAAGCCCACACCATGGGGAATAAAAAAAACTTTGTTTTATGTGGTGAAAGTGGAATTATGTATGATTTCTTATTTTATCAGAGTTCTACAACTGAAATTCAAAAACAATTCAAGGATTGGAATTATGGATCTGCTGTAGTGGCACATTTGTCTGAGAGCATTGATGAACCAAACCACCAACTGTACTGTGACAATTATTTTACCTCATACAATTTATTTCAGTTGCTCCAAAGGAAACAAATTTATTGTGCAGGCACAGTAAGAATAAATTGTTTCAAATGTCCACCTCTTTTATCAGACAAGAAATGTAAACAGAAAGGCCGAGGGTTCTCTGATCAAACAGTAACTGCAAATGGTGACGTTGTTGTAACTAAGTGGTTCGACAATAAACCTGTATGCATGGGGTCCAATTTTGTAAGTATCGGTCATGAGGGTACCTGCAAAAGGTGGGATCATAAAACAAAACAGTACATAAATGTTTCAATCCCAGAAGTGATACATCTATACAATCAAAGCATGGGGGGAGTTGATAAATTTAATTTCCTGATGAGCATTTACAGGACCTTCATACGAACAAGAAAGTGGACACTTAGGATGATTACCCATGCTATTGATATGGCTTGCACCAACAGCTGGTTGGAGTATAAAAGGGATGCCAAAGTACTTGGCGTTCCAGGAAAGAATGTTCTGGACCTGGTTCACTTCAGGCAACACATCGGTGAATCTTTGATCCTCTCTCAAAGAGTGTGGCCTAAAAAGAGGGGCCATCCAAGTGCCAATGTAGAACGTGATTTACCAGAATTGAAGAGACACATGCAAGCTGAGCAGCATCCAATCAATGAAGTACGTTTTGAACTGATTAATCACATGGCAGGGTTTGATGACAAAAAATTTGCATCAAGATGCAAGGCTTCAGAATGCAACAACAGAACGCTCTTCTTATGCCTAAAATGTCAAGTTCACCTTTGCATAAAGAGAGAATGCAGTTGCTTCCAGAGTTATCATACTCCATAAATCTGTAGAGGAAGAAAGCTTTTCATTCTTCAGGCACTGTTTCTGTGCTATTAATTAGTGTGTCCAGATAACTAGAAGGCAATCCTAGGCTCTGAATTGCCAATACCAAACTTTTGTGTTACTTCTTGGCCATTTTTCAGAAATTTTGTTTCTTTTTTTCTTTTGTGGTAAATTTTTAGTAATATTATTTTGGTATATTCTTATTTAGAATCTTTGTTATATTGTTCTGGGACTTATTTTATGCCTAATTTACATACTATTTACTTGAATAGATTGAATAAAACTGTATAAATAATATTAACTGTGTCTGGTACTCTGCAACCTTCAAGTCACAATGTACATTACAGTGCACATTAAAAATCTCTAAAACTGCTTGACCTAGGTGTTCCAAGCTCAGATATAATTAATCACAAGGTTTCATTTAGTAAATGTACAAAATTTTAGAATTTTTGGTCGATTAGAAAAAATTTGTGACCGAAAGGGATGAAAGTTGATCTGAAATGTCAGAATTAGACATTAATTCCTGGGCTAGTCCAATTGAAGTGGCTCCACTACTATCAAATAAATCAATGATACTTTTCACAATGTTGAAGTTCTGGCAGTAATAGTTACAGGTTTCAATCCAGGATCCCCATCTTGTCAAAATGGGAGAAGGCGGCAAGGGATTGTCTGGAGCTAGCAACTTAAATGATGCAACACGTGAAGGGGCTATCAAGAAGACCTTCTTGACACACCCAATCAAGTTATCAACCTCACTGAATTGATTATGAATCTCTTCTACAACTCTATGCAAGGCGTGAGCTAAACAAGTCACATGCACCATTTTACTATATAATGCGTTTAGTCATTTGGCAGCTTTCACAATATAAGGTGCAGCATCCATTACGAAGAGCAGTACATTGTCATGGCAAATGCCTTCAGTCCATACAGCACACATAGATCTGTCAAACAGTTTACTAATGGTAGAAAAATTGACTTTTTCTAAATGTTCACAGTTTATTAGAAATGTTTCATAACCGAGCTCGATAGCTGCAGTCGCTTAAGTGCGGCTAGTATCCAGTATTCGGGAGATAGTAGGTTCGAACCCCACTGTCGGCAGCCCTGAAAATGGTTTTCCGTGGTTTCCCATTTTCACACCAGGCAAATGCTGGGGCTGTACATTAATTAAGGCCACGGCCGCTTCCTTCCCACTCCTAGCCCTTTCCTGTCCCATCGTCGCCGTAAGACCTATCTGTGTCGGTGCGACGTAAAACAACTAGCAAAAAAAAAAAAAAAAAAATGTTTCATCTGGACCATCTTCTCCCAAAGTCCCCACAATGACATTCACAATATATCTTCCCATAGAGTCTGTAGTTTCATCAATTGATACCCATATTTTCTTATTTGCAACCAGTTGTCTGATTTCTTGCATAGTTTTTTCGTAGCTTCGGCTGATAAAGTGGAAGGATCGGGAAGAGATTTGCTGGTGTATTTTTCTAAGAATTTGCCAAATTTTGGATGATTCAGCTTATTTAAGGGAATATCAGCACAAAGAAAGGCTGTACAAAGTTCTTCACAAAATGGTGAATAAGATTGGCAATATTCTCCTAGGAGCATTTGCTGTAGTGTCTTTCCATTTCGATTCATTGTACTCCACGTTTGAGTTTTTCTGTTGCCACATGCTGCTGGACGTTAAGTGACTTCTCCGCAGTTACTCTTACATCGCATAGTTTACAACACAGTATTTTACCATCACTCACGAACACTTTCTCACCATATTGAGACCCGAACTGTTGTAATCTTACCCAAATATTTGCTTCACTTTAGGCAGTTTTTCTGAACTGTACTACACAGAACACACACTTCCGACTTCAACAAGATTCAGTAACCTCTGAGACGCACCAGATTATGAAAGACAGGCTTAAGTAGCTAGCTACCTCCTCACTGTTGCGTAAGGGTAATGTGTATATTGTGAATTCCACAGAAAGAGGGGAGGAAGGTAGGTTCTTACCATTTTCCAATAAACAAAATGCGATGTGTAATTCTGAGAAATACAACAACTTAATTGAACACGGAAATAAGAAACTGTCTTTACTACCTGAAGGAGTGAAAATATGACAATTTACTATCTAAAATATGCTTTTATCACATGGAAATGACCATTTATGCATAAATATGACTTAACAAACTTCTATCATTTGATTACTTTTTTCATAACAAGCATTTACCGTATAATCCCGAATACCACCCCTATTTTTTTCCCATAAATATTGGTTCTAAATCTTGGGTGCGGGCCATATTCAAGTCGTTCATTCTCATACATATTTACTACGTTTACGGGGAGTATTGAAATAGATTCGAATACTGTTACAGTGCTCAGTGTACCACATGTAAATGGGCATTCAGTTCTTATTGTGTTTTAGTTGCGTTCTAGGAAACAAGATTGATTTTTTCTCAATACAGTTACAGTGGCATGTAAATGCGATATGTAAGGTAATGAAATACGGTAAATCAAAGAATAGGGGTAAATATGATAGCCTCTGCTGTGGATGCTTGATCGTCATTTGTTTCACAAGTGTTGCTGGCATGCTGGGTGCGCGAATAGTTGATCTCGCGGGATATCATACTTTGCAAGAGTCGAGTCTGTTTGGTTACGGAAGTCTACCTCGCTCACATTCGAGTTCCATATCTGTCCCGTGAAAGTGCTGTCTCGATAGTAAGCGATGGATTCAAAATGAGGTCTGCGGTCATTTACTGTGCATGACAAATTTAAAGTTCTAAGCGAAGCTGAAATATACGGAAATCACGCTGTTGGCAGAAAGTACGGTATTGATGAATTGTGTATTCATGATTGGCAGATGAAGAAGAAGGAAAAACCTCTAAAAAGTAACGATTGCAGAGCGTTCCACGGGCAGAGTGCAGTGTTTCCGGAAATTGAAGAACAACTCCACAAATTTCTGATAGAAAAACGTGAGTTAGGATATGGTGTTCTAGTGAAATATGTCAATTGAAAGCACTAGAGATCTCAAAAGAACTCAAAACACAAGGTTTTACTGCAAGCCGCGGATGGATCCGAAACTATTATCGGAGAAAGGGATTGTGCCTTCGGAGACGTACGTCTATTTCACAACGTCTCCCTGGGGTGTATGAAGAAAAATTAACGTCCTTTTGTAACCTTACAACAGGGTTAGAGATTTCATTCAGCATTTATTATTATTATTAAGATCATTAATTGACCCGATGCATTAGATTTTATATTCTGATTTTCATCATTTATACTGTAATATAATTAGGCATTATGCATATTATGTCATTTAATCATAGGATAAAGGAATTTTGTTTGTAATTATTCTGTATATTAATAAGTGAGATTTGTTGGTTTGAAATAGTCATACTGTAACTTGTAATTGGCATATTATTTTGCAATCGAAGCTATGTTTAACCGGAGCTCTTTTTAACAAACGGCACTTTTCAGGGTTGAATTGAGTTATTTAGTGAATTGCGGTGCTATAATTTGGAATATGCCTAAATTCTAATTCTAGACCAGGACATACTACTACTACTACTACTACTACTAGCACTGCTACTAAGTGAGTCTCTGCCTTAAGAGTGCACACTGCTCATTCACAACAGAGCATTAGAGTAGGGATCGAATAGCTGGAATACTATGATGAACCAGTGAGTTACGTACCAGCAGTACGGTATCAGAAAATGTATGAACCACTCTAATGACATGCTAAAGAAGAAAGTTTTCTAACTCCCCAGCTATTTCCCGCTAATATTCAGTCAGGCTCTTATACTCGGTACGCAACAGTAATCCCATTTATCGGAGTTGAGCGGCAGCATAAGAGACGAAGAATATCAGCACAAACAATGGTCATTGTAATGTTATTGTTGATCAATGTTATGCACTTTCAATATTGTAGACCTTTACATTTAGTTTTCTTCCGACTCTGAAATACCACTCTCATCATAGTCGGTACGGTAAAATTGATTAAAACATAAACGGTCTGAAATTGAATTCGCTATAACATTTGTTATGTAGTACTTTTTGATAGGACCAATAACACAGGTATTTAAAAATTAAATTGTAGGTGCCTTTCCCTAAACTACAATTTCATACAGGGCGAATAAAATTGTTTGTAACTTAGACTGTAGTTTCTTATTCCACGACTCTATATACCGACTTCGGTTTTCTCATAGCTCTGCATTGATATGGACTCGGCAACAAAAATACAAATTCATGAATATCTGTGTTATCAAAGCCGGTACGGTAACATTGTATGATATAAATGATCGGAAATTTAATTCTATATAACTTTAGTTATGTAGTATTTATCGATAGGACCACTAATAATATAAATGTTTGAGAATTCAATTTTAGGCCTTCCCCTAAACTACCATTTCCCTCAGCATGAGTAAAATGATTTATAGCCTATATTGTAGTGGCTCTTCCCCCCGACTTCAAATACCGATTTTCATTAAATTCCCTTCAGCCATTTTTCATGATGCGTGTACATGCATACAGACAGACAGAAATCATGGAAAAGTAAAAAGTGCATTTTCTTGTTACTATGGACATGACCAATACAGAAATACCATTCTTTTCAAATTCTCAGCGATGTACAGACAAAACTCTTATTTTATATACATAGATTTTCTATATATGTTACAACAAATCTCACAGGGTATATTTTTAGTGTTAAATTAAAGTACGGCACTGCTAGTTCATTGTGACGTAAAGTATAGTTCTAAATTCAGTTTTCTTTTAATAATAAATACCGTATTTACACGAATAATCCCCGCCGCCGAATAATCCCCGCACCCTAACTTTAGGTAGGCTTACACTAGAGTCCCGTTAATCCGAACCCCGTTAATCCGAAAGTCCGGTTATTCCGAACTGAAATATTAAAAAAAAATTAAAAAGTTATCCTTATTGAAATGAAAGAACATATTATAGAATGAAGACTTACTCGCACTTTATTAGTCATATTTTACTAGAATAACTTAATGTAAACATAATTACACATCATAAACAATCAATCACTGCACGTTCATCTTTACAAAGTCTGTTAGTTTCTTTTGCCATAGTGATTGGGACCTACTCGAAGATGCAGTGTTAAACCAGAATCTCATAAACATCACATCAATGGGCGTAGTAGCGGAGTGTTGCTCGACGTAGCAAGTTCTAGGCGGCCGCGGCATCTGAATATGAGACTAGTATAACCCGTTACCGTATTTCAGCAGTTTTAGGAGACAAGTTTTAACCTAGTTTTAGTCTTTTTCTCCTCTACGGGTTCTTAACTACCCTACTGTAATTTTATACAATATTTTATTAATGTAACTGCTAAATAATGGGCATTTCAAATTACAGGAACCGGGCGAGTTGGCCGTGCGCGTAGAGGCGCGCGGCTGTGAGCTTGCATCCGGGAGATAGTAGGTTCGAATCCCACTATCAGCAGCCCTGAAAATGGTTTTCCGTGGTTTCCCGTTTTCACACCAGGCAAATGCTCGGGCTGTACCTTAATTAAGGCCACGGCCGCTTCCTTCCAACTCCTAGGCCTTTCCCATCCCATCGTCGCCATAAGACCTATCTGTGTCGGTGCGACGTAAAGCCCCTAGCAAAAAAAAAAAATTACAGCATGTACTGTATTGTAGAAACTATTTTCCTCAGACGTTTGAGGCGCTGACCTTCTGACCCCAACTTGGCAGGTTCGATCCTGGCTCAGTCTAGTGGTATTTGAAGGTGCTCAAATACGTCAGCCTCGTGTAAGTAGATTTAGTGGCACATAAAAGAACACCTGTGGGAGAAAATCCCGGCACCTAGGCGTCTCCGGAAACCGTAAGAATAGTTAGTGGGACGTAAAAACAATAACATTATTATTAGAAAATATTTTTGGGTTAATCCGAAAATTTCGTAATCCGAACAGACTGCGGTCCCAATTAGTTCGGATTAACGAGACTCTACTGTATTTTGAAAAAAAGAAATACCAACTTTGACGCAAAAACCGCATCCCAATTTCATGCCTCAAATTTTTTTTAAAAATGTGCGGGTATTATTTGCATAAATACGGATATTTACGCGAATAATCCCCGCCACCGTATTTATGCGAATAATACCCGCCACCGAATAATCCCGCACCCTAAATTTAGGAAGGCTAATTTTGAAAAAAAGGCCAACGTTGGCGCAAATAAAACCTGTGCCCCAAATTTTTTTTAAATGTGCAGGTATTATTCGCGTAAATGCGGTAAGTGATTCTCTTTCCAAGTACAATCCTCAGTTGTGGAAATGCAACCGTAATCTACAATTGTCCTGATCCATATTCCTGTATATTGCCAGATGTATGAGTTTATCACCTCACGCCTTGAGATAATTGAAATAAGAGGCATGCTCTCCGAATTTTGTTGCTTAGTACAGCAACTGGCGCTCAAGCAATTTATATTATATTGTGTGAAGGAGATTAAGAGTAACAGTAGTGGTAGGAGTAGTTACACTTTTAGCGTCACATTATTCATTTGAGGAAAAAAAATTCTTACTTGCTGTCACAAATTGGGAATGCTGACCAGAGACCTGTCTATTTTGAAATGCCGTTGGAAAATACAGTGGATCCGAAGGGTTCTAAAAATGTAACCATTAGAACAGGTGGTAACAGGAAGCAACGATGCACTGTAATGTTGTGCATATTAGTGGATGACACCAAACTACCTCCATATGTGGTTCTGAAAAGGAAATCACTTCCGAAAGGAAACTTGCCATCCGGTGTTATTGTTAGAACATGAGTCCGTCTGGATGAACAGTGCGTTGGTTGAGGACTGGGTGAAGTGCATTTGGCAGCGTTGCCCGGGAGCTTTGTTGCAAAAACGAAACATAGTTATGTCGGACAGTTACCGAGGACATACAACTGACGCCGTACCGTCCTTTCAAAACTGCAATGAAACAGTTGTACACCGAATGGATGTCTGATGGTGATCACGTGTTAACACCAACCAGACAAGTGATGAGGCCTGAAGTGGGACTAATATGCAATTGGATCAAGACCGCATGGGCACGCATTCCCAACGATCTACTGTCCAAAAGCTTTAAGAAATGTGGAATTTCAAATTCAGTGGACGGTAGTGAGGACGGCTATTTGTGGAAAGGTGCCAGCGACGAAAATTCCTATGATGAAACTTCAGATGACGACGGTGAATTATGAATGATCTGAGTATTGGACCGATTTTATTTACGATTTTTGTGATGATCTTATTGATTGTAAGCTGTTTGAATTTATATTTGTGGTATATTTGAAGAAAATGAAATAGGTATGTAAGTTATTTGATTTTTTTTTTTCCATATTTTGCCGTCTCAAATTTAGGGTGCAGGTCTTATTCAGTGGCGGGTGGTATTCGGGATTGTACGGTATATATATTTAAGGAACTTATCAGTCTTACCATATGTGCTCCATCATGAAAATCCTAGCCCTAGAAATGAGATTCTGTACCTCAGGATACCAAAACCTGGTTACAGGTCCAGACCTTATTTTTATGTCTTTAAAATAGCTCTGAAAAATAAAATAAAAATAATTAAAATACTTGTTATATGTACGAGGACGGTTTGAAAAGTTCTCGGAATCACCGCTAGATGTCAGTGCTAGCGCAACGAGGTTCCCGCGCAATAATCACACATCCTTTGTGAGTGAACACGTGGCGTGTCAGTGCTCTAGCTGCAGGAGTGTGGTAGTGACGACTCTTTGTTGTTGTTTCCGCGTAGTGATTTGTGACAATGGAAAAAACTGAGATTCTAGCAGTGATTAAATACTTTGTAAAGAAAGGTATGAAAGCAAAGGAAATTCATGCCGACTTTCAGAACACACTAGGGGACTCTGCTCCTTCATTTTCTACTGTTGCCAAGTGGACCAGCGAGTCGGGAGAGCTTGGATGATGATCCGCGTAGTGAACGTCCAAAAAGTGTTACGACCCAAGAATTTATCGCAAAAGTGCATAAAATTGTTATGGAGGATCGTCGACTGAAAGTGCGGGAGATTGCTGAACCTGTAGGGATGTTTTCTGAATGGGTATATTATATTTTAACCGAAGAATTGGGTATGAAAAAATTATCGCAAGACATTGGACATTGGACAATAAACGCACCAGATTGGAAATATCCAAACAAAGTCTGGCCAGTTTTCAGTGCAACCAACAAGATTTTTTGCGCCGGTTTGTGACTACAAATGAAACTTGGGTCCACTACTATACCCCAGAGACAAAACAGCAGTCAAAGCAGTGGAAACAATGCTGATTGACCACCACCAAAGAAAGCAAAGGCAGTGCGTTCGGCCGGAAAGGTCATGGCCTCAGTTTTCTGCGATGCAAAAGGCATTCTGCTGATAGATTATCTTCCTACTGGCCAAACATTTATGGGGCAATACTATGCAAACATCCTCAACCAACTACAGAAAAAGATACGCGAAACAAGGCCTGGTTTGGCAAGGAAAAAATTCATCTTTCATCAGGACAACACTCCGCCGCACACAAGTGTTATTGCCATGGCAAAACTTCATGAACTGGGGTACGAATTGTTGCCACATCCACCTTATTCACCTGATTTGGCACCATCAGACTTTCATCTATTCCCCAAGCTGAAAATTATCCTCGGTGGACGGAGATTTTCTACAAGGGAAGAACTGACAGCTGAATTGGAGAGGTATTTTGCAGGCCAGGAGGAATCTCATTTTCGAGATGGGATCAAGGCATTGGAACATCGCTGGACCAAATGCATTATTCTACAGGAAGACTATGTTGAAAAATAAAAGCAATTCCACCGAGGTAAGATAATTCTAGTACATTCTGAGAACTTTTCAAAGCACCTACGTATATTCATTGACCGGAACAACGGAAAACACAAATGTTTGTTTTTAAAAAACCGAGAGAGTTATTGGTATAAAACATATCAGATGGTATCCTCCTCCGTAGTGTAACGGTTAGTGTTATTAGCTGCCGTCCTCAGGGGAACGGGTTCCATTCCCAGTACTGCCATAAATTTAACAATGGCAAGAGGGCTGGTCTGTGGTTGAAATGGTACATGCAGCTCACCTCCATTGGGGATGTACCAGAAAAGAGCTGCACCACCTCAGGATCACGACACGAGTTTATTTCTTTTTTATATCAGACAATCATGCTGAAAACTAAAACCTAAAATTTCACATGCAGCACTAAAAAACCGCGCTTCAATCTACGTTATTACGACCTATGTCACACAGTGTGATATCACCCCGTGAGCGTCAAAACCTATTTGAAACCAGTTGACTGCTTAACACTCACCCTCAATCGTGTCATAAAGCTGTAGCTTGCAAAGGTTCAGCGGACCTTCTTCACCGTGCCTTCCGTGATTTGCTTGGAAATGAAAAATCATTTTCGACACGCTCAACAACATTATGCTTAAGGAATCATCACAAACGTTTTTATAAACCTTTCAGAAAAAGAAAACTGACAAATACAATGTGGGAATTACAAAGGAAAGCTATGAGGAAGGCTGATAGAGGACGCAAAGTATAGCGCTGGTCCCATTCAACAGCTAAGCAGACGGGCAGGCATGCGGGGAAGAGAAACATGCCATGGTGAACCAGAAGGAGGGGGGTACTGAGGAGGTGCGGAGGTGTGGCGCTAGGCAGGCAGTGTGCCGGCTTAGCATTGGCCAGCAGGTATTCGCTTTTCACGCAGAACTTGAAATGTCGCAACTTTTAGGCCCCTTAGTTAACACCCTAAAAATGTCGGAACCTAAAATTGATTCTGATATCTTTTATTTACGCATACCTCAATATGTTTTCCAAGTTTCATCGTGATCGGAGACTTATCCATTCCGTGTTACAAATCTCATGTTACGGTCCATATTGAAATGTACTTAAAGTCAAATTATTATTATTATTATTATTTTTTTTTTTTTTTAATTCGTTAGGGCCATCTATGGACCACGGTGCTTGTGTTTTAGCTGTTTCTTGAAGTCATCGTCGTTGTTTGCCACAATTGGTGTTCTTAGCGGCTGGTTTGGCAGCTGTTTTCTTGTTGGTACCTCGAGCTTTCCTGATGGCCCAGTAGTCCTTCATTTTCCGGCTAAATTCAATCTTACGTTCCTCAGACCATTTCCTGGTCTCGTCTTTTGGTCTGTGGGTAACTTCTGTGAGGGATGTTACAAAGGATTTAGTTTTAAGAGTTGTATGATAGTTACTCCGATCAGCTATGTCGTTTTGATTTATGTGGAGTTCCGAAAGGTCCTTCTCCACTTGCTTCATCCACACGAACCCAGTAGCTTTGCCCTTGTTAGCAGCCTTGAAGATCCTATGAGATAATCTATTTGAGTCCATTCTGGATAGGTGTCCGTAAAAAGCCAGTCGCCTTCTTCTGATGGCATCTATGAGATTTTCTTGGTGTTTATATAGCTCACGATTTGGTTGATACCATCGGCTTCCATCTGGTAAAATTCTTGGTCCCACTATCCGTCTCAGGAACTTTCTTTCTTGTACCTCGAGGGCTCTTAGTGGGGTCTTCTTAGTTAAATATAGACACTCTGCTGCATAGAGGACTGACGGTCTGATTACTGCATTGTAGTGTCTTAGTTTGACATTCATCGACAGATTTTTTGAAGCATACAGCTTTCTACAGGCATGGTAAGCATTATTATTATTATTATTATTATTATTATTATTATTATTATTATTATTATTATGTATTTGGAATATGATGAATGATGACAACAGACCCATTGGATTGTTGCTATAGGTCTCCCCACGTGATTGGTCGCGGAGGAATCAACTCCAGTATATGGACTCCGGTGTAGCGTAGTTGACTTGCAGTCTGTGCAGTGAATTGTTCCCCGTCAAACATGCCTCGACAACAGAGAAGAGTACGCTATCAACAACTGTCTCTCTTTGAGAGGGCTCAGATAATTGGGCTGTGTGAGGCTGGATTATCGCTGAGGACTGTCGCTGCACGTGTTGGCCAACAGGCATCTACGGTACAGCGTATATGGCAGCAGTGGTCAAATGAAGGTACCCACACTCATAGACCTGGCACAGACCCAGCGCAACAGGCAACTGTGAGAGAGGATCGCCGCATCATTCGGATGACCCGGATGGAACCCCATGCTACAGCAGCACAAATTCGAGCAGCTGTGGCACCCCATGTTACACAACAAACAGTTGGTAATCGCCTGCGTGCAGCTGGCTTACAAGCCCGTGTCCCTGTAGAAGGTGTTCCATTGACCCCACAACAGCGACGTGTATGGCTGGTCTGGTGTCGAGAAAGATCAACGTGGGTCAACGAATGGCATAGGGTCGTCTTTAGTGATGAACTGCGCTTCTGTCTTGCCCGCAGTGATCGCCAGAATCGTGTGCGCCGACGTACCGGGATCTTATTGTCGAGAAGCACACAGGGCCAACACCAAGCATTATGGTCTGGGGAGCTATTGGCTTTAATGTGAAATCACAATTAGTGCTTGTTGAGGGCACTATGACTGCTCGACAGTACGTTGATAGGGTACTCAATCCAGTGGTTGTCCCTGTGATGGCGAACATTGCTAATGGGATGTTTTAGCAGGACAATGCATGGGTTCACACTGCACGCATCTCCAGAGAAGCTCTCCATGACATCACAACCTTAGAAATGGCCCGCCAGATCCCCGGACCTCAGTCCTATTGAGCATGTGTGGGACATGATGGGCCGACAACTGGCCAACCGTCCTCAACCACCCACAACTCTGGAACAACTGACCCGTGCAGTGCAGCAAGCATGGGCCACAATTCCTCAGGAAGCGATCCAGGGCCTTACTGACTCCATGCCTCGACGAATTCATCATTGTATTGCAGCTGATGGTGGGCACATACTGTACTGATTGTTGTCCAAACTTGTGGTCAGAGGGACCTGAAAGTGTAATCGTCGAAGCATAACCGAACACTCGCCTGCATGTTCAGTTGCATCAGTGTAGCACCACTCCTTCTGGGTGTTGCAATTTCCATTTTCTTCAGTGTATTTACACAACCAGTGGAAGATAAGTACAAAGTAAATACAAATTATCATATCTATACAGTCAAAGCAATTTACAAAGTTCGAAAGAACAAGAAGAAAACACAGTATATTTACATCACTGTCCACTGATCAACTCTGACAGTTCATATACACACATTGAGTGCGAGTGATGTACATCTCACAAATTTGAATGTCCAAACCCGCCACCCACCTCACTGCTTCGGGTGTTGCTGAATTGAGGTCTTCCATTTGGCCAGTGAAAGCACGGAGTGGACATTCCTGCACTATATGTTTCATTGTTTGGCAAACCTTCCCACAGTCACAGTATGGAGAAAATGACCAGCCCCAGGTGTGTAAAGTAGATGCTGTTATATCTACTCTACATCTCATGCGATTTAGTCTACTACAGGTGCAGATCAAAGCCTGCCAGTTTTGTGGATGGGTTATTAGTATCCGCTATTGCCCAAGGTGGGGATAAAGACCACTCTGTTGACCATTTAGAGGTGGGGTTGAAGTCACTGGATGTTATCTTCACGGCAGTCTTCCAAGCAGGCTGGCGAGACTTAAGGCGTGAGCATTTCTGTCTGATATCCTCATGAACAGGTAGATGTTCATTCTGCAGCATTCTGGTCCATAGCTGAATAAGGGCCTTCTGTCTCCTGATATGTGGGGGTAGTATATTGCTGAGTACCGGTAACCATTGGATCGGTGTAGCACGAAGTGTACCAGTTATTATCCGCATGGTTTGGCGAAGTTGTAAATCTACTAGCTGTGTGTGAGCACTGTTAAGCCAGACATCAGAACAGTATTCTCCTGCAGAATAGACCAAGGCCAAAGACGTTGTCTGTAATGTGTTTCCATCCGCTCCCCAAGAAGTTCCAGCCAGTTGTTGGAGAATGTTATTACGACTTTTTAGTTTGTTGGCGATTTTCTGCAGATGATTTTTGTATGTAAGAGACCTATCCAATGTTACTCCTAAGTAACTGGGATTGGCACAATATTGTAGCTCATGACCTTTGAAGAATACCCTTGGATGGTAGTTTGCTTCTGCGTTGTTCAGATGGAATGTACTGTAGATGTCGCTGAATTCTGTGGGTTGGGATGAAGATACCATCTTTGAAAGTAGCCATCCAACAGTTCAAGGTCTCGGTTAAGAAGTATTTCAGCTTCTGCGAAGTTGGGTCGTTGAATTGTAAGGCAAATATCGTCCGCATATATGAACTTTCGGGAGATAGAACCGACCCTTGAGGCAGACCATTGTTGACTTTGTGTAATTTGCTTCTGTTGTGTTCTGAGTGAACTTGAAATAGTCGGTTGCTTAACATTCTGTCATTTAGTGTAGTAACTTTTATGTAAGGAACAGCTTTAATCAGTTTAAGCATAAGACCTTCCTTCCAGACTGTGTCATATGCAGCTGTAAGATCTAAGAAGACAGAGACGCTTTTCAATTTCTTCTCAAAACCAACCTCCAGATATGTGGTCAAGGACAGTACTTGGTCACTGCAGTCACGGCCAGGTCGAAATCCTGCTTGCTCAACTGGAAGGAATGCTTTAATGGCCGGTGCTATTCGGTTCAGTATCAGTCTTTCTAATAACTTGTAGGTGACACAGAGTAGAGCTATATTTTGATAGCTTTGTGGGAAAGTTGAATCCTTTCCTGATTTCAGAAGGGCAATAATTTTTGACTTCTGGAAGATTGGGGGAAGTCTTCCTGACTGAAGTATGGAGCTAAAGAATGCAATGAACCATCTTCTTGTAGCTGGACCACAGCTTTTTAGTAGTTCTGGGTAGATTCCATCTAGTCCTACAGCTTTGCCATTTCGGAGTGATTTGAATCCCTTGTCGACCTCTTGTGAAGTGAAAGGTTGTGAATAGGTCGCATGCGGTTGGGTTTCTCGTTTTGCCTGTTTAAGCTCAGTTTTAACCCCTTTCGTAGTCAGTTTATTCCTTGTTGTTTTAGAGGTAGAAACGAGGAGATTTGCTATTGCTTCTACCTTGATTGGGGAATGTTGCTTTGGTGGTATGGATGTGGAATCTAATTTCCGAATAAGTGACCATGCTTTTCTGCTGGAATGGGTGAAATTCTTGTCTTTTACAGTTTTTACCCAGTTCTCTTTTCGAGCTAGATCAAGTGATTATAGTAAATCTGTTGCTTTCTCATGGCTGCTATTTTCTCTTTTCTCAGTCTGCTGGACTCTTCACTCTATCCCGGTATATATTCTTTACGGAATCCTCTGGGAATACATGTTTTTGCTGCTGATTTTATTAAGCCAACAAACCTCATGTAGTTCTCTGGGACAGGTTTAATCCATCTGATGTTGGCATCAGAAAACTTGGCATAAGCAACCCAGTCTGCTTTCTGAAAGTTCCAGCGAGGTCTGGGTGTAGATTGTATAACAGGGATCTGAATTCCTATTTGGTAGATTATGGGTCTATGCTGGCTGTGTGGGAAGTTATTGAGCACTTGTCTCCTAACACGGCAAGATGGTGACATAAAACTGTGCAAGACAAAGCAAAGGTCTAAAGTCACATATAAGAACAATCAGGACCCCGATCTATCTATCTTTCTTTCAGATATGAGATTTTTAGGCTGATGATGCCCTCATTATGGGTGAAACATGTCCCTATATCTAATATGTTAAGACCTATTTCTTAAATTTAAATAAAAAACTCTTATGTATTGAATAGGTGGAATTTTATAATCTATTATTATTATTTGACTTAACTGTTGCCGATGTTCCCTTCAGCCAAATAAAAATTAAACAGGTTATGTGATAACTAAAACATATGTATAACAGACAAAGACAATGTTGCAGGAATAATTATAACATTAAACTACATATAATAACAAAATTTATGGTTATGATCTTCTTGTCATGATATGATGTCTTAAAGTTCCCTTAGGACCTCAAGCTAAGAAGTAAATCTCTGTCTGATTTAGAACAAGCACAGACTTCCTGGAGGAAGCAGGCAGGCCATGTAACAAAGGAGTGGGTAGGGAACATATGTTTTAGATACCACATAATCTTTTTAAGTTTTATTTGGCTGGCAGTGCCCACTAAGTGGCTGAAACTAGTCCCAAGACTATGTAATATTATTTACTTGATATATATTGAAAAGGTGGACCCTCTTGTCAATTTATTCTTATAATTGCACTTTAATACGGAACAAAAATGAAATGTATAGCTTATAAATAACACAATTTGGATGCACCCACACTGTATAACAGCACACGCAAATGCTAGGGCTGTACCTTAATTAAGGCCACGGCTGCTTCGTTCCCACTCCTAGACCTTACCTATCCCATTGTCGCCATAAGACCTATCTGTGTCGTCATGACGTTAAGCCAATTACAAAAAAATAAGTATCAAGGTCAGACGCAGAAGGTAGTAGGACTAGAGAACCAGTGCTTCAGGCTTGATCAGCCTTATGTGGCATGCATTCAAGTGGGCAGAACTTATATATTTTTGTACCTGATGAGGTCATAAATATTGTCTACAAGAGTGTGTTTTAAGACGCTCATAAATCTGTTTGAAGAACCGGGTACTTTTGCTACTATGTTATAAGATGTTCTGGTGGTTTCTTGAAGAATGAGTTAACAATAACCATATCAAATGATATTGCAAAATCTACCATCATTTCTTCCTCCTGATTGATAATCCTGAACCATGCCCTCCATATACCTAATCTGCTCCTAGATACTGCCTCCCGGTGTGCCCATTCAAATCTCCTCCAACCATTACTCTTTTTTGTCCCTCCACCATTTTCATTTTTTCTTCCATTATGATGCAGAAATCTTCTTTCCCTTCCTTTGTGTATCCTGCCAATGGTGAATATGCACTGATCACAGTAATCCCAATGCCTGCATTCAATTTCATTCTTATTAGTCTATCATTTTTTATGATACTTTCTTTTAGGTTTCTTGATAGGATGATCCCAACTCCATTTCTTCCTTGCTGATTCACACTACTTTAGAAAAGTTTGTACCCATTTCCAATCTCTCTAGCTTCGTCACCCTTCCACCTTGTCTCTTGTATACACATAGAACATCCAGTCATCTCCTTTTTATCAGATCAGTAATTTCTCTCTCGTCTCCAGTCATACTTCCTCTTATTGAGTGTGCCCATTCGGAAATTTTTCCGTTCTTGACCCTGAGCTAACTTCTTCAGTCGTATCCACTCTCGGTGTAGAAGCCCTTGCCCATTTCTCACAACCTCCAATTGATGAGACTGGACGTCACTTACAGTACGCTAGAATTTTAGTAAATGTTTAAAGGACTAGTGTAACAGAGAGGGGTGTTTATTTCAGGTTCAGATTATTTAGAAACTTCTGTTGCTTAATTCTCTGAACACAATTAGTCACTTTGCACTTTTTGAGTTACATATACCTCTTACAGTGGTGTTAGTCAGTGAATGCCTATAAATGAAATAGAAATAATCTCTATGTCTGTGTATTAGTAACACTCTTTCTTCTTTCAGGAATGTGATGTGGTGCTAATGTTCCCTTCAGGAGCCCAAGATTTCACTCTTATGTGGTTATTGTCACGGTTACGAGCGGGAACTCCAGGACTGGTTGTTCATGTCAGACATCATGCATCTTCAGACAGCTATGGATTTTATCTTACAGCTCCTTACAGTGTGTTAGTTTCTAATTTCTTATTCTTTAGAACTATAACGCTTTATAATGTGTTCGTTTCTATTTTTTTATTTAGAAGTATTTAAAATAATATTTTGGTGGAGAGATCTTTCATCCTTTTTTCTAAGTTTATTTATCTTTCTTTGGATGCGCCCCCCTTTCCCCTCAGGTCGGTCCTCAACTTTGCAGCGTAGAATAGTGACCACAGAGCTCCTCTTTCTATTGTCTTCTGACGAGAAGTCATGTAGATGCGAGGTAAAGGGTCTGAAGGTTAAGGTTGGCTGCCTTGCATGCGCCTTTCTCAAGTCTCAAGGCCTGACAACAAACATCTGTTTTGTCTGCAGTGACTCTTGCGAATTGAAGTGCTGTTGTAAAGTTTCAAAGTAGTAGTGCAATTGTGCTTTAGTTACAAATTTACTATAATTATAAGTACTGCATGATGAACAGTTAATAACGAACATGAATCTCTTCCTTCTGTTACGACTGATGTTTATAATGAGTATAGTTTCTGTTACTTGTGCTGAGCCTAGAAGTTGCCGTGACTTCTCATCAGATGCAGAAAATAAGTCTGGCATTACTTCCAGTTACTTTTACACGCATGCACAGAAATGGTGCCCCGATATAAATAAAACATGGTGTCCCCCACCTCCTCACTTAGCTGGGCTGAGTGGCTCAGGCGGTTAAGGCGCTGGTCTTCTGACCCCAACTTGACAGGTTCGATCCTGGCTCAGTCCGGTGGTATTTGAAGGTGCTCAAATACGTCAGCCTCATGTCGGTAGATTTACTGGCACATAAAAGAACTCCTGCGGGACTAAATTCCGGCACCTCGGCATCTCTGAAAACCGTAAAAGAGTGGTTAGTGGGACGTAAAGCAAATAACATTATTATTATTACTCCTCCTCACTTAACTCATTGCTGCTAGTAGACAGCCCACTTTAAGACTTTATTGTGATTGAAATGGGCACAGTGGCAGATGTATAGCAATACACACACTGTGCCTGCAGCACTATCCATTCATTCCCACCCCCTTCTTTTCACTACTGGAGTGACCTTCAACACTACCCTTCACTCCCTCTCCTCCTTTTCAGTATTGGAATGGGACAGTGTTGATTGTTTATGCAGGGACACCATTTCTGTGCATGCTTGTACAAGGCTCTTGTCATTTATATTTCCAATGTAAACTCCCTTGGTTAACTCATGTTACATTCTGACCCCAACGCATTAGATAACTGTCTACTGTAGGGAGTCTTTCATTGTTATATCTTCCATCTTTCTTTATCCAATACCTTTGTTCTTTTTAAGCATATTGTCTAAACATGGCAGTAGAGGCATTCTTGGTTCACCCAGTAGGATGTAGATTAAATTCACCATCAGAAATTTTGGAAATTAGGTTCCCCC
Source organism: Anabrus simplex (assembly GCF_040414725.1). Lineage (NCBI taxonomy): Eukaryota > Metazoa > Arthropoda > Insecta > Orthoptera > Tettigoniidae > Anabrus > Anabrus simplex. Next base: position 365,059,221 of record NC_090269.1, on the reverse strand, counting down.
ATCTGGAGAGATGAATGGGCCTGTTCACCCTACCTGCAACGACAGTGAGTAACAGGTTAATTCCTGGAAGCAATGGCATCAAGGCATTGAGTGAACCACTCTCCCTTGCTTAGTGCCAGGGTTACAAATAGTGGAAGCCTTTGCCTTCCACTTTTTCAAGGACATTCATGGTCTGTGTGCTGATGGCTTTACTTGCATATATTATGCAGTCACACAGGTTTTAGTTGTTATTGTATCAATCTGTCAATCACAGGTTGAACATCATTATCATCATTATTTTACAGTTCCAGTTTCCGGGTACTGTTGGCGAGGCTCCTCCATTCTGTCTTATTGAGATACATTCCGTTGTTAATGACGTCAGAGCTCGACAGTCGTCAATAACTTTTAGCTCATAACATAACAACTTACCCTCACCATCGTCAAGTGGTTTCCCATTTTCACACCAGGCAAATGCTGGGGCTGTACGTTAATTAAGGCCAAGGCCGCTTTCTTCATACTCCTATCCCTTTCCTATCCCATAGTCGCCATAAGACCTATCCGTGTCGGTGCAATGTAAAGCAAATTTTTTAAAAATACTCTGTACGCAGAAGTAATCCTATCTATCAGCAACATAAGACACAAAGCACATCACAACGAACAATGGTCAATGTAATGTTATTGTTGATCAATTTTATGAGCTTTCTATATTGTAGGCCTTGACATTTAGTTTTCTTTCAACTCTGTGATATTAGGGCGTCTTATAAAATTATTTATAGCGGATACTGTAATTCCTTATTCTCTGACTTTACATACCGATTTTCTTTAAATTCTGTTTACCCATTTTTTCGTAACGAGGCGCTAATATGGACTTAGTAACAAAAATCCAAATTCATGAATACTGTATCTCTGTGATTATAGTCGGTACGGTAACAATGTATACGACGTAAATGATTGGAAATTTAATACTATATAACTTTAGTCGTGCAGTATTTATCGATACGACCACTAATTAAACGTAAGGAACTTCATCTTTTGGTCCGTATTGAACTGAGATCACAATTAAATTAGAATCTAGCGGGTTCCACCTTTTCAATACTAAATACAATGTTGTTGGATGGTATTTACAACATTATTTATTACAGAACATGTTTCGGTGTTCAACTTTTGACACCATCATCAGCTGTTCAGAAAGTGCAAAAAAACTTGGCAATCTAAACATTAAACAACATATTGTCATACGTAACTCCTTAATATACATATATACAAACAATAGAATATTGCACTAGTTAAATCCTAAAACATCTACAGTAAATTATGCTATATTAAAACTCTAATATGTAACAAGAGAATTCTCGTAAGTCATAAATATAAAATTTCCCGTCTGTTTGATGAGTTGTCTTCACATTCCTTAATGTCTGTGATTTTGTACTATCGTACTATCGAATTCAAATGCGAACTTAAGCTTGAGGATTTAAAATTGTATGCAGTCCATTTGATGTTAAAAAGTTCATTTCATGTATATAATAACCACTTAGATGGATTAAAAGCTCGTTATATACAATATACAATTAAGTACAAAAAACTTTGTATTTTTAATGCTGTATGCGTGGTTGGAACTGTAATTTCATTTGTCCTACAGTTGTTAGGCGTACATGTCTTCTCAGTTCAATAGAACCCTGCAATAATGAAACCCAATGTTAAGAGGAAAGCGAGAATATTGATAAAGAAAACTAATTGAATCTAACTGTTGATACGGCTGACTCACCTCTAAAGCTGTGTAATTCGCGTGACGGCTGCGGCGCGATGAGTGTGTCTGCTAGTATCTTGTGCTCTGTGATGAAGCGCAGGGAAGGAGAAGTAGGGGCGGCAAAGGGGAAGTTTCTAGAACGTCGAACTTTTTGGGAGAGAGTCCGAGGGGCGTTGTGGACGAAGACAGTAGTAAGCAAAGTTGTTATGTAGAGTTCGGAATACGCTCAAATTTTCTGGAATTTTTAACTTGTTAAGTAATAGAATCAAACAATCAAATGAAATCTTGGGTTTTTCCGAGATTTCATTCAAATTCAGGTTAGCATTATAGTATTGGTCTAGATGTGTTAGACATGCCTCCGTAATGTCAAGCTTCTGTCCCTTAGACAGTGTTTCCATGATCTCGAGGTCTTTATCTATGTCTGTAAATTTATGTTTGTACTCATGGATATGCTGGCCTACAGCTGAGAATCTGTGATATTTTACAGCGTTAAGGTGTTCCTGATACCTGACATTAAAGCTACGCCCAGTTTGCCCTATGTATCCGCTTCCACAGTCCCTACATTCGAACCTATATACCCCTGGTTTAGAATATGGATTGACTTTGTTGACAACCGAAACATTATGTAAAACTGTTGTACTTCTATTATCTGTCTTGAATGCGATCCTCATGTTACGTTTCCTGAAAATATATGTAATTCTGTATACATTTTTATTAAACGTGAAGGTTGCAATTTCCTTTGCTTCTATTTTATTTTTCATCAGACTCGTGTGAGGGCGATATTTGAATTTGCTTATTATTCGTTCTATAAAATTCTCTTTAAAACCATTAACTTTAGCCATAGCTTGAATGATGTTCAGTTCCTTGTCCAAGTTTTGTTTGGACATTGGTATAATAAAAGCGCGATTCACCAAGCTGTTATAGGTCGCGCATTTATGAGCTAAGGGGTGTATCGAATCATTACGTATTGTAACTGCAGTTTGTGTGGGTTTTCTGTAAATATTAAAAGAAAATGAAGAAGCGTGTCTATTGATTCGATACACCCCTTAGCTCATAAATTTAACAAGTTAAAAATTCCAGAAAATTCGAGCGTATTCTGAACTCTACATAACAACTTTGCTTACTACTTTCTTCGTCCACAACGCCCCCCGGACTCTCTCCCAAAATGTTCGACGTTCTAGAAACTTCCCCTTTGCCGCTCCTACTTCTCCTTCCCTGCGCTTCATCACAGAGCACAAGATACTAGCATGCACACTCATCGCGCCGCAGCCGTCACGCAAATTACACAGCTTTAGAGGTGAGTCAGCCGTATCAACAGTTAGATTCAATTAGTTTTCTTTATCAATATTCTCGCTTTTCTCTTAACATTGGGTTTCATTATTGCAGGGTTCTATTGAACCGAGAAGACATGTCCGCCTAACAACTGTAGGACAAATGAAATTACAGTTCCAACCACGCATACAGCATTAAAAATACAAAGTTTTTTGTACTTTATAAATTTAAGAAGACGGCCCAGTTTTAACAATCATATTGTATATAACGAGCTTTTAATCCATCTAAGTGGTTATTATATACATGAAATGAACATTTTAACATCAAATGGACTGCATACAATTTTAAATCCTCAAGCTTAAGTTCGCATTTGAATTCGATAGTACGATAGTACAAAATCACAGACATTAAGGAATGTGAAGACAACTCATCAAACAGACGGGAAATTTTATATTTATGACTTACGAGAATTCTCTTGTTACATATTAGAGTTTTAATATAGCATAATTTACTGTAGATGTTTTAGGATTTAACTAGTGCAATATTCTATTGTTTGTATATATGTATATTAAGGAGTTACGTATGACAATATGTTGCTTAATGTTTAGATTGCCAAGTTTTTTTGCACTTTCTGAACAGCTGATGATGGTGTCAAAAGTTGAACACCGAAACATGTTCTGTAATAAATAATGTTGTAAATACCATCCAACAACATTGTATTTAGTATTGTAAAGGTGGAACCCGCTAGATTCTAATTTAATTACGACCACTAATAACATAAATATTTGAGAATTAAAATTCAGGCCTTCCCCTAAACTACCATTTTACTCGGCGCGAATAAAATTATTCATGGTCTACATTATATCGACTTATTACCCCGACTTTGCATACTGATTTTCATTAAGATACGACCACTAATTACATAAATATTTGAGAATGAAATTTTAGCCCTTCCCCTAAACTACCATTTCACTCAGCGTGAATAAAATTGGCCTAGATTGTAGTGACTTATTCCCCGACTTTGCATACCGATTTTCATTAAATTCTCTTCAGCCGTTTTCTCGTGATGCGTGTACATACATACAGATAGACAGACAGAAATTACGGAAAATTAAAAAGTGCATTTCCTTGTTACTGTGGACAAGACTGATGATACAGAAATACCATCCTTTTTCAATTCTGAGCAATTTACAGACAAAACTCTTATTATTTATATATATATATACATATAGATGTTAGTGAATAAATTGAGGAATGTTGTATCTTAATTTTTTTTTTTTTTAACTCAACAAGATTTTATAAATATAATTTTAATGATTTTGTCATGTATTTCTATCTATCCAGTGAAATGAAATCTAAGAGAAAATGTTATTTGACTAGGGGCGATTTCTCATTCCAAGGACAAGAGTGTGCCCTGATAGCCTACTCGCTCCTCCAACCTCTGAAAAGGTTGGTGGAGACATAGAGGAGCCATTTTTGTTGGTGACTCTTCAGTCCTCCTTTAGTTGATATTCATGACAGGCAGAGAATACCGGAGATCAGGTCAACCCCGCAGCTCGTACATTTATATAAAACCTTTATTTAAAAAAAAATGATGTGATCATTCCAAAATTTTACCATATAAATGAAAAACAAAAATTATATGAAAAATTAAACCTAAACCTAACCGGTTATCACACTGAAAAGCAAAGTATATCAATCATTCATCGAAGTGTAGCTGTTATAAATATGCATGGACATTCTTGTACATTCTTCTGTAACCTCCATTATAGCAACGAGTTAAAGAGTTCGTTTCACGTTATCTTAACGGTTATTCAGAGTTGATTTTGGACTCCTTATACAACACACTAGCAAAGAGGCATCTTAATAACACGATACAATCTATCAAAACACATTTGGACCTGTTAAAATATATAAGAAACTCGAATACACATGCCCCAACCTCGAAACATATATCAACTCATTGCGTTATTGCATAAATATGGTTATGGCACTTAAATTGTTACAAACAATTCAAAATCACATATTTCCTAATAGGATCCTAAAGACACCCAGTGTCAATCATAAACAAAGCAAATAAAAGCATATGATTCGTATAAAATGTTGGATATATAGGAGGTTGGTACGTATACCAAATCACTACATTAAAAAAAAAAAATCTTTTGTTATAATGGAAGCCACTTATTTTCAGTTTCCACTTAGTCAGTTTATAACTGTTGGTTTTTTCAGTCTGTCAGAACTAATTTTTGAATAAGTAAAATTTAGAATTAGCTGGTTTGAGTCCTATTGGTCGGAAAAAGTTTCACCATCAGAATGTTGGCCGGCAGGATAGGAGAGGTGGTGATATACAATTTCTAATCACTGGATTGCATGCCAAAAGCCTGGATTCAATTCCAAACCTGTCCACAGTGTTTATAAGGAGTGAGGGCATATGATGCTGTTGATGGCAATTCATTTTACTGTAAGCTCTAAGATACTTTACCTTGATATTCCAGCCTTTGAAACTTGAAATAGTGCCAAGCGTGATACAAGCAAATTTATGATACTTTTGTGGTTGGTGCATGTTTGTTTTAGTTTCAAGCATTACAAGTCGCCCATTTCATGACCGTATCGATGAGTATAATCAAGAAGTTAATATAAAGAACCATCTAATCGATACTTTTATTTTATGCCTCAGGCAAAATTGAATATATATTAACTCTTAGGCTACAGAACATGTTTCGACCACTTAGTGGTCATCTTCAGCTGTATAAAGAAAAAACTAAGATGAAAAAATATTAGGAAAATAAGCACAAGTGATACTCTTAGGTTATAATGAAAAAAATTGCTGTGTTGACTGTTAGGTAAAAGTTCTTTGGTGACTCCTTTGTTATAAAATGGCGGTCACCTGATCAGGACATCTTGCCTCTTGTTCTTATTTGGAAAAGATGTTTATTCTGCGCTGTCCAGAACGAGAGACAAGATGTCCTGATCAGGTGACCGCCATTTTATAACAAAGGAGTCACCAAAGAACTTTTACCTAACAGTCAACACAGCAATTCTTTCATTATAACCTAAGAGTATCACTTGTGCTTATTTTCCTAATGTTTTTTCATCTTAGTTTTTTCTTTATACAGCTGAAGATGACCACTAAGTGGTCGAAACATGTTCTGTAAGTGTTAATATATATTCAATTTTGCCTGAGGCATAAAATAAAGTATCGATTAGATGGTTCTTTATATTAACTTCTTGATTAGTTTCAAGCTGCATGTTTTTACTAGTTTCAAATTTGTATTTTGTCTTGGAGACCAGAGTTTGATTATATATGATTTATTTACAGATTGTTGAAAGCTGCAGAAGAGCTCCATTTGCCCAAGACATTACGGCCAGAATATGGTGGTGGTCTTAAGGAATTTGTTCAACAGGAAGCATCATGTTTTGAGGGTACAGAAAATGAAAGAAAGTTCTTTTCTACCCAGGAACGTCAGTGGCTTGTTTTACATCTACTAGAAACATTGCGTGCTGGCCCTGAAGATCAGTTGGGTGGTTTAAAACTCATTGAGGGCCAAGCTATTGGTAAGTATTAGGAAATCAGATCACCTTTAACCATGTGTCCATGTATCCCGTATACTGCGCCTGCCAGGTCAAGACATTTATGGCACTTCTTCACCTTCCTCTCTCCTTCAATCATTCCTCTTCCATCATTTTTTCCCAGTCCAGGTTTGTTCTTCTTGCACTCCTCTTTATCCAATCGATCCACCTCGATCTAGGTTTCCCTCTTGCTCTCTTTCCCTCGAACTTGGTATTCTTTCCTCCTCCATCCTCTTTACATGTCCAGACCATCTTATTTATTCCTTTGAATTCTCCTATTTAGGTTTTCTATTCCGACTTCCTTTCTAACATTACGTTTCTCACTCTTTCTTTCCGTGCTTTTTCTGTTATACTTCTTAGGTATTTAATTTTGCTGGTTTGATTTCTACTCTTCTCCCTACTTGACATTGTCCAGGTCTCAGCCACACAAGTCAATATAGGGGCTTAGTACATTTTGTACATTTTATCTTTACCTTTCCTTGGTACTTCCTTGTTCCAGGCAAGGTTTCTTATACTCCGGTAGAATGCATTGCCCTGTTGCACCCTCTTGCTAATCTCCATGTCCTGCCTTGTATTTTGCATTAATTCACTCCTTAGGTATTTGAAACTGCACAACTTCAAGGCTTCGACTACCAATTTTCACAATGTGTTTCCCTTGTCTTTTTCCTTGTGGTATTACCATGGTCTTGTTTTTCTGTGGCTGATTTTCATACCGTACTTTTCAGTTTTCTTATTCGGAGCATCAAGTTGTTCTTGTGCTACTTTGCTGTATGTTTCCCAGACCACAATATCGTCTGCAAATAGTACTGTAATAAGTTCATCTTCCTATTCCCATATGCTTCTTTTGTCTCCTTTACAATTTCGTCCATAGCCATTAGAAACAGAAGAAGTGACACCACACTCCCCTGTCTTAGTTCAGTTTCATTTCTAAACCATTCCGCTTTTCCAGTCTATTGTACATCTCTTCAAAACATGGTAGAAATACCATTGGGATTTTTATAATTTCCATAGTACTTCAGATGTAGGAATATAGTGAATGATAAGGACAGCTATGTACATCACCATCTATGTTTTTAAATAATAGAGACTGTTTCATGTATTTGGAATTGATTTGCTGGTATTATACCAGATTTTTATTAAAATTGTAATAAGTTTATAGCTATTTTGGACCCTTTTGGTCAGCTTTATGTACAATCAGATGAGTATAATTATTTTCTCTCTCTTGCAAAAATGCAGGAAAGTAGCCTATTTCAGTCACATCTTCTGAAATGAGAAATATGAAATCTGATACAACTGTTCATAGAAGGTAATACTGCAAAGGAACAAGGACGTGAGCAAAGAAGACTTTTCTGTGTGCAGAATCTCCAGCAGTGGTTTGACGTCTGTGATTCAGCCACTCTGATGCGGGAAACACAAAAGTAAGAAACATTACTCCATGATGGCCACAAACCTTCTTTGAGGATCTGGCACCAGAAGTAGAAGAAGAAGAAGAAACTTTGTTTTTACTCAGAAGTTTATCAAAGTTATGTGGAATATTTTTCAAATTATTTTGCTCATTTCTACAAGGGAATACATACCAAGTAATTACCTACCATAATGAAAATTACTTGTAGACAGAGAAAGAACTATCCTTACATGCAGTTTTGTGTGTATAGAAATCTACTTTACTACCTTACAGGTCTCTAGGATTCCACTGGACTCCCTCTCATGTTGGACTGAAAAGAATGAGACTACTGTTTCTGTTAGGTACTGTTTTGGAGTGGCTGAACTTCGTGAAACTACAAGGTTTTCCATAAAAACCTCAACACCCATACGCGGCTGAGCAAAGATCGGCTGGATTGCTTCCCCTATACCCACGACCCATCTGGCCACAGCTAGCCTGTGCTCTGTCTCTGCTTCTTAAATGTATAAATCTGCATATACAGTATAAGAAACTAAACTAATCTTTTACCTCATAGCATACACTGGAAATGTCCTTCTGCAGCTAAACAGGCGTTGTACCGGGTCACCTTCATCTTTACTATGCTCATAATGCCTTGCCATTTGCCTCTGCTTCCACGCTAAGCAGCAAACAGCTGTTATTTGGTATTTTTCTCTCAGAAGTACTAGTAGGATAGCCCTCGTGACAGCCTTCTTATTTCCACTACACAAGCATTTCCTTTGTTATTAAATGTTTTGGTGTTTAATGAAATGTTTGGGATTATGAATGAGCTTTGACTGAATAAATATCATGCCTTAGGAACCTAGGTATGAATGTGTATGGCACGGGTTTTCATAGTTCCAATGAATTACCTGTGTTTTATTATTTTGATTGTTCTGTGCATTCGTATGTATGTATCCAGGAGGAATAATAATGTTTATTTGTTGTAAAGGAATGGTTAGCTGCAATAGTATAGTGATTGTAGGCCTACCATACTGCCAGAGTAAGATTGGGAAAGTAAAGGGGATTTAATTTCTTGAATTTCCATGCCATTCAGAGCTCAGGTAGGAATGGCTCATTGCTATTTTCTTGGGATCCATTTATACTAATTCTGCATCAAGAACTTCTTTCCTTTGTAGGCAAAGTTTTCTTCAGTCTGATTTTCACCCTGGGCTGACAATAAATAGAAGAATAATGTTTCCCCACTGTGTGAAGATTATCCCATATATAAGAGACCTAAAATAATCCCAGAAAGGAGAACACCTGTAAAACATGTGAACCGTGGTAAAAGAGGAAGTTAGACGATGACAATAAACAGTACATAGTCAAGGCAAGACAAGACATGCTGATCGGAGCGAAAGAAAAGGAGGATGTGCAAAGGACAGTCCGCAGACTAGAGACCTGGGCGGAGGAAAACAGCCTACAGATAAATGAAGAAAAGACAGTACAAATGACCTTCAGAAAAGGTGGGAAATCAACGCACAAAGACAACATAACATTACACCAAAAGCCATTACAAAAGGTACGAAATTACAAATATTTGGGAATAACACTACAGACAACAGCGGCGTCCTTTGGTATACATATTCAAGAAAGAACGGCAGCAGCAATCAGAGCCTCATACAGCATCCAAAACATTTCAAACCTATCAATCAGCACGGCGATGAGACTTTTCAAGACGACAGTAGCGCCAGTGATAACATATGGAATTGAGATCGTGTGGGAAAAGCTGAAGATCGGAGACCTGATGAGAATAGAAAAAATAAAAGCAATGTTCATGAAGAGGATTACCCAAGTTGGAAAGACAGCGCCATCCCGGATGGTATACGAAATGATGCGGGAGACGTATTTCATAGAAGACATACGATCACAATTCTACCTACAATCAACGGAAGCAAGCAGGGCACTAGTAAATATCAGGGAAAGGAAGAAAAGTGAAATCGACCTCGACTTCTACGCCTCACCAGCGATGACGGACGATAGATGGACTAGAGAGTGCAACACACAACGCCACGTGATAACACGACTCTCCACACATGGGTTTCACCACAAGATATGCGTAAACCAAAAGTTCCATGAGCCAGACGAAGATTGTAAGTGCATTTTGTGTGGACAGAAGTGTAGTAGATATCACATTATAACATGCACGAAAAGAACCAGGACAATTACAGACTATAGCAAAAACTGAAATGTGAAATTTATTTAATGCTCAAAATTGAGTGAACATTTCTCTATTAATTAATAGTCAAGGCAATAATGACGACAGAAACAGGAAGATGTGATAAAGACCAACACAACATTCATTGTATCGATTTGACCTATCTTAATAGCAAGTCCCTTGAAGTTCAGACTGTAAATAATGCTCACAATAATTATTTAGAAGCCACAAAGCATTTATTGTCACCATATGTAAAACTGTGGTGTGCAAATAATAATGTTTTTAAAAAATTAGAAACAGGGCTAGAATCGCACAAGAGGCAGTTGCATCAAAATAACAACCAGTGCTACACTACACCAGCGCGCTAACATTTCGCCATGGTGCTGGATGCCTAAACAGTACAAGTACACCACAGACTTTAAAAAAAAAAATAGTCATGGAGCACACTGAAATGCTATTGTTATGAATAAAACTCAGTCTGTTTTATTACTCTTAATTTAGTTCAGGATGACCCAATAAATGCACACACACACAATACTAATCAACCATGAGTGGCTGCACTTACTAATTGCTGTCTATTTACAAGTCTCTCTTCTTTGCACAGCAGGCGGTCCAACTCGTTGGTATTACCTGGGGACAGCCATAATCCTATTCACTGGTTTGCCTTGAGATATACGAGAACGATCATTAAAAATTTAGGAAGAAGGCATGCTAGAACGACAAAAAGGAAATCAGCAGCTATGAAAACTTTATTTCATGACTTGAAATCAAAACATTTTTGATTGCATTGCTGATTCTTGTCAATATGTGGTCTGTGAATGGCTTTAGTTTGATCAAAAGTACAATTTTATATGTTACAATTTTGTGTACAGTGCAGTATATTATCATTAAGTGCCTTGTGCCTGAATAGGAAGAAAACGCAGTTTTAACCGCATTCTTCATTCGGTAGCGCACTGTTATGCTGAATGGGCATGGACCCAAGGGCTTCCCCATCCTGTGAAGTGGTCCCACTTTCTCCATAGGCTAGCAGTGGTGTGGGCCACTCCATTACTCTTCTCACCTCCTGGGTTTAACCCGTTATTCACGTGCAGACCTAGAAATCTTCCATTTGTGTCTTGAAAAATGATTTTTTTTTTTTTTTCACATAGCATTGAGATCAGCAACCCCAGTGAAAGTAATGGAGAGGAGAACTGGGACTGATCAAGAGAGACCTCCTCTATTTGGAAATGGGAGAATACATTTCTGTTCATCATGCTTCACATACTGATCCGTCATTGTGTTTCTCTTGTTATACTTTCATGTTCCTGTTTTTCTGTTTGTTACGTGATTCTTGTTTATTGTGATAGTGAATTAATTAAGGGCATATACATTTCCTAGTGGTCTGTTACTCAGGGATCTTACGTTCTCTTTTGATGTGCTTGTGACCTTTTCAGCTTGATAATATGATTGTTTTATTTTTTAATTCATTTTCAAATTCCTCTGTTGAATAAATAAATTTATTTTAATTTTTGTCTCCTTTTAATTTGTTCAGAAAGAATGATTACCTGGTTGAACTTCCTCTTAAAACAAAAATCACCACCACCACCATCACCACACTCCTTTTCAGTACTTATATTGAACCATTTAGCTCTTTTTCTCCTTGTGTGTTTGTCCTTTGTTTCTAGTCTATTGCTACAGGTATTCATCTTTACCTTCTTTTTTTTCCCTTCTCCCTTCTTTATCCATTTGGCTTTCCTGTTATCTGAAACTTTTCAGATCGAAACTGAAAATCTGTCAAGATGACCCCTCAACAAATGTGGATACCCGCCTCTTGATGAAGCTGGGAAGCAGAAATGAGCTTGTCAGGAGCTGAGAAGAAATGGATGTAGAACTGGAATTGATGAAGATAGAGCCAGTCTATTTGAAGATGGCAGTGTATGAAAATATGGAGGTTGTCCTTGTCCTTTGTGGTTTTTATATTTGTCCTTGTCTCCTTTTCTGTTGCTCCATTTCCCAGTGCTGATCTGTCATTGTGTTCATCTTATTACCGTATTTCTCCGATTCCAAGACAACCCCCACTATTTCCTTCAAGAAAATTAAATCAGGCTTAAAACGTGCTTTGTAAAATCATATGAATGTCTTTCTTGTACAGTACACATTTTTAGACTATCTTTGTCTTCATGCCAAAGCCAAACATTGGCTTTAGGTTTTTTTTCTTTTTCTGCTGCACAATTATGCTCTTTTTTTTTTTTTTGGTTTAATAACCATTAAATTAATATTGGCATAATAATATCAAAAAGAACCCGTTGAAAATTTACTGGCAACACCTGTTCCACGCGTCTCTACAATATGATGATCCATCAGCAAAATATTCCTGCCGTCTATAAAACTGTTACTTTTACTCAGCATCAGGTATAACCGACGGCCGCTACACGCACTTACTGCTTGCCGGGTTCGGCCTACCAGTGGCTAACTATGTATAGGCCTAATAACGGTGTGGATGTTGAAGGTCAACGAACAAGTTTATTGCACCCTGGTATAGCCATTCCACCCTTGCGTTTTTCGCTCACATATCTCACAGTTTCGTCTTCAACTTCTTTAAAGCATACTTGTTGAGGGCCACTGCATGCAGTTTTTTTTGTACAGTACGCATTTTTAAGCTATATTTGTCTTCACGCTACCGCGAATATTGGCTTTAATTAGGCCTATGCTGTATTTTCCTACAGCTGCGCAATTATTCTTCATTTCTGCGTGTTTAATAACCATTTACTTAAAATTGGCATCATAATATCTATGAGAACCGTTGAAAATTTGCCAGCAATACCTGTTCCGTGTACCTTTATAATACGACAATCCATCACAGAAATATTCCTGCTGTCTATAAAACTTAATTTTACTGAGCATCCGGTACAGTAGATGCGTTAAAACTCTGCCACTGAGTAGCTGTGGCCTTTATAAGAATTCAAAGGCTTGCGTGTTTTAATGCCATTCTGTGGATTTGAGGAACTTTTTTTAGAGGCTAATGGAACGTCATTCTCTCTTCACTATTTCCCAAGATCCAGTGACGTTACACAGAGGCACTGTACAGCCGGTTGCCACGGCTAGCGATGCATAATAAAGTGGCGGGGGTGAAAAGAAGTGACATGGTTACCGTGGTAGTTGCCATTGGTGTTCATTACTGTTAGATCGCGAATGCGAGACGACCCTCGATTTTTCAGTTGAGATTGAAAAAAACCATTGTCTTGGATTTAGAGAATACGATATCTGTCCCTATTCATATTCTTTATACAGTAGAATCTCCCTTATCCAGCAATGGCAAGACCAAACTAATTGCTGGATAACTGTGATTTTGCATGTTTGGAATCTATGCACGATCTAAAAAATGCATCATAGTAATTGTGCAGTAGGACCTACAATTTTCTCGCTCCTCTTCACAACTAACTGGGCAGAAGTTGTACAAGAAAGACAAGAGAAGAGGAAAGCAGTATGGCTGGAGTTTTACACTACCAATGCAATGCTAGATCAGTCATGTACAGGACTCAAACAAGACCTTCATTTGACAATAGCATTAGCGGTGCATAGTGACCACTACAAAATATGTAACAATAAAACATTCCTTGAACCTCAACAGGACTGCGTTTGTGATCTCTGCAACCTGCTGTGTCACAGATACTATAGGCCTATTACCTACTGTTAAAAAAAAAAAAAAAAAACTCAATCACCTCCTATTATAAGACTGATATTCTTTTTTTATGCACACTTGTGCGCTCTTCTTATATTAAACTAGCTGATGTACCCGTGCTTCGCTACGGGATTCTCAGAAAAACTGGCTTGGTGGTTTTCCTAACTGAATTCAACATAGGTCATTACAAAAAGGTCAGTAGGAATGTAGCGATTGAAAGCAATGTTATCATATAAAATACTCGATTAAATGAAAAACCGCACACTTTCTCACTTTCAACGAACAGTACTACGGTGCCGATCTAAGAGTCCAAAGTTCCAGAGCTGGAATAACCAGGTCACAGACTGCCGTGAACACTCCTCTGTCATTATTCCATTAAATATGCACACTACTCATTCCAATCAGCAGCTCAGAGTAGGGATTGTATAGCTCGAATACTATGATGAACCAGTATGTTAAGTACCAGATATATCAGAAAATGAATGAACCAGAGGAAGGGTATGCTAAAGAAGAAAGTTATCATACACCCCAGCTACTTCCCACCAATATACAGGCAGGCTGTTACAGTCGGTACGACCAGGCGAGTTGGCCGTGTGGTTAGGGGCGCGCAGCTGTGAGCTTGCATCCGGGAGATAGTGGATTCGAACCCCACTGCCGGCAACCCTGAAGATGGTATTCGGGAGATAGTGGGTTCGAGCTCCATTGTCGGCAGCCCTGACGGTGGTATTCCGTGGTTTCCCATTTTCACACCATTCACACCAGGCTGTACCTTAAAGCCAAGGCCGCTTCCTTCACACCACTATTCATTTCCTATCCCATCGTCGCCATAAGACCTACCTGTGTCGGTGCGACGTCAAGCAAATTAAAAAAACCTCGGTACGCTGCAGTAATCCTATCTGTCGGGGATGAGAGGAAACAGAAGACAAAAAGCACATCACAACAAACAATGGTCAGTGTAATGTTATTGTTGATAAAGCTTATGAGCTTTCTATATTGCAGGCCTTCACATTAGTTATATTTTGACTCTGTGATATTAGGGTGTTTTACAAAATTATTTATATCGTAGACTGTAGTTCCTTATTCTCAGACTTTACATACCGATTTACACTAAATTCTGTTAACCAATTTTCTCGTGACTCGGCGCTGATATGGACTTAGTAACAAAAATCCAAATTCATGAATATCTCCCATTATATGCGGTACGGTAACAATGTATAAGACATAAGTGATCGGAAATTTAATAACTTCTTACATAACTACTACTAACTTACGACATATAAAGTTATGTTAGTTATGTAGTATTTATCGATACGACCACTAATAACATAAATAATTTGAGAATTACATTTCAGACCTTCCCCGAAACTACCATATCACTCAGCGTGAATAAAATAATTTATAGCCGAGCTTGTAGTGGTTCATCACCCGACATTACATGCCGATTTTCATTCATTCTCTTCAGCCGTTTTCTATTGATGCGTGTACAATCATACATACATACATACATACATACATACATACATACAGACAGACAGACAGACAGAAAATACAGAAAAGTAAAAAATGCATTTCTTTGTTACTGTGGACATGACCGATACAGAAATACCATTCATATCAAATTCTGAACAATGTACATACCAAACACTTATTTTATATATAGATTACATTTCGGCCTTCCCCTAAACTACCATTTCACTCAGTGCGAATAACATTATTGACTGCCTAGATTATAGCGAGCTATTCCGTGACTTTGCATACCAACTTTGGTGAAGATACGACCACTAATAAAATAAATATTTGACAACAAAATTTTAGGCCTTCCCCTAAACTACCATTTTTCTCATGGTGTATAACCTATATTGTAGCGACTTATTTCCCATCTTTGTCTAGTGATTTTCATTAAGACACGACCACTAATAACATAAATATTTGAGAATTAAATTTCAGGCATTCCCCTAAACTACCATTTCACTCAGTGTGATCAAAATAATTTATAGCCTAGATTTTAGCAATTTATCACCCGACTTTACATTCCGATTTTCATTAAATTCTCTTCAGCCGTTTTCTCGTGATGCGTGTACATACAGACAGAAATTACGGAAAAGTAAGAAATGCATTTTCTTGTTACTGTAGACATGACCGATACAGAAATACCATTCTTTTCAAATTCTGAGCAATGTACAGACAAAACTCTTATTTTATATATATATATAGATTAAATAATTATGCAGTATACCAATTGGGGATTAGCTCAGAAGTTAATGCTTTGTCAGGAAAGATATCTGACCTTAAACCCCTGACCAAAATGAAAGTGAGCCTAGGTGACTGCAGTGACCCTAGAAAAACTGGGATAAACTGAAGAAAGTATGCAACATACCGTGTAAAAGGACATAGTGGATTTGGGCATATTGTAGAACTTCCTGTGGTTACAAATAGTATTTAAGTAGAAAAGAAGTATTACAATAGGTAACTGTTGAAATCAAATGCAGCAGACCCATTGATAGTTTATTAAATCATAATTTTTTTTATTTTTTTTAACGTCGCACCGACACAGATAGGTCTTATGGCGATGATGGGAGAGGAAATATCTAGGAATGGGAAGGAAGCGGCCGTGGCCTTAATTAAGGTACAGCCCCAGCATTTGCCTGGTGTGAAAAATGCTGGGGCTGTACCTTAATAAAGGCCAAGTCTTAATCTATGCATTACAATATACACAAATTAAGTGAGTAAATTATGTAAAGTAGTCTATATAACAGCCAACGTAAATGGTATAAATCGCTACAAAAACTTGCAAAGAATAATGTCTTTTACTTTCCACAATGTGCTGTCAACTGAGAGTTTTCTTCTTCTTCTTCGTATTATTATTATTATTATTATTATTCCCCACCCATGGCTTGATTTACCAATGATGTGATTGATAATTTCATCATCTTCGAGGGAGGGTGTGACGGAAGTAGAGCTTTCGATGTCCACCCATTTGCTAACTGTTTTGATTGTAGCATTTCTGTTATTTCCGATATAGCATGCTGGTTGTGATGGGAAGCCTATAACATTTTCACACTCTGTTTCTCTTCAGACATTACCACGAGCCATACTTTATGCCAACAGTGATGTTGTGTTATTGGCTTAATTTCCCTTCATGGGAGGGGATGAGGTTTATTCACATCTTTAGTTTGAAAGACTTTTGGAAATACAGTATTTCACAGACCTTTCATAACTGAGATTTTCCCATGGAAAGTATCCAATAGTTAATTTTGAAGTTCTGGATAACACCTAGGTTTATAAGCTACAGGAAACTTGTGATTTTGGGGGAATAGAATATGAAGATTCTCACATACATATGCCTTCAGCACAAGAATGAACATGATAGTTGTCTGTATGAATAAATACTCAACTCTTTGGGTGATAAGCCTTTCTCAGATGACTGTGCTTTGATACTTGGTATAAAGACTTCACAAAATCATTTTGCGACCTATAATCCCCACCTTTCTCAGATGACTGTGCTTTGATACTTGGTACAAAGACTTCACAAAATCATTTTGCGACCTATAATCCCCAGTGTTGATTGTGACATTTGAAACATTGTGGATTTTGGCATTTCCCTATCACTAGAGGTGTTAGAATGTGTTATTGTTTTTATATTTGTTGATTTGATAATCAAAAGGTAGTGTTTTATGTTTGTATTATTTTCTCTGAAAAAAAGTTAAAATTTGGAAAGTGATCAGGTTTGTACAATAAGTACATTTGAAACATATAAAATAAATAAAACATAAAGTAGAAAACAAGATAGCAGGTAAACTGTTAAATGTCCCTATGGAAGAATGAAAAACCCTGTATAAGAAAGTCGCATTTTTATTTTACATTCACCTCCATGCAGCATCTCAAAACATATTTTAAATGAATACAAGTTACCTATATTTCAGGTTCGAAAAGGCAAGGGAATTTCATAATAAGATGATATTCTGTGGGATTGTGTTTATTCCATAGGCTGGTATAATCGTTTCTAACAGAGGTATGGTATCTGTAAGCTACATGTTTCAGGTTAGTAGAAAAGTGCTCATGAAGTCTCTACTCGTGAATTTGAAGAAATATTTCAGAATATAGTGAAGGATGAGGGTATTGGAGGGGCGCATATTTATAATGCTGATGAGACAGGAATATAGTGGAGGTGTCTTCCTATGAGAACTCCCTACTGTGAAAATGAAACATCGTCGAACGGATTTAAACAGAACAAGGACAGCATGATCGTGCTGTTTTGTGTGAACGCTACAGGCAAGCACAAGGTAAAGCAAATGGTGATAGGCAGAGGTGTTCGTTTTTGTTAATTAGCATAAAACAATAAATCATATTTAGAAGTTAGCATGGTTTTATTTTCATGTAACTTATTTACATGTTTCGTGTTGTCCAGGAATGAATTTAACCCTTAGAGTGTCAGGTTGTCTTGTAGTTTCTCATACATAAATTACCGGGCTGAGTGGCTCAGACGGTTGAGGCGCTGGCCTTCTGACCCCAACGTGGCAAGTTCGATCCTGACTCAGTCCGGTGGTATTTGAAGGTGCTCAAATACGTTAGCCTCGTGTCGGTAGATTTACTGGCACGCAAAAGAACTCCCGTGGGACTAAATTCCGGCACCTCGGCGTCGCCGAAAACCGTAAAAGTAGTTAGTGGGACGTAAAGCAAATAACATTATTAAATTGCCAAGCTATTTTGCCTGAAAATGCAGGGGTTTTTTAAATAACTTGAGATGTATTTGATGTATTTGCTTGTTACTTTGAAGCAGAAGGTTTGTCCTTCCAAAAGTAATGTGCCTTTGAACGTTTAAGAATCGGAAAACTTTTTTTTAATCGTGAATTTTTGAAATTTTTAGGTTGTCTTCTCAATGTTCAATTATTTTGAGCATAAGAAGTAAGGGTTAAATACATTTTATTTACAAATTCACATTGTGGGCATAATAATAGTTCAGTAGGTGACTAAAGAGACAGGGGAAAATAGCCTAACTCAGTCATAAGAACAACAAAAAATTAAATGAAACCCTGCAAAAAATAGTATCATGACCTGAAATTTCAGTCTTTATTTTTAAAAAATAACTAGAGAAATACCTGTCTGTTTTTACTTTGAAGCAGAGTCATTATTCTAGTAATAGTTAAATGGTTTTAATTTTTTTTTAAGGAAAAATCTCCTTAAACTACAAATTTTACATTTTTCTTTTTTTTCTTCCAGGAAAATATAGACTAAATATATTTTATGCACAATTCTGACATGAACATAGTCCAGTGGGTGATTGCAGGGTAGGGGAAAATGGCCTAACATAGTCAGACAATAACTAACAAATTTTAAAAAAAATTACAACAAATCATGGTCATGACAACATATGAAAAAATATATTTATAAATGCAGCTTGAAGGGTTGAATACAGTGGTTTGCTCATCGAACAGTTTTAGCACGAGTGTTCCCTTACGAGACAGGGTGTAGGCCCTTTTTGCAACCAAGGCATGCATTTTGCGAACACCTTTTTCTATCTGTGGTGGAGCACACAACACAAATTCTTTCCTGGAAGTGTTTCAACTCCAAGGACTAATTGGGCTCCAAGCTGATTGTCACCTCTATCTGTGCTACCTACAACTTTTCTTCTAATGTTAAACCATTCTGTTGATAATGCCTCAATTACATGTCTGTTGAATTTCAGACAGGTGATGAGTTTCTTGTTTTTTGGCGAATTTTCTTTATATAATATATAAGCATTCAGTAACATCCTACCAAACACGTTGAAAGACACTATCTTCCATAACTTCAAAATCTTCCTTTCATCCAGATATAGGGCTACATACATCATATCATTTGAATCGATTCCACCTGAATTTTGTTATATTCAAAAACAACATCTGGTTTTTTGACAGTTTTCTTGTTTCTAGTCGATTTTTCTGAAGTAGTTGCTAAAGAATGTGTGCTGAGAATGAGAACCTGATTTTTCTGAGATTTTTTCTCCGTGAACCCACAAAGGAGGAGAAATTTGTCCCTAACAAACTGAATCTGCCTATTGAAAATTTCATGAGCAGTTGCTTTGGAAAAAATTTTCTGTTTTTATGAATGGTTCCAGTGAAAAATTTTCCAGCTGAATACGGAAACTGTGCTAAGGGAATTGAAACAAAAAAATTGTCACAAAAAACATGAAAATCTCTGTGTAATAACCTAACCCATTTTCCTTTCTCCCTTCTTTTTTCGAAGGTGACTTTGCTCCTTTGTATACAAAGAAAGCCAGACAATAGTTACCCACTGAATCACAAAGCATTCATCATTTCACTCCCCACTTATTGTGGTACTCTTTAGACAGATATTGAATGAATCTTAGTGTGACTTGCTACCTGTAAGACTCTCATCAGTGCTGAGTTAATGGTGTGATGTGTAGTGATATGAGAAACATAATTTGCATGGTCTATCAATATCTGAAATTTACCAGTGGGAGAATGATTAGGTTGTAATAATATGCCGTTATCTACAAAGTGAAGAACCTGAACAGTAAATCAAAATGATTCCTAGGAAACATTGCTGAAAACCATGGTGAATGCATAGAGGGATGTTTAGACCAATAGCAACTTATGTTTGGTTTCCTGATTATTCCCATGTTCAAAATAACACAAATAAATGCCTTAAATTACAGCCACATTTGTCTCTTTTCACTATTTGAGTCTAGAAGAGGGTGAAATAGTTGGCGTACTATTTGTTTCAGTAATAATTGTTGTTGGCAGACGAACAGTAAAAAAAAAAAGGATGAACACAATGTACGGGTTCTGAGTCTTTAGAAAGACACTGTTTAGGTCCAGGAAGTTTGCAATATGTAAATGAATGAGTAGGAATATTACCTGCATCACCGTCTTTTATTTCATCAAATTTACAGCCAGGTATTTCGTTCAAGTCATTATGTTGTGCAGCTCTGCCAAAATTCACCGAATGATTTTCACTGTGAATATTGTCATCAGTATCACTATTTTCACTTGGATACGCATTGGACTCACTACCATTCAATTCTGAGAGCTCACTATCATTTTCTTCATCAGATGCCAGCAAATAACTCAGAATTTCTTCGTCATGTTCAGTAACTTGTGGATGTCGTTATTTATATTTGTTCAATGTGCGCAGAAAGTCAAAGAATATTCATTTGTTTATATCCATGGCCTTCGGAATAACCGACATGGTCAAAGAAAAGTTAGCTTGAACTCTCTAGTTAGTCGTGACATGGATATAATCTCATCTGCCTTCTAAGTAGAACATTAAGAAATCCGATGAAACAATTACATTGTATCCGGTAATTTTGGCCGTTTTTCTGAAATACGATCAGATTGTATTTGGCATTCTAAAGGTGAAATCACAAAAAATGCAAATTTTGTGAATAATATCACAATCTGCAAAATAAAAAACACTTTTTGACTTTTTCCCTCACCACTTCAAACATTTTTGTCCACAAGCCGATATTCAAATTTGTTTGGCATAAGTTTCAGAATGGTTGATTGCATTGTTTCACGAAGGGCAATCAGTACTACGATATAGTGTTGATGGTCTCACTACACAGCAACTAGAGTATTGGAGTCGGTCTTGGGGAGTAATTCTTTGGCTGGTGGTGAACAGCTGTTGTTTCATGGGATGAATCATTTGACTGACTACCTCCAAAAAGTTACAGTTTTGTTGTTCAAATGGGGAACATTTGCTTCCTGTTACATCGGTAGCAAGTGTAATTCGTAGTAGAGAATTCTATATAATTTAATAAAATGTTCACAAAGCTTAGTGTGTTATTTCCCTGAATCAGTTGGCAACCACGTGTTCGTTGCGGTAGTTTCAAACTTAGCAGTAAGCAAAGTTGAGACATGACGTAATTTAAATATTATGAAAGAAATTCAGAAATAAATTTTGCATGTGGTTTCAACTGTATACTCGTATGTGACTGCAATCAACTGTGTGATGACAGTGTTTATTATTGGGCATTGCAAAACTGAGTTTTAAAATGCCGAAGGTAGCAGTTTCTGTCACGGACAGACTTAAAGAATATAAGAATGAAGGAATAATACAGACAATAAATATTGTCACTCGATGTCATGAAGAACAATACACTCATGAATAGAGGATAGTGGAAGAGGCTTGTCAACAGTACCTGGAAAACTGGATATTATGGGGATGTTGATGTACATGCAAAGTGTTGACAAGGTGGATCTAAAGAAAAGTGCATAGTTTGATAGCAGTCAATACAGACCCCTGGAGTCAACTGTAAGTTAACAATGTTTACTTTATCCACCAGCATTTTCAGGATAAAACGCCTGAAGTGTGGTGCTGGTTAGTTTTGGACAGGCAGAATCATCCAAGTCATAAACTGGAATCTCTTTGAGTGAATTGGGGTGAGTAGGGACAGATTTTAAGGTTTTAAACCATAAATCCAGAAATAAGATTCTGCTCATTGAAGCGAAAGATTATATCACATGCTATCTTTTGAACCAAATATCATCCAAATAGTATTTCAAAATTTTGAATAATTTGCCATTAAAATGTGCCCCTATTTGCCCCGGCGATGGAGTCGCTAGGGATAGTCATGCTTAAAAATATAAAATCCTATTCTAACAGCCATTGGAGTTATTAGGGACACAGTTAAATGTAAGAAAATATAGTACAAAACCCATTAAAAGATACAGTACCGGTACAATACACTATCATTACTTAAAATTATGTCTGCCTCATCTAACAGTAAGTTGGTTCCTTTATAATTTGAACCACTTGCTTTTGGTCAAATTCACACAAATCTTCCACATTTGCAAAGACATAAATGTTTTCATCCTTGGAGGTTTGTCTCAAGAATGGTGCCTCGTAAGTCACTCCTGCACAACTAAAGTAATTTTCCCAATAAAACATTTTATACTGTATCTCCCTTAATGCTCTCAGATTTCACTTTCACCCACTGACCAACATGTAATGCCTGTGATCCAGTTTCTTCATACTGTTGATCAGGGTTTGTGGTTGTGATAGCTTCTGTCTGTCCAGTGTTCTGATCATAATTGCTATCACTGTTATCATCACTGTGTTCTTCCATTTCTTCCATTGACTGTAAGTCATGTGCACGGACACTTCTGCCTGGTGGTACATTCAGTTTCCTTTTCCTGCCGGGTTTGTGTAGGCTGTCATTACCACCCCACCTTTGTTTCTTTAGGAACTCTGTTAGGATGTCATTAACAGAGCTGTGTTCCCCATCATGTTCATCTGGCAACATTTCAAGCACACTGTTCATGTTAAAAGGATAGATTCTGGTTTTTCTGAAACCAGATCAAATGTCTTCTGCTATGGTTGGAGATAACATGTCAAGAGTTTCTTTCAGCAGATGAGAAAAATATTTCTTATCAATTCCTGAACATTTGTTGTTAGTTTACTTTTCCAGTTTTCCAGAACTTTTCACCATGCTCTTTTCAGGGGTCTAAACAGTGCAACATCCAGGGGCTGTGTAGTGTTTGTGGAATTAGGTGGTAGAAAGACAAACTCCATGCCATTTCTTTCATACAAATCAGTGACAGCTGGGGAAAGGTGGGAGCTTAAGTTGTCGCCAATAATAACCTTTCTACCCACAAGGCAACGATAGTATGGTATCACTATCACTTTAAACCAGTTCAGGAAACACTGGCCATCCATCCATCCTGTTTTACTCCTGTTGTATCTGGTCCCCGTTTTGCCTCCTTCATTCCATATATCATAGAAATGCTTAACCTTACATATCACTTAAGGTGGCAACAATGTGCCATCAGCTGTGGCAGCAATCACACTTACATTGGATTTTAAATGATTTATGATCCTCTCAGTGTATTTGCAGCCTCTCTTGTACAAAAGCTTTCATCATCCAGGATCATCGGCCAAATTTGTTAAGTCATAATTTAAAAATGTTCTGTGGAGAGACTCCGTCAAATAGGAAGATATTGCTCTTCAAAATATTGTTTAATATCTTGCAGTGTCACACTAGCCCTGCTCTGTCATATATTTCGATATATTCGAAGAGCAAGTATAACTTCGTGTCTGTTTATATCTGAACGCAATCTGGGCCTGGAAGATTATTCTTGAATCGTTTCATTACTTTCCCTTCCCTGTCCAAATGGTACTTCACAAAACACCGCAGATTAAAGGTACTTAACGGATAACCCCATTTTGAACAAGCAACAACACTTTGTATAATCTTCATTTCACATTGTTTGTCAAGATGTGTTTGGCCACCTTTGTTTCTTCTGTTTTGAAATTTGCAAAGCAGATTTTGACATTTGAAACTTTCGTGCAGCAGTTCGGAGTGACATTCCTTTTCTCATAGCCTGTAGAGTATTTTCCAGGTCCTCCTGCAAAATAGGCTTATGGCGACGTCCTCTAGGATCTCTTTTATAGTTCCGAAACATGTTGTCCCCTTTCCCCCTTAAAGTAAAAGAAAATGATATCATAAGGTAGAATGTTTGATAACTTGTATTAACCCCACAATTTTGCTGCAAATATATGCCCGTATACACTGTGTGATCAAAAGTATCCGGACACTTGGCTGAACATGACGTACAAGTTCGTGGCGCCCTCCATTGGTAATGCTGGAATTCAATATGGTGTTCCCACCCTTAGCCTTGATGACAGCTTCCACTCTTGCAGGCATACGTTCAACCAGGTGCTGGAAGTTTGCTTAGGGAATGGCAGCCCATTCTTCACGGAGTGCTGCACTGAGGAGAGGTAGCGATGTCGGTCGGTGAGGCCTGGCACGAAGTCGGCGTTCCAAAACATCCCAAATTTGTTCTATAGGATTTAGGTTGGGACTCTGTACAGGCCAGTCTATTACAGGGATGTTATTGTCGTGTAACCACTCCTCCACAGGCCATGCATTATGAACAGGTGCTCGATCGTGTTGAAAAATGCAATTGCCATCCCCAAAGTGCTCTTCAACTGTGGGAAGCAAGAAGGTGCTTAAAACTTCAATGTAGGCCTGTGCTGTGATAGTGCCACTCAAAACTACAAGGGGTGCAAGCACAACCACACAATAACACCACTGCCTCCGAATTTTACTGTTGGCACTACACACGCTGGCAGATGACGTTCACCGGGCATTTGCCACACCCACACCCTGCCATTGGATCGCCACATTGTGTACCGTGATTCGTTACTCCACACAACGTTTTTCCACTGTTCAATAGTCCAATGTTTACACTCCTTACACCATGCGAGGCGTCGTTTGGCATTGACCTGCGTGATGTGTGGCTAATGGGCAGCCGCTCGACCATGAAATCCAAGTTTTCTCACCTCCTGCCGAACTGTCATAGTACTTGGAGTGGATCCTGATGCAGTTTGAAATTCCTGTGTGATGGTCTGGGATAGATGCCTGCCTATTACTCTGGACGGCCCTCTTCAAACTGTCGGTGGTCTCTGTCAGTCACCAGACGAGGTCGGCCTGTACGCTTTAATGCTGTACGTGTCCCTTCACGTTTCCACTTCACTATCACATCAGAAGCAGTGGACCTAGGAATGCTTAGGAGTGTGAAAATCTCACGTACAGACTTCTGACACAAGTGACACCCAATCACCTGACCACGTTTGAAGTCTGTGAGTTGCGCGGAGCGCCCCATTCTGCTCTCTCACGATGTCTAATGACTACTGAGGTCGCTGATATGGAGTACCTGGCAGTAGGTGGCAGAACGATGCACCTAAGATGAAAAACGTATGTTTTTGGGGGTGTCCGGATGCTTTTAATCACATAGTGTATCTTAGAAATAGTAAGAGTAATTATCTGTCAGCTTTAAAGATGTGTATATTTATAAGTTACGGATGCACAACGAATTTTTGGCGCCAACACGATCTTGTGTTCAGCTGATCAACATCGCAGGTGTGCCAACTTCTGAACAAATTCAAAAGAGTATCTATATTAAGCAAGTAGGTTGTGAAAAGCAACTCACCAGGATTCTAAAACAGCAAATGTTGCTAATATAGCTCAGTTACTTTCGTGTTAGTATCACATAAATACTTTTTCCGGAACTGTTATCCCTATTCACCCCAGTTTACGGTAATTTTAATTAATTCATATACCTCAGCGTCATTATTAGTTCGGGTGTCAACATCCATCCAGCTCTCTGTTTCATTGTACCTTGGCTAAAGTAAAGGTAGGTCATTACAGTTCTCTGTAATCATAGGCTGACTGAAGTTCCTACTTCAGTACAAACTCTTAAATCTGGGACATCTTGGGGTGCTGGAAACAAAACTTCTCCACTGTTTTAAATCGAAACTCTACCACTGCTGGGGACTTCCTCCGTGATGTGCCTCAACAGCTCCCACAGCCAAGGATGCAATGCCACCAATATATCAGAAATTCTGTCAGCAAGCTAAAACCTAGAAAGGCACCTGGACTAGACAACATTCCCGTAGAGTTGATCAGTGTAGAGGGTTATCCCAAAAGACAAGGTTCTTTGTAGTAATCCCTTAATCTGGAAAACTCAGCACGTACCTGCTAATCTTAGGAATGCCACTATCATAATCAAAGTCAAGAAAGGTAATGTGTTCATGACAACTATTGTGCTTTGTCCCTGCTATCCATAGCTGGCAAACCTTTTGCAAGGATTCTACTTTCTCCGGGTTGTGTCTGCGAAGATTCTTCCTGAATCTCTGTGTGGTTTCCATGTCTCAAAATACAATTGCCATAATCTTCTGTGGAATGTAATCCAGGCAAAATGCAGAGAACAGCAACCTCTTTGTTTAGTGATTTATGATCTGGAAAATGCCTTGACTTCATAATGTTATATCTGGACTGGTTTCCCATCAGAAAAACATCTCTGATATTTTTCCATTCACACATTAATTGAAGCAAGTCTGTGTACTTGTCCCAATTGTTTTTTGTTCTGTACATGGCTTGTGTGATACATCATCTATTAACACCTCTGACACTGAGTTAAAGTGTCTCTTCAACTTGATGAGACTTCATTCACATTGCGTAACTCATATGACTTGGATAACTGAACTAGATCATCACCTGCTGTTACACCTGAAGAACAGCAACAGTTTCAGGTGCCCATATGATTATTTTGGCCTCACCATCAATGCTGAAAAAATAACCAAGATTCTTGCCCAACCTGCCCCAGCCTTGCAGAATTCATTGTCTCTGTCTCAGATGTGTGTCTAGAACAGGTAGAAAAGATTTCATATCTTGGGAACATCCTGGTTAAATGATGCACTTCAGAAGAGAATGTGGAAAACTAAACTCTCTGCTACCCACTTGGCATTTGGTGACTGTTCAACTGGGTCTTCGGGAATACAGACCTAACAGTTCATACCAAACTCATGGTGTATAAAGCAGTTGTCATTTCAACATCATGGGTGTGAAACCTAGACCATTTTTTGCCGTGACAGCAAGAAGCTTGAACAGTTTCATTGACAGAAACTCCATTCCATCTTAAAATGTCAAATAGAAGAACCATGTCTCCAGTCTCGCAGTTCGTAGAAAATCGTGCATAAACAGCGTAGAAGTGCCATCATTCACTATCGGCTTAGGTGGACTGGGCATTTCTGCTGTATGAGCGACACTAGGCTTGCATGCCAAATCCCGTATGGTGAACTTTGGTAGGTCTCAAGACCACATGGTACCCTTTGAAGTATTTTAAAGACCATCATAAACTATGAAGCTCACAGATATAAACCTTTGACACACTTGCCAAGGATTGCTTGCTTTGCCGATGAACAACCTCTACTTCTGTTAAAACCGTTTAATCAAGAACATCACAGGTATGAAGAGCCCCACAACAGATATGTATGCTCCATCAGATACGTCCTCTCTCGACCATTGAATGTAATCTGTGTAGATGCATGTTACATCCTAGAATTGGCTTGTTCAGACATCATTGTAAAGAGGTGATATATAAGATGATGCATTGCCCATACTGATACCTGTTGCTGTTTCTTGATGGATGCAGCAAATTTTGCATTCATCGCATAGCACAGGGCAGAGCAAAGTATAGCTTCCACTGAAGTGTCAGGCTCATTTATTGCTGTGATCATTTGGAAGCTGCTGAGGTATGGGTGGTGCTGAGTAATGACATTCAGCGCATGACTAGCATGTGTGAATATTAAGAAAGGTGCTGCTCATAGGCCTAGTCATGCTGCAGTAGCATTTTCTGACCCCGTGAGGAAAGCAATGACAAACTATCTCACTCCTCATCGTCCCTTGTATGCCTTGTGTTGCTATCATTGGTTTTTTGCATAACTACTGGTGATGCTATTTAAGGATCCAATGAGCTCTCAGTCTGAAAACTAACAGACAACTGATATATGCAGCATGAACCTGGCACTGACAAAAAGACAAAAACGGAAAATAAACTCCAGGAGAGTAAAATTAAAGCCAATGAAATTAAATTTTATGAAGTATGATGAGAAGGACTAAAAAGGACAGAGGGACAAGTGAAGGATACCAGAGCAGATGATGGAGGCTGATTGAAGAAGGGTGTACAAGATGTTGAACCCGATCTTGGGTATAATAAAGACCCTGAGGCATGGCTTTCATAGAGGAACTAGTACATAAGCCTGTCTTCGACAGTCATAATTGCTGTCTATAAATTAACTGGAAATTCTAAATGAACTATTAATATATCTTATGAATAAAAGTTACACTTCACAAGTTTTGTACGGCATTTGAATGGAATCAAAACAGATATTATAGTATTCCCTTACAAACCATACTGAATGCAGTTGGAGCTAGGAGTTGTACTTTGATATCTGTGGATCTGCATAATCTTGAGAAAACTACATACAGCTGTCCAAAACAAATCGCCATCAACAGCATCACCTCACTCAATATGAGCACTATGGAAAGGTTTGGAATTTAATCCAAGCTTTTGGTACGCCTTCTAGTGATTAGAAATTGTATAACACTACCTTCCCTACTCTGCCGGCCAATATTCTGATGATAATTTTTTTTCAACGAATGGGACTCGTACTGGCTAACCACGGTGTCAGACCGTATAGACCTAGACTTGAAGCATTAACGATCATGGCCACCAGGTAGACTGGTCTATCTCGTGCTTATCGATACAGATAAACCCAGAATGAAAAAGAAAAAAAGATTCATTCGTTGCAATGAATGATAGTATTTTTCACTGAACAGTTCAGTTATGATGGTCATCATTGCATTGTTCTTATAACCCATAACTGGCATCATTTTAAGTCTCTCAAATATATCTGTGGTAGACAACAGAAGCCAGGATGTACGCAGTTCAACATCATGCCGATAGATATACCTGTGTATGTACGTCGTCATGGTGGATATGCGATGACGACTTTGCTGATAGAAGCGCATTTCGTATTTTTCTTTAAACAAAAGAAAAGGTACAAAAGTCCTAGGTGTGAGAGGTTCATCAATGTATTTTTCTTGTAAAGAAGACGCAGAAATCTACAACTGGTACCAATTTTAATTTCAGCTGTTGAAACCTTGTTTTCTCAATATCGCTATGATTGACAGAGTTAAGAATTATATATATTGAGAAAGTACGGCCAATATCCAGTATTCGGGAGGTAGTGGGTTTGAACCCCACTGTCGGCAGCCCTGAAGATGGTTTTCCATGGTTTCCCATTTTCACACCAGGCAAATGCTGGGGCTGTACCTTAATTAAGGCCACAGCCATTTTCCTTCCCACTCCTAGCCCTTTCCTGTCCCATCATCGCCATAAGATCTATCTGTGTCGGTGCGACTTAAAGCAGCTTGTAAAAAAAAGGAATGTGGATTGGAACACAGTCAAAAAGCAGGTATTGGATAGAAGATGATGGATAATTGCCATTAATGTGTCAAGCTGGCTGGAACTGGAAAAGGGAAATTAATGATGATCAGTCAACTTTTTATATGCATATGCAAAGCCATTCCGAGTATAGAGGGATGTGATTAGCTCTTGGCTTCCAACTCAAAAGGCTGAGTTTCAAAACCTGGTCAATCCTGGGCTGAGATTTTCTATTTAAAAAAATCACATGGTGTCAGGAAGGGCATCCAGCCTTAAAACTCTACCCAAAACTAAAATGGACCTAATTAGCTCCAGCGATCCTAGATATAACTGAGATAAGTTGAAGAGTTAAGGACAACCAGTGCATGATTGTATTTATTTCTTATGTTCCCTTTTCAACTATTAAAAAATTTGTGCAAAATAAACAACACTTATTTGTAGCAGAATTTACAAGTTTCACATTATAATGCAGAAATGGCTTTCAAGCAGCAATATTGAAGATTTGTTATATAGCTCACAAGTCAGTGCCTACTTTTCTGCAGGAATTGTTGGTAACACTGTAGGTTGTAACATGTTAAACTAAATGCTTATAATGCTATAATATAAATGCTTATTATATAATATAGAGCTGTACTGTAGACAAGTTTACTATTGTGTTTAAAGTTGCCACATCTTTTATTATTTGACATGAACAATGCATTGTTATATAGAACCATAAGTAGGTTTTTAGCAATATCAATTATTTATATATCCTCTGCTGTCTGTGGAAAGATGCAGGAGAATGAAAGGTTAAAGTACTGTATAATGTGGAAATTGCAAACAGATTTGATATTCTGGAAGAAGATCCTACAAAAGACATTGATGAAACAAATGACAAAGTTTGTGAACGAATGTGGAATAACGTGAAACAAATCATGACAACAGTAGCAATGAAAGTGATACCAAAAGGTGTTAGTAAGAAAAAGAAATGGTTCGATGAAGCATGTCAAGATGCAGTTAATGAAGTAGCAATATGGCGTAATAAGTGGCTGCAGTCTAATAAGAATGTAGATGTTGGGGAACTATACTGAGAAAAACGAAAATAATGTAGTAAATTAATTCGTAGAAGGGAAAAAGTCTACCTGAGACAACAAATAGAATCAATCCAACATGACTACAGAAACAGGAACATACTCAAGATGTATGGAACTGTCAATACAATTAAGAAAGGATTTCAACCAAGATCGATTATTATGAGAGATAAGTCTGGAAATTTAATTGCTGATTAGGACAAATTATTAATTACTTGCTGAATTGTGATGATCCAGAAACCTGTATTGGTAAACCATCTACAGTAGTTCCCCATCAGAAGGACAAATACCAGAGCCATCATATCAAGAGGTATTACAAAGTATTATACATTTAAAAACCAATTAAGCTTCGGGTAGTGACAACATTCCTGCTGAGCTTATTAAATACGGTGGAGAAAGATACATAAATACATATAAAAGATCATTCTAAGGATATGGCACGATGAAGTTATTCTAAAAGAATGGCAGGAATCACTTATTGTCCCAATTCATAAAGGAGGGAATAAGGAAGAACTTCAAAATTATGGCATATCTCTTGTAAACACGGCCTACAAAATTCTGTCTTTTATTCTTTTACAGCGTTTAAAATCATTTGCTGAAAATGTTATTGGGGACTATCAGAACGGTTTTTACAGAAACAGATCCACTACAGACAACATATTTGCAATTAAGACTATTAATGATAAGGTGTGGGAGCACAAGGAGTCGGTTCATTATCTCTTTATAGATTTCTTCAAGGCATATGATTCAATCCATAGAGAAGGGCTGTGGAACATCATGATGGAGTTTGGTTTTCCCATACAATTAAACATGTGCAAACTGTGTATGGATGGTAATGTTAGCTGCGTTTTGCTCAAGGGCAGAAAATCAAGTTCTTTCCAGAATAAAACTGGTCTGAGACAAGGGGATTCCAATTCATCATTGCACTGGAGAAGGTTATCAGGAAATTCTTGTACCTGCTGGCATCATATTGGGGAGAGAACATAAGTCCTTGCATATGCGGGTGTTATTGTTCTTATTGGCCGCAATGAATTAGAAATTAGGCAGTTATTTGTGGAACTAGAGGAAATGGCAGCAAAAATTGACTTACGGTTAAATGATAAAAAGACACATTACATGGTTGTACAAAGACCGAATCATGAGGAGGTTGAAAGATTGCCTTTGAAGATTGGGAAATACATATTTAAAAGAGTGGCCCATGGTTCGATCCTATCTCTCAAAGCTGGCAGAAAAGATCCAATTATGAGATCTACACCCTCTCTCAACAACACACTATAATGGGTGTGATAGAATCCAACAGACTGCACTGGGCTGGGCATGTACTGAGGATGCAGGATAACAGAGCACCACTAGATCTATACAAGGGGTCTCTGAATGGGAAAAGACCTTCAGGAAGATCCTGAAGCACCTGGAAGAAGGAGATCAACAAGGTATGCCGGACCCTCCAAATTGATAACTGGGAAGAACAGGCTCAAGATCGAAAAGGATGGAAGAGGATTGTGAGATTGGCACGGGAACTTCACGTCCCTCAGAAGCCTTGGAGTGAGTATGTGCTGTCTTAAAACAAAATGGCCGAGACTCACTAAGCTGATTTTATTCATTTGACAGAGATTTTGTTAGCTTTTCATAGAAAATGGTTAAAACAATTTCAAATAATAAAAAAATTGTTGCTTTGCAGTGCCATAAAAAGGTTCTTAACCATATTAAACTGTTATCCACCATCATAAGATAAAATGACTGACATTCCAAAACCTGATTTTATCTGTTTGTACAGAATTTATTCGCATTACAGCAAAATGGCAGAATGTATTTCAGTGAATCTTTTAAGTGAAGCAGTAAATGAGTAACTGACATCCACAATCTTAAAACACAATGGTGGAGACTCCAATAACTGATTTTATTCCTTTTAATAGGGATTTTATTAACTTTTCACAACAAAAAAATAGCTGAACCAATTTAGACCAAATTTTGTATTGTATGTAGATCCGTAAATAGGTTTTTAGTAACACTGAACTGTTATCTGCCATTTTCAGACAAGGTAGGCGTTCCAAAATCTGATTTTTTCTGTTTGGACAGGGATATTATTTGCTTTACAGCAAAACGGCTGATTGTGTTTTGATGAATCTTTTGGGTTAAGCAATAAATAAGTTTGAGCCTGTCTTATAATATCACCCACCATTTGGAAGAGTTAAAACTATAAACTAAAACTTCAAGCTAAAAAAAGTCAGATTTCGTATCTTCTACCGATTTCAGTGAAAATTGATATCACTAAGTATTTTTGGGCACAGAGTTCAAATATACAGTGCATTGATTGATATCTTTAAAAATTAAAAAGCTATAACTATCAATCCAAAATGGTACCTAAAATATAAATATTTTGTGTAGAGATCAATTTTGGAGAAACTTGGCGTTCACATGTGTGGCTAAACAACCCAGGTATCTCCAAAAAATGTTACAAAACTGGGATAATATCGTGCTCATATCACCCACTGAGAGAACTGGTAGGCCTATTGTCAGGAGTACTTGTGTCCAACTCCTTGGCTGAATGATCAGCGTCAAGGCTTTCGGTTCAGAGGGTCCTGGGTTTTGATTCCCGGCCAGATAGGGAATTTTAATTGCATCTGGTTAATTCTTCTGGCTTGGGGAATGGGTGTTTGTGTTTGTCCCAATACTCTCCTCTTCATAATCAGACAGCCAAATTCACATGTACAACACAGTTCACACCTGTAACCTCACAGGTGTGGGAAAAGTGACAGAAGAATTGTCAGAAATAATCATGTCTGTTATCTGTATCATTTTCACTGTCAGGAGAATCTTGCTGCTCTGAATGCACATTTTGCCTTAAGAATTAATTTTGTGTGGCTCTTTCTAGCCAGGTGCACTCTTTGTAAGGCAGACCCTCCGACAAGGGTGGGCATTGCATTCACTATGAATATGTGACAAGTTATCATCATATAATTGAGTCGTATGCGTGAACAAACGACTATGTTACATTCCCTATACATTTAGAAAAATGGCAATAAAGATGATTGTTGACCGCGGGACATGGGCTACGCGAGACATGGACTACGCGAGAGAATGTAACATAGACTTTTGTTTCGTAAACAACAGGTTAGAAGTGCACGCGCTCACTCATTCGCATATAATGGATGCATACAGAGGAGAATAAATAAACTCATTAATATAAGACTGAACACACTGGAACAATCTCTGGACTAGAATGTGTTCATTACATTGCATTCAGTTTGTGACATTGTTGAGTGCTCGCGCAGGAAACGATGTAACATAGACTTTTGTTCCATTATTTTTCAACTGCATTTCTTTTCACAAGTTCCGGAATACTATAGCCATCTGTTGAGATATGCTCAAACTACCTGCAAATACAGATCCAGGACACATCATAGATGTTTGTCCCGTAAATATCTCAAATGCCACAAAATTGTAACATAGACGTTTGTTCGCGCATACGACTCAATTCATTAATCATACCATTGCAGCTCAAATCATTACTTGGATTAGCTGCAATGTTTGTTTATACACTTTGGCAAAAAGTTTGGCAGATGTATGAGGACAAAAGAACATACCAACAACGTAAAAAGACAAGCTAATTTTGTACTAAAAGAAGTCCTAGAATGTTAACTTTACGATAAATCAGCAATAAGTTAGAAATAGAGCGATGGCAAGCGGTAGATGGCTGAGAAAGTAAGACCTGCACAGCTACATAGTTAAACGTGAATGACCTGAAAACACATACAAGTGAGTTATGTCAAAATTCAACAACAGTAAATTAGAAATATTTCCATGGCAAGTGGCAGATGGCAGAACTACATACGTACATGTGAGCGGCTGAAAACACAAGCACCTTTTGTTAAGATTCATTAACATTTTCTTGTTTGGTTTTCTCCAAATTGGATTATTATTTACAGCAAAAATTAAAAGTTGTTATTCATTCATCATTCTAAGTTCTTTATTCATTGAATATTCTACTAAATAATTTAAGAACAGAAAAAAAGAAAAAATGAGAAAGGTAGTACAATCACCTCCTCACAGTGTTAATCATGTAACACTAACTGTGCACAGTGTCTTCATCCCCGTAAGGAGAATGGGCATCCAGCTAGTTATAAGAGGAATATAATAAAAGAAAATAAGATGGAGGACATAAATATGGAATTGAAATACTTCTCACATGACTTCAAAACTTTTGTGATGACATGTGCGATTAAGTCATTATCAACAAGTATCTGAAATTACTTTTATTGAAGTTGCATTCAACTGATTTTTAGAAGTTCTGACCTGTTTCAGGTATTACTTTTAAAAGTTGTGTATTAAAATGCATTTTCAAAGGTGATCTTTTGTATCCCATCTTATTTTAAGAACTTGAAATCAAACAGTGTATTTTCAATTTTCAACATTTTCAAAATTTTGTTATTTCCTTTAGATGCCCTGATAATTCTTGTATGTGTTAAAAGTTGAAAGTTATGTATTCTGTTTTGTTTTGGTATAAAAGATTGAGATAAGAATAAAAACAAGATATATATATTTTCAATTTATGTTTTTATCGCAGAAAGGGACCTCTGTCGGCAGTTTTCAGACACTTCTTTCTGGAAATGAATTAGCTTAATTTTTATTCATAATAGTGTCAAATATGCATTGCCTACAAGCAAACAATACTTTAAAAGTATAATTTGATAAATCCCAAATTAATCCTTTTATTATGTTTTTTTTTTTTTTTGTGTTGTTCTCAGAACTATAGTAAAATAACTCAGGTCCGTTTCTGAAATAAGCTGTTCATGTATTCTCCAAATGAATGGCAGCAATGCAGCTGTACCCTATAAAGGACATCTAGTTTCCTAACTAGCTACTAGATCATCAAGAACAAACGTATTGATCAACAGAAGTCTTATATGATCTCAAAAATAAGTAGTTAAGTGCACATGTGAAAGATTAACAATTTAAGACCAAAAACTTGTAAACCCCTGTTATAAGAACAGAATAAATAACATTGAAAAGGAACTACCTCTACAGTGTCACTGTCACTTACTTTCCGTCATTTCTAGTATATTCCTTCTAGTTCCACGTGAGAAACAGTATGAGAGAAATATGTTCTGCTGTAATGCAATTCTTTCCATCATCAGTGTGCTTTCAGACCAAGAGGGCTAAGGACTAATTGATTGCTGAAAAGTATGAGTCATTTGAGGAATAAAGTCAAGCAATGAGCATTGAGCCAGACATGAGCTACGGAATGGCTTGGTTTTCAATTAACGTGTTAGGTGATTTTATACAATGTATAGAGAGAATTGTGAAGAATTGTGGTGTTGTGATAAATATTATAGATACTATTATAGTTCTCTGATCATTTAAATAATTGACCTTCAATTTGTGTATTCCAGTGCCAAAGTGTGTGTCAGCTGGAATCATATCCCAAGTTTTTCCCCTCCACGACATCCCAAAATTGCAAAAGCTTCAAAGGACTTGGGTTCGGGCCTTCTTTAAGAGGCAGCCTCTTGGTGAGTGTGTATTCTATACATATAGTACATATATACCTATTTTGTAAGTTATAGCTCAGAATATGAGCAGATCATACTGATAAGTCGCATGCATGCTCAAATGTAGAATCTAGTCTATATTATATCAGTCGGTTATGTTCATACAAAGTACATAGATTTGTTTATGGATACAACTCGTGATGGCATGATTAGGTGCAGAAATGTTTGACATCTCTGTAGATAATATTTAATTGACTTGCAAATGTATAGATGGCTGTTAAGAACACTTGTTGCATTTAGGTACTGTGTAGATTTCCCGCTGCAAATTGAGAAAAAATTTGAATACTGACCTTTATAAATGTATAGATTACCTTCTTTATTTCATCTTTTCTTGAATGTTACAAAATCCATTTAAACATAAACTAGAGTGACCTACCCCAGTTTCACATGGGAGCAGTTTTGAATTTATGCTGATTGACCATATAAGATTTCCTTGTTGACAAAATTTTTTTTACTCCTGATGTATGTACTACACTGTACATTACTTAGTGCAGCATTTTTCCAAGGTCCTTCTGACTGCCTGCCTGTTACCTCACGCCTTGCTCTCCATGCAAAACCATTCCTGTACTTTCATTAAAACGACAATAACTCCTAAACCATATGTGAAATATATGTACTGTAAAGATTATTTTTATCTTATCCCTATGCATCTGGTGGAAGTATTATTACTACCACACTTTGCGTGCCTTTGTGCTGCTGTTATTAATACTGCTAATGTGAACTTTCATATTGTGCTGCCCGATAGCTAATCATGTTATCAACTTGGTTGTTGCCCGGGAGTGTTATTAGTTTTGTAACCTCCTCGTTACACACAAACACAAATGAACAAAATGATACATGATAAATAATAATAATAATAATAATAATAATTAAGGCAGACTAAAAATGTTTAGACGCAATCAAAGATATTAAAAACAAATGCACGTTTGCACAAGGAAACAACAAACAGTAACGATCAGGTTAAGGAACATGACGGCTAAGGAAAGCATAGTGGAAAGTGGCTAGGATCATACTCAGGCGGTGAAAGGTATTGGCAGTGCTGAAGAAGTGAAATCAATGGTGATTCAATTTCAGTATACAGTTTACTTAATAATTTAGATGGAAATAACACGCGAATGTGATCAAACAAAATTACACTGTTAAATCCCTAAATAATTATAACAATAATAACAAAAAATTACCCAGAATGTACAAATTCAGTGACGCTACTTTACATTACTTTAGGAAGGAACATCTCACAGGGTGTTCAAGTTTCATGGCGCAATATTTAAGTCACATTACACTGTAAGAAAGAATATACACAGAAAGAAGGGAAAACTCAACATTTAAAATTATAATCTTAGTACAGAGCACCTTTAGGAGGCATCCTTTGACAAAAACACTTCTGAAAAAGGTGCCTGTCCTAAAAGGGAATATCCTAAGATGAAGCAGATCTATGTGAGACAGTCCTAAGGGGGAAAACTAATGCTTTACATTTACAACCAAAAGGGAAATTGAACATTTTACATTTTAACACAATTTAAGAAAACAAAAGAAAAGGGAACTGTCTCTTAACAAGCATGATGTGACTCGCCAGAAAGGCTAAGTCATTTTAAGAAAAATTTGGCGACTGAAGGAAAAACGGGCAAGCTCCGGCAAAAAAAGAAATTAAACAGAACACTAAATTTGAAGATTACTACCAGAAAGATGAAGAAGCCAAGTGCTTGTTGGAGGGGCCAAAGAGACCCGTCACCTGGAGAAGGCAACCTCTCCCGTCGCCGGTCAGAATTACAAGATGGCTTGGATGCAATCGGCTCTCGCCAAGTGTTCCTCTACCGGAAATGGTGAAATCGTGAAACAACCAATGAGCGTCACTCTTTTTCCTACGTTCGCCAATCACAAATAGTCTTATTATAACCAATGAGGGTCCAGAAAAACAGTTCGTACAAAATACCTCGTGTAGCATCGAGAAATTTCCAAACTGATGCAACCGGAAACTCCTGGAAGCATCCTACCCGATCTGGCACGTGTGCCACCGTATGTCCCATAAGTATTTCATCTTACCTTTAAACGTTTTTAAGACTAATTCTTCACAATAATTAAATAATTTTGAAGTAGTGTCATAACCAAATAATTCTAGATATCTTTACACACAGGAGACATAAAACAAATAAATAAATGATTACATGAATATAAAAATTAATACATGAACATATAAAATTCCTTACAGTCTTCCAAGTCCAAATACATATTTCACAATCACTACAAGTTTATTTTCTACCAGTAGATTTCAGTGTCTTTCATTAATAATTGGTGGTGCTTCCTAGGGTCAGTGGTTCCTAAGCGTGTGCACTCGGCTACTGCTGATGTGACAGACTACTTTTTTCTAGAATATGTTTATAAATTTTTATAATTATATAGCAAAAACACAGAGCTGTGATTATTTTCCTGAGAGTCTGGATTATGCTGGCATATGAGAGTGACTCCATTTTAAATAGTCCATGCACTTAGATTACTTGAGGTAAATAAACATGTTGATAAAGATTGTGTGATTAACAGGGCTCAAATTTCTATGACCTAAAATCTCATGAAATATGCATTCATTTATGGCCGTAAAAGTACCTAAATTAGACCTAAAAGCCTGAAAATATGAGTCATAAGTTATCATTTACATAGTGGTCCGTATTGAAGATATTCAACAATTCAGATGAAGAAAGAGTTCCACCTATTAAATACACATTTATTATAGTAAAAGCTCATTTTATCGTAAGATAAATAGTGCAAAAATGATTATCTATTTGATGCTGTTACCATATGGTACCCCTTGTTCTAGGGCAGTTATCCCTTGTGGATTCTCTCTCTCTAGGTTAAAATGCCATGGTACTAGTTTAGACTTTTCTTGAAGTCATCGTCAGCCATAAATCTTAACCCATTTAACTGTGTGTCTGCCGTCTTGTTAGTGAAATAGAAACAGGGGCCAACCCTGTTGTGTTCCTACTTGGCTGTAGTCTCCAATTCTGGAAATACATTGTCAGTATGTGCATATCCGTGGTTAAGATGTGACCTCAGCAGACTTCGTATCAGTATTTTGATTGGCAACTGCTAAGTCATCGTCATAAGCAAATTTTCAAGAGACATTTGGAGGAAGGTCAGATGTATATAAATTAAACAGTTGGAAGGACTTTTTGCTCATATTTGAACAGATCCCAAAGAAATGCAAGAATGTTCTGATTCACCTCTTTCACAAAAAAAAGGTGATAAAACGGATCTCAGTAATTACAGAGGCATCTTGCTTCTTTCCATTGCTTGCAATATACTGTTGTATGATATGAATACCATGTTGATCCTTATTGAAAGTTGTACTCTTAATAGAGTGAAATGGGTCAACCTATTCAATGCAAGGCTAATGTTAATGTGACTATATTCTCCCAATAGTCAGCTACATTATCATTCCAACATTAACATCACTATAGTACTAGTTTCAGCCACTTGGACCACCATCAGCTATATACATTTAAAAATAGGCACAATACATATCAAAATACACAAAAACATATAAAAATAAAGAACCCACATTAAAATGAGTCTGTAGTAAAAGGCTTGATGGCACCAAGTTCATACATCACATAATGTAGTATGGCAAAAATGTTTGAATAGTAAAATGTTGTGTTGTAAAATATATTCTTAATCCTGTTTAGCCTTATGATAAATGGTGTACTTGACAAGCTTCTCAGACTGAGCTAAGGAGAACATCTGCGAATGTTACTGTGAGATGTGTGGCCCGATTCTGTCGATATGGATCGGTAATGAATAAATGTAGAAATAAAGAATTATAATGGGACAAAAAGCCTTATAAATATGTACTGTATATACATACATACACCATCATTATAGACCATTGTGCCTTTCAGCGTTCAGTCTGCAAGCCTTTGTGAATTTATTAAATGTTGCCACAATCCTCTATTTGCAAGTAATGCTGTGGCCTCATTTAGTTCTATACCTCTTATCTTTAAATCGTTAGAAACTGAGTCTAATCATCGTCGTCTTGGTCTACCTCTACTTCTCACACCCTCCATAACAGAGTCCATTATTCTCCTGGGTAACCTATCCTCCTCCGTTCGCCTAACATGACCCCACCACCGAAGCCAGTTTATGTGTATAGCTTCATCCATCGAGTTAATTCCTAACTTAGCCTTTATCTCCTCGTTCCAAGTACCCTCCTTCCATTGTTCCCACCTGTTTGTACCAGGAATCATTCTCGCTCCTTTCATGTCTGTTATTTCTAACTTATGAATTAGATATACTGAGTCCACCCTGCTTTCGCTCCCGTAAAGCAAAGTTGGTTTGAAAACAGACCGATGTAAAGATAATTTCGTTTGGGAGCTGTCTTCCTTCTTACAGAATACTGTTGATCGCAACTCCGAGATCGCTGCATTAGCTTTACTGCACCTTGATTCAATCTCGCTTACTATATTACCATCCTGGGAGAATACACATTCTAAATACTTGAAATGATCTACCTGTTCCAGCTTTGTATCACCAGTCTCACATTCAGTTCTCTTGGATTTCTTACCTGCTGACATAGTCTTCGAAAGGCTAATTTCCATACCATACTTATTGCACCTATTTTCAGGTTCCAAGATATTAGACTGCAGGCTTTTGGCACAATCTACCAATAAGACCAAGTCATCAGTATAGGCCGGATTGCTTACTATATTTCCTCCTAACTGAATCCTTCCCTGCCACTTTATACCTTTCAGCAGATGATCCATGTAAATTACAAACAACAAAGGTGAAAGATTACAGCCTTGTCTAACCCCTGTAAGTATCCCAAACCAAGAACTCATTCTACCATCAATGAGATACCTTGATAGTTGTTTGTAATCCTTCCTGTTTCCTTGCTTATAGATAGGTGCAATTTCTGCTTTTGTCCAATCTGAAGGTACCTTACCAACACTCCATGCTAATTTTATTACTGTATGAAGCCATTTCATCCCTGCCTTCCCACTATACTTCACCATTTCAGGTCTAATTTCATCTGCTCCTACTGCTTTATGACAGTGGAGTTTATTTACCACCTTTACCACTTCCTCAAGCATAATTTCACCAACATCTTTTGTTCCTCCCCACAAGCTCGGTTGTTTGCGATACCACCAGGAAGATTTCCTTTTACGCTGAGAAGATTTTCGAACTATTCTGTCCACCTGTCCAGTGATTCCCTGGGATCTACATATTATGAGTTCACCTGAATTACCCAAAACACTCTTCATTTCTTTTTTCCCTCCATTCCTAAGATTCTTTATTACTGTCCGGAAAGGTTTCCTTGCTGCTTAACCTAGCCTTTCCAGGTTATTACCAAATTTTTTTTTTTTTTTTTTTTGCTAGGGGCTTTACGTCGCACCGACACAGATAGGTCACCAAAATTTTGCCATGACTTCTTTTTGGATTCAACAACTATTTGTTTTGCTTTGTTTCTTTCATCTACGTACAATTCCCTGTCTGCATCAGCCCTTGTTTGGAGCCATTTCTGATATGCCTTCTTTTTATGTTTACAAGTTGCTCTCGCTTCTTCATTCCACCAAGATGTTTGCTTTTTCCCATCTTTACACACAGTTGTTCCTAGGCATTTCTTTGCTGTTTCTACTACAGCATCCCTGTAGGCCACCCATTCTCTTTCTATATCCTGAACCTGCTTACTGTTCACTGTTCGGAACTTCCCACTAATATTATCCATGTACTTCTGTCTGGTTTCCTAGTCCTGGAGATTTTCTATCCTTATTCATTTGCTGACAGATTTCACTTTCTCTATCGTAGCCTAGAGATACTTAGTTCACTACAGACCATATCGTGATCTGTTTCATCGAAAAATGCCCGAAAAACCTGTACACTCCTAACAGATTTCCTAAATTTGAAGTCGATTAAGATATAGTCTATTATGGATCTGGTACCCCTACCCTCCCATTTGTAGCAGTGAATAGCCTTATGCTTGAAGAATGTATTCGTAACTGCTAAACCCATACTAGCACAGAAGTCCAGCAGACATTTCCCATTCCTATCAGCTTCCATATCTTCCCCACATTTACCAATCACCCTTTCGTATCCTTCAGTTCTATTTCCAACTCTTGCATTGAAATCGCCCATTAGCACTATCCTATTCTTGCTGTTGATCCTGACTACGATGTCACTCAATGCTGCATAAAACTTATCAACTTCATTCTCGTCTGCATCGTCACATGGTGAATACACTGAGGTAATTCTCGTCCTAGTTCCTCCAATTGCCAAATATATCCACATCATTCGCTCGTTTACATGCCTAACAGAAACTATGTTGTGTGCAATAGTATTCCTGATGAACAGCCCTACCCCAGACTCTGCCCTTCCCTTTATAACACTCGTCAAGTACAGTTTATAATTTCCTTTCTCTTCCTTGTTATCTCCCCTTACCCAAATATCACTTGCTTCTAGCACATCCAGATGCATCCTCTCTGCTGACCCAGTCATTTTTACTCTCTTTCTTCCATAAGCCCCATTAATATTGATAGCTCCTCATCAAATTCCATTTCGTTCGCCAAGTTGTTTCCAAGAAGTCCCTCGCCTGTCAAATGGGAGTGGGACTCTGTTACTCCCAGAGGTCCGAGGCTTGCTTAAAATGTTCTGAGCTCGGTAAATTCATGAAGCATAATGCTACCGTACTTACACATAGTCCAAGTGAAGATTTCTCTAACGAGTTAGGGATCACTTGTGGATTGTATAGCCCTTCCCGCCTGAGCACAAGGAGAGCCAAGACTCAGAATATGTCTGAGATTCCCATTCCGTAGCAACTGGTATCCCGATTCTCAGGACCACTTACTAGGCCACTCTGCCATTGCTCATGGTTCACAAACTAGAACGTTACAGTAACCCACACGTTACAGTAACCCACACCATGAATTTCCTATCCTCTCCATCATTTTAACTCATACTTATCTCTATAGTATGGAATTGTGGGTTAATCGGTTGCACACTTTTCTTTATGAAGATATACTGGTTGGTTTCCAGAAGCCTTATTTTTAATAATAGTGTCAATTATAAATCCATTAGTCAGGCCTTTTGGAATGGATGTCATATCTATCCGCTTCAGCGTTCGTTGGAGCCTATGTACTTCCTGGTTCATTTTGTGTTAATGGCATCAGCGATCATGGTTTTGATACCGTGATGACAAGTATTTCTAAGAGCTTCATAGTGTTTGCAGGCATCCAAGACGTGCAAAGGCTTCTGTTTCACTGTGGCAACAGTGGTTTCCGGTTTTGGACCTGTCTGGTTACGTCAGGACTCTGTAGACATGAGCAGTGAATTTGAGTGATCCCTTTGTTCTCTGCTAGATAATCACTAAGGATTTGTTACCCATCTGTTGGTGACCATATGTTCTTTGAACTTTCATATTCTCTCAGGCACAGGCCTTTGTTTCAACTGCTGGGTACTTACAAGCTCTGGATTGAGCTGCATGCTAGATACACCTAATTTGTGCATATGTCCATCTGTTTAAGCACTGACGTTACATGTGTCACCTGCATGAATATTTTTATAGCTAATAAGGACACGGTGTACATAAATGTTTTGGAGTTAAGCTTTCCAGGTAGCTCTGGAGAGTCTAAGCCCTTTGTATTTCTGTGGATATCAGTTGGTAGTTTTAATATTTCTTTCAGGATAATCGTAATTAATACATCAACACCTGAGATAAATTTTGCTGGTAGACTTTGCAATGGTGCTTTTTGAAGAGGAAAGGCAAGGGTTGGGCGGATTAACAAGGATAATACAGAACACTACAGTTATGTTTGGCAGTTGAGGTGCAATTGAATAACCAAAGTCTTAAACAACATTCTGAAGAAAAATTCCTTGGAGGATGTGATCAATAGAGATATTGTAGGAAATGGTGAACCTTGCATTTACAATTCACTACCCAGCATGATTTTTGCGCCAAAGCATCTTATACGTGATTTTAACTAAATAAGGTCTCCTGATTTCAGAAATGTCATTGGTTCTATTGTATCACATCTAGTTTTCTTGTTACTTGTCATTTACTGTCTGAAAATGTATCATTGCAGCACAGTGCTGCTTTCTGATAACAGCGAATCAGCTTTTGTTAGAGTGGCCTTGGTTTGCTTTGTTAATGTTGCGTACATTTGTCAATCCAAACCTCCTCCACTGACTATGTCCCCTCCATTGAATTAGTC
This sequence comes from Anabrus simplex, assembly GCF_040414725.1. NCBI lineage: Eukaryota > Metazoa > Arthropoda > Insecta > Orthoptera > Tettigoniidae > Anabrus > Anabrus simplex. The sequence goes on along the minus strand of NC_090269.1, from coordinate 365,014,872 downwards.
ATATAACAGAGTCTATTTTTAGCTCGTGGTAGCGGCAATGCGGTGAAGCCAGTCGGTTGCGTCGTGAATGTGGCAGAAGTCTGAACTTTTTATACTGTGTTGTTGTGTTGCGAAAATGGCAAGTGTGTCAGGAATTAGAAGAAGTTGTGTGAATAAGCCAGACTCATTCTGTTACATGTATAGGTGTTATATTATGAAGGGACAGAGTAGGCCAATAACTGCATCAGTGAAATGTTTATATTATGCATATTTTAAGGTAAAATTAGGAGACTTGAACAAGTCGTAAGTTCCCCGCGTAATTTGTAAAACGTGCCTTGAAAACCTACGACAGTGGAGCATTGGGAAATGTAAGGCTCTTCTATTTGGGTTGGGAATGGTTTGGCGTGAGCCCCAGGATCATACCAGGGACTGTTACTTTTGCTTGTGTAAAGTAGCAGGATTCAATAAGAGAAACAAGGACAGTATTGTGAACCCGAATTTAAAGTCGGCGATGAGACCTGTTCCTCATGGACCGGAAATTCCAGTTTACCTGACTCTGACGGTTCCTCAAATTCTGATAACGAGCAAGTTGATATGGATTTTTCACCTGCCGCAGATGCAGTAAGTCCACAATTGTTTAAACAGTCGGAGTTGAGTGGTCTGATACGAGAACTTGGTCTCACAAAGGAAAAGAGTGAACTGCTAGGGTTATGATTGAAAGAAAAAACCTTCTTGTGCCTGGAACTACCTTTTCTTGATATAGACATAGAGATAAGGAGTTCAGGAAGTATTTCAAGAAGGAAGAGATGATCTGACCTACGGCTGTGACATTCCAGGATTGATAGAACAGCTAGGGAGGAATTACAATCCTGAAGAATGGAGATTGATTGTGGATTCCTCTAAGAGGTACTTAAAGGCTATACTACTACATAACGGAAACATTCTAGCTTCGATTCCTGTAGCACATTCCGTTTCACTAAAAGAAAATTATATCACAGTGCAAACTGTTTTAGATTAAAATCAAATATCTTGAGCATCAGTGGGATGTGTGTAGTGACTTGAAGGTGTGTGGTGTTCTATTAGGACAACAAGCAGGCTCAACTAAATTTCCTTCTTATTTATGTGAATGGGACAGCAGAGCTAGGGTCAAACACTGGTCTACACCTTCCTGGCCCAAGAGACAAGTTTTGACACCGGGTGTGAAAAATGTTACAAATGCTGCCTTAGTTGAACCACAAAAATTTATTTTCCCACCGCTACACATCAAACTGGGAATCATGAAGCATTTTGTTACGGCTTGGGACAAAAGTAGCCCGTGTTTTGAGTACATTGCAAATTTCCAGATGTATCTGATGCTAAAGTCAAGGAAGGCATTTTTAATGGACCATAAATTAGAAAGCTTCTGAAAGACAGATACTTTGAACAGACAATGAATGCCGTGGAACTTGCTGCATGGAATTTAATAAGAGACATCATAACGAAGTTCCTAGGAATTGTAAAGGATGAACAATACGAAACAATAGTGAAAATGATGTTGGGTGATATGAATGAGTTGGGGTGTAGAATGAGTCTGAACCTGCACTTCCTTCATTCTCATGTCGATCATTTTCCAGAAAATCTTGGGGCTATTAATGTAGAGATGGGAGAGAGGTTCCACCAGGACATCAAGGAGGCAGAAGGAAGATCCCAGGGGAGGTGGGATGAACCAGTGATGGCCAACTACTTTAGGTGTTTGAAAAGAGAAGACAAACTTGATGCTTCAGATGCTGGGCAGCCAAGTGTTCATTCCAAGAGGACATCTAGGACTGTCAAAGTTTATTTTGTTCACATTTATGAATTCATGACTGTATAAATATTCATTTATGAAGTTACATTGTTTGCTTATAAATCACATTTAATTGTCAACATAAATTGATTTCATTGCCTCAGAGTTGTTTGTTTATGTGTTTTTGTGTAAATCAGTATTATATTACAATGAATCCTAAATATTTTATTGTAATTTTATACTCAATAATTATTCATTTTATATAATAATTCAAGACAATATTCAACTATTTCAAAAAATATATTATTATTATTATTATTATTATTATTATTATTATTATTATTATTATTATTATTATTATTAACTTTATTGGCCACATTGGACCACTTGAGTCTTCCATGTACACTTTTTCTTTGAAGGTTGTACTGTTTGATTCTTCTTATCTGCCCAGTACTTCTTTATTCGTTCTGATCGCAGTATTCCTAATTCATCTGAAATCTGTACAGGCCTTCTGTGCATCAAAATATATAATATATTAATACAAAACATTATAAATATTTACAAAATTATCAACATTTTTCAGTACTTTTTATATGCAATATTCCAGTCCGTCTCTTATTTTGATATACCTATTTCGAGAAAACGTGACATGATACGTAGAAACGGACAACGGATTCGTGTTCAGCGACCCAAAATTAGTTAAGATCACCTATCACATCTCTTGCTGCAAAAAAATGTTTGAAAATGCTGGGTTGTGTTATTGGTTTGTTTTTTGTAAACAGATGGCAATAAACAGAGAGGGATGACCAGCGAACATTATGCTAGGAAACCATCCACTAGAAAGTGTGGAAAGCTTTAGATACCTCGACAGTGTAATATCCCAAGATACACTAGCCACAAAGGAGGTGGCAAATAGAAAGCAGAAGAGCTCTCACTTTTACCAACGAGTACGAACACTCCTCAAGGATCTCAAAGTACCAACAAAATCAAAGCTAGTGATGTTAAATCAGTACTTCATACCAATCTTAACCTATGGTATTGAAACCTGCAACCCTCACTAAGAAAGACTCATCAAGGTTGCAGGCATCTGAGATGAAGTTCCTTAGGTCCACAATTCAAAAAACTAAACTGGACAAGTTAAGGAATGATGTAGTTAGGAAGGAAGCTGGGATTGTTACATCATTGTTAGATCAGGTCAGCATGTCCAGACTGAGATGGTTTTGGCATGTAAGGAGGGTGGAGCCAACAAGGAGAGCATATATTAACTTGGAGAGACATGTGGCAGGGAAACGGATGGTGGGAAGACCAAGAACCCACTGGATGGACATCATAAAGATGGATATTGCAGATCAGGGAAGGACACTGGAAGACGTCATTAACAACAGAACGTATCTCAATAAGACAATACCCCGGAAACTGGAACTGTAAAGTGAAGATTATGACGATTTTTGTTGGTTACTCTGTATTTATGTTATTTTTTCATGTTGCATCTCCATTATGATGGTGAGTAGTCTTGTAGATAAATGTAGAAAAGATAGAATCTTATGTGTTTTTCTTTTATGTCATCAAACACTTTTACAGTATCCAAGAACACCAAAACATTATTCTTCTCAGATTTGACTGTATAAATACTTTTTAGGATAAGGGTATTAATTTGATTGACAGTAGAAGAGATGAACTTGGGTTGATATTCACATAAATCCACGAATAGGCCTAATGATTGTAAATATTTTTAAGAATATATACTACATTCAAAGGACATAATAGATTGTACTATGTCTCCAGTCTGATAGGTCAGTGGTATCACCTCCAAAGAAACAGGTACTCCAGCTCATCATTTGTGGTATAAAATTATATATTATTATACTGTTACAAATTACAGTAGGTATATCTTGTTATAACTTTCAGTAAGATAATTGATTTCTACCTTGTAGTCATTTCATTTGTAGTTAGCGTTTCTACCTGAATATTCGTGCATTAGTGAACTCAGTGCTGCTTATCCTTGTTAGTCTGTTTAAAAAGTTTAAATATAGCAAGAAATAGGATGGGAAGGACAGAGGGTTGTGGTGAATAGGAGGAAATGATAAAAGAAAATTACTGATCTGTAAGTAAAGTTAACTGTCGGTGACAATCTAGAGTGTGGTTAATATAATGCTGGTGGGAAACCTGTTTATATGTGAAAAACTGTATAAGTTTAGTGTTTTAATAAGTCATTGAGAAAGAAACTTTGCTTTTAGTCTCTTCATGAGCATTCAGATGAAAGTTAGGTTATAGATTTAGTTTTGTCTTGCATCTACAGGAAATAGAATTTTTTTTTAGATCTTGGGGATTAGAGTTGTTCATACATATTTCTAACTTGAAATTAGTTATCTTAATGATGACTGCTGCTGAATATGCTTTCATTCATGCATGTACATGAATCATTTTGAACTGAAGATAATACATTCCCATTTTAAAATTGTTGGTATGGAACACTAATGGGTACCACACACGGAATGTGTTCTATTCATGTTTTATGTTGTTATGATAAACAGTTAGAATTATCTTAATTCAGTTGGAGGAGTAGTATTGCACTATGTTAACTACCGACTTTATATAGGTGTGTTAATGTTGATATCCTTTCCTAGAAGTGGTGTGTTGTATCTTTCTTGTTGTAGATGCAATCTGTGATTACTTTGGTGTGAAGATAACCATGTATTTTGCGTGGCTGGGTCACTACACTACTGCTCTCATTGTTCCAGCTGTTGTTGGGTTTGTGTATTGGGTAATGTATCTCACCCCTTTCTAACCTTTAACTGCATGTTTTACTCAAGACCTTTCAATTCTCCCTTTTTTCTCTAAACATTTGTAATCATTTTTTGTAGATACTTTTTTGGTGCATGTTTTTAGATCAAATACATTTTGTACAGATTTTAGTATGAATGTAGCATGTATATAAACATTGGTCATTAGTTTTTACCTAGTTAAATACAGTAATTAACTATGATTTATTCTCTGTAATATTGTTTTCCTGAATATATGAACTTCAAATTCAAACATAGATTGTGTCAAAGTGATATTTCGAATATAACCCAACCTGAAGGAGTATTTGACTGTATCCATTCCCTGTCAAAATTTCTCATTTTTCTGTTGAACTATTACCAGGATTGAACCTGAACTATTATAGATATCAAGAAGCAGTAATAGCATGAGTGATGGAAAATCATATGTATTTTAAAGTTCATTCTGGAATTTCTCATGTAATTATTTCAACAAGATCAAAAATTTTACTGACTGCTCATAGCACGATGGTTAGGTAGCATCAGTGCACATCTCCAGTTTACAGAATATAATATTCCACATCTTTTCCAGTGAACTTTCGAGTTAATTCTTTCAATAGTTTGTATTCGAAAACTTTTACTGTTCTGCATAGACTAAAGGTGCATAATATTTTATGATGTAGGTATTCTGGACTATCCTGTAGCATATAATTAGATAGTTGAAACTGTACAATGAGAATTTGTTTTGTTGTTTCCTTTCATCACAAAAACTATTTGAAAAGATGGTATAATATTCTTCCAACCAAGTGATAAGATAATGAAATATATTTTACCCAATGACAAAGTTGTATTACAGAAACCATTATGAGATTTTAAAAAAAGTTTCAGTAGGAGAGAAATTGTTAGTAATAAAGCTAATGATGAAGAAGTGATTCTATGTCTGTGAGATTTGTTTCCACTTTCACAAACTTCAACTATTCATTAAATATGGAAATGTGTAGCAGTCTGTAGAGATCACTTGCTTTAGCTGTTGTAAATGTGCAAACATTTCAGCTTACCTTCAGTGAAGAATTCTACTGGGGAGCCCCATCAAGATTCCTGTCCGTATTTAACATCATTGGTGTGGTTCCCAGGGATCATTGAATTTCCATTTGTAATCAGTTCTTCCTGAGAGATTACAAAGTAAACATCATAAATTAATTGCTGTTTGGTCATCATGTTTAGATCCTGATCTTATTGATAAACATAAAGATTTCATATGATTTCCATTTAATAAGAGCTTTTATCTCTTTATTATTTTTTTCCTTTTTAATTTGCTGCCTAGTATTTTGGAAGATTATTGAAATATTAACTGAAAAAAACCTAAGTATTTATATTAACTCAAGCTAGGAAACACTGAAAGTTTTGGCTTCTAAATTAACCAACCACATAATGACAGTTTTCAGAAGATTTCAAAGATTATTATCTAGGTATTTTATAACAGAGTTTGCGTATTTTGATAAACAATGACACAAAATTGTTTAGATTCTCCTTGAAGATGTGATTTACCTTCATAGTCCTAGTATTTATTTTTATGTACTGCAGCAGTGATGGAATTCTGGTTTCAAAAGTTGGATGAAAGAACTCGGATGCCAATTTTCTTCTGTCTGCTATATTTTCTGAACTGTCCTTCTTACTAAAGGTATTACACATGTTCCTCTACAAACTCACTTCCTAAAAGACCAGTCTCCTAGTACAAAGTATTTAGAAACATTTTAAATCTGTTACAGTACTGTAATGATCTGCAATCTGATCATCAGTTCTGTGAACAGAAATCAAAATCATCTCCACAGATACTGAAATTCTGTCTTTTTATCCTGACTATTTATCGGGAATACTTCCTATGATTTACCATGTAGCGGATGGTACAAGGGCAACCAGGTTCACAAACTAGTATAAAGAGTTTGCTTCTGGCAAAAAACTCAAAAGCCCTGACCAGATCAGTGAATGCAGTGAAGAGTGGTTTCTGCTGCTCGCAGCACTTCTTGTGCAGCTGGCATAGTAAGAATGTCGTGTCTATGGTAGATCGGCCAGCTGTAAAAGTGCACTGTTACTCCAGAGGGACACAGGAGGAAATATTTTGTTGGCACTCATGTTCTTGTGGCATATCTAAACAATGCTGGAAAGATGCACTTAATGTTTGTGCAAAGGCTTTCTTACAATATTCAGAAGTGAGATGCCATGGTAGTTGTTACAACCACTTTGGTCACTTTTCCACTTGTTAAGTGTGATAATTTTGACATAGTACACATCATGAGGAACATAACCCTCTTCCCAAGAGAAGCAGAAGAGCAGGTGCAGATGCTGTAGTAGTGTATATTTTATGCTCTTCAATACTCGGGAAGGAATGAAGATATGCCTCGTCATCTGGAACCTTCTTGAAATGAAATGGCGTATGGCTTTTAGTGCCGAGAATGTCCGAGGACATGTTCGGCTCGCCAGATGCAGGTCTTTTGATTTGACCCCCGTAGGCGACCTGCATGTTGTGATGAGGATGAAATAATGATGAAGATGAAGACGACACATACGCCCAACCCCCTTGCCAGCAAAATTAACCAATGATGGTTAAAATTCCTGACCCTGCCGGGAATCGAACTCGGGAACCCTGTGACCAAAGGCCAGCACGCTAACCATTTAGCCATGGAGCCGGAGGGAACCTTCGTGCATGAAAGGGAGTCCTTGGCTCAGCTGAGCTCTTCCATTGACTCCAGGATATCTAGCTTCTTAGTAATTGACTTCTGTGGGATGGCATCAAGGGTATTTCTGGAGTACGGCTTATGGAACATAGGATTCCATCTGTTTGCCTTAATTTACGTTCTTCTTCTTCTTCTTCTTCTTCTTCTTCTTCTACTACTACTTCTTCTTCTTCTTCTTCTTCTCCTCCTCCTCCTCCTCTTCACCCCACATTGGCTCAGTGTCTACTATTTTAATTTATTTATTTATTTGTTTATTTATTTATAATATAAAGTAAGCAAATGTATATAAAATGATATCGTTTTTCATTTTTCTTTGCTATAGTCCATGAAGGACTTTGTTCTTTTTGGGCAACTTGTGAAGTGACATCATTCGCAGTGAATATTGCATTGTTTGCGTAAGCATTTTGAACAAGGTTCGTGGAAGCTAGGAATTGTGCACATCTTTTGATGATATCCATAAATTGCTAGCCGAGCTAGGGCACTCCGTATGTTGTTGTTTGGTTTGGCCCAGTTACTGTTTATCGTTGTGTCAGTAGAGTAAAATTTTCTGACTTCTTTCTCCATCTCTGCCTGAAGAGTTCCATTTCATCGGGGTGAAGGACAGGTGTCTGTTCAGTCGGAGGTCTTCTGTTAGGAATGTTTTTCTTTTTAACTCATAGACGTGTCTCAAAGGCGAGCGGTATGACACTACAAGGGTCTTTTTTCAAGAACATTCTAGAAATTTGAGATTAGATACTGCTAGATGTTCCCAGATTATTTGTATACCATATACGAGCACTGGTTCTATTTTTGTTCAGAAATGTTTCACGGCTGTTTTGAGGCTGAGTTTAGTGAAGTTTTTGATTTCATATATCCTTTTGATAGCAGCCCTTTTTCTCATGTGGATTCGAAATGATATCCATGGGTTGAAGGTTTATTCCCAAGTATCTGAACGAGTTTACAATTTACTTTTTTTTTTTTTAAATCCTGTCCTCAGCTGTGATTCTCTCACTTCACCTGAATATCATCATAACAGTTTTTTTCTTTGTATTCATTTATATTCTGTTCTCCTCTGCCCATAACTGTAGACTATTTTATAACCTTGTGTAGGTCTTTTTTGTTAGTTGATAACAGGGCCAAGTTGTCTGCATATACATACAAGGTGATAACCGTGCCTTTACTAATTATCCTTGTGATGTCAGCTAATCAGTGGTGGTGATGAAGTTACTCTGCCAGCAATTTCTTTGTAATTATAAGCTAGAATGTTGTTGATTGTGACAGTCAGTGGGTTATTTGCTCCAATAATTTGTCCTAGTTTGGCTATTAGTAGTTGTCTGCTTAATTTTGGATCACCACTTGCACTGTTATGTGTGTCCTCAGGGTGAGGACCTGTTATTTTCAAGTCAGCATTCAGCATATCTTTCCAGGTTTGTTTTAGTCTGCCATGAGATCAACGGTCATCATTTTGTAGGTGGTAAGTAACATTGATGACAGTGTTCTCTTAACCGTGGACTACACGTCTGAACCGCTATAGTCTTCTCTCCCGCATCTCCCATCATATTACGTCATTGGGTACATGATTGAGAAGGGTTACCCTTAGTGTCCAATAGACATTGCACAAGACCGATCTGACTTCTTTCAGTTGTAGCCAGGTGAAGTTAACTCTCACTCACACATAACAATCAATGCCACCATTGCTTTGTGGGTGGGATCAAAGATACCAGAAGCAAGTTGTATTTTTCAAATTGTTGCTGTTTATTTTGATAGAGCCTACGCTGGAAATGGTTTCCAGATACTCTGCTTTTTTGAGCTTTAGAGAGAGACGTAACCAACCGAGATTATCACATCAGACCTGGACTTGTTGTTGCATCTCTTCGTATGAACTCCTACTTTTGTGGGAAGCTTCCTGATGTTCCAGAAGGTTATCACACTCTGCTGCAGGTATTGATGTATAACATCTGAATCCAGTTTACAAGCAGCTGATGGATTCCATGGTCATGTAGCACATACCAGATCAGCCCGTGGGGCACCCTGTCAAATGCTTTCTCCAGATCGAGGAAGGTTATGTGCAGTGTGTGTGGTTTTTTAATTATTTTTTTTACTTCTAGAAGAATAAAGCTCTTTTCTTTTTATTTGTTTCTATGTAGAGTTGCAGAAAATAAGTTCTAGCATGGAAATAGTGTTCCCAAACCCCATGTCCCCATAACACATTTTCTTTGGCCTTACCTTATTGTTACACCCTGTATATGCTCTTTCTCAACTCAAAGAGAAGTAAATACAGTAAAACTTGCTCAGAGCGGAATTGCAAGGGACCGAATTATTTTTCCGAATTAGACAGTTTTCCGCATTACACAAAACATCGGAATGTTTTGCCTTAAAACAGTAAAGAGTAATTTTTAAAATTCTTAGAACTTACTTGTGTCTGACTACTAATTACGCTCGGTTATTCAGATTGATATACGTAGTACTGTAGTACACTGATTTGTTAATTGTTATTACTGTGCTTTATTATTACTTGCAGAATGATACATGATATTTCATTTTGACACTCTCACAACACTTGATATATGCTCCTTGAACTTATTTCCATCACAAAACTCTATACAGTACTTCACAACACGAAGCTTTCTTCCACAGATGAAACAAAGAAACTTGATTCCTCTTCTTTCTAATCGTGTCTTTCTGAATGCAGTCCTGAGCTCATTACATTAGTTCAAGAAGACTGGACGAGTTAGATGTAATGATAGTTTGCTTTACGTCATGAAACACTGTGGGCCTGTTCGTTGGTTCGAATCTTGTTTTGATCTTCATCTTCTTGCTCGTCTCCATCTTCCGTCGCATCTTCTTTCTCAGCCTTCCCTACTGCTAGAAGCTGATTCGAAAATGTGGTGTGTAGTAAGTCGTTCATCATTTCGAATGAAGTTGTCTGGGTCTCAGGAAACATGTCTTGCTTGACACAAGTTGGATATTGCCAATGCATTTTCAAGCACTTCTTTCGTTCCACCACCCGTATTATCACTCCCTCCAAACACATCCGTCAGTTTGTCCAAACAATGTCATTAATCATACCAGCACCAGAAAAGCACAAATATTTTACGTAGGACTTCATCAGTTCCTAATATTTTCCACATTGTACAAGTAGATTTTAAAGAATTCTTTCATTTTTTGTTACTGTTTCCACGTTGAGGAGATTTTGCATTATACAAAAGAAAGAATATTATAACGCCGTCAGCTTGGCCGGGACCGAGAAAATATTCCATAGTGGACAAGTTTCCGCTTTATTCAAGTGCCGCTTGTAGCACCTGTTGGGTGGCCTACTCTAATAATAAAAATCATAATAAAACCAATAATAATAATAAAAATGAATAAGAAAAATAATAATAATAATATGAATGGGGAAAAATAGGAAAATATCAATGTACCAGCGTTTCACATCTAAGCTTTGGAAATAAGGCGGTTAACTTATCAAACACGCAAAATCTAACCATACGCACAGTAATCGTAACTTACGGGCCTAACAACGACAACTGCGGAAAGTATTGTGGAACGTGTTGGGAACCCTATTAAGGTCCACAGGAAGGTATGATGTTATGGGGAAGAAGAGTTTCATAATAATCACCCTTTAGCTTAAATATATTAAAATTAACAAAAGATACAAAATCAAATAAACCAAAACAAAGACATCATCAAGATACTTAAGTAAATTTGTAAAGCATGAGATTTAGCATAGTTAGTTGTAGAATTACAGTAAGTTGCCAATATCAAGGTGCAGGTGACTGCCTGTCGAAAAGATAATCATTCAGAAAAGCTAAATTAGTGAATATGGGAATCCAGAGTAAATTCCGACATGTTGAATTTAAATCATTGAAAGTTGCATTAAACGAGAAAATACTGAAACACTAGAAAGAAAATCAAACATAATAGAAAAAGCATAGAAATAGCACTTACCAAGATAGGCTGGGGACCTCTGGAGGGATAGCCCTCTTGCGCAGGCGCTCACGAGGATGGTCAGATGGATAAGATGCGGACAACATGCATCACACACGCAAAGCCGGCAGAAGGCCAGAAATGGACAGATCACAAGTAACCAGTAGGACACCAAATTTCTCTAGATTCCCGTTTTCGCCAATTAGAAAGATCGTTATTCTGACCAATCCAATTGCATGACCATATATGGCCAGTTCAAGAGTGTTGGGTTTATGAAACACAGCGATTTCACAATCGAAAATTTACACGTGTGGTATAGGTTACCTCAAAAATAAAGACCCTTTTAAATTTTTCAAACCCACTTCAAAATTACAATACTTGATATACAGAATATAAAATGATAATACAATTTACTTCAGTAATTCTTCTTCTTCATACCATAATTAAGAAAAACTTTCAATATGTTCTTCAAATAAACTTTTTCTAATTCACATAAATTCTTCAGTCTTTAAATGTTTCTTTTTTTTTTTTACCCAAAATGAGGATAATACCAAAATTAAACAATATCACACGACAAGGACTTCTGCTGCTTCACCGATCTGTGTACACTGCTGTTTAACAATGGACACATTCCCCCCCCCCCCCCTTTAAACTCGTGCTACACTCAAAACAGGTACATTTTAACCCGATGAGTGCTACGCCCGCCTATAGACGGTGCGCAAGAATTTTAATTTTTTTGAGTTTGCTGGTTCACTTTCGAGTGCGAATTTCATCGCTGACATGTTCTGCCATCTGTTGGGCATTATGTAGAACTAATTGATCAGAGATTATAGCTTTGCGAAGTAACTTACATAGATTTTTGTAGACATCTGTGGAGTTCATCTGTGATGTAAACAACCATGGCAGAACAACAATCTATTTGATCTTGCTGCGATGTTATTTCGGACCACAGAATCTTTCAGTTATTATCCACAGTGGAAAGTGATGATGAAGATCATTTTAATGAATTGTTAAGTGATTTTGAAAGTGAGAGTGACAGAGAGAGTACCAAAAATATTGTATGTGAGAGAAAAACAGAGCCTCCTTCTAAACGAAAGAAGAAAAACACAGTGAGTAAAAAAGCTATTTTATCACTATTTTCATGGTAGATGGATTACTTTTTTTCACCAGAGATTCAAGTAACTGTGACAGGCTCTGAGGGCCAAGTAGTGTTTGATGACAATCCGAAAATCATTGACTTTTTGAAACTTTGTGCCAGTGGAGTTGGTGCAGATAGTTGAACAAATCGGCATCACAAAAAACCAGTAGAAAACATTTAACTATCACCACATTCCAGGCTTGGAAAATATTTTAAAATATCAACGTATATACTTCTAAGAACTTACACGTATTAGTTGCCTACAGATTGTCGGAAATATTTATTTTGGGCTCTTTACTTTGTATAAAGATAATGCACGCATGAGCACATAAGTGTAATTTTGTTTTCTCTCAAAATAATATTGAACATAAGTGTAGGATTTTCAATTTGCATTTAGATTTATAAACAACCAACATTTATAAACATTTTAAGGTAATCACCTAACTGATAAGTTAAAAATGGAGGCTTCTACATTTTTTTTACATACGAATGAAAAAACTCCACACCGAGGTACCAAACAGTCAATTGGTAACTCAGCACTTAAAAGGTTAATTTTACTGACAGAGTTGTGACCACACGCACCATCCGACACTTGACACTACCATATCTTCGTTCTCTTCAGGACCGACCATACAGGCCGATGAATCATAAGTAGACCACCGGTATTACTGATCAGTGAAGGCACTGACCGCGGCCGATGCCAACGACCTCCACACACTTTCAGTCCCACTGAGGTAACCAGCGAAGCTTCTTCTCAGCTCACTTGTGCATTGAACTGGCTTATAACAGGCAGAGGATGCTGGCACAGCACTGCCGACTGCCACCATAAGGAACACCTTCCCATTCCATCATCGGATATTAGTGGCCAATAGGTACATTGCAGGCTCCAAAGACCCTATTTAGAAGAAGGGCCATAGTATCGCAGTCACTGGAACATGAGCACACACAGCAGAAAAGTCGAACTGAAGAAATATGGCCATTGGCCAAAATTATAGAACTTGAATGTAGCTGAGGTCAAGGGTGTGTGTTTTTTTTTTTTTTTTTTTTTAAACAACTAACAACTAAAACTCCTTAGGGAGGTCCCCTCCCACAGATCTAGGCATACTCCAGCCCCCCACTGGCAAGCGCTATTTCAGAATTTCAAAGGGAAAAAAATGTTGAAAAACTTAAAGAAAATCTGTCGGAGTTTACCTTAGTACCAGAAAATTTACAGGAAATCCCTATAGTCATGCACATTAATGAAAATCTAAATCTTACCCCAAAATGCATTATACTAAAATATACCTAGCATGGTCACAAACGACCATTCTCATTACAACTAAAATAACTCCTAATCAAACTATAAAATCCAGTTGATAGCTGGCTAGCTTCTTACCCAAAAGAAAATTTGCTTACAACTAAAATTCCTTATAACTACCCCAATTCAAATAAAGATAATTCATCATGAAAATACATCAGCAGGACACATTACCATTCACTCAATTCATCTCTTGAAGCACTACAGGTATGACAGGTCAGCATAAAAGAGAAAGCATCCTCCAAGTAATAAATTACCAAAACTAGACCTTCATAGACTGAAGTACCATGTACCTACAATCTTACCATTTATACACTACCATATCCTCTTTAAAATTTTCCTCAATTAAATTACTATGTGCATTCTTAATTGCCTAACATTTAGAAAAACAAAACAAATAGAAGGAAAATTTTAGGATGTTGTAAGGGAGCTCAAAACTGGGAAATAACTACTTAATTACGTTAGCTTGCAACTTGACTACAGTATTCTATTAAATCAGGTTAGTAAGTCACTATTCATTTACTATGTCATGTACTCTTTATTAAAATTTTAACACAGATAAAACTCACATTATGCATCACGTGTCGCACCAGTCAATCAAAATGCAATTAAGGCCAAGAACACATAAATTTATCGGCAACCCATAATTTCAAATGTAACACAGAAAACAATTCAAGAGTGTGCATACAGAAATCCAACACACTGATATAAGCAATAAGAAGGCACAAGTAACACATTCAAACCAGGAAATATCAGATTACAGCATGACACATAAAGATCACCAAGCCTATCTGTCCTCCCGCACATAACAGTACAAGAACACACACAAGACACAAGTGCAGTGACCCCTGAATACAGCAGTACCAACCAATGAAAAGGCACTAAACGACCTCAATACTATTGATTCCATCACACGTCATTACAAAACGCACACAAACACATCCGTGCGATGACCCATACATCAAGTAGTGCCCACAAAAGAAAAAGGACAGAACATGACCTCAAATGGCAGAATATGACCTCAAGTACCCTTGAGTACATGACGATGAGACTCTTAGGGCCATATCGTACTCCCAGGAGAGGAATGGCCTCTCAGCACCTTAAGCCTTAAGTCTCAGTATACACACAAATGCCTTCGCAAGGCACCCAGGACAAACATAAATGACATCCGATATTTACAAAAATGAAAGAACAGCTACAGCAGGGCCACGAAATTTAGAAAACTTACTCGGTCTACAGGATCCCATACTCGAGCAAACTGGGTAAATAAATTTAGAAGACACTAAACCAGAAAGGAACGAAAATTTAACACCGAGAAAATCAAACAAAACAAGAATAATGGATAATTAATTCACAGAGCTTTGTTAAATCTTAACACCTTCAAAATTTCACTACAAATTTTTGCGACAAATTTAAAATAACAGAAACAAAATCCTAATGACCTGCGAGACAACCACAAATTTAACTGCAATTAATAGCTCAGCATAATGATAGTGAAATAAACATTTGAAGAAAATCTTCCTAGTAATAATTTACAATGACAGTGGACGTTATTCTCCATCTAGAGTCACCTAATAAAAATAAAAAGATTACAATGAATCTCATATCGGATGCACGAGATTTCAAAAATGTCATGGACACAAGTGCAGATCCGTAACTGGTCAAATTTTGCCAATAAGGCCTCAGCAAATGCTGATTTATAGATGTGGTGAGCGCGTTTCACCCTACAAGACTATCCCAATCCTCGTAGAACCCTCCCTAGAAGTATAGGAATACATGGGTAAACAAAAATAAGGTGACAAGGAAACAGACACTTACACAATGGAAACGCTCAATAAACGAACTAGGAAATTTTCACTCAGATTAAAAGATCCCATACGCTATAATATGATTGGCAAATTTATTAACTGGCCGGGAAGCGCCCCAAATAGTCCCATACCTACTTGGAAACGAACCCAGGTATAGTAGAAGACCGAACACAGCACATGTCCATGACAAGAAATTTAGATATTTACTGAGCCAAACACGACGTAACAGATAATTTGAAAAGATCACACACGAAAAATAATATCAAAGAAAACTTAACAGGCAACAAGAAATGAAACTTAAAATAATTTGCTGAAACACAAAATTTATGAAACGCAAAACACTCAAAAGTCCAGCAAATTACGAACTTTAACCTCAAAATTATTGCCGAAAATTTACAAAAACAGAAATCTCTGAAAAATTTAATGCGACTCCGTGCTAAGACTTATTAACCCAAACAGGATGATTAGTACGATAACCAACACTACAATTTACGTAATCTGGAAGAAGAACAAGAAGATTGCGACACGAGTGACTTTTTAAAGATATAAAATGTGCGCACAAACTCAGGGTAGTTCAAGTAATCAGCTGTCTTTGACATCAACTGTTCAGAAGATAAGGAAAGTCACACAAAGTGTACAGCACTTAGCATAATTTCATGACATAGTTTAAAGCAACCGGCAATTACACAGATGTTACTATTGGAACACGGATCGAAGAAACTAAGTTAATGAACACACATTGAAATTTATCACCGAAGACTTAAATTAAAACACGACACCCGCAATGTGATGATATCACTTAACCAAAAAAACACGTGGTCAGCAGAAGGCTTACCACCAAAGAAAATTTAATGAAAATTAACAACGAAACAGAAAAAATTTGTTACAGGTAGTGACTTACTATTTCCTCCAACCGTTATTTACAGGGTGAAACACAGCAATACAGACTGCACATCGCGGAACGAAAACACATTCGACTGGCTCATACAGAAATAATAAGCAGCTCCCTCGTGATGTCAGACTTGAGCAAGAATCATGAAAAACAAATAAACAGGAATTAAGAATGCACACGTAACAATTACAACCTATAAAAGAAACATGTTAGGAAGATATTCAAAATTAAGCTATAAAAATAATTTTCCAAAAGTTAGCCGAGAACGATTATCATCAACCTTCCCTTCTTCCATAACACACGCTCTGATATCAATGTAGCACCTGTTGGCGTCTACACCAAAATAATAATAATAAAAAATAAACATGAATTATAATAAAAATGATAATAATAATATGAGGGGGGAAAAATAGGTAAATATCAGTGTACCAGCGTTTCACATCTAAGCTTTGGAAATAAGACGGTTAGCTTATCAAACATGCAAAATCTAACCAAACGCATGGTAATCATAACTTACAGGCCTAACAACGACAACTACGGAAAGGATTGTGAAACGTGTTGGGAACCCTTTTAAGGTCTGCGGGAAGGGAAGGTATGACGTTGTGGGGAAGAAGTGGTTCACAATAATCACCCTTAAGCTCAAATATATTAAAATTAACAAAAGATACAAAATCAAATAAACCAAAACAAAGACATCATCAAGATACTTAAGTAGATTTGTAAAACACGAGGTTTAGCATAGTTAGTTGCAGAATTACAGTAAGTTGCCAATATCAAGGTGCAGGTGACTGTCTGTCGAAAAGATAAGCATTCAGAAAAGTGAAATCAGTGAATACGGGAATCTAGAGTAAACTCCGACACGTTGAATTTAAATCATTGAAAGTTACGTTAAATTAGAAAATACTGAAACACTAGAAAGAATTAAATAAAATCAAACATAATAGAAAAGGCATAGAAATACCACTTACCAAGATAGGCTGGGGACCCCTGGAGGGATAGCCCTCAAGCGCAAGTGCTCACAAGGACATTCGGATGGATAAGATGCGGACAACATGCATCACACACGCGAAGCCGGCAGAAGGCCAGAAATGGACAGATCACAAGTAACCAATAGTACACTAAATTTCTCTAGATTCCCGTTTTCGTCAATTGGAAAGGCCGTTATTCTGACCAATCCAATTGCATGACCATATATGGCCAGTTCAAGAGAGTTTGATTTACGAAACACAGCAATTTCACAATCGAAAAATTTACATGTGCGGTATAGGCTGCCTCAAAAATAAAGACCCTTTTAAATTTTTCAAACCCACTTCAAAATTACAATTCTTGATATACAGAATATAAAATGATAATACAATTTAGTTCAGTAATTCTTCTTCTTCATACGATAATTAAGAAAAACTTTCAATATTTTCCTCAAATAAACTTTTTCTAATTCACATAAATTCTTCAGTCTTTAAATGTTTCTTTTGTTTACCCAGAATGATTACAATACCAGAATTAAACAACATCACATGACAAGGACTTCTGCAGCTTCACCGATCTCTGTACACTGCCGTTCAACAGTGGTCACACCGAGCTCGATAGCTGCAGTCGCTTAAGTGCAGCCAGTATCCAGTAATCGGGAGATCGTGGGTTCGAGCCCCACTGTCGGCAGCCCTGAAGATGGTTTTCCGTGGTTTCCCATTTTCACACCAGGCAAATGCCAGGGCTGTACCTTAATTAAGGCCACGGCCGCTTTCTTCCACTTCCTAGGCCTTTCCTATCCCATCATCGCCACAAGACGTATCTCTGTCGGCGCGACGTAAAACAAATAGCAAAAAAAAAACAGTGGTCACGCTTTGAGCAAGTTTTACTGTAATAAGTTGTACTTTATTCAAATAAATATTATATCTGGATTAACGTGAGTCTAACAAAAAAAGCCACGCCTTCTACCAAATTTTGTTGGCCTTGATCAGGGCAAAGCATGTGAAAGTCTGGTGCTGACAGTGAGCATAGAAATTCTTCAAGGAAGGTGGAAGTCATGACCTCATATCCACGACCCCTACTAACTGGACTTGAGGATCGTCGTGCTGTGCTGTGGAGTGGTGTTCAGGAAGGAAGTTACTGATTAACCACCCTCTGCCGACAGTTTTTTGGGTACGTCATACTGTGCCATGGTGACGTTACACTTCTATTTCTGGAGTACAGGTCTTCAGGTATTTGATCATTTGAAGCCATCTTCCCTGTTGAAGTTATTTGGGTGCAGCTCTGCCTGTATGGCTTCCCTTACAAGTTGAGTGTAGAAGTCTTTTACAGGCATAATGACCCTTGTCTGGTCAAAGAGGATTTGATGGTCTGTACTGTAGAAGTGTTCTGCTATGGCAGACTGTTTATAGAATTTTCTGTGGAAGATGAAAAAGTGACATTCTTAACTGACCTGATGTGTTATTTCACCCCGGTACTGACAAGCCCACATGCCAGTATATGAGCGACCACCAGAACATGGAACTTCATAGACACATGCAACATAACGAAGGAAGACGATTTTCTTTGACTGGTCGAAATGGATTTGAGCTTCCGGTCTGTGCTGGAAATTGGAATGCACACTATTCTCTCCGTTATACCTGCCACGTAAGGAAGGAGCACTTTTTTTCTGTAGTCCTGGTTTGTACTATCCCTGTTAGGCTCTTTAATCTTTACTGCTCGTGCTATGTCTTCTGATTTATAGCCAGATCTGTCAGTTCTCTTAATTCACTTGAGCAGTTGTCAGCGTCTGCAATGTTATTCGCCCTAGTAAATAACATTCAAAGGAGAGCTGATTTTTGGCGGGGGAGGGAGGGGGAGTGTGCTTTATGATTATGCTTGTTGTTTAAAAGGGGTCTAGCATCTAAGGTCATCAGCCCTGGGGAAGTGTGAGGGACTTACAAAGCTATCTTTCAGAATCTGTAGGTTTCTTGTACATTGCATGGCCTAATATACACTGAAGAAAATGGAAATTGCAACAACCAGAAGGAGTGGTGCTACATTGCTGCAATTGAACTTGCAGGACGAGTGTTCGGTTGTGATTCGATGATTACACCTTCAGGTCCCTCTGACCGCAAGTTTGGACAACAATCAATACAGTATGTGCCCACCACAAGCTTCAATACATTGATGAATTCGTCAAGGCATGGAGTCAGTAAGGCCCTGGATCGCTTCCTGAGGAATTTTGTCCCATGCTTGCTGCACCGCACGGGTCAGTTGTCCCAGAGTTGTGAGTGGCTGAGGACGGTTGGCCAGTTGTCGACCCATCATGTCCCACACATGCTCAGTAGGACTGAGGTCCGGGGATCTGGCGGGCCATTCTAAGGTTGTGATGTCATGGAGAGCTTCTCTGGAGATGCGTGCAGTGTGAACCCAGGCATTGTCCTGCTGAAACATCCCATTAGCAATGTTCGCCATCATAGGGACAACCACTGGATTGAGTACCCTATCAACGTACTGTCGAGCAGTCATAGTGCCCTCAACAAGCACTAATTGTAATTTCACATTAAAGCCAATAGCACCCCAGACCTTAATGCTTGGTGTTGGCCCTGTGTGCCTCTCGACAATAAGATCTGGGCGGCCCCTCTCCCTGGTACGTCGGCGCACACAATTCCGGCGATCACTGCGGGCAAGACAGAAGCATGATTCATCACTAAAGACTACCTTATGCCATTCGTTGACCCACGCCGATCTTTCTCGACACCAGGCCAGCCTTACACGTCGCTGTTGTGGGGTCAATGGAACACTTTCTGCAGGAACATGGGCTCATAAGCCAGCTGCAGGCAGGCGATTACCAACTGTTTTTTGTGTAACGTGGGGTGTCACAGCTGCTCGAATTTGCGCTGCTGTTGCATGGGGTTCCATCCGAGCCATCCGAATGATGCGGCGATCCTCTCTCACAGTTGTCTGTCGCCCTGAGCCTGTGCCAGGTCTACGAGTGTGGGTACCTTAATTTGACCACTGCTGCCATACACGTTGTACCGTAGATGCCTGTCAGCCAACACGTGCAGCAACAGTCCTTAGCGATAATCCAGCCTCACACAGCCCAATTATCTGAGCCCTCTCAAACGGCGACAGTTGTTGATAGCGTACTCTTCTCTGTCGTCGAGGCATGTTTGACGGGGAACACTTCACTGCACAGACTGCAAGTCAACTACGCTACACCAGAGTCCATATACTGGAGTTGATTCCTCTGCGACCAATCACGTGGGGAGACCTGTAGCAACAATCCAATGGGTCTGAAACTTTGATCGTTTACATACCTACATGGCATCGTTCCATATCTTGAAAATCAACACAAACGACCAATGCCTTCATGGTGTTGCAATTTCCATTTTCTTAAGTGTACCATCATTCTTCTTGTACACTAGCACATCAAATAAAGGTCATTTACCTTCATTTTATATTTCCATTGTGAACTTGATCTTCCTATTAATGGAATTTAGGTGCTCCAAAATCATTTAATGCCGAACATGTGTCATCTACATAACGATAGAAGCATTTAGGTTTCAGTGGCACTGTAGTTAATGCAGCAGACCAAAAGTGTTCCATAAAAATGTTTGCAGCCACTGGTAACAGAGGTGACCCCATTGCTGCTCCTTTTTACAGTTTTTTTATAATTCCCTTTATAATAGAATTAAGTAGATTTTAAACAGACTGCTACCAGATTGCAGTTAAAATCGAAATAATTGATAAACAGATTCAACCTATTCAATACAAAAGAAATAAGAAATGTAGTGAATTACATTCCCATTTAATAATAAGTAGAAATGCTACCAGTTTCGACCCTAGTCCAGGTCATCATCAGCCTATTAAAACATAAAAAACAATGCATAGGAAAAGGAAATGAAAAATCAAGTACAGTCCGGATCAGTAGAAGAGGCGATATAAAAATGAATGGGGGTAGACACTGTAGAACTCAGAAGAAGTAAAATGCAAGTTCACTCAAAAGAAAACAGTGCGCAATTCTCTGAGCGGCAGCATGGCACACGCAGCGCTAGGCAAAGTCCCACAATGTTTACGAATAGCGGAGAACGGTTAAATGAGCCGGTTTTTAAACACTGTTAGGCACAAAGTCACATCACAATCGAACACATATGAAGATCCATAATCGTGCAGGAGTTGAAGACGAGTAGATCCATTGAAGCAACTTGCCAGCTCCCAGTGATCAGCACGACACATTCAACATTAGGTACTGTGGTTTCAAACGCCAAAGTAAAATGGAGGATAGCTTGAAGATCCAGTAATTTTCCTCGGTCGCGGAAAAGTAATTATATAGATAAATATAATATATATAATAATAATATATAATATATATATATATATATATTATTATATATAATATATATAATATATATATATATAATTACTTTCCCGCGACCGAAGAAAATTACTGGATCTTCAAGCTATTCTCCATTTTACTTCGGTGTTTGAAACCACAGTGCCTAATGTTGAATGTTTCACGCTGATCACCGGGAGCTGGCAAGTTGCTTCAATGGATCTACTCGTCTTCAACTCCTGCACAATTATGGATCTTCGTATGTGTTCGATTGTGATGTGACTTTGTGCCTGACATTGTTTAAAAACTGGCTCATTTAACTGTTCTCCGCTATTCGTAAACATTGTGGGACTTTGCGTAGCGCTGCGTGTGCCATACTGCCGCTCAGAGAATTGCACACTGTTTTCTTTTGAGTGAACTTGCATTTTACTTCTTCTGAGTTTTACAGTGTCTACCCCCATTCATTTTTATATCGCCTCTTCTACTGATCCGGACTGTACTTGATCTTTCATTTCCTTTTCCTATGCGTTGTTTTTCATGTTTTAATCGGCTGATGATGACCTGGACTAGGGTCGAAACCGGTACTATTTCTACTTATTATTAAATGGGAATGTAATTCACTACATTTCTTTTTTTCTTTTGTATTGAATAGGTTGAATCTCTTTATCAATTATTTCAATTTTAACTGTAATATTTTTCAATACGGAACAATGAAATTTTTAACTTTAAATGCTACCAGATTGGTCAAGTCCTCAGACAGGTATTGTCTGATGTAAGCAAACGTTTCTTCTATTGGTATATTAGTAAAATGTGACATAACATCAAAGCTACCAGGATGTCACCTTTGTCCACGTACAACTCATGTAATTTCAGAAGTTTTTTGAATCTTCAACATGATGTTCAATCTTCCCTGTTTCTGCTGCTGGTATTGGCTTATAACATCTGAATCTAGTAACTTTCTGACTGAAATAGATTGTTAAGAAGGAAGCCATACTTTCGAGTATTGACTTCGTTAAATGTAACAAAAGTGACGCAAATGTGATGAATGGATATAATTTGAAAACAATATTCTCTCACCCATAGGTAAATAATGCAAGTATCAGGCTCAAATTATTATTATTATTATTATTATTATTATTATTATTATTATTATTATTATTATTATTATTATTATTATTATTATTATTATTATTATTATTATTTACGTCATGTGCACAGACAATATGATCGCAGTGTTTGTGAGATTATATCATGAAACATGTTCTGCATATAGACACTTATATATGTTTAATTAATGTAAGAACCTGTATATAATTTATTATTATCTGTATATGATGTGTAATCTGCTACAGAATTGTGAATCACACTGTAACATCCAGAATGGCTCTAGATCAGACGAGATGATGGTGGAATATTCTGTACATTATAACCATGTTGTTAGGCACTCGAGAATTTACGAGAAGGTATTTTGGTAATATATCTTTCTAGAAGCCTGGCTAGGCACGTATATAAAAAGCTGGTCTTGATGGGAGAGACGTGTTATTGTTTAATAGGAGTTTCACTGGTGAACACGTGTTGTGGTTAGGCTGACATGCCGATGTAGGCAGTCGGTTTCAGCTGTGTTTTTAGGTTACAACCTCCAGATGCTGTGATAGGCAATTCTTAAAATGGCAGCTTGTTGATGTTCCCAGAGTGAAGTGTTTTGTTTGTGATACAATGATTAATGTCATGTGCATTTAATTTAATTTGTAAATAATTGTAAATAAATCCGTGTAAAAAAGTTGACAGCATTTTGTGTGCGTCATTGTGGATACATCAAAAGTTCAGTATAAATATTACACTATAACATACAGTAGATGTAAAAAAAAAAAACACTATTAAACAAGAATTAAAATAAATACTGTATTGATATTTTCTTTTGACATTTGTATAGCTAATTAAATATTTGTATTGAAAGTTGTATATACCATATTTTCCCAAATAATTAACACACTTTTTCTTCACAAAAAATACAGGAACACTAATAAACAGGGAATAAAATATATACAGGAAGTTGTGCAGTATTTGGGACACCAGGTTCCACAAATAGAAAGCTGATACTTGACATCTTTATTTCAAAATGCATATGGAACACCCACATTGAAACAAAAAATTTGGGATGCGTAAATTATGCAGGGGCAGTCTGTAATTGTGTGGAAATATCATCAGTTCCAACTGTCTTATTTAGGTCCCTCAGTGTTCTTTAAAATCCTCACCTCTATGTTTGATCTCCTATCAAATTATCATCAATAGACTCTTCTGTTTGGATTGGCTAGTTGTACTTCCCTTAAAAAAATAAACACACCTGCCATTCTCCTCTTTCAAGTTCATGTTTATCTACTTGTTTGCTGTGTTTTCTCCACCTTTCTTACTTGTCCTGGTGAGTCAGGTGGTAGATCACTGGTTTTCTGAGCATAAGTTGCCTGAGTCAGCCATGGCTCAGTCAAATGGTAGGCCTATTTTAAGTTGCTCAGATATGCCAACCTTGAGTCAGTAAAGTTATCGCTACATAAGAGAACTGTGTAACAAACTTTTGTGGCACATTACATTACCAATTACTGTAAAGGTAATTATTGAGATGTAAAACCAATACACATTATAACTTCCCTTGAAGAGGTTTTCCATTCAAGCTCCTCACATTAACTCTTACCCCTCAAATTAAAGTTCTCTGTGTTGTCTGCTACTCGTATTTTAAATAATTTCTATCTTATATGACCTGTATTATTCTTTCATGGTTTTGGAAATAGCACTATTTTCATTATTATTGTTATTACTATCGTTATCGCATACTGATTGGTTTCGTTAGTAATTTCACTGAACAAATTATCTGTAACAGACAATTGAAAAACTCTAATTCAGTCCCTGGTTTTATACTTCATGGTGGTTAGTCTGAAACTACTGTAAACAATGATTTCTTGAAATCAGGATTTGTTGATTATAATTGTGCCAGCCGTCAGCATCCGCTACATGTTGGGTTAAGGTACACAAATTGACCATCGCCAGTTCACTTGTAGGCGTCGTCAAATGCTATTAGATATTTTCTTTCAGGTAGAAGGAAGGAGTATAGGTGCAAAAATACTGGAGTTTTATATGATTACTCGACATACACAACATTGAACAGTACACT
This sequence comes from Anabrus simplex, assembly GCF_040414725.1. NCBI lineage: Eukaryota > Metazoa > Arthropoda > Insecta > Orthoptera > Tettigoniidae > Anabrus > Anabrus simplex. The sequence continues at coordinate 364,990,143 of NC_090269.1, read as the reverse complement.
GTGTATGACTAGGGGAGCACATGGCGATCATGTTTGTTTACTATCGCTCGAGCCTTCGCGAGCTTGAGTGTACTGGACCCAGCTGACGGCTACACTGCCATCTAAATAATAGGTTTTCGACTGACTGTCAAATAGTATCTGGATTTTAGAAAGTTTAACGCTGAACCAAGAGATGGCAGTACAGTGTAGCATCATGTATTTTGCCGGCAAAGAGACGGTAGACGAGCGGTGGGTGATACAATGTCATGTCGCTCGTGCGACCGGAATGGGAATATCATAATGTTGGGCCTCTCCCAGCAGGCGAGTGGTAAGGGTTAAGGTGTACTTACTTTTCCTTTCTCCAAATGTTTCTTTGATTTCTGATACCTGCAAGATCTACCTTTCCTTCAACCATACAGTCAACAGTACATTTACACATTTTTCCCACTTATTCCTACTTAGTTGTTATAAACATCTTTCACTTACATAAGTATAATTGCATTTTCCGTTACTAATTCAATGTATCACATTGATATTATGCTCTGGACCCCCATTATTTCTAAGTTCACTTTTTATCCTCACAGATAGGATTCTGTGGCAAAAATCAGGCAGTTGAAGACGTTGGATATGTTCTCTTCTCCTTTTTCAACGTTATCTGGGCCAGTGTGTACTTGGAAGCATGGAAGAGGTATAGTGCTGAATTGGCATATCGTTGGGGAACTCTAGATCAACGTGATGATTTATTGGTTGAGCCTCGCCCACTTTTCACGGTACGTTTATCTTCACTATTTATGACTACAAAATTGATACTGTATGTGTTTTTCTGTGTGCCTTTTATATTAGTGATGTGAATTTAATCTTTTGTATTAGGAATATAATTTGATGTTTTCTAATATTTTTATTCTGTGATGTAGATTCTTTCTTTTATTGTTAACCTTTGTTAGCTGAACACTGATGAAAAATAAACAAAATGTATACTTTGCAAACTCAGACTATTGAAAAAAAAAACCTCCGTAAATGACTAAACACACTTAACACATTGCTGACCGGGTACTCCTCGCACTGCACATCCCCTGTGCCCGGCCATTTCCTGAACAACTTAATGCTGAAGCGCATGCATGGAATCACTGATTGTGATGAAATATAGTGAAGACTTTCTGAAGGAGTCCTAGTAATGTTTTTTGGTGAGGTAGGTTGTGTAGCAGTGACCTTGGTGAAGGGGTACGTGGCAACTTGTACATGTATACCTCATTTCACTCCTTTTTTTTTTTTTTTTTTTTTTGCTGGAACACACTCTGCACACTGTAATAATGAACTTGCGTTATTCAAATCACTTGGGCATTCTGAATACTTATCCGCATACAGTTCATTAAACATTTTGTCCGGATCTAAACACACGGTCAGTCTGGGAAGCGCTGTCTTTCCTACTGTATGGCTCTTTGAATGACGTAAACGTGAGGTCGGAAAAGTAAGAAAATGAATTGTAAAACAGAAGAAGAATGAAGAGTGAAAGTAACATGGAATAAACAAAACCTTCAGCTCCGAGATTCTGTCAACCAAGTTCGGAAAAGTAAGAAAATGAATTGTAAAACAGAAGAAGAATGAAGAGTGAAGGTAACGTGGAATAAACAAAACCTTTAGCTCCGAGATTCTGTCAACCAAGTTAACTCGGAACCTGTTAGCAACATTTGGCCAGCCAAACATGAGTAGACTCGGGTCCTGTCAACAATGTGTTAATTTAACCCTGTGCAGGGGCTGATAATTCATAGCCATAGGCAACAAAAACATAAAATAAAAAAAATAAACAATTGCATGCAAAATTTCAGAACATTTATTACATTTAAAATCATGAAGTTGATGTTGATAAACTTATATGATTGCCAATTTTTCTAAAAACCTCTGTTCAGCTGATGATGACGCAGTATAGCGTTGAAACTAGTACTGAATGAAACATAATATGTTGTAATTACATCTACACAACCAAATTGTAAGGTATTGAATATGGTGGACCCAAAAACTTTTAATTTCGCTCTCAGCTGAAACATCTTGTTATGTCCCATTGGGAGATGGAGTGGCAGGCCATTCCACTTCCCAATAAGCTTAGAGCGATTAAAGGAACAACGAAGGTATGGAGGACTTCCCTTCGGGCTTCGTGGAGGGAAGCCATGGTATTATGTCGTCTTCGGTTCGGCCACGGTATCTTGACTCATTCGCATCTTTTGAAAGGAGAACCCCCTCCGGTGTGTACCTGCGGCGACCATCTTACCGTGGTACACATCCTTACGGAGTGTGTGGACCTGGTCGATCTGCGCCGTAGTCTTAACCTTCCAAGTACAATCTCCCTTATCTTCTGAGATGACGAGCAGTCAGCAGACCTCGTCATCCGCTTTATGAGGGATAGCGGTCTTTTTTATCATGTTTGATGATGTCCTTTGTCCTAGTGTTTTTTTGTGTCAGTTGCGCATTTATCCCATTGACTTCATTTTAGTTTGTGTTGCGCATTTTAATGCGTTATTTTAACGTCTAACATAAATTATGTGTTAATATCTATACTAGCGGACAAAGCCTTATTCCTTTGTTTTCCTGTATTTTCTCTTATTTTATTAGAAAATAGGGCATTGCGTATTAGATCCACTGAATGTTTTAATCTCACCCTCATTTTTCTTCATCACCATTGTTTTTAACTCTAGTCAATGGATACTTTTTAAAATTTAACTTCATATCTCATGTTGTTAGTCTCGTTCCATTAGGGGCCGTTGACCTTTGATGTTAGGCCCCTTAAAACAACAAGCATCATCATCAAAACTTTTAATAAAACATTGTAATCTTAGTTTAATACGGACAAACAATGAAGTTTATTAATTTTTAAAAGAAGTTTTTATACTTGTTAACCTCTTAACCAGGGAGTTTCCACTGAGAAACAAACATTTGTAGCAGGGAATATATTTTGACTTAAAACAAGTTAGTTTGTCATGCCCATTATCATAATGTGGGTCTTGAGTTACCTCCTCACGCATTTACTTTTCCGCGAATGACGAAGGAATTCGTCCTGTCCATAATGTGCTTCCGCAAATGACGAAGGAACTCGTCCCACCCATGATGTGCACATGCCTTCATGGAAGACGAGTTATCTAGTCCTGCTGGTTTTAATTTGTATTTGGTCATTCAAACCATTTCAGTGTTTGATTCAACTTCTTGGAACTACATTATAATGAGACTATGCCTGACACTAAGAAACAACCAATAAAATGATGCCACTCTTGTAATGAAGTACATTATTATTACCCAATATGAATGTGTTTTATAACAATATAATACCATATAAATGATCCGTTACTGGACATTATAAATTTTCCAGCTAACTCATTCCTGGTTGCCAGCATTTCGCCCCCGTGTGTTAGGCTAGGCTCATCAGTTGGTACCTAGCACACCTACCAAGACGCATGGCTAGTGCATACCGTGGAGGCCAGTGCGTAGGCTAATTGGAGCCACCGGCAGTGCCAATGCACTATGAGAGACTCCATCTCACTACCAAAAATTGATGCCTGCTTGGCCATCAGATGATATAGATGTTGATTCCCATAGGGAATCTGAAATATTTGTTCCGATTGAGTAAATTTATGATACCAATATAAATGGTCCATTATAGGACATTATAAATTTTCCACCTAACTCATTCCTGGTTGCCAGCATTTCGCCCCCGTGTGCTAGGCTGGGCTCATCAGTTGGTACCTAGCACACCTACCAAGATGCATGGCTGGAGGCCAGTGCGTAGGGTATTTGGAGCCACCGGCAGTGCCAATGCACTATGAGAGACTCCATCTCACTACCAAAAACTGGTGCCTGCTTGGCCATCAGATGATATAGATGTTGATTCACATAGGGAATCTGAAATATTTGTTCAGAATGAGTAAATTTATAATACCAATATAAATGGTCCGTTATTGGGCATTATAAATTTTCCAGCTAACTCATTACTGGTTGCCAGCGTTTTGCCCCCGGAACAAATATTTCAGATTCCCTATGGGAATCAACATCTGTATCATCTGATGGCCAAGCAGGCATCAGTTTTTGGTAGTGAGATGGAGTCTCTCATAGTGCATTGGCACTGCCGATGGCTCCAATTAGCCTTACGCAGTGGCCTCCACGGTATGCACTAGCCATGCGTCTTGGTAAGTTTGCTAGGTACCAACTGATGAGTCCATCCTAGCACACGGGGGCGAAATGCTGGCAACCAGGAGTGAGTTAGGTGGAAAATTTATAATGTCCAATAACGGACCATTTCTATTGGTATTATAAATTTGCTCATTCGGAACAAATATTTCACATTCCCTATGGGAATCAACATCTATAACAATATAGCAAGAAAAGCAGTAAAAAATTAAAGTAAAGTACTACTGTACATAATATTATGAAAATAATTCTTCTTCTACCGCTTTTGCTACAACAGTGGGGTCACGGGTGTGAATTGTGTCGCACAATTGGATTTGGCCCTGTTTTATGACTGCATGCCCTTCCTTATGCCAACCCTATATGGAGGGATGTAATCTCTGTTGCGTGCTTCTGTGGTGATTAGTAGTGTGGTGTGTTGACTGATATGAAGAGGCGAGTGTTCGGACAGACACAAACGCCCAGTCCCCAAGCCAGAAGAGTTAATCAGAAGCGATTAAAATCCCCACTGACCATTCAGCCAACGAGTATATTATGAAAAGAATTGTAATACAATAATCTTCAAAAACGCTTTTCTTCAAGTCTTTATTTACAATGGTAAGCATTGAAGCACAGAGGTACACAAAGTCCAGCCTTGCAATCTGGGTACTAATACTTTTTTTCCTAACAGGTTTGTCATAACAATAACACATGTTGCACCTCCTTGTTATACTCTTATTTATTCACTGGTTGGATTGAGGTCATCTCTGTAAATCATGTTGGTACAGGTTTCAGTGATGGCCTTCCTACATGTGAGCTTCTCATTCGATTGGCTGCTTCTACAAGATTCTCTTCAAATATCTGTTCACCCAGCTCAATCAGAAAGTGCAACCTCTGTTTGGTTCCTCCAGTTTAATTGTACAGCTGATAAGTATAGAAATGAACAATGTCTACCAAATGCTAGAAGAGTTTTTACTCTTTTTTGTGCAGTAGAATGTGTCTCAATTTGCCCGGTGCTCCTATCTGCTCCAACCGTATTCTTGTTGTAGTCCACTTTTAGCTTGGGTTTTCATTCAACTTGTAACTTTCCTCTTATCTTTCCAGTGCCATAACATAAATCTTCTCCTTTTATCGGGCAATGTGCTCACCTTCCTTCCAACATTTACTCTTGAGAGCATCAGATATCCTCAAGCGATTTATACACATCTGTTTTCTTTTTTTTTTTTTACAGGGCACTTTGGAAGTAAGTCCAGTAACCGGAAGACTTGAACCTATGTATCCAATCTGGAAGCGAAATGTATTTCGCTACTTTGTCAGCATACCAGTCATTCTTCTATGCCTAGCTGTTGTGTTTCTCATCATGTTTTTTACACTTCAGTTGCAGGTATGTTGGTTTTACTCATTAGTTCTCAGTATTTATTACTTACTTTATTATTTTTTTATCTCTATAACTTAATATCGTTAATTTTTTAATACCAGGCGAGTTAGCCATGCGGTTAGGGGCGCGCAGCTGTGAGCTCGCATCCGGGAGATAGTGGGTTCAAACGCGACGGCTGCTTCCTTCCCATTCCTAGGCCTTTCCTATCCCATCGTCACCATAAGACCTATCTGTGTCGGTGCGACATAAAGCAAATAGCAAACAAAAATATTTTTTTAATATTATAGAAACTCACATTCTTGACTTTTGTTTTATTTTGATTCCCTTAAATTGAACTGTAATAAATTAGAACTAAAGTGACTTGCTTTAAATTACACCACTCAGAGTTACATGTCTTTGTTTGTTCCCCTCACTGTAAAAAGTTGTGGTAGTTTCCATTGGTCAACCTTGGTGTTGTATTCATCCACTTTATTTCATTTGTTTTTTATAAGACCTTTTTGGTTTGTGTTTTTGAGTGTTATTGAGTAGAAAGTACAAAAATTGACTATGAAACCTTGCATAACTTTAAACCAAATATACATACAATATGAACTTTCATATACCAGCCTGACCAACCACTACTTGCTTTAAAATTCTTCCCCACAATACCAAGACGTGCATTTTTGCATGCTTTAAACTGCACCATTTTATTATTTACAGCATTGCCATTGTCTCTTGCTTATCTGACCTACTCCAGAACATTTTTGGATTTTCCTTTCTTCGGACTGCTGAAAGATTGAGATGTTTTCTTTGCTCCCAACAATTTTTCTTGCTGGTTATGCCTATAACAAATCATACACGGCTGCACTTTATTTACGACTTGCCGCTCTCACTCCATTTTCTGCATTATATTCTAACACATTAAACTTGAAGGACACCGTAAAACTTGTTCTCTGGCTGATTTCCATTCCTGCTTGTGTACTGGGCGCTTCCGAATTACACCCTACACACAGCTGTGTGGGACATGGAAGCTGGAACGGCATTGTGGTACATCCTGCTTGAGGTGCATATACAGTACTTAGAATAAAGTGTGATGAACATTTCCATCTCTCTGTACATCTGCATCTTTGTGAAAAAGACAAACTCCATTTTTGGATTCATTCATGTTTCCATTCCAGTTTAACATGCATCCATTTCCACAGCCTTTCCACTTTATCTCACTCAACCCCAATATCTGATGCTTGCACCTGTCTTTAAGGTCTACGAGTTCTTTGCCATTAGTGAGAATAAGGATATTGAGGGTTCCAACTCTGAGCTGTTCCTTAGGTAATATAAATCTCTTTCTGCACCTCCGTTGAGCTTCAGATTGTTGGCAATTATAATTTCATGAGCTGTGTGTAGAATTGTCATGCCTGGTAATTTTACTTCTACATTAGAGGCTTGTTTTAGTTTTGAAAGCAACATTTATTTACCTTGGTGCAGTTGGCTTGCTAAGCCTAATGCTAAAGAGAGATTTTTGTCCCTTAGCCTTTGGCAGTCCCCTGTGACATCAACAAGGCAGTAACACTTTGATGAATTTACGTCTCATTTTTTATACAAAGACTTCATCAGGCCTTCTAAGGAAGAACTCCTCCGCCCTTAGCCATTGGTTTTGCCACAGTGTGTCAGGTTTGATACTGGCTGCCTGACCCTCGGCCAGACATTCGCAGGTAGTCCTGAGTCCTGGGGCACTTATCCCAATCGTTAATTTTAATAATCATAGATATGTACATTTTCTCTGACACCACAATATCTCAATTTATCTGACAGTGTTCACACATTCAAGATCACTGAACTAATTATTTAGAGATTTTCCTAGCTTCTAAAATGAATTTCTAATAATAAGTACCTATGGGCTGCAAAATTTTTTTTGGATGTTCAATTTCACCAATGTGATTTAGGGCATTCTTCCATGTTAGTAGGCTGGAAACGTGTACAGGGTCTCTCTTATAAACCCAGACTGTCCAGCGGCATTTCTACTCTCCAAGACCTAAGTAGCTGTACAGGAGGCGCGCGTATAGTTCTTGACCTTGCAAGGAGCGTGCACGGGTTCGACCAAGCACCAGTAGCCACTCTGAATCTCAGCTGATAACTTGGTGAGACAGTTATCATTGCAACACCGTATTTTCATATGAAAAGTTATTTTAAGTATGAGTTGGCTCGACAGGGACACAATGCATTTGTTAAGCAATTTCTCGGTGAAGTGCCACCTTCGTGAGCACAGATTCCCGTAATTGTAAATAAATTTGAAACTACTGGCTCAGTGCTCAATGAAAAACATGCATGCATATGAACAGTTTTAACAAGGGAAAGCTAGATGACATTGGTGCGAATTTTGAATGGTTGCAAAAAAAAAAATCACACACAAAATTAGCACAACAAGTAGGGGTTTCAGTTTCTTCTCCACACAGAGCTTCAAAGCTGTTAAACATCAAACTGCACAGGTTAACACGGGCCCTTTGTTTAAAACCTGCTGATCCAGCCGCAAGAGTGAGATATTATGTGTGGTATCTTGAATCATTGAATGATCGTTTATTCGACCCACAGCTTGTGTACTTTTCGTATGAGGCCTGGTTTCATCTTAATGATCATGTGAACAGTCATAACTCTCGCTGTTGGTGTGCAGAAAATCCTAATGGTGTTTATGAAGTTCCTCATTATGAAGGATGACACTTCCAGTATCTTTTATAAGGTAAGATTTCATATAAGATCGTATACACTCTTAAAGCAGGGCGGCTGCGCGTGACGTAAGTTAGTCTGAAGTAGCTGCTGTAGCACAGAGTACAAACACCGTGCGTACGGTCTCAGTTTATAAGTGAGACCCTGTAGTTCTCATCTTCATATATCTTTGACACCCCCTCTCTCTCTCTCTCTCTTTTTTTCTCTCTCGCTCTCTCTCTCTCTCTCTCTCGCTCTACTAACAAGGTGTCCCCCCGAGTTGCCTGAAAGGAGAGGTATCTGTGCTCTTTATTCTTCATCACTATTTCTTCCTGTCAGGCCACCCTCTCTGCCTCAGGTAGAATAGGTTAGTATGGAGGTTTTATCCTCCCCCAATCACAAGTTTCAGGTTGTGGCAAGGTGATGCATGGCTAGTGGGTGAGTAGCTCCTAGCGACCCCTTCCAGATACCGGGCGCCCTCTGTAGTATATAGCCTTGCCTTCGGTACATCTCCTTGGCTCTGCTGAAGGTCGACTTCATATTTTCGGAGTGCTCATGGGACCAAAAAACGGAACCTCTCTCTTCTCTTTCAAGTCTTTCAAAGGGTGGAACCCTTCAAAAAATAGCGTCAAAAATAGGTAAGAAACGCAAGCGGTATATTCCAGTTCCAGTGGATTATGTAAGTGACGAACATCTTCCTTGATTCCTGGTTGCTTCCAGGGTCGATGGTAAGAGTTTTCTTGATGAATGTCCTTTCATGATCAGCAATTCCATCGAAGAAATTGTTGCTGGTGAAGTCAACGAGATGCGCAAGCGCCCCGATGGATCCGTACTTATTAAGACATGTACGGCTGAACAGTCCAGACGACTACTTAAAGCTAAATTATTCGGAAAGGTAGAGGTGAAAATGGAGAAGTACCAAACCCTTAACCCCTGCAAGGGAGTTATGTTCCACAGATATTTGGTTAAGTCTTTCGATGATACGATGATCCGGTACCTAGCACGTTGGGGTGTAACCGGCGTGAAGAGGTTGAAGAGGCGTGTGGGTGATAAGCTACTCGATACGGGTGCTTTCATCCTTATCTTTGATGCCGAGACCATACCTGAACGGATAAAAGTGGCAATGTATCTTCTGAATGTTCGTCCATATATTCTGGCACCAATGACGTGCTATAACTGTCAAAAGTTTGGCCACACCTCATTGTGATGTACAGGTTCGACAACCTGCAAAATGTGTGGGAAGTATGAGCATGCTGTGGTTGACGGCACACCACCAACTGTGTGCGTCAACTGCCCAGGTGCGCATGCTCCAATCTCCAAGGAGTGCCCCACATTCAAGCGGGAGGAGAAGATCCAGGAGATAAAAACGCTGGATAAGCTATCATATCCAGAAGCCCGGAGGAAGTTCAAGTCCATGGCTGCTCCAGAGTTCTCCATCTCCTTCGCTGAAAAGGTGGCAAATGTGCGGATCACTCCACAGAGTTTTGTACAGAACACCAATACTGAAAATGCATCGAAAAGTCAAAGCCAGCAACAAAATGCAATAACTAAAGAAACTGGAGATTCAGTACGTGAAGCATCGAAAGGAGCGTTACTGTCGACGTTGCCTGGGAAGGGCCCTTCCCAGGAACATTCGGCTGGGAAGTCCTCCCCCCAACAGGGCTTGGGGAAAGACTTCCCCAAATAGGGCTGGAAAGTCCAGCCCTCCTTCCAATGCCCAGACTAAAAAGGAGGAGAAGGTAAAGCCACAGAGCTCCCTTAGGATATTGGAGAAGAAGCCTTCTCCAACTCAATCGGGGTTCACAGCATCCCCGAAGAAATCTGGCAAGCCATCTGCCGGCTCTCCTCCAAAAAAAACAGAAATGGTGGACAAGAGCGAGAGGCCCCAACGCCTTCTTGTTCGATCACTTTCTGGAGAACCTAATTCTCCCAGGAAGAAGGCCCACTGTTCCCGATCAATGAGATCATCGTCCGCGGAGTGCCCAGTCTCCGCGCCTCCTTCTTCTGAGGAGACAATGGAGACTGAACCACTCATTGTCGTGGATGGTGATTGTGACAAAAACGATACTGACAAAGACGGCGGAAGCTGGCAGGTAATGGATCGAACGAAGGGCAAGAAATTGGTCTGAATTCGAAGCTTTACCTATCCACAGAATGGCACTATTGCAGTGGAACTGCAGTAGTTACCACTGTCGCCTAGCTGAGTTCCGTTAATTGATATCTGTCAATGTGGCCTCCATAGTCTGTCTACAGGAATCTCGTTTGAGACCTGGACACGACACGGCTATGAGAGGATATCGTCTTTATTCCAAAGACAGAATAGCTGTGGATGGCACGGCAACTGGGGGCGTTTGTACCCTAGTTCGCTACGACGTCTTCAGCAAAGAAGTACCGCTCCGTACTCGGCTAGATGCAGTTGTAGTTCGCACTCCGTTGCCAGTAATGACAATGGTTTGCAACGTGTACATTCCACCGGATTATAACCTTGAAATGCGTGCACTACAAAATTTGATCACTCAGTTGCCTCCTCCTTTCCTTATGCTGGGAGTCTTGAATGCCCATAACATACTATGTGGTTCTCCGTCTTTCTGTGCTATGGGGAGGATGCTCGAGCGAATGATCAACCTGTTTGATCTTTGCGTGCTTAATACAGGGGAACCGACAACACATTTCAGCAGTGCACATGGCACATTCTCACACCTGGATGTCACTTTGTGCAGCCGTGCGCTAGTTCCCCTGCTATGGTGGCAAGTACACAACAACCTCTGTGATAGTGACCTCTTCCCGATAATTCTATTTCTCTTAATCAAAGACAGTCCAAAGTACCCAAGCGCTGGTTACTTCGGCGGGCAAATTGGCGAATTTACGAAACGCGCAGTGATGGCTGATGATATGCTGGAGTCTGTTGACGACCACGTTTTTTTCCATTACTACTGGAATTTTGGCTGCTGCAGAGGAAACAATTCCTTCCTCGTCTGGTATTCATCGCCGGAAACAGGTCCCATGGTTGCACCCGCTCTTGCAACGGTCAGTGCAAGATTATCCCGGTAGCTCATTAATTCTTCTCAGGGTATCCTTTTTCCGCCCATAAAATCTGAGATTTTATATGTAATTATTTAACGTGGTTTCGGAAGAGAAATTGGCCGCTGGGGTACTCGTGATGGGAGTATCAATATCCACGAGAATGACGCCCGATATCTAGAAATCATCTCGCATTTCGTTTGTAAGAACTTGTCGATTGCTTACATCTAGAAAACTTAACAACTAACCTAACTCTAAACATTACCAGAACAGAAATCATAACTCAGTCACATACTAAAGAAAATATATAAGATTATTTATTGACAAAAATTAATGTTCGAGATATAGTGAAATCTGGGTAGTATTAATTCCGTGTTATCTCATCATTTGAAAATAAGTTTGAGTCAGCGCTGGCTCATTTAAGATAAAATAGTGGAACTTAAAAAAAAAAAATGCTAACATTCTCTCATTTATAAGTTCAAATTCCAATAAATACACATGTGAACCTTCGTAGCCATGTTCCGAAAGTATTACTTTTTTTTTTTTTTTTTAATAATATTTGCGATCATTGAGCATTCAAGGAATCAAATAAAATTTTCATATTGTAAATACTGCTCTGTTAATTATTAAAGTTATCCTCACAACATATGAGACATGTTTCCTAAGTATACACTTTCGCTTGTATTAAATTGTGGCAGTGTTCACCGACCTTCCATTCATAAGTTAAAGTCTTTCATAGGTTTGAACTCCGAGTATTAGGTAATATCTTTCTAGTGTGAACAAGTAACGACTTACGAGCTAAAACAATACCACCCTCGTGCCTACGATATCTGGCTCCTAACTAACCATTGTAATATTCTTCATTTTTATATACTGAGTTAAAATCATATTTATCTGAGTAGAAATAAAAAAAAAATCTAACTAACTCTTCGAATAGTTTCTAATCTACACACTCATCTATTGTGGCTCAATGTACTCTTATGATCTGCACTGTCTCAATATTTCATTTATCTACGTGCTACTGAACGTGTATGGATAGTATAGAATGCAGGTATTTCATATCAACCTGTAAGATCACCGCTCCACGAAATACTAGATATATAATCAATCATGAGTCTATTGCATCATATATAAGAACACTCTCTCTTACGCAGTACCTGTTATTCACCCAAGTCAAACACAATATCACTGTCACGATACACAATTCTACATAATTCATGTTTTCCTTACCTTGAAAATGGTCATCTGCGCGGAATTCTCTTCTTGACGTATATTTTCAAACATGGCATAGAAACTCACTTTATATTACTAATAAATCATTAACACGTCAAATAGCAATTCTTACACTTCCCGTAGAACATAACTAAATCTCTTCACTTAAACCATTCATCAATATATAATCACATTTCAATACACTACCGTCGATACTTTAACATCCTATCGGCTTCCATTTAGCCGCATGCATATAGCCATAACTCCGAAACCATATGCTAAATATTCAAGAATTGCTTAGCAAAATACGCAGTCAATAACCTCTATTTTTAATAACAGTAATATGAATTCATATGCCCTCTTTCTCTGACGAAAGGAATACTTAATTTGTCAATGATCATCGTATTGCGCAGGTAATTTGTGACGTAAACTATACTCAGGTAAAACGAGATTAATCGAACCTTTACTAGTAACTTAGACTCATTGATTCTAGCTCTACTCAAGTAACATACCTTTCTCTTATCGGATATTATTTCCACTGTCGATGTGCTAGTGTAGTATCCAGTATATGTCATTCTAATTCATCACTTCCATCTAATTTTAAAATCTTAAGTATTTCACACATTACTTATATTACACACGCGTTCTTAATTACTTCATAAATCACCAAACTCTCAGCACATGCCAAAATAGATTGAGGGTGCAGATATCAAGAAACTACTCTACTATAGAAAAGTATGGACTTAGCTCGTCAGTTGCTACATCTGGTCTGGTGGTTGCTCCGTCCTTCACTTGCTGCTAGACCCTCAGATTGGAACTGGATCTCTGTCTGAACTGGACATTCACGGTCATCTGCTGGTTACATAGCTCGTCAGACCACTTCGTATCATCCGGTCTTTCGGCTGGCCGATGCACATCCAACGTCATCATCTCCACTGGTTGGTCTGTCCAATAATCTCCGCCTGGTCATCTGATTCGACGGTACATATCCCCAGTTCGGTCCATCTTGATGAATTAGCTGACAGTCATCATCATGTATCTGTTGACAATGAAAAGAATTCTCTGTGCGCAGTAATTAGTCATGATATTCTGCATTTTCTGTTATTTAAAATAATCGTTAAAGTTTTTCTTTCTGTAAAAAGTTTTCTCCGTAAATAATTATTATTTTTTACTGCTACGGTAGTTATACTCTTCTCGTGTGTAGATATTAAATATTTCACAATGGTGAATTCCGATTCTTTCGATCGTTACGTTGCTACTTGATATTCCAAATCCGTCGTATATCACCAAAATTTATATATTTATATTTTTTTCTCGGCTCATCTACTGGCATACAGCGATGAATACTTTAATTATTTGCTGTCGCGAATATATATAATTAATATTCTTCTTCAGTAGGCAAATCTATTCTTGGAATATGTAGATCTGCTCGCATCTGCGTCTTGTCTACATGAAAGTAATTTTTTAGAGTCTCGTTAAACAATTCACCCGCTGCTATATTTTTTTTTAAAACAATTCAAATGAGCCTCTACTGTTCTCCAGTGTCTTCGAAACCTATCCTTTCCGTGACGTACATAGCCTCCTATACGTTGCATTGATACGAAGTTCATTGCCTTAGTAGATCGCATGGGCCATACCTTCCTACGCCGCCATTTTGTTGTTGGTCTACGAGATGCGAACGGGCACATTTAATCCCCCTGGCATGAAGAAAATATATTGGTCACGATATATTTTCTCATTGTTAACTTGAATCTCAAATGTGACTTTGCATCTCGTATATTCTCTGCCATTGCGATATTATCTATTCGATTATCGAATATCAGCAGATTGATATCGATTACGTCCTAGTTGCATTAATTTGTTTACATGTCCCGTAACCATGTATTTGGCAACTGCTTTTTCTTCATTCAAGTGGTCGTAATAAAGATATTTATTTCTTCCTCTTTGCGCATTTCACAATGGTAGGTCATTTAATGGCTTTAGACTTTCTTATCTCTTAAGTTCTTATTACATTTGCTGATTCTCTTGGAAGTACAACTTGATATTGCATGCATTATGTACGTTACGATATTTGCCATTTAAACTTGCTATTTCGTACGCATTATTCCCAAGTACGCGTTCGATTCTGTAGGGACCATTGTATAACGGCAGAAATTTAGCACATATTTTTGCTGGTGCATTTGATATTGGTGCAGTCTTAACCAGAACTAGATCTCCTTGTTTGAAATGTGGATGGAACTTCTTATTCCGTAGTCTTCTTAACCGTTTTTGAGACTGATCCTTGAGTCTCTGTTGGATCTTTAGATTTATTTCTTGAGGATCTGGCTTTTTCTCTAGCTGCATAGTGAAAATGCTATCCCATGTTCTCTGTGGGTGAACATTTTTATGGGCTACGCTAGGAATTTGAGCTATTGATTGATTAACCGTGTTGTTTAAACTTTCAGCTATGATATCTAGCATATCTATCCATTTCCAATGTTGTTGACTACAATATATTCTCCCGAATTTCAGATTTTTCATAGCTCTCCTCTTCGATTGCAACGATTTCCTCAATTCTCATGATTAATTCCGGCTCTATTTCTGTGCTAAGATCTTTTTCTTCTAGTTCTTGGCTCTCTCCGTCCAATAGATCCACTTCTTTTCCCTCGATCTTCAACCATTCGTTTTCTTCAAGTGTGCTACTAATTTGAACTCTTTCTACAGTTCTATTTCCATCATTTTCTACCACTGGAAATCGAATTTCACCCTTATCCATATCAATTGTCATCCTAGAGCTTATCATGAAGTCTATTCCAAAAATGACGTATTTTATTTTCTTCATAACCATGAATGGATGCTCAAATTCATATTTTCCGATCTTTATACTTAAGTAGGCTTGTATCTTGCATTCAACAGACTTGTCTGGAATTATGCCTCGGATTTTTACACCAGATACAGGTATGATTGGTATCTGTATTTTCTGATTTAGCTCTTGGAATAAGGTATATGACATTACACTTATGCTAGCTCCAGAGTCCACTAAACAGTACAATCGGGTGTTGAACACTCTCACAACTATTACTGGTAACTTGAATTTTGGTTGAGTTTCGTGACAAGTATCTTCTTTAATTAAATCTTCAGGTTGAATGTCCCAATGATCTATTTGTGCTACTACCCAACTGCGAATTTTGACAATATTCACTAACGGTTTAATATTTACAATTTCGTGTTTAACTAGTTCATCATCGGCGTTTTTTTTTTTTTTTCGCTCAGATGTTTGGGAAATTTCTGTGTTCCCATGATTTTCATGCTCCTTCCAACCTTCTTCCTGTCTTCTTCGTTTATAATTCTGAAGTTCGAGACTTTCTGCGCCTTCGAGGTCGCCGTTTATATCCTTATTTTTGATGGCTTCCTCCCATCGGCTCCTATTTTGTCTCTCTTCTCTTAGCTCTTGAAGATATCGCCTATTCTCTTCATTTTGATTATATTGTGCAGGTCTTCTCCTCTCATCGTATCGCCTTCTGTTCCTCTGATATGGTCGACTTCTATTGTTCCCATATCGAATGTTACTCCTATACTGGAAACTATTTCTATTTCCAATTTGCCCACATCTTCCGTGCTGTTGACCACTATACTGACAATAACATTTTCTTGGTTCTTTGTTCTGGGCTCTAACACAATCTTCTGTCCTAATTTCATGACCCTTATCTAGTCCTTGGTTAGTGATTTCGGAGCTGAGCGTATTGACTGCTTCTATTTGTCTTATATTTCTGGGGTTCCTCTCTATTAAGCAGGATGACGTTAGGTCGATCTGTCTTAATCGTCTTTCCATGTCAATAGCAGTTTGTATATCAGAGGCTGCTAATAATCTTTGTATTTCGAGTGGTAATTGCCTCTGAATAGTTTTAATTGCCTCCAGTTCGCTAGGTGGAGAATCTAAGTCCTGAAAACGATGAAATTGTAGGGAGAAGAAATCACTAAAGCGAGTTTGGCCTGCAGTCGAAAATTTCCTTGAGTACAG
This sequence comes from Anabrus simplex, assembly GCF_040414725.1. Taxonomy (NCBI): domain Eukaryota; kingdom Metazoa; phylum Arthropoda; class Insecta; order Orthoptera; family Tettigoniidae; genus Anabrus; species Anabrus simplex. Next base: position 364,973,728 of record NC_090269.1, on the reverse strand, counting down.
CTCTAATCTTAGCTGTTGCTGGATCTCAGGATCCCAGAGCTTCTTCAGGAAAGCTACCTTAAACTCGTCATAGTTATGGAATGTGTACTTGAAAGCCTGGAACCAAATATTTGGGTTCCCGTCCAGATGTTTTTCGATAATTCTCAATTTCTTTTCCTCCTGAATTTTTCCTTCCCTAAAATATTCCTCTATGTCCCTAAGGAATTGTTTCGGTGAGGTCTTAGCCGAACCGTCGAAATGTTTCGGGCGGTCGTCGTAATTTTTAATAATATTAATTATCGTGCTTCCTTCACTCTGATTACTACCGTTTAATATTTCTATATCTCTTCTACTTGGGTCGCTTATCCCTGAAGGTGTGTTCTCTCTCTCATTAATCTGTACCTCTACTGCTCTATGTCTATCACTAGAGCTTGAGGCCATAGATTTCGCCGTGTGTGATTCCACCTTCATCTCCTGTATTTCCCTTCTGATCTGATTCACCACTTCTTCCGTCTTTTCGATTTTTCGTTCCGATTCCACCTTGTTATCTTCTATTTTCTGCTTCAATTCATCAATTTTCTGTGCTACTTTGCTCGCAGCTTGGTCATATTTCTCATCTAAGTCTTGTTGCCTTAGATTTAATCCTTGCATACCAGCTGTTATATCATTTATTTTCTCTTCTTCCAATTTTCGGATCGTTTCCTGGCTCTCTGTTACCATCTCATTTATTTTATTTATTTCCTCGTGTATTTCCCTGTTTCTATTCTCCATGGTTTCAGTCAACCTCGTCTGCATGTTTTGGATTTCGTTCTTAACTTCATATACTTCCGACCGTGTTTTCGCTGTTTCTTCAGTCGCTTCTTCTTGTTTCTTGCGTAGCTCATCGATCATCCCTTTGTGTTCATCTTCTATTTTTCTAACGAATTCTTCTAAAGATTCTTTCTGTTTTAGCTGATCCTCTCTTCTTTCCTCTCTCATCTCAATGATGCATCTCTGGAATCTTGATTCCCGTTCCTGTTCTTTCTCTTCTTGTTTCTGTTGCCATTCTTCTTGTTTCTTGTGCAATTCTTGCATCAACTCATTATGTTCTTTCTTTCTTTCTACATGGGAAAAGTATGCATCATCCATCACGGCACATACTCCGTCATCACAAGTGTGGACAAAACTCCGCCGTATTGTTGGAGTACAGAATGTGCCCTTAGTACCTGGAATCTCCATTAATGGACTAAAAATTCTGGAAAAAATTATAGAGAATAGACTGCAAAAAATTGTAGAACCACTTTTAGAAGAGGAACAATATGGCTTTAGGCCTGGAAGATCAACAACAGGTCTCATATTTGCGGTCAGGATGCTGATGGAAAAACATTGGGAAAAAGAGAAGCCTTTATATCTACTGTTCCTTGACATCGAAAAGGCCTATGACAGCATACCAAGGGAGCTTATTTGGGAGTGCCTGAGAAAGCTCGAAGTTCGAGACAGTCTAATTTCAAAAGTTGAGGTGCTTTACGAGAAAACCAGAAGCTGTGTACAAGTCGGTTCTGGACTGTCAGACTGGTTTGAGACAAAAATGGGAGTACAACAAGGTAGTGCTTTGTCGCCCCTATTATTTATCATTGTAATGGATACCATATTAAAGGCGCTAAAAGAAAAGGGGCAACAATACTTAAAAGCTTTTGCATTTGCAGATGATGTAGTAATTTAGGGTAACTCAGAGAAAGATGTAGAAGAGAGACTGCAGGGGTGGAGTAAGGAGTTTGAGAGTTACGGATTAAACCCTCACTGCAGGGCCGTCAAGTTCTGTTTACCCTCAACGCTGTAATGTTGAGAGCTAATATAGACAGGGGGTGTCCACAGGGAGGAGTATTATCACCAACATTATGGTGTCTGGTAGTGGATGAACTACTTACCAGGTTAAATGTTGGAGGAATATACGCCCAAGGCTATGCAGACGACATAAGCCTGATGGCGGTAGTAAATTTCCCCAGTACGGTTTCTGAACTCGTACAGGGCTCTCTACGAAGGGTGGAAAGATGGTGCCACGAGACAGACTTGTCGGTTAATCCCGATAAGACGGAGCTTGTGGTATTTACCAAGAGGAGGAGGCTAGACGGACTGTCAGAGCCTTTCCTATTTGGGAAAAAATTAGTTAAGACAACTTCGGTTAAGTACCTAGGGGTAATCCTTGAGGCAAGACTGAGTTGGAAGAAACACATAGATCATAAGGTGGATAAGGCTCGCAAAATTATGTGGGCCTGTCGCAGGGCCGTCGGGAAGACTTGGGGCCTAAGACCTAAGGTGGTCCAGTGGCTCTATATCTCCATTGTACGGCCCACGATCACCTATGCATCTATAATTTGGTGGCCAGGCTCAGAGAGCAAAACTGTGAGTACCAAGTTAAACAGTGTCCAAAGACTTGCGTGTCTAGGAATAACAGGGGCACTGGATACTACACCATTATGTGCAATGGAGGCCATCCTAGGCTTTCCCCCATTACATTTATATGTTAAAGTAATAGCGGGAATGAGTGCCTATCGCCTTTGGTCACTCGGAGGATGGTCCTTCAAAAACCCGAATAGAGGTCATGCCTCTATTCTTACCAGGCTTCACCAGACTTGCCCTATGACAATGATGATCGGGGATCTGATGAAGCCTAGCTTTAATTTGAATTATAAATTTACAGTGGTGATACCCACAAGGGAGGAGTGGGCCGCGGACGCTGGGGCCCGTCTTAAGTCTGGGGGCTGTACGTGGTACACGGACGGCTCGCGGACGGAGACGGGCACAGGCGCCGGGGTCTGGGGGCCTAAGACAAGGCTCTCCCTTCCTATGGGTAAATATGCTACTGTTTTCCAGGCTGAAGTATACGCAATACTAGCCTGTGCTGTAAATATATGGAATATGCCTGGACATAGAAGACATATCACTATTTGTAGTGATAGCCAGGCAGCGCTAAAAGCACTATGTGCAGTTAAAACAACATCAAAACTGGTATGGGAATGCCAAAGGATGTTAGATCAGCTGTGTGAGCTTAGCTCAGTTACCCTATTATGGGTTCCTGGGCACACAGGTATCAGTGGAAATGAAGAAGCTGACAAACTAGCGAAACAGGGCTCAATGGGTTCCTTCATAGGACCAGAGCCTTTCCTGGGAGTGTCACTCCGAAGTGTGAGACTGGCAATATCCCAATGGATAAACCAGTCTCACCTAGATATTTGGAAGAGGTTAACCATAGCAAGACAGGCACGTGAACTTATCAAAGGGCCTAGTCAAAGCTATAAAAAGGTCCTAATGAACTTGAATAGGACCAGAATGAGAATGGTAGTTGGACTGTTAACAGGCCACAATACCTTACAGAGACACCTACACATCATGAAAATCACCCAGGATCCGATGTGTAGAAGATGTGGTAAGGAGGAGGAGACCTCCGCGCATGTGTTATGTCAGTGCGAGGCTTTTGCAAGCACTAGACATCGATTCCTGGGCTCACATTTTGTGAGCCTGGAGGACATCAGGAACGCCAAAATCCGGACACTGGTATCCTTTATAGGAGCACTAGGGCTGGACTAGGCAAACCCGTTCAAGGGGCACAAAGGGTCTTCATAGACCTACGTGTGGAGCTCTGCGAAAACAGGGCTCACCCATTTCTTATCTATCTATCTATCTATCTATCTATCTATCTATCTATCTATCTACGGATTAAACATCAACAAGGCTAAAACGGTGGTGTTAAAGGTACAGAAGGGTGACAAATCAGCCAGAAATCATGCTAAATGGCATTAAGCTGGACAGTGTCACAGAATTTAAGTACTTGGGTAGTATAATGTCCAAGGATAACTTAGCTAAATATGAAGTAAATAGTCAAATCAGAAAAGCAATACATTTTTACCTCCAAGTAAGACAGCTACTATGGGATAAACAAGTACCACTCAAAACCAAGATGACACTGTATAAATCATACTACAGCCCTATCCTCTCATACAGTCTGGAAACCGCTACATGAACAAGAAAGGACAACTCGAAACTCCAAGCAGCAGAAATGAAGTTCCTACGCACAATGATCCAGAAGACCAGGAGGGATAAATTCAGGAATGAAAAAGTCAGAGAAGATATAGGACTAGAAGACTCCTTACTCCAGAAGATCCAAAAGGCAAGACTGAAGTGGTTTGGTCATGTGAAAAGAATGAGTGCCGACAGGTCTGCAAGAAAGGAGTATGAAAGAGAAATCAGGGGGAAGAGACCAATGGGCAGATCTAGAGAAAAATGGACAAACTTAGTGAAGAAGGATGTAGAGGTCAGGATTGTGAGTGGATTGTGAACGAAGAATGGTTCATGGACAGAACAAAATGGAAGGGGCTCCTATACCACACCTGGGAAACTGGAGTTGGTCAACGATGATGATGATGATGATAGTTACGATTCCTTCAGTCATTTCCGACCACATTGCGTCCCATTTCGCAGACACGTCCAGCTCTAGGAGATACGACTCTGCATTTCTTCCAATTAAGCACGAAGCAGAGGCACACCATCTCTCTTCTGCCTCTAGTGCTTTGCAACCCCACAACATGCCCTTCCCGGAGTAGGAATTGCAGAATGCACTCGCGCTTTGCAGAGATAAGGCTCCTGGACCAGACAAAATCCATAATCAAATGATTAAGCATTTGAGTGACAGGTATCTCAAGGATATCCTCACCCTATTCAACAGAATATGGAGTGAGGGTGTGTTTCCATCTCAGTGTGTGAGGAATTGTGATACCAGTTCCACAGCAGGTAAAGATCCAAAACTTCTGGATAGTTATAGGCCAATATGCCTTACAAATGGCCTCTGTAAGCTGTTTGAAAGGATGGTTAACCGGCGTCTTGTGTGGGCCATGGAAAAGGAGGGTCTCTTGTCTAACTACCAGTGTGGTTTTCGCTCTCATCGATCTGCCACTGATCATCTGGTCAGACTGGAGAGCGCCATTCAGGAGACCTTTCTCCGGAAGGAACACCTAGTCGCCGTGTTTTTTGACCTGGAGAAAGCTTACGACACTACCTGGCGGTATGGGATTCTCTCCACACTACACCAGTGGGGATTTTGGGGAAATTTGCCAACGTTTATTGAGAACTTCCTGTCCCTCCATCTCTTTCAAGTCCAAGTAGGGAATGCATTTTCTCAATATTACGTTCAGGAAAATGGAGTACTAAGTGTCGCGCTGTTCACAATCGCCATCAACGGCATAGTTGCCGCTGCTGGGCCCACAGTCGTTCCATCGCTATGTGTAGACGACTTAGCTCTACATTACAGCTCCGGAAGGGTGGCATTTGCTGAGAGACAGCTGCAGCAAGCTATTAACCGAGTTGACAGATGGGCCCTGCAACATGGTTTTTGATTTTCAGCGGCGAAAACCTCAGTTGTACACTTCTGTCTACGTCGGCCTGTGCATCCTGAACCAGAGCTCCGCTTGCGAAACAGTGCAGATTCCTGGGTCTCCATTTTGATAAGAGACTTACGTGGCAGCCCCACATCCGTCATTTGAAGGTTGCCTGCATGAAGAGACTTAATATGCTTAAGTTTCTCAGCAGCACTTCGTGGGGGGCTGACCGTGCGTTACTGCTACGATTTTACACGGTGACCATCCTCTCTCAAACTGACCATGGAAGTGCGGCTTAGCTCAGCATCAAAATCTACGCTGAGCCTTTTAGACAGTATTCACCATAGAGGAGTTAGGCTGGCAAAGGGAGCTTTCCGTACTAGCCCCATTCCCAGCCTACTCGCAGAAGCGGGAGTTCCACCTTTACGGATAAGGAGGCAGCAGTTACTCATCACGTACGCTGCCAAAATTAGTGAAATGCCGCTCCATCCAAGCTATCAATGCATCTATCATACCAATGCCAAGACCAGCCGAATGCCACATGGTCGGTTGGGTTTCAAATTGATAGCTTGTGTCATGATTTGAATATCGATATCGGTGGTTGTCTTGAACAAACTTTTAGCAAGGTACCTCTGTGGTTGGTTCCGTGACCGGATATACGTCTAGATCTGCTCCATGGACCCAAGGTGAACACGGATTCCTCCGTTTATCGGAGGAATTTCCAGAACTTCGTTCACCAATATCCGGCTGCGAGACATATCTTCACAGATGGTTCTAAAATCGGAGATAATGTTGGTTGTCCTTTCGTCATTGATGATATGAGCTCGAAGATCTCACTTCCTAGAGTATGTAGCTTGTATACTGCAGAGCTTTACGCCATCTTAGAGGCTCTGCAGTTCGCACTGAGTGACAAAAGAAGCCACTTTCTTATGTGTACCGATTCGTTAAGCTCTCTGCAGTCTATTGAAACCTGTTTCTCGCAACACCCACTGGTACAGCAGATACATGACCTGGCCAGGTTAAATGATACTGGCACCATAATCACTTTCGCGTGGCTTCCAAGCCACGTTGGGATGCGGGAAACGAACTTGCGGATTAAGCTGCAAAGGAAGCTGTACTTTTACCTCCAAGACCTATCAATGTACCTGATAAGGATATTTGTTCTCAGCTACGTCGAACCATCTTGGCGTCCTGGGAATCAGAGAGGCTAGCTATCCGAACTTCCAACAAACTGAGAGCAATTAAGAAGACAACTACTGTGTGGCGGTCCTCTTCCCGACCTTCACGGAGAGTGGCCATAGTATTGTGTAGGCTGAGGATGGGTCATTTACGATCTACGCACTCTTATCTCCTAAAGAGGGAAGAACCCCCAGTGTGTTTTTGTGGTGCCAACTTCACCGTGGCCCACATGCCCACGTGCTGATCTCTCTGGCCTAAGACGGAGCCTCGGCCTGCAGGAAACACTCGAACGCATACTAGCCGTTGAAGCGACTACTGCTGATCTCGTCATCCGCTTTATGTGCGACAGTGGACTTATCAAGGGTATATAAATTACAAGTGTACTGTTACTCAGGGAACGCACGCTCCCTTTTGATTTGTTAGTACTTTTTTCGGCCTAATTCTATAATTTTTTTGTTTTATTTTTTACTGTGTTTCCAAATTCCTTTGTTGAATAATTTTTTTTATGTTTTTGTTTTAAATTTATTTTCCACTAATTTGTTCAGAGAGGATGAGTACCTCATTTTACTTCCTCTTAAAACAAAAAATCACCACCATCACACCGGAATAGTTAATTGGGTATAGACAGTTCGTCTGTGCTTATTTATACCTCCCAGCACATTGTTTTACATATTTTTTTAATTATTCACATTTCCAGTCTTTTAATTTTGTAAAGACTTTTATTTATTATAATACCATTTTAAAATAAAACATAAAATGAATGTTTTCTTTGAAGTGTCTTGGTTCTAATACATGAAATATTTTTTATATGAAACAAGTATTATTTATAAAATAATGGGTTCGTTTCTTTGCTTGTGTCTTGTATTGATTGCATACTCATTGTAATTATGTTATGATATTGAAACTTTGTATTTTGCTTTCCATCACAGGAATGGTGGGACCAACTCATAGCTGAGCGAGAATATATGTTCTGCCTAAGTTATTTGCCCAAGATCCTACTAGCCATTGTGATTACCTTGCTAGATGAGGCATACTATAAGGTTGCATGCTGGCTAAATGATAAAGGTAAGTAATGCATTTGTTTATTACGGAATTGATTTGTTAGTGTGTTGTAATTTTTTTTTTTTTTTTTGTGTATATACAGTATAATGTGTGCCAGATTGTTGAACATAGCTTTACGTCTTACTATTTAGTTTTTATAGTCTGTACCGTCAATAGTTCATAAAGATAGAGAGAAGTGCATTTATAAAAGTTTTCCTGTTCTGATTGTGACTTCATCTTCTTCTTTCATCTGCTGTTAGATTAAAATCTTCATATAACTTCGACTTTGCCATTCCCTCCTTACCTCCATCTCCCTTAAGTAATGTTCAATGTTTACCAGAATAGTTCACTAGTTATTGAGAGGTCATCTGTGCAAGTCATAGCTTATTTATCACTCCCAGCACACTCTTATCCTTTCTTTCTTTTTTATGCACAGTTCCTGTCTATTTCTTTTTTGAACATTTAGTTTATATCATACCAATTTAAATTCAAACATAAAATGAATGTTGTCTCCTATATGTCTTAGTTTTGCTCACCTGTTAGTGTTTCAGACTTAAATTCAGCAAATTTTCTGGGGTAATTCACACTTTTTCTAACAAAAAATATAGGTAACATTTTGGGTGCATAAATTATTCACAGAATTCTTATACATGAAAGATTTATTAACTAAAATGCTATAAACTAATCTACATAAAGTATGATATATTTATTTTTTTATTTATTTACAATTTATGGCCTTCATTGGACCACTCTAGCCAACTTTATACAAAGAATTTTTCAGTTTTATGTCAGCCCAGTACTTCTTCATTCTCTCGGATTTTATCTTTTTTTCTTCATCGGAAATCATCCTTCTTATTGTCTGTTTGTTGATTCTGGTTTCCAGTCTGGTTTGTTTGTCTATAAGTTTCCTGATTTTGTCGGTTTTGTTTCTTAGGTCTTCCACTGTAATTCCTAGTTCATCCGTACCTTCCTTGATTTCTTTAATCCACTTAATGTTGTACTTACTATTCCAGAATTTTTCTATTATTCTCCTGATGATCCTGTTCTCTGGTGTCCTGATTAGATGTCCAAAAAATTAAATGCGTTTCTTCCTCATTGTGCTCATTACTGGTTCTATTTCCTTGTAGAATGTTTCATTAGAAGCTACTCTCCAGTGTCCATCTTTTTTGGTATGATTTGTTGATGCATGTTCTATTGATTCTTCTCCCTATCTTGAGTATTTTGTCTATTTGTGCAGTGTTAGTTGTTTTGAAGATGGTTTCACTTGTGTATGTTATTTCTGGTTGAGTGACTGTTTTGTAGTGTTTTAATTTTGTTGTTATTGACAGGCCCTTTTTGTTGTAGGTATTCTTGGTGAGATATTGTGCTCTGGTCAGTTTACTTATTCTGTTATGCTATGTTGGCTTTATATGTTATGATTTCTCCCAGTTATATAAATTTATCCACAATTTTGATTTCTTGGTTTCCTATGGCAATTTTGTTTATGAGTGGTGTGTCAGTTAACATGATTACTGTCTTTCCAAAAGATATTCCAAGACCAGTTTTCTGTGCTTTGTCCTGTAGTGATATAACTTGTCTGGTTTCCTGAATATTGTTGGACAAGAGAGCAAGTTCATCAGCAAATTGTAGGCAATTTAAACTTATGTTGTCTTTGGGCCTTCCAGTTCAGATGTTCTTTGGGTTAATCTTGTACCATACCCTCATTATATATACCAAGGCACAGTTGAACAGCAGTGGTGACAAGCAATCTCCTCGTCTTAAACCTGTTTTTATGATGAATGGCTCAGAGAATTACCCTCTGAACTTGACTTTTGATTTAGTGTTGGTTAATGTGAGTTCTATCAATTTAATTAATTTGGGATGGAGGCTGAAATTTCTTATGATTTTAAACATTGAAGGTCCATGGATACAGTCATATGCTTTTTTATTTCAAGTCCACGAAGGTTATTGCAAGAGGTTTATTTTGTTTCTTGTAATATGCTATGGCTAATTTTAAAGTGATGATTTGTTCTGCCCAGCTTCTCCAATGTCTGAAACCTCCTGTGTATTCACCTAATTCTTCTTCTAGTTGCTCTTTGATCCTCCTGTATAGGATTCTGGAGAAAATATTGGATGCGCAGTCTAAGAGAGAGATACCTGTGTAATTATCTGGATTGCTTTTACCTCCTTTTTTGTGGAATGGTTGATTATGGCTGTGGTCCAATGTTCGAGGAACTTTTCTGTTACCCAGATTTTTGTTAGGGCCATGTGTACAGATGTTCAAACTGTATCACTGCCATATTTCCACATTTCTTAGAAAACTTCGTCTTCTCCGCATGCCTTATAATTTTTCAACCCTCTTAGTGCTGTTTCCACCTCTTGGATTGTGGGGGGTTTATGAGTTCAGGTGAGGTCTTGATGGCCGTGTTTGTATTGATTGCTAAAAGTTCTAGGGGTTCTTCACAATTCAAAAGTTTAATGAATGCTTTTGCCATGATTTTGGCATTTTCCTTGTCATAATGTGTTGTTTTTCTATCGTCACTTTCCAGCATTAACGTGGGAGGGGCAAATTATTGTAGTTGTCTTGCAAACATTTTGTAAAAGTCTCTGGAATTCATTTTGTGGTAATTTTCTTGTATTGAGTCAATTAGATCTTTCTGTGATTGTCTCTTGGTTTGCCTGATATCATTTGTGTGAACTTTTTCCTGATATTTTTGAGGTTGGTTGCATTTTCTACTGTTTTGTGTGTTTGAAATTTTAACCATACCTGATGTCTTTCTTCATGAATTTTGTCACATTCTGAGGTCCACCAGGCATGTCTTTTACATGGGTTCAAAGGGGCTAAATTTTCAGGTTGTTGCCTGAGAATTGGAACCAGTTCATCTAAGTTTTCTGTCTGTTTTATGTTTTGTGTGACTTCTCTATATTTATCATTTCTAATTAATTGTGTTGATCAAAGTTCCTCTTTCGTTTATTGCATTTTGGTTTCTTTTTTAGTGGTTTGAACTTAATTTTGATTTGACTATGTAATGATATGAACCTGTATCTACTCCTCTTAATACTTCAACATTGTAGATTTCTCTGTGGAAGGATTTGTCCATAAATACATGATCCAGCTGCCATTCCCCTGCATGGCATGGCGACCCCATCGCCCGGTGGGAAACCACTGCTATCAGCCACCCGAGTATTGGCGGAAAAACCATACCTCATTGGGTGAGGAGGAAATGCCAACCCAGAACCCTGAACATCTGGGGTTGTCTCTCTGCGGTTAACAACCGTAGTTGTAAGTCAGAGCTTGCTCCACCCAAGGTTAACTATCTTCGAAAGTCAACCATGAAAAGGTCTCTCACGAAGAAAGAAAGAAAAAAAAAAGTATGGTATATACAAAAGGATATAAACTCGGTGAAAAAAGTTCTACATCAAATTCTTTCAGCAGATTTATATGCCATTCAAACAGAGGGTCTCTCAGGCATGTGGAACGTATGGATACTGACAAGCTTCTGTTACGAGCTGATAACAGCACCTGAAGTGAAATAAGATTGTATTAACTAAGAAACCAATCATATTATGAAATAGGATACCAAAAAAGAAAAGAAAGCATACCAAAACTGATAGCCGTTTGATCCACATTGCCGATTTGGGAGAGCATATCATTTTTATCCTTACACTTCCTTATGACAAACCTATAAAAATCAAATACTTTTTATTATAATCACTCAGCATTCATTGGCATAATGACATTTTCTATCAAAGAAAAGAACCTTTTCTCCACTCAAAATTTACTCATCAGCCTCAGCCTACCTTTAAATTCCATCATACTGACATTATACGTTGCAACTATTTTGCAATTTTTAAAATATGGCATTCTGTGAGAAAAGGCGAATCTATCGTTGCATAATTTTACGTATTCCATGAGGTCTTGTTCTACTTGCCGAAGCGCTTTTCAAGTCTTATCGCTAGCTTGAAGTGCTGCTCTCTGCTTCTGCTAATACTGTATACAGTAAAACCTCGTTAAGACGTTTCAGCAGGTGACAAGGAAAAGTAACTTTGTAAGCAATAAAATGTACTACTGAATATACAAATAAAAACTACAATATAATTATTAAATTAATGTCGTAATGGTCCACCTTTCAGTACTATAATATGCAATATTCTAAATTACATTAATTAGGGACTAGTTTCAGCTGGGGCTGGCCATCTTCAGCCTTAATGAAAAACATCTAATAACTAAACAAATGTACATGCTCACAATTGACATAAAACAAATGAAACAAATATATAAAAATTGACTTTCAGAACTGGGATGAAATTATGAGTAAATCTGAAAATAACTAGGTTCTAAATTCTTGCATCTTATTAATATATGAAAGAGTCTCAATGATGAGAAAATTTGTGACATGATAAGTGCAATATTTTTTATATAGATTTAATATGACGAGAATTGTGACTTCGAATTTACGACACGCTCAGCGGAAAAACGCATTAATGAGGAACGCACTAACAAGGTTTCACTGCATTACCTTTGGACAATGAATACTCACAGCCTGACATTTAAAAAAAAATGATATTAGTTTGTGGCGTCGACCTCTGTAGATCTTTTGCTACTACTTTCACCATATATGATAGGACTTTGCGTGTAAGTGGAATTGCGAAAGTGTAGAGTGTTGAATGTGAGGAAAGGAATGTTAAGGACGACACAAACACCCAGGCTAGGGATATTAATCATTTACAATTAAAAACCCCTGACCCGGCCGGGAGTCGAACCTGGGGCCGCCGGGTGACAGGCGGACGCGTTGCCCCCTATACTGGGGGGCCAGACTACGGCCTGACATACCAGATTGTTTTCTTTATTATTCGTTGTATGTGAGCATATATTTTCCAATTGGATCGTGGCTGAAGATGACCCAATGTATGTGGGGTCGAAACTAGTACCAGTTATATAGGACACTGTACAATCTAATGGTACTGAATAGGTGGACCCTTCTCTACCCTTTGATATTGATCAATTGTCAATATGGACCATAATCAAATTCAAAACTTATGATCACACTCTTTCTAAAACAAATGTTAGTAAGAGCCTTTTATTTTGGACCAGTAGGATATTAAACATTATTTACTGGTCACACTCCTAGACAGTGAATTGGAGGTTATACTCGACCATGTGCGACTGTGAGGAATGACTTTGGCCACCATTTTGAATCCAACAAAACTTCAACCATTTTGAGTGATTGAGTTGAAACTCGAAGATGCAAGTTTCAACATTCACGCCAGCTCTGCACGCTTAAAGATGCGAATGCCAGTCCACTTTCTAACAAATTTTAATTTTGTCTTCATTAGTAAGGAATTTCACATTTTCCATTTCCATACCTAAGCTTTCACAAGACAGATATGCTCCACGCTAGTCAACTTCACACGATTATGTTCCTAATCCAGATACAGGCTGTCGTGCAACAAATATTCGCTACCCTTCACTGTACCACTCAACACAAAATAAATTTCTAACTTCTGATTTAAATGCAAAATACAAGCACAAATAGGCTCATTGTGTTATTCAGCAATCTTGCTGCTAACCGGCAAGCAGAACTGAACTTCCTGAGGCTAACGGGTTGCTCCCCGAAGGTACAGTTTATCCTCTGAATTTAGGAATTAGAGACCTTTTCCTGTAATCACGCAACTGTGGTGATGGCTCTTACCCGAGCTCGAAATCATGTTTTGTTGCAAGGGATGACAAATAAAATTTTCAGGGCTAGGAAAAAAGTGATGGTAATAGCAGTAGTAGTGAGAATTCGCGACGTGATAAGTGCGGTATTTTTTATTTAGATCTAATATGGCGAGGATCGAACTTCGAATTTACGACACACTCAGTAGGAAAACGTGTTAATGAGGAACACACTAACAAGGTTTCACTGTATTACCTTTGGACACTGACTGCTCAAGGCCTGCTGCCCTATTCCTGTTTACTTTGGCATAGTTTATCATAGTGAGCTTAAATGGGCAGTATTACATTACTTGAATACATGCTTACGAGGCTGTAACAATAATTACTAGGGTTTGGATGTTCAGGAAATGTCATATTTTTCACATCTTCCGTTTTGGCTATTCCTTGGAATTAAGCATGAATTGAACCTTTCCGAACATATTTAGCCAATTTTAAAGGGCATGTAAATGCATATTTTACCATTTTATTGTTTTGGTCATATTTCAGTCATTTTAGTTCTTTAAGGTCATATTTTGGTTATATTTTGCATGAAAAAATGTACTGTACTGTGAATGTGATGTCCGATGTTGCTTGTGTAAATGTGTTTGTGGCATTGTGACAAAACTTGAAGCTCGGGCCTCAAAGCTGAATAGTTGACACTTATTATATCTTGTCTGAATTTATATCACTAGTTTTAGAATAACTTCCTTTAGAGTAAGTGTGGGTATTTATGTCCACTGGAATGTTGTTAAGGGACAAGGAAATACCACAAGGGCTTATCTTCTTATCTGTCTTAGCACTTGTTGCTCATGACCGCTTCAAGTAGTGCCTCATCTTTCTTAAAAATTTTAACAGAGACAGTATTTAAGACTTCATAGTTAGTTACATTAACAATGATAGAGCTGACATAAGGATTTAATAAAGTGTTAAATTAAGAAATTACTAGCTGATGTACCCCTGCTTTGCTACAGAATTCTACATTTTGTACAGAATTCTAGGTTAGGTAGTGTACATGTGAGCAAGGTTGTATTAAATTGCATAGCTCTTAACATTATCCTAGAAATGCGACGGGGAAGTCACTAAACATCACAATCAGGTTGGGGAGTTTTCATTATAATGGCAGACACTCATTCTCCACCTGCCTTTTTATATCCTCAGAAAGACACTCTTAGTGGTTTTCCCAACTGAAATGAACATAGGTCATTAGAATGACATCAGTAGGAATGGCGCGGTTAAAAGCAATGCTTTCACATGAAATACTCGATCAAATGAAAAACGACACTATTTCTCATTTTTAACGAACAGTACTATGCTACATGTAATTAATCTCATAATAGAACCGTATTGAGGACAATATATTAAAATTATAAAATCCTTTTAATAACAACCACCTACTCAATACATTATATTACTCATTGAATTATAAAATAATCATGAGGTGTCTTAAATAAAGGAACATGTTTCGTTCGACATAGCGAACATCATCAGCCTTAATTTACAAAGATTAGGTCAGGGCCCTGAGCTGAATGATAAAAATTGTTAAGAGTGACAATGCCATAATAAAAAGTAAAATGATAACATTAGACATGAAATTATAACAATATGTACAGATTAACAGCAAGTATGCAGAGGAATACTTTGAATGATGGTAGTCTATAAAGTTAAAACAAACATGAGGTTGTTAAAGTAAAAAGATATAGATATAGTGGATCTTAAATTATATGTCAATGCGTGAAGCGTGGATTAATTATTGACTATGGAGTTCTTAAATTGAGCAAAACAAAAGTTAAAATAGAGTTTATTGAATAGTGCGAGTCAAGCTGAGTCAGTTAAAAGGCGCATGGCGACGAAGCTAAGGTTGAAATGACGTAAACTTCAGTAGTTAGGAATTCAGTAGGAGAGCCAACACAATGCCAGAAGGAAATACAGGTTGAACTAGTCCGTATTTACACGCTAGCAGTAGAATTAATCTTATACAACGTAGGACACCAATGTGGACTCGTTAAGTAACTATAACTTGAAAGTAGGGAGAGTTCCAGCAAACCAGAGATGGATGGAGCAGATTATGGCACAATTGGAGTTAGAAATCTGGAAAGAAAGAAAAGGGAGGAAAAATAAAGTTATGTTATAATGAAAAAAATTTAGTAAAAGTTTGAAGGAGGCTTACCCTTGGGACTAGTGTGAGGTGTTCGCTAACGTTGGCTGCGCGAATCAAACTGGCGAGTAACCTTATTGCTGCTTCTAGTATTGTATCTATGTATACGTAGAGGCGGGGAGTGAGTCATGTGAGGAGGAGGGGTGACCGATTCCTTAGGCGGGTCGGGTATTCGTGGAGGGGGTGTCGCATGAGAGGGCAGTAGAGTAGTAGTTGTTGTATTATTAACAGTTGTATAATTAAAGATTCTCGTAAAGTTATTATTATTTATATTGAAAAGAGAGAGTAGTTCTGGAATTTTCTCGATTAATTGGACTTTTAATTTCTGAAGTATCATTTAAATTTTGATGCCCGTTGAAATGCTGGTCTAGGAATATGTAAATGTTCTCAAACTTTGTCATAAGTTTACTTTTATTGACGTATTTCAAGATTTGAAGGTCTTTTTCAATTATAGTAAAACTGTGGCCAGTCTCTTCCATATGGGTGCTCATGGCGGAATACTTTTTATGTTTCGAAGCGTTGTAGTGTTCAAGGTATCTGGTCAAAAAGCTACGTCCAGTCTGTCCGATGTAGGAGAATCTACAATGGGTGCATTTAAGCCTATAGATACCAGAGTTCGAGAATTTATTGTGATTAATGTTAACTATATTTGAATTGAAGAATATATTACGGTTCGTATATCGGGTTCTATAAGCGATATTAATATCGTATTTCTTTAGAGGGTTAGTAACTTGAAATAGGCCTGGATTTGTGTAGGTGAAGGGAGCATATTTTGTTTTTTTAGGCTTGTCCGGAATCAATTTTGTTGCGGTTTTAAATTTTATCTTGTTAATGATTTTATTAATCATTAAGGGGTTATAGCCGTTAATTCTGGCTAAATCCTTAATATAGTTTAGTTCTTTTTTGCGATTTTCAGTTGTCAGCGGGATTTTTAATGCTCTATAGACAAGACTAAAAAATGCAGCCTGTTTATGAGATTGCGGATGTAAGGAATCGTTTCTTATAGTGATGGGGGCACAAGAAGGCTTTCTAAATATTTGAAAAATGAACTTATTATTCTCTCTTGAAATGTTTAAATACAAAAAGTTTAGAGAACCATTGATCTCATCTTCCTTAGTGAATTTGACATCATTGTCAAGCTCATTAAGGGATGTTAGCACATTATGACTATCGTTTTTCTGTGTATCTATAATGGCAAAAGTGTCATCAACATACCTTAACCATAATTGAAGACCATTAATATTATTGATTATTTTGTTATTTTCCAAATCATCCATAAAGATATTAGCTAGAATGCCCGAGATCGGGTCACCCATTGCTAGGCCCTTTTGATGATATATTCTATTATTGAAGGTGAAATAGTTGTTATTAAGTACAAATTCTAACAGACTGATGAAATTATCTATTTCGCATTTGCTAAGGTTACTGTGTTTTAAAAGGTTTGATTTAATAATCTTGACAGTTTTGCTTACCGGAATATTGGAATACATATTGGTAATATCATAGGATACCATTATATGATTATGCTCAAGATTGAATTTCGATAATTTTTCACAAAATTCAACGGAATTTCTTATATAGGCTGTATTATTGAATTTAAAGTGTTTACTGAGAAAATTATGCAAAAATTTTGAAACTTTGTAAGAAGGGCTGTTCATGCAGTTGATAATAGGGCGTATAGGTACGTCTTTTTTATGGATTTTTGGCAAAGCTTTTGCAGTTGGAAGTTTCGGGTTCATTATTATAAGCCTCTGATACTCGTGCTCTTGTAGTAAGAACGGCAGATTCTTCAATAGGTTCTTCAAACTTCGTTGGATTTTGGGGGTGGGATCTTTATTAATAATAGTAAAACTGCCATTAGCAAAGAAATCTTCGGTTTTTTTAATGTAGTCATCTTTATGTAGTAATACCATGGTGGGACCTTTATCAGCTTTAGTGACGATGTTATTATTATTAATTTTATTTCTTACATCATGTATTTGTTTGCTAAGGGTCGGATTCGAGGTAGTTTTCAGTTCTTTCGCCAGAAAAGGAAGCTTTTTCTTTATTTCATATTTAATGTCTTTATGCACTTCTACGGGGAGTTTTTGAATGTTAGATTCAATTTCCGCGACTGTAGTGATCAGATCGTCGGTTTTTTTCGGGTTAGGCCAATTAAATTTCAGGCCTTTATCAAGGAGGGATAGTTCATTATCTGAAAAGTCAGTATTAGATAAGTTCACCGTAGTAGGAAAATGATTTAAGTCGGCGGAAGGGAGGTTAGTTTTACTGTTGACACTACTCTGTTTATTCTTAGTGTTTTGCAATTGTATCAGTTTATTGTCTAATGTTGTTTGTTTCTTCTTCACTATATCATGTACCTTTTCATTGACAAACATGGAGTATGAACTCCATTCTAATGGGGACATACTAGAGGATATTTCAAGATGCGTCTTATAAAGCTGTAGGTTTAGGAACGATTTCTTTTTGTAATGCGCCTTGATTTCGTTTTTTAACCAAAATTCATTAACTTTCATTTGAGTTTTACGTAAATCAGAAGTCGAAAAGTTTTTTCTTTGAAGGTGTTTTAGAAATTTGGGAATTAGTCCATGCTTCATACATTCTTTTAAAAATTGAATATCTCTAGATATTTTGCTGACCTTGACTTTGAGATTAAGATATCTATTCCTTTTCGTAGCCTGGTAGGCAGCTAAGTTACATGTAATTAATCTCATAATAGAACCGTATTGAGGACAATATATTAAAATTATAAAATCCTTTTAATAACAACCACCTACTCAATACATTATATTACTCATTGAATTATAAAATAATCATGAGGTGTCTTAAATAAAGGAACATGTTTCGTTCGACATAGCGAACATCATCAGCCTTAATTTACAAAGATTAGGTCAGGGCCCTGAGCTGAATGATAAAAATTGTTAAAAGAGTGACA
Organism: Anabrus simplex; assembly: GCF_040414725.1. NCBI lineage: Eukaryota > Metazoa > Arthropoda > Insecta > Orthoptera > Tettigoniidae > Anabrus > Anabrus simplex. Next base: position 364,955,411 of record NC_090269.1, on the reverse strand, counting down.
ATGCCATAATAAAAAGTAAAATGATAACATTAGACATGAAATTATAACAATATGTACAGATTAACAGCAAGTATGCAGAGGAATACTTTGAATGATGGTAGTCTATAAAGTTAAAACAAACATGAGGTTGTTAAAGTAAAAAGATATAGATATAGTAGATCTTAAATTATATGTCAATGCGTGAAGCGTGGATTAATTATTGACTATGGAGTTCTTAAATTGAGCAAAACAAAAGTTAAAATAGAGTTTATTGAATAGTGCAGTACTATGCTGCCGATCTAACAGTCCAAAGTTCTAGAGCTGGAATAACCAAGCCACAGACAGCCGTGAGCCGTGAACACTCGTCTGTTTTCAGCGGGGGGGTGTCGAATAGTGTAGTCCCAGCTGTTTCCTAGGAGTACCCGATAAGTCGGAAAATCTCAATTCACTACACTGGCGGCAGAAAAATCTATCTGACTTGGAGGCAAGTTTTTTCTCCAAGCCAGAGGAAAACCCCCTTCTTCACTGCTAAGTTGGAATAAAATGAATGTAGGATTTAATAAAAGCGAAGAGGAAGAAGCTGTTCTTAAGAAACAGCTCTTTTTGAGTTATTTAGTGAATTGTGGTGGTATAATTTGGAATAGGCCTAAATTGTAATTCTAGGCCAGATCATACTACTACTACTAAGTGAACCTCTGCCTTAAGAGTGCACACTGCTCATTCAAAACAGCGCGTCAGAGTAGGGATCGAATAGCTGGAATTCTATGATGAACCAGTGTGTTATGTACCAGCAGTGTCAGAAAATGTATGAACCAAAGGTATGGCATGCTAAGGAACGTTTTCTAACTCCCCAGCTATTTCCTGCCAATATTCAGTTAGGCTGTTATACTCAGTACGCAGCAGTAATCCCATCAATCGAAGTTGGTTGGCAGCATAAAAGACAAAGAACATCACAACAAACAATGGTGAATGTAATATTATTGTTGATCAATGTTATGCGCTTTCAATATTGTAGGCCTTCACATTTAGTTTTCTTCCAACTCTGAAATACTACTCTTATCATAGTCGGTACAGTAAAACTGAATAAAACATAAATTATCGGAAATTGTATTCTCTATGACTTTTGTTATGTAGTACTTTCGATAGAACCAATAACATGGGTTTTAAAAAATTAAATTTTAGGCGCCTTCCCCTAAACTACAATTTTATGCAGGGTGAATAAAATTGTTTATAGCTTAGACTGTAGTTTCTTATTCCTCAATTATTATTAAATTCTGTTAACCCATTTTCTCGTGGCTCGGCGTTGAAATGGACTTAGCAACAAAAATACAAATTCATGAATATCTGTGCTATCATAGCCGGTACGATAAGAATGTATAAGACATAAATGATCAAAAATTTAATTCTATATAACTTTAGTTATGTAGTATTTATCGATAGGACCACTAATAATATAAATATTTGAGAATTAAAATAAAATAAAACTAAAATTAAAATTAAATTAAATGAAAATAAAATTATTTATAGCCTAGATTGTAGGGGCTCATCCCCCGACTTTACATACCGATTTTCATTAAATTCTCTTCAGCCGTTTTCTCGTGATGCGTGTACATACATACATACATACTGACAGACAGAAAATACGGAAAAGTAAAAAGTGCATTTCCGTGTTATTGTGGACATGACCGATACAGAAATAACATTCTTTTCAAATTCTGAGCAATGCACAGATAAAACATTTTATATACCAGGTGGCTCACGGACGCCGTACTTACTACTTATAAATGTCCTGCATGCATAAGTGATGTGTGGGGTGTCTACCAACTGATTTTAACAGGGGAACTACTGCCAGCGGGCAGGTTACGTCAGAATATGAAGAGATAAGAAACAGAGTCACACTCGCACCATGTTACTCAGCGCTGCCGGTCGAATGCATCCCTTGCATTCTTAAACATCGTTTTCGACCGCATAGTTCTAGGCTGGTGTGTGGTACAGCCGCACTATATTTGCTGTCTGCATATCGGCAATGGCTAGTGTGATCAGCAGCAGTGAATACATAGACATTATTTTAAGCTGGACAACCTGGTCGGAATGCAACAGAAGCTCCAAACAGACGTACGCCTTCTACGCATGTATTTCGCCGAACAGTATTCGTTTTTGTTGCATGCAATCATCTCTTTTATCGAGTTGAATATCTACACGTGTCTAAATTAATAAGTTATTAGATTTCATTTACTGCATCTTTGGCGTGTCTACAAACCGTAGCGGCAGTTAGGGGGTGGGGTGAGGAGGGACAGTCGCTCCCACCCGCACTTTGTAGAGTAAATATGACATTTATTCCATTTTAGCCAGCTGGAACTAGGAATTATTTTTAAAAAGCTATTTGTACAAGCCTTGTCTTACATGCTAAATCTTTCCTTTATTGTATAGCGCTACGGCAAGTAGTGGAGACGTTGTATGTGCTGTGAGAAAGGGTAGTAGGGGTGCAAATTTTTGCCGAGGTCATGGCCACGGAGTTATAATTCACCCCCTTGCCGCGCGCATTCGTCAGTCTGGCAGTCTCTTTATTGTCTGTTAGTTTTGTTGTAACCAAGGTTGAGATTTACAAAACACAACTTTATTATTCGCTTCAAATGCAAAATACACTATTTACACAAATAAAACTGAAATTTAACTTGAAGCAAATGAATTAGGAATCTTGAGAAAGAGTCTAGCTTTTGTACACTATATAGAAGTTTGCAGTATTTACATCCACTACTATCTTGAAAAGATAGTCCTTGATATATGAAAAGTCGATAGTCGAAAACTATCAGAAGTACTGACATAAATGTTTTGGAAAGTCCTTCCTTGCTGAGTTCATAAAAGCAAGTTCAATGTAGGAAGAATTCTTACTTAGCGAAACTAAGGGAGCTTGCATTAATTAAGGAAATATAACGGTATGTAATAGTATGACTGGATATGGACAGCGGAATAAGAGGAGCGGTGACCAGAGGTGAGACCTCGTACTGCCAGAAATTCAGTCCACCTGGCCGAAGCACATTTTCAAGAGGAGTAGCCTCCGTGCTCGACGTAGGGTGTATTCTGGAGCTGGACACCGGGGCAAGTGGGCATCTGGACAGGCTGGGAGTTCCTCTTGATAGTACACACACGATGGTTCAGGCACGCGCACTGAGGGCTGCGCGTCGAGGCTAGAAGAATGACACTTGGCGCGCGTGTAGCTGGCTGGCGGAGCGAGAAGGGAGCGCCGGACATACAACACCCTCCCCTCCTAAATACGCCGGTACGGCGTGAAACGGCGGCGGCGCTGGCAGCGGCTGCGATGCTGGGCCGGAGCTGCTGATGTCTCTGTTGGATTGTCCGGAGCTGGGACCGGGCGGAGTGGCGCTGTCTCGTCCTGAAAGGAACCCATGGTTATTAAATGGTCTAAAGCTCGTTCAGCAATAGATTTATCTGGTTGAGCAATAGAATCAATAGCTGGACATGGGCGGTAGCGCAGACGTATCTGGTCTTGATGGCGGCAGATACGTTTCTCCGTAGTCTGTATTTCGTAGAGACGATGACCCAAAGATCTGCAGATGACTCCAGGTATCCAGAGTGGGTTTGACCTGAATGTCCGGGTGTAGACCTTGTCGTTGACTGAGAACTTCGTTGGTGAGGTCTGAGACTGGGCCGGAAGAGGCTGCAACAGAGAAAGTAAAGTTCTGTGAGGTCGTCCATGGAGCTTCTGTGCAGGAGTGATATTATCAGCGCCGGGCAGAGTTCTGTAGTTGCTTAAGAGTTGGAGCAATGCTTGGTCTTTAGTTAAGCCTGAAGAGACAGCTTTTTTCATACTTCTCTTAAATGTTTGTACAAAGCGTTCAGCTTCACCATTAGATTGAGGGTGAAAAGGCGGTGCTAGGATATGACGAATGCCATTATATGTACAAAATTTCTTAAAAGCAGTAGGTGTAAATTGAGGTCCGTTGTCCAAAATGAGTACTTGAGGTAAGCCTTCTGTAGTAAATATTTTCTGTAGAGCACGAATGGTAGCTTCGGTCGTAGTAGTCGAATGCATATCCACTACATATGGAAAGTGCGATAGTGAATCGATGACTATTAACCACATGGAATTGAGGAAAGGACCTGCGAAATCGATGTGAACTCGTTCCCATGGAGTAGTAGCAGGAGGCCATGAAGCTAGATCAGATGACGGGGCGTTCTGATTCAGTTGACATTGTTCACAATGACGGATGAGCTTTTCGATGGCGGCATCAATACCGGGCCAGTAGCAGTGTTGACGTGCTAGTTGCTTCGTTCGGGATATACCCCAATGGCTTTGGTGTAATAATTCGAGAACTTGTGTCTGTAGGCTAAGTGGGATAACCACTCGGAAGATGGTGCCTGCTTCTAGGAGTACGACTCCAGCACGAGTCGTGAGACGATGCTGCATACGATGATAAGGTGCAAGGTGGGCGGGAAGATTGCTCTGAAGAGGCCAACCGTTGCGGATGTAAGTACGCACAGTAGCAAGTGTACTGTCCTTATCCGTAGCTTTAGCTATGCAGGTAGCATCAATAGGAAAACTGGAGACAGTATCTTCAAGTTCTATGTCCAACTGAAGACATTCAGATTCTTGAGAATCGAAGGCAGTATCAGGACCAACTGGTAAGCGTGAGAGGGCATCAGCATTACAATGCTGGGATGTGGCTCGATAGACAATCTGATAGGAAGCATCAGAAAGGAACATGGACCATCTTTGAAGCTTTCTGAGGGAATTTTCAGGGATCTTATTACCAGGATGGAATAAGTGTACGAGAGGCTTATGATCAGTAATGATCAGGAAATGGTTGCCATAGAGATATTCATTGAAACGGCGAATACCAAAGATGATGGCTAAAGCTTCTTTCTCTATCTGTGAGTATCGACGTTGATGGTCATTAAGTGTTTTCGAAGCGAAAGCGATGGGGCGTTCCCGTCCATGACGATCCTTCTGGGAGAGAACGGCACCGACACCGTAGTCTGAAGCGTCAGTAGCTAGCGTGATGAGCTTGTCGGGCTGAAAATGAATGAGTTGTATAGTTTGAATTAAGGCGTTGTTGATGGTTTTCCATGCCTGTTGGCATTGCGGAGTCCATTGAAATTTAACACCTTTTTTACGTAGAGCGTTTAATGGAGCTGCCACTGTAGCGAAGCGGGGAATGAACTTATTATAGTAGTTCGCTTTGCCTATGAAGGACTGGAGCTGCTTGAGGTTCTGAGGTTCTGGCATGTTGACGATAGCTGAGACATTCTGTGCACTAGGGCGAATTCCAGTCTTATCAAGTATATGTCCTAGGTAGTGAACTTGAGGCTGAAAGAATGTACATTTAGCGAGATTCGCTCGTAGGCCATTGTCTTTCAATTTCTGTAGAAGGAGGCGTAGATTGTTTAGATGTTCCTGATGATCTTTTCCCGTAACAATAATATCATCCAGGTAGTTAGCACAACCGGGAATGGAGGCAGTGAGTTGAGCTAAATAGCGCTGAAAAATAGCCGCTGAGGATGAAACGCCGAATGGGAGCCGCTGGAGCTGGAGCAGTCCGAGAGGAGTGTTGAGTGTTAGAAATTTCTTAGAGTCTTCGTCTAAAAGTAGCTGGAGATATGCTTCTTTAAGATCAACTCGAGAGAAGAATTGTCCACCAGCGAGACGACGGAATAAATCTTCTGGACGTGGAATAGGAAAGATATCTGTGTCGAGTTGTGCGTTGACTGTCGATCGAAAATCGCCACAAAGTCGAACATTACCATCAGGTTTCTTGATTACCACTAGTGGAGTAGCCCATTGACTAGAAGTAACTGGTACCACAATTCCAGTTTGTATCCATCTTTCTAATTCTTTCGTGACCAGGTCTTGAAGTGCTAGGGGTACTGGACGTGCTTTGAGGAAGCGAGGCTTAGCTCCGGATTTCAGCTGTATGTGAGCTGTATAGTCTTTTGCTGTTCCGAGCTGAGAGTCGAAGACTTCAGGAAACTGCTTTAGGAGATCGGTAACGTCAGAAGTAGGATGCAATGTAGATACAACGTTAATGTTGTCATGTATCTGGAAACCAAATAAGTTAAATAGATCCATGCCCATAATGTTGGATGCAGTGTAGTTGTTAACTACGAGAAGAGGAATGGCCTTCTGAATTCCTTTATAACTAGCCTGAAGCTGGATTTGTCCTTTAATGTCAATTTTCTTTCTGTTAAACGTCACAAGCTGGATGTCAGCTGGAGAGCATGAAGGGGAACCTAAGTCATGGTAGGTAGCCAGATTAATAATAGAGACAGGTGATCCAGTGTCTAATTGAAAATCGACAGATCGAGTAGAGAATGAGAGAGGAACGATGATCTTGTGAGAATTCCTTGTGGGCAGAATAAGATTGATCTGATCAACTTCCATGTCTTGGCGGGGCTGTATATGCTTCGGGCGTGCTGCAGGAGTCTTAGCAGGGCGGAGCGAACTCCGACATACAGTCTTAATGTGGCCAAGTTTATTACATCGTTCACAAGTGGCTTTGAAAAAACGACAGTCACGACGTTCATGATGCTTGAAACAACCTCGGCAGGAAGGCAGGAGTTTCGAGGTGCTTTAGAATTGGGCTTCCTTGTAGCATTACGAGAGGGAACCTGGCGAGAATGCTTGGTAGAGAGCGCCTTATCTGGACGGTTCACTGTAGCAGAGGACTTGCGGGCCTGAGTCGAGACTTGAGCAACTTCGTGTGGAGAAGCTATGGCTGCGGCAGTCTTGGTAGTAAGCTCATAAACCGTAGCAATACGCTGGACGTCTTCTAAAGAAGGGTTACTCTGCTTGACAGCGTCAAAACGTATCTTGTCCTCAGGAGTATGTAAAATTACCATGTCCCGAATGAGAGAATCAGTGTAGGGTGAACCACAACCGTCCTTGGAGCATAGGAACTGGCAGGGTTTAGCTAGACCACGCAATTCAGTTATCCATTCAGTATGTGTCTGATGGGGTTGCTTTCTGCTCTGAAAAAATTTATAGCGAGCAGCCACTATGTGAGGAGCTTTGGCATAATGTTCAGTGAGACGGGCCAGGAGCTGTGCGAATGGTACCTCAGAAAGGTTTTCTTCTGGACCTAATTTACGTAGTAATTCACACGTAGCATTGCCAACTGAACTAAGAAATAGTGCTCGGCGGCGTTGATCATCTGTGACAGAATGGCAGATGAAATGCTGTTGTAAGCGTGCTAAATAAACTGACCATTCTTCCTTAGCCGGATCAAAAGCTGAGAACGGAGGAATAGCTGATGGCTGTGTAGAGACAGAAATAGCTTGAATAGCCTGAATTAATGCTGCCTGTTGTTGTTGCATAAACTGTTGTTGTTGCTGCTGTAAGGCTTGGAATACCGTAGCGAGTTGCTCAGCTGTAGCCATTGCGAGATGCGTGCAATAAAGAGCAAGGAGAGCTGTGTGTCAGAACTTGGTGTAGGCGCGACCTTGACCCATATATGCTGGGAGTGAGAGAGAGAGCAAGCAAACACGCTGGAGCGTGCCACACAGGTGGAGCGCGCGACAGAGCTGTGGAATGTCTGTGGAGTGGGCGACACACTGAGCACTGATTGACTTCGTCGCCAATGTCTAAGTGTATGAGGGCACGGAGTTTGCTGTACCTCGTTGTGAAGGAGTGGATGAATAGCAAGTTATTATCCTGTCGCCACAGAGTTGGTTGACTGGGGCCGATGAAGTGGAGTGTTTGTTGCGGTCCTATTTTTTTTTACCTCGTCGCCATAGAGTTGTGTTGTAACCAAGGTTGAGATTTACAAAACACAACTTTATTATTCGCTTCAAATGCAAAATACACTATTTACACAAATAAAACTGAAATTTAACTTGAAGCAAATGAATTAGGAATCTTGAAAAAGAGTCTAGCTTTTGTACACTATATACAAGTTTGCAGTATTTACATCCACTACTATCTTGAAAAGATAGTCCTTGATATATGAAAAGTCGATAGTCGAAAACTATCAGAAGTACTGACATAAATGTTTTGGAAAGTCCTTCCTTGCTGAGTTCATAAAAGCAAGTTCAATGTAGGAAGAATTCTTACTTAGCGAAACTAAGGGAGCTTGCATTAATTAAGGAAATATAACGGTATGTAATAGTATGACTGGATATGGGCAGCGGAATAAGAGGAGCGGTGACCAGAGGTGAGACCTCGTACTGCCAGAAATTCAGTCCACCTGGCCGAAGCACATTTTCAAGAGGAGTAGCCTCCGTGCTCGACGTAGGGTGTATTCTGGAGCTGGACACCGGGGCAAGTGGGCATCTGGACAGGCTGGGAGTTCCTCTTTATAGTACACACACGATGGTTCAGGCACGCGCACTGAGGGCTGCGCGTCGAGGCTAGAAGAATGACACTTGGCGCGCGTGTAGCTGGCTGGCGGAGCGAGAAGGGAGCGCCGGACATACAACAAGTTTCTTAGTGTGTATTCAAATACTAAATGATTATTAATTGCATAATCATGCCGTACATCTATGTAATTGTACAGGGCGATCTGGCCGTGGGGTTACGGGCGCGCAGTTGTGAGCTTGCACTCGGGAGATAGTGGTTTCAAATCCCATTGTCGACACCACTGAAGATGGTTTTCCATGGTATCCCATTTTCATACCAGGCAAACGCTGAGGCTGTACCTTAATTAAGGCCATGGTTGCTTCCTTCCCATAAGTTCTATCTGTGTCGGTGCGACATAAAGTCAATTGTAAAAACAGATATATTTAATTGTAATTGTAATTTCAACGCGAGAGAATACCAACTTCACATTCACCAGACTAAATTATTTCGTTTGTATTATGCTTTTTTATAAGTAAATGTAATTAATCAGCCCCGTGGATTACGCCTATTTTTAATAATAGTTTTTTTGAGATTTTGATTCAATGCTGTATAATAAAATTTTCACCAGGTCTCACAAACATACTACGGGGCATTTACTTAATAAATAACATAACACAAAGGAATAACTTAGGAACATTGGTATTAGTTCCTGTTGAAATACGTTTACAACTTAATATTTTTTTTTTTTTTTTACTATTGGCTTTACGTCGCACCGACATAGATAGGATTTATGGTGACGATGAGACAGAAAAGGGCTACACGTGGAAAGGAAGCGAACGTGGCCTTAAATAAGGTACAGCCCCACTTGCCTGGTGTGACAATGGGAAACCACGGACAACCATCTTCAGGGCTGCTGACAGTGGGATTCAAAACTACTATCTCCCGAGTGCAAACTCAGAGCTGCACGCCCGTAACCCCACCGCCACCTCGCCCGGTATAATTACATAGAAGTACAGCATGATTATGCAATTAAAAATAATTTAGTATTTTAATATTCACTAAGAAACTAAGACACTAAAGAGACTGCCAGACTGATGAATGCGCACGACAAGTGGGTGAATTATAACTCAGTGGCCACGACCTCGGCAAACAATATATACCCCTACTACCCTTCCTCACAGCACAGGCAAAGTCTCCATTACTTGCCGTAGTGCTATACAAATTGGTTAGCGGCGACGAACAGCATTTTGTGCGTATTTCCGTCAATAATTATGTTAATAATTAAAGAAAATAAACGAAAGAATTAGCAGATAGGATAACAAGGTTTGTACAAACAGCTTTTTAAAATAATTCCTAGTTCCAGCTGGCTAAAGTGGAATGAAAATGTAATGTGTACTCCACAAAGTGGAGGGGGGAGGGAGCGACTGTCCATCCTCGCTGCACCCCCTAATCGCCGCTACAGTTTGTAGACACGCCAAAGGTGTAGAAAACGAAATCTAATAAATTTATTTTTACACGTGTAGACATTCCACTCGATGGAAGAGTTGCATGTATGAAACAAAAACTAATACTGTTCGGTGAAGTACGTATGTAGAAGGCATACGTCTGTTCGGAGCTTCTGTTGCATTCCGACCAGATTGTCCAGATTAAAATAATGTCTGTGTATTCACTGCTGCTAATCACATTAGCTACTGCTGATATGCAGACAGCAAATATAGTGCGGCTGTAGCATACACCAGCCTAGAACTATGCGGTCGAAAACGATGTTTACAAATGCAACGGGTGCATTCAACCGGCAGTGCTGAGTAACATGCTGCGAGTGTGACTCTGTTTCTTATCTCTTCATATTCTGACGTAACCTGCCCAATGGCAGTAGTTCCCCTGTTAAAATCAGTTGGTAGACACCCCACACATCACTTATGCACGCAGGACATTTATAAGTAGAAAGTACGGCGTCCGTGAGCCACCTGGTATATAGATGGTAGAGAGTTTGGGGAAGAATGCTTCTCTACAGAAGGAAAGCCCATCTTCTGAAAAGTGTGTGAAATTAAATTATGTGCTATAAAGTGTTTTAACATCCAGCAGCATAGTGACACTTTCTTTCTTTCCTTTTTTTTTTTCTTTTTTTACAATAGGCTTTACCTTGCATCGACACAGGTAGGTCTTATGGCGACGATGGGGCAGGAAATGGCTAGGAGTGAGAAGGAAACCATATTCAGGGCTGCTGACAGTGGGATTCGAACCCACTATCTCCTGAATGCAAGCTCACAGCTGCGCACCCCTAACCACGCGGCCAACTCTCTCGGTCATAGCGACACTGCTAGACACAAAAAAGAGCATAGATCAGCAGCCGACATGTACTTTTTATTTCAATATAGCTAAAGCTTCATCTTTCAAAGTTTTTGTGTTTATGAAAAAGTTCTCAGTAAAGTGGACAATGAACACTTCAGAAACTAGGGTTGGGCAGACCGGAACATTCACTTGTTCCGCAACATTAGGAGCTTGAGGCGGAGTGTTTCGGTACAGAGTGCCGAGACACGGGACACAGGACACAGGACTGTAACTGCGTCCTAGAGAGAACTTCGAGAGGCAACAGGACATGCTCCGCTTCAGCTGGAATGTGCCTGAACCGAACGTGCTGTGCCAAGGCCGCACTAGATAGATTAGTTGGCCTTGGCTGTGTCTGCCTGTCGATACCGGCTGTGTGCCGCCCTGTGTTGGAGTGTCAACATTTTTTCATCCAGTTATATCTTTAATTCCAAAGCGATGACCCATATTCTTCTTGGGCTTAAAAGTTTCCTTAAAGTCCAAATTAATATTTAACATCAATCCCCGAGAAAGTGTTGAGGGAAATTTTCGAGATATTGAAGAAAGTAAATGGAAGTTGAGAGGGAAGGAATTCGAAGTGCAGAGAGCATAACAGCACGAAAGTACATCAATGTTTTCATCCAGTTGTATTTTTAATTCCAAAGCGACGACCCCTATTTTTCTTGGGCTTAAAAGTTTCCTTAAAGTCCAAATTCATTTTTAACGTCAATCCCCGAGAAAGTGTTGGAAATTTTCGAGATATTGAAGAAAGTAAATGGAAGTTGAGAGGGAGGGAATTTGAAGTGCAGAGAGCATAAGGCTGAAGCAGTGCAGCGCAGAGCAGATTTTTGTAATCTACACAAATCATTGCATCATCGCAAGTTGACAGACAGGGCAGGACAGAGCAGAGCTGAGCAGAGCAGGCCGGTTCTGCACCTACTTCCGCCTACCACGCGCAGTCTTCGAAACACAGTTTCCTGCGCACGTGTCACGCAGTTAGTTAAGAAATGGAGGAGAAAATTACCACAGCCATTCAGTCTCACCATGTTTTGTAGGTACTATGTGAATCATGTGGACTGCAATGCTGTATGTACGTATATATGTATGTATGTTCGTGAGAAAATGGCTGAACAGAATTGAATGAAAATCGGTATGTAAATTCGGGGAATAACGCACTACAGTCTAGGCTATAAATCATTTTATTCACGCTGCGTAACAAGGAAGTTTAGAGAAAGGCCTAAAATGTAATCCACCGAGCAAGTGGCCGTGCGGTTAGGGTCGCGCATCTGTGAGCTTGCATTCGGGAGAAAGTGGGTTCGAACCCCACTGTCGGCAGCCCTGAAGATGGTTTTCTGTGGTTTCCCATTTTCACACTAGGCAAATGCTGGGGCTGTACCTTAATTAAGGCCACGCCCGCTACCTTCCCAATCTTCCACCCTTCCGTCGCCGAAAACCTTCGATGTTTTAGTGCGATGTTAAACAAACAACAACAAAAAAATGTAATCCTCCAATATCTATGAGACAATCCGTGACCCAAGTTCTCGCAACATATAGAATTTAAGACAAAGATCTAATGCTGATTATGGAGAGCATCATCGCCGACTCCGTCGCCGTCATCCTTCATCACATTTATGTGAAGAGATAAATACGGAAAATCATTTATCATGTCTTGTCAAATATAAATGCAAACGCGTTCACAACAGATTGTCAATGTTGATTGATTTTAGTATCTTGTGTCTTGTGACAACTAGATGAAAATCTAGCAGTACATTTGTAAATACATATTTTTCCCTCTCCCCCACTGTGATCCTATTAATGAATTTACCATGCAAGTTGGTCATGCGGTTAGGATCGCCTTGCTATGAGCTTGCATTCGGGAGATAGGGGGTTCGAACCCCACTGTCGGCAACCGTGAAGATAGTTTTCCGTGGTTTCCCATTTTCACACCAGGCTAATGCTGGGGGGGCTGTACCTTAATTAACGCCACGGTCGCTTCCTTCCCATTCCTAGCCCTTTCCTATTCCATCGTTGCCATAAGACCTATCTGTGTCGGTACGACGTAAAAAATATAAAAATTAATCATGAATTAAATTCTTTGCTTAGTCCATATGAACGCCGAACATCGGTAACATAGAAATATTGTTCAGTCTTGTAAACTGGCGAAGGTGGTTGTTTTTATTGCAATTGTCTTAAGCTGAATAACCGCGTTGCCATCAGCACAAGGGAAATTTTGAAGATGACTAACAAAATGAGAAACATCGCGAATGCTTGAAGAAAAAGAAAAAAAGAGCCTCTTTATACTGTATGCCCCAATATCACAGAGTCTAAAGAAAACATGTTATTTCTGAAAACCGAGGAGACCCTGCGTGGCAATGTGCACTCACGTCCACTTCGCAGTTTCGTAACCTTCGCGCTGTTCTGATCTGCTCTTCCCTGCTCTGTGGCCAACTGCTTCTCAATGTGCGCCCGGCCTAACATCACGAAAGTACAACAATTTTTTCATCCAGTTATATTTTTAATTCCAAAGCGACGACCGATATTTTTCTTGGGCTTAAAAGTTTCCTTAAAGTCCAAATTAATGTTTAACGTCAATCCCCGAGAAAGTGTTGAGGGAAATTTTCGAGATATTAATTACTCACTAATTATTCACAATACATTCAACTGGTGAAAATATTCTTCAATTGGTTACTTTTAAACACCTGCACTGCCATTGTAACCGTGTTATGTGCATTTTATATTGACCGGAAAAATCTTAACCTAAAAGCAGCCTTTAAATGTGATTAGTGGGCGCGAATTTCAGTGTTCCGACTGTTCGTTCACGTTCCCTGCAGCTTTATGCTGGACCATGGCCGTAACTACACACAGGCACACACCACACAGCACGTTCCATACAGGCACATTCCCAGTTCCCACTGGCGCGGAGCATGTAATGTTACCTCTCGAAGTTCTCTCTACACTGCGCAGTTACAGTCCCGCGTCCCGTGCGCCCGCTGCACAGTTCAGCTAGTAGGTGAAGGGCAGTGCATAGTGGCGCTTCTGATGGGACAGCGAGTCAGTGTCTCCGGCTCGCTTGAGAATGTTTCAGAACAATTGACACTCAGTGTTCTGGAACATCAGAGCATAACTGTGCACCGTCACATTGTGCCGAAACAGGGACATAGTGCCCAACCCTATCAGAAACTTTATGGTGAAGTATGCGACACTTGTGATTAGAGAAGAAACAACACTGTGAAAAAAATACTTACCTTCCTGTTATCAAACTGCATTGGAAGAAATCAGAAGTAGTGTAGGTGACAATGAGATTTGTGTGTCTATTGATGAGAGAACAGATGCTTGTGGGAGTTACGTTGTTATTGGGTCTCTCTTTCCTGATCATCCCGGTGGTGTATTTCTACTACATAGTGAAAAGTTGGATGCTGTCTACTGTGGGGGGATAATCGCAGAGGATTTCACTTTGAATACCTGAAGGAACATGTGGTTTATTGTGCAACTCTGGGATGAATGGGGAATAAGAGGGTTTTTTTCTTTCTTTAGTATTTTGCCCATGACGACTGTCGGTGTGTTCTTAATTTCGATAACTAATACGATTTTCATTGGTTTGCAGGAGCAGCAATGTGGTCTCTCTCACCATTGTGTTAGATTGCAATATTAATTAAAAATATATTTGTTATTGACTGATAATGAATTTATGATAAAAAATGGTGAAATTAAGTTAAAAGAACAAATGAGGTAATTAATTGACGTGATGCAATAAGACTGTATAATGAATTGTTTCCTTAATATAAAAGAACTAATATCAAAAATCATTTGGAAGTATGTGTGTATATATATATATATATATAGTCATATTTTCCATTTACTGGGTCATATTTAACTATTTTTAGAGCATTTTTGCCTGCATATTTGGGTGATTTTTAGTAATTAAACATCCGAGCCTTAATAATTACCATTCCAGAATAACCATGTTAAGGTACCATATATCACAAAACAAAACAAACTGTAGAAGCTGTGTGTCACTGCGTCAGGCCAGCTCTGACCCTTTCACTAAACTACATGTAGTCGTGGCCACCTTGTAACACAGAAATTCTGGATTTCAAACTACATACAGAGGTTACAACTATGACATCTCTATTTCAAAACTAACCATGAACTGTGCGATAAAAATTCAAGAAGACGGGTGTGTTTAATACATAAGTATTCTTGTAACCATATTCATCTTGAAAAATCAGGGTGTACGCACAGGTGTATATTTCTTTTGCTATTTGTTTTACGTCACACCTACACAGATAGGTCTTATGGTGACGAAGGGATAGGAAAGGCCTGGGAATGGGAAGGAAGTGGCCATGCCCTTAATTAAGGTACAGCCCCAGCATTTGCCTGGTGTGAAAATGGGAAACCACGGAAAACCATCTTCAGATCTGCCGACAGTGGGGTTCGAACCCACTATCTCCCGGATGCAAGCTCACAGCTGCGCACCCCTAACCGCACAGCCAACTCGCCCATTCAGGTGTAAATTGATGATGATGATGATGATGATGCTTGTTTAAAGGGGCCTAACATCGAGGTCATCGGCCCCTAGGTGTAATTACTCACTAAAATATTACAAGACTTTTTACCCTCCTCACCTGTTTTGATGGTATATCTTATTAGCATTCTTTAAATGTTATTGTATGTTTAACTATTCTTATTTACAGTCCCTTCCGAATTAATGAGAACATGACAATAGCATACACATTTTGTATGGTTTTGCACTTATTGACCTAACACTGTACATACCTTTAATCATTGCTGATAGCTAATAAGTCTTCCTTTCTGTTTTATAAGATTCTTTACAAAATTTGGCATAGATTCCACATGCTTTGAGCACATATTTTTAAGTTCATCTTGAAACCAGACTAACTGGAGGCTCTATCATGCGTATGTTTGTGGACAGTCAAGTTTTGTGGGTCTCTTTTGCAAATAGCACATACATTTTCTAGTGGATTAATGTCAGGGGAGTTCTGTGGCCACTACAAGACACGAACGTTGTTCTCACTGAACAAATCTTACTGAAAAATTCCATCACTATCTAAAATCCTCTTCTGCAGCTCACCAACAACTCTACTTTCTAATATTTGGATGTATTGGGCAGATTTTATCATCCCATCAACTGGTACTAAGGGTCCCAGTCCTCCATGTTGAAATATCTCCAAAACATAATCTTTATGGGGTGTTTTATGGTCCGTTGCAAATGTTCTGAAGTTACTGGACATACTTTGCTTGGCACACATATTGAACCCTCTGCCCCTGCACATCAAAGTGACTCTCATCGGAGAAAAGAACTTTTCAGTGTTCCATTTTCCAATCCTGATGAATGCATGCCCACAAGGGACATTTTCTGCACATTTCTTCTGTTAGAAGGTGTTTCTTTACTAGTTTGCAGGCTTTCCGGACACAGGCCAAGTTCACAGCAGTAGCCTGGTGTTTGATTTGCTTCTTCTCAGGAGAAAATGTTTATTATTTGGTAATATTTTATTTTTCCTGCAACAGTTTCCCTTTTCCTTTGATGAAATTGAGCTAGTCTGCTTGTACTGCTAAATAATTTTATTTATAGTGCCTACACGGAAATCAGTTATAGTAGCTAACTCTCTTTGTGATCTGGAAGTATTCTGAGATAATGTCACATTCACACTACATTCGCTGGGAGTCATATCCATTGAAGACGTAGGTATTACTAATCACACTAGGAAACCTCAAAATTCCTCAGAAGTGATGCACATTGAAGTCAATAAATTTGGGAACGTTAAGATTTCTCAAAAGTGACATACATCAAAATAAATACACTTTTAACTTAAAACAGTCATAACACAGATTAATTACCAATGAATAACAGTGGAAAGAAAGTATAGAGAGCATGGGATCTAAGAATAAGCAATGTGTAGCTCACTGATGTCAACCGTTGGGAAAATTATCAAGAAAAACCTTGTTCCGACTAATTTGTATGGTACTGTGTCTCCGAGGTATCTCAAGATACCGTAAGTCTATTTATTGTCCACCATTTGTCAGATCATGATCCAGATCTATTTTTCTCACTCTTTGCTATTGAAACTTGGCTTTAATACTAACTAAAAGCACACAATTGTTTGTGTTACCCACGTTTCCTTTGTTAGCAATTTGGAAATGACTGGATTCACAATTTAATAAATTTGTTACTTGTTACTGCCAGTACTTGTTTTCTTCTGCTCATTTCACCTACTGTCCTGCAGCATTTGTTTTCATTCTGGTATGCCTGCTTTTTTTTTCCTGTGGTGTGCTCCTTGCTAAGTCATACATTTGTTGGATTGCATTTCTTTTTCTTTCTTTTTTATGTAAGGAATTCGCCAGACAATTAACTTTACAATGCTCTGAGTTGCTCTTTGCTTTCAGCGGCATACCATTTTTTTTCTTTATTACACTATTCTTCTACCATTTTATGAGGCTCAGCCAGTATATCCTGGGACTAGATGTGCTTAGAGTGATCAGTGAAATACTCGCTGTTGCTAAAATACATATTAGCTTCTTAAGTGATTCCTGGAAACAAACCTTTCAAATAGTTACATTTTGTTGTAGATGAATTCATACTGTTACAGCTTGCAAATTTCATAGGTTAAGTATGATATGCCTGTCTAAACCTTTGTTAACTATTCTGATATGACCAAATTTGTACATATTTGTATTGTTGGGAATATCTCAACCTTTAATTTTTTTTTCCTTCATGATTAAAATTGTGTTGTGACTTCTGTTACGATCTTTGTACTTGATAGTGTCTTTGCTTACTATCAACTTGCTAGAAATAGCATTGTAATTGAGATTTGCTTTTAAGAAAGTGCCCTTGATCAGGACACTACACAACAAGATATCAAAGTACCCAGAACTGACAGTACACAACCGCACAGAGTGCCGAGAAGCGTGCAACATGAGAATATAACAGTTCGATACATCGTGTCAACATTACCGTAAACAGTGCAATTTAGAGCTCCATACATGTGCATAAACAAGTTAAAGGGCCGCTACCCAAGAGAATTGCCGTAGTAGGTACCAGTGAAAACAGAAGTAATAGGGGGAAAGGAACTCGTGAAAGAGAATTTTGGAAAACAAGTTTGGAAATAACAAATATATTATACCAATCTCAAAGGGGTAACAAATTATATTTACATCAGAACAAATAGTATGAACCAGCATATGGCGTAATAAAAGCGTTAAGTTCGATTTTAAGACACGTAGGTGATACAAATTTTAATTACATCGTCATAATCAAATTCCTAAGCACCAATGACTACAATCTTTGGACATATGTTCCGACACTGCAATTAGGGGAAAAAGAAAAAGAATGGGGGGAATCCCATAGATTCTGAAATCAGTTTCTTTGCATTATATTACACAATACGCTAGAAGGGAGGTACATCAAATAAAGTTTCAGGCTCGTGCCAGTAGAATACAAAGTTGCAAGATAGGCTCACAAATTGATACAATATTTACAATATGACATTGTAATGTAACCTCATGCCAAACAATTCAAGAGATTCAGAATTGAAATAAACCAATCTCCAGTTTCAGGGACTGATCCTTTTGGTAGATTAGAAAGAAAAAAAACGAATTCTAACAAATGATCCCAGAAGGGATTAAAACACACACACATGCGCAGAAGCGATAATAAAATAGAAGCTAACCGATGAACATACAAATTAAATTAGCAGACCACATCTTTTGAACAAGCGCCATTTTTACGCAAAATTTACAGATAGATGGGATAAGGAAAGAAAATAAAAATAGATAGAAGATAAAGGATAGAATAAGGAAATAAGAAACGGAGGAATGGGATAGGATAAGGATCAAGCCGCCAAGTCCCCAGCACTAACAGACGCGATGCAAAAGTTCATCTCAAAAGTAAGGAATGTTTATGGATTAGAATATTAGATCAGCTGTCCAGTACACCATTTACACCACATTTTAGGAATATGAATGTCCAAAAGGCAGAACATTTGCGCTGCATGAATACTCAGATGTATCCTGAAGGGAGCAAAGTTCAATTTCGTTACTACGGCGAAGCCCAAGTATAGGCAGGTAGGGCACGTTAAATGATAGAAAGAAACAGTGTCTGCTCACCCTTGACAGAAGTCCAGTACGAAGTTTACAAGTAAAATGGACACGGTCCAGCCGTGTGGAGAGTTCCAGCTCCCACTGTCTTCAACAAGGTTATACCACAACTGACCTGCCGAATGAACGACACAAGGCCATATATATAATGCCAGCGGGGTAGATTGAGAACATACTATAGGCGTGACGTCAGAGTGGATGCGCCATACAGGCAAGCAGTGACAGCAGTAATACAAGCAGCCGGGAAGCAGACAGTTCGTAACCGCAGACGGAGAAAAGAGCACCAATTCGAAGGGGAGATTTTTTTTTTTTTTTTTTTTTTTTTTGTAAGGTAAGCACAAACAGCTCGCTACACTTCCCACCTGATAATATATGCATGCTGACTCACTTAACTATTCACCTCTTCTCGTAAACATTTTGAGACAGTGCCGAACATTGTGTGTGTTGTGCTACTATTTAGAAGATCGCGCCTTACTTCATATAAGTGACTGACCTTCTATTTCTTCTAGATTTTACAATTTAAAATTGCACAGTGCCAATCCCCATTATATTATTTTGCCTCTTCAACTGTTTTGTGAAAGACTCATTCTTTAATTTCTTATTTATCTATGCCTTGTTTTTGCATTTTATTCGGCTGATGATGACCCAGATTGGGGTCGAAACCGGTACCGCTATAATTAAATAGAAATGTAACACTACATTTCTTATTTATTTGTATTGAATAGGTTGAACTACGTTATTTGTTATTTCAATTTAATTACGTTACCAGCTCCTCAACGGGTGATTTAAACGTCCAGTCCAGCCTTTTTAAATCCCCTCATCTCTATAGTGCACTATTTTACATTAAATGTTACTGTACGAAAACAATTGTAGGTACAATATTGAAAATTTCAATATACCCTGAGGATGATTACTAGTAGTGCTTGAGGCTATGGTACAAGGTTTGACAGTTTGACATGTTCCTGGATGGAGAGGCACACCACACTTTCCACAGAACCACCTTGTTTCACGCCCGACATTGCTTTTCACGCACACTCAGCATCGTCTAGTTGGGAAATTGTCCAATTTCATGCCTGGGAATTTATGAAGCACGTGCTCTTTTATATTCCGATCAAGTCAAAATGGTGGATCATTAGCCGGAGTTCACTTCGGTCGCTGCACCGGTGGACTATACATAGATGCTGATGAGCCTACTGAAGACTGAGATGAGACAGGCGACACAGAAATATTTGCGACTTCTGACAGTTGATGTTCACTGTCTTGTTAGGAGTTTCTACGTATTGTCTGCATGAATGTCAGGAAAGTTATTTTTGAGTTATTGTATTTTTGGAAAAGCCTGAATGCATTAAAAATGTACACTGCAAACTGTAGAAAAACATTTTTTTCCGGCCACTTCAACTGTTTTTCGTAAGAATTGATACATTGGCAAATACTGGTCGGCTGTATCCACTCCTTGCATAAACTGATTATAATCATTAATGCTTAGAGATTTCATTTTTATTTTCCCAAACCTGTTTGGTACTTCAGCCATTTCTGTAGAATGTACAGTTGAAACCATGGTAATTACTTTTTTGTCCTTCCATGAACATAGCAGTACTTCATTGTCCTTATCAAAAGCCATTTTTCCCGTTTTCAACTTCTTCTGCCTTTCACTGAATTCCTTAGAAAGTCCCCTATTCTGTCTTATTGTCCCACATTCAGCCGTTTCTCGTTCACGCAGTTCCTTGGCTAAGCCTACACTATTGTAAAAATTATCCATGTACACTCAATACCCCTGGCCAAAGCAGTGATTTAATAAGTAAAATACAGTGTCCCGGATGTTCATGCCACTTGCATCATAGATTTTCAACTTACATATGTACCCTGCAGGGGATTCACACACCACCCTTACCAAAATCCCATACTTGATCATTTTTCCTGGATTGTAAACTCAGAAACGCAAGCATCAAAGGCAATTTTCCGATCCGGAGTGTACCCAACTGAAAACTAGTCGCTGAGCCTTTCGAGAATCGGCCTAATTTTGTATAGCCGATCAGAATTCCCCTCATAATGACTGCTGTTGCTAAAGTGCAAGACGCCGTAAGACCTATCTGTGTCGGTGCGACGTAAAACAGCTAAAGTGCAAGAATGACAAAATGTTTTTGAACCAGGTTCGTGCCATGGCTTTTCAGAAAATTGTCAAGCCGAAAATAGTGTCCTCTGTCCAGTACATTTTCAGATCTATTTTGAATTATTCCGATTACAAACATTAGTCCTAAAAACTTTTTCATCACATTTACGTTGACCGGTTTCCACATCTGAAAAATAGAATATTTAGTGCATGGACGCAGTGCTGCACAAATAACTTGTTCCGCATAAAGATGTGTCTGATGGCCTACATATTCAAAGAAATCGTCATTTACAAATAAATTGACGAAGAACATAATTTTGTTGCTATTTTCAATGTCAACATTTAATCCTACCTAGCCAGTGAACTTGATTGCAGGCAGGCGGTAAGATGGATGCATATCGGTTATTTGAAACTGATGAATTTCACTTTGCCCAGAGTCTGGTATGTCATCATTGGAATTGCTTTCGCTATCACTGAAAGCAGGGATGATTTCATCACCTGAATCATCATTCAGCAGTATGTCTTCAATTTCCTCACTTCGTACACTGTGTTTGTAACTCATCATGTTATCGCGACACAATAACTCACTTCACTACACACCCTCACAAGAATACCACGACTGGATTAGGCCCGTGTTTACTCAAAAAAAATATATATATATATATATTGGAATGTACCTCTGTTCAGGTAGTCAGGGTGAGGGACTGTTCATTTATATGCCATCGATGGTTTTCAACATGAACTATGACTTTGTACGAATTTAGCGCTAAATTCGAAATGACGTTTACATTGCGCGACCTTAAACACTTTAACTTGGATACGGTCCCGCACATAGGCTGCTCTTAAATGCCTTAAGGCATCAACGGGAGTGAAAATGTTAATATAGGGGTATAGTACATCTTGTACATTATTCTTTACATTTCATAGGAACTTCTCTGTTCCACACCAGGTTCCTTACATTCTGGTAGAACGTATTTCTTGCTTGCACCCTTTTGCTGATATCCTTACCAAACCGTGCATATTGCATTATTTCACTTCCCAAATATTTGAAGTATTCAACAACCTCAAGGTTTTTGTCCCCTGATACTAACAATTCCTTTTCATTTTCTTTCTCCTCTTGTCTTCACCACTGTTATGCTCTTCTCCACACTGTTTTTCAACATTATTGTTATTATTATTATTATTTTACGTCACACCAACACAGATAGGCCCTATGTCAACGATGGAATAGGAAGGCCTAGGCGTGGGAAGGAATTGTTCGTGGCCTTAATTAAGGTACAGCCTTACCATTTGCTTGGTGTGAAAATGGAAAACCACGGAAAACCATCTTCAGGGCTGCCGACAGTGGGGTCCAAACTCACTATCTCCCGCATGCAAGCTCACAGCTGTGTACCCCTAACTGCACAGTCAATTTGCCTGGTGTGTTAAACAAATGAAAACAGTAAAAGCAGCAGTGATGGATGAAATATGTGTGGAAATGATAAAGGCAGCTAGACTTCTGGTCTACATTGGTTATATAGGCTGCTAAGGTGTATATGGAGGAAAAAAGCAAGTACCTGATGATTGGTGCAAATACCAGTATTTAAGAATGGTGACAGGAAGGTATGTGACAATTATCGAGGAGTTACACTGTTGTCACAAGTAGCCAAAATATTGTAGAGAATAACAGAAAGGAGGGTGAGAGGAAGTGTGGAAAGAAATTTAGAAGAAGAGCAGTATGGATTTTGACAGGGCAGGTCA
Source organism: Anabrus simplex (assembly GCF_040414725.1). Lineage (NCBI taxonomy): Eukaryota > Metazoa > Arthropoda > Insecta > Orthoptera > Tettigoniidae > Anabrus > Anabrus simplex. Next base: position 364,932,867 of record NC_090269.1, on the reverse strand, counting down.
ACGATAGACTCTATATTTACCATAAGATTACTGAGGGAGAAACAGTACAAATATGGAAAAGGTCTGGTGATGGGATTCCTTGATCTGGAAAAGGCATACGATAGTGTTGAGAAAATGTGTGGGAAAGCCTGGAAAAAAGAAAAGAAAAAAAAGATGTGGAAGGCAATGTAGCAATCTATAAGAATTGTTCCAGTTGTGTCCAGACTCCAGTGGGGAGAAGAGATTGATTTAGAAACCAAACTGGACTAAGGCAGGGACGTGTATTGTCTCCGAACAGTTATGGATGAAATTCTAAAGGAAACAAAGGCATATATGGAGGGGATATGAAAATATTATTGTTTGCAGATGAGATAGTGATCTGGGGAGTAATAATAATAATTCTGTGTGGCTGTTTCTAGCTGAGTGCAGCCCTTGTAAGGCAGATCCTCCGATGAGGGTGGGCGGTATCTGCGTGTTATTGTGGTGGAGGATAATGTTATGTGTGGTGTGTGAGTTGCAGGGATGTTGGGGACAGCACAAACACCCAGCCCCCAAGCCACTGAAATTAACCAATAAAGGTTAAATTCCCTAACCTGGCCGGGAATTGAAGCCCAGTATGCTGATCATTCTGCCAACGAGTCGGACATCTGGGGAGTCAACAATACAGAAGTGAAAATACAACTAGAGGCTTTAAATGATGGTATTGAGAAATATCAGCCGTTTCCACCTCTGCCATAGCAGTTTCACTCTCCATTTGTGGATCATCTTCCTTTATCACTACACTCTCTTCTGCATTTTTCTCACATACATGAGTTTATCGAAATAATCTTTTCACCTATTACGTCAATATGGAATGATTTTAATATCTTGTAATGGAAATGCCATTCAGGAAGGCGAGAAAGCCAACCTTTATTGTAATCTTAACATCATCATCATTAGTCGTTGTGCTCATTAGTGAGCGTCATGACCTCATAACTCCATCATTTCCTTGTTGCAACCATGACAAGATATCTCCATCCCGAGCAGTTTTCACATTTCGTTAATATGACCTGAAGTGGTAGCCCAGTGATCTTCTTCGCCTGATCTATCCATCTGCTTGCTGTTCTTCCTCGTGGTCTACTGCCTTCAATTATGCCTTGTAAAATTACCTTTTCCAAGTTCTCTCCATCTCGTCTTAAAATGTGGCCAAGGAACTGGAGGTAACGTTAATATAAAGGTTGCTAAATTAGGGAAAGATTTGAGGTTTTTTTTAATGTATTGAACAGGAGGACATATTAAATTTCCTTTCTAAAGTATTCTTTTATCTCCTGTGAGTTTGTTATTATATTTCCACTCTCTTCTTTCACTTGTTTTGTATAGATTTTTTTCTTTTCTCTTATTTTTATCAATCCATACAACACCCTTTTACCACCATTTACATTCTTTTCCAACTCTTATCTGAATCTCTCCCAACATTTTTTCTTTTCCTCATTTACCACTTTTTTACACTTACTTTTAATTTCCTCATACTTAATCTTACTTCCTTCATTCCTATATCTATTCCATTCTTGCCATGCTTTCTTCTTTTGTTTAACAACCTCCTTCACCTTTTCATTCCACCAAGGTGTTTCCTTTTTCTCCTCTCTTGCCAAAGTTCTGCCACAAATCTTCTCTGTACAGCTTACAAATGTGTTTTTAAATTTGGTCCATTCTTCTTCTACACTTTTTTTTTCTGATATAGGGATGTGCTGTTTTAATTCTTCTTGAAATTTCTCCTGAGTTCTTTTATCTTTTAATTTTTACGTTCCATACTTTTATTTTCTTCTGTCTTATTTCTTTTACTCTCATCATTTTACCTATTTTCAAATTTGCTACCACTACTCCATCAAATGCCTCACCTAGTAGTGCTGTTACATCCATTAACTGTTTACGATTTATTTTCTCAACCAAAAAAAAAAAATCACTAACTGTCCATATCTCTCATAAAAATCAATCAACATATCTCTCTCGCTGTTTCTTTTGCCATATCCAAATGGTTAAATCGCTTCTTCTTTACCAGTTCTGTCATTTCCAACCTGCGCATTGAGGTCTCCCATGACTATCACTTCCACATCGGTGATTACTTCAAGTGTTTCCAAGAATTTCTTTATATTTTCCTCACTGTTTCCAGTTTAGGGTGCATAAACTTGGATGAAATCTTTCACTCCTCCTTCCATCCTCAGTCATAGTTTGATTATTCTATCATTAACAGAGTCTGCCCTATCCACGTTTTCATCCAGGATTTTGTTAACAATCACTCCTACTCCATTCTGTACCTCACCTCCTCCACTCAGGCTCGATTCATCCTTTTCTCCATCAAATCAATCAACGCTTCTGATTTTCCTGTCAAGGTCATAACATTTATTATACCCACCTTCATAATATTAATTGCTGGTTGCCCACTTATCACAGCCCCCCTTAGCACAAGAACTGTGAGTCGCTTTTAGCAGGGTACAACCTAACCTTTTCCGAGGCTGATAATTGCCACAAATCATTTTAGGCTATTGTTACAATGGGCTCGCCACTCCTAAAGGCATAGAGCTGCTGTCAGCAATTATTCAGGCTGCCTCTTACATGCGGAACAGACACCCCCGTAGCCGCTCCTAATATGGGAAACAAATGCTGGTGATGAATAGTGTACTCATACTATTTCCCAACTGCCTTTGCTGGCGGGACCTAGTGTTTACAGTGCACTAAGTATTCTGGTATAGGCTAGAGCAATTTTGTTACTTTCATTGATCTGTGTCTGTCTTACCCTTGGTTTTGACAATATGAAAGTGACTGAGGTATGAGCGATGCTAGTAATGCCATTCGTTATGCAGCCAGTCCCTGCTATAAATGGTGTGAAAATGTTGTTCATAGGGTCGGTTGGTGCATGCATTTTAGTGGGCTTGGCAGGCTGATATGCAATAGCAACTTCTGGCTCGGTGAGGAAAGCAACGGGAAACTACATCACTCCTCATTTCCCTAGTACGCCTCTTCAGTGATGCCTAGGCAGTCTATGACAGCTGATGGTGGAGCTGTTGAGGATCCAACCATCCTTAGGGCTGATGTCTGAACATACATACACTATTTCCCAAGTACTGGGCTGCCTCTTCCGCAATCTCCACCGTTCTGAAGTCTATCTTCTCCGGTATAAATTCTGTTGAAATATTTGCTCGCAACCCTGAGCTGGGACCCTTACCAGATGCTATACACCGGGTCAGTGTGCTCTGGGACTCACATAGGCAGGAGCTCCACTTCCTGGGCAGGAACTGCCTCCGAAGAAGGTCCCTACCCAGTACTTGATGCTTCAAACTATCCAACCTCCTTTCTAACATTTCTGTTTCTCAAACTGTCTTTTCCTGTCATACTTCTTAGGTATTTCATTTCACCGGCTTGAATTCTACTCTCCTCCTTACTTGTCATTGTGCAGATCTCAGCCACATCAATGTATATGGGTGCAGAATACAATTTCTCTTTACTTTTATTTATTTCTTTATTTATTTATTTTTTCTACCAGATCTACAGCAATGAAGCCTTATTGATCCATTACGGAAGAAAAATAATAATGCCTAGCCTAGTCTGCTTAAGTTGCTGTACACATATCATAAAGCTCGTATAGTAAAAATAACTAACACCAAACAAAGAAAAAACAAAGTTACTGGAAATAATAATAATAATAATCAAATGTCAATAAGTCACTGTTGTCTTTTCAGATATAAACCAAACCTCAAAAAATCTCAATATTGCTGTTAAGAACAGGGATAAAACGAAAACTGATAGTATTGAAAATAATAATAATCAAATGTCAATGCGTCGCTGATGTCTTTTCAGATATCAACGATCTCAATATTGCTATTAAGAAAAAGGATAAAACGAAAACTAATATAACTACTGCAATAAGGTAATTCCATCTATTTGACAATATGGCAATAATAGTAATGGGAAACTAAAACTGGCAACATATAAAACTGGGCAGAGTACAATGCTGTGTCGGGCTGAATCAGCACTTAGGCCACAGAGTATATCACTTCCGGCCGGGATCTCATTCAGCACATTCTCTCTTGAACACTGACCTTTCTTATATTCTACTTATGTTGAAAACCTGACTACGTGTTACCTCCACTGTAATGCCTGTGTGCCATTTACTACACCTTAAGATTCTCTACTGGTAATCACACTTCAGCATCTAGTATTTCACTATATTTGTTACCTTTAGAGCCCAAACAATTCGCCAACTAAGATGAAACCATATTCACTCACATATCACTAGGCTAACTAGAGCCCCAGCTCATATTCCAACCATCTCCATATATTAACTTTCTCCTTGGCACCTGTCCTATTTACACACACTCTCTTCCTCATTCACTACACACTTCACCATCTGGTATCATGCCTCTTCAGACCCACTTGTCATTTAACTGCTCTTGTCATAGCTATGTATAACACGCACACACTCCACTATTCTCCAGTATGCAGCAATTTACTTCCAACTACAGATTACCTTTTTTGCTTCTTATCACTATGCCTTCGTCTTCTCTGTTCTTTTTGCCCCATATCTCTCTTAGGCTCAGACTTCTCCCTTTCACTAGGGCACCTCTTGCTTCTTCTTCCTGACTCCCAGTCGTATTTTCGCTTCGTTTGCGTGCTCTTGTTACATCCTGCGTTTCTACTCCCACAATCGCTCCCTGTCTTCTTCTTTCTTCTTTCCCACTGGCCTCAGTTCTGGACTCCTTCAATATTGCCCTGGTCTCCCTGGTTTCCTTCCTTATTTCCCTCCTCATCTCTGCTAATACCTCCCTGTTCGCTACTTCGAATGCTTTAGCTATCGCATCCATCCCTTTCTTTCTTTCTTGCTGCGAGCTTGGATCCGGTGCTTTATTGTCCTTGGTTCTTTCTTTACCTCCATATCCGTCTTCGCCCACTTTACTGTCTCTGGCCTGTCTTACTTCCACACTTTTCCCCACTACCACTTCGTCTTTCCTGTCATCTTCCATTTCTCGTAATTTCTTCGCAGTCCACACTCTGGTCCATATACCGTTAGTCACAACTAATTTTTGACCCTTAATATAGGCTCTGAACCCTTGTAATTTAGCCCTGGCCAAATGTTTCTTCAGAGTGTTAATGTTCTTTACCCCTTCTCTACCAATGTCTTCTTTAATCCAAATTTTTGTGCTACGTATGTTGTCTGCACCTTTTAACACTACTTCCGCCATCAAGGTGGAAAACAGCTTCAATTTTATCGGTCTGTCACCCCTTTTTTTACCTATCCTTTCCACATCATCAATATCAACTTCGCTAAAGTTAATTCTCATCATTTTCTGGATAATCTCCACTACTTTGTAGGTTGTCAGTACTTTATCTTCTGCTTTATCTTCCGGTACTCCATATATAAATAGGTGTTTCTTCCTCCGTTCTCGGTTACAGTCTCCAATTTCCGCTCGCAGCTTCACCACCTCTCCTTCCATCTCCCTTATTCTTGTCTTGAGTGATATAATCTCTCTCTCGTTGGATTCCACTTTGCTCATTATCTCGTCTGTTTTTCCCTGTATCCACCGTCTTATATGCTCAAATTCCTTCATTTGCTCCTTCATCATATTCTTAATCTGCTCAAACGGGCATACTTCTTCCACCACTTCTTTCACCACTTTTCTTATGACCTCCACGTCTTCCCAGTTCATGTTGCCACTAGAAGTCGGGCCGGGGTTTACCTCTACACCTCCTATAGCTAGTAGTACCATAATCACCGCTGCCGCCAATATCATCTCGTCCATCATTCTTGTTTCCATTATACCTCCTTTATTTCTAGCTATCTCCTTTCCCCCTTTCCTCTGCCATCTCCCAATAGCTGCACGATATTGATCCACGCCAATCATCTTCCTCTTCCCACTCGAATTACTTTACCACACACCGTTCACATTCCACGCCGGCTCTCCTGGCACCTCCACACAATACGTCTGTCACCGAACGCTGACTAGGTTAGACTGGAATTTCTCTTTACACTTTACATTACCTTGATACTTTTTCCATACAAGGTTTCTTACACTCTGGTAGAATGCGTTGCCCTGTTGCACTCTCTTGCTAATCTCAATATTCAGCCTTATATTCTGCATGAATGTACTCCCTAAGGTATTTGAGACCATCAACAGTTTCACGTCTTTGTTCACCAATTTTCACAGTGCCTTTTCTTGTCTTTCTCCTCTTGATATCACCATAGTATTACTTTTTTCTGCATTGATTTTCATACCATAGTTTTCAAAATTAATTTTCACTGATATTATCATTGGAGATAAACTTAAGGTGAAAAGAAAATGAATCATGCTCGAATGTCAATGGAATCAAATCTATGACCACTTGTCGAGCCAGAAAATATTTAACTTTGATTATTTGTGAATATTTATGAGTTCATAGAGTTTATCCATGCCTGTGAACACTGCTGCGGTTTGCACCAATTATCACTAAGGAAACATAGATTTGTCAGAGTTATAATACACAAAGAACTTTTTAACATTATATCTTAATAAATTCCTAATAATAATGTCACTTTGAGTTGAGTGTCTGTAGAAAATTGAATATTATAGAATGAAGAGTAAGTTCAGTTTATTCTACATGAAGCTAGTGTTTTGGAATCATTCATGATGACGTGAAAAGCTAAAGTTAGTTCCACTAGTAACCACTGCGTAACATGAGGACTTTTATTTTAAGAGTTCACTCATACCTTGAAAGTTAAGTTTTACTTTCACCAAAGAAAACATATAAGTTTGCAGCACTGTTGCAGAAGTTTGTTTCTTGTAAAGAAATAATCTAAGATCATAACACGGTCATGTAGTAGAAAATACAAGGCTTATTTCAGCAAGGAAATAATCCAAGTTCATAACACTGTTCTGTATAAGAAAGTTAAAGTGTTACTTTCTTCATTGTAATTACTAAGTTCGTAGCACTCGTAAATTCTGTCTTAAGAAATGAAGAAATAATGCTGAACTGGTATGCAATCCAGCAGCTAACCATCAAGGTAGAGCTGTGGATCTCGACTTCACAATTTGAGTGAATTCAGCCACCTTATATACTGGAGAGTAGCAGCTGGCAAGACATGTCACGTCGGTTGCATCAGTTTCTTGCTCCTTGAATTTCTATAATAATGATAAGCTTTTTATGAAACTCAGAGGTTTTTTAGAATTTATAGTGTCACATATGTTGCTGTTATCCAATTTGTTGTAAAATTATTATAAAAGATATAAAATGTGGCAGAATGTCAGGTGTTACTAGGTGACGTGTTCAAATCCTGGCTGGAAGCGGTGAGGCCAACGTCATCCGCTCCATGTCAGCCTGAGCAGAGTTGACGTGTAACCACTTGCTGAAATATTTCGTAACTCCAAGTGTAATTGCTGTACCACCATTTCGGTACAGGATATATATATATATATATATATATAGTAAAACCTCGTTAATTTGAGGTTGGGATGCAAAAATCAGACTTCGAATTACGTAATTTCAAATTAACTGCCAACTCGTAATTCAGAAATGCCAATCCTTACTGCACCACAGGATATTCTGAGACCTGTAACTACATGCAATCAACCTTCATTCACAGTTTAAACCTTTCAAATGCCATGGGAAAAAACTATTCCCGAAATGAATCCAACAAGGTGCATTTACAGTATTCTAATAATGCATTATTGAATAACTCACTGACAAACATAACCTCACGCAATTAAAGTAAAAAGAGCATGATTCAAAGATGAGGAGAAATGTATGCTGACTCCCCTGTGCAAGTCCTTTATTCATTGGATTACTGTACTGTATGCATTTTTTAGATGCCTTATACTTCCATGGAAAGTGCCCAATGCCCTTAAAACATCATGCCTTATCGAACTTTCCTATGATTAGGGGAGGAAGTCTCTCACATCCGTGTACATTGCAGCACAGTACAATGACCTCCACCCTTGTACGATTTCCCGGCCGGCACTTCTCTCCTTTAAAACCATAAGTCCGTTCGGGCTCGGCATTAAAAGAAACATTGCAGTTTCATCGGCATTGACTGTATTGTTCGGTGCGTACGAATTGATTATATGAGCCACGCTTTTTCGCCAACTGTCGGCACCGTCAGTGTTTGCGGATTCTATTTCTCCGCACACTGCCTGCTATGTGATATTGTGGCGTTGCTTAAAATGTTGAATGCAAAAGAATTACGATTTTACTCAAACTTAGCAGATATGAAGCACACCATAGACAATTAACCAATTTTGAATTATCGAGGTTCTACTGTAAATATATATTACGCACACACCGAGTGGCCTACCTGCTCTTTGCAGTCTAGTTTTTTGCAAGCCGCTGTGTTTACTACAGTCCTGGAAAACATGGGTCCCTGCCCTAATCCAGGGTAATATAATGAGATGTGTGGTTACAGGCTATGAGAAATAAGGAATTGTGACAACCACTATTAATTCATTATGAGTACCACGAATGAACCCATAAAATGAGCACAGATACAAAGAACGTGTGTTACAATAGGAGGTGCACACACAGACCAGGAACAGGTATTGTGTAGGCTGAGAACTGCCCGCAACATGCCAAGCCTCACAATAGCTTATTTGACAGGGGCGCAGTTGGCAATCAATTAGTGAACCGGATTTGATGTATGGAGGTTCGAATTCCACACAAGTAATGTTGTCTTTTTTTGACTGCCAATTGCCTGGGATGTGGAAAGAGCTGGGTTGGATTAGGCTGGGAAACGTGACAGAATGTCAGTTACTTACATTGTTTAACACAGCATGTGCTCAAACTGACGACCTCCACAGTTGATATGGAGCTGCACATGATGATGTAAAGACTATTGTAGATAAAAACTTTGTTTTAAAGACTGTCGGGCATTGTAACATCTCCAGCCCAATGGATTTGCGTGCCTTGGTGATGAGCTGTCTAAGGTGATCAAGACTGACCGGTTCGTGTGCATACACCAGTTCTTTTACTTGGCCCCACCGGAAAGAATCCAGGGGTTTAAGATCAGGCAATTTGGCAGGAGAGGGTTGGTCCTCCCCTTCCTATCCATTTATCAGGATACATTGCATGGAGATGGTTCCAGATGATCACCACCATGTGCAGTAGATCTGTCATGTTGAAACCACATGTTCCAACAACAATGGATATTCATCTTGGAGAAACCACGGATTGTGTGCTCCTGTCAAATGGTCCACAAAGAAACGGGGACCAATGAGGCGATCTCTCACAATGCCACACCATGCATCCTCACCCCGCTGTATCTGAAAAGCTGCCTGTCATATCCAGAGGGGATCATCCATACTCCAATAGTGCATATTGTAGTGATTAATGGTTCCATTGTAGTGGAAACACGATTTGTCTGTAAATAAGACGGTCGCAAAAAAGGCAGGATCATGACTATGGAGCTCTTGGTTTAAGTGTAGATGGTACAGGTAAAACCGATAGGTATGCAGTATCCACATAACAGTCGTTCAGCTGGTGTTTGTCTCCGTGCAATGACCTGTGTGCTAGTTTCCGAGTTATTCCGGATAGCATTCAACACAAATTCTTCAGTATGAGCAGATATCAAGGTATGATCTCACACAGGTCATATTCTTCCTAGGGACGCAGTTGCTTGCAGACATCTTTCCACTCTCCAAATGTTGTGCCTATTGGTTGTCATTTATCTGGATAACGTTTTTGATACAGGCATTCTGCATGGTATTAATTCTGTCCATATACTCGTCAGTGGAATACACCATAATAAAGTTAATAAGATTTGTGGTGTGTCTGCCATCGCTTGTTGTTGTTGTTGTTGTTATTCCAATAGAGCACACTTTGCCCTACCTCTGTCCTACAAAGCTTGGAATACATATAAAGTAGCTGACTGGAACATTGGTTGCCTGTCTCCCAGCCACAGGTCATCACCTCCTCCTCATCTACCCCATCTCCATACCCTATGGCACGACACCAACAGCCCTTTTCTGGGCCACATAAACAAATCAGTCTATGGAAACCTTGTCACATCCCAGGCCATTGCTAGTTTTAAAAAAAAAACTTGTGTGCAATTCAAACCTCCGTACCCTCAGGCCCTGTCCACTATCATATCTCCGATTGCGTCCCTGCAAAGGCTTGGAATGTAGCAGGCTGTTCCCAGCCTGTACAATACCCTGTTCCTGGTCTGTGTGTGCACCTCCTATTGTAATGTATATGTTCTTCGTATCTGTGCTCGTTTCACGGGTTTGTTTGTGGTACCCTTAACGAATTAACAGTGGCGTTCACTATTCTTGCTGTCTTCTAGGCAAGTCATTCCCAAACTGTGGTCCGCGGACCCCTGGGGGCCATACACTAGTCCAATGGGTCCGCAATAATAATATAAGTTGTAAGTATTTGAAGAGTTAAATTTATTGTACATGCACAATTCATAGACCATTATACTAAATTTGGGAACTATGTCTTCACTGTTGTTTAACTTGCATACAGTATATGTAACTCTTAACTTGGCCGATAGATGGTACAAGTCAGCAACGGAAAAAGAAGAAATACCACAAGGCAATGTAAGTGATGTAATTGTGATATATCTGAAATTGCTGGTATTCACACTCGGACCGTATTTTCTGCCTCTGGTTGAGAAAATCTTGTGGATTAGAAATCCCTTCTTTGAAACTGAACATGAACTGCCCTCCATTGAGGAAGATCAACTAGCCGAAGTAGGCAGAGAGAAAGTGAAAAATAAATTGAAGTCAGAGAGAAAGTGAAAAATAAATTGAAGTATGATTTGGGTGGAGAATCAGATGGAGTGGCATGTTTAGCTCCAGGATGTTCCATGAATGTATCACATCTCAACGTCTCAGGTCGACATTTGGGTCCGTGACATCCCCTATACCCTACAATTTCTAGAGAGGTAATACTGCTTTTAATGCCTTTCATGACAAACTACCTGTGTGAGTGTACCTTTTCTGCACTCACACAAATGAAAACGAAGTACAGAAACAAAGCTAATGTCAGGGCTGGTCTTCGGTTTGAATGACTACGCTTGTAAACTGCTTGGTCTTTGGAAAACAGCACCATCCGACCCATTGATCCAATAACTGCACCAAGTGAACTTTTTCAAGTAAGTTTCCATATCCAGACTGTTGTAAGTATTAGCCAAGTATCACATTGTTTTAGAATTCCTGTGCATTTATAAAATAGCTTTATATAAATGAATTTAAATTAAACTTTCAAAGGAAGTAAGGAAGTAAATATTGGTCCTAAATTTCTGCTTTCCGAGATCACCGTGGGCCACCTGGTATAAGATTGTCTTTCTGTCTGTATTTTTTAAATATTGTAATGGTTGTAGCGTCCGCCATGCCAACTAGCTACAGGCCGAGCTCGTCACCCATCGCCCCCCCTTTACACTCGACCGCGCCAATCGCGAGCAACACTTAAGCGCTGGCCCGGCCCTTCTCTCTTCTATCCGTGGTCGCGCCGCATGGGACAACGGAAATTACTAGACTATTAATCTGGAGTGTTCCATCTCGCGAGGTTCCTGGATCCATCGAACATCCGGATGATTCTAGAAGGGCCGGCGCAGGTATATAAGAGAGGAACGACCTGCCTGCAGTTAGTGAGAGTCATTTGGTGAGTGAGTGAGTGAGTGAGTGAGTGAGTTAATAAACTTAACCATGATAGGTTAATATTGTGTTTGGTCCGTATTGACTGGTCTAAATGTACAATATAACTATTTATAATAGTTTATTTAAATCCGCCTTGATCAATACACTCATTAAATGAAAGAAACATTATTTATTAAACCATACATGTTTCGGGAAATCTCAACCATTCCCTTCATCAGTGGTTAGAATGGTTGAGATTTCCCGAAACATGTATGGTTTAATAAATAATGTTTCTTTCATTTAATGAGTGTATTGATCAAGGCGGATTTAAATAAACTATTATAAATAGTTATATTGTACATTGAGTGAGTGAGAGCGAGATTGAGTTTGCCGGTGTGAGTTAGCGAAGAGCGCAGTCAGTGATAGGCTGGGCTGAGATGTCAGCCTGATGGAGTATCTGCCTGTTGGAGCCGAGGACTCATTCCTGCTTCCCTGATGTCGTGTGTGTGAGTCCCTTGAGGCCGGCTGCTGGAGAAGAACCTTGGGTGTTCTGGAGCAGCACGAAGGGAACAGTGGGTGCCGACGGGTGCCGACGGGTGCAGACTGCGAACGGGGTTCGACAGGTTGAGTGAACAGCGGATACTATCCCGACCTGCAAGACTGACGTGTAGGCTGTGGACAGTGACAGCGCGAACGAGTGTGACTGATTAGCTGAGTGAGTGTAGTGTAAATAATCGATCTCTCTCTCTCTCTCTCTCTCTCTGTGTGTGTGCGTGTGCGCGCGCGCGTGTGTGTGTGTCATTGTAGATGGAACATTAGATACTAAGAGAGAGAGAGCGCGAACCGTGTAAGTGTACTTGTGTAACTTGTAAGCTCGGCAATCATGTGTGTGCGTGTGTAAGTGTGTAATTGTAGTGCTTAGTTAATAAATCTTAAAAATAGGAGGCTACTAGGTTCTGTACTCATTTATTTACTTATTTACCCCGCCAACACGTTACATCTGGCATCAGAAGTGGGATGGACAAGTGCAATAAACTAGTGGATAAACTCTTACGTTAAAACTGGTGTCGGAATCGAGTACCTGGTAGCTTATTTTGTCGTCGACAGAAATTTCTACTACCGAAATGAATTCCGAACAGCTCCAGATTTTTCTAAGCAAGTTTAGTAAGCTTGAAAATAAAATCTTGCCTACCTATGGCGAACTCGTTAGTGAACTGAGATCTGAACGGAGTTCTATCCCGGACCAGTTGAAAACAGGTCTAAGTGAACGGAAGTGTGAGCAGTTAAAGTCAGAAAACGAAGTGCGCTCACTCAAAACCGAGGTCGACAATGACGAAGTGCGGGACGACAATGAACTGGTCAAGAAGCAGTCCGAAGAGATGCTCACGGTTGTGGAGTCCGGAGTTCGAGGCCCAGCGGTGGAAGTGAGTGCCCTGCGTGCGGAAACGATGACTGTGGAGACGCGAATGAATCCTGCTAGCAGCGACGGCGGCTCCACCATCGTGAGGTTGGAAACCCTACGGGACGACGGGATTACTTCCAAGAGAACATGCCGGACACAGTTCGAGATCGGATTGATGTCCAAGAAGAGTGCCAAATATCCGATCGCCGCACTACGTGTACAGAAGATGACAGTACAACGCAGCCCCCAGCCAAGTTTGACCTACGACGAGGTTGTGAGAGTGCTCAACGTACGCTGCGGTGTCCACCAACCGAAAGCCACCTACCGAGTCCAGCTGCAGGAAAGGACTCAGCGCACAGATATAACGCCGCGAATAATCGATGCCGAGATCGACCGACTAGGCGACGTGATTGTGGAAGAGTTACCCCAAGGTGACGCCAAGCTCGAGGCGGCTGACGCCTGTGATAAACCACACGGCGCTGAGATCCGACCAGGGAGGACAATCGGCAAGAAACAGAACTATGAAGAGGCTCTGACGATGGCCCATGAGACAAAGGCAGCGATTGCAACGGCACGGCTGGAAGGACCCCTACTAAGAGATGGTGCAGCAATGGAAGACAAACCGATGACCAACGAACGAGGATGCCACCTGACCAGGACACTTGTTTCGGCACGAAGTTGTGTGCCGGTACGGACATCAAATTCCGCACCCTGGAAGAAAAGGAAATTCAGCAGGGCTAAATCTGGGGCGATCAATCCAGTCCCGGGCATCGCACCAGAGGACTACGAAGGCGCTCAAGCCTTGAAAGTAGATGCGGGTGTGGACGGAAGGAAAACCACCGAAGTTCCGGCTGTCACGCAAGGACTTGCTGATCGTTATCAACGGGGACGAGGACACCGTCGACCGGACCCAGCGGATCCCCCATGGGAAGGTTGTGGCCAACCGAACAAACCGCCTTGCAGAGTATCGTGGAGCAGTTCGGGACAAGCAGCTTTAAGGAGGGGGCAATGTAATGGTTATAGCGTCCGCCATGCCAACTTGCTAGGGGCCGAGCTCGTCGCCCATCGCCCCACCCCCCTTACGCTCGACCACGCCAATCGCGAGCAACACTTAAGCGCTGGGCCGGCCCTTCTCTCTTCTATCCATGGTCACGCCGCATGGGATGACAGAAATTACTCGACTATTAATCTGGAGTGTTCCATCTCGCGCGGTTCCTGGATCCATCAAACATCCGGACAATTCTAGAAGAGCCGGCGCAGGTATATAAGAGAGGAACGACCTGCCTGGAGTTAGTGAGAGTTAGTTGGTGAGTGAGTGAGTGAGAGCGAGATTGAGTTCGCTGGTGTGAGTTAGCAAAGAGCGCAGTCAGTGATAGCCTGGGCTGAGATGTCAGCCTGACGGAGTATCTGCCTGTTGGAGCCGAGGACTCATTCCTGTTTCCCTGATGTCGTGTGTGTGAGTCCCTTGAGGCCGGCTGCTGGAGAAGAACCTTGGGTGTTCTGGAGCAGCACGAAGGAAACACTGGGTGCCGACAGGTGCAGACTGTGAACGTGGTTCGACGGGTTGAGTGAACAGCGGATATTATCCCGACCTGCGAGACTGACATGTAGGCTGTGGACAGTGACTGCGCTAGCGAGTGTGACAGAGTGGCTGAGTGAGTGTAGTGTAAGTAATTGATGACTCTGTGTGTGTGTCATTGTAGATGGAACATGAGAAACTAAGAGAGAAGCACGAACCGTGTAAGTGTACTTATGTAACTTGTAAGCTCGGCAATCATGTGCGTGCGTGTGTAAATGTGTAATTGTAGTGCTTAGTTAATAAATCTTAAAAATAGGGCGCTACCAGGTTCTGTACTCATTTATTTACTTATTTACCCCACCAACACTTTACCTGATACTTCGTTCTTTTGCCAGATAGGACAAACACAGTAATAGCCTATGTTGGGTTCAGTTTAATTTTTTTCTGTTTATTTGTCTGTTACAGCATCATGGGTAAATGGATAGGGGGATTTTCATAAAACATTGTGTCCAAGATTAGGTTAAGGGAAGGTAGGATCTTAGCTATATGCTGTTCAAAATAATTCAGCAATTGGTGGAGGGGGGAGCTTCAAAAGATACCTGAAATATAAAACATGATGTATTTGTCTTATGTTGGTTGTATGGGAAAATTGCTGAAGACAAAACTCGTTTAGAATCTTAATTACAGTTCTATACATTGATGTATCCACAAAGATGCGCACAAAATGCTGTCAGTTGGTACGCTTATTTATTTCACCTTACCTTCACATAAACATACACATAACCTAATCAACTGCTTCACAAACAAAATACACACATCAACAAACCACCATCTTTAACAAATGCCTATCACTAAGCCACACGGAGATCGTAACCTTAAAACAATTGACTGCTTATAAGCGTGTCATAACACGTGCTCACAAGTATACTGTTAAACCGTAACTCCAGCTAAGTAAGAACTCGTCTCTACCATCCAGACCACCACTTTATATATGTGCCTGGCCAGGCTTCTAGAAAGATACATTTCTCGTAAATTCTAGAGTGCTTAAGGCCCAGATATAATGTACAGAATATTCTATAGAGTTCTTGTCTACCCAGTACTATTCTGGATGTTACAGTGTGTTTCACAGTTCTGTAGTGGATTACAAAACATATATACAGGTAATAATAAATTACATACAGGTTCTTACATTAACTAAACTCATATACAACGAATGACATAAGCTCTCAAATAATGCGATCATTAACTAATAATGACATAAATAAGTGGATGTACATCACAAGTCATAATAATAATAATAATAATAATAATAATAATAATAATAATAATAATAATAATAATAATAATAATAATTCAAGCTCAATACTTGCATTATCTACCCATGGGTGAGAGAATATTGTTTTCAAGTTATATCAGTTTATCACACTTGCATCAAGATTTATCAATTAATCTGAAAATGTTTGCTGTGCCATTTTAACCTGCTATAGTAATTGATGATGGTCCGTTTGGTTTACAGTGTGAGTTGCTCACAATTCTATATGATGATGAACTGAAGGCTAAAAATGAATCACGAAAAAGCCTATCTCCTATCACATTTTTATGAATGTTTTTTTGCAAACAGATTTCCCAAATGTGCACAAAATGGCAGCCAAACTTGGCTCAAAATATCTTTGTGAGAAACTCTTTTCTTTAATAAAGATAAATAAATCTCCGCGAAGAGGCACTCCAACTGTTGCACATCTCACTGCCGTTCTTCGACTTGCAAGTACAGGATCGATTGCACCAAATATAACTCGTCTCCTCATCATCTGCTGAATAAAATTTCAGATATGTAAGAACACATAGGCCAGTGTTTTGTTTATGGTAAGTGAATTCAAATAGCTTATTTATTTCTGTACTTAACCTAGAGCTAGTTTCTCATTCAATGTTTATGCTGGGTTCTAAACAAGTTTTTATGTTGGCTTATTGTATTTTTAGGACTATAGGCAGTAGTCAAAAGAGTATTTACTTATCAGATATCAATCATTATTCTAAAGGCTAATGCGTTGTCGATGCAACCATTCTCTTCATTCATTGGCTGTCCGTTTCAGTTCCATGTAATTGTCACAACCTAACCTCTATCAGATATCAAAGTAATTAATTTTGTTTCCTACACATAACATAATGCAAGGAATATACTGTAATTAACATATTTACTTAGCACCATCATCTAATGCACTGAATAGAACGAGACATTAAACACAACAAAAATGTCAAAAGTGTAAATCTGTTTTGATACACGGCTTGTCCCTAGTTGTAACGGCAAGCTGTGCAAGCAACTACCCGGTTAACTTCTGTCAGAGCGCATACTCTGCCCTTTTTTCCTGCCTGAGCTGAAGCGCTGCTCATTGAGCCAAATTGTGCCCACCTCTGCTCTATAGTTATCATGAAATTTTTTGTCTCCTTTCTTAAAGATTATTATTATTATTATTATTATTATTATTATTATTATTATTATTATTATTATTATTATTATTATTATTATTATTATTATTATTATTATTATTATTATTAATATTATTAATATTATTATTAAACAGGTACCTTTTGCTTAGTATGCACTAGAATCCCACCTTACTCTGTAATGTAGATTGAGTCTTGAAAGTATTCATAACTTATTTTATTTGTATACAGTGATGAGTTAGCCAATAGTGAGGAAACGCTTTGAAAATGGTTCAGAAGTCCAGATCCTCAACCAGCAAGATAAAAGCCACTGGCCTCGTAGAAATTGTCCCTGATTATCTTTTTTCTCCTCACTTTGTCCGGCTCCATGGCTAAATGGTTAGCACGCTGGCCTTTGGACATAGGGTCCCCGGGTTCAATTCCCGGCAGGGTCGAGAATTTTAACCATCATTGGTTAATTTCGCTGGCACAGGGGCTGGGTGTATGTGTCGTCTTCATCATCATTTCATCCTCATCATGACGCACAGGTCGCCTATCGGTGTCAAATCAAAAGACCTGCATCTGGCGAGCCAAATATGTCCTCGGACACTCCCGGCACTAAAAGCCATACTCCATTTCATTTCGTTTCATTTTCCTTACTTTGTCCCAGTTACACAAGGTCAGCTATCATGATCATGAGGCATCACAGTTTCCTGTCCAATTGCCATAGTTAAGATATTTGGAATACTGTATTATGTGGCATTATGTACCGTGAACCATAACCGATATTAACCTACTAACTTACTAAAAATACATCATCATTAGTTACATACATACATACATACATATATTATCATTATAGACTGTTACGCCTTTCAGCGTTCAGTCTGCAAGCCTCTGAGAATTTACTGAACGTCGCCACAATCCTCGATTTGCAACTAGTGTTGTGGCCTCATTTAGTTCTATACCTCTTATCTTTAAATCGTTAGAAACCGAGTCTAACCATCGTCGTCTTGGCCTCGCTCTACTTCTCTTACCCTCCATAACAGAGTCCACTATTCTCCTAGGTAACCAGTCCTCCTCCATTTGCCTCACATGACCCCACCACCGAAGCCGGTTTACGCATACAGCTTCATCCATCGAGTTCATTCCTAAATTAGCCTTTATCTCCTCATTCCGAGTACCCTCCTGCCATTGTTCCCACCTGTTTGTACCAGCAATCATTCTCGCTACTTTCATGTCTGTTACTTCTAACTTATGAATAAGATATCCTGAGTCCACCCAGCTTTCACTCCCGTAAAGCAAAGTTGGTCTGAAAACAGACCGATGTAAAGATAGTTTCGTCTGGGAGCTGACTTCCTTCTTAATGAATACTGCTGATCGCAACTGCGAGCTCACTGCATTTGCTTTACTACACCTTGATTCAATCTCTCTTACTATATTACCATCCTGGGAGAACACACAACCTAAATACCTGAAATTATCGACCTGTTCTAGCTTTGTATCACCAATCTGACATTCGATTCTGTTGAATTTCTTACCTACTGACATCAATTTAGTCTTCGAGAGGCAAATTTTCATACCATACTCATTGCACCTATTTTCAAGTTCCAAGATATTAGACTGCAGGCTTTCGACACAGTCTGCCATTAAGACCAAGTCGTCAGCATAGGCCAAACTGCTTACTACATTTCTACCTAACTGAATCCCTCCCTGCCATTTTATATCTTTCAGCAGATGATCCATGTAAACTACAAACAGCAAAGGTGAAAGATTACAGCCTTGTCTAACTCCTGTAAGTACCCTGAACCAGGAACTCATTCTACCATCAATTCTCACTGAAGCCCAATTGTCAACATAAATGCCTTTGATTTGAATAACCTTTAATTCCATACTCCTCCAGTATGGTGAACATCTTTCCCCTCAGTACCCTGTCATATGCTTTCTCTAGATTTACGAAAAACACAACTGCCTATTCCTCTCGTAGCATTTTTCAATTACCTGGCGCATACTGAAAATCTGATCCTGACAGCCTCTCTGTGGTCTGAAACCACACTGGTTTTCATCCAACTTCCTCTCAACGACTGATCGCACCCTCCCTTCCAGGATGCCAGTGAATACTTTGCCTGGTATACTAATCAATGAGATACCTTGATAGTTGTTGCAATCCTTCCTGTTCCCTTGCTTATAGATAGGTGCAATTACTGCTTTTGTCCAATATGAAGGTACCTTACCAACACTCCACGCTAATTTTACTACTCTATGAAGCCATTTCATCCCTGCCTTCTCACTGTACTTCACCATTTCAGGTCTAATTTCATCTATTCCTGCTGCCTTATGACAATGGAGTTTATTTACTATCCTTTCCACTTCCTCAAGCATAATTTCACCAACATCATTTTCCTCCTCCCCATGAGCTTGGCTGTTTGCATCACCACCATGATGATTTCCTTTTACATTGAGAAGATGTTCAAAATATTCCCTCCACCTCTCCAGTGATTCCCTGGGATATATTATAAGTTCACCTGAATTACTCAAAACACTGTTCATTTCCTTTTTCCCTCCCTTCCTAAGATTCTTTATTATTGTCCAGAAAGGTTTCCCTGCTGCTTGACCTAGCCTTTCCAGGTTATTACCAAAATCTTCCCACGACTTCTTTTTGGATTCAAGAACTATTTGTTTCGCTCTGTTTCTTTCATCTACGTCTGCCTTGGCCCTTGTTTGGAGCCATTTCTGATAAGCCTTCTTTTTACGTTTACAGGCTGCTCTCACTTCATCATTCCACCAAGATGTTCGCCTTTTCCCATCTTTACACACAGTTTGTCCTAGGCATTCCCTTGCTGTTTCTATTACAGCATCCCTGTACGCCACCCATTCACTTTCTATATCCTGAACCTGCTTACTGTCTACTGTTCGAAACTTCTCACTAATCATATCCATGTACTTCTGTCTAATTTCCTCGTCCTGGAGACATTCTACCCTTATTCGTTTGCAGACAGATTTCACTTTCTCTCTTTCTGTATCATCGAAAAATCCGCGAAAAACTCGTACATTCCTAACAGATTTCCTGAATTCAAAGTCTGTTAAGATATAGTCTATTATGGATCTGGTACCCCTAGCCTCCCATGTGTAGCGGTGAATAGCCTTATGCTTGAAGAATGTATTCGTAACAGCTAAACCCATACTAGCACAGAAGTCCAGCAAACGCTTCCCATTCCCATTAGCTTCCATATCTTCCCCACATTTACCAATCACCCATTCGTATCCTTCAGTTCTATTCCCAACTCTCGCATTGAAATCGCCCATTAGCACTATTCTATCCTTGCTGTTGACCCTGACCACGATGTCACTCAATGCTTCATTAGTTGAGTTGTTTTATTAAAGAAGATCAGCCAACATAACATGAAGCTAATTTACTAGTATCAGTAAAAGAGGACATTATTCTGGTCTTCTTTTCGTAAAGATTATTAAACTGATTGATGAATTTATTCCAAGTAATGAACTTCATTCCAGTTCTGTATTAACTTTAAATATCTAAATTAAAATTCTAAAAGAATTTAATTTTATAAAGTCCACCTGTTCAATACACGTTTGCCGTTTGATAAATGGTCTGTCTAAAATGCTACATTGGACATGTTTCGACCTAGCTTAGAGGTCATCGTCAGCTAAAATAATACAAAGATGAAAGACATACAAAAACAGTGATACATAAAAAACTTGAGATGAATAATATCAACAAATGCAATGTCAATTGTATTTTCATTGCATTTATTGATTGTATTTATCTCAAGATTTTTAATCGACAACGTCAGTTCTATTCTCTTTGAATTTGTTGATTGTATTTATCTCAAGTTTTTTTATGTATCACTGTTTTTGTAAATGTCTTTCATCTTTGTGTTATTTTTCCTGATGATGACCTCTAGGTTACGTTGAAACATGTCCTATGTAGCATTTTAGACAGACCCTTTATCAAATGGCAAACATGTATTAAACAGGTGGACTTTAAATTCTTTTAGGTTTTTATCTTAGAATTTATTCCATACAGTTTTTTTCTTGACAGATTTCTTATAATACTGTAGTAGTAAACAGACTTCAACAAGAAATATAGTGATAATAGATTTGTATAATACTAATCAAGCTGAGCTGAATTGATTTAATATATTCTTAGAGCTGATGATACAAACTTTATCTCTTTGCTGGTAAAGGAATTGTTTGTAGTCCAGGTGTCTCTCTTGTTTTCTCCTTCCTCTTAAAGCCTTTGTGGTGAAAAGTTTTCTGAGGTTTTGTCCCTTTACCAATCTACAGTGATATTTTTCTTTTATACTTTATGTAACCTAGATAGACATTAAGATTTTTGTTATAGTGGAAGTCATTTCTATCCAGTTTCCACTTAGTTAATCTATAACTATTAGGTTTAATCATAAATTAGTATTGACAGACTGAAGAACCTAATAGTTATATATAGACATTAAGTGACAAAATATTGATGAGATTGCTGTACTTGACAAATTTTTTTGCATGTTATTATTTCACACTCAAATTTTGTACATTCCTAAACACATGTAATATTAGGCATCAGAATGCTTTTGAACAAAATGTTAATTGGCACAAATTCTTATACAAAGGATTCTTTCTTCTTTTCAACCAGAAAACTACAGGCTTGACACGAAGTATGAAAATCATCTAATCATCAAAGTAGCATTGGTTTGTATCCAGACTGCTTGCTTGTTTCTTGTAAATGTTTCACAATGCTTATTTTGCCACTGGCTGAAAATATTGATATCTGTATTTGATTGATGGATCGATATATATCTTTACGTATTTGTGTAGGTATATATTTGTACATGCTTTGTTTTTGCTCGTTTATTTTGTCTCTAGAAGGGAAGCCATTTAGTCAGCCATTATTCTTACAGGTTTTTTTTTTAATATATCTGATCCCTCTGCCTTTATTGATAACCACAACTTATCCTTTTGTTTTAATCATAGCGAACAGTCTTTGGATAGAGAAAAGAGGTATAATATCTGTGATAATGAGATAAATGAATGAGTTTACCTTTATGATGAGACGTAACCACACTGTAAGCTACTTGTTCACTCTAGTTTGCCTTCTAGAAAATTAGAATCTTGAGCACAATTCCTTTAACATTGTTGAGACTGATAGTGTTTAATCCTTATATATGGCATAAATTCAGAAAGAAAAGTGCTGTGTCCTTTTCTGATGTTTTAATGTAGCTAAAAACAGTGATTGTAGCCCTATTGTAGAGATTCTGTGTGTTCAATGTGTCATCCCCTACAATCAGTCTTGAGAAAGGCTGGAGTGTTAACATTTTGTCCTAAGAAGAGTTTCTTTAATAAACGTGTGAACCTACTGTCTGAGCTCTATCATGTATAAGTACTCCTCAATCCCAGTAAGCTATGCCATTATTTTATCCTACAAACTTTATTACAAGAAAGTGGATCTCTTGCCAGCTATTGTACCCAAGTAGGTGAAATGGTGGCTGTTAGTAAATAATGGCTTCCCCATTCCTTTTTGATGTCATGCTCATATTCAGTATTATCATTTCCTTAAAATTCTTGTAAGCATTATGAAATTTAGCCGTTGTTGTGCACGTTAATATGCAGATTATTCTGTTCTGTATTCTTTTTCTTTTCAGTTTTGTATTGATGTTGATTAATGCTAGCATCTTTATGGTTTATTTGCCGACATTTAAGTGGATGAATTATAATTTTGCTGTTTCTTGCATTGATCAAAATCCTCAACTTTATACATGTGGTCTTGATCATGATTAAGTTAATCTTGTGGTGCTGTGGTTTACATTTGGATATATTCTGTGATGGAGACAAGCTATGTTGTTCCTATATTTCCTGTGAAGCTGTTGACAGATATTACAAAACTATTATTAACTAAGTGGAACTGCTTTTGCACAGTAATATTTTTTTCTTGAAATTAAAGCAGAATACTATTTAATGACTTACAAAACAGCTTTTTAGTTCCAGCGATGACAAATTATTGCCATGTCTCTGTACTAGTTTACTTAACATTTTATATGAATAATGTAAGTGCATGTGTTTGGAAAATCCTGCGATTGATCAACAGTAGCTCCAGTTAGGAACTATTTTCCCATTGATAATCTTGTAACACACCATCTGTAAATGCCACTGCAATACTGTCTACTTGATTAACATACAGTTAATTGTGTCCGTAAATAAAAAGGACAGCAAACCGCTCATCTTTTTTGCTGTGTAGTATGTATATCTACACTAGAAAGATACTTTCCCGGTAACATATTGTAATGCAGATTTTTTCATCCTGGTATGCTTGTATACAGCATGATTCAGCCGCCCCTTCCAATGTAGTTTTATGCAACCCACAATATTCATTCCGTCCTAAAAACATCCGTCCTATCACTAAATTTTCACAAGGAGTACTTTATTATACCACCTATTCAATATAATAAATTACTCCTTGTGAAAACTTAGTGATATAGCTATTTTCAATACAGAATAATGACGAGAATAATGGTTTGTAACATCTGCCCTGCTGGTATGCTCAGACAACACAACCGGATATCTTGGTATTTACCTCCTCACCATGATAGGACGCTGTAATGTTATACTTGTATTTAACACTGGAAGACATGTATGTGCCTTATAGATCATATGAACCTAACACGCCAGCGAAACACCAAATTGATACTGTGACCGCAGTAAATCTAATACTTGCTATAAGCTGCCCATTGTGCTGTTCGGAACCATAGTGTAATTGGTAAAGGCGCGGTAGACCGGGCTTGCACGTCAGGTGGGAAGTTCGAGTCTGGGGTGAAGATTAGAAAATTTTGAAATATTTGTTTAATACGTACCGCACGCAATGTACGTTCAATACCCGCGCTTTCATGCAAATTGTGTGTGAATGAATGTGTTTGTGGCCCTAAGAAGGGCCGATTAGTTAGCAGGCCAGACACATACAGACCGGAAATAATAGGAACACAGCTGCCCTGATAATGTTTTATTGCAGCAAATGCTCGATGTGATGACTTTTTTGGTTTATGCATATTCAGGCCCGGTGTCCAATAGATCGTCTTGCGCGCTGAAGCATTCCGGTTGTAATTGCTCAGCAGGCATCAGTGATGAGTTGCCGGGGCTGGTGGGGGTTTTCTGGTGCTTGAGTGTAAACAACGTTCTTCAAATGTCCTCGCAAGAAGTCTAACAGCGTTAAATCCGGTGATCGGGTGGGCCAAGAAACAGGGCCTCCTAGTTCTGTCGATTTCCCTGGCAGTTCCTCGTTCAGATGGTTAAAGTCGAATGTGGTGGAGCTCCATTCTGTTAAAACTACATCGTCAAACGATCGTGCAAGGGCACATCCTCCAGCAGGAGTGGGAATTCCTGATGCAGAAAGTGCAGGTAGCATGTGCCCGTCCAATGGCCCTCAAAGAAATAAGGTCCAATCAGGCGATCCCCCAAGATTCCACACCAAACATTCACTCCCCATCATACTTGATGGGTCGCCTGTCGCACCCAGTGAGGATTGTCCGGTCTCCAATAGTGCATGTTGTAGCAATTGACATTCCCATTATTGTGGAAGCGCGATTCACCCGAGAACAGGATATGCAATACGAATGCTGCATCATTGTCCAGCCTGTCTAATAGCCACCGACAGAACTTCATTCGAACTTCAAAATTCTGCCCATGGAGCTCTTGGTGAAGCTCACGATGGTATGGGTGAAATTTATGTTCATGCAGTATCACCAGACGGACGGCTGGCTGGTGTTCACCTGTCTTGCAGTCATCCTTGTACTGATGTGTGGGTTATTACAAGCTGACTCCAGAACGGCCTCTTCTGTTTCACCCGACGTAACAGGCCTATCGCGGACTAGTGGCTGGTTGGAAATCACCCCTGTTGTCCTTACGTGTCTTTCAACACGGCGGAATCTCGTAGCAGCCGGATGTCGCGTGTCGGGATACTGTTCCTGGTAAAGACGTAGTTCCTCGCACGTGTTTTGTCTTGCTGCCCCATAAATGAGGAGCATGCCAACGTATTCCTCTGTGGAAAATGTGCCGAATGACAGCAGAGATTACAGTACATTCAGGCCCTAACCAGCGGAGTATGTGCAGGCCACAAGATGAATGACAGCGTCATTTTACTGTTTGAATGTGGCAAACGTGGGCCTGTGTTTACGTATTCAAACATCATACTGATGCAAAAATATTTGAACGATGCAGGATTCAAACCGCCGCTAGCACATTTCGTCGCTTGCTAGGAGAACGCCTAATCACATCTGCTACGGTACAATGCTGGAAGCATGCTGGTAATACGACGAGAGCAGAGTACATATGCCATCTGGTTTGGTGTTTAAGACATTAATTACTGCACTGTTATCTAGTTTTATGCATTGATTCCCCTCTTTGTTAAACCCGGTCACGAGACACGACACATTAACATAGTTACATGGTAAAAGGACGTTGCTACATAATTTCAAGGTGTCATGTTTTGTGAATGGATGATTAACATTTCGCTAGGGTTCACAATCATGTGCAAAATGTGCTCACTGAACATTAGTACCATACCGTATGCCTACAGCGGAATAGCACTCTTATAACCATGTGCACATTAGTTCGGCTGCAGCAGATGATATTGGACGGGGCTACTGAATCACACTATATATATATACTGTATTTATTCACCGAATCAACGACTTCTTGCAATTATGGGTTGCCGCAATTGACAAAGTATAGCATATCAAGATACAGAAATTTCTATCTTGCAGAAATACAGTGGTAGAACATTTTTTAAATTAATAAGGTCTGAATAAGTGAGACCTCAGAATGTTTACAGATACACATTTGGTGGTTGTAACTATGCTTTCAATGCTGTTCTTAGGCAGCTCACACTTTTCTAGAATTTCATGAACAAGACAGGTATAGTGCCACAAGCTCCAACCATCAGGCCAATAATCTCGTGATTATTCAGCCGTTACTTGTTTTTTGTAGAATGGTATGATGGGCGTGTAAATGTTCAGCTTCTTATAAGGTGGACCCAGCAGGCTGGCCGACATGGGGCGCGAATCGGATGGCTGGATCAATAATGAAGCCTTCCTCCAAACCATGGACTTCTTCACATGCTCAGAAGTTTGTAATGAAAAACAAGTAGAAAAACCATTTACTTTATCATACACATCCTTTCTCTCTTCTGTCCATCTGTTAATCTTGTAACAAGGAGATGTAACACTCACTGTTGCTGTTCCAGTATAGAAATTGCATTGCTTTATATTGTGTCTAGCTTTTAATATTTTAATGGGGATTGTATAATAGTAGTATAATCATTGGCATCTTAAACTACAGATTGGTGTGTTACACGTTGCAGTTCAAACTGCTACATATTACCTTATTAATTAATTTTAGTATTTTATTCTTTGCTTTGTCCTGGCTGGCCCAGTAGGTGGTATAGATTATTGGTTGTATGCCAACCCTTGACATGGACTTAGAATAAAATAATGTTGCAAAACAGACCAAAAGGAGGAGAAATGAACTGGGCCAACTTGCCTTACATAAATTCTAGTTTTTGTGGCCTCCTCACAGAGAACAGCAAGGTAGAAGTTTCAGAACATGAAGAAATGAACGTCTATTAAAGTAATGTTTAATTTATACTAAAAAATTGAATCATGTGTAATATCTTTGTACTTCCACATAGCTGTACTTTAGTTTTGTTTTTGTATATATATTTTTATTAAGTTGTTTGCATTAAATACCTTGATTTGGCCTCAAAGTATCTGCTGCATGCTATTTGTTTGCTACTTTTTATACCTGTAAAATGAATTTATGATAAACTACATGAAATATTATAGGTTATATTAATTATAAATCTGCACCTTTTTATTTTTTTTTTCAGTTCCAGTTTGTGAACTCTTTCCTCTCTCTCTTCTACATAGCTTTCTACCTACAGGATCAGGAGAAATTAAAAGAGGTAAGGACATTTTCATTTGTTAAATGCTATGGAATCTATTCTCCTTAAATTTCATTCAGACATAATGAGCCTGATGATTGTTTATGTCGTAAGATCCTGAAATGAAACAACAACAAAATCAGTCAGTTTTGTCATAATCACTATTTCTGTATTGGAGAACAGTATGAAAACAATGCCAGTTTTTTTTTTCTCATTAAAAAAGAATACTGTACAGCCCACTGCAGACACTGTAGTGACACATATGCTTGGGAAATGCCCAATTACTAGACATCAAACGTCACAGCTCTGTCAGAGCCATGATAGCCTATAGTCTGAGATCCAGGAAACTTGAGGTCTACAAGGAAGTCCATTGCATAGCAGATGGTGATAGTAATTGCCACATAGACATAATCACCATTATCCACAACAAAAGTTCAGCTGAAATAATAGATCCCACTATTCGATTTGAAGACTATTTTGCAACCTGAGGAGGTCGACAGAGAAAATAAAAATATACATGAGCCAGTAATTCCCTTTCTTTTTTTTTCTTTTCAGAGGTCATATAACTTTGGAGGAATCACCATAATAGGCAAGTGGGGGGAAACAGACAAATTGAAAAAACAACCTCAAGATCAGATTGTAAGAATTATTATAAAAATTTTAGGAGCAATCATCAGAAACCATCTGTATGGACGTCATGGCACTTGAAATTTCATTAGAAACCTATGGCTCAAAATTTATTACAAATGCATGTAAATCACTTACAAATTATTCTGTCTCTCTTGGCAGGCACTTTTTGATGTCAGATTAAATTATTTTTACTTCCTATGGTATTAATTTTCTATTATGCCCTTGTTAACATGCATTCTCTTCCTATTTCATCACTTTCTTTCATTTCTTCTTTTATAGAAAATGGAGTTACCCTACAGTTTTTTTTTGTTTCGTTCCTCTTTTTATGTAGAGTGTGGAAAATGTATCTCGCTCCTACTCATGTTACACTCTTAAAAAAGCGTTAAACATATTTGTAGTTTACCCACCAACGTCTAATATTTATGGTTAGATAGTTGTTTAAATCACTGCAACCCTGCTTTCTTCCACTCATGTCTGGTAAACAAATCCTGCACACTAGAGCCGAGGTGATGTCAAAGCAAGCTTGTCATTATATTGTGCTTCTGGGCACTGTGCACTAAAATGCCTTGTCAAATGCTGTCTGTGGTAGATTGCATCAAAATCATCACTTTGGAGCATTAGAGCTTGAGGCAAATTGACGTTGCCAACATTGTTCACATAAATCAAAGTAAGGGAAGAAGTTTCAAGACACCCATTCAGTAGCAGATCGATATCACGTGGGCCTTCCACACAAAACAGTAGCAGCTCAAGATCGATGTGTGCGTGCGTGCGTGTGTGTGTGCGCGCGCGCGCGCGCGCGCGATTCAATAAGTAATGCTATTTTGCTCTAATTGCCTTTTTCAGCATTATCAGATCAGTACAGCTTGCACTGTTGCAATGTAAAGGTGGCTACGCCTCTCTCTGTTTGCACCAAGGAAGAACAGTGTTCTGTAATCCGGTTTTTGTGGTTCAAAGATGTACCAGAAGAAGACTTTTAGCACAATACGGGGACAATGTTTTGCCACTGCGAAGTGTTTACCAGTGGTTTGAACAGTTCACAAGGGGTTGCACAAGCGTGAAGGATGAGGAAAGATCTGGGCGTCCATCTGCAGCCGTAACTGATGCCAGTATTGAACAAGTGCATGATATGATCTTGAATAACAGGCGAGTGACTGTTGTTGACATGGTAAACCATATGCTCATTAGCCATGGTTCTGTATCTCTGATCAACAGGTGAGGGAAGCGGTGCATACATGGCTTACTGTGCAACCAAAAACCTTTTTTGAAGAGGGTATCGGAAAGCTTGTGAAACGGTGAACCATGTGCATTGAAAAGTGACTATGTTGAAAAATGATATCAGTAAAAAGTGTGTACTCTTTTTGTAATAGATTATAAAATTTGATTGCAGATACTTATTGACTTACCCTCGTATATGCATATCTGCACATAGATGCCCTACATGCATATCTACTAGTCATGATATAGATGTTGATTACCATAGGGAATTACATAAAATCAGCTTCATGGTCCGAATCGCACTTCAATAGATTCACAATTAAGTATTTATTTATTTTTCACCTAGTCGATACAATGATTGCTTAAGGCAATATTGTACAAGTGTTTCCTTGATGACTGTTTCCTATTGTAGAAATAATTTATATATTTTCTCTTGAGTTATTTGTTTGTTTTAATGTTGTCAATCTTATGTTAATTTTAAGGACACTTCCTCTAAAGCATTACTTTGTCAATTTATATATTTTTCATCTAAACAGTGTTATGTGGCTGAAGATGTTGATAATATACGAAACATGTACCACTTTTGACCATTAAAAATTGCCTTGAGCAATCATTGTATCGACTAGGTGGAAAATAAGTAAATACTTAATTGTGAATATACCATAGGGAACTTGAAATATTTGTCCCGAATGAGTAAATTTATAATACTTATAATATAAATGGTCCATTATTGGACATTATAAATTTTCCAGTTAACTCATTCCTGGTTGTCAGCGTTTCGCCCCAGTGTGCTAAGTTGGGTTCTTCAGTTGGTAAATAGCACACCCACCAAGACGTATGGCTAGTGCATACCGTGGAGGCCACTGCGTAGGCTACTTGGAGCCACCGGCAGTGCCAGTTCACCTTGAGAGGCTATCTCATTACCAAAAATTGATGCTTGCCTGGCCATCACATGATATAGATGTTGATTCCCTTAGGAAACCTGAAATATTTGTCCCAAATGAGTAAATTTATAATACCAATATACGGTCTGTTATTGAACATTATAAATTTTCCAGTTAATTCATTCCTGGTTGCTAGAGTTTCATCCCAGTATGCTAAATTGGGCTCTTCAGTTGGTAAATAGCACACCCACCAAGACGCATGGCTAGTGCATACCGTGGAGTCCACTGCGTAGGCTACTTGAAGCCACTGGCCACCGACGCGAAATCGGGAGGTTGTGGGTTCGGATCCCACTGGTGTCCGGTTGGACATTTTTGTTCTGTACTTAACATCTCTTCAACATATACTAAATATATGTAACACGACCTAATAGGTTGAAAGTCGATTTCGAATACAATGCGGTCATGAAAATTCAGTATTCATTGACTTGGCCCACAACGGGCGACTTGAACACACTCTGCGGTGTAATGGCAGTAGTGCCAGACCTGTAGCTTAGATCCTTTCCAACAGAACAAGGATGACCTAGGCCACCATAGCTCAATTGCTAGAGCAACCGATGCAAAATCGGGAGGTTGTGGGTTCGGATCCCAATGGTGTCTAGTTGGCCATTTTTGTTTTGTACTTAACATCTCCTCAACACGTACTGAAATGGCGTATGGCTTTTAGTGCCGGAAGTGTCCAAGGACAAGTTCAGCTCACCAGATACAAAGGTTAAAATTCCCGACCTTGCCGGGAATCGAACCCGGTACCCCTGTGACCAAAGGCCAGCACGCTAAACTTTCAGCCATGGAGCAGGACAACACGTACTCAATGTACGCAACACGACCTATTAGGTTGAAAGTTGATTACAGTGCAGTCGTGAAAATTCAATATTCATTGACATTCTATGTTACTCACATTTCTGTCTGGAGGTCCTGGATTTGTTTCTACGTCTCCACATGCAGCTGTGGTCAGGAGAATGAGGTGAAATGTTGATGAGGGAGATATGGCAACCCTGCGCCTCGCTTGAAGCACACTGCCAGTACCAACGGTCATGTACACATTTTCACTGGTGCACTGTGTTAAGCATGATATTTTAGATTTTTGCACAGTTAGCAAATTCTCTTGGAGGATCGAACTGCTAGGACACTCACTGAACACCCCATCGTTAAAGATCACTTTGATACTTATACAAGTGATGCGTTTAACGCTATAAACAAGAAAATGCGGAGCACTTGGAACCCTACATGTCGACCTGCCGCCATATTGAGAAACATAAGATAGTAAGCTGCCTCTTATCGGTGGCTGCTCGTATATCATCTGTAACTTTCAGCAGAGCAGTAGTAGTACTATGGCCCTTCTTGAAGTCAGATTGGTAGGGATTTAGAATGTGGTATTTAGACAGATATTCACATATCTGCTCATGAACATTTTTTTCGAATGCCTAAGTGTACAGAGGATGCTGATGGGCCTAAAATCACTAAACACTGCTGGTATTTTGGGGGGGGGGGCACAGGGCGTACATTGCCACGCTTCCATTCTGAGGGATAAATTCCATTCTGTAGAGAGAAGTTAAATAAATGCACAAGGGCAGGAAGAAATATGTCAATGCAGGTAGAAATCATGGATATTGAGATATTATCTGGATCTTTAGCTTTAGTTTGAATTAATTTGACTGCTTTTTCTACCTGTGAAGGGTGTACGTACATGAAATAGAATTTATCTCTGTTACTTGGAGTGAGAAATCTATAATGTTTGGCAGTTTATGATACTTTTGGGGAGTTGAAGTTAAAGACTGATGCCATATAATATTCACTTAATACAGATGGAATAACAGGCATCTGGCTATCTAGAGAGTGACTGACTCCGAAACCAAGTGATTTTGCAGCGCCAAGAAGCTGAGGTGCTCTTACAGTTACGGAAAATGCTATATGCATACTTCACTTTAGTGTTTCTAATAACTTGTTTTGTCTCGTTACGCAAGATCCTGAATTGCTCCTAATCATCTGGAGGTTTTGTTTTAATAAATTTCTTCCTAGCTCTGTCCCGTTTACTTATTAATTCCTTAATATGCTTATTGAACTATGGTGTTGACTGGTGATTTACGAGAATTCTTTTTGGAAGCGCATGCTTGTCATAGAGAGAAAGTACAAAGCTGTTGAAGAGAGTGACTTTTTGATCTATGTCATTAGACTGAAAAAATACATTCCAGGGTAGTAATTCAGCATCAGCACGAAACTTGTTTACGTCAAATTTACTGAGATCTCGAACAAGAATTGTTTTAGGAATTTGTTTTGGCGTGGATAAAGTGAATACAGTATACAGCAAGTCATGACCAGAAAAACCGGCTGCTGATTCCTGTCTGTATTCTACTACCAACTCATTGCAGTTGGGCGAGATTTTGTCGAGAGTGCTATCGGAAGTGGCAGTATGAATGGTTGGATTGAATGAAAGGCATTCGAGCTTACAAGCGTTGAGCACATTACGTATGTTTTCGCTTTCAAACATCCCAGTTCCGAACCGAGCATTAACATTGCCCACAACGAATATATATTTATAATTCATAATTCATATAATTTATAATTCATGTATCCTTGAACCCTACTTTTGGTGGACGATATATATAAGCGAAAAGAATTTTACTGTCTGAAAGGGCCATTATGTGTGACCTTCAATCACCCCCCCCGGTGGACGCTCCTCTATGCCAATAAGATCCCTTTGGCAAATGTATGACGTGAAGATCTCCAGGAGTTAACATGGCAGTGGAAATTGGCGAATTTGGACTTGGACTTGATCTCTAAAAGACAGAATGTATTGAATGTGGCCTCCAAAGTGGTACCAAGGTGGAATTTTTGAATTGTCAGCATCAATGTAGAACATCTGAAGGAAGTGGAACACCAACAGCGACAGTCTTCTAGATGCCCATGCCCAAGTTGAGGCCACCTGGATGAAATAGCACCGAGTAACTGGAGTCCTGTATGAACGTTGGATGCCCCTACACCTTAAGTTAAAGATATACTGAAGAGTAGTGCACCCACTCACCCAGAAATGAGTAGGCTCCGATGAAGTCTTGGACTACCACAATTTGACCACACAAGTAATAGTGATGTTCATCGATGACTGGATGTTGTTTCTACTGTAGCAAAGCTATGGGAAGGAAAACTGTGATGGTATGGTCATGTTGTTCACAGCAAGAGAGCTCTGTAGTGAGGACAGCTGTGCATCTGGAGCCTGAGGATAAGAGACCATGTGGTCTTTTAATAAAAGCGGTGGATGGATCACATCAAGGACATGGAATATGTGAACGCCACCCCAGAAGATGCCTTGAAATGGGCTAAATGGAGACAGATGTGACAACAAGAGGTCCCTGTTGCATTGCAGGCCAAGAAAGAAGATTCCCTGACAAATAAGGCTGTCCATATTTAATCTAGAATCATGGAAAAGATAGGTAAGAACAAAAATGAGGAGCTACTCAAAAACCCTGGAAAGAGATAAATATCCACCTTTTTATATTTTATTTTCACTTTGTTTCTACCAGATGTCAAACATTGAAAGTTTTATTTGTGTATCATACATATTTTTATGTTCTTAGTTTTACATCCCACTTGCGATTTTGACAGATTTTGAAGACACTGAAGTGGCACAATTTTCTCCCTGTAGGAGTTTTTAATGTTCTGGTAAATCTCCCATATTTGCACCACCTTCAAATACCACTGGACTGAGCTGGGATCGACTTCACCGCCTTGGACTCAGAAGGCCAATGCTTTACCATCTGAGCCACTCAGTCCAGGGTGTATAATGTTGCACCCCTCCATCTTGAGTGCAGTGTTATTTTATAAGTAATTTCCACTTATGTTATACATCACTTTTTGAGTAAATATATATCATGGTCTAAGTTCTAAAGTGTAGGAGTGACTATTTTATTGGTGCAGAATATTATGTTTCCCATTGATATCCTTTCTGCACCTGAGTAGAGTATGTGTTACTTCTAAGTTCTTGTGTATATGGTACTTGTATTTGATAACTGAATCACTTTTTATCATCTAGCATTTTTTTAATGGGTAGAAAATCTTGTTTAAAATAATCTGCTTTGTTTTGTATTGAAGCTGTTATAGTAAGAATTTTCATGTTCCATGATTTCAACTTTACAGCAACTGGCTGCTTTGCTAATTGCCCGGCAAGTCATAGGCAATCTAAAAGAGTCTGCATTGCCATACCTACTTGAACAGTTGCGACTTGCAAAACTTAGCTTTGATTTATTTGGTGCACTGAGTCCAACAGAAGCTAAGAAGTCGCTTGTGAAAGATGATCAACAGGACAGTTCAGAGGAAAGTCACTCACCTACTAGAGTTGGTAGCAGAAACATTAGCCAAGCTGAACTAGAGAGCTCACTCTTTAAGGTATATAATGTATGTATATATTTTCATGTAACCATTTCATGTGTTGTTACATTTATTTTCACTTCAGGAGTAAATTCATGTCTATTAAAATTCAGTACAATAATGATGCTTCAATGTTCATTTAAAACAGCTAATTAACCAGTGCATTCATGTGCACCTCAGCATTGTAACGATAAAAAATATACAGTGGAATATGTAAAGAATTCTTCATCTCCTAAACTGCTCCAGTCACCAGATGACCCAAACCTGTAAAATGTCCTTGGACGCTCTTGACACTGAAAGCTATGTAGTAAATAAGTACATAAAATGAATAAATAATTGTATCATTCCTCCTACTTTTAGCCATTCTTTACAATACTTTCTCTTTCAGGACTCTGTAACCAATCCCCAGTGTACCATGTTACCTTGTGGCTCTCCCTTTTCTTGTATCATGAATTCCCCAATCAGACATCCATTTATCTTGCATAAAGTCCTGCAACTTTTTCCCTTCCTCTTTCTGCTTCCCAATCCTCCTGCTCCCAGCACATTTTCATATCTGTATTTTCCTGTGCCTGCATGGGTATTCACGACCCCCATGACTATAGTGTTCTGGTTACCAACTGTTTCTGCATTTCTTCTACAAATTTTTCCTTCTCTTGTATGGTACAGCCTACTTGAACTATTTCCTTAACTTCTTCCATGTACTGATATTTTGTTATAATCCTGTCACTTACAGTACCATGAAAATTAATGACACAGAAAAGTGTTCTCTTAATAAAAGTTGTAAAAACTACTGAAAATATTTCATACTTGATGTGACCTTTGTCCTTCAAAACAGCAGCGGCATGTTTTGGCCTGGATTCCACTAATTTATTTGTCTGTTCATTATGCCAGGCCAAGGGAACACTTGTATGTTTTTGTCTTCAGAGAATTTGTGCACCTTTTTGGATTTGTGACATGGTCCAAGGTCTTATTGAAAAATGCTATCACCATCTGGAGAGAGTTTTTGTAACTCAGGCACTGCTCTCTTTTGAAGGTTTTCTTTGTACTGTTCACTGTTCATCATACCCTTAACAAGTCCTGGCCCCAACCCCTTGAAGGTAGAACATCACCAGAACATAACTTGTTGAATATGGGCCTGTGACGTTTTCTCTGTTTCTTTACGCATATAAAGAACACGTCCACAAACTTTGAAATGGTTTTCATCTTGAAAATACAACTTTCTTCCAATCGTCCACAGTCTAGTCTGTATGAAGGTTAGCTCAATTGCTTATTGTGCATTATATCCATCAGAAGCTGTTTCTTTGCTGGTCTGCGTGCTCTTCTTCCTGACTCTAACAGTCCTCGGCAAACTGTTGTAATGTTAACATTTCACTCACTTAGACACAAATCTTGGTTCAGGTCAACAGCTGAGAGCTTGGGGTTTAATTTACTCTTCCTAGTGAGTAAATTGTCTTCTTTTGGTGTATTCTTGTGCTTCCAGTCTCATTTTCCTTCCTTCAGCAATAAAACAGACCTGGTTTCTCCATATCACTTCAAAACTGAATTTACTGTAGCCACAGCAACACTACATTGTGAAACAATTTCTCTTTGTGTCATAGAAGTATGCTCAACTAATGCCATTATTGTTTATGTTTCCACAGGGTGGTATCCATACTTTTTTTAACATTGTTATGACCTCATTGGACAATGTTTATTTAGGTTTCAAGCATGTATATGTATCCTAGCCCACATGCCCTTCATTCTCCTAACATGAGCATTTTTCTGTTCCCTGACCAGAGAAGTCATTTTGCTGGTTTGACCTCATCTTCAGGTACCCTCCAATCCTGGGTTTTTTGTTTAAAGATGTGTCTGTCTAGGACATTTTGTTCTGTTATCCTGCTCAGCCTCAAATCATCAGCCACTCCTTGGTGCCATCTGGGTTTACCTTTGAGATTCCAAACTTGTGTTAGGATCTGTTTTGTCAGTCTGCTGTCAGACGTACGGAATACATGACCAAAGAAAGTTAGCCTCCTTTTCCTGATGTCCGTTACTTTGCCTACCATGTTATGGTACTTCTTCATTTTTTCTGAGCTTCCATGTTCCTTTCTTTTTAATAGGTCCTAAAATCTTTCTCCCTATCCTTCGTTCAAGTTTCTCCAGTTCTCGTTTTGAGCTTTTATTTCTCAAGTTCAGTGTTTCTGATGCATATAAAACTTCTGGTCTTACAACTGTCTGGTAGTGTCAGATCTTGGTTCTCCCTGATAATGCTCTCTTATTGTGTATCTCAAGAGTCTTCATGTATGCTGCCTTCATTTTCATTTATTTTGCCTCCACACACTGTTTTTCATTGTTCTTCATGTCTAGCCACTCTCTTAAATATTTGAAAGCTTCAATCTTTTGAACATTACCCTTTTTTATCTTTAATGGACTGTCCTTAATATTGACCATATATTTATATATATATTTTTCAGTTGAGACTTTGAGACCTATTTTGCATGCCTGATGATAAAGTTCCTCAATCTGTTGCTCCGCTGCTGCAATGGATTGTGCTGGAATTGCAAGATAATCTGCAAAAGCCAGGCAATCTATGAAGTTTAATTTTGGATCCCTTAAAACTGAACTTCCTTTCCATCGAGGGCTTTTCTCCATTCCCTGTTGACCTTATTTAAGGCACAATTAAAAAGAATAGGTGGTAAACCATCCTATTGTTGGACTGCAGTTTTGATATCTTAGTGTTCTGAAATTTCACCTAGAAACTTAACCTTTGATTTGGTGTCAGTCAGAGGGTTTCTTTGATGATGTTTCTAGTCTTATTGTCCAGCCCAAATTCTTCCAGGACTTGTATCAATTGCCTTTCTGTCGATCGAAATAGGCCTTCTGGAAGTCTATGAAAATTATCACTAAGTCTTTTTCCCTTAGATTGGCAAGTGCAATTATAGTTTTTAGGTTAAGGATCTGTTCAGTGCATGATCGCCCCTTCCTGAATCCTCCCTGATATACACCAAGCTGTGGATCAAGTTGTGTTTCAGCTCATAAAAGGAAAGCTTTAGAAAGAAAAATAAGAATAAAAGCGAGATCCCTCTGTAGTTGTTAATATTCGTTTTAGATCCTTTCTTAAGGAGGGGTTGGATGAGTGCTGATATCCAGTCATCAGGCACCTTAGTGGTTTGCCAGATCTCTTCAAATATCTTCATTAATATCTCAATCAAAACCTCATCAGCTTTCTTCCTTATCTCTGACACAATTGATTCCCCACCAGGGGCTATATTATTCTTTAACCCCTCAAGCCGGGAATAAAATTTTCTCGCCAGAGCCTACTGGCGGTAATTTAAATGGCCAAGCAGCAGCTATGTTACAGTACTTCAAATAAATATTTATATCTCGACAATGTTTGCATATAAATAACCCAAATTTTGAGTAGATACACACCACAATAGACACTTTGTTACAAAAAAGTAAAAAAAGAATTTTAACTCACCTAAAAGTTGGCTTCAGTGTGATAAACTTTGAAATACCCATCTACACAGAGCCCAACACCGCATTCCTTGCACCAGAATGGTGTTTCCTTCCGTTTTCCAGTTTTTTGCATACACACCACAGACCTTATGTAAGGTTGAGCTTTCTTCTATGTGGGAGGGAGCCTTTCAATGAAATCAAGAAGTAAGTATAAATAACCACCTAATCGATACTTTATTAATGCCTCAGGCAAAATTAAATAAAATTAAAACTTACAGGACATGTTTCGACCACTTAGTGGTCCTCTTCAGCTATATAAATAAAGAACTGAAAAGAAAAACATTATGACAATATGCACAAATAAAAGTTCTTTGGAGACTCCTTTGATAAAAATGGAGGTCATCAGAATAGGTCATCTTGCCTCTCGTTCTTGTTTGGAAAAGATGTTTATTCTGCGCTGTCTAGAGGGTCTGTCTTTGAGCGCGACCTGGTGAAGTAACGATGTGATACAGTTTGACAGTTCATGGAAAGCTCTGGAGAGAAGGGAAGTAGAGTTTTATCGTCATCTAAAATAACATGTGAGGGAGGAGGGAGATTGGGCTGTGCTTCTGCGATGTCGTGTTTGATTATATTTCTTGTTCGTCTAGTCTGTTTCATGTCTACCCATTCTAAGTATTTGCTAATATTCTCATATAAGATGTCGAACAGTAAGTCCGTGGAGGAGGTGTTTTGGAAGGTTTACCAGGTTTATTGAAATCTGCAGTCTTTCTATGGATTTCAATGAGTTCCTGCACTTACTGAATTCTGTAATCAAGCTGACTGATCTTTTTCATATTGCGGGATGCATTGTAGATGATAAGGGAATTGTGAATTGCTGTGTTCAATAATCATTTGAAAAGTTTATGTACCATTTTTTTGCAACGCTTCCTCTCTATGAGGTAGGGCTGCAGTTTCTGATCTTTGAGATCAATACCCCCCATAAACTTATTCTATTCTGTGATGCCGGTGGGTTTCTCTATTTCTGTGCCCTGTTTCTCAGAGGTTTCCATTGAGGCACCGTGAAATGTGGAAATGAAAGAAACCTATTTCTTGTCAAGCCATTTTAGAACCATGACATCCTGTGAATGATACACTACAAGTTCACCTTTTTTTAATTTGTTTTCTTTTATTTCCTTTGGAACATATTTCCTGTTGAGCCTAAGGGTGCCAGCTACATTGACACTATTCCTCTACAATATAAGACACAAATCTGGAGATTTATAGTAATTGTCCATCCAGAGAGTGTGTCCAATACCTACCAAAGATAGGTTCTAGCATTTTTACTACTTGTTTTGCTGTCTTCTATGTTTCAGTGTACACTAAATCAGTTTGTATATCTGTTGTGACACCTGTATATATAATGAATTGCCACAAGTACCCTGTGGACGATTCACAGACCTCATAGGACTTTATACCAAATTTGGCAGCCTTTAGAGGGATGTATGTTTTCATCCCAAATCTGGCCTTCCATAAAATCAGTGATTCATCTAAGCAAATATTTTCATTCATGTTATTTTTCATATTACTTTTATCATTCAGATGAATAAGATCTCTGTTACCATCCTTTGACATGGAATAATCTTTTCATAAAAGGAGCACACAGAAAACAGAAATACTTATTTTTTTTTCTTCTTAATATTAAATATCTGTCACCTGTGAAGATTAGTACTTTGTTGTTTATACACTATATTTAATTTTGGTACAGTTCTGCCTAACTTTCACTTTCATGTGTAGTGTAGAAAATCAAGTCCTGAGAAAAACATGTATCTACTTCATTATGCATACAATTCGTAATATTTATTTGGAAATGTTTTTACTTTCAGTACGATGGAACATTTGCCGACCATCTTGAGATGTTTATCCAGTTGGGATATGTGGTTTTATTCTCCTCTGCTTTTCCCATGGCTGCATTTTGTGCTCTTATCAACAATCTCATTGAAATTCGCAGTGATGCCTTCAAATTGTGCTTTATATTTCAAAGACCCTTTGGTCAGAGAGTTTCAAATATTGGAACATGGCAGGTAAGTTACCTCAGTATATTTTGAATGTGTTAATGTAAGTTAAACAACTAAAAAGTGAAACTGTGTACAATAGAATTTCACACTTTAATTCTTTTAATTCTGTCTTCCAAGCACTTGTTGTGACTTAATATATTTGCAATTCACTTAAAACTTACCATATTTATTATTTCAGAATGCAATGGAAGTAATGGGTTTAATTGCAGTGCTGGTGAATTGTGCCCTTATCGGTTTATCTGGTCAAGTGCACCGAATGTTCCCAGAAATGTCCACAACGCAAAC
Organism: Anabrus simplex; assembly: GCF_040414725.1. Taxonomy (NCBI): domain Eukaryota; kingdom Metazoa; phylum Arthropoda; class Insecta; order Orthoptera; family Tettigoniidae; genus Anabrus; species Anabrus simplex. Next base: position 364,893,108 of record NC_090269.1, on the reverse strand, counting down.
AATTCTTCTTATTGTTGCTCTAGAGGTAATAATATCCAGTATAAATATCTTAAAATGTGATGTGATTTAGAGTTCACATTTGAACACTATCTGTGCAATTATTTTGAGATAATAATATTGATAGATTGCCCTGAATACTGACCTGTGCCATGCTGTTTTATTAATACACAAATTATTTTGAAACCTAAGTGTTGGCCTTCTTGCATTAACAGTTTTGAATATCTTAAGTTCCCAACTAATTTGTACAAAGTGTCATATTATTACTTAATTTCAGCACCATTGCAATTAATTTTGTAAAGCATTATTATTATTTGTGAATACTGTCCATAATTTTCGGCATTTTTATTTGCACTATCAGATATCCCATAATCAATGTGTTGTGATAGTTGTCTTGTAGTTTGTTCATTATGCATCCGTATTGACAATTGATCAACTATAAGTAAGATTCTGTTAAAATAAAATTTATTGTAGCCACCTATTCAGTACAATTCACCGTTTGTGGTGATTAAATTCTAAGTGATTTGTATACACTACATAGGTACATGTTTTGCCCTGTTTTTGGGCATCTTCAGTCTTGAGGTCAAGACCCAGGTCTTGTTTGAGTTAAACATTTGGAACCAATATATACAAATATGGCCTTATACTAAGATTCTTCCAATTTTTTACAGATAGAAAAGGGGGCCTTGCTTTAGGTGATATGTACAAAAAATTATAAAATTTTTACATGAATACATTTAAAATTTTCTAACAATTTACAAACTGTACAAAGCAACAATTGGATCTCTTCATCTTTGGATGAATCGTTAGGTTGGTAGTTTGTAGAAAGTATGTTCGTCCAAGGTTCTTTTTGTTCACCTATGCCATTCGTTTGGCAGCAACAAATAGGAACCATAGTTTGTTTTTCATTCTTGCAAAGCTTGAAATATCCCATGAGGAAAGAAGCATAGTAGGTTGTTACATTATAAGGAATTAAGCAATTTTTGTGGATTAAACTTCATGTAATGTTGGAGTACGTTATCCAATGTCATTCAGTAGTTAGCTGCTCCTCTATGAATTGTAACTTGGATGCTTTTAGACTAATGTTATCGGTGTTTCATTGTTCTGCCATGGGATTGTTAATGTATATTGTCTGTAAATAAATAGAAAAATAAATTTAGAATTACGAATGTTCTAACCCGCGTTAATAATAATATTGTATATCCCATGATTGTGGTTGAACCTACACTTTCGTCTGATGTTAGCTGGATCCACTTGTTCCTGTTGCATCTGAACGACTAACCTTTCTACTTCCAGTGAAATACTGATGCGGTAGTGGATGGGTGGAGCATAGAGGGGGAAAGGGAGTGGGATGTGCTCTGTGCGCATGTGTTATTGCTAAGGAAGTTTTGCCCAAACTGGTGTGGACGGGTCTAAGATTAGGCATGGTAATTTGAACATTTGAGTGCTGTGGTTGCAAAATAATAGGGACCTTATTATGATTTACAGTGTGGATCAGCTTTGGAGTTATCTCATATAACTGATTTTTTTTTGTCAATGACGTTGTTAAGATTAATTTCTTTATTATAGGTTTGGTCCAAAAAAGTGTATAAGTTCTCCATTTCACTCAGTTTCCCCTTATCTAAGTATCTAACGATGGTTAGATCTTTCTCGATTAAAGTGAATTTGTGTCCCATTTCTTTAATATGCTGGCTCATGGCTGAATATTTGTGTTTGGCGGCATTGTAGTGTTTCAAATACCTTGTATAAATGCTTCTCCCAGTATGACTCAGATACATGAACCCACATTGTGTGCACGTTAATCTATAAATCACCGAGCTCGATAGCTGCAGTCGCTTAAGTGCGGCCAGTATCCAGTATTCGGGAGATAGTAGGTTCGAATCCCACTATCGGCAGCCCTGAAGATGGTTTTCCGTGGTTTCCCATTTTCACACCAGGCAAATGCTGGGGCTGTACATTAATTAAGGCCACGGCCGCTTCCTTCTCACTCCCAGCCCTTTCCTGTCCCATCGTCGCCATAAGACATATCTGTGTCGGTGCGACGTAAAGCCAATAGCAAAAAAAAAAAAAAATCTATAAATCTTGACCCTATTATGGTTAAAAAATATGTTTTGGTTATTATTTACTGTCCTGAAAGCTATATTGACATTATGTTTTTTTAGAACATTAGCGATCTGGTGAATAGCCAGGTTGTTATATGTAAATGTGGCATCATTATTTTTCTTAGGTTTATCTGGTATTAAATTGGAGTATAGTTTAATTTTTATTTTATTAATTAATCTATTGACCCTACTAACATCAGACGAAAGTGTAAGTTCAACCACAATCATGGGATATACAATATTATTATTAACGCGGGTTAAAACATTCATAATTATAAATTTCTTTTTCTTCTATTTATTTACAGACAATATACATTAACAATTCCATGGCAGAATAATGAAACACCGATAACATTAGCCTAAAAGCATCCAAATAACACTTCATAGAGGAGCAGCTAACTACTGAATGACATTGGATAACGTACTCCAACTTTACACAAAGTTTAATCCACAAAAATTGCTTTATTCCTTATAATGTAACAACGAAGAGCATTAGCAATCAGGTTTCTGATGATGTTATGGCGTTTGATCCTAAGCAGTTCTCCTTGAGGGCAACTCTCCAGCACATGTGATAAGGTTTCATACTCACTGCAGTGTCTGCAGTGGCCTGTGCTGGTAGAACGTCCCGGCAGAGTACGTACTGGTGCAACCATCGTGGTCACCTTCAACATCTCCCTCCATTCCGAACAAGTTAAACCATCCCTTCTGGTAACCCAAGAATTAGCAGCAGGAACTTGAGCAAATAACTCAACACCTCTTCCTTTCTGTGGATATTCACACCAAGCTTCAAATTCGCGTGTTCTAAGTATTTCGCGCAGTTGTCTAACAGATTTCGTTGATGTCTCTTCATTGAGTTGAAGTTCAGATAGGCAGCGAGTTTTTATTTATTTATTTTTTTAGTTTCGACCCCTATAAAGCTGGGTCATCTTCAGCCATAAGAACCACAATCAGAAAATCATGCAAATACAGTCACTAATGTAACACTAAGAGTACGGACACACGGGGCAACTTTTGAAGCATCAACAGTGCCGCGGCTCTTCATTGTATAGAGACTTGACTTGTGACTTCTAATAGCAACACTGTCTTTCACAGTTGAGGAAATGGAAGTTGAAGAAGTAGCTTCAATAGTGCATTTGTCCCCTTTGCAGAAAAAGAAGAAGAGAACAAAGAGGAGGTTCTGGATTCATCCTGTTATACAAGACTGAACATCGAGTATATTTTATACAATGTACCCTCGTCTCAGAGCAGATGCAGTTGAATTCTTTAATTATTGTAGGATGCCTGTCACACCATTTGATGAACTCTTTGTCGTTATGAAAGAAAGGTTTACTCGTCAAAACACCGTCTTGAGACCAGCTATTCCTCCGGAAGCTTTTCTATTTCAGTAATACGTTTCCCTGTGTCACTTTCAATTTGATCCATGGGTAGGTAGCTATGACTGCTCTGCTCTCCACGTGTGACAGGACTGTATGGATATTGGTGACTGGATGTTGCAACGTGACATGTCGAGAAGCTCATGAGTCGCACATGGTCGACGGTAGCACGCAACTTGGCAAGTAGCACTGCTCCATGTGTATGTTGTCATCTTCATCTGTTGAATGAGGGTGTGGCGCAACGTGAGTCGCGTGTCACAAGTCGCTTCATCTGAAGCTGGCCTAATACTTGGCATGTCTGACATTTTTTGAGATAAGGGCATGTATGAACATATGTGACTCTTGTCCAGGTTGATATTGCACCACTCGTGCCACTGGAGTCTAATGGGGTTAAAAACAGCTTACCCTCATTTTGAAGAGACTAAGGTCTAACACATAAAACCATGCTGATGAATATAAGATAATACAGTTAAAAATATGTTGTAATGAACACATTAAAACTACCGGTATTATCTATGACACTAAAAAAACATTGCGGTGAAAGTTCATTACTGTAATATGTTCTTGAGTCTTGATTGATCTTGATGTCAGTTATTCAACATATATGTAAGGGGCAAATTTTTTCAATAAGTTGTGCCTAGTGAATAAATTGAACATAGTGTAGTATTTTGGGGGCTGATGGAGACATTTACAACTTGAATAAGTGGGCCTCTGGTCCGATGAACTGATCAGTCTGTGTAAAATTCATTGTGAAGTAAATGTCTAGAAAAGATAGAAATGAAAGAATTTTTTTTTTAAGTTTGAAATATGACATAGAAAAAAAAGATAAATTAAATTTACTTGCGGATTATGTTCAGGTATATGTGAGTATCTCATTTTTGTCTCTGTTATATAGTGAAACTATATTTTTTGGTTGCATTCTGTCACACATTAGACAGTTTTAACACCTAGAAACCCATGACCAAATTCAGATTGGGTACTCCAATTTCTGTAAGTTCCCCAAGCCCAATTATAGATCAGGCTCCCATGTTTAACTTTATAATAATGTATGCTTTTATGATTCATCAGATAATATTTAATGTCTTCTATGCTTATTGGTGCTGCCATCTATGTGAGATACCTTGAAATAGAATGGAAAGATGTTTTTGCACAACTTTGTAGTGAGTTCAGTTAGCCATTTTTCCACTTTGAATCCTGTCAATTTTATGCAGTGTTTGATTTCTGTTTCATATCCTGTAGAGAAACAGACAAGTGTTGAACATGCAGTGTGTTAGAATTTTCCAGTGAATCAAATATTTTAAATGCTTTAGAAGAACACATTATAATTGTGACCAAGAAGAAGTCAATATTGAAGTAAAAAACTCTTGACTTAGAACCAATGGAACTCATAAGAAATATAGTTATATATAGATTTTTCTTGGGAAATATAATCTCCATTTTGAACTCCATAACACATCGTGAAATCCCTTACTTTTTTTAAAATAAAAGTAAAAACTTTGATCTGGTTCTGTTAATAAAATTTTGGTCCTCAAATGTTAATAACTTTGCTAATTGTAAAATATAATTTAATGGCTCGTTTGATTACTGTATGTACTTCTATGAGATTTAAGTATGTGTGGGGTTGATATTATTATTATTGTTTCATTTCGGCCAGCTAAGGACCACGTCATTTCAGCTGTTTCCTTTGAGCTTTAATGTTGGTCCAGCATTCCTTCATTCATAGACAGTGTTGCTCCTTTCTTCTTTTGTCCATGCCTTTCCAGTTTTCAGCTTCGGCTTTGGTTGGAAACTCTGATGCTCTTGGAGTTTTTTCTTAAGTGATTCATGCTCCTGGATATCTTCAGATGAGATTCCAATATCCTGCAGATCTTTCTGTACCTCACTGAACCATGCCCCCTTTGCCTTTTTCTCTTGGAGGAAAGTGAAAATGCAGTTGGTTAACTGTGTTGACTTCATTCGGGCCATTTGTCCATAAAAAGTAATCCTCCTTTTTCGCATCACGTCAGTTATTTTCTCTACATGCGAGTACAACTCCTGGTTGCGCCGTCTCCTAAAGTCGCCGTTGACTGTGACTGGACCTATGATTTTCCTCAATATTTTCCTTTCCTTGGCCTCCAATTTCTCCATCATGCCTTTTTTGTTCATGGCGAGACATTCCGCTGCATATAGAGCCTCTGGCTGGATGACAGTGCAATGGTGTTTGATTTTTACATTCAGTGATATAGATCTTTTGTTATAGACATTTTTTGTCAGATGGTAAGCCATTTCAATTTTATCCATGCTTCTTTTTCGGAGATGTTATATTCTATCCATTCACCGAGATACTTAAATTTTTCAACCCGCTTCACTTTTCCTTGAGTCCCTTCTAGCTGACTTGGCACCAGCTTGATGTTTGTAATGAATTTCGTTTTCTCAAAGAAGATTTGGAGGCTTTGCAGCTTGTGTTTGAAGCTGGTTGATCTGCTTTGTGGCCACATCCAAGGAATCAGTGAAAACCGCGAGATCGTCTGCAAATGCTAGACAGTCAATTGAAAGGTTCTTGTTCTTGTGGCGTAATCTGACTCCGCTTTCAACTCCTTCATAACTCATTTCTCTGCACCATTCACAGATCACTTTCTCAAGAACGCAGTTGAACAACAGAGGTGAGAGACCATCTACCTGCCTAACTCCTGTCCTTATTTCAAAGGCATCTGAAGTCTCTCCTCTGAACTTCACTTTTGAGATGGTGTTGGTGAAAGTCTGTTGGATGATCGCTCTTGTTTTACTGTCCAAGCCAAATTCCTTTTAAGATCTGAGTTAAGGTAGTTCTGTCAATTGAATCATAGGTCTTCTTAAAGACGAACGCTACTATGAAAGGCTTGCTCTTTAGTTTAAGATATGAAAGGACAGATTTCAAATTCATAATCTGCTCCACACATGACCGTCGTTTCCTGAAACTTCCTTGGTAATCACTCTGCTCTGAATCTAGCTGTTATTCTGCCCTGATTTGAAGAGCTTTTGAGAGAATTTTGTAGGTTATAAGTAGGAGGGAGATGCCGAGGTAGTTGTTAACATCCAACTTGTCGCCTTTCTTACGAAGTGGGTGGATTAGGGCAAATGTCCTGTCACTCGGAAGTCTATCAGTATTCCAGATTTCATATATGATGTCCATTAATTTCTCCACTGCATTGTCACTAGCAAACTTCCACAATTCAGCTATTATCGAATCTTCACCCGGCGCTTTATTGTTCTTCAACGATTGGATAATCTGTCTGATTTCTTCTTTCGTGGGTGGAGCTGAATGTGGGTGGACTTGTGTTTTATCTTCAAATGTGAATCTGGATATTGGGGCCTCGCAGTTAAGAAGGGATTCAAAGTATTTTGCAAGGATCCGGCAGTTTTCCTTGTCATTATGGGCTAGTTTTCCATTGGAATCTCTGAACTGTAGGCTTGGTGGGTCGTATTTCCTCAAGTTGTTTTTAAATGTTTTATAAAAGTCATGTGTATTGTTTTTCTTGAAATCCTGCTCAATTTGAGCCAGCTGGTGTTTATCAAGAGCATGTTTAACGCTGTGGATGGTTTTCGCTGCGCACTTTCTCTCATTCAAGAAGTTTGTCCAGTTGACTTGGTTCTTTAGTGAGCTCCATTTCTGCCAGGCGGAACTGTCTTTGCCTTATCGCTGCATCACATTCACTGTTCCATCAATCATGCTTCCCGGGCTTATTAAGCTGAACCGTCTCTTTAGCTGTTTTGACCAGGGCCTCGCGCAGTTGTTTCCAGTTCCTGCATCCATGGATTGTAGTTTCTGCGTGAACTCATGGTTCGATCCTAGTTTTTCTCTATCAAATCTTTCAATCTTTTTGCCTCAAACTCTCCTTGTGTTTCTCAGGAGCAGTTTGATTTTTATCTTGGATAAGTAGTGATCTGAATGTCTTAGAACTTTCACATTCTGAATTTCGCTTTGAGCCTTCCGTGCGATCGTGACATGATCACTCTGGAATTCACCAAGGTGGGGATTTGGGAATTTCCAGGTCTTCTGTTTCTTGGGCAGGTGTTTGAAAGCAGTAGACTTCATTACGAAGTTAAATGCCTTACACAGCTCTATTAACCTTTCTCCATTACTGTTTGTTCTCTGGTGAGCAGGATAGTTTCCAACGATGTTTTGGAACTTTCTCTCTTTGCCTACCTGGGCATTGAAATCTCCAAGCAAGATGATGGAATGTTTGTTTGGAATCTCGGATAAAATATCCCCAAGTTCTTCCCAGAATCTATCAATTCCCTCCGGGTCTCTCTTGTTCACTCAGTTGATCAGCGCATGAACATTCACAATAGTATACATTTTGTTTGTGCTTCGAAAGGACAGAGTTGAGGCTCTTCTATTCACAGAGGTGAAGTTTGTTATTGAGTCCAGAATCTTTGTTTTGACTACAAATCCTGTGCTGAGGTGGGAGGACAGTTTGTATGACACGTTTACCAGGTTTACCCATGAAGATTCTGTAACCTTAAGATTCAAAGGCCTGCTCTATCTGCAAATCTTGTTTCCTGAATTGCTGCAATCAAAATTTGCTGTTCAGATAGGATATCTGTGAGCTGTTTCAGTATCCAACCTTCTGGAGGGAATTGGCATTAAAGGTAGCGAAGAAATTCTTGGCTCTATGTCTGATCTTTCGTGGAGTCTCTGATACCTCCAAGCATGTCGGTGCAGGCTCCCAAGAATCCGAAGGCCCACTAATGTCGTACAAGACAACTGTGAACTGGTTACCACCTGGGGTAGTAGCTTTAGCTGAAATTTCCTCCATGCTTTTCACAGTTGGAAAACTGTAGTCTGGGGTCAGCAATATTTTGTACCGACCAAGGTACTACCAAGGTTGTGAGCCTTGGAGCCCCCAACACTGATCTGTTCACCAATCCAGTTTCCTGCTGGGATTGGTTACCCAGCCTTCCAGTGGGTTGCTCAGCTCAACAGGGGCACCTCTTATAGGTTACGTGCTGGAGTTGGAGTGAAAGAGACTACTGTCAGATTTTTTATTATGAAAACTCGAGTTTGGGCTTCATTTGCAAACGAACCAATATGCCTATTGCAGTGCGAGTTATACCAATATTTTCTTTGTTTAATTCTACATTAGCATATATAAGACACATTGTTTTCGACGTTCATTAAATAATTTTTATTTGTGGTTGTAATAAATATTGCCCGGGTTTTTGGCTTCTTCTCTAGGAAGCGCTCACTTAGGAATATATATAAGGAAAATTACTTGTCTGATGGTAATGAAAGTTTTATATGTTATAACCACATGTATTTGTAGTGCAGTACTCAAGTTACAATTTTTTTCAACCACCCTGAAGAAAGTTCTTATCATTTTTCTAAAGCAACTCTTTCTCAGCCCAGGATAAACGTACAGCAGCAAACTTTGGCTTGTTTTGAAGCACTCAGTCATGGTTATCAGAAACTACAACAACTGTAACCGTACAGTGTGGTACCGAATTTATGAAGAGTAATATTGAAAGGAGGTTTTGTGTATGCCAGACCGTGCAGTTAACTGCAGGCCGGGTGGTAAAATCGGGTGCAGTGTTGCCGCGATCAGTAGTAATCACGCGCGCAACGAACACTGCTTTTCGTTTACTTTCAACCCTTAATTTTATTTCCTCTTATAAATTCCACTTCCCATCACCTTTTCTCATAAGGGCTTTGGACCTTCAATGGCAGGTTTAAAAATGGTTGACTTCCTAATTTAGAAATATCGCACTGTACAATTTTAATAGAGTTATTTGCATTATTATTTACATATATTTACGATATTTAGTTCCATCAATTTTCTACGTCTGAAAAATCACTGTGTTCCGATGAATCGGTGCTGCTGTCATTCTTGTTGATTATGAGTGGCTCGAAATAAGGGACATTTTCAGACAATCCACTTTTTCCCAGTAGTGGTCTTCAATTTTCTTAGCGTGTTTAATACATTGTTTCCAGAGTTCAGTGGTAACAGTATGTAAGGCTTCTTGGCATAAAGAGTTAATTGCTTCCATACCTCTACCATTTTTTAACGTGTTAGCCATATTTGTTTTTGCTATTTTCCCTTTCACGTAAGCCCAAATGAGCTCGATTGGATTAAGCTCGCAATGGGCCACTGGTAACCGAACGAGCTGTACATCTGGTCGAAGTCGTTTAGTCAGTTGTTCCAGCTTCTTTACCAGTGTTTGAAAATAAGGTCTGGCAAGGACAATCAGCTCTGATTTAGTTAATTTGTCATAATCGTCAACTCCAGGTGGTAGTGAAATATTCTTCAATGTTATCCAAGATATAATTTCAGATTTCAGCCATGACATGTTCGGGTTTTTAGATGAAGGACCAACCATTGCATGATATGGAGCTTGATCTGTAATCACAGCCGACCTGTGTGGCAATAAACTCAGGACTTTCGTGAACCATTTTTCATAATGGCTCGAGTTCATCTCATTGTGGAAATCACCACTCCCTTTCTTGCCAATAAAACAAAGTTCTGCACCGTCAAGAAATCCTTCTTCACTTCCGATGTGTAAAATTATGATGCGTTTCCCAGCTCCAGACAGTGTTTTGAACCCTCCACACCATCCATAAATTTGCTGAATGTACCCTCTGAACAGATTATAGTTGTCAAAGTTGTTCTCTAAAGCTTCAACCACGTTTTCTTGCTACCCATATTTCATAGTATGGTTCTGCCCGCACCAGGTCTCATCTGTAAATATGATGTTGTAGCCCTGTGCTCTTAAGTCTCTAATTCGTCCAAGGCAGGTATTTAAAGTTAAAAACTTCATAACTGATCCGTATTGAACTAATAGTAACAATGTTAAAAAAGGAAAAATGTTCCACCTTTTCAATACAATAACACTGTTGCACGAATCAATGTAGCAACATATTTAATTTATTAAGGGACTGGTTTCGACATCTGTCCATGTCATCATCAGCCTACACAACTTATGACACTTTTCTTGAATTAAAAATAGAAGTTCATGTACAGGTTCTTGAGCACTCTTACTGATCTTTTTAACCTCAAGAACATTTTTCCTTTTTTAACATTGTTACTATTAGTTCAATACGGATCAGTTATGAAGTTTTTAACTTTAAATACCTGCCTTGGACGAATTAGAGACTTAAGAGCACAGGGCTACAACATCGTTTTAACCTCAAGATCAGTAAGAGTGCTCAAGAACCTGTACATGAACTTCTATTTTTAATTCAAAAAAAGTGTCATAAGTGCTACCATTGTGTTAACTTCTTGCCATTTTTTTGTGTAGGCTGATGATGACATGGACAGATGTCGAAACCGGTCCCTTAATAAATTAAATATGTTGCTACATTGATTCGTGCAAGTGTTATTGTATTGAAAAGGTGGAAGATTTTTCCTTTTTTAACATTGTTACAAGGCAGGTATGTCGGGATGCAGCAACTGTCACAGATTCTATTATCACTGGTTTCCTGTTTAGTTTTCTAAATCGGAATCCCAAGCTTTCAACTACTTTCAAAAGCGTAGAAATTGACATATCAGGAAAATCCACCATTTTTTCTAACAGTTTCATGCGGAGGCTTTTAATTGTGGGAAATATCTTATTCATATAAAAATAGTGCATATTTCTTCGTATTGTGCCCAAAGTAAAATCATCGAGATGGATTTTCGGATGTCCCGGTCTCACACACTGCTTCTTTCTTGACGTGGATGACGTATTTCCATCATTCTCCTTTGAAGTGGCCCCTACTCTCTTCACCGACGACAGCGATAATCCAAGACAATCTGCCACCTTATGGTACACAGGGAACGTCTTGTCCTCTACTTTTCCCCCCTCACATTGAAAGAAACAAATAGCACTCAAAATCATTGCAAGTTCACCCTCTGATAACGGCAGTCTCGGAGGCATCTTGAAGTGACGTGGCCATCATGCAGAACATAGGACAACTGAAAATAGCTTGCGGACAAACCAAGGTCACGGGCATTCCATTTCACAATTGCCCGGGGCGAGTGTACACAGCAACACTGCGCTGGATTTCACTACCAGGCCTGCTGTTAATCGCACGGTCCGGCATAGACAAAACCTTATTTCAATATTACTCTTCTTGTACCTTTCCCTGTTGTTGAGGTCTGGCATATTGGGTGGTGTATACTGTAGTTACGGTATTTCTGTAGTTGGTCATCCCTCTCCCTATCTCAGTCCAGTCCTTCCGAAGTTCGACAACAAACTTTCTTTGCATCTTTCCTGTCATCCTACCGGTTGTTTCCCATACTCTTCTGGTTATTCTCTCCATGTCTATCCTGATCACATGTCTAGCAAATCTTGCTCTTTTGAGTCATTTCTTATGAGATCATCCTCATGTTTTGATACAGGTTGTCTTTTAATCTTTGTTCCCTTCTTTCACCTCTCTTTTGTCCCAGTATCTTCCTTAGGATTTTCTGTCTTCTTTCTCCAGTTGCACTTCCCCATGCCTTCCAAGTGTCATTGTTTTGGCCGCTTACGGTCCCACATTCCTCATTCTTGCCTTGTAGTGCCTGATCTTCATGTCAGTTGATATGTTTCTTTTACTGTACCCTTCTCTGGTTGCAAGGTAGGTCGTTCCATCTTTTCCACCCTCTACTTTATCCCCTCGCTGTTCTTGTTCCCTTCTGTTGCATCTTCTCCAAGGTAGTTAAACTTGCCTGCCTTCTGCATGGTGCCTTCTGGAATTTTCAAATTATGTAATATTACTAGTGCTCAAATTTATTTTCTTGCCTCCAGCCTTTTAATGCCTTAGATGTTTTTTGACTTGAGCTATTGAAATGAGAATTACGAGTTTAATGTTGTAAATATCTCGACAGGTAATTAGTAGTAACAAAACAGGAGATTACCGGTATTTCCAAATGTGCCTGATTTAGTGAGATGAATGGAATGGAACAGGAAACATTGATATGATGGTTACAAGATACAGTGAAACCTCGTTAGTGCGTTCCTCATTAACACATTTTCCCGCTTAGCATGTTGTAAATTTGAAGTCCTGATTCTCATCATATTAAATCTATATAAAAATACCTCACTTAATGTGTCACAAATTTTTGCTATTACTGCTTAGTACAAACACATTTTTCCTAGCCCTGAAAATGTTATTTGTCATCCCTTGTAAAACAAACGTAATTTCCAACTTGGGTGGGATCCGTCGCCACAGTTGCATGATCACGGAAAAAGGCCTTCAATTCCTGAACTTCACAGGATAAGTTGCACGTTCGGGGAGCATGCTGTTAGCCTCAGTAATGTTCAACTTTTCTTGCCGATTAGCAGTAAGTTTGCTGAATAACACAGTGAATCTATTTGTGCTTGTATTTCACATTCCATTCAGTAGGTAGAAATGTCTTTTGTGTTGAATGGTACAGTGAAGTGTAGCGAATATTTGTTGCATGATACAGTAGCTTATATCTGGATTAAGAACATCATCATGTGAAATTGACTAGCGTGGTGCATATTTGTCTTGTGATAGCCTGGGTATGGATACGGAAAAAGTGAATTCCTTTCTAATGAAGACAACATTAAAATCTTTCAGAAAGGAGACTGGCATCCGCATCTTTACTTTAAGTGTGCAGAGGTCGCAAATATTGAACTCGCACTTTTGAGTTTCGATTCAACTTGGTCAGTTTTTAAAATGGTGGCCAACGTCATTCTGTCACAGTCACACATGGCCGAGTATAACTTCCAATTCGTTGCCTAAGAGTGACACCAGAAAATAATGTTTTATAATCCACTGCTCTGAAATAAAAGGCTTGTACTAACATTTGTTTTAAAAGAGTGTAATCTGCAATAATACTTGGATGTTTTTATTGGCCCCCGTGCATATGTTTCTATATTTGCTGTTTGGTGTTTTTCACACCTTTTAATACTTCCCTCTCATCTTGAGAAATGGTAGATACTATATAGTTTTAATTGTGCCCGCGGATACATGTCATAAAATCCCTTCATGACGGAAAATATCATATCTAGTGTTTCCATATCCCTGTTGGATAGTTTTTATTCATATATTCAGTATTACGTTTTCTCACTTAACACGTTCATGTTTGTTGTCCCCTGCAGAAACGTCTTAACATGGTTTTACTGTACATATATATGTGCATGCGAGCTCCTATCAGCTCTGTGTATGTAGAATACAAGGAATGGTCCTGTAAGACTCCTATTACTACTATGACCCCTGATTCTACAACTCTTAGTTTTGGCTCTTGAGGAAGGGTTTCACCTTAAAATGGCTCTTTCCAGACGTCTTTGCCCATATTTGAAATTTCTGTACCACGTGGAAAATGAAAACATTGCATACTGCGCTGCGACTTATATCTTAACAGTGTGATGGCCTGGAACCACTAGGAACTTTTTTGGTCTCATATATCATAATTCCTCATGGTTCATCTTCCAGATTTCTTTGCCCATATTGGCAACATCTGTGTCACTTAGCCACAGAGCCATGCACTCATGTCTAATTGAATTAGACATAGCTGTTGTAGTGGGGAAATGGCACTGTGCTCGGCCCAGAGAATGTAATAAGATGGTATGGTATGTAACAACAAAGACGTCATACCTCATACAGGCTGAATAAGTAACAGCTGACTACAGGATGGATAAGATACGAGACTTCAGCACATTTGATCGCGGCCAGGTTGTCAACTCCAGACCTATGAGCCACTCCATCCCGAAAGACATCCAGGCACTGGACTTTCCAAGGTTAACCTATGGAAGTATACTATCAGTTCAAAGATTCGAGCAAAACCACCACCAGCGTCAACGATGCATTGATGTCGGGTCACTGTCGACTAGCTTGGATCTCAAGAATGGTGATAGATGGGCCTCAGTGCAGCAAATTATCCACCAATTCAGTGCTGTTATAGTGGAAGCCATTTCTTTTCAGTTTCGACTGTGTTAATCTATATTGTGAGTTTCTTTAGTGTGTCAAAACTACCTAGTAATTCAGGATAAATGAAATTAGAAAACATCTGGAAAAAAGATTTTGGTAATAACAGATTATACCTGGAAAAGTTATAATTTAATTAGAAACAAAATAACATGTTTTGTTCTTGAAAGAACATCACCAGATTCCTATCAAATCACACTTTTAAATATTATTATTAATTGATGAATATTATTAACAAGTGTAAAAACAATAAATTTCTCTGTACACCCTCCTAATAATAACCCTAGAACTGGTAACTGCCGAATATTCAACACTTTGGTCCCTGCTGAAGTGGCACTCTTGAATATTCGACATGTTTGTATTTCTTCTCATAATTTCCTCAGTTCTTCAGCAGTTGTCATGACAGTCTTCTTTTTATCGTTATGGATGTCCACAGCAGTCGTGAGTTCAGTTTCATTCATAGTTATAACCTCTTTGGGTGCAGTTTCATGGAAATAAATGAGTCAGTCAGTTCAGCAGTTTTTTTGTTTCAAATTTTGTAATATTATTATTATTATTATTATTTTCTTGTCTCCAGACTTTTAATTCCTTAGATGTTTTTCAACTTGAGCTATTGACATGAGAATTACGAGTTTAATGTTATAAATATCTCAGCAGGTAGTTAGCAGTAACAAAACAGGATACCGGGGGCCATGCGGTTAGGTGTGCGCAGCTGTGAGCTTGTATCCAGGAGATAGTGGGTTCGAGCCCCACTGTCGGCAGCCCTGAAAATGGTTTTCCGTGGTTTCCCATTTTCTAACCAGGCAAATGCTGGGGCTGTTCCTTAATTAAGGCCACGGCCGATTCCTTCCCACTCCTAGGCCTTTCCTATCCCATCGTCGCCATAAGACCTATCTGTGTCGGTGCGACGTAAAGCAAGTTGCAAACAAACAAAACAGGATATTATCAGTATTTTCAAATGTGCCTGATACAGTAAGATGAATTGGTTGGAACAGGAAACATCGATGCTCTTCTGTTTTGTACATTTTGTTTTCATTCATCTGCAGCAACTGATAGAACATCTCCCTTCCATGCATTCATACCATTTAATTCTAAAGTTGGCATTGTAGATCATAGCTGAGAGCTTCTGTATCCCATTTCTGGCCAATCTTTTGCCTTGGCTTCTTGAATTGAAGTTGGCATTCACTTACGACCATGTTACGGCCGCTGTCACTATCATATATGTTGTTTTCTCAAAGGAAATCTGCATTCCTACCTCCTCAGTTATTTCTGTCAGCCTATTGATCTTATTGATTGCAAGATATACAATGGACAAATTTGTAACAAATTTCCAATTTGAATTTTAATGCAACACAGTGCTATTTTTTAATTCATATATGTATATTTTGATCATTAAAGTTTATGTAGCTGAAGATGGCCCATAAGAGGGGCGAAACATGTTCTACGTTAACATGACTTCAGACAGTTGCTGGTAGTATATGAAGGTGCTCAAATACATCAGCCTCATGTTGGTAGATTTACTGGCTTGTTAAAGAACTCCTGCGGGACTAAGTTCCAGCACCTTGGCATCTCTGGAAACCATAAAAGTAGTCAATGGGACGTAAAGCCAATAACATTTTTTTTAAATTAATTATTTTTGCATGATTTGTTATCCTTGGTGATTTAATGTATGTCACAATTTGTGTTGAAAGGTAGAACTAATACATCTCTTAAAAAATTAATGTACAACACCAGAAACATTCCTTCAGACTTCAGTAAGTGTTTCATTGTGCCTATTCCTAATAAAAGCAACTGCAAGCAAATGTGAGCTGCACTGCACTCTAAGCCTTGTAAGCCTCCAAAATCCTTCTGAAGAGAACTGAAGGAAAGGTAGAGGGACATGAGAAGCTATCTTATCATTAAGAATAGTCATATACAAACGTCTGAAAGACCTTGACACATTCATTGCCTTCATCGATTGCAAGAAGTTGAGTGGGACAAGTTATTCAAGGATATGCAGTTGTACGATAAGATGAATACAAAACACAGGCTCACATGAAGTGAGGAATATGGAAGGTTGTTCACTATGACCAGTTCCTTTTAATGCATACATCCAGAAAGTAATAGATGAAATTAAAGACAGTTTTCCACAGGAAGCTCTTTACATCCAAGAATATCTGTATAAATCTTTGGAAACATTTGATGAAGATATATGTGGAGCATAGGCCTACTACTGCATGGAAATAAAACTTGGACCCTGGTTTGGACAGTAAAAGACAGATTGTAGTGTTTAAAATGTGGTGTTACGGAAGGGTGCAAGGGTGCTGAAAAACTTATGGGTAGAAAAAGTAACAAATTATGACGCGTTAAGAAGGAATGTAGAGAACCAATGTTTGTGGAATATTCTAAACTGAAAGACAAGAGCTGGATAGGGCATTTGTTTGTTTCTTTTTATATATTTTAATTTTTGTTAACATGGCTCTGTTCAGTAAGTTATTATAAACTGATTTGAAATGCATATCATCTAGCTCCTACTGTTAATATTTACATGAAGAAAGTAAATTATCTGTGTACTAGGAATGTCTTGAATTTCAGCCAGCAGGGAATTCCAAAGGCAGGTGGTAGCATGGATGAATGAGTCACTGTAACTAGCCGTGCTATGAATTATGAAACTTGGAAGGGAATTGGTTAATGGCCTTGTTTGGTGATTATTTCTGTAGGAAAGGTATTGAAGGTTTGTAAAAGCAGCAAGGGAATATTATAGAGGCGAAGAGAATGAATGTAATGATGTGATCTGGGGAGAAGGTGAGATACAACAACAGCTGAATGTACTGAATAGAAGGATTGAACCATGGGGATTGAGGAAATACGTTGAGAAGAGCAAGACAGTGGTGAAGTAAAAAAGGAAAAGGAGCTATCAAAATTGGAGTGAAGGAATTGGAATTAGTAGAACACTTCAAATACTTAGGAAGCGAACTGATGGAAAATGGAAGGCTGGATATGGAAATTAGTAGAAGGATACAGCTGGGGAGTGCCTTTTACCACCAGGTACAGAGATGAATATGGAATAAGGATGTACCGAAAAGGGGGGTAACTTTGGCCATACAGGGTAACTTCTGCCACTGACGAATAGCAACACTAATTTTCTCCTGCCTCCTATACTGGATAAGATGAACCACTTGCAACAACTAAAATGCACATACAATAGAATGCTCTATCAACACTCGGTAGTCCAAATAACATTGGCGGGCTCATTGTTGAGTCAATTGATTTCTTTCGCAGCCCCGACTATTGTCTTCTCTGGTAACAGCAGAAAACAAACTGTTCTCTAGCCCCAGCAATTCAATTCTCCATTCCAGTGGTTTATGGGGTCAAAATGTAAGTTCGTCTGGTAACTGATCAACACAATTTGATGCATTTTATTCAAATAGGTTTTTCAGGGAATAGTTTTGTGATAAAAGTTGTCCTGTTCCGGTGTAACTTCCGCCATGCCAAGAACGTACAGGAAAACATTACGCGGCCGCGGGTATAGTAATTACAATCCTGTTTACTTCAAGAACGCTCTAGAAGAGATTATTAAGGGCACAGTAACAATAAACAGGGAAGTTTATCCCGACAGGGAGGGGAAATACAGTTTCCACTTTCAATGATAAATAGACGGATATCAGTTGACATGGATGATACACATTAAGAACTTGATTGACGGCCCAAATATTTTCTAATTTAGAAGACAGTGTATTATGAGGACAGTCTACAAGATTGCTTCTTTTCCGATTGCCTTTTCTCTGCATACAGTTGGGCTTTATGATTTCCGTACCTTTTATTTATTATCTTTTGTACCATTACAAATATTTATGTAATGCAACATGTAATTTGTAATATCATACAATGCTTGTACACTTAGGCTAAATAAAATAGTTTCTTCTTTGGGGAAAAAGTGAATTTGATCACTATACATCTGTTTCACCATAAATCGTTTTAATTTGTTTGTGATTGTTGATACTGGGCATTTTGCAGGTTTTTAAGAAACTTTCATAGAGGCCAAAATAACACTACATCGAAGAAACCATGGGGTAACTCCGGCCACTCTTTCGATAATAATTATCCATTACTGAATAACAATTAGAATTATGTTCATATTTAAAAATGATAGGAAAAGAGCTAAATATGCAAAAACTAAATGACAAACTCAAACAGAACAGATGGAGTTGGTTTGGACATTATGTGAAATTAATTTCATTTTATTGGTCCATATTGATGATTGATTACTTTCAACAGGATGGGCAGGTAATATTGAATAGGTGAATCTGCCCATTCTGAAAAAAAAAAATGAAAAAAAAAAAGAAAAGGAAAAATGTTTGGACATGTCAAGCGGATAAAAGAAGAAAGACTACGAAGATAATCACTGAAAAGACAGATGGCAGGAAAGATGGGACAAAGAAGACCAAGATTACAATGGATGGACTCTGTGAAGAAAAGCATAGGACGGAACCTGGACTGGAACGAAGTGTTTGATGAGGAATGGTGGAGTGACAGGGCAGAGTGGAGAGGAACCATATTTTCCCCCACCTGGTGTCATTAGAGGCCTAGAGGAAGACCGCTAGATAGATGGGCTAAAGAGAATAGCTGGTGCTACCTGCCAGAGAACTGCTCAAGACCGTTCCACCTGGAGAGTTCTGCTAAAGGCTTACCTGACTTCACGACTTAAAGAGGCCACATCATGTAATCATAGAATTTGATGATGGTGGTGGTGGTGGTGGTGGTGGTGGTGGTGGTGGTGGTGGTGTCAGTTGGAAAAGGGAAAATGATGATGATGACGTATTGGAGGTCATCTCTCAAGTAACCCAGGATTTCACTCTAAAGTACACTTTGAATATTGTTGTATGTGTACTATAATTTGGTACTAAGTGTGCTGTTTAAACTTTTGTATATAACATCCCCAGAGTTGAAAATGAGTAGAATTGACTTTGTATGAATAATTTTTTCATTATAAGTGGGAGGAAATCTCTTAATCTTTTAGGTGAGTGTAGTGTGAGGAACAGAACAGATGGAGTTGGTTTGGACATTATGTGAAATTAATTTCATTTTATTGGTCCATATTGATGATTGATTACTTTCAACAGGATGGGCAGGTAATATTGAATAGGTGTGTTCAGACCAAGTTACATTTTTAAGGCATGCAATTCTTCCGCATACAGTTTTGGAAGGTTTTGTGGAAGGAAACAATTGCAGAGGACAACCTCAGCTTGCATACATCAGTCCAATAAAGGTAGACAAATCTTGCCACAGCTACCTACAGGTGAAGAGGTTAGCTAATTAGACCAGTCTTCGAACTGAACATTGCAGAAGATGATTTGTTTTACCCAATTCAATTCAATTCAACTCATTCACAGCTTGTCTATCTGTTTCCAAAGCAGCAATATGTTAATTGATGATCACTTTACTATAACAAGCATGTTTATTAACAATGGGAAAACATGGAATGTTCTGAAGTTGTGCAGTAAAAGCAAAGGTAAATTTTATGTTATAAATCTATTCTGGGGCTCTTACATGATATGTGCCTTACTAGAAAATGTTTATTCTTACAGCATATTATGCTAATAGTGAGATTTGTTATCTCATGTGCAATCCCTGATGTCCCTGATTGGGTGGCTACAGAGATGGCCAAAGTGGAATTTTCACGTCGAGAAGCATGCCGTCGATTGTCTTCCACAACAGCTTCATCTCCGGCTCCAGACCCAGTAGCTCCTCCTACAGGAATGGTTATTGGTCGGTTCGTATAATTTATATGCTGTCTGTTGCATTATTATGTTGCACGTATGAAAGTAGACGTTCAGTTATTTGTCTCATTGTTCAGTCTCGCTTTAGTGAGAAGGGGATATCTCGTATTTCTCCATAAAACAATAACCACCATTTTAGCACTGTCTGAAACTTTTCATTACAGTGAAACCTTGTTAGTGCGCTCCTCATTAACACGTTTTCCCGCTTAGCACATCATAAATTCGAAGTCCTGATTCTCATCGTATTAAATCTCTATAAAAATACCTCACTTATCACATCATGAATTTTCGCTATTACCCCTTATCTGTCCAAATGCCAACCTCACCTTCCCAGGGTGAACAAACCTCTTTCCGCAGACGAAGCTCTGATGACCAAGTGACAGTGGTATAACCGTTACATCAATTACGGAGGAAATGCTGTAATTTCAGGTAGTCTGTTAGCTGAGAGGTGGCAGCCCCACAAGTGGTCTTACTTCCTTCAGGCTAGCAACCCCTTGGAAGGTCATTTGATTGCTTTCAAGTGTTGTAAAAGGAAAAGAATCAGACGGATATTAAAGATGACGAACATGGCAAAGTAAAGGTTAATAAGTGGAAGCAGAAGAAAATATTTAAGTGTACTACAAGGGAATAGCACACAAAGACGATCAACTAGATGACATTCTCTCAGAAAAGGATATCTCGATTGCTTCAATCTCTGAAACCAAACATAAACTACAAGGCTCAAAAGAAACAGTAAGGTACCTAAAATTCTATAATGGGGTCAAACAAGAGGATAGAGGCCAAGCGAGAGTCATGATCATGTTACATAAAAGACTAAGATCGAGAATAGATAACTACACTTTCTGGAATGATAAAACTAAAACTATCCAGAGGCTGTCTGACAGTCATAGGTGTTTATGCCCCAGTAGAGGGATGATTAAAAGACATTGATAGTTTCTGTAATAATTTACAGAAAGTAATTAACAAAATTAATAAGCAAGATATGATACTTTTACTGGGAGATTTTAATGCCAGAGTAGGAAATCGCAAAATTCAGAATAATATAGGGACAAATGAGGAGAAAACTTGCAATAGTAACAGAAAGAAACTTACTGAATTTGTTCCCTTCAATCAGTTAAAAATAATGAACACCATGTTTCCACATAAAGATAGTCATAAGTTCACATGGACAGCTAGGATTCAGCAATCTATCATTGTTTATGTCATCTGCAACCAAAAGCTAGCAGAATTAATTTTAGATGTTAAGAGTATATCGAGGCCCTGAAATGGAAACAGATCATTTCATAGTAGTTTCACCAGTTCCCATAAAGCAAGATGGATGAAGAAAAATACACCCTGCATGGAAAAAAAGAACAACCTCTAAAAAATTTTTTTAAGGGATCCAAGCACAAAATGGCTATACCAAAATAGGCTTAATAATTTAATTCAAGCAAAACTTCAGTCTTTGAAGATAAAAGTGCAGGGATGTCTTCTTGTATGGGTAGTTGGGGGTTTCTGCCGATTATACAGTACTCTCTTAAGAGGGCATTCGGTCTGCGCAGATCAGGTGGCATTATTCCCATGAGCAGCAGGAGCCAATGGGTTGGCATGGATCTGATTGTGCCTGAAATAAGGCGCATGCTGTTGTTCAGCTGTGTGTCAATATATCAGGTATAAGGACTAAAGCCATACAGGAGAGCAATACTCCACACTGGAGTATCACATGATGTCAAGAACACCTAATGGAAACAGCTCTTTCCAGAGCTCCTCAAGAAGAAATTCAGAAAGAAACAGGCATAGAAACAGCATGCACACTTATAGATTTGAAGTTTGATTGTTTATATTCTCTGGAGATCTAGCATCTCCTAACAGTTTTTACAACATTTTTAAAATTCTTGACCAGGGCCGATGACCGTCGATGTTAGGTCCCTTTAAACAACAAGCAAGCAAAATTCTTGAAAGTTCAGTTTTGAATTGACACAGATTTGCCACCCCAATTTCATTAAATAGTTGAGCATCTGTTCCTACTGTTTGACCCTTTGTGATTCATAATGGAAAGTACACATTCTGCATGAGTATTAGAACAAGAAATAGCAAGGAATGTACTGATGAGCTGCTTCAATTGTGGTGTATCATTTTTCCAAGATGGTGAAGACAGACATCCATCTTTCTTCCACAGATTTACTGCTGAAATTTTCTGTATCTTTCATGAAGTTTTAAATCACATCTTTCACCATTGTATGTTCTTCAAGCAACAAATCCTTATGTATTGTGCTCTCCATGCTCATTGATTTTTCAATTAATAAAATCATACTGCCATATTTTGTGATAGTGCTAAGGTACTCAAACCATTTGTGTAGTCATCATAAGTGTTGGGATTTCTGTGGATCACACAGGGATTAAAAGTGCCTGGGTTGAATGGGTGAACAAGGAATTAACTAGGACAAAACTTAACACAACAGATTTTTAATTTTTTTAATAGTTTAAAATTGGGTTCTCCCAGGATGGTAATATTGTATGTGAGATTGAATCAAGGTGTAGTAAAGCTAATGCAGTGAGCTCGCAGTTGTGATCAGCAGTGTTCTATAAGAACGGAGTCAGTTCTCAGACGAAACTATCTTTACATCGGTCTGTTTTCAGACCAACTTTGCTTTACAGGAGCAAAAGCTGGGTGGACTAGGATATCTTATTCATAAATTAGAAGTAACGGACATTAAAGTAGCGAGAATGATTGCTGGTACAAACAGGTGGGAACAATGGCAGAAGGGTACTCAGAATGAGGAGATAAAGGCTAAGTTAGGAATGAAATCGATGGATGAAGCTGTACACATAAACTGGCTTTGGTGGTGGGGTCATGTGAGGTGAATGGAGGAGGATAGATTACCCAGGAGAATAATGGACTCTGTTATGGAGGGTAAGAGAAGTAGAGGGAGACCAAGACGACGATGGTTAGACTCATTTTCTAAGGAGGTATACAACTAAAAGAGACCACAGCACTAGTTGCAAATCAAGGATTGTAACGACGTTTAATAAATTCACAGAGGCTTGCAGACTGAACGCTAAATTGGAAAAATAGAAAATCTGAATGAATAACAACAGTATTAATGAGCTCGTCAGCTCTAACGATATAGTGGACTTGGAAGTCTGAATTATCTGGTACGAAACTTGAGAGAATTACAAATGTTTATTTACACATAATAGAGCTGAATTGCTCTTGGCAGGTACAAAATTTACAAGAGCACAATTTGCTCCTATCGTTTACACTCTCCAAAAATAGTCCAGCCTAGTAGAGGCATCAATTACATATGGTGCACATAAGTTCCACCTAGCAACCTTTAGGTTGTCCTCCATTACAGTATTTACGTACAGTCGCCCTGAAAAGTTATATAATTTACTGTTCCGAAAGGGAACTAACACCAGAAATACTTACTGAATAAACAGCAGCATGGTTGCCCGTACTAAATGGCCTTAATGATAAAAGAAAAAGGTTGGTTGTAACCGGTCATAAGCAAAAAGCAAGGAGGCGAAACACCTGCACTCCTTCTGGGAATAGTTAACATCCTAAGTGGATCCAATTAATTGAAGGAACAAGAATCCACCTGATCGATACTTTCACTTTTATTTAGCCTTAGGCTATTTCAATAGACATTAAATTAAAAGTTCAGAACATGTTTCGAATGCATTGCATTCATCATCAGCTGCTTACATTTGGCAAAAGTAAAATTAGCTAAGAACAGTCTCACAATTTTCTTAAAACCTTAAAAACAAGTGTTAGTAGTGCATATGTGAATGGACCGGGTGGGGGTAGAGGGGGGGATGCATTGAAGGCGATTGTTAGTTAAACTATGACTTATTATTAAAAATGACAGTTCTAGCATTTTACACACATTGAACACCTTAGACCCCAATATACAGTTTACGGTTGGAGAAGAAAATAATGGTTCGATTAATTTTTTAGATGTGACCACAACTAAAAAAGACAACCAACCAATTTCACTTTGGAATTTATAGAAAACCTACATTCACCCCAACAACCATTCATAGTAACTCCCTACACCCCGATTCACACAAAAAATCAGCGTACCACAGTTTTATCAATAGAGCTTTTGAAATCCCGTTAAACAACAAAGAGAGAAATAAAGAACTACCCTTCATTCGACAGCAGGCCCTTATTAATGGTTTTAATTTAAAAACCATTAACGGATTAATTGCCAAACGCAAGCATAAACTACAAAAAACTTAACAAAACAATCAGAGCAAACAAAAAAGTACGTAAGGTTCGCCTTTAACAATCCCAACATTTATGCAATTACCAATTTATTCAAAAAGCATGACATCAAATTAGCGTTCTCAACGAACAACAATACAAGACATAAGTTTTTCAACCACAATGTGGTCAATCGAAATAGCGAGGAGCGGTTCCAGGATTCAGGTGTTTATAAACTGACATGCAATCAGTGCAAGGCCACATACATAGGGCAATCTGGGCGTAACTTCACAATAAGGTACTTAGAACACGTCAGTGCGGAGAAACATAAAAGATTCTCTGCAATGGGAGTACACATGAGTGAAACAGGCCATAGATTCACAGACATTAAACAAGACCTGACAATTCTCAATAGGCTAAACAAGGGAAGGTTAATGAACAGTCTAGACAAGTCATTTAATAAGGACAAGAACTTCAATGAAGTAAACGAACGGAGAAACCCCTTATTTGAATGCATATTGAGATATATTGAGTTATTACGAAGGAAGCAAACACGCCCAGCGCACACTTCAAGCAATCACAAGGCCGACACGTCACAAGCAAAAACCTCCTCCCCGCCCGATATAGCAAATGACGACACGTCCGCATTTCCCCTCCCTCCTAACCAGGCTAACTCACGAACTACAGCACACAGTTACAATACAAGGTCGAAGGCAGCCGGATTAAACCCACTCCCGTAGCACGGGAAGTTAAACAAACACGCAAGACAAGGGTAAGTTCATACTTCCATACTTTCCAACACTCAAAGACTTATTATCCGTTACGTTGTTCAAACTCCAACTAATAGCCGCATTTTTCCTGCCGGTTACAGGTCGTGATACAGACGATCCAACTTTTTTCAATTCAAACTACAAATAGCAAACTTCATATTCGAAACAAGCCACACCTCTCCACCCAACAGGAGATAAGAGACGTGAAAACACCGGATGCCTTCTCAAGGAAACTTTTTACCAATAGCTCAACAGAAATACTTCACATAGTGCATACAAGTTCTTCAGTAATCAACGAACTTATGGAAAATTCACAAGACTTATAGTGAACTATATTTTAGTCCATCAGTGTTTTTAACATTAAGATTTTTAATAATAAGTCATAGTTTAACTAACAATCGCCTTCAATGCATCCCCCCCCCCCTCTATCCCCCCCCGGTCCATTCACACATGCACTACTAACACTTGTTTTTAAGGTTTTAAGAAAATCGTGAGACTGTTCTTAGCTAATTTTACTTTTGCCAAATGTAAGCAGCTGATGATGAATACAATGCATTCGAAACATGTTCTGAACTTTTAATTTAATGTCTATTGAAACAGCCTAAGGCTAAATAAAAGTGAAAGTATCGATCAGGTGGATTCTTGTTCCTTCAATTAATTGGATCATATAGTCAATATGGATATGAAGTGGATAATATGTAATCCTAAGTGGACTTATGGGCCAAAGATACGGAGGCTAGTTCTATACTACACTGGGGTGACTAAATGTGGAATGTTAATGCCATATAAGTATTAAGAAATTTAGAGGTTTAGAAACTTTAGGCACCCCATGCCTAGTTGAATGGAAATCAACAGAAGGTAATCACTCATTGTTCCCTTACATTACTTATTTCCCCATAGAAATAGGATAGAGTCCTCAGACTTGCCAAAACTTCTACATTTAAACCACCAAATTTAGAAATGTACATTAAATAAAACAGGTTGGAACCTTCTCCTCAAGCTGTCTGCAGGAACTATCACATGTTTATGAAAATTCTGCCATTACCTTGAGTCGCTGAGCCTTCCTCATGTAGGCTGTGCCCCTGCCTTCTGGTTCACATCAATTCACCCTCCTCACACTGGAGCAATTCAAACAATACAGCCCTAAAGTGCCCAGCTTTTACAGTATTTTTAGGGGGAAGCTTCCAGAATTCTTTACTGATAGGCTGGATTCCTGTACACACCCCCCAATTTTAATTTGTTAGAGAAAATATTTACAAGTTTCTGATAGGTTGTTTATGATTGAAGAAGGAACCGGCTGAAGTTTTGACACAAACAAAACAATCCTGAAAACCTAAGGTTTGCCAACTGCAAAAATAAACATTCCTTTGTGAAATAATTAGGGTTCATTCCACTAGAGGGAGCAATTAAACAGATGATAGAGACATCTAACAGTTGAAGACCAAAGTATCTTGTAGTACACCAGTTCAAGTTTGTTTACATAGATGGCCTGTAACTGGTCGGGGTAGGTGTTTACCTCCTGTACAATAAGAATAACTATTTTTCAGGTATACAGTGAGTTTTATGTAAAAGTCGCCAAAACACGCACTACTTTCTTCTGTTCTCCAGGTAGGAGATCAGTTAGCTAACTGTTGACTTCATGTCCACCAGGCAAGCTGGCCATGCCGTTAGGGGCGCGCTGCTGTGAGCTCGCATCCGGAAGGTAGTAGGTTTCGAACCCCACTGTCGGCAGCCCTGAAGAAAGTTTTCCATGGTTTCCTATTTTCACACCAGGCAAATGCTGGGGCTGTACCTTAATTAAGGCCACTGCTGCTTCCTTCTCATTCCTAGGCCTTTCCTATCCCATTGTCGCCATAAGACCTGTGTCGGTGCGACGTAAAGCAAATAGCAATTAAGCAGATGTGCAGAGCTCCCAGTTCCACCACACCGTATTCAATGTATGTTTCACTGTTTAAGTACTCCTTCTCTTTGCAGATGATTGTAAAATCTTCAAGCAGATCGATTCTCCTACAGATACAATCCAATTGCAAAATGCTCTTGATTCATTGTCAGGTTGGTGTACTATATGGCGTCTTAAACCTCATCCCTCCAAGTGTTCCACAATTTCGTTCACACTTCGTAAATCCCCTGTTCTACAAGAATATCACCTACTGAACCAACCAATTGCTCTTGTTGACAATCAAAAAGACTTAGGAGTGCATTTTGACAGTAAATTGTTGTTTGCCTCGCACATAAACAGGGTTACCTCACGTGCTATGTCACTCCTCTGTTTACTCTACAGGTTTTCTGACATCACAGATGTAAATGCCCTCCGAGCATTCTACGCTTCCTGTATCTTACCTATTGTTGAATACGCCTCTCCAGTCTGGTCCATTTCTGCTTCTTCAAACCTCTGCCACCTTGACCGTGTACAATCTTTTTTCTGTGCTATCGTCAGAGCCAGGGTCCCTGCATGTCGGAACCTAAGCACTATCCAAGTGCTTGGGAAACTGAACCTCAAGACTCTGTCTGCTCGGAGGAAAGTAGCCGACCTAAAGCTGCTATACAAAGCAGCTAATGGTCTATTTAGGTCTCCAGATTTAGCTTCCTTATTCCCCCTCCACGTCCCATCCCGTAGTACCAGAATGAAGACCCTATTCTATATTCCTTACTCCCGGCTTTTTCTCACTCAAAGGTCCCTTTCTATATGTATTCCAGCAAGGTTTAATTCATTATCTATCAACAAGAACCTAGATATCTTCGTAACGTTTCCTTCCTTCTGTCATGATATTTCTAATATAACTTAATTTTCCTTCTTGTTCTTTCCAGTTCTGCTCCTGTATTTACTGTAAATGTATTTTTCTTTGTTAATATTGTTGTTTATGTAAATATGTATTATATATGATTGTACAATTTTTATTGTGTATATTTGTGTTCTTTGTAAATATTTATATATCTTTCATTTTAGATTCATATCTATTGTACATAGCTCGGATCTTTGTAATTCAGCGTTATGCTGTTGCTGATCCTGAATAAATAAATAAAAATAAATAAATAAATATATTGTAACGTTTTGGCAGGGTAAATAAATAAGACAGAACCTGGTAGTGTACTATTTCTAAAATTTATTAGCTAAGCTCTAAACCTACACATTTACACACACACACACGATTGCCGAGTTCACCGCTTACACAAGTACACGGGACACACACTTATATGGTTCGTGCTCTCTCTCTCTTAGTTCCTCATGTTTTATCTGCAATGACACACACGCACACAGTCTTCGATCACTTATATTAAACTTACTCAGTTGCTCAGTCACACTCGTTAACGCTGTCATGGTCCGCAGTCTGCATGTCAGTCTCACAGCTCAGGATAGTATCCGCTGTTCATACAGTCCATCGAATTCCAGTCACAGCCCCATGTCGGCCCCAGTGTTGTCATCACACTGCACAGGACAGGCCACATCCTCTTCCAGCAGCTGGTCCAAGACACTTACATGCATGACGACAGGCACACAGAAACGAGTCCTCGGCTCCAACAGACAGGTACTCCAACAGACTGACACCTTAGCCCAGACTGTCACTAACACACTGACTGCAGTCTTCGCTAACTCACCGAGTCCACACATTGGACTCACTACACCAGCTGAACTACACCAAGTCACTCACTCCATAGGTCGCGCCTGACTTAAATACCTGGGTCCACGCCATCTGGATGCTTCCAGAAGGAACACGTCTCCCAGAGTCCTCCCCAAGCCAAATAATTTTGCGTGCCGTCCAAATTCTTCCATAACGCCGGAGGCCTCCTATGAGTGAGCAGGACTATCCAGATAGCAGCAGCAGGGGCGCTGACCAATCCGCAAGCGTCTGTCCTTCACCTAGCGATAGGAGTAGGGAGAGGGTGGGCCTTCCTTGGTGTTAGGCGTGCGGTTGGAGCTGGCCAGCTCGCGCTACTTCCCGTGGTTGTACATTGGCACGGCGGACGCAGCAAGTCACCATGCCATTATATATATACAAACACTTACCAGATATTGTAATAGGAGCTGAATCATGGCTGTGAAATGATATAATGGATACAGAAATTTTCTCACAAAACTGGAGTATTTATCGTAGAGACAGGATAGGAATGGTAGGAGGGGGATAATTCATTCTGGTGAAAGTAGGGTATGTAAGTTACGAAAAAGTTATAGATGACAAACATGAAATCTAGGTGTAAGGCTCATCTCTAAAGATAATAGACAACTTGATATTATTTCAGTGTACAGGCTTGGGAAGATAGGCGCTGATGCTGATGCAGAATTATTTGATAAGACAATCAGTTATGTGGGAAACAATACGGAAAGGAATGTGATTGTAGCAGGTCATCTCAATTTACCAAATGTCGATTGGGAAGTGCAGCTGAATCAGAAAGTGATGGAACCAACTAGAGGGAAGAATATTCTGAACATGGTGCTGGTAAAACCAGATGAGTTCTATAGAGAAACCGAAGTAACATATGGTATTAGTGATCATGAAGCTGGTTTTTTGGGGGGGGGGGAATAAATGTGGTAGAAAGGAAGGTTATAAAAGTGGGACTATTAGGTGATACCATTTGGCTGATAAGACAGGCATGGTGGGTGGAAACAGTAAATAAAAATGTAAACAGTTTGTAGGATGGGTTTAAAGCATTTGTTGAAGAATGTGAAAACAGGTATGTATCTTTAAAGGTGGCAAGGAATAGTAACAGATAAGCAGAGAGACTAAAAAGGAGGTGCAGGTTGGAAAGAAATACCGTTAGAAATGGTTGTAGAAGTAAGGAGAAATTGAAAGAACACACTAGTTAATTTAATCCAGCAAAGAAATCAGCTAAGGATAATATGATGATAAGCATAATAGGCAGTCATACAAATTTTAGTGAAATATGGAAGGGTGTGTATAGGTACTGTAAGGCAGAAAGAGATTCCAAGAAGGACATTCCAAGAATCATTAATGAACAAGTGGAGTATGTATGTGAGGATACACAGAAGGCAGAAGTATTCAGTCAGTAGTATGTAAAGATTGTTGGTTGCAAGGATAATATCCGGCTCCGTGGCTAAATGGTTAGCATGCTGGCCTTTGGTCACAGGAGTCCCGGGTTCGGTTCCGGCAGGGTCGGGAATTTTAACCATCATTGGTTAATTTCTCTGGCATGGGGGCTGGGTATATGTGTTATCTTCATCATTGTTTCATCCTCATCATGACGCGCAGGTCGCCTATGGGCATCAAAATGAAAGACCTGCACCTTCACAACTTTTTTTTATTTTCCACCTTGTCGATACATTAGTTGCTTAAGGCAACTTATTGGTCAAAAGTGGTACATGTTTCGTTTATTATTAACATCTTCAACAACATAACACTGTTTTAGATGAAAAATTCATATATTGACAAAGTATCATTGCTTTGAGAGAAAGTGTCTTTAAAAATAGCATAAGATGATTAAATGACAACATTAATAACAAAATACTAATGTATCGACAAGGTGGAAAATAAAAAAAAAATACTTGTGAATCTGTTAAAGTGCGATACGGACCATGAAGTTAATTTTATGCAGACCTGCACCTAGCGAGCCGAACATGTCCTCGGACACTTCCAGCACTAAAAGCCATACGCCATTTCAATACAAGGATAATGTCCAGATAGAAGGGTTGACTAATACTATTGAAGTATTCCAATAAGAGAAAAAAATTGAAAACTAGAGAAGCAGCTGGAATTTGTAAGATTTCTGGGGATATACTAAAGACAATGGGTTGGGATATAGTACCATATCTGAACAACTTATATCATTACTGTTTGTATGAAGGAGCTATACCAAATGAATGGAGAGTTATATAAAGGAAAAGGTGATGAACATAAAGCCAAAAATTAAAGGCCAGTCAGTTTGACATGTGCCGCATGTAAGCTTTGTAAAAGCATCATTTCTGATTATATTAGACATGTATGCTAAATTAATAATTGATTCGATAGTAGGCAGTTTGGTTTTAGGAAAGGTTATTCAGTTGAAGCTCAGCTGATAGGATTCTAGTAAGATATAGCAGATTTAATCAGGAGATCAAATGATCTGTATTGCGATTGACCTATCTAAGGCATTTGATAGGGTAGTTCTTGGGAGACTGCTGGCAAAAATGCGTGCAATTGGACTAGACAAAAGAGTGACTGAATGGGTGGCTATATATCTTGAAAATAGAACTCAGACAATTCGAGTAGGTGAACCTGATCCTGTAATCATTACAAGAGAGATTCCTTAAGGCAGTATTATTGGACTTTTATGTTTTCCTATATATACGAGGGGCGTTCAATATATAATGCAACACATTTTATTTCTTGGCCAATTTTGCTTTTAAAAAATTGGAATTTTGTTTGGGACATCTTTGAAATATTCCCGCTTTGTCTCGTAGAGTTTCATTAGGGAGGTACATTCAGGGAAATGCAGTGGCCTAGGGAGCACCGATAAGGGAACAGGGAACTGGAGTCAAGTAGGTATGACAAAAATGTTAGTGCTGAACTGTAGAAGAATTGTAAAGAAAGGAACAGAATTAAGTAATTTAATAAATATATACTTACCAGATATTGTAATAGGAGTTGAATCATGGCTGAGAAATGATATAATGGATGCAGAAATATTCTCTCCGAACTGGAGTGTGTATCGTAGAGATGGTAGGAGGGCGAGTATTCATTCTGGTGAAAGAAGAATTTGTAAGCTACGAAAAAGTTAAAGATGATAAACATGAAATTCTAGGTGTAAGGCTCATCTCTAAAGATAATAGGCAACTTGATGTCTTTGGAGTGTACAGACCGGGAAAGGGTAGTGCTGACACTGATTCAGAATTATTTGATAAGATGATCTGCTATGTGGGACGATAAGGAGAGGAACGTGATTGTAGCAAGTGATCTCAGTTTACCAAATGTCAATTGGGAAGGTAATGCGAACAACAGAAAGCATGACCAACAAATGGCAAATAAGTTAATATGAGTAGGACATCTGATTCAGAAAGTGATTGAACCAACTAGAGGGAAGAATGTTCTGGATGTGGTGCTGGTAAAACCAGATGAGCTCTATAGAGAAATCGAAGTAATAGATGGTATTAGTGATCACGAAGCTGTTTATGTCATTTTTAAAAATAAATGTGATGGAAAGGAAGGTATTAAAAGTAGGACTATTAGGCAGTACCATATGACTGATAAAGCAGGCATGAGGCAGTTTTTAAAAAGTAGATATGATCGGTGGGAAACGGTAAGTAAAAATGTAAACAGACTCTGGGATGAGTTTAAAGCAATTGTTGAGGAATGTAAAAATAGGTTTGTACTTTTAAAGGTGGTAAGGAATGGTAAAGATCCACTATATTATAACAGAAAAGTAAAGAGACTAAGAAGGAGGTGTAGGCTGGAAAAAAATAGTTAGATTTGGCTGTGGAACTAAGGAGAAATTGAAGGAACTTACTATGAAATTGAATCTAGCAAAGAAGTCAGCTAAGAATAACATGATGGATGACAAGCATAATTGGCAGTCATAAAAATTTTAGTGAGAAAAGGAAGAGTACATTTAGGTACTTTAAGGCAGAAACAGGTTCCAAGCAGGACATTCCAGGAATCATTAATTAACAAGGCACGCATACCTGCCAACTTTCCCGATTTAGGCGGGAGACTCCCGATTTTCGATAGTTTTTTCCCGCCTCCCGATTATTCTATTATTTCTCCCGATTTTAGCTTATTTTTTGGTGAACTTCAGACATTTGTTTTTAAATCCCGCTGTTTCAGCTTTTTTTTTTACGCCAGTGGCCGGAAGTCCTTCACTCATTGGCCGCTTTCAAACGAAATATCGACGTTTATTAATGCGCGAAATGTGCGCGAATGTGCGATGTTTATTGAAACCTGTATATCGCGACGCGTATATCGATTGTCAATCTCTCGTTCTCGCGTGCTATTTTCGTGTTCGTTCACATCAGTCTAGACGATTCTAGAGACTAGTCGTTATATACAGAGTCTTTTTTAGTAATTTAGTGACAGAATTTCAATGATAACGACTAGTGACTTTTCTAGAGATTTTAGGAGCCATTTGGAGAAAATTCTGACTAATTTTATCTCAATATAAATAGAGAGTTTTGTCTGCACATTGCTCAGAATTAAAAAAGAATATCTCCGTACCAGCCGTGACCGCAGTAACAAGGGGAAATGCAAGTTTTAATTTTCCGTAATTTCTGTCTGTATGCATATATGTATGTATGTATGTACGTACATATGTACGCCCATCACGAGAAAACGGCCGAAGGGAATTTAATGAAAATCGGTATATAAAGTCGGGGAATAGGTTGCTACAATCTAGGCCATAAATAATTTTATTCACGCCAAGTGAAACGGTAGTTTAGGGGAAGGCCTAAGATGTAATTCTCAAATATTTATATTTTTTTATTGGCCCTGTTGATAAATACTATATAACTAAAGTTATATATTATTAAATTTCGTATCGTTTATGTCTTATACATTTTTACCGTACCGGCTATGATAAGAGAGATTAATGAATTTGGATTTATGTTGCTAAGCCCATGTAAGCGCCGAGGTACGAGAAAATGGGAGAACAGAATTTAATGAAAATGGGTATGTTATGTCGGGGAATAAGGAACTACAGTCTAAGCTATACGTAATTTTATTCACCCTGTTCAAAATGGTAGTTAGGGGAAGGTGCCAGAAATTTAATTTTTGATTACCTATCTTAGTCTATCGAAAATTACTACGTAACTAAGTAATAGAGAATACAATTTCCGATTATTTATGTCTTATTCAGTTTTAGTGTACTGACTAAAATGAAATTAAATTGTGAAGATGATTATATGAATGAGAAAAAAGTCATGAAGGAACGATCGCTGGAATAATAACACAAGAGGAAGTTATGAAAGAAAGGAGGACTCGCTTTACATTAGATGCTCTAATATCACAGAGTCAGAAGAAAACTAAATGTGAAGGCCTGCAGTATAGAAAGCTCATAAAATTGATCAACAATAACATTACATTGGCCATTGTTTGATGTAATGTGCTTTGTGTATTCTTCTGCCATTTATCTCTGATGGATGGGATTACTGCTGCGTACTGTTATTGAGTATAACAGCCTGCCTGAATATTGGCGGAAAGTAACAGGGAAGTTAGATGTCGCTCTTCTTTAGCATGCTATTCCTCTGGTTCATAAATTTTCTGATACTACTGGTACGTAACACACTGGATCAGCATAGTATTCCAGCTATTCAATCCCTACTCTGGGGTGGTGATTGGAATGAGCAGTGTGCACACTTTAAGTGGAGTGTTCACGGCTGTCTGCGTCCTGGTCATTCTAGCTCTGGAACTTTGAACTGTTAGATCGACACCGTGTTTTTTTGGTTAAAAGTAAGAAAATGTGCTGTTTTTCATTTTTTCGAATATTTCATATGACAGCGTTGCTTTTAATCGCAACATTCGTACTGACGTCATTGTAATGACCTATGTTGACACTTCAGTTGGGAAAACTGTAAGGACAATCTTTCTGAGAATTCTGTAGCAAAGCACGAGTACATCAGCTAGTTATTTGATACAGATAGTATTGCGCTTCGCATAATCGCACGGAAGCTTGATGCAATACTATATTAATCTATGCATTTGCTAAGTAATGGCATCTAAGTGCATGACTGATTCACACGTGTGGAGCATGAATTCATGCTATTTTGGGAAATATTATCAGAGACCGATCATCTCACTCACATACTTCCTGTGAGGGAATAGAGATGTGTAATTTTTAGCATTGTAGCTTCGTATGGCAACAGTCGGGCTTTGAGACAATAAGTGTTATAAATATATCATAGTGCTGTACTGTGCTAGACGTAGAATAAGCAGTTTTGACCAATAATGTATCTCCTGATTTCTCCTGATTTTTCCTGATTTTCATATCAAAATCTCCTGATTTTTGGTTTTGTAAAGTTGGCAGGTATGGTAGTGTATATGCGAGGATCTTCAAAAGGCAGAAGTATTCAGTTAACAGTATGTAAAGAATCCAATATATATCAAGGAACCTCCCGAAGACACGCCCAGCCATACCTCACCTCCCCCAATCACTACCCCCTACTGTACTTCCACTTCCCCTCTCTACCACCTCTACCTCACCTTCCCCAATCAATACCCCTCATGCCCCTCCACTTCCCCTCTCCGTTACCGCAAGTACTAGCCCTAGACGTACACGGAGCAGTAAACGAGGTGCTCCCTAACTCTACACATTCGGCCAGTCAACAGTATTATGTAAGTAAACACTCATTCCACACGTTCATTAGACATTCCATTGACAAAATTCTTATACTTCATTTTCTTCTCTGTTCTCGCAGATCACTGCGTGTCCAACAACTACAAAGAGGGAACATCTGCACCTACTCAATATATTTTAACGAGATTAGTACCAAGAAAACTAATGACACACCATAATATTTTGATGTTCATCATCCAACATTCTTAATCATATGAACTTAAAAGAAAAACAATATACATCGTTGAACATTCTAGACTGCTTGGTACAAACATGCCTGTGAACGTACCACAAGAATACTGTGAACATAATATCGTATTTTAGTGTACTATATGATACTAATTTTTATTACATCCATATCGTAGAATGTTCCAGAATGCTTAGTATAAACATAACAATGAATGTATATAACGATTCACCAATATGCCATAAACATTTTACGTGTAGAAATTCTATTTCACCAAATTATCTATTACTCACGAACAGTACACTAGAATTTTATGTAACATATACATGTCATAGAATATTGACGCTTGTTTTTTAAACCAGAAGACACATCATATCATTGTATATTTTATATATTGTATATTTTAATATTATCACTTACGTCATGTGACATTCTTCATTAGATTTAGTAATGTTTTAAAATTATACATCAAGTTAACTTTAGATCTCATGACCAGCTGAGGATGACCTCTGTGAAGGTCGAAACCGGTACTGCCTAGTAATAAGATATAATAAAGTATTGATTAGGTGGACGGTACCCATTCTTTGTGATTGTAAATACAAAGTATCAATACGGACATGAAACTGATAGATTACAGTATGTAAAGATTGTTGGTTACAAGGATAATGTCCAGATAAAGGAGGTGACTAATAGTAACGAAGTATTGAAGTTTACCTATGTCAACAATGATATTTACAGTAAGATACAAAAGTTGAAAACTAGAAAAGCAGCTGGAATTGATAAGGTTTCGGGAGATATTGTTGCGAACGACGAAACAACATATCGGCCGCACATAACAAAGTTCAGTTCCATAGGCGCACAAATACAATTTTGAAACAAATCAAATGGAGGACCAGACTGCCCCAAACGAGCAGACACAAACACATCACTCACAAGGTGATTCAAACATTTATTACACATGAATAAAACACTGCATATTTACACATTATGTACAACAAATTCGGAGGTACACCAAAACACGTGTACTGCTGCCGGTCGCCATGTTCAGTGCATGTCTATTTAAAAAAAACGCAGCAGCACATTGCCAACTGTTACAAAATGAAATGCGGCAGACGAGTACCAACACAAAAGCCGCAACATACTCCCCCCTTTGAGGGATCTCAACACTCAAAATCAAAGTCAAGTGTTCATGTTCATCACAGACAAATGAATAACAAAAGAAAACTCAGATAAACATATACAAATATACAACTATACAACATCCTTGGGCAATGGACACAATTTCACTATGGCACGGCGCAAAAGACCAGTTTTAGTCTTTACACTGACCACACGAGTAATATTGTCACAACCAGGATGGAGCTCCTGGATTATACCAGTCTTCCAAACCAGAGGAGGAAGGTTATCCTCCCTTAGAAGCACTAAATCTCCCACAGTTGGAGTCCACTTTCCTACAGAAGACCATTTACGTCTTTGTTGAAGTGATTGTATGTATTCTTTTGACCACCTCTGCCAAAAATCGTGATACAGTTGTTGCACCAAATTCCATTTAGTTAGACAGGAGTGGGAGCTGTTGGATATGTCTGGAGAGGGGATAGAGGTCAATCGTCTCCCTACTAGAAAATGTCCAGGTGTCAAATAGCATTGATCATTGGGGTCGTCAGTCATTGAACAGAGAGGTCTCGAGTTCAACACAGACTCAATTTGATACAAAAGAGTACTCAGCTCTTCAAAATTAAGAATGCATTTTCCTAGGGTCCGCTTTAAAAGTGATTTTGTGGACTTTATTCCAGCTTCCCAAAGCCCACCGAAATGAGGACTGGAGGGTGGAATAAATTTCCAATTCACATTCAAATTAGATGAATATTCCTCTATTTCAATAGAGCTATCCTTAATAAATCTTAATAACTCATTGTTGGCTCCAACAAAATTTGTGCCATTATCACTCAAGATGAGATTTGGAAATCCTCTACGCGCCGTGAATCTTCTAAATGCGGCGAGGAAGTCCTGAGTCGTTAGACTCTTCACAGTTTCAAGATGTATTGCTTTAGTGACAAGACAAACAAAGAGAGCAATGTACGCTTTAAACTTTATCTTACTCCTCGGGTTATCACCTTTTATGATGACTGGGCCACCATAATCAAGAGAAAACATTTGTGAGGGTAAAACACCTCGAGACAAGTGGTCAGCTGGATTGCTGTGGGTAGGTACGTGTCTCCAATCTGAGACTGAAGTGAGGGATTGAATTTCAGCAACTCTATTAGCGACAAAGGTTTTCCAACAATTGGCGGGTTTCTGTAACCAACACAGAACTATCGTGCTGTCAGTCCAGCAGTATGTTGAGAAAGGAATGTGCAATTTCAGCGATTCAGTTACCTTACTCATTAGGCGAGAAAGCAATAGAGCAGCACAAAGCTCTAAACGGGCAATAGATTGCTGTTTTAATGGAGCAACTCTTGATTTAGAAGTCAACAGGATCACTGATACCTCATCATTATCAGATACTGTCCTAATATACACACAAGCACCATAGGCAGCTTCTGAAGCGTCAGAAAAGCCATGGATTTCAATAACCTTATTCTTAGCAAAGGGCATTACATTTCTTTGCACTCTGAGGTCATTAAGCAAGGGGAGCTCACTGTAGATAGCATTCCAGATTTCAAGAATTTCAGATGAAGGTTCTAACACATCATCCCAATCAATTTTCAACTGCCAAAGAGACTGCAGGATCAGTTTACACTTAACTACAGCACATCCTAACAATCCAAGGGGATCAAATATGGAAGCAATGATAGTGAGAATGCTTCTCTTAGTGACTTCCTTAGGTGCTTTCTTCAAGTTTATTTGAAACTGAAGCTCATCACATTTAGGATGCCACACGATACCTAATGTTTTAATAGCTTCATCCTTAGTGAGGTTACAAGGTGACAACATTTCTCTATCCTCTACAGGGACATTGGCAAGAGCTTCTGGACAATTTGACGTCCATTTTCTAAGATGAAAATGTGCACTATCGAGCACAGAAGAGATTTCTGATTGAAGCTCCTTAGCTTCTTCAACTGAACTAGTACCTGTCAGCAGGTCGTCAACATAAAAACAAGAGCGAATGATCTCTGATGCAGTGGGGTGAGATTCCTTGTGTTCATCAGCAAGTTGAACTAGACATCTCGTAGCAAGAAAAGGGGCGGAACTTGTACCGTATGTGACAGTAGTAAGACGGTAGTCCTTGATTTCTTCATCAGTAGATTCACGCCAGACAATTTTCTGAAGATTTCTGTGGTCAGGATGAATTAGCACACATCTATACATCTTAGCAATGTCAGCCGTAAGAGCAACAAAATAGGTTCTGAACCTTAAAACAATGGACAGCAAGTCAGGCTGAATAGTAGGACCAACCATTAACATAGAATTCAATGCTATCCCATTTGATGATTCACAACTTCCATCAAAAACAACTCTCAACTTAGTTGTAGTGCTAGAATCCTTGAGCACACAATGATGGGGCAAGTAAAAGCTTACAGAGTTAGAGGTCTCTGGAGGAGCAATTTCCATGTGACCCATTTCACTGTATTCACGCATGAAATCTACATACTTCCTTTTCAAGTCTGGAAGCTTAGCAAATTTATTTTCCATCTGTTTGAGCCTTCTAACAGCATTATGCTTAGACTCAGCTACAGGTGGCACTTCAGCACGAATAGAAAGTTTGACAACAAACCTACCAGAATCATCTCTTTGAACACTATTCACAAAGTGTTCTTCACAAGCCCTTTCTTCAGGAGTAAGAACTGGTTGATGAAGTTCTTCAGGCTCCCAGAACCTTTGGAGTTTTGTGTCAATAGAATCAAGTTTTACAAGATTGGCACGACGAGCATTGGCATTATTCTTAATGCACGACTCAGGGAAAGTGCCTGATAGCACCCAACCAAATTCGGTATCTAATAAGGCGGGATAACCCTTCTTATGCAAAATACTAGAAGACACAATTTCATAGTAGACATCAGCACCTAGCAAAATATCAATAGTAGAGGGCTGATTAAATGTCCTATCACTCAAAATAATATCATCAGGAATAACC
Organism: Anabrus simplex; assembly: GCF_040414725.1. Taxonomy (NCBI): domain Eukaryota; kingdom Metazoa; phylum Arthropoda; class Insecta; order Orthoptera; family Tettigoniidae; genus Anabrus; species Anabrus simplex. Next base: position 364,853,535 of record NC_090269.1, on the reverse strand, counting down.
CAATTGGAACAATCAATTTCCTGCGCAGGGAGTGGACTTGTGATTGTGTTCACGACTGCACAGTTCAACTTCAATGTATAATCTGATACATTTGAGAACAAAACAAGGTTACATGTGGAACTTACAGGAGACACATTCGAATTGCCTATACCAACAATAGGTAGACGACAAGACCTAGTACGAATACCAAGCTTCTTGACAAGATCAGAAGTCACAAAGGATAATTGACTCGCAGAGTCTAACAAAGCTTTAACTAGTATAATCTCTCCTGAGCTATTTTTTATTCCTACACACGCTGTGCTCAGCAAAACATTAGAACCTAGTCCTGAAACAACCTTCATGGCAGTGGGTGAAACAATTGCAGAACTTGTAGCATTCATATTATTATTGTTATTATTGGGACTTGCTTGTTCCTTGTGAACCAATAAGTTGTGGGGCCCATTACACTGGGAGCATTGGTTTTGCTTACAATGTTTAGAAACATGAGAAGCGGAAAAACAAAGATAACAAAGTTTATTTTCCCTCACAAACTTGCGACAGTGATCAATGTTTGCTTGTTTGAACTTTCTACAATCAGAAATGCTGTGATTATCAAGTTTGCAAAACCTACAATTCAAGGAAGTGCTATTGTTGGCAATGTGAAGGGCTTTTAGGTTGGATTTTAAGTCTCGTTTTTGCTCAATAACAGGTTTCTTGCATTCTGTTAGCTCTAATGTTTGACATTTTCTTTCCAAGAAATCAATCAATTTATTTAGTGTGGGAATATCAGTGGAAGCAAATTTGTTTTCCCATTCACTCCTATGGTTGGACTTGATCTTACTTAGAATCAATTCCTGTAGCAAAATTTCATGTAGTGGAACTTGACCCTCTAAATTGTCAACAGCACTAAGATTAGATTTTACTTGGTTTATCAATTTGCGATATTCAACGGAAGATCCACTAGTACAATTATGGAGATTGAGCAAATGTTTTACGTGCTGTGAAACAATCAAGCGTTTGTTATTGTACCTTTCATCAATTAAATTCCAAGCAACAGTGAAATTATCAGCACATATGGATAGGTTATCTAACAAATCCCTGGGTTCGCCTTGAAGAGACGACAATAGGTAGTGTAGTCTTTGCACATTGTCAATGCGGGTATTGTTAATAACCAAGCTTTGAAAGGTGTTCCTGAAACTCAAATATTTTGTCAAATCTCCTTTAAAAACAGGCAATTCAATGGGAGGGAGCTTCAAGCTACAGTTGGACCGAGTAGAGTTATCAGAAATAATGGATGCATTGCTTGGACTTGTGGGTCTCTCAAATGAGCAAAGCAATTCTTGAATCCTAGCAACTATTGCATGATATCTGTTTTCAAATTCATCATGCTCTCCAAAGTGAGTTTCACTAGATTTTGAGTCTAATTCACATTCTAGATACTCCCTAACAATGCTGAATTCCTTCCAAATTTCTGGCAGCCTATTTTGCCTAGAAATTAGTTCGTGATGGTTGATGTTATCTTGCTTTAAGTAATTTTCAAGGTGAGTTAATGACCTTTTAAGTAGACCACGTTTTTGAACAGCCTTTGCTTCGGATTCAAACACCATGATGAATAGTTGAGGTAATCAATTATTGACAAGATAATAATAGAAATCAATCTTACAACTATGGTGACTATACAAACAATAAGCCCTATAATCAGTGCACTGCATTCATTTGCATTGTTGAAATGAGTGACAGTCTTTGAATGGAACCAACAATGTAGGTAGATGAACAAAAGCATGAAATAACGTATAATAAACCATGTACGTTCTAAAATATGCAAAATACACAAAGCGGCCCAACAAATTATTAGCACGAAATCGTATAATGCCCATAAGAAGTCAAGACAAATCTGTTAATTCTAAACACGAAAAGTGCTAGCAGTAGGGTTAGGATATTAGGCAGGATGTCCACCCTAGTCAAGATAGGAACAATAAAGACAAATGGAACAGACTTACAGTACATGGCGGTGCTGTATCATTAATCATCACTACCGCTGGAAACACTCCTTGGCTGGAATCACATGCCCAAAGTGACTGGAAAGTCCAAAGGATGACGTCTGCGATGTAATGTTCACTGGAGTCCAAATTCCAAGTAGCATTTAACATCTCGAACATCAGGGTATTAGATACAAGCTGGCGTAAACAGCTCACAAGAACAAATGCACTAAATAGCACGTGGTAACTTCCACAGATTGTTAACGTGCGATATCAAAGCAGTTCCAAAACAATGTAGACTTCGTTGAAATCTCAATATGACGAATTCAAACATTCGTAGTAATTAGCCTTAAGCACGACATCCTGGTGCTTTTATACAATAACTGTTCACGATGCTTTTCGCGCCAAGCTCGTTGCTATGTTCAAACGGCGATTGCAGGCAGCAATTCATGACGATAACAATTTTTAGGTGACTAGCACAATGTTCAAAGTTCACAATGATTCTCATCGCGGCCCGGAAGGACCAAAATTTTATGTTGCGAACGACGAAACAACATATCGGCCGCACATAACAAAGTTCAGTTCCATAGGCGCACAAATACAATTTTGAAACAAATCAAATGGAGGACCAGACTGCCCCAAACGAGCAGACACAAACACATCACTCACAAGGTGATTCAAACATTTATTACACATGAATAAAACACTGCATATTTACACATTATGTACAACAAATTCGGAGGTACACCAAAACACGTGTACTGCTGCCGGTCGCCATGTTCAGTGCATGTCTATTAAAAAAAAAACGCAGCAGCACATTGCCAACTGTTACAAAATGAAATGCGGCAGACGAGTACCAACACAAAAGCCGCAACAGATATACTGAAGACAATGGGTTGGGATATAGTACCGTATCTGAAATACTTACTTGATTATTATTTGCATGAAGGAGCTATATCAAATAAATGGAGAGTTGCTATAGTTGCCCCTGTGTATAAAGGAAATGGTAATAGACATAAAGCTGAAAATTACAGGTCAGTCATTTTGACATGCATTGCATGTAAGCTTTGGGAAAGCATTCTTTCTGATTATATTAGACATGTTTGCAAAATTAATAACTGGTTTGATAGAAAGCAGTTTGGGTTTAGGAAAGGTTATTCCACTGACGCTCAACTTGCAGGATTCCAGTAAGATATAGCTGATATCTTGGATTTAGGAGGTCAAATGGACTGTATCATGATTGACTTATCTATGGCATTTGATAGGGTAGATCATGGGAGACTACTGGCAAAAATGAGTGTAATTGGACTTAGCAGAAGAGTGACTGAATGGGTGGCAATGTTTCTAGAAAATAGAACTCAGAGAATTAGAGTAGGCAAAGCTTTATCTGTCCCTGTAATAATTAAGAGGGGAATTCCTCAAGGCAGTATTATTGGACGTTTATGTTTTCTTATAAATATCAATGATATGTGTAAAGAAATGGAATCAGAGATAGGGCTTTTTGCAGATGATGTTATTCTGTATAGAGTAATAAATAAGTTACAAGATTGTGAGAAACTGCAAAATGACCTCAATAATGTTGCAAAATGGACAGTAGGCAATGGTATGATGATAAATCGGGTTAAAAGTCAGGTTGTGAGTTTCACAAATAGGAAAAGTCCTCTGGGTTTTAATTACTGCGTTGATGGGGTGAAAGTTCCTTATGTGAAGCATTTGAAGTACGTAGGTGTTAGTATAAGGAAAGATCTTCATTGGGGTAATCACATAAATATGATTGTAAATAAAGGGTACAGATCTCTGCACATGGTTACACGGGTATTTAGGGGTTGTAGTAAGGATGTAAAGGAGAAGGCATGCAAGTCTCTGGTAAGACCCCAACTAGAGTATGGTTCCAGAGTGTGGGATCCACCGGGCGAGTTGGCCGTGCGCGTAGAGGCGCGCGGTTGTGAGCTTGCATCCGGGAGATAGTAGGTTCGAATCCCACTATCGGCAGCCCTGAAAATGGTTTTCCGTGGTTTCCCATTTTCACACCAGGCAAATGCTGGGGCTGTACCTTAAGTAAGGCCACGGCCGCTTCCTTCCAACTCCTAGTCCTTTCCTATCCCATCGTCGACATAAGACTTATCTGTGTCGGTGCGACGTAAAGCCCCTAGCAAAAAAAAAAAAGTGTGGGATCCTCACCAGGATTATTTGATTTAAGAACTGGAAAAAATCCATAGAAAAGCAGCTCGATTTTTTTCTGGTTGATTTCCGACAAAAGAGTAGAGTTACAAAAATATTGCAAAGTTTGGGCTGGGAAGACTTGGGAGAAAGGAGACGAGCTGCTCGACTAAGTGGTATGTAAAAGATGTTGATTCCCATAGGGAACCTTTAATATTTGTTCCGAAAGAGTAAATTTATATTACGAACTCTGCGTCTTGGTAGGTGTGCTATTTACCAAACTGATGAGCCAATCTGAGCACACTAGAGCAAAATGCTGGCCACCAGGAATGTGTTAGCTGGAAAATTTATAATGTCCAATAACAGACCTACTATATTGGTATTAAGTTGTATATTTCGAGCTGTCAATGGATAGAAGACGTGGATTGACATCTGTAGATGAATAAATTTGAGTGGTGTCTTTAAAACTAGGAAAGATCACAATATGAAGATAAAGTTACAATTTTAGAGGACAAATTTGGGCAAATATTCACTTATAGTAAGGGGAGTTAGGGATTGGAATAACTTACCAAGGGAGATGTTCAATAAATTCCCAATTTCTTTGCAATCATTTAAGAAAAGGCTAGGAAAACAATAGATAGGGTATCTGCCACCTGGACGACTGCCCTAAATGGAGATCAGTAGTGATTGATTGAATTAATTGATTAATTTATTTCCGATAGGTGGCAGCACTATAACTAGCCTTCAAAATGGGTCTGTAATGAAGGTGCATACCAAACAGAGAGGAGATTGAGTTTCTTTTGGCGGAAAACCAGGGCATCACAGATATTCATAGGCACTTGTAGAATGTCTACGGAGACTTGGCAGTGGATAAAAGCCCAGTGAGTCGTTGGGCAAGGTGTGTTTCTTAATCACAACATGATCGAGCAGACCGATCTGATCTTTCTCGTGCTGGCCAGCCGCACACAGCTGTCACGCCTACAAAGTTGGAACATATGGACACCCTTATTCGAAGTGATCGACGGATTACATTCAAACACCTCACTGCTGAACTTGACATCTCTGTTGGTAGTGCTGACATACTTATCCACCAACTGGAGTATTCAGAGCTTTGTTCCCACTGGGTTCCTTGACACCTGTGGTCTTCTGACCATAAAGATCAAATTAAAAACATCTGTGTGGAATTGCTTGCTCGTTATGAGGCTGAAGATGACAGTTTCTTGTCAAACATTGTCACGGGCATTGAAAAAAGGATTCAACACTTTGAACCAGAAAAAAACGGCAATCCATGAAGTGGCCCCACACCAACTCTCCCATAAAGAAAAAGTTCAAAACCATACCCTCAGCTGGTAAAGTCATGGCTATGGTCGTCTGGGACTCTGAAGGGGTTATTCTGTTTGATATCCTCCCTCGTGGTGAAACGATCAACCCTGAAGTGTATTATGCTACCCTAAGGAAATTGAGCGTCTTCGTAGCCACAAAAATGCAAATGAACTTCTTCTCCATGGTAACGCAAGACCTCACACAAGTCAGTGCACCCAACCCGACATTGACCAGTCAAGTGGTACGGTGCAGGCATACAGGCCCTCACATTATGGTGGCATAAGGCCAAAGCATTGAATAAAGATTAATTTGCAAAATAGGGTATTCTAGGTAAAGGATTGAGGAATAAAATGGTATATTTGAATCCTCAGTAAAATCAACCTGCTTTTAGGGGGGGAAAATGTGTTGCATTTTATATTGAACTCCCTTTGTTATAAATGATATGATTGAAGAACTGGACTTAGAGATAAGGCTTTTTGTGGATGATTTTATACTGTATAGGGTAATAAATAAGTTACGAGATTGTGAGCAACTGCAAAAAGACCACGACAATGTTGCAAGATGGACAGCAGACAACAGTGTCATGATAAACGGAGCTAAAAGTCTGGTTGTGAGTCTCACTAATAGGAAAAGTACTCTCAGTTTTAATTACTGTGTTGATGGGGTGAAAGTTCCTTGTGGGGATCACTGTAAGTACATAATTGTTAATATAAGGAAAGATCTTCATTGGGGTAACCACATAAACGGGATTGTAATAAAGGGTACAAATCTGTGCACATGGATATGTGGTTGTTTAGGTGTTGTAGTAAGGATGTAAAGGAGAGGGCATGTTAGTCTCTGGGAAGACCCCAACTAGAGTATGGTCCCAATGTATGGGACCCTCACCAGGATTACTTGATTCGAGAACTGGAAAAGGAAAAGTAGCTCGATTGGTACTGGGTGATTTCCAACAAAAGAATAGCATTAGGAAAATGTTGCAAAGTATGGGCTGGGAAGGCTTGGGAGAAAGGAGACCAGCTGCCCGACTAAGTGCATGTTCCGAGCTGTCAGTGGAGAGATGGCGTTGAATGACATTAGTAGACAAATAAGTTGGAGTGGTGCTTTTAAAATTAGGAAAGATCACAATATGAAAATAAAGTTGGAATTCAAGAGGACAAATTGGGGCAAATATTTGTTTATAGGAAAAGGAGGTAGGGATTAGAATAATTTACCGAGGGGGATGTTCAATAAATTTCCAAATTATTTCCAATTATTTAAGAAAAGACTAGGTAAACAACTGATAGGGAGTCTGCCACCTGGGCGACTGCCCTAAATGCAGATCAGTGGTCATTTATTTGGAGATCCTGAAGTTAGGTGGTCAACTGATGCTCAGGTGTAGACAAGCACCTGACCTTGTTTTTCCCATTCTCTCCTCCATTACCTCACAGCAGCATCTACTTTTCAACTATGATCACAAATTCTTACTCTGTCCCTTACTGACAAAAGCTGTAGCCAAACCTTTAGAATTTTATATGCTTTACTGTGTGTACTGTGTACGTGTCTACTGGCTAGTCACTGCTTTCCTTTTGTTTCTTATGCATAGATCTTTGGGCCTGAAGTAAAGTTGGGCTTGGATTTTGCCTTTATGTTTATGTGAAACTGTGTCTGATACATTGTCTTTTCTGTCTTTTACCACATATAGATTTGTTGTTTCCCCGGCTAATGAAGAACGTCGAGGAGAGGTTCAGCCACTGCCTGAAGAAGTTCCCATTTCAGTTCCTGCAAATGAAGTAAATCCTACTGCACCTGTGACTGAAACTGCTGCTGCTGCTGCTTCACCACCCATACGTGAAAAACCTTCACCTGTCTCTGATGACAGTACCCTGCATTCTCCAGTTCTTCCTAAAACATCTCTACCAAAAAAGGTCTGGCCAAGCCCTGAAGGAGAAATAGGATATCATTTGACCATAGGACCACATGGGGTTGATTGGGTTCGTCGTTTGGGATTAAATAGTGCTAGAAAAAGTAGTGAACCAGATATGGGAGGAGGCTCTGGAGATGAACTATCAACTCGTCGCAGCACAGATTGCATAGTAACTCCTAAAGATCTTGCTGCATCTTCAGATTCAGATTTACTTCGTTCAGCACCTCCATGGGCAACAGCACATCCACGTTCCAAATTCCGTTTTTCTCCAGAGAAAGAAGCATCGTTGTCAGACAGCAGTCGCACTGTTTCCAGCCAAGAAGGAGATGAGGCTGCTGCGAAAGCAGAAGAACTAGCCGCTAAGAAAACAAGAGTAAAGCAGAGTCTTATGAAAAGGGCTCGCAGTGTTGCAATTTTTTCGTTAAAGCTCAAGGAACGTAGGGCTCGTGAAGCTTCAGCCAAAGAAGCTAAGGAAGCTGAAAGTAAAGCAAAAGAGAAATGGGCAGCAGCTCCACCTCCAAGTGTAGGAGGAGAGTTATCGTGCATCCCAATAGAAAAGCTTATTTCAGTGGATGATGTTGCAATGGACCTTCAGCGCAGAAAGAATAATACATCTGGTAATTTGTAGCATTTCTACATGCTCTTGTTAATTGGTTCATCTGATCTAATCCTCATCTAATACTGTGAGAATTTAATTTAGCAATACGTTATATCTCACCTGCTCTAGTCTTGTTAGGAAAATAAGCTCTTCAGTCATTAGTAACCAGTGTTTCCTAGTGTTATATAAATGTAAATCAACTTAAGTTTCACCCTCCTTGACGACAGAAACATCTCTGGTTTCTGGAATGTGAAGTATGGTTTAGCAAGCATCCATTTTTCTCTTCTACCTTATGTCTAGCTGTCTAGAAATATTTTAGAATATTAATTATGGGAGGTTTCTAGTAAGATTAGGAAGTGTGATATGTTGGTTTATACCCAGTAGCCAAGATTCATTTAGTATCCCATTGAATCTTCAGGATATGCCAGGTACTTTCTGCATTATATTGAGTAAGAGTATACTTCTGAGGAACATTAAGAAATATACATGAAACTGAATTGCATATCGTATTAAAATATTTGTAAATGGCACAGGGAAATTTGAACATATTTAAAGCTTTGAAAAGATGGAAATTTTCTGGGCTGATTGATTTCAAAGCAACGAATAATTATGTGAGGATATTCTATAATCAGAAGTACATTTTGTACATCAAGCACATGAAGTGTGAAATAAATGACGTTCTGATCTTGTGATATAAACACACATTCCTGGTTTCTGGGCCAATGTTGTCAGTGTATTTGTGAACACTGAGTGTTTAGTTATAGTTAGTCTCTATGTGCAAAAGTCTCTTTCATTTCACAGAATCTGTAAAGATTCCTAAGTTTTATTATATGCAGATGCATATTTTATGTCAAGTGCCTACTGCGAGTTTGGATTTCTTTTCTGTTAAATAAAATGTATGTTAATGTTGTATAAATACTCAAGTGTACTTAGATTCGTTACATTAAATAATTATTATAATCCATTATCATAACTGGAGCAAATAGTTTCACTAATCAAGGCAGGGCTGAAATAGTAAGTACTGTGAAAGGAATATAGTTGATCAGTTTTAATGTGCTGTGTGTTAAAAGGTACTTTTTGATTACTTTATAGTATATTTTTAACACTAATAAAATGCTGAAAATTTGATACTCAAATCATGATGGATAAGTAGATTCATCTTTGAGAAACAAATAATTTGCTGTAATTAAATGTGCTATTTTAATAAATCACAGTACAACATTTCTGGTATTGGCATCATTTGAATAATTTCAACATATCCTATTCTTTCCATAAAATTATGGAACAAAATACGGTAGTTTATAGCTTTATAAAAATGAAGTTGTGATTAGATGGATTTAAAATTAAGATCTTATTAATCCATAATTGCAGCTCCTTCTGATACTTGTTCATATTTCTTCCATGGTAATTCCGTCTGTCTATTGTGCATAGTGTCTCATGTATGCAATTGCTACATTGTGTCCATTTTTGTTTTGTATTACGAAAAGTAGCAGCTGAAGTCAGGTTTTAATCAATACGAGTACTTCTGTGCAGTTAAATATTGAATGAATGAAAGATAGGAAAGGGGTACTTTTATAATTAGAAAGTATTTTAGGATTCATTTTCAATTTCGGTGAAAGGAAAGTTGTTACATTTCTAAGAGAATAGCTTAATTAGTATTAACCCAGCTATATTTTACTAAAATAGTGAAGTTTAAACTGGTGCTGTAAAAATATCTCATGTCATCCCTGACCCTGTATCAAAACCCAGGACTAAGGGGTAGACATACAGTGAAGTTTCAACTGGTGTGAGAATATTGAGATTAATTTAATGTTAGAATGAAGTCTATACCAGTAAAGAAAAAAAAAAGAAAAGTTGAGAAATAGATGTACCGGTATCTTATTCATTACATGCAAAAGTTTCATTATAAACAGTAATAAAAAATTACAGAAGATGCTGATATAGCGCATAGAAGAATGTAGACAGTATATAGATGTCCCATATTGAATGATTTCTTGAAAAGGAAAGCAGGGAAAGGAGGGAGAATATTCCCCTAGGTAGAGTAAGGTAAAATATGTTTTCAGTATTTATATATAATCGCCTAAGCTAGAATGCGAGCATTACTGTCAAGTTGGAATAAGATCTTACATTAAGATACCTGTAAGTTCCAGATTACAAGTTCATAAGTTCTTAAACAGAAATAAACATAAATGTTTATACTTTTCTAAATATTTGAGTGAAATGTGATAGAATCTGATGAAGCTCTTTCAAGAACAAAACATGTAATTCTGTTCTAGTTGTTTCTTTTTCAAGTATAATAATGTTACCGTATGTTTTCTTTTTCAGGTAGTTGATAAATTTATTACTCAAAATTAGTTTCAGCAGAGTGAAGAACTTAACAGTTATAAATCAAGTGAGTTGAAACTGAAAAGAGATGACTTCCGTTATTTAAAAAACAATACATGTTCAGATGTTTCAAAAACTTTTTTTTTTTCCCCCTTGTAAAATTTAGCGAAGTTTTTCATTGTTAAGGTGAACTGTAAAAGTACCCAGTCTTTCCCTTCCATTTAATTTAGCCTGAGCATTTCTGTTAATCCCTGTTGCTCACGACAGATCATTTTTAAGCTAAACAACTTCCTCTCTCATGCAAATTAAGTCTTGAAAAGAGTTTTAATACTTTAACTGAATGAACAAAACAGATTAGTCTGTGTACAGTGCTCAGAATTCCATCCACTCTTGAAGTCCAATGTGTATCTTAGACGTGTGAATGTGAGTTAATAGTTAAAATATTTCAGTCCTGATTATTGCCATGTTGTCTGGTGACGTGTTTCCAAGTTTGACTTTTAAGCAAAATCATGGTCAATGCTGACACAAAGAAGTAGTGGAAGTTACCTTGCAAAATGCAGATTATACTGGATTTTATAACCTATCAGTTTCATGTCCGTATTGATACTTGTATTCACAATTACGAAGAATGGATACCGTCCACCTAATCAATATATAAGCATAATTATAAGCATAATTTTACACCTATTGAAAACAACAAGCAGATTCTAAGTATGATCCCCAAGAGCCCTCTACTCAATACAACGGAAGAATTTTACATTAGTATAGACCAATATGCAAGCCCAAATTTTAACTTAAATTAAATTACAGAGAGAATTAATATCCTCTTTAATACAGTTATCCTGATTTTAAAAAGCACCTACATAAAAATAGTTAAGAAACAGAATCCAATCCATATCAAGGAAACTCCAGAAGACATGCCCAGCTCTACCTCACCTTCCCCAATCATTATCCCTATTGCCCCTTCATTCCCCCTCTCCGTCACCTCTACCTTACCTTCCCCAATCAATACCCCTCATGCCCCTCCACTTCCCCTCTCCGTAACCGCAAGTACCAATCCTAGACGTACACGGAGCAGTGCACGACGTGCTCCCTAACTGTACACATCGACCCGTCAACAGTACTATGTTACTAGCATGTCCAACAACACAACTACAAGGAGGCAGGATCTGCACCTATTCAAAATCTTTATAACGAGATTAGTACCAAGGAAACTAATGATACACCACAATATTTCGATGTAAATTATCCAACATTTTCAACTGTATGAACGCACGAGATAAACAATTCACATCATTGTACATTATAGAATGCTTGGTACAAACATATATGTGAACATACACAATGCTTTACTAACATTAATATAACTCCACAGTGTACCGCAAGAATACTGTGAACATTTTATGTTATAAAACATTGTATTTGAATGTACTATGTGTTACTAATTTTTATCACATCCATGTCCGACTCGTTGGCTGAACGGTCAGCGTACTGGCCTTCGGTTGGGTCCCGGGTTCGATTCCCGGCCGGATCGGGGATTTTAACCTTAATTGGTTAATTCCAATGGCACGGGGGCTGGGTGTATGTGTTGTCTTCATCATCATTTCATCCTCATCATGACGCGCAGGTCACCTACGGGAGTTAAATAGAAAGACCTGCACCAGGCGAGCCGAACTCGTCCTGGTATATCCCGGCACTAAAACCCATACGACATTTCATCACATCCATATCTTGGAATATTCTAGAATGCTTGGTACAAACATATCCATGAACGTATGCAACGATTTACCAACATGAATTAAACTCCAAAGTGTACCTCAAGAATGCTATAAACATTTTAAGTGTAAAAGTTATTTTTTACTCACGAACAGTACACCAAAAGCATCACCCTCTACTATGTCTGCGCTAATACGCCTTCTCATTTGCCTGGTCACACATGTAAACGAGCGAACACGGCATAGTGATCAGTTCAGGCGCTTGGAGCGCCGAGAAGCTGGCATTAGTCTGCTTGACGAGACATGTTCAGTGATCATTGCTAAGAGTGCTGGTGTAATTTGAGCCTGTGTTTACCTTATTTGGCTTGTTTCTTTGGTCGTGAACCGTTTTAATGTTTATGTGCATAATATTGTGTACTGCTGTATGCCTTAATGTAAGATGAAAAGCAGATTGGGAAGTGGGATTTCGTTTCATGAATTTCCTCTCAACGAGCAACAACATCATAGATGGCTAAATATTATTTCAAGAAATGATTTCTCACCGAATTTCAATTCAGGATCATCGAAACGATATGTTTGGTGCACCGAATAAATCCACACTTTCACGCTACATAGGATATATAAACTGCGAGACTGGAATAACACTCTTAGTAAAGGAGCACCTCTTAGCAGAAAGTCAGTGCATAAATGAAGCAGAGAGATTGTGATTGTTGGTAGTCCTTTGAACAGCAGATGTTATATGACAAGAAACTCGACACCTTCTTTCAACAGAAAGCGAATAAAATCTACTCAAGATGACTGTCATGCAAGCGAAAGTAGAAATCGAATTACCCTAGTCAATAACCTTTTCTGTTTTATAATTTCTGCTGTGACTGCAAAATAAAGGTTACAGCAGCATTTTTCTTCTTTAAGAGGCTTTTAGGCACAGAGCTACATACTTTAACACTCAAAACAGTAAAGGAAGTTGAAGCTTGCGATTTTTTCGTGTTGTGCATTGTGAGTGACAATCATAAGACTGATGTTAGCAGGATAAGAAGAATGTCTTCTTCAAAACACATTAATCCGAATATCTGTCATCCTGCTGATAGTGAAGTGCCTGAAAAGTAAGAAATTCTTTACTCAAAAAATCTATGTTTGATGGTTCCCAGGATATAAATGATGATTTTATCAAGAAACTGTATCAGATGCAATCAAATGAAACTGTGAAACTGGTTCATTTTTCTTACATGCAAAAACATTGAGCAGTCTAAGAAAATGAATGTGCGGCCTGCGACAGATAAATTTGCGACTGAAGTAATAACAGCCCTAGAATATTTAAAAGTCCATTCGTATACAGATATGCACGATTTTTTAATACAGGTACCACTGTCAAATACAAGTTATCGATAAAAAAATTATTCGACATACGTGTCAGTAGCACAAATGTAGCAACATTGCAGCCGGACAAGATGCTTGATTCTTTTGACAAAACCAAGGTGTTCAACAGTGCTAATGGACTTGATTTATAAAAGAGATGAAAATAGCAGGCTGCATGCAGTACCCATCTGATTTGCCACTGTGGATTTTGAAAGTTATTAATGATTTTGTATCAAAAGCGCAACCATTTGTTCATAAAAATCCTGTTGCGTCTGTGAGTGACTACTTAGTGCCTGTGTTGCGTGATTTTGCTCACATCAGTTGTCCTGAAATCAGACATTCATAGTTATTGAGAAGTTATTTGCAAGTGTGCTATTCCGGTATTGTTAATTAACATAACCACATAAATAACAGAGATCTTTGAAAAATTTGAATGCGAGAACATGAAACACTTAAACAGAAAAGTGTGCAAAAATTATTTATTTTCTACAGCATTTACTACCTACCGTTAACGTTATTTTGTACGTTTTTTCCGCTGCGGAGGGGTACGTTCTTCACTGAATTTCTTTATTAAGTTGTATGGAGTAATTCGAATATGTTGATTGAGTGATTGGCCATATATTTGAACAGAAATATACAAAACACTTAACGTGTGTTGTAATGAACAATCGTGTTTCAATGCCAGTGAATCAGCGCTCACTGGTAAAAATGGGAACTAGGCCCATATCGCTCATATTGCTGCATTGGAAAGGCGTATTACCGCAGTCATAGTAGAGGGCGATGCCAGAAATAATATATGCATGTCATAAAATATCAACGCTTGTTTTTTAAACCTGAGGACACATAATATCATTGTATATTTTATTATTATCACTCATATCATGTGACTTTCTTCATTAAATGTAGTAATGTTTTAAAATTACGTGTTAAAGTAAACGATTAAGCAAGAATAAAACTTTCTAAACTCATTATTGAACAATGGATCAAATAATAATAATAATACTAATTATAACATAACATCACATAATTATTAATACATAATATAATGAACCCGTTTTGAGTATTTCCTGGCGTTGAATTTTCATCGTATTTTTCGCCCCTAAAGTTAACTGTGGATCTCATAATCAGCTGAAGATGACTTCTGTGAAGGTTGAAACCGGTATTTTAAAAAAAAAACAGTATTGATTAGGTGGACGGAACCCATTCTTTGTAATTGTGATTATACCGCAGACGGTAAAATAATTTTTGTCGTATTTGTGACAAACAAGCTCCCAGTGAAAAAAGTACTAGCTCACTCAGTACTACACTGAAGAAAATGGAAATTGCAGCATCCAGAAGGAGTGGTGCTACATTGCTGCAATTGAACATGCAGGACAAGTGTTCGGTTGTGATTCAATGATTACACCTTCAGGTCCCTCTGACCGCAAGTTTGGACAACAATCAGTGCAGGATGTGCCCACCACGAGCTGCAATGCATTGATGAATTCGTCGAGGCATGGAGTCAATAAGGCCCTGGATCGCTTCCTGAGGAATTGTGGCCCATGCTTGCTGCACTGCACGGGTGAGTTGTTCCAGAGTTGTGGGTGGCTGAGGACGATTGGCCAGTTGTCGACCCATCATGCCCCACATATGCTCAATAGGACTGAGGTCCGGGGATCTGGCGGGCCATTCTAAGGTTGTGATGTCGTAGAGAGCTTCTCTGGAGATGCGTGCAGTGTGAACCTAGGCATTGTCCTGCTGAAACATCCCATTAGCAATGTTCGCCATCATAGGGACAACCACTGGATTGAGTACCCTATCAATGTACTGTCGAGCAGTCATAGTGCCCTCAACAAGCACTAATTGTGACTTCACATTAAAGCCAATAGCTCCCCAGACCATAATGCTTGGTGTTGGCCCTGTGTGCCTCTCGACAATAAGATCTGGGCGGCCCCTCTCCCCGGTACGTCGGCTCACACGATTCCGGCCAGCATTGCGGGCAAGACAGAAGCGCGATTCATCAGTAAAGACGACCCTATGCCATACGTCGATCTTTCTCGACACCAGGCCAGCCTTACACGTCGCTGTTGTGGGATCAATTGAACACCTTCTGCAGGGACACGGGCTCGTAAGCCAGCTGCACGCAGGCGATTACCAACTGTTTGTTGTGTAACGTGGGGTGCCACAGCTGCTCGAATTCGCGCTGCTGTTGCATGGGGTTCCATCTGGGCCATCCGAATGATGCGGCGATCCTCTCACAGTTGTCTGTCGCGCTGGGCCTGTGCGAGGTCTACGAGTGTAGGTACCTTCATTTGACCACTGCTGCCATACACTTTGTACCGTAGATGTCTGTCAGCCAACATGGGCAGCGACAGTCCTTACCGATAATCCAGCCTCACACAGCCCAATTATCCGAGCCCTCTCAAACGGCGACAGTTGTTGATAGCGTGCTCTTCTCTGTCGTCGAGGCATGTTTGACGGGGAACACTTCACTGCACAGACTGCAAGTCAACTATGCTACACCAGAGTCAGTATATTGGAGTTGATTCCTCTGCGACCAATCACGTGGGGAGACCTGTAGCAACAATCCAATGGGTCTGAAACTTTGATCGTTTACATACCTACATGGCATCATTCCATATCTTGAAAATCAACACAAACGACCAATGCCTTCATGGTGCTGCAATTTCCTTTTTCTTAAGTGTATAATACCTCAGCTCATATAAATGCTAAGTTTGTAGTGACAAGACAAAACAAACCTTACTGACACAAGGACTTCCATCCACTTATGGACAAAATGAGTTTACCTGTGATTTGTATCACACGATAATTCATGCAAATATTCCATGGAATAGATTAACCTGCCCTCATTTCCATTGTGTTCTTGAGTAGTATTGCAACAAGACTATTCCTCAAAAGTTTACAGTTTGGAAAACATACTTGGACAAATGTTACAATCGGTGATGGAAGAAATCTGAACAGAATTACTTGATTGTCTGATCTGGGGAGTGTAGAAGAGATGGATGCATGTAGTAGATACATAGCAAAAATATTGGTATGGAAGTTGACCGGAGGTGAACTGGGTACCCCATATCTTATCTCTTGCAAAGTGTTGGATAGGACAAATCAATTCTACAGTCCGCTTGCTTTGTCAGTAATTCGATTCACCTGCTCTGGCCTTCGGGTGGGCACACCATTTGGTGCTTTGCCAAGTAACAAAGTGATCTATTCAATCAATCTAATCAGTCATTCATCTGCCTAAGTACGCTTTCTTCCTTTAGGTGTTAGAGGTTTGTGCAGCCTATCTTTAAGCCCCACAAGCAGTGCAGTAACAATTCTCCAGGAGAATTTTAGCAGAGGAATATCATCATGGAATGGTCTATATAGAATTTGTAAATTGAAGATAGATACATGGAACATGTCCATGCTTCAAGATACAATCGTTTCTCTGCCATGGCACAACACATGACAGACTTAAAACATAACTCTACATCAATTGACCAAGATTTAAGAATATTGAAAGTGGATAAGAAGGGCACCATGCTCAACATATTGGAGAACTGTCACATTCATTTACAACAGTACTTTAACACTAACCATAATATTAATGAAATAAATGAAAAACCTCATATTCTGTTTGATAGAATCATTGCTATATATGCAAAGTATAAATGGAAAAAAGAGCCGTTAAGTCTGCCAATTAGTTCAAACCTACCCACCCGCCCCTCCTCACACATCCCTCCTCCAACCCTTGCCATCATAAGCTATAATCCTGTTCCCTCTCTACAGTCAGTCTGGTGTTGGTGTCCGTACCAAGTGTACACAACTTACGAGGAACATAGGGGTGAGTCTCATATAGCTATATATTAATCTCGATCTTCTAGCTTCCCTTCTTTTCTCAATAATTTAATTCAAATATTTTGTTTTCAGACATTCACTTTAAACCAAATTAAACAATAGATCACTACATCTGATGAAAAGTAATACTTATTCAAGTTACGGATGTTCCCCTTCAAGCTACATACAGATCATTACCCATATTACTACTGAACAAACATAATTTATAAATCAAGTGGTTCATCTTACAGATGTGGATGCCAACTCCCAGATCAACTCAGGAACGTTTGGTTATTGTAGGAGCAACGACATAGTTCGGCACCAACAACAGCAGTTTTGATGTGTCATTTGGTTTCAAGTTTGGATGTGTTATTGGGACTTCAACAATGTTTTAAAGTTGGATTGTAAATTGTTACATACCAGATTTATTATTGGTTATATGTGAGCATATATCTTCCAATTGGAGCATCCCTGAAGATGACCCAATATATATCCGGTTGAAACTAGTCCCAGTTATATATGGCAATGGTATTGAATAGGTGGACCCTTCTCTACCCTTTGATAGTGATCAGTTGTCAATACGGACCATAATGAAATTCATAACTTATGATTTACAGTGTTTGTTGCAACTTGTCAAATGTAAAAACTTGCCTTTTGAAATTACTGTCAGATTATTTTAAATTTTTTTGGATTGATTTCTAATTTAAAATATTATGTTGTGTTAAACATTTGGGAATGGCTCCATTCCATCCCAATCTTCCTTATACTTCTCCCATTTTTTCTCTTTTTCTCATGAGCATGTGTGCAACCATTAATTTACTGATTTGGATAATAGCACAGACTGTAATTCACTGTGGTAAACATTGCTATACTTTTACAAAAGTAATCCAAGAGTAATTATTCCAATAATTTCAGCTAATAATGATTGAAACTGGAGGTGACTCAATCTGTGTTATCGAATGAAATTAATTAGAAACCACAAAATTCATCACATGTTGTAAATCTATTTTTTTTTTTTTGATGATTAATACAATGTAATTCAAAAGGCACATGTTCATTCCTGTTTATCATCTAATTCCAAAATCATCCAATTACCCCAGTTCTTGCACCAATCTAATCTTTGCACCTTCTAAAGCTAATGAACGTCTCAAATGATATGGAAATTCCATACAGTAGTTAGTTCTCAGTCCTAGGGCTCTTCTCATTGTTTTAGAAACTGTACAATAGTCAAATGAAAAATGTAAAAGCTACACAGCTGAGAACTAACATGCGTTACCAGATAGGCTGATTGAAGGCAGGCTAAAAATCAAGAATTTGGATTTCCAGGATACATTTCCTGTAGTATAAATAGCATTCAGTTCATAACAAGCACTCCCGTTAGTGGCCAGCAAATGTGCAACTTTGTAACCAGTGTTCTGCAGTTGAACTATGTTGGTATAGTCTGTAAAGGGTTCTTTAAAGAAAAACTTTATTTAAAATTCATTTTATTTCTTCATTGTATTCCATCATGTTTAAACACTAGAATATTTTCATTACAATTCAAAGATATTGTTTAACTAACCATTCATAACACAATCCTATGTCCTATTTTCTTTAAAAATAAAACTCTTCTCTTAGTTTTCAGAAGAACAGCATAACAAGCAAAAGAAAATGAAAACCATTGTTAATCTCTTGTTTAAATTAATTTGTCAGTGAAATTATATATGGATCTAATTAAACAAACTGATGCTCCTGTCCAGCAGTCCATGAAAATGGATGAAGATAGAGATTCACATTAGTCCATAATTCCATGATACTTGAAGAGTGTCACTGACAAAGACAAAAAGTGATCAAGATCTTTTTGGAATATCCTGGGTAGTAGTCACCTCCAGTGGGCTTCAGAATGATATTTACTGTGCCAGTTGAGAGAAAGGACGTAAGATAATTTTGTTCTTACCTTCTACACTGAATTATAATCGGTTTATCACACCTTAAAACTTTCCTACAAAACTGCACAATTATTAAAGAAAATAGCGTATAAAGATTTAATAATTTCCTTGTGTATTATACTTGATTTCTTCTTCAAATCCATTAATAAAACTCTACCTGGAGACAATACAAAAATGCTTTTGGAGGCACCCTCGATCTACACATACCCACTACTGTCCATTATATTCTGATATTTAAAATAGGAACCATAAAAATTGAATATGTACTGTTGAAATTTGGCATTTTTTTCCATTTATTTCTGCCAGAATCTTGAATTTCACATTTCCTTTCTTGACTTCCCACACTCAGCTCTCAATCTTTTCCCGTCCTTGAAAAATATTATATTTTCTTTCCTTTTAAGGCCCTTGTCTTACTTTAGCCATCTACCCTCATTCTTTGGGAAGGTGGCCTGTAAAGTCTCTGGCATTAATGTTACTAGGGCTGATAATCTTAATGCTTTGCCCATTAGACTCAACCATCTTCTTTTGAACAGATATCAGCTGGACATCCTCCAAGTCTGTCTGTTTGATGCTTCTTCCTTCATCTGTTGTGGCTATTATGTCCCAAGAAACTACATTGTCGTGGTATGCAAGGTATTCCAGTGCATGGTTTCCTAGCTTGATGTTTCATCTCTCTCTACTTATTGCCATCACTACTGTTTTGGCTTTGCTTGAATTCCTGGAACTTAACCATCCATTCATTAAGTTTCAACTGTACCTGTTCCTCAGTTTCTCCTCAGATCATGACATCAGCAAAAGCCGTTGCATTTTCACCAGAAGTTTTCTTGATTTTTTCATTATGTCATCCATGATGATGATAAACGATAATGGAGATAGTACACTGCCTTGCTGGGCTCCACTTTTGGTCTGGAACCAGGATGAATGTCTATTACCAAATCGCACACAGCTGGTACAGTGCTCTGAAATTTCCTCACCAGTTCCTCCAGCACATCCCTCTTTCTCAGACATTCGCATAGCTTTTCTGTTACAATGCTGACATATGCTTTCTCAGAATTCAGGAAAACCCTGGAAACCATGCCTTTCTCCCAATATTTCTCCATTAACATACGGACGCTAAAGATTAGGTCTGTTGTGGGCCTATTAGGTCTGAAGCCATTACTCTTCCTCTTCTAACTGCAGCTGTAAGATCATTTGCAATCTGTTCTCTAAGTTCTTCACAAGAATTTTATGCCCATGAGAAAGAAGCATTATTCTCTGGTAGTTGGAGCATTTTCTACAATTTCCTTTCTTAAAATGGGAGATAATAACACTCTTGCTCTAATCAGTGGGTATCTTGTCATCATTCACACTGCATTGAGCACCCTGTGTATCTACTGTAAACTCTGGACTCCTGCTGCTTTTTTTTATCTTGTCTATGTTGACTTCATCACTTCCTGAGATTTTCCTTGCATGCCACTTCTCTGAAGTGCTGTGTTTGTTTCCGCCCATATAATGGGAGGTTCCTCCGTAAGTTGAATTGAATTTACAACTGAATTCCATAATTGGGATGTACCAGAAGGTTTATGCAGCAAAATTAGACTAATTGTAACAAGCCTGTGCATAGTGTAATTAAAGCAATAACCATCACTGGTGAACAATTCGGCAAAGAAGTGCATATTCCTAGAATCACTCTTAAATCAACAAAAGGTGAACTAGGATGTACTGTGCAAAGATATCAGTTTCCAGTATGACCTGCATTTACTATTACAGTGCACAAATGTAAACAATTCGGCAAAGAAGTGAATATTCCTAGAATCACTCTTGAATTGACAAAAGGTGAACTAGGATGTGCTATGCAAAGATATCAGTTTCCCGTCTGACCTGCATTTACTATTATGGTGCACAAATGTGGGGAGCAGAAATAAATGCATTTCAAAATAAAGCTTATGACCATATAACAGAAAGGAAAAGATTTAAGATTTTTTTCAACATACAAATAAATTATAAATGTGCCCAAAATGCATGCATCAGGTATGCATTCGACATACAACCATACGCCCATGTATCCGCATTCTATACACAATTATCTTGGTTACGACTGAATGACAGACGTAGACTCCATGCAACTACTTTGGTGTATCAAGTGCTTTCTGAAAACACTCCTCCTTACCTATCCACCAGATTTCGCTACCTTAGTTCCCTGCACCTGTTCAATACCCGGTCAGGCTGTACGCTAGAAATTCCTGTGCATCGAACCGCAACCTACAACAGATCGTTCACTATCACCGCCACGAGCTGGTGGAATGAACTCCCCAATGACATCAGGGAAGCTAAATCTAAGACAAAATTTAAAATCCTTTGCCAGCGTCATCTTTTAAGCACTTCCAGTCTTTCTTGAGTGTGAATGAGATGCATGAATGAGAGTGAATATGGTTGTTTATTGCAATGTGTTCCTGTATATAATTTAGTTATACTTTACTCACCTTAGTTTAGTTAGTGATACTTTAGTTGCTTTAGTTATACTTTAGGTTGTAAAGATTTCATATGTTTAAATTTTATGTAAAATATACATTGTATATACATGAAGTGGTTAAGTGTAAGAAAGGGCCGGGAGCCCTAACTTCGCCACAATAAAGACGCTTTAATAATAATAATAATATCTCATTATATTTACATTATTATTATTATTATTATTATTATTATTATTATTATTCATTTAGGTCTACGATGGACCACGTGGTTCTTAACTCTGGTGAGCTCTTTTCTTCCTCTTAGCCCAGTATTCCTTCATTCTAGCGCTATGGATGACTTTTCTTTCTTGAGTCCATTTCACTCCTACTCCTGGACGCAGTGATTTAGTTGTTAGTGACTGGAGAGAGTCAGATGTCTTGACTAACTTTCTGAATTTATCTCAGTTGTAAATGTCAATGTGATCAATATTATTATTATTATTATTATTATTATTATTATTATTGTTGTTGTTATTATTGTTATTATTATTATTATTAGTAACTTTATTGGCCACATTGGACCACTTGAGTGTTTCATGTACACTTTAGAAGGTTATACTGTTTGATTCTTCTTATCTGCCCAGTACTTCTTCATTCGTTCTGATCGCAGTGTTCTTAATTTGTCTGAAATCTCTACAGGCCTTCTGTGCATCATTTCAGTTGAAAATTTGTGTTTCTTAAGAAGGGTGGTAATTTTATTCTTGTTCTCCGCATCTGTAATTTCAAGTCCAACTGTATGAGATCCTCTTGAATTTCTTTGATCCAATGCCCTCCTGTCTTTTTTCCCGGATTTCTCATCACTGGTTGTCATAAAATCCTGTTTTCTAGTAATCTTAAGATGTGAAAAAATAAGAGATTATTTTCTTCCTCATCGTGCTGGTAACTGGATCAATCTCTTGATAGACAGTTTCATTGGGGAGGATTCTCCAGACTCCTTCAACCTGGTACTATTTATTTATGCAAGTTCTAATAATTCTTCTTTCAGTTTTGAGGAGCTGATCAGGTCTTCTTTCATTTTTAATTTGGAACAAGATTTTGCAAGCATAAGTGGCTTCAGGCATAGTTACAGTTTGTAGTGTTGGATCTTAATGTCCATTGACAAGCATTTTTTGTTATAAGTTGACCAGGTTAGAAATTGTGTTGTTTTTTTTTCATTTTGTTGGTTCTGTTTATCCATGTTGCTTTCTCGCGTAAGTTGTGCATAGTGATTTCTCCTAAGTATTTCAATTGTAGGAATATGTCAATCTTTTTATCATTGATGTTGACTTTGTTTATGTCAAGGGGTTTCATTGGCATGATGTTAGTTTTCTCAAAGCATATTTGTAATCCAATTTTGTCCGACTTGTTGGCTGAATGATCAGCATACTGGCCTTCAATTCAGAGGGTCCTGGGTTCGATTCCTGGCCGGGTCGGGGATTTTAACCTTCATTGGTTAATTCCAGTGGCTCAGGGGCTGAGTATTTGTGCTGCCCCAACATCCCTGCAACTCGCACACCACACAAAACACTATCCTCCATCACAATAACATGCAGTTACTTACACATGGCAGATGCCGTCCACCCTCGTCAGAGGCTCTGCCTTACAAGTAGAGATGAGCTTAACCAATATTTTAGAATATCGGTGACGGGCGTATCTGTGACACAAAAATATCTGTGACTTTTATCGGTGATTCTGTCACAGGTAGCGCGAGCATATTATGATTATCGTAGCGGGCGTCACAGTCACTCTTTGGTCGCAGGCGGCCAGTATGGAAATACTATACGGTAGTTGATATGATAAATTATATCATCGGGCAGTATTTTTTCGGAAGATTCGAGACATTAGAAGTGGGAAAAATAATATTCACCTTTGTAATTTATAGTAAGTTTTAAATAATGCATAGGGAAAAGGTTGTTATCATGATGTGCAATAAATTAACAAACGGAATGTAATTACCCATGTCCTGTCTCCAGGATACCAATTGCTTACAGTACTTAATGTAGGTATAAGAATAAAATGACTAACTTTTATGACGAGTGTAAATCGTACAATATAATGTCATACAAGTACAACATACAACAGGGGCTGATACTCAACCTTGAGGTTTGTTACAGAAACAATCTTAACCTTATTTATGTTAACTGCAATGAAGATTGAAGAAAATGAAACTGAAAATCTAAGGCATATTATATTCATAGTTTCTTCGCTAACAACGAATAAGAAATTGATGAACTTAATACAAAGATTCCTCCCATATATTTATCATTCAATACTGTGTTACAGTGTAAACTGTTGCACACTTCTTAAAGCTTACCATATCACAGTTGCAAAGTACTGTAGCAAACATTCATCAGCTTACAATTGGACACACTTGCTGTTCTGCATGATAATTTAAGTCCTGCCACAAAGCAGTTTTTCTCTTTATATCTCTATAAGCCAACAACATTTACAGGTACTCTTAGCTTGTTAGCAGTGCATTTCCAATAGGCCTATAGGCCTTTATCACAGAAGGTAAGAGTACCGTTAGTAACTATTATGACATGCACTCTAAAAAAGCAGTTCTAACACCAACATAAATTGAAAATTCACTGTACTTTCCATATACATTTATAGATTGTAAGAAAACAAATTAAAAATGTATACCGGTATCTATTAAGTTATAACACTGTACAATTTTGCAAGTACTGGTAATTAGACTTCACCCTTACAACCTGGAAAAAAAATTTCAGCCAATTTTACCCTTTCTTGCATTTAGTTCTGCAAAATAGGGTTTATTTGAATGGAAATAAATGTGCTTTATAATGTAGCAACTATCTAAAATGATGACATGGTGCATAAATGCACAAAACTAACGTTGCACTTCGAAGTTGCTACTATACCCTTGTAAAATCAGAAAATAGCATTACACAATAAGACATGTTCTTTATGAACTGAATTTCAAGTATAAGAAACAAATAACAATCAAGATTGTTTAAGCAGCTCTTTTAGAAAAATCACACACATACTATGAGAGGTTGTGTTCATAATTAAAAAGCATATCAAGGATAATGCATATAGTACATGTCCATATTTACAAATGTACACAAAACATAGGAAGAACACTAGCATGTTTCATTACTCATTTTCAGGACACTTTCTTCAAGATGACAAAAGCAGTCACTGAAATAACTGTTTTACTAATCTTGCAAAACAATACCTAGCTCCAAAAAACCAGTAGCACAACACCAAAGGTGCTGCTGCAACAAGGAAGCACCACAACCCAGATGAACTGGGCAACAAACACTGTGATCATTACCACAGCATGATGTGTGGGAAAAGACAAGTGCCCATAACCGAATCCTGTACCAGAGACTAGTGAAAACATTATTTACAAGCTTTTGTACATTGTGCTAATTTCTTCTTAATATTAATAACTAAAGCATAGGGGAATGAATATACAAGCAAAGATGATTTTATAGAATATAATAATATGAAAAGAATATGCTCAGAATATAAACATTTATTATCACATACTTAGTAGGAAGTCTAAAATACATTGAAATATACACATTAGAAACTAAAACTGCAAATGTAGGATGTTGCTAGGTTTGGAAGTTGCAGTGTGTAGACCTACACAAGATAATGAAAGAACCCTTTCCTACACTCCAAGGTTTGTTATTGAGGAACAAGATTTGTTGTGTCTTTTTTTTTTTCCATGCAGTCTCGTTCTCCTGTCATTGAAGACTAAGCTCCCCTCAGAGAAGACTCATTCACAGGGTACCGAAGTAGATGAAACACACAAAATTTCTTGAGTTATTTCACTCAAGAAGGGAAAATGAACTTTGTGTTCACACCACCATTTTAATCCATCTTCCATATTCTAAGTATCTCTGGACTTCAATAATTGACCTGGATGTAGGAGTCCCTTGTGGAAGTGCTTGAGGTCTATTAGTGACCATGGTGAAAATTCATCTCTGTTCTCAACAGTGGGACTTTGAGGTTTATCACCTTCCGGAGACCTAATTTTTGAAGCTATCAAATTTTGCAGCTTCTTTTTTACAGTTTTCCAGTGCTGGGTGATTTTGAAAAGCAAAGTTTTAAAATCTTGGATCAAGAAAGGTACATAATCCAAGAGTGTTGCTGTCTTCAACATTGCCAAATCTCTCCTTGAGCCTAGAGCTCAATGTTTGTATGATATTTTCTGACAAGTCAGTAAAACTTTCAGTACTAAATGTTTCATAAACTGACTGTAACCCATTGGCCAAAACTATGACAAGTGATCCAGATATGTACTTTTCACCACTAGCTGTTTTTGTCACACTTTCAAGGGGCTTTAATATTTTACACATTTCATGGATAACTTTCCACTCTTGGGAGTTCAGAACAGGTAGATCGTTGTCAATGAGTGCTGTGTTGCTTTTGATGGCACAAAACTGTTCTAACATGTAGAGCGTGGAATTCCATCTTGTTGGTACATCAAGAATTAACTTCTTTACTTGAGTGCCTCCACATGTGTTTCTCTGGAAATTCAGTAATTTTTCAGTTGCTTGAGAACTCCTTTTAAAAAAATTCACTATTATTTTCATTTTGTTCAGGAGTCCATCGATTAGGTGGATGGCCTTTGTAACAATAATACTGAGCTGGTGAGCAAAACAGCCAAAATGTTTCCAGTGAAGAAGGTCTGTAATAGCTCCTTTGATGTTGCCTGCATTATCAGACATTGCAAGCACGATTTTATTTTCCAATTTGTATTCCTGAATAATCCTTTGTAATTCCTGTGATAAATGCTCACTTGTATGGCTTCTTTCTAAAACACAACATTCTAAGAGAACAGATTTTAGCTAAAAAATATTAGTCAAGAAATGAGCAGTAATGGCCAAAAAACTTTCATTGTTTATGGAAGCCCAACAATCAGTTGTAATACACACCTTCTTAACAGCTTCCATAATATTTTTTATGTTATTCAAACACCGTTCATGTAACGCAGGTACCAAAGTTGTTGAAATCGTCTGTCGATTTGGTAGTACATGTCCTGGATTAAGTGCTGTGACAAATGCCTTTAAACCCTTGTTTTCAACTATTTGAAAAGGCTGAAGGTCATATATTACCATTTGATCAAGTAGTTCATCCAGTTCCTTTTTTTTTTTTTTTTTTTTTTTTTTTTTTTTTTTTTTTTTTTTTTTTTGTAAGAGAAGGTCACTTTTCTTGGTATGTTGCCACTGAAGTTTGACATAACCATGGCTGAACCTGACAGACTTGTTGCACTTCTGTCGAAGCTGTGCTGGTTGACGGAGTAGGTACTGTTGAAGCTGTGCTGGTTGATGGAGTGTGAGTAGCGACTGCTGGGCTTAATGACAGTGACTGAATAAAAATAATGAAAAATAGATTACCCATGCCATGGCATTATTGGTATGTAATGACTCGTTGGCTGAATGGTCAGCATACTGGCCTTTGGTTCAGAGGGTTCCGGGTTCGATTCCGAGCCGGGTCGGGGATTTTAACCTTCATTGGTCAATTCCAATGGCCCGGGGGCTGGGTGTTTGTGCTGTCCCCAACATCCCTGCAACACACACCACACATAACACACAGTTACCTACACATGGCAGATGCCGCTCACCCTCATCGGAGGGTCTGCCTTACAAGGGCTGCACTCGGCTAGTAATAGCCACACGAAAATATTATTATTGGTATGTAATTAGCCTCATTTAATGTAATGTAACATAATGAATATAATTACGTCTTCCTGTCTTATAGTACTGGTACTGGACCTGTTGGCTTCTGTTGTTCTATATGGATAAAATATAGCTGGATGTTTTCTTTGGTATATGTTTTGTTAAATTAGAAACAGATGTTCGATAAGACAGTTTCTGACTGCAGATATCACAGTTGGCATATTCACTGTCAATAGCCAAGAAAAACCTCCACACAGGACTATTACGTTGTCTCTTACTAAACATATTTATGTATTAATCTACTTATTATTAATCTACCTATCTATCTGTGTGTTATTATATTTATCTATTATAAAGAATTAATTAAATTATTCACTACACAATGCACTTGTGAGTAAAATAGCACTTATTTACTGAGAGACCAACCAAATAAAACAGGAATGGAAATGGTGATTCCCTTGATCTGTGAGGCAACTGCCGGATTTTCCGTGCTGTTACAATTTTTTTTTAACTTAATATGAAATAAATTTAACATCAACGAAAAGTTATTTAATAGAGTTCCTATTCTATAAATACACTGACTGACAGAGCAAATGCAACACCAAGAAGGAGTGGTCAGAACTTTATGCCAATTGCAGGGTAGACTGACGTCACTGAGGTATGCTCATGATGTGAAATGCGCCGCTGTGCTGCGCACGTAGCGAACGATAAATGGGACACGGCGTTGGCGAATGGCCCACTTCGTACCGTGATTTCTCAGCCGACAGTCATTGTAGAATGTATTGTCGTGTGCCACAGGACACGTGTATAGCTAAGAATGCCAGGCCGCCGTCAACGGAGGCATTTCCAGCAGACAGACGACTTTACGAGGGGTATGGTGATCGGGCTGAGAAGGGCAGGTTGGTCGCTTCGTCAAATCGCAGCCGATACCCATAGGGATGTGTCCACGGTGCAGCGCCTGTGGCGAAGATGGTTGGCGCAGGGACATGTGGCACGTGCGAGGGGTCCAGGCGCAGCCCGAGTGACGTCAGCACGCGAGGATCGGCGCATCCGCCGCCAAGCGGTGGCAGCCCCGCACGCCACGTCAACCGCCATTCTTCAGCATGTGCAAGACACCCTGGCTGTTCCAATATCGACCAGAACAATTTCCCGTCGATTGGTTGAAGGAGGCCTGCACTCCCGGCGTCCGCTCAGAAAACTACCATTGACTCCACAGCATAGACGTGCACGCCTGGCATGGTGCCGGGCTAGAGCGACTTGGATGAGGGAATGGCGGAACGTCGTGTTCTCCGATGAGTCACGCTTCTGTTCTGTCAGTGATAGTCACCGCAGACGAGTGTGGCGTCGGCGTGGAGAAAGGTCAAATCCGGCAGTAACTGTGGAGCGCCCTACCGCTAGACAACGCGGCATCATGGTTTGGGGCGCTATTGCGTATGATTCCACGTCACCTCTAGTGCGTATTCAAGGCACGTTAAATGCCCAACGCTACGTGCAGCATGTGCTGCGGCCGGTGGCACTCCCGTACCTTCAGGGGCTGCCCAATGCTCTGTTTCAGCAGGATAATGCCCGCCCACACACTGCTCGCATCTCCCAACAGGCTCTACGAGGTGTACAGATGCTTCCGTGGCCAGCGTACTCTCCGGATCTCTCACCAATCGAACACGTGTGGGATCTCATTGGACGCCGTTTGCAAACTCTGCCCCAGCCTCGTACGGACGACCAACTGTGGCAAATGGTTGACAGAGAATGGAGAACCATCCCTCAGGACACCATCCGCACTCTTATTGACTCTGTACCTCGACGTGTTTCTGCGTGCATCGCCGCTCGCGGTGGTCGTACATCCTACTGAGTCGATGCCGCGCGCATTGTGTAACCTGCATATCGGTTTGAAATAAACATCAATTATTCGTCCGTGCCGTCTCTGTTTTTTCCCCAACTTTCATCCCTTTCGAACCACTCCTTCGTGGTGTTGCATTTGCTCTGTCAGTCAGTGTATATTTATAGACCATAGGTTTCAGTACTCAAGTAAAAGCAATCGAACGTACATACCCTATTCTCACTTAAAAACGCCGCCTTGTTTTCTGTGTTTAAAAAGTACAATCGCGCTATCTCTCAGGTAAACTTCTGAAACAGAAGTTCACTTTACTCATGTAGTTGGTGGTTATAACCTAGGTATCGCTGGTAGACCTGTGAACGTGATTCAAGTCGCAAGTACACGACGTAAACGATATTTTGTCACAGATACTTCCGTCACAGCGTATCTGATATATCGGTGACAAAGTAGCAGGCTGTGATTTATCGACCCTCTACTTACAAGGACTGCACTTGGCTAGAAATAGCCACACAAAATTAATTTAAATTAATCCTATTTTTGTCCGGCCCCCCGATGTAGGGGGCAACGCGTCTGCCTGTCACCTGGCTGCTCCGTGTTTGATTCCCGGCCGGATCAGGGGTTTTTAACTGTAAATGATTAACATCCCTGACCTGGGGACTGGGTGTTTGTGCCGTCCTTAACATTCCTTTTCTCACATTCAACACTCTACACTTCTGCAATTCCAGGGTTCATATCATATGGTGCAAGTAGGGGCAAAAGATCTCTATAGGTCGACGCCCCAAACAAATAGCATTTTAAAAAATCCTATTTTTAATGCAATTTTCTGGAGACTGGTGATCTGAGCACAGGCTTCTTCCATGTCAAGGGCTAAGAGAGCTAAATCATCTGCAAACCCAAGGCCGTTTGCCCTTTATTGAGGGTTTTGCTCTAATTTTGATTTTACATCCTTATACAATACAGTTAAATCATCATCATCATCATCATTTCCCTTTATCCAGCTGTAGCCGGGTAGGGGCAAATATGGTTCCTCTCCACTTTCTTCGGTCTTTCCACCACTCCTGCTCCAACACTGTGTCCCAGTCCAGGTTTCTTTCTATAATGCTGCGTTGGATGGTATCCTTCCATCTCAATCGTGGTCGTCCACGGCCTCTCCTTCCTTGGATTTGCATTTCCATCACCTTTTTTGGCATTCTTTCGTCGCTCATTCGCTTTATGTGCCCAAACCATCTTAGTCGGGTCTTCTCTATTCTATCATTCATTTTTTCCACTCCAATTTCTTCCCAGATTTTCTCATTCCTTATTTTGTCTGGTCTACTCTTCTGTATCATACTCCTCAAGAATTTCATTTCGGCTGCCTGTATTCAACTCTCATCCTTCTTTCTGCTCCGTAAGTTGTTATGGGTACGTAATACATCTTGTACATAGTATCCTCTGCTTCCATTGGCACATCTTTGTCCCGTAACATATTTCTTACACTATGATAGAAATAACTTCCAGCTTGAATCCTTTTACTAATCTCAGCATCCAGTCGAGCATTCTCCATTAATTCACTCCCCAGGTATTTAAACGTTTCCACTACTTCCAGGGGCTTGTCTGCAAGTCTAATCTGACCTTTCTCCCCTCTAGTCATAACAAGAGTTTTACTCTTTTCTACACTTATTTTCAATCCACATTCTTCAATCTTCCCATTCACTACATTCAACTGTTCTTGAACCTTCCTGTCGTCTTCTCCCCAAATCACAATATCATCTGCAAATAACATCATGTTCATTTCTCTTCCTCCATATGCTGCTTTTGCTGTTCTCATGATGTCATCCATTACTATTGTAAACAGGATTGGTGATAGAACACTTCCCTGTCTCAGCCCACTAGTTATTTTGAACCAACTTGTCCTGCCAACTTGTGTTTGCATGCAACTACAACATTCCTTATACAATGCCATGATCATTTTTATTAATCCCTGTCCAATTCCTTTTTGCACCAGACTGTCCCAAACTTTCGTCCTAGGGACACTGTCATATGCCTTTTCAATATCAATGAATGTCATCACCATATCATTCCCGTACTCCCAATGCTTTTCCATTAGTTGTCTCATAATGAAAATGGGCTCTATTGTTGACCTTCCACTTCTGAAACCAAACTGATTTTCCTGTATCTGCTTCTCAACCCTCAACCTTATTCTACTTTCCAGTATCCTTTCCATTATCTTAACAACATGGGATATTAGAGTAATTCCCTTGTAGTTCTTCAAAACTTTCTTATCACCTTTCTTGAAAATTGGGATGATTATTCCTTTTTGCCAATCCTCAGGGACCTCCTTATTCTCCCAGACATTCCTGAGAACCCGATATGTCCACTGCAGGCCTACAGCTACAGTTAAATAATAAGAAAAGTAATTTACATTAATGATTAAAACATCAAATTTTTCTTCTGCTCACCACAGAACAAGGTTTCTGAAGTGCAGAGTCATTATGGAGAATGTTTCTAGAAGCATATCCAAGTCAGCAGCATCTAGAAGGTTAATGTTATTGTGCAATGGTGCAATTGTACAATAACATCGGACATTTATAGGTCGTCTTGAAGGGCTATGCAATATACTGAGTTATTCAAAGAAACTAAAATACAAGGCATGTTTTTTAAGTAAAAGCCGTTTGAAAATAACTACACAACAAAAGACGATTTTCGAACACCACATTTATTTGCAGATTCTACATACTTTACTCTATTTTTCAACATAGCTGCCAAATTTGTTTAAACACTTATCATACCTTACAACTAAATTTTGAATACCATCTTCATAGAAACTTGCCACCTGCTCCGATATCCAAGAGTTCACGGCCGTTTTCCCTTCGTCTTCATCATTCTAGTTGTTCCCGCTGAGATGATGTTTGAGGTGGCAGAACAAATGGAAATCACTTGGCGTAAGATCAAGGCTGTAGGGTGGTTGATCTAAAACTCCCCAGCCAAAAGTTTCCAATAAACCTCGGGTCTGAGCTGCAGTGTGAGGCCTTGCATTGTCGGGGAGAAGGACAATTCCCTTTGTCAGCATGCCACGTATTTTGTTTTGTATCACTCTGGGTAGCTTTCTCAAGGTTTAGCAGTAGGCTTCTGCATTGATAGTGGTTCCTTGTTGCATGAAATCGACCAACAAAACACCATGCTTATCCCAAAACACGGACGCCATGATCTTGCGCTGGGACAGAGTCTGTTTGGCCTTCACCTTTACCGGCGAATATTTGTGTCTCCATCCCATGCTCTGTTGCTTGGATTCAGGCATGATGTGTGAAACCTATGTTTCATCTCCCGTTATGATCTGACTCAACAAGTCGTCACGTTCTTCAGCATAGCAAGTCAAAAATGTCATCGATCACTCAATCTTTTTTTTTTTTTTTTTTTCCTACGGGAGCACAGTTTCCTAAAGTTAGGTTTTCAGAAACAATTTTGTAAAGTACTGACCTAGACACGTCAGGAAAGGTATTTGAGAGATCTGTTATTGCGAAGCGTCTGTCCTCACAAATCTTTGCTTCAACTCAAGCCACCAAATCATCTGTGATCAGAGATGGGTGACCGGAGCGGGCCTCATCATGGAAGTTGTCATGGCCATCTTTGAAGTCTCTTACCCACTTACGTACTTTGCCTTCACTCATAGCATTAGCACTGTACACTTCGCAAATCTGTCGGTGAATGTCTGCGGCAGACAGGTTCCTTGCCGACAAAAAACGTATCACTGACCGAACCTCGCACGGGGCAGGCGAGTCGAAAATCTTGAACATTTGAGCAAGCACAGAACAGAACCGTACAGGTTAGGAACAGAGCTGCAACTGAGCACTGTTGTCCCCGAGGCATGCCGGCACACGATGCACACACTTGTTGCGACGCGAGCGCGAACTACTAGTGTCTACAACAAAACGGCCCTTACTTAAAAAACACGCCTCGTATAATGATGAGCAAAAAAAAACATAATACTTGGATTTTTTGGAGAAATACAAATTTAATTTAGTAAAATGGTACTCAGAATGCAAAATATTTTCATGAATTCATGAACCATATCTTATTACATCTTAATATCTGGTTGACCGAGCTTGTTTATGTAATTCTCTTTTATGAAAACTACATAAACTACCTTTAATTTTGGCTTATTATTCTTGTGCTTTTTATGTGTTGTATGTCAGTTGTTTTGTCATTTCCAACTCTCTGTTACCCCATAGACCAACTAATAATCTTTAAATCACTATAACAATGATTTATTATTAAACAGCATCCTCCTTATTCTATACATTATGGTAAAATATGAATGTAAAAAAACTTAAAATTTCACATTTGTCACTTCTATACATGTTTTGATCCTAACTTCAGTAGATTGATAAAAATTGACATATACATATCATTGTTCCACACCTTTAAAATTGAAGCCAGAATGGTGTTATGAATATTAAAATGTTCTTATTAAGAAAAGTTAATGTTTTTAAAAGGTCGTGTTAAAATCTTAAGTGTTCACTGTTATTCACTTGTCATAATATCCTCTTGATGTTTTATTAGTTAAAAGTCTGCTAATTGGACTAGGTGGTATCTGATTATTAATTGATGTATTGTGATTTGGTTTGCTGCCAGTAAGGATTACCATAATTGCATATGTCTCGGTGTATAATTGCCTTCTTTGCTCAGTTGAACGATATGTTTACATGCATAGTTTTGTGCACACTGGACTGAATTATCATTGTGAAATACAGTCTAAAGCAGCTTATAGAAGGTGAAAAACTAATAATTTTAAAATCACTATAACAATGACTTATCATTAAAAGTATCCTCCTTATTCAATACATTATGGTATAGTGTGAATTTAAAAAACTTAAAATTTCAAATTGGTCACATCTATACATGTTTCGATCCTAATTGGATCATCGTCAGATAGATTGCTAAAAATTGACTAATAATTTTTAAATCACAATAACAATGATTTATTAAACTATGCACAAACCCACTCACGTTAACACATCATTCTTGGCATTCCTCATAATATACTTTGCACATAAGTTGAATAAATAGGGTGACAATTTTGTCACCTTGTCATATGCCTTTCTTAATCTTGATCCATTTTGTCATTCCACATAGGGTTCTCACCACAGCTTCATGGTCAGAATAGAGATTCCTCAGAAAGCAAATAAAATGATCTGGTATTCTCATATTGAGTACTTACCACAGTTTACTGTGGAATTCTCTTTCCTTCTCCATAATCCAGAGAATGTTAACAATTTGATCTCTGGTTCCTCTGCCTCTACAGAGACTAGCTTGCTCTTCAGGTAGTTCTCGGTCTATATACTGACGAAGCCTGTTTTGCAGGATCATGAGCATAACTTTGCTAGAGTGCAAGTTAAGTGCAACTGTTCAGTAGATCAAACATTCTTTAGTTCTGCACTTCTTTAGAATGTTTTGTGATATCTGAAGCCATCTCTTTTCAGTTTCGACTCAGCTGATCTATAACTGTTAGATTCTTCAGTCTGCCGAAACTAATTTTGAATAACTATCGGAAAAAAAAAACATATGGTAATAGAATTATACCTGAAAAAGAAACAACTTAATTAAATTAGAATGACATGTTTTGCTCTTGAAAGAACATCATCAGATTCTATCAAATCACAAATATATTTAGAAATGTATAAACATTTTTGTTTATTTCTATTTAAATCCTTAAAAACTTGAATTTTTGAACTTAATGAAGTCCTCACTGCTCCCCACTCTAGCATAGAAGCTGTATCTATCTATAACTGTTCTTCAGTCTGTTGAAACTTATTTTCTGAATAAATAAATTTATAAAGTGTCTGAAAAAGAAAACAAATGGTAATAGAATTATACCTGAAAAAAACTTAATTCAAATACAGTGACATGTTTGTTGTTGAAAGAACATAATCAGATTCTATGAAATTACATTCAAATATAAGCTCACCAGACAAAAGAATTAGTCACCTTAGTGCACTCGCACAGATGGATCGTTAAGCCTGTACAGATGGTGCAGCAAATGAGTCCCGTGCTCAACCGCATAAAGCAGTAGCGATCCATGAGACATTGATGCTTCAAGCAGACAGTGTACGTCAACATGGGTAGATGTAAGGATGTGACAGAGTGGCAGAAAGGGGTAACCATGTTTGGGTGTGCCCTTGGCCATACGGTGCATGACATTGCTGGATTTCTTGGTGTTTCACAGCAGACTGTTCAGCGTATCTACAAGTAGTGATGTACTACACTTGGCCACGAAACACGACGTCAGAATTGTGGTCGAAAAAACAATATCCTGATTGATATGGACTGGAGACGCGTTTCACGGCTTGTGAATCAAAATCGCTACCAAACCTGACAGGAATTGCTCCGATGAGTGAATGAAGGTCCATCCCAATCTGTTAGCGAGAGAACATTGCAACAGAAACTGCATGCAATGAACATTTGGAGTCGGTTACCTCACAAGAGGCCATTGTTCACACAGGCACATAAAGCTGTGTGTCTTCAATGGGTTGGAAATCATTGAACATGGACGCTAGCTGACTGGTGGAATGTAATGTGGTCTGATGAATCATGTTTTTGCCTGTATCCCAATGATACACATCATCAAATGCACTGAAGGCCAAATGAAGCATTTTATCCTGGATGTGTGCAAGGTCAGGTTGAAGTCAAGATGGGTTTGTGATGTTCGTGGGGTGTTTTTCATATCATTGATAGGCCCGCTCACTGAGGTGATCACCAGCATGTTTATTAAAACATTCTGCATGATCAGGTGTTGCCTCTCAAACAACATCTACAATATGACAACAGCAAAGTTCTTCGGGCTGGACACATGTGACTGGTTTTATGAACACTCCCCAACCCTATTACACCTTGATTGGCCTGCAAAATCACCTGACTTGAACGCCATTGAAAATCTGTGGGACATGTTGAACAGCGGGTAAAATGCCGACATCAGCATCCCACAATTTGGTGGAATTGTGCGATCAAATCCTGGGAGAGTGACTTAACCTGGATGTGACATACATGCACAACCTTATGGACTCACTTCCTAACTGAATCCAGGTGGTTATCTAGTCCAGAGGCGGAGTTACATGGTATCAAATGATGTTTGTAATGATTTCTTTCGGGGTGACTAATTTTTTTTCCATTGAACTTATTTAGAAATGTATAAACCATACATGGAACAACAAAATGGGTCAACATTGAGAAGGGCATATGACAAGGTGTCAATATTGTCACCTGGTTTATTCAGCATATATTTTTAAATATATTTGAGTGTGATTTGATAAAATCTGATGACGTTCTTTCAAGAACGAAACGTGTCATTCTATTTTAATTAGTTTCTTAGTTTTTCAGATAGTTCATAAATTTACTTCTTTGGAATTTTTCTGCTTTTTATCTACACTAAATTTTCTGCCAGTTTTTCCATACTCTTTTTCTCTGCCTCTTTTTTAGCAATGTGCGCCTTTCAAAATTATTATTCATGATCCTATGATTCACATTCCATTTCTAGCAGCCCTTACGCTAGCAGTATTACTGTCATTATTTTTATATAATGGCAGAATTACTGATGCTAGGGGAAATATTGATGGAATAATACAAATCAGGTTTAGATATTATGTCATATAATTATTAAAATAATTTACTCTGTTTTCAGGAATAAGATTAAAGGCAGGTTATTTCAGAGATATCATACTTACGATTCTTCTAATATATCAGGTTTGCAACATTATTAACATTGTTGATTTTGTACCAAACTTTTTTTTTTCTTGCTAGTTGTTTTACGTCACCCCGACACAGATAGGTCTTACGGCGACGATGGGACAGGAAAGGGCTAGGAGTGGGAAGGAAGCGGCCGTGGCCTTAATTAAGGTACAGCCCCAGCATTTGCCTGGTGTGAAAATGAGAAACCATGGAAAACCATTTTCAAGGCTGCCGACAGTGGGGTTCAAACCTACTATCTCCCGAATACTGGATACTGGCCGCACTTAAGCGACTGCAGCTATCGAGCTCAGAACCAAACTTTTTAAAATTTGTCTAAAATAACATTTGTTTTCACTAATGACTGTGCAATGTGATCATAAATCTCCAACTTTTTCAGTTTTATGTGGATTATTGTCCACTTTTCGTATAAATTTTACGTTCTCATACAGCGTGTAACTTTTCTCGTTTCATTCTCCATGGTCGGCTGGCAGCACAGTACAGTTTCTACTGGGAACTGCAGTTTTTATTACTAAGTATGGCAAATGTCAGATCTCAACATCATTTTAATCATCTTTTTAGAGTGTAATATGTATATTTATTTGGTAGTTTAACTTTTTTTTTTTCCCAAGTTGTGAGTCAATATGGACCATGAGCATGATTACTTGTAATCATTTTAACGTGTCTTGTTTTCATAACCTGCTTACAGTTAAAACAGAAGCATGTCCTATGTCCCAAACACGTCTCTCCTAATCTTTCTACTTTATATTTATACCGTGACCCATGACCTTCACTAGACCACCACACCCCTACGATATCAGCAACTGAAGTCCCACTTTTAACATTGCCGACTTTACTGTACTGCATTTCTAATTCACTTGTATTTCGGTAATAACAGGAAATTCATATGTCTGCAGCATTATTTTAACTCTGTTACGTGCAAATCAACTGCCTACATTAAAGTTTAAAATTTCCACCTATTAAATACTTATAGATTATTTAATTAACATTATATTGTAAAAGTGTACATGTTTCGGGTCAGTTGAGCCATCATCAGCACTGCAAATACATAAAAGTGAGTGTTACTTATTGAATAAAATATCTTATAATGATATAATTTTTGGTACGCTTAAAATGTATGTGTGTTTGGTCCCTTGTGTGGTAAATTAATATAATACGTGTGTTATGGACAGTACAGATAACATATGATGAAATGACATTCAAATCTTGTAAAAATTGTTAGCTCCATCCACTGAAATTTTTTTGTTTAAAAAATATGATCTTGCTGTAATATTGATGTTATCTTGTATGTAGTCAATACAGGATTGAAAAGATATCTAAAAGTTATTCTTCATAATGGTAGAAGACATTTGGGTGTGTAGAGATTTAATACATATCCCCATACTACCGCGATATACAATGAATCATTTGTTTTCAACATATTAACTATATTAACTATATTTTTTATTCTTAGGCCTATTGTACATAAAAATTATGAGGATCTGTTCTGAGACATGTTCTAACACTATCCAGACTAATTTCTAGACACCATTTCAATCTTGTATTGACTACCTAAAAGATAACATCAATATTACATCATGATCATATTTTTTATGTGATGATGGTGATGATGGTGATGATGATGATGATGATCATATTTTTGAAACAAAAAGATTTCAGTGGATAGAGCTGACAATTTTTTAAAGATTTTAATATAATTTCACCATATTTTATCTATATTGTCCATAACACATGTTTCATATTAAGTTATCTTACAAGGGACTTCATAGACATACTTTGTGTAACACACAGTAGAGGAAAGCGTAATTGATCCACCTTTTTTCAGTATAAAGTATGTTGTTAATACAACCACAACATTTTTATTTAGAGCCGGTTTTGATGTCTGTGGACACCATCATCAACCAAAATAGGTCATATACGAACAAAGATATACAAGTATTAAATACATATTATAGACCCTTACATTATTAATTGTTCATAATGACCTATTTTGGTTGATGATGGTGTCCAAAGACATCGAAACCAGTTCTAAATAAAAATGTTGTGATTGTATTAACAACATACTTTGTATTGAAATAAGGTGGATCAATTACGCTTTCCTCTATTGTATGTTAATCTCCTTTCAATACGGACCAAAGACGTTTTTAATTTTAAATGCTTTAAATACTTAAAATCCAATACTAACTAAATAAGGTTATAATGTTGTACTATTGAATAGGTGGAAATTTTATACTTAGATAATACAGTCAATACAGAACTTGAAATATGAATTTCATTTCTTGCAACAAGTCAGCTGTCTCATAATATTTCTCTTTTTGTTAAATGCTGCCTGGTCACTTCCCATGACCTTTGCTAGACCACCACATCCCTCCGACATCTGCAGCTTATGTCCCGCCGACTCAAATGTATCACATTTCTAAATCACCTGTGTTTGATCAGAGGAAATGCATTCATTGGCGACATCATTTCATAATATCAATATAAATGGTCTGTTATTGGACCTCATTTGAACTGTATTACATAAGTTACAAATAAACTGAATTTAACAAAAAATAATACAAATAACACCTAATTATGTGGGTTATGTACAAATGAGGTTTAATTAACATGATTTTAAGTTATATTTTTCTGGGACCTACAGAAATGTATAAAACAGAATTACGCAGAACTGAGTTATGTATAAACCAGTCTCAACTGTATCTAGATTTCTTGAAATCAAACCATTAGTACCATCCTGAAGTGATTGGAACCAACAGTATTAATGATGTGTTGGCATGTTTAACAATATTACTGTCAGTAATGTCATCAGTTATCCAGAGCTGCCACTTCGATTGCAGGGGCTAGAATGTAGGTTAACATGTTGGAAGAAGTGGAACATGTGGAAGAAACTATTTAGCCTAAATGGTGAGAAAGTATGTGAACTTTTACAAAGCTTCATTCAGCTTTACAAAATTCTACCTGAACAGTGAGAATGACATTGTACAGAATACAGTTTTGAAGAACTCTGATGATTTCACACATTTACAATATCCCAGAACTAAAAGAGGAAGGTGACATTATACCTGAAAATTTCAAGTCTTCAGAACTTCTTCCATTTTGCCAGATATCTCTATATCAGTGCCAATCGTTCTTCAACTGAAACGAAACTTCATAGCCTTGTATTACTTTTAGTTAGAAATGGCTTTTCCACAAGCATTCTGAAGTTGTCTGTACTACTCATCCTAAAGTATAGTACGCGAACCTTTTCTTGATACCTGAGCTCCCTAGTGCTGAATGGGAACTTGGGATCAAGAAAGGGTTTGCGTACTATAATTTCAGTATCGCCGACAAAGGTAAGTTCAATTTCTTGTAGGTAACTTGTGCGGGAATCGCACTTTAAGCCCTGTCTTTCATCTTCTGTTTATGGATTACAGTGCATTTCATAGCAAATGATAAGATTAAAACCAAACAATTCTTTTTCATATCATTCATATTCCACTACTAGAACATAATTTCTTACTTACTCAATACTGATCTAAAATACTGTCATTATTACTATTCAGTATTACTGACAATAATACTGTAAGTATGAGGGCTACTTATGATAAGTGCTTGTTTTTTGCTTTACGTTAGTACACAAGGGGTATTGTGTGTTTACTGATTGTCATGCAAGGGATGGGGAAGGTGTGCACTAAAGGGAGCCCTGAAAAACTATTTACAATAGAGGAATCTAAATTAATTTTGAAAAAGATAAGTTAAAAGATCATTACAAGGCATTTATTATCAAAGTAATGTGTTTATATACTTGGATAAAGCTTCTTGTACCGTTTGTATAGATAAATGAATGATCATTCTCAATAACTGCAGATTAGCATTCCTAGTAGTAGTAGCAGCAGCAGTAGTAGTAGTAGTAGTAGTAGTAGTAGTAGTAGTATAATGTTGTTTAACATCCCTTCAATTGCTGTAAATTGTAAAAATCTGAGTTATCTGAATTTCATCTCGCAAGAGTTCTTTAACAGCTATTTAACTCATAGCGTCTGTACTCCAGAGGAGCAGCTACAAAAGGCATCTGACTCCATGTTAGGGGTGGCCTAATTTGAACCTGGCAGAAGGTAATAAAATGCCTTTGGGAGTGGCGAACCCATCGTACAAACAGCCTATAAAATGAGTGCGAGTGAATCGAGGCCTTGGAAAATGCTAGGGCACCCCTCTGAAGTGACACGCAGTTCCCGGTGCTGTGGGGGAACTGTGAGTAGTGGGCTACAAGACATCGCCAGAATCGGTATCATCATTGTCATGGCCTTGAATGGCAAGGTAGAAGAACTGATAGAGTATATGGAGAAGAAAGACATAGCAATGATGGGAATGAGTGAGACAAAATGGAAGTGGAGAGGTCAAAAAGAATTGAAGAAAGGGTATAGAATATATTGGAGTGGAGGAAAGATGTTAGCAAATGGTGTTGGTGTTATATTGAGAGAAGACCTAGTGCAATATGTGGACAAAATTGCCCAGATCAGTGACAGGATAATTAATGCTAGACTTGGACTTCAGAGTGGAATCAAGGATTTTATACAAGTTTATGCACCCCAATCGGGAAATGCAGATGAATGTTTAGAAGAGTTTCTAGAAGAACTGAAAAGTTGTATTGAAGACAAAGATGTTACAATAATGGGAGACATTAATGCACATGTTGGAACAGACAGACAGACAGGGAAAAGAAGAGATAATTGGCCCCTATAGTTTTGGAAACCAAGATGAAGAAGGAGATTTGGTAATAGATTTTTGTAGAAGGAATGGATTAATGGTTGGCAATATGTGGTTTAGAAAAAAAGAACCCACAAAAAATAACTAGAAATGGTTGGGGAGATAGAAAGATAAAGACAATGATTGATCTTATTCTGGTGGAGAAGGAGAAACATAGATGACTGGAAGATGTGACAGCAATGCCAAGAGCAGATTTCGAAGGAGTCCACAAAGTGGTGGTAGCCAAATTAAGACTTGGTAAAATAATGAAGTTAATAGAAAAAAATGGGAAAGGAAAATAAAGGGATGGAAGTTAAAAGAGAAAGAAATAAGGGAAAAGTTTCAAGAGGACCGGAAGAAAGAAATTTCCAAAGATGACGTGAACAGTGTGGAAGAGGAATGGACATGTTTCAGAAATGGTTTTGTAAAGTGTGCAGTAAACACCTGTGGAAGACTATCAGGGAGGAAAAAGGAAAAGGAGACTCCTTGTGGAACAGCAAGGTAAGGGAAGCAGTTAAAGAGAAACAAATGGTTTGGATGAAGTGGATAGGCAGCAGTAGTACAGAGAATTGACAGAAATATAAAGAAGCCAAAAAGGTATGTAAGAAAATAGTAACATGAAGAGAAACAGAAGAGCTGGGAAAGTTTCACAGAAACTTTATAGGAAGATATAAACGGAAGTAAAAAGGTTTTATACGGTTTGGTGAAGAATAGTTTAAGAAATAGGGAAGATACAAAATTTGTAAAAACTGAAACAGGGCAGATATTGACGCAAAGAGATGACATACTAAAAGGATGGGAAGAATACTTCTCAGAATTGCTAAATATTAGATACAGTGAACTGGTAGATGAGAAGGAGCAAGAAGAAACAATGGGGAAAGAAGAAGAACAAGGAAAGGAGATATCAATGTTAGAAATAGAGGAGGCCATACAAAAGATGAAGAGCGGTAAAGCAGCAGGAGTGGATGAGATAACTACGGAAATGATAAAAGCAGCAGGACCAATAGAGCTACAGTAGTTTTATGGATTATTTAGAATAATCTGGAGGAAGAAAGGGATCCCAGAAGAGTGGGGAAAGGGTTTAATTATCCTGATATTTTAAAAAGGTGATCAGTCTGAACATCGAATTGTCTATAGACAGTATAGATCGATGTATAGGCTGGGCCATATGAAGAGGACAACAGCTGAGGTTGTGTCCGCAGGAAATCAGCCGATCATCATTAAATTCCTCAGGTACCATGAAAAAGACCACATCTGGCGCGTCAAGCGAGCTCTTAAAGGTACTAAATTATTAATAACCAAATCTCTTGACATCTACAAGGAAAGAAGTATTGCGTAAAGCTCGGGACTTCTGGGGTATGTGGCGAGTTTCGACGCAGGGCGGCCGCATTATCGTTCATTTAGAAGATGGGAAAAAGCTCCACATTAGCTCACCTAATGAATTGACCTCTCTAAGAATAGCACACCCCTTACTCCTTCCCAGAACATAGATGCCGGCAACCTTTTGAAACAAGAACTTTCACTATATCCTCATTCTCTCCAGTGTTGTCACTTGAACAGCCTAAGTTTGCCCGCACAATATTTAACAAAAACGGCGTCCATTTGATAGGTATTAGTGAAAGCTGGTTATCGCGATCAATTCCAAACAACATGGTTTGCCTTGACGGCTATAACCTCTACCGCCATGATCGTACAAATAAGACGGAAGGAGGTATTGTTCTCTACTGTGGGGATGACCTGAAGAGCCGTGTCATTTGTACCTCATCGACCGCTGAATTGCCGAGGACGGAATTTATGTTCATTGAAGTAGTTGCCAGTGGACAGAAAATACTTATTGGAGTGGTTTACCGACCACCTATAGTATCTTACTTGACCGAGGTTGAAACGCACCTACTTAACTTGCTACCAGCCTATCAATATATCATTATATTAGGCGATTTCAGTACAAATCTACTTACAAAGAAATATGATACTAAGAAACTAGAAGACTTGTTTTCCTCGTGTGACTTGACTATCCTTCCCTCTGACCCTCCTAACCATGTACATACTGCCAACAACATTTCCCACACCTTAATAGATCTCAAAGTGACTAACAACCCTCAGAAAGTGGTAACCCACGGACAAATTTCAGTACTGGCCATGTCCATCCTACTCACTTCGCGTTCCAAAATATAAACATAGGTATATAAGTGCCGGAATATGAAAGATATTGACATGTATGAATTAAGACACGATGCCTTCAATCTTCTGTGGTCCGACTCGTTGGCTGAACGGTCAGCGTACTGGCCTTCGCTTCAGAGGGTCCCGGGTTCGATTCCCGGCCGGGTCGGGGATTTTAATCTCCATTGGTTAATTCCAACGGCCCGGGGGCTGGGTGTTTGTGCTGTCCCCAACATCCCTGCAACTCACACACCACACATAACATTATCCTCCACCACAATAACACGCAGTTACCTACAAATGGCAGATGCCGCCCACCCTCATCGGAGGGTCTGCCTTACAAGGGCTGCACTCGGCTAGAAATAGCCACACGAAATTATTATTATTATAATCTTCTGTGGAATAGCATTATAAATCTGACAGACATTGATGCAAGAATAAATACATTTAA
This sequence comes from Anabrus simplex, assembly GCF_040414725.1. Lineage (NCBI taxonomy): Eukaryota > Metazoa > Arthropoda > Insecta > Orthoptera > Tettigoniidae > Anabrus > Anabrus simplex. The sequence goes on along the minus strand of NC_090269.1, from coordinate 364,809,448 downwards.
TTCATTAATACACAATCTATACAACAAACATGCACTGAAAAGATAGATCAGAATATCCCGCAAACCTAATCCAGGGCTAACCTCTGCACTTAAAAATATGATGTCTCAACGTGATGCTCTTTACCGACATTACAAACGTACTCAGAACCCAAATGACAATGAACAGTATAGAATAATTAGGAATAAAACTAAACAAATCGTCTGTAATCTTAAATTTAAATATGTTCGCAAATCGGTAAGTAACCTAAATACGGCTAGTGCCTGGAGGCATCTTCGAGCCATGGACATAGGAAAAACACATGAACAGCTTCACGTATCTGACATTCCTCTCGACGATTTAAATGAGTATTTCACGGAAGAAAGAGCCCTGTCTAATCCGCTTAACAGACCACACGTAAATAACGTCCCAGCACCTGTCCCATGAAATCGTCAACACTAATGAAGTTAAGAAAGTCTTGTATTCTATTAAATCCAAAGCAAGTGGTGTCGATGAAGGTCCTGTTATTGATGGGAGCTAAAGAGAAGAGTTCCGCTAGGAATGTGGCCGGGATTGCGTTAGGCCTCGCTTCTCCCCTCGTCCCTGGCTTCACGTCACCAAGCTGGTGTATGTACTTGCGTTTCTGAAAACGTTCGTCCTCGCAGTCGCAGTGTCCTTTGCTGGTCTCTTCCTGCGAGGCACTCGATGTATTTTTATATATCGCAGGTGGGTAACATTATTCATCTGTTAATAGACTACATCTGACCAGCGAAATAGTAAGACAAGGCAGTTTCCAGCTAATAGTAATCTAGGTTAATTTCCACTGACACTGGGAATTTATGCCAACATTCGATTTTATCAGGAGCGGAGTCCATCCTCAAGGTGCAAATCGAAAGAGCTTCTGTTATTATTTTTTATTTTAATATATATACTGCATTAATTATTATAATACTTTTTACACATTTTTACAAAATGTCCCATGACGATTAGATCACTAAAAAGAGGACGATATTTATTTCCTATATTTCAAATGTAGTAAGTTTCAAGAAGTGAGCTACAGGCAGGTCAATTTCGTTCGTCAGTGTGCCGAGTTACGAATGCATTCTCTCTCACACACACATGTACCGGCGTGTTCGTTACGTGAAGAAAATAATAATAATAACAATAATATAATAATAATAATAATGAACCAGATTGAATATATGCGCGTATAACAATTTTTATGATTACGATCCAATCATGCAACTCATCCAGACATGCAGTCATTCCCTCATTCAGTTAATATATAATGTCTATTGTAAGCTAAGGAGAAATCTGTTCGGACTTATAAACAATTTTACACTAATTAATAATAGGAGTACGGGCAAGATACGTGTTGTTCTAGACAATATAACACTGTTAATGTCTAGGACAAAAAGAATTATAAGGAAACAAAATTAAAAACTGCAATTTAAGATTGGGTGTAAATAATGATTAGGAGTAATTATAATGTTTAATGTGGTAATAGATACAAGAAGGGCATTCATATCAAAAATAGCAATAAATGATTACTCTTTCCAGCCGATCCGGAACTCGGGGAAGGGGTATTCTATTCTACTATTCTGTATAACAATGTTCCCGCTTGTGCGTCACGAATTCTGTGCCGCAAGGGTTACTTTATGTGTCGTTAAAGCTATCGACACGACGCTGACGTAGTTCAGCACCTTCAAATACCATTGCACTTAGCCGAGATTGAACCCACAAACTTATTGTAAGCTCAGAGACCCAGTGCTGTACCGTCTGAAATGGGTGAGAGGGGAAATAACTTATTCATTATTCGACCAGTTAGTTTACTGAAGAACATAATTTTATAGAATATTATTAATCACAAAATATTTAAAACAATAGACTGTAGGCCTAAATTAGCTTCAGCAAGCCTTGTGTCCCTATGTCACATTTTGACACACACAACCATCAAACAAATTAACATTTAAAACAATAGACTATAGGCCTACATTAGCTTCAGCAAGCCTTGTGTCCCTATGTCATTTTCCTTGATACACACAACCATCAAATAAATTAACATTTAAAACAATAGACTGTAGGCCTAAATTAGTTTCAGCAAGCCTTGTGTCCCTATGTCACATTTGTTATACACAATACTATTAAATAAATTAACATTTAAAACAATAGACTGAAGGCCTAAATTAGCTTCAGCAAGCCTTGTGACCCTATGTCACTTTCTTGACACACACAACCATCAAATAAATTAACATTTAAAACAATAGACTGTAGGCCTAAATTAGCTTCAGCAAGCCTTGTGTCCCTATGTCACTTTTTTGACACACACAACCACCAAATAAATTAACATTTAAAACAATAGACTGTAGGCCTAAATTAGCTTCAGCAAGCCTTGTGTCCCTATGTCACATTTTTATACACAATACTATGAAATAAATTAACATTTAAAACAATAGACTGTAGGCCTAAATTAGCTTCAGCAAGCCTTGTGGCCCTATGTCACTTTCTTGACACACACAACCATCAAATAAATTAACATTTAAAACAATGGACTGTAGGCCTAAATTAGCTTCAGCAAGCCTTGTGTCCCTATGTCACTTTTTTGACACACACAACCATCAAATAAATTAACATTTAAAACAATAGACTATAGGCCTACATTAGCTTCAGCAAGCCTTGTGTCCCTATGTCACTTTCCTTGATACAACCATCAAATAAATTAACATTTAAAACAATAGACTGTAGGCATAAATTAGCTTCAGCAAGCCTTGTGACCCTATGTCACTTTCTTGACACACACAACCATCAAATAAATTAACATTTAAAACAATAGACTGTAGGCCTAAATTAGCTTCAGCAAGTCTTGTGTCCCTATGTCACTTTTTTGACACACACAACCACCAAATAAATTAACATTTAAAACAATAGACTGTAGGCCTAAATTAGCTTCAGCAAGCCTTGTGTCCCTATGTCACATTTTTATACACAATACTATGAAATAAATTAACATTTAAAACAATAGACTGTAGGCCTAAATTAGGTTCAGTAAGCCTTGTGTCCCTATGTCACATTTTTTATACACAATACTATGAAATAAATTAACATTTGAAACAATAGACTGTAGGCCTAAATTAGGTTCAGTAAGCCTTGTGTCCCTATGTCACATTTTTTATACACAATACTATTAAATAAATTAACATTTAAAACAATAGACTGTAGGCCTAAATTAGCTTCAGCAAGCCTTGTGGCCCTATGTCACTTTCTTGACACACACAACCATCAAATAAATTAACATTTAAAACAATAGACTGTAGGCCTAAATTAGGTTCAGCAAGCCTTGTGTCCCTATGTAACACTTCTCGATGATACACGAAATAACGAAGTAAAATATCATTAAAAACAATATTTCCTAAGGTGAACACTAACTAAAGTTACACGAACGAATTAACAGAAACCCTACGAAGAAGTATTTGAAGAGCATCTTCGATGGGTTACTCACTGTTAGGGGATGAGCAAGTTCGGATTCGGACGAGGAAAACTGGTCATCGCTTGATTCATTAGAGTCACTATCCAGAGATATGATGAATTCTTCGAGCGCGTCTTCCATCAGTCCATCGTTCTTCCAGTACTCTTCCTCACTGTTACGAACGTGGGAACAATATCCTTCCCAGTCTGCTTTGGTAATAGAAGAAATTGCAGTTCTCGTTACGGCTTCAAGCTTTGTCATGGAAATGTCCCCGGTAACATTGCTTTCCCGTACAATCCTCTTTGCCTTTGACCAAGCCAGTTCAATGGCATTAAACTCGCACATGTAAGGCGGCAAACGAATTACGTCATGCCCATGCGACCTTAACATCTCATCAATCCGGAAGATTTTCTCGGGACCTTTATTAATTTCAATCAAATGAAAGAGCTCCGATTTTCTCATATCCTCACCGTATGGCACATAGTTCCTTTCTAGCCAGCTTTTCATTTCCTTCTTAACAGCATACTTCGTGGGGGGTTTGTTCTGTTGCACACAATGATACGAAGCATTATCTGACACTAGAACACTCTTCTTAGGGAGGTTAGGCAACAGCTTCTCACGAATCCACTTCTCAAAATTTTCTGCGTTCATCTGGCCATGATAATCTCCTGATGATTTCCCGGCCTTAAAAATAATCAACGCTCCTTCCAGGAACCCATCTTCACATCCCGCGTGTACAATAATTAAGCGATTCGATGAGCTTCTGTTGGTCATAACACCAGGTTGATTGTCACTTTGCCAACACTTATTAAATGTTAAATTATTATCTACCCATGTTTCATCTATATAAACAATAGAACGATTATCACTTCTATAACACCGCATAGCTCTTAAATACCTACAGCGCCAACTGACAATGGTTGGGCGCTCCACCAAAATTTTTCTGAAATTCTGACACTTCTTCCACTTAAATCCCATGTCTCTTAAATTCGCCTCAAGGAATGAACGCCCCACGGAAATTCGATTTTCTCCTTGATGGCACTCAAAAGCTTGGGGCAAGTAGGCACTTTCTTCTGGACTACATAAAAGTCTTGAATTACTTCTCTCATTACATCTCTATTAAACCCATCACATTGCACTTTTCTTTCTTCGGGCTGTGGGCGATGCTTCCCTGGTGTTGATAGTGACGTATCGCCAGCTGCTGTACTTTCCTTGCGAATTCTACTCACTGTGCTGACTGAAATGCCCGTGTAATTAGATACACGCAAATTAGTTTGCCTCAGTAAGTGTTTCAGTTGCCCTTCTCGTGCGTCTTCATCACATTCTTGGATAACATGCCTGATAACCTCCCTAGCTTCGCTGTGGATAGTCTTTCCTTTCTTCCGGCAGGGTTCCATAATTGTAATACAAAGTAGCACTATAATAACATAAATGTTTTATAACACAGTTATGTAAGCCTCAGTATTTAAATCGCTGTTCAACACTTACGACACGTAGACAAGATGAACGCTACCGAACTGTTCGACTGGCCACTTGCATCATCAAAGGCAGACTGGCTGCTGGCTGGCTGACGATAGTTTTAGGAAGAGCCATAGCCGAGACGACAGAGAGAGAAAGCTGCTCCCCCGTGTCCCACCTCACGCCCCGCTAGTCTTCTCTTCAGCTCGCATCAATACTTTCATACATAACGTTATTGGCACTATTCTACCCATTCTCACCCATATTTTTAATTACTGTCTCAAAAACAGCACATTACCGACAATTTGGAAGTACACCAATGTAATTCCACTTCCTAAAAACCCAGGTTCGAAAATCCTATCCGATTACCATCCATTTCGATTCTCCCTGCTCTCTCCAAAGCGTTAAAACGGTTGGTACATGCGCAAATACTGGAATACCTTCAGGCTCACTCTCTTCTTAACCCTCTTCAGTCTGGCTTCAAGAAGGGTCATAGCACAGCAACTGCCTTACTCAAAGTGACTGAGGACATCAGACAAGGAATGGACGAAAGACAAGTGACAGTACTCACACTCCTTGACTTCAGCAGTGCTTTTGATACGATAAACATCCAGACATTGCTGACGAAGCTCAAATCGTTTTTCGTTAATGTTGGTTTAAAATTTTTCACCGCATATCATACAGATCATATGCAGCGTGTTACAGTACAAGATACTGCTTCTCAGTGGCGACTTCGGAAGGTAGGAACCCCTTTTGTTTGTCCTCTATATTAATGACATCTCCTCTAAAATAAAGTACGACCTCCAAATTTACTGCCACGTTAATATAAATGATATATCGAATGCAATAAGAGTTATTAACTTCGACCTTCAACAACTCAGTGTGTACGCCAGTGAAAACTCTCTCCTCCTCAACCCCAAAAAACTCAAACAATCATTATCGGTTCTCAGAAATTATTAAACATCATGTACAAAAATTATGCTATTCCTCCGGTGACATTAAATGCCACCGTAATCCCGTTCAGTAAGGAAGTGAAGAACCTAGGTATGACCCTGACTGAAACTCTTGACTGGTCTGCACACGTAAGATATACATGTAGAAAAATGTAAGCGACATTACACCCTCTGAAACAACATAAGGACATTTTGCCTCAAGACGTAAAGATAAATCTGCTCCGAACCACCTATACTTGACTACTGCGACATTGTCCTCGTTGATGAAACCCGTGAACAAACTATGAAACATCAACGACCATTGAACTCTGGTCTTCGATTTGTTTTTAACTGAGTTACAATGCTCACATAACCCCTAGTTACACATTTCTTTCCTGGCTGAAACCCGAGAATCGACGGAAATTACACGTACTTACGTTGATATATCAAACTCAGAAGGAAAATCTACCAAAATACATCTCTTCAAAATTCCATTTATTATCCTTATTCCATAATTGTAACACAAGATATGGCACTTCCCTCGCTATTCCCGACAAAAACTCTTCAATATATAACAGATACTTCGTTGTGGCTGGGTCACGACTTTTGGAATTCACTCCCAACTGCTGTCAGGAACTCGAACTCAATATCAAAATTTAAGACTGCATGTAGAGATTACCTGTTGAATACCACTGATTGTTTCGTGTGCTTGATGACGTATAATAGGTTGTGTGATTATGGTTATTATTATTGTTCTGAGGTTTTGGTGGATCAGCAGAGGTGAAAGAAGGTGCGGGCTGGAATGGGTCTAACTACAAGTCCAAAAGATGAATTTTAAAATATAAATAAAGGTTATATTTTCAACTGATAACAAGATTTAACAATTTTCACTAGGTGAAATAACAAAGAAAAATCAGGTACAATGCAACTTTACAAACAAAAGCACAAGTTAAGAGGATATTACAAATTCTGGGCTACGAGCCCCAAAGTCTGAGCTCTCAGGTCACAACCACAAATTACCAAAGAGCAGAAAACCCCTCATTACATGGAGCACTTGCTCCCAACTTCACATCTCAAGCCTCTCTAAGGCACTTTTACCACAACACCATAAAGAGCCGACCCGCTCTCGATCTTTCGAGCCTATAAAGGCAATAACAGACTATTACACTAATCTGCCATCAAGGCATAACTTATAAGGAAACAGGGGTATCTCGTATCCAATCAACTGGGCCTTAGTGGGCAAATACAAGGTTAATTTAAATGGCCCAAAACACAAAAGGGATGGAGGCGTGAATTAGCACTCCTAAATACACATTTTAAAACCTAAGTGGCGCTAGGCCGATTACACAGGGGCTAATCCCAAGTTAGGGAGGTGACTCGTGTGAGAAAACTTTAATACATTAAAGAAGGGAAGAAACGGTTATGAAAACATAGTCACCTCAACTTCAAAATGAAGGAGAACTGGAGAGGGTAAAGCACTCTCTATCTCTGCTTTACAGTTAAAGAGATTTGTAGTTTTTACATAGACTGAAATGGGATTTACATTTTAAAAGGTTGGTTACATATTAAAGGTTTCGAACCTTCCCAGCCAGATAAACTGCTGAGCTAGCAAGAAAAGATGTTAAATGGCCATTACCTTGTTGAAGATCTGTTGCCCGAAGAAAGAGGCACTTCCCGCCCCCTGCTACATATCCACACGCAAAGCTAGATGTTATTTAAGTGGCCCGGATACAAGAAAATCAGCAGTTTTTATACCCTCGCGGAAAATTTGAGACCTTTCATGAATGATTAAGACCCGCCCACAAAAGTTAATTGGCTAACAGCAAATTTACACACAAATCGATGAAGAAACACCTTATTGGTGGGAAATTAATTACAGAAATTTAGGATTGGTTAAATTCAAAACAGGCGGAAAGAAAGTTTAATATTGCCAACCCTCAAATGAAAGAACAAAATTTAGTAAAGACAAAACTTATGAATACAAAATTTCTCCAAGAAAGTTCATTCCTTCGCACCAGAGTGCATTATCATAATTTTTTAGTAGAGACATCTGTTAGAGAATGTCCACACTTCTTGATCAACAAAAGCAATTCAAAATCACCCAGTGACATCTTCTGATAAACAGTTGAGTTGATTCCGTTTTTAAAGTTCAGAGTTTCTCCTGTAGAGGAGTTTCAATTGGCGAAAGATTTAAACTTGCATCATAGAGGTGTACCGCCTGGTACAGACCTCCCCTCCAAAAGTCCTTCCAAGGGGTGACACAGAAGAATGTTGAAAAAAAAAAACAATTTTCCAAAACAAAAGTCCAAGTTTGTTGTTGATTAGTTGAAGAATTTAGAAGAGAAAATACAATTTTTCAGTAGTCGGAGGTCTCTTAAGTTGTTTGATATAGATGGGTAGGACTAGTTTAAGTCCAGCTTTAGAGTTTCTTTGTTGTAGTAGAATTGCAAAACCAAAAACATTAATTCATGGGGGTAATATTTTTCTAAGTCCACCAAAGGTTGATTTGAAGCAAAAATGTATTAATTGCAGATATAGAGTGTCCATGTAACTGTTGAAGTACATTAGCTGCCGATTAATTTTGACGGCAAGACCTGCCGCCGCTGCCTGTATCCAGTGGAGGCCGCTCGGACCCCTCAAGTACCCTGAGATACCTCTCTCCCGCACTATGAGAGGAGTAGTCATGAAGCACGCCGCAAATGCAAGGTTTGTTTACAGTCCAGAGATGAGCTGGTGGATGGTGCGCCGCACATCAGCCTGTGCCGGGAGATAGCCTCCGGCACGCCGTACCCAGAAGAACATCACGGGAGTGGAGTGGGTAGGGCGACGAACGGCTGCGGGGCGCTGAAACATTAAAATCTCGGTGGCAGAATTATTGTTGGAATAAATGCTTTAGGGTACTGTCTTGGTGGTGAGGCTAAGGGGCCTGCGGCGTGGAAACTTTTATTTTTATTGCCACAGGTGTGCTTTAGCAGGAGACGGGAGCTTGGTAAGGGCCATACAGGACAGACAGCAGAATGACCCGCGGGTAAGGTCTTACATTAAATATTGATTACAATAACATCATCATCATCATCATCATCATTCCCCTTTATCCAGCTGTAGCTGGGTAGGGGCAAATATGGTTCCTCTCCACTTTCTTCGGTCTTTCCACTGCTCCTCCTCCAACACTGTGTCCCAGTCCAGGTTTCTTTCTATAATGCTGCGTTGGATGGTATCCTTCCATCTCAATCGTGGTCGTCCACGGCCTCTCCTTCCTTGGATTTGCATTTCCATCACCTTTTTTGGCATTCTTTCGTCGCTCATTCGCTTTATGTGCTCAAACCATCTTAGTCGGCTCTTCTCTATTCTATCATTCATTTTTTCCACTCCAATTTCTTCCCGGATTTTCTCATTCCTTATTTTGTCTCTTCTACTCTTCTGTATCAATAACAATTAAACTTTATTGGGGCAGAAGGCCTCTGAAAAAAAAGCCACAATATAACCTTTACGCCACTGCAACACATAGATGGCTAAGTCAACAATGATCCTACAGGGGTTTAATTTGAGATAGTTGTATGCTAAAGATCCTCTCGGTGGCTGGATTGCTTAATAACAATGTTACTGGAGTTAGGAAATCCAAAATTATGCACGGCCCATGAAATCTGGGGGCAAGCTTGCCCGCGGGAACAAAATTCTTGACCATAACTTGGTCTCCTACTTTTAAATTGGTGGGCCTCCGTCCACGATCATATCTTTCCCTAACCTTTCCATGAGAAATGTTAAGGTTGGCCTTAGCCTTCTTCCAAAGATCTCTAATATTATCTGGATCTATTGTCTCAGGTAGAATATCACTAAGAGACCAAAGGTTAGAGAGCGGCGTGTTGAGAACAAACTTAAACATCAAAGAAACTGGAGTAAACTTATGGGATTCATGAATCGCCGAATTTAAAGCGAAAGCTAACCAATGCAAGGACGTGTCCCACCTAGAATAATCATCATGATGATAGGCAATAAGAGCCGACCTCAGATTACGATTGACCCGTTCAGCAAGAGAGGGTTGAGGATAGTATGCAGAAGTTGTTACATGTGAGATGGATAGATCAAAACAAAATTTACGGAAAAGATTGGAGGTAAAGGCTTTAGCATTATCAGAAACGATATATTGACACGGACCAAAAGAAGCGAAGATGGAATTTAAACAAGAAATGGTGGACTGAGCGGTAGCCAGCTTAGTCGGAAATAACCACGAGAATCTAGTGAAGCCATCTACACACACAAGAATGAACTTGTTGGCATTCTCCTTTGATTGGGGGAAGGGTCCTACATAGTCGATTTAAAGGCGTTCCATGGGGTGCGACGCTTGGTGAGAAGACAATAGGCCTAGCTTAGTGGACATGGTGGGTTTACTAAGCCAACACGATTTACAAGCTTTTACTAATTCACGAATTTTGCCATCCATACCTTTCCAGATGAACATTTCTCGGATCTTTTCTCGAGTTTTAAAGATGCCTAAATGCCCCCCTAATGGGGTCTCATGATAGTACTTGAAGATCATGGGCACGAGAACAGCTGGAACCACAACTTTGATCTTCTTATCATGCCCCGATGGGCAACATAAAACACCATTCCTCAATACATAAGGGACGACATGTTCCTCAGAAGAAAGGGTTTCCATAATAGGAGCCAGCACTGGATCTTCACGCTGATAATTTTCAACATCCCTAAATAACATGGGAGCGTCCGTTAGAATGGCATTTACACCAGGCGATATGGACTCGGGAAGTGAAGAACTGTCTTCCTGTTCCGAGGCCTCTACATTATTGGAAAACATACAGCTTAGTCCGTCCGCTACAACATTTTCAGTACCTCTTATATGCCTAACATCAAATTGGAAGGCAGAAATTCTGATGGCCCAGCGGGCTATACGACCCGTACGACGCGGCCTAGCTAAGACCCAACTTAAGGCTTGGTTATCTGTTTCCAAGTCAAATTTGACATGTTCCAGATAGAGGTGGAACTTCTCTAATGCAAATAAGACAGCCAAACCCTCAAGTTCATAGATGGAATACTTGGCTTCTTGAGCCGATAATGTCCTAGACGCATAGGCGATGGGTCATCTCCCTAGTTCAGTCTCTTGAAGAAGGACTGCAGCCACCGCCGACGCCGACACGTTGGTTTGGACGATGAATTTCTTTGAGAAATCAGGCATAGCAAGGACGGGGGCATTACAGAGAGCTAATTCGAAAGTGGCTTGTTGAGACGGCCCCCACTCAAATTTGACGCCTTTCCTACGAAGAAAGTTCAAGGGTGCCGCTCTATTAGCGAAGTTAGGAATAAATTTTCGGAAGAAATTCACCATGCCAATGAATCGGGCAATACCTTTGATGTCCTTGGGAGGTTTGAAATCACGGATGGCCTGTGTTCTAGAATGATCTACAGCGACGCCATCGGGCGACACGATATGCCCTAGAAACAACATTGAAGGCTTAGCAAAAGCAACCTTGGATAACTTTACCGTTAACCTTGCCTTACGAAGGCGACTCAGGACCTCTTTCATATGATCTAGATGTTCTTCAAAGGTCTCGGAAAATACGACGACATCATCAAGATAATGATATAAATACTCAAATTTGATGTCAGAGAAGACCCTATCTAGCAGTCTCGTAAGGACGGCTGCTCCCGTGGGGAGCCCGAAAGGCACGCGGTTGTATTCATACAAGTTCCAATCCATGGCAAACGCTGTAAGATGTTTAGATTCTTCAGCTAGAGGGATCTGATTATACGCCTGGTTGAGGTCTAAGATGGTGAAGAACTTAGCTTTCCGAAACCATGAGAAACAAGAATGAAGGTCGGGAAGGGGCACAGATTGTAACACCACCTTCGGATTGAGAGCCGTGTAATCATTCATAGGCCTGAAGCCACCTTGGAGTTTCGGGACTAGAAAAATAGGCGAAGAATATGCCGACTTAGAGGGGCGAATAATACCATATTTTAGCATCTGATCTATGATTTCTTTCAGAGCCTTCATTTTAGATGGAGATAACCTATAAGGTGGAAAGCGGACAGGAATCAAATCCATAACCTCGATCTTGTATTCAATAAGGTCAGTAACACCAAGAGTATCAGAGAAAACATCTGGAAACGACTGACACAACTTAAATCAGATAAAAAGTTAGATGTATGGCTTTTTAGGCGTTTGCTCTATTAACCAGCATTTCGTCTTAGGTCTGACACTAGACTCGTCAGAGTGGGATGTGTCAGACCCTACCCACTGATGCTGGGGTGTATGCAGGTGAACTTATCAGAAGCCTATTTATGAGGCACAGTCTGATAACTGCATACGGGAGATAAAACTCCACAATGGAATTAATGCCCGCCTAGCAATTCCAAATTCTAAATTCCCATGGAGAGAATTAGATATTTTTCCACCAATAGAGCATATCAAAAATCAGATAAAAAATTAGATGTATGGCTTTTCAGGCGACGAAATGCTGGTTAATAGAGCAAACGCCTGAAAAGCCATACATCTAATTTTTTATCTGATTTTTGATATGCTCTATTGGGGGAAAAATACCTAATTCTCTCCATGGGAATTTAGAATTTCCATTTGACACAACTTACGAATACTCTCTGCCTGCTCCTCAGGTAGTTGTCTAAGGTCTAACAACATCTCATCCTGGGTAGGCAAAACAGATGAACATGATACAGAACTACATTTAAGTAAGGGGATTTTGAAATTACTAGCAAATTTGAAAGTGCACGACTTGCTCTGAAGGTCGAGCACTAGACCGGAATGAGACATGAAATCCGCTCCCAATATAATGGGGCAAGACAAGTGTTTTGCCACCAACAATTTTACTTTCCAAGTAAATTTAGAAATGCGAATTTTGGCATGCAGGAAACCTAAAATTTCTAAAGGAGAGGAGTTTGCTGAAACGCATTGAACCAAAGATGAACAATAATCAGGAAGTTTACACACAGATTTTAATTTGGAATACCATTCAGCCGAAATAATGGAACAAACACTGCCTGAGTCTAAAAGAGCAGTTCAGGGCTCATTATTCAATTCAATTTTGAGAAATGGTACCGGTGCGGGGGTATCCACTGCAATCCTAAGACATTCTTTGGGGCCTTGAAATGATAAGTTAGAGGACTGAGTTTCCCCTGAGGTTTGGTCAGATTTAACCGGGGCTGAGCCTGAAGAAGGTGGGTGCGCCGACTCAGCCGATGCCACTAGTCACTTTTGATTATTGGTGATGTTGGAATGTGCACCAGAAGTTGAGCAGGAGGAGGTGCTATTAGTATTCCGGCAATTCTTGGCAATATGGGAAAAAGCGCCACATTTAAAGCAGCCTCAAGAGGACCCTGCTCCATTCCTTGTCCCGGTAGATTTAATTAATGGACACTTGTTCCGAAGATGGTCAGGCGACCCGCAAGCATAACATTTATGGGGTGTGACGTGTCGGCGAGGTGGAGGCCGAAAATTACTAGAGGATGGAGGGGGCTCCTTTGCGACCTGTAATGTGTCAGCATATCTAACCCCTTCGGCTGATACAGCCATAGCCTCTAACTCGACAAATGTTTGAGGACGCGACGCAAAGCACAAATATGACCTGTATGGTGGGGAAATGCCTTCCACAATGGCTTGTACAATTTGATCTTCAGGGAAGTGAAGAGCAAATACCCTAGTATAGAATTTGATATCTTGAATGAAGTCTGCAAGGTTTTCATCCAGACGCTGTACACGGTAGTAGTACTTTTGAATTAGCGATTACCTAGCTCGGGCCGGAATAAAATTAGCTAACAGATGGGCATGAAAGTCTTCTATGGATGATTGTTCAGCAATTGCCCTACTATCTTGTCTGAGAGGACACCAATGGAATAAGGGTAAATAATTTGAAGGATTTGACACGGAGAAAGAGAAAAAACAAGAGCATGATCCTGAAACTCAACGAAAAATCTTAGAAAGGCAATAACATCACTGGTGGAATTGACGGAGAACTTAGAAATACCTCTGAGCAACATTGCTAAAGGATGGGACATACTGCTGAAGCCAGGTGACATAGTAGGTAGAGGCCTAAGTGGCGGAGAAGCTGTTTCAGAAGGTGCATTATTCAACGAGGTACAACGTTCAGATTCGTTTTCTAATGAGGCAGAAGTTTATTGGGCTCCCATAGGAGAATCCTCCTCGCTAACTATGTTTACCGTAGCAGGTTGGTCGGTTTTGGGAGGGACTGCCCCAGTTAACAATAGTCTAACCTTACTGGACAATTTGGAAAGGTTTTCGAGAAGAGCACTAGCCTCTTTCCCTTGAATGTCACTCAACTTAAGAGACAATAGATCACTAACTCTATTGGAAAACTGGTACAATCTAGCTTGTACACGTTTGAGTTGATTAGGTGATGGATCACCCCCTTCAAAAAAACTAACTACAGATGCTAGCTCAGTAGCATTATCAGTGATCGTGGAGAGAGCGTCGTCAATATCTTTCTCTCCCAAGGTTGTGATGGTAATAGGCAAATCAAGCTTATTGGTATCTACCGCAACCGTGCCTCCAGATTGAACATTTCTAATTGTTAATTCATAGATCAATTCCTCCTTGCGCAAATAGCCGGGATGGAGGACATCGCGAGGGCCGGACATGATGACAGAACTTTACAAATTTAGAAAAATCAAAATATTCCAGCGACTGAGAAAATGGTTAAAAGTTCAAAAACAAAGCAATGTTTAGCCGTCAAAAGGGGCTAAATGAGACCCATTCAACCACGTTCTGCTACCACTTGTTCCGAGGTTTTGGTGGATCAGCAGAGGTGAAAGAAGGTGCGGGCTGGAATGGGTGTAACTACAAGTCCGGAAGATGAATTTTAAAATTTAAATAAAGGTTATATTTTCAACTGATAACAAGATTTAACAATTTTCACTAGGTGAAATAACAAAGAAAAATCAGGTACAATGCAACTTTACAAACAAAAGCACAAGTTAAGAGGATATTACAAATTCTGGGCTATGAGCCCCAAAGTCTGAGCTCTCAGCTCACAACCACAAATTACCAAAGAGCAGAAAACCCCTCATTACATGGAGCACTTGCTCCCAACTTCACATCTCAAGCCTCTCTAAGGCACTTCACCACAACACCATAAGGAGCTGACCTGCTCTCGAGCTTTCGAGCCTATAAAGGCAATAACAGACTATTACACTAAACTGCCATCAAGGCATAACTTATAAGGAAACAGGGGTATCTCGTACCCAATCAACTGGGCCTTAGTGGGCAAATACAAGGTTAATTTAAATGGCGCAAAAGGGATGGAGGCATGAATTAGCACTCCTAAATACACATTTTAAAACCTAAGTGGCGCTAGGCCGATTACACAGGGGCTAATCCCAAGCTAGGGAGGTGACTCGTATGAGAAAACTTTAATACATTAAGGAAGAGAAGAAACGGTTATGAAAACGTAGTCACCTCAACTTCAAAATGAAGGGGAACTCGAGAGGGTAAAGCACTCTCTACCTCTGCTTTACAGTTAAAGAGATTTGTAGTTTTTACATAGACTGAAATGGGATTTACATTTTAAAAGGTTGGTTACATATTAAAGGTTTCGAACCTTCCCAGCCAGATAAACTGCTGAGCTAGCAAGAAAAGATGTTAAATGGCCATTACCTTGTTGAAGATCTGTTGCCCGAAGAAAGAGGCGCTTCCCGCCCCCTGCTACATATCCACACGCAAAGCTAGATGTTATTGAAGTGGCCCGGATACAAGAAAATCAGCAGTTTTTATACCCACGTGGAAAATTCGAGACCTTTCATGAATGATTAAGACCCGCCCACAAAAGTTTATTGGCTAACAGCAAACTTACACACAAATCAATGAAGAAACACCTTATTGGTGGGAAATTAATTACAGAAATTTAGGATTGGTTAAATTCAAAACAGGCGGAAAGAAAGTTTAATATTGCCAACCCTCAAATGAAAGAACAAAATTTAGTAAAGACAAAACTTATGAATACAAAATTTCTCCAAGAAAGTTCATTCCTTCGCACCAGAGTGCATTATCATAATTTTTTAGTAGAGACATCTGTTAGAGAATGTCCACACTTCTTGATCAACAAAAGCAATTCAAAATCACCCAGTGACATTTTCTGATAAACAGTTGAGTTGATTCCGTTTTTAAAGTTCAGAGTTTCTCCTGTAGAGGAGTTTCAATTAGCGAAAGATTTAAACTTGCGTCGTAGAGGTGTACCGCCTGGTACAATTATTATCATGGTGTAAATGTATATATTACTATTATTATTATAGTGTAATGTACATAATATTTAGCTTCTTACTCATTTACATAGATCACTTTTATGGCCATACTTATATTTCCATTTGCTTTATTACTTATTGTGTTCTCTTTATGCATTGCCTATTTTTTCAGTTTGTATCTTACTTTTTATTATGACTTTGTCTCTTATTATCTTTACACTCCGAATTTTATTCTATTTTATTTGTTGAACTCTGCTTTCTTTCTTCATTATATGTTGTCCAGATCTGTCATTATTAGCTTATCTTTGATTTTGTAATAGAATAGTACATTTATTTTATATATGTATTATCTGTAAACTAATTATGTGGTTAAGTGTAAGAGAGGGCTGCAAGCCCTAACTTCGCCACTGCCAAAGTCAATAAATAAATAAATAATAAATAAATAAAAAGGAATCTTATAACTACAGAGAGATTACCTTTATTGCCCATGTAGCTAAGATCTTTGAGAGAGTGTTGGAAGGAAGACTGAGGAGGAAGCTAGAAGGAAAAATGGAAGAAGAACAGTGTTTTAGGAAAGACAGATCAACGTTTGACCTGATCTTTACATTAAGACATATGATGGATAAAAGATGGGAGTTTGGAAAAGACATAGTGATGACATTTATAGATATTGAGAAAGCTTATGACATTGTGCTCAGGCAGTTAGTACGGGACACATTAAGGGAAAAACAAATTAACAGAGTGGGAGTGCAAATGATAAATATGCTATGTACAAAAATTGTGTTAGTAGTGTAAAGACTAGTATAAAATGGTTTAAAGTTGAACCTGGTCTCCGACTGGGAAGTGTACTATCCCCCATACTATTCATCATAGTCATGGATGAAATTCATAAGAACATTAAACAGAGATTGGGAAGACAGGCAACAAAAGCCATGTTATTTGCAGATGATGTAGTGATATGGGGTGAGGATGAAATGGAAGTGCTAAAACAAGCATGTATGTAATCAAGAGATAGAAAAATTTGGGATGAAAGTAAGCACAGAGAAAAGTAAAACAATAGTGATTACAAGAGAAAAGAAGGAAGGAAGGAAGAGGAAAGATCAAATCAAATCAAAATACTTTATTTGCAGATGAGGTCTCTACCTCTGTGGCAAATGATACACAAAAATACATCATAAGACCTATCTGTGTCGGTGCAACGTAAAGCAACTAGCAAAAAGAACAAAAATACATTATTCTCAACAATCACATTTTACGTTAAAAGGAAAACAAGACATTCTTTCCTAAAATACAGTATGGTCATTACCCTCATGAAGTATGCCATTCATGTAATTCTCTTTCACTTCCTTCTTCACTCTATTAAGTTTCCTTATTAGCTGTTTGCTAGTTTCTGTATTCTCCCTACCCTCTTTGATTTTCCTGTTTACAATTCTACATTTTCTTTTTAATTTCCTTGTTTCCTTTGTATAATAAACAGGGTCTGAGGTAATTTTACCCTTCCTAACAGGTACAAATCTCTTCTCTCCTTCCCAAATAATTCCTTTAAAGTTTGCCCAAAGTGTATCCACATTACTCCCTTCACTCATCCAACAACTGAATTGTGATTTAAGGCAAGTCCCGAATTTTTCAACTTTAGTTTTTGTGTACAATTTATTATCTTGTGTGACCCTCTTATTAAGCTTTTTTGGCACCAGTTCCATATCTATTACTACAGCCATATGGTCACCTATCCCTTCAATTACCTCAGTATTATCAACAATTTCCCATGGTTTAACCAAGAATGCATCTTGTAGGTTATTGAGACGAGTTGGTGCTTGTACCACTTGTGTAAATCCACCCTCCCAAATTAACTCTTCCAGGCCTTTATGTTCCTATAATTCCCACCTGCTCCATATTATCACAAACTAATTTTATCCCTAATATTTCATCCCTTTCATCGGTAAACCATTCATGTAAGCAATAAGTTTCCTTCACCAAAATAAACACTCCTCCTCCCATTTTATCTCTTCAGTCTCTGCAATAGACTTTATACCCTTCAGGAAATACTTCTGCCCCTTCTCTCAACCATGATTCCACTCCTGTCACCACATCAATCTCATAAGATTCAATCAATGTACCAAATTTTAATTGCTTATTTACTACACTTTGATAGTTTACCAGGAGAAATCTCAGACCCCTGTCCTCTCTTTCCAATAATTTACTATGACCAAGATCCTGTTGACCCTCTGCCATACTGGAATTTTATTTATTATCCAAATTATCATCAAGAGAATTTAAAACATTCCTTTAACTGTTGTTTTACTTATGGGCTGGGGCTATATGATGCATTTCCTTGAGTTGCTAATTGATAAATATTTACCTAAATCCTCGGATGTGTTTACCTTTTTCCTCAAATAGTGTTGCTTGTGGGGTTGTCTCTAAATTTGATCACCCATCAATCCAGCAACGTTGGTTTTCCCCCTTTCTGATTATTATTCTCTCTAATTCTCAGCGGCATATTCAAATTCTCAATCAACTTTCGTAATCTGTCACACACCTGATTTTTCCCATGCCTATTCATGTGATGACCATGCCTTGTAAAATGATTCATAGTTAACCTCTCTCTTTCAAAGTTAATTGCTATTCTTTCCCTGTTTACAATTTCAGATGCATTTACTAATCCTGTGTTTGTTAGCTCTTTCAGGCATATCATGTCTGTGTGGTATAGCATGCTAAATTACATTGGCTTTGTGTGTTAATTTTAGCAAATGACTTATGGCATGGTCCAATTCCTCAGTAATTATATTTTTGTTTAGGCCTACATCATTTGTTCCCCCCATTATCACTAGCACATCTTTATTTTCTAAGTTTTCTGTCTTACTTTCAGTGTTTTTCACAATTTTCCTTAAAGGTGCATTCGGTTTAATAATATTTTGCACTTTGTTACCTGGGCCTAATTTGGAATGAAGAATTCCATTACATTCCCGTCTGTGACTGTCGCCGATCAGCAAGATCTTCCTCATCTGGGTTCTATTCCTCGCTCCAGTTGGTGGTTCCTTCAGCAGCGTTGTTTTCCATCCTTTCATTATCAAAGTCGTCGTTGTCTTATTATTATTATTATTATTATTATTATTATTATTATTATTATTATTATTATTATTATTATTATTATTATTATTATTATTATTATTATTCTCCTCTAAAATAAATTGTTCAGTATTTGTTTCACTAAGGACCACGAATCTATTTGAAAGTTTAACTGGATTTGAGTCCACTTTTGCTAAAGTTGAAGGCCTAATTTTCCCGCTTAACCTTAATTCGGTCTCCCTACAAAGTTCACCAACCTGTTGTGTAAGATCATCGTTCATTGCCTTCAGTTGAATGATTTCCATTTGTGCAGCGTCTTCCATTACTTTGATTATCACTGCTTTATTTACACAGTCCAATCACAATTCGTCGCACACTGTACACTATCATTATCTACTGAAATGCATTCCAAATGATACCATCCTGAACAAATTCTACACCGTACACCATTTCTCAGACGCTTTTTGTTCAAACCGCACTTATTTCCACTCATTTTATAAAAGAAATTAAGGATCGACACATTTCCGCCGCCATAAGATAAAACTGAATGGTAAAATTCTGAAAGTGGTTAAAAGTTTCAAGTACTTGGGAAAAGAATACATCAAACATCTTCTACCAGAGTGTAAGGGGTATTTTGTGGAACCTAGATGTCCCAAAGAAATGTAAGAAAGTATTATATTCAACCTATTATGAACCCATACTAACTTATGCAGCTGGATCGTGGACTACAACAAAACAAAGGAGAGTAGAATACAGGCAGCGGAGATGAAATTCCTAAGAGAGAAATGAGACATAGCTCTCATAGTGCATTGGCACTGCTGGTGGCTTCAAGTAGCTTATGCAGTGGCCTCCACGGTATGCACTAGCCTTGCGTCTTGGGTGGTGTGCTAAGTCCCAACTGACGAGCCTAACTTAGCACACGAGGGCGAAACGCAGGCAACCAAGAATGAGTTAGCTGGAAAATTTATAATGTCCAATAACGGACCATTATATTGGTATTATTCCTAAGAGATATCGAGGGCAAGGCCAGAAATTCGATATCTTTTGAATAAGATTATGTCAAGTACGCGTGCCAAGATCCAATATTACGTAAAAATGGCACAGTGTTGGAGTGCATTTCCGTACCAAGTTTTTATATAATCAATTTTATCTTTGTTCTCTACTCACTTTCACCATTTTATAAACAATATTTTAAATTTTCATTCATATTCAACATTGACCATGGCTCAAGGCCATCAATATTGTTAATTCCACTTGTATTTAAATCAAGTTACTCATATAATGTGATTTTTTAAGTCAAGTTTTTTACTGTATTCAATTTTGTAGTATATTTAAGATCAAATTTTAATCTGGTACTTGATATGGTTTAAGGTAATGCTACGGCTGATGATGCCCCATAGGAAAGGACAAAACATGTACTAATTCTTATTTTAGTGAGGATTTAACTCTAACTTAAATATTGAGTTGTATTGAATAGGTGGAAGAGAAATAAATTTCTTCCTTTTTTCGTAATAATCACATTTATCTATTATGACAGTGGTGTTGCCTTTATCAGATTTGGTGATGATAAGGTCATAATCATTAATTTTCTTTTTAAGATCAAAGATACATTTTTGATCAGTGATTAAGTCATTGTTGTTATTATTATTATTATTATTATTATTATTATTATTATTATTATTATTATTATTATTATTATTATTATTATTATTATTATTATTATTATTATTATTATTATTGGGAGGAATGTTTTTGTTTTTAGTAGTGAAAATCTTGTCAAGCTTTCTTTTTACATCAATCCTTGATGGCTATCTTGGATTCAGTTACAAAGTAGGTGACAATGTTAAGTTTGGCCAATTGTGCTTGAGGCCTTTTAATAGAATCAAGTTTTCTTCGTCATTCAAAACTGTCTTGGACAAATTAACAACTGGGGGATGGAATTGTTCAGTTGTTGTGTCAGATATTTTATTCTCTTTGACAAGATTTTTAGATAGTGAGGAATTGTTTTTAGGGTGTTAAGTTTTTTCTCCAAAATTAGTTTTTTTTTATAACTCGTTAAGTAATCTGTAATACCAATATACGAGGGCAGATCAGAAAATAAGTTGCACTTCCCAGTTATGGCCATTTATTACACCACCTATACAACAGCAACATGACTATAATGACATACACTGTAACGTCACTTTTCCACATAGTTTCCAAGAGACTCCAAACATTTCTGTGAACACACAACCAACTTGTCGATGCCGGATGCATAGAAATTTCCTCCAGCATTCTGCAACCACTCAGAGACAGTGGCCTTCACCTCCTCATCGGTCTGGAAACGTCGACCACCAAGCTCCGTTTTGAGCTTACCGAACAGATGAAAGTCACATGGCGCTAGGTCGGGACTGTAGGGTGGACCTCCCACTTGAAACGCTGCAGCAGTTCTCTCGTTTGGTGGGCCTTGTGAGGTGTTGCGTTATCGTGCAAAAAAATCACACCGGCACTCAATTTCCCCAGGCACTTCTCTTTAATCGCTTTATGCAACCGGTGCAATGTTTGACGATACGACGCCGTGTTGATCGTCGTTCCTTTCGGCATGACTTCCACGTGCAGCAAACCCTCCATGTCAAAGAGCACTAATAATAATGTTATTTGTTTTACGTCCCACTAACTACTCTTTTACGGTTTTTGGAGACGCCGAGGTGCCGGAATTTAGCCCCGCAGGAGTTCTTTTATGTGCCAGTAAATCTACCGACACAAGGCTGACGTATTTGAGCACCTTCAAAGAACACTGTCGCCATAACCTTACCGGCTGAAGGTTGAACCTTGGCCTTCTTTCGTTGTGGTGATGAGGGGTGCACCCATTCCATTGATGTTCGCTTCGTTTCGGGGGTAAAGTGGTGGACCCACGTTTTGTCGCATGTGACGATTCGCCGCAGAAACCGTTGCCGTCTGTGGCATAGAGTTGCAAAAATGCCAGGGAGGATTGAAAACGTTGTCCCTTGTGCTCATCGGTGAGAAGACGTGGGACCCATCTTTGACACAGCTTATGATATCCAAGGTCCTCGTGAACAATGGCAAACACACTGCCATATGACATGTTTAGCTGCGTTGCGATTTCTTTCAGTTTAATGCGGCGGTTCTGTCTAATGATCGCATTTACCCTGTTGACCTTTGCACGGGTCCTGGACGTTGCGGGCCTGCCTTCGCGATGGTTGTCTGTGATATCTGTGTGTCCAGCTTTGAATTGCTGACACCACTTTACGATACCTTGCCGGGAAACGGCCCTCTCCCCATACACAGCACTAATTTCACGATGAATGTCCGTGCAATTCTTCCTTTTGGCCCATAGGAATCGGATTGTCACACGCACCTCATATTTGGAGTGAACGTCCAGTTGACGCACCATTGGATTTGGCCGCTATTCACACAATACTAGACGAGACACCACAGCGACCTGCCTAACAGACGTGTGGTCAGTGTCTGTCCCTTTCTCTGCTGTGCCCACGTTTGCAACACACAGCACGCTGCTGCGGCGCGTTAGTACAACTGACCTTTTGATCCACCTACGTAAATGGTCCGTTATTGGACATTATAAATTTTCCAGCTAACTCATTCCTGGTTGCCAGCATTTTGCCCCCGTGTGCTAGGTTGGACTCATCAGTTGGTACCTAGCACACCTACCAAGACGCATGGCTAGTGCATACCGTGGAGGCCAATGCATAGGCTACTTGAAGCCACGAGCAGTGCCAATGCACTATGAGAGACTTTGTCTCACTATATCAAATAATCTATTGTCGATTTGGGCTTGGAAAAGGTTCCATTGGACACTTGGGGGTAGGTTAGCTATTTCAGGGTGGATTTTCATATAATCTGTTATTTAAAACATTTTTTTCTTATCTTATAAATAAAGATGTTCGTGTCTGTTTGTCTGTTTGTTTGTTCCACGGCTGGATAGATCTCAACCAAACTTCATATTTAGAGTATACTCACCCCGGGGAAGGTTTTGATATGCATATCATTTTAAAATCTTTGAAAAGGCGGGGGTTTTACAGGAAAACCACAATGGTTTTATTTTCTCTTATACTATTATAGGCAAAATATCGAATTTGTCGTATAAGGACGAGACAAAGCTCAACATAATCCTCTTGACGCAAAGAACAAAACTCGGTAAGCCCTATGGGCCCGAAAACCATGTTTTAAGGCCCTAAAACCAACCATTACGGAGATATTGGCACCACACTACCCCTGCTCTAGGAATCGGATAAAGAAATGAACTGCCGTAACCATGGCGACGTCAGCTCCAGAATTCTAGAGCAGTGAGATTATGTATGTACGTTTGGGCATAGCTGCCAACCAAAATTGGTACAAATAAGACTTAATATCTGGAAAAAATATACTGTTGTGTAAGGCACTCATAGGACTCCTTTGGGCGGGGATGGATAGGGGGTGAAGTACGGGTATAAAAATCTTACTATATATAGAAATGGAAGTGTGTGTGTAAATGACACATCTCCTCCTAAACCACTGGAGCAATTTCAACCAAACTTGGTACACGTGTTACTTACTGTCGGGAGACGATCACTGTGGGGGGTAAGCCATCCCTAGCGCCCTTAACGGAGAGGGTCAGTTACAATAGTTACAATAATAATTGAGAATAGTGTCGAATTCATAGTTTTCGGGGTCGCTGAGTTGAAAAGTAATACTCTAGAATTTTTTAAAGTCCAGCCCCCTCGTTTTTTTTGTTTTTTTGCTAGGGGCTTTACGTCGCACCGACACAGATAGGTCTTATGGCGACGATGGGATAGGAAAGGCCTAGGAGTTGGAAGGAAGCGGCCGTGGCCTTAATTAAGGTACAGCCCCAGCATTTGCCTGGTGTGAAAATGGGAAACCACGGAAAACCATCTTCAGGGCTGCCGATAGTGGGATTCGAACCTACTATCTCCCGGATGCAAGCTCACAGCCCCGCGCCTCTACGCGCACGGCCAACTCGCCCGGTCAGCCCCCTCTTAGGTGGGGAGCAAAGGGGGGGGGGTGAGATATAGAAATAATTAAAAAACAGTTTCGAATCCATAGATTTCAGGGTCTCTGAGATGAATAGTATTACTCCGGATTTTTTGCAAGTCCAAGTGGGGAGCGAAGGGGGGTGAGATATAAAATTAATCGAAAAACTACATATAAAAATATTATCTTCTTCTTCTTACTATATATAAAAATTGATGTATGTGTGTGCGTGGGTGTGTGGGTGTGGGTGTGTAAATGACACATCTCCTCCTAAACCACTGGAGCAATTTCACCAAACTTGGTACACTTATCAATTAGTATCAGGAGACCAACCGCGTGAGGGTAAGACACCCCTAGCACCCTTATGGGCAGGGGGCGAGGGGGGTGGTATAAAAATAATCTAGAATATTATCAAATCCATAGTTTTTGTGGTAGCTGAAATAATTAGTGACACTCCGAATTTTTTAAAATTCATGATCAGCCCCCTTTGGGGTGTGGGTGAGGGGGAGTGAGATATAAAAATAATCGAAAACAGTGTCGAATCTACAGTTTTCTGGGTCACTGAGATGAATGGTGACAATCCAGATTTTATATCTCTTAGTGGTGGAGGGTGGGAGGGGGACAGTCTCATTGACAGTTGAAATCCTGTACATCGTATCTATAGTGCAACGGCTCTAATACATATAGTTATCACTTATTAATTTTTGACAGGATCAAATACTTCCCAGTCGATTCGAGCTTCCATAAGGACAAAGTTTTACTCGAAAATTAAATAATCTAAAACTTGAAATCAAACACATCTAAATAATTGTAAAACTACATAATAGATCATAAAATATCAATCTGCAAGTCAAAAAGGAATTCTATAAAAATTCACATCACACATAACTAACTGGTAATGCAAATCTTAAAGGTAAATATTCAGAAACTGTCTGGACAACGCCGGGTACTACAGCTAGTATAAAAAAAGGATCTCATTTTTTAACCAAAATTTTTTGGTTATTTTCTTGATTTTAAGGGAATGGGGAGAATATTGGTTACTATGTCTAAGAACGATTTAAGAAACGAATTGAATACTATCCGCACTATTGCTAAATTCAACGGCTATAACAACTTTTTCATAGATCGAATAATGAACAAATTCAAGCACTGTCCCAAAACGACTTTAACAAAAGAAAAACTCAATGCCTCAGCATTTTCCGCTTTTACTTTTAATGAAAATGTTTATAAAGTCACCAACCTTTTCAAAAAGCACAATGTAAAAATAACTTTTAGAACTAACAACAGGATTGTAGATATCTTACATAACTCTACCTTGGTGAACAAATCTAATGTTTTTTCAATATCCGGGATTTACATACTATTTAAATGCAACAACTGCAGTTTTTCGTATGTGGGGCAGACCGGGCGTAATTTTACTATTAGATATTTAAAACATGTTAACGCTTTAAAATACAATAAGATTCTCTGCAGTAGGACAGCATATACATGATTCTAAACATAATTTCACCAACATAGAACAGGACATGCAAATACTTGAAAAAATAAACAAAGACCCCCTACTTTAAACAACTGATGATTGTTACATTCATCTTGACCAGTATTTTAATCCTAATTTCAATTTAAACGACATTTCAGAGAAACCAAATATTCTTTTCAATTTTCTTATCTTCATTTTTAAAGGTGTTAAATCTTTATACTCAATTCGATTTTCCATCCGTTGCATAATACCCATCCACATCTTTCACCCCCATTACCTTATTCACCTACACCGCCTTAAATTCACTTCCCCTTCCTCCTTTCCCTCTTCCCCACCTTCTCCTTCCCCTCTCCCTTTCTCCTCTTTCCCTTTCCGCTCTCTTACACATTTCCAAATTTAGCCACTGTATCACGCTATACAATGTGAGTTATATATTATTTATATTTTTCTCAATCAATTTTTTTTCCAAGGGCCTTAGCCTACCAAGTGACCACTGCTCAGCCCGAAGGCCTGCAGATTACAAGGTGTTGTGTGGTCAGCATGACGAATCATCTCAGCCGTTATTCTTGGCTATCTAGACCAGGGCCGCTATCTCACTGTCAGGTAGCTCCTCAATTATAATCCTGTAGGCTGAGTGGACCTCAAACAAGCCCTCAGATCCAGGTAAAAATCCCTGACCTGGCCGGGAATCGAACCCGGGGCCTCCGGGTAAGAGGCAGGCATGCTACCCCTACACCATGGGGCCGGCTCTCGATCAGTTCATTGCCTTTAAAATCTATCCCTCACCTAAATTGGCTTTTATTACTCTCTTTATGTCTTTCTATTTCTGCATCGAGCTGGGAATTAAAATCAACCTTGGTTCTGAACAATATGACCTTCAAATTAATCTCAAAAACTACCCGAGCATTTATCTTAAAGATACCTCCGTTTGTCAACTGTGATTCTCAGTTGTCCTAATACTGCACACTGTATTACTTATTTCTCTTCACAGTGGTGTTTAACTTCAACTTTTCTGCATAACAAGATAACTAGCTATTTGTATCTTAATATATCAAACATACGATTATAAGATTTAACATCGAGCTGTTTATTTATCTTCACATCAAGACTTTAAAGACATTTAAAACCCAGTGCTGTATACTCAAGTGTTATATATCTCCACATAAACTTTTGTCTTGAAAAAATCTTTATATCTTCTACATTACTTGTTATTCATCTGTGCATTGCTTTTATCTTGTACCTTTTGAAAGATCGGCTTATGATGACCCAGATCTCGGATCGAAACCAGTACCGTTTGTGATCGACTTGTGATGTAACCTCGCATTACTAAGTGTTATTGTACTGAATAGGTGGAACCTTAATATATTATTAATTTAATTGTAATATCAGTGTAACTCAGAAAATTAAAGTAAAATCACATTTTAAGTTTAATCATTAATTAAACTATATTAGTGGTAGAGAGAGTCGACAGCTTCCGGTACCTAGGTGAGGACATCACGGGTAAAGTACAAAGCAACAAAGGTACCACAGACAGAGCTCAACTGCTGCTGAAACTATGATATGCAGACATGACTACATATGGAAAGAAGAACCTCTCGAGGAACGCCAAACTGCGACACTACATGATAATTTATGACATACAGTTTGCCAATGCATCGGTAGAAACTTGGTGATATGGAGCACGAAGTTTAGTTCCAGTAGAATGAAGACGATTGTTAAACATATGTTAAACACGAGTGAGAGTTCCAGTAAAATGGTATTGAGTTCATCTTGCTGGCATGATGATGTTAACAATTCTTGATAAAAAAGTAGGCAGAATATCTGATCGTGATTTCATAAGTGGAAGTGAAGTGCCCTAGAATGAGAATGACCATCAGGAATGCTGCATTATATGCAGCTGAAACGCTGACATTGGGCAAGAGAGCATGCATGCAATTGGAGAAGGAAGAAAGAAGAATCTTGAGACATATATGGGGCACCAAAAAGCAAGGTAAAATCTGCGTTACACAGATCAAGGCAGGAACTATATGAGAGTATAGAACCAATCTCTAGTGTGATAAGAAAGAGAAGGTTAGGATTTGTTGAACATCTCATGAGGATGGATGACAGTAGGCTGACGAAGAAGATATGGAATGCAGCCTGCTTAACTGGAAATAAGTGGATGAAGGAAGTCAGAGAAGACTGGGAGACTATTGGCAAATAGGAAAAATATCCACTGATGACAGTACAAGATAGATCCAAATACAGAAAGCTCATGGAAGGTCACAGGTGGACAGACGCCAGGATCCAGATCCAGATTCAGATCACAGAAGCAGAGAGAAAGAGGAGGAGTGGGAGAATGAAGAGGTATTGGGAAGAAAGAAGACGTGCCGAACAAGTCACTTGTGATCCTCAGGGGTCGTAACAAACCAAATAGAATAGAATACTTGCTTAAAATTAATTTCATTATAAAGCCTGTATTGGCATACGTGTACTTAAAAGGTGTGGTCAAATGTTCCACCTTTATAATACTAAAAATATTTTTATTTAATTATTAAAAATAACATTTAAAAAATAACGGAACATGTTTCATCTATCTTGTAGACATCATCAGCCAAAAAGTTTAAAGATTAAGCACAAAGGACAAGGACAAAAACACATTAAAATAATTCGGACTGCCAAATGCGTCAGTTAAAATGTTGAAGAATATGCTAGAATGATCTGAGCACAACACTTGAATACTGTTAAAAGTGAAAATTAAAATATTGAACACATCAGATGAATCAATAAATTTGGTAATAGAGTTCTCTTTACCTGATGATGCTGTGTTGACATACAGTTTGCCAATGCATCGGTAGAAACTTGGTGATATGGAGCACGAAGTTTAGTTCCAGTAGAATGAAGACGATTGTTAAACATATGTTAAACACGAGTGAGAGTTCCAGTAAAATGGTATTGAGTTCATCTTGCTGGCATGATGATGTTAACAATTCTTGATAAAAAAGTAGGCAGAATATCTGATCGTGATTTCATAAGTGGAAGTGAAGTGCCCTAGAATGAGAATGACAGCTATTATTAGCATAAAAAGTAGGCAAGTTTTTGAAGCGGTAATACAAAAGAATGAATGAAAATAAAATGCTGCGCATCTGATTACTTACGTTCCTGCCTACCCAAGAAAGGCTAGCTCAGCGTGTGTAGATGTTTATGGTTGACTTGAGTCCGTGTGTGATGGAAGCTGGTATGAGGGGAGAGTAGGGGAAGGCTGGGAGCGACTGCGTGGAGGCTTGTTACAAGGCTTAATAAATAGAAACTCTAGAGTAATGTCTCAAAAATTATGTTCACAGTTTCTGAAATTTCATTTAAATTGTAAGCCAGATTGCATTTTTTTGTCTATATTAATAAAATGGTTTTCTAAAACGTTGAGTAAATTGCCCTTGTTATAAAATAAAGAATTTTTAAGTCCTTCTCTATGGAGTGATTGGACTCTGTTATATGAATACTTTTTGTGCTTGGCGGCACTGACGTGTTCTTTATATCTAATTTTAAGTATAGAATAGAATACTGATAATACTGTAAATTAGGATTTTTCCCTCTTCTTGGTTTTCACTGTGAAGATCTTCATTCACATTTTTAGTAGTTGGTTTGAGACTTAAATGTAGTCCATAATGCACTGCAGGAATGTATGGCAGTAGACACAGAAAATCTGTGTTTTAAGTGATTAATACCTTTCTGATGGGTACAGGATTGTCAGGTTTTCCAGTACTTGTTTCAACACTTCGTTTGTAGGCAACACTTTCATCTTTTTGCCCTTTTATGCCTCCCAGGTTGTTTTCGGAAAATATGTACTTTTGTCCATGACTCTGAATGTGAGTGTGAGAACTAAAGGAACTTGTCTATTGTTACTTTTATTGTTGTTATTTCTCTCCTCAGTACTTTTCTACCCTCAACAATTAGTTTGTCCTTCACTACAATGTTTAAAAGTGTTTTTAAATACTCACATTGAAACGCTATTTACGCCACCACAAGATATTTACTAACACTATGATTTGTACCATCACAAGACATTTTCTGGTTAGAAGAGTAACTACATCTCACTTTCACCCCTCCGGTCAAGTTGACTGAGGCATGTGGGTTAGCCCCTTCTCTTACTAACTGTACAGCTGATTCCCATGGTCCTCTGATTTCTGTCTATATTTGGACAGACAAGAAACTATCATACAACCACAAGTAGTGCACAGGATTGTTAAGAGACACCGGCACTATGCAGAAACATGATAAAACAAATTTCTGAATTTTTGTTGAGTTAGCCCCTTCTCTTACTCAGGCACTCAATTGAGGTTCAAGGATGGGTGCAAGACATTTCTATATGATCTTTAGAAGGACTTTTCTCACATGGGGAACTGAAGCTATAATATGACGTATTGAGCAGTTGCAGTTATCTTTTTTTTGCTTTATGTCGCACTGACACAGATAGGTCTTATGGCAATGACGGGATAGAAAAGGCCTGGGAGTTGGAAGGGAGCAGCCGTGGCCTTAATTAAGGCACAGCCCCAGCATTTGCCTGGTATGAAAATGGAAAACCGCAGAAAACCATCTTCAGGGCTGCCGACAGTGGGATTCGAGCCCACTATCTCCCGGATGCAAGCTCAGAGCCGCTTGCCCCTGACCACACAGCCAACTCACCCGGCATCTCCTTTCTTGGGTAATGGGATAAAGATTTACCTTTTCCATCCCCTTGGCCAAGTGGTAGTTTGCCACACCTTTTGGCACAAAGCAGTTATGGTTGTCACAGAGACAAGCTTTAACAGTTCTGCTGGGATGCATCAGAATCAGAGGAGCTTTATTATTTGGTAACTGTTTCACATCTTCCTGGAGGATAGGTGGTTCTGGTTCAAATGGTTCATCACTACATGATGTTTTCTAGACTAGTACTGATGAAGATGGCCAGGTTGCTGCAACTTGACCAGCACCTGCTGGTGAAAGACTTGGGCTGTTTAGAATTTTCCATTACACTCAGATCATTACTCAACAGCTTACCCATTGTTTCCTACCTTTTTGTGTCCCTAACTCATACTGTGACTGTTGAAGTTATCTACTGTACAATTATCTTACCTTCCTGTTTGTTGAAATTTGCAAATTCTGAGAAAATAAATTGTTTTGTAGGCGGCATACAGAGTAATGTTAACAGTGACACCTTTCATTTCTACTATTAGACTTTCAATATCTTCCTCTTTTCCAATATATTTGAATAAGATGGTCAGTCCAAGTCTGCTGCACTACCATAAACACAACTGGGGTGATGAATAGCCAATACATTCTTGGAACAGGTGATGGTTGCTGATTGACAGCACAGTGGGTTTCCTAAATTCAAAGGACATCATATTTGGTTTTCGAGAACAAATTGGCCAATACTTCAACTTTAGTTATCGAGAAACCTCATTTCAACTACACTACTATAAGAGCCAGTTCATTATGCCTCAAAAGGGGCAGTTTTTGGGAGAAAGCATACGCACTCATTTTAATCATCATAAGAACTTGAAGATACTTGGTACAGTATTGAGAAAGTTAGCCCCATCGCTTGAGATGGAACGACATGGGATATGTATGTATGTACCATACAATAAAACTTTCACCAGCCCCATTGCCCAGAATACACCATGAGGAAGCCTTTCTCATATGACCATAAGACTTAAAGACACCAAAATATTATTAGAACTCAGTAGCGGCAATTGGGAATTAGAAGTGAGGGGACAAAAATATGTACAGACAACAAAAAGTACCCGGGTTTCTGGGATATAATGGGTGGGGGTGCGGTATATCAAAACTACAAAAAAGCTACAAAATGGTAAGTTTTTATGCTCTTTGAGCAAATTTCAACAGGGAAGTAAGAAAATGAAATTTATCTATTTCGTAAATGATATATGCTTGTGGGAAAACTCTAAAGAAGACCTTCAAGAACAAATAAGCTCCTGGACAGAAGCTGCTAAAGATTATGGACTCATCTTCAGCCAAGAGAAAAGTGAGGTTACGGTCATGAAGAGATACGGACAACCAATGCGACATATTGAAATGGAGGGGAAACAGCTACAGATGGACAATCAATTCAAATATTTTGGAATTGTTATCTCTGATACTGGTTCTATAGACAAGGAAATTTTTCACAGAATTCAGGCAGGTAGCAATTTTTACAAAATAGTTAAAGACATAATATGGAACAAGAAAATACCAACAAAATATAATAAAGTCATATATGAAACCTATTACATACCAGTCCTGACCTATGGTTGCAAAACATGGACCATGAGAAATAAAGATGTTAGTAGAATCCAGGCAGCAGAAATGAGATTTGTCCGTAGCATGATTGGTAAAACACGGAGGGACATAGTCCGTAATGAGGAAATCCGCAAGCAGGCTCAAGTTGTAAAACTGCAGGACAGAATAACAGTGCAGCGACTGAGATGGTATGGACATATGCGACGCATGGGAGATAACAGATTACCGAAACAAATGTATGATCTAAAACTTGAAGACAAAAGACCAAGAGGGCGACCATGACTCAGATACAAGGACATGGTGAAGATTGACATTCAACAGCGAGGACATAGTTTGGAAAGCATCGAAGAAGGAGAGAAGTTCAGAGATCGCAACTGGTGGAGAAGCCTCGTTCGCCGACCCATCGCTTAAGATGGAACGATGTGGGATATGTATGTATGTACCATACAATAAAACTTCCACCAAAGGAACAATATTACACGTGTATTGCAATTAAATAGAAGTACGATGTGATTATACAATTAAAAATCGTTTAGCATTCGACTACACACTTAGAAACCAACAGACACTAAAGTGACTGTCAGATTGACAAATATTTGTGGCAAGCGGGTGAGGGATCCCTCAGTGTCCATAACCTTGGCAAAAAATGTATACCTCCTGCTACCCTTTCTCACAGCACATGCATAGTGCCCACTACTTGCTGTGACTCTATACAAATCAGTTAGCTGTGACAAACGACATTTTGTGCGTATTTCCAC
Organism: Anabrus simplex; assembly: GCF_040414725.1. NCBI lineage: Eukaryota > Metazoa > Arthropoda > Insecta > Orthoptera > Tettigoniidae > Anabrus > Anabrus simplex. The sequence continues at coordinate 364,776,846 of NC_090269.1, read as the reverse complement.
TATTAATTTTGTTAATAATTAAAGAAAATAAAGGAAATATTTAGCTGATAAGACAACTGGGCTTGTACAAATTGCTTGTTTCAATAATTCCTAGTTTCAGCCGGATAAAATGGAATAAAAATATAATTGCCGCTACTCTACTAGAGACCTGGCTTCAATTTGGGAAAGATAAAATGGAAAGGGTATGAGGTAAAGTATAAATCTAGGAGAAAAAAAGAGTGGAAAAGGGAGAGTTCCAGGATGAATAGCGCTATTGATAAAAGAAGAGATTAGTGAGCTAGTAGAAGTGATTGACAACCAGATGGAAGAAGTAATTTGTGCCAGGTTTAGTAGGGGGAGGGAAAGAAAGATATGTTTGGCGTTTGCTTATTGCCATCCACAGAACTCTGCCTATGCGAACGAAAATTTCTATGAAGAATTAGTTATAGAAGTGAGTACCATAAGAGGGAAATTTGATGAAGGTGGATTGTTGCTATTCGGGGATTGGAATGCCAGAATAGGAGAATTGTGCCCTGTTTACAGTAAAGAAGACGAGATGACGATGAGGGTAAGAAGGCGAAGTGCAGATAAAGAAAGGAATGGATATGAATCAAAACTGTTGGAGCTATGTGCTACAGGCCAATTTTATATTTTGAATGGATGGTGGGGAGGAGACAGGGGGAGGTAAGCTAACTTTCATTATGGAACATTGGGGGAGTGTGATGGATTTGTATTGTGTACAGAGGACATGCTAGAGCATATAAAAAAAATGCAGGTTGGAAACTGGGCTGAGTCCCAGTATAGGTAATGTTAGAAAGAAGCGAGGGGAAAACAGAGGCGGACGAGGTAAAGAGATGCATGGGGAAGGGCACTAGTTATACTAAGTACAGGTGGATGAAAAGACAACACAGGAGTTAAATGCCCTTTTAGAGAAGGAGCTGTATATAATTAGGTGTGGATGGGAAGAGGCCTTGAGAGAAGGTAAGACTGATAAAGCACTTGAATTAATCGAATACCCAATTAAAAGGGTGGCAAAGGCTAATAGAGTCCCTAACAGGTCGAAAAAGAATGAAGAGTGCTGGTACAACAATGAATGTAAAGAAAAAAGAAAATTAGTTATGGTGGCGCTAAAAGAGTTTAGGAAGAAGGGAGGGTGCCAAGAAAGAATAGCGTTCTGTAACCTAAGAAAAGAATGCAAATTAAAAATCTCAGAGAGAAAGAGAATATGGATGAAAGAGCAAACAGAGCTAATAAACATGGAGTGAAAAATGAAACAAGTGGATAGAGTATGGGACAGAATTAATAAAATTAACAAGGGAGGGAAAAGGGTTGGCGATCCGAATATAGCAGACGATCAATGGTTTGATTATTTTCTGGAACTGTTAGGAGGTGAAGACAAATGGAAAAAGGTAGAAATGGAAATGACAGGAGGGAAAAATCTAAGAGATTCACATTCAGGAACTGGATAAAGAGATCTCAAGGGATGAAATGATGAGGGTATTGAGCAATCTTAAGAGCAAATCATCAGGAGGATGTAATGGTATAAGTAACGTTTTTTGGAAGGAAATAGGTAAACACAATCAGATAGTAGAAGGTATAGTTAAACTTTTCAACAGAATTTTTGAAGGAGGGAACTACCCAGAAGATGGGAAGTTGGTATAGTATGTCCTATTTACAAAAAGAAAGGCCACAGAAATTTACCAAAGAATTATAGAGGAATAACACTGCTAGACTCGCTGAGTAAGGTTTACACAGGGGTACTGGCGAATAGGCTAAGTGATTGGGCTGAGACACAGTCAATATTGTCAGTCTATCAAGAGGGGTTCAGGAGACGACGCAGAACAACAGATTGCATAATGACCGTCAAGATGATCATAGAAAAATATCTGGATAGGAAAGGAGGTAAAGTGTACCTAGCTGCAATAGACTTTGAGAAAGCATTTGATACGGTGAGTAGAAGAGCTTTATTAGAAAAATTAGGTAAAGTGGGGGTATCTAGGAAAATGATCAAAGCGATTGAAGCTATATACCGGAAGGTATATTGTAGGGTTAGATTGGACGATAATCGGTTGAGCAGACAAATAGAATGTAAGGTAGGTCTGAAACAGGGCTGTAAGTTATCACCCATATTATTTCTCCTGTTTATTAATGACATCCTCCAGGGAGACGGTGGAGATAGCTGGGCGGTACCAGCAGTAAACGGGTTAGAGTTACCAGGCTTAATATTTGCTGCTGATGTGATCCTACTAGCCCTGACAGGGGGAGGTTTACAGAAAAGCCTCAACAGGGTTGAGGAGTTTGCAAGAAAATGGTCCCTGAGAATCAATGGAAGTAAGTCAAAGGTGATGGTAGTAAGTAAAACTAAGAGAAGGAAGAATGAAAGGATATGGGTGGTACAGGGAGTGAAGATTGAAGAGGTAAGTAAACTAGAATGTCTGGGGGTAATTATAAACAGGAGAGGAGACTGGAATGACCAAGTGAGGACAGCATAATGGAAGGGGGCATCAGCACTTTCGGTGGTCAACATCCTAGAATCAAAATTCCCTGGCATAAATTACAGCCTGCAGAGACTGGTTTTTAAAACGCTGGTGCTAAGCAGAGTACTGTACGGGGCGTAACTATGGGGTTTAGAGGACAAAAACGACATGTTGAAACAGATTATATCCAGATTCAGCAAAATAATAATGCAATCACCACAATGCATGGCTAATGCTGGGACATTACTAATGTGTGGGGAGTGTATCAAAGCTGATTGTGTCAATAGAGTACTAAAATATTGGATGAGACTTATAATAGGAGAAGGGGGTGTGGTTTTGCAAACAGCGTATCTCCAACAGTCACAGCATATGTATAAGGGGTGTTGGCTTATGAAAGTTAAAGAGTATTTGAATAGGAAAGTATGGGTTATATTTGGAAGACAGTATGGTACGGGAAAGATAACTGTAGACTGAGAGAGATAGTAGGGAGAGTTACATTTAAAGGCAGCGTCTGATAGAGGAAGGTAGGGAGAAGTGTTCTCTTAGCCTGTATAATGAAATCATCAAAGAAGCAAGAATAAGCATTACCAATGTAAACAGAGCAGAGAGAAGAGGTATGTTATGGTGGTTAATGGGGCTGCATAAAAATAAGGGATGGACAAGAAGGGCTGATAAGCCACGGTGTTTATTATGTGAGAAAGTGTCCAATGACCTGCACTTTGTAAAAGAATGTGTTGCTCTAGATAAAGTGAGAAATAAATTGTTGAATCCAGAGGAGCATACTTAAGCAGGGGGATAAACGGAAAATTACTACATGGGTAGTGAAGGAATGGTCCAGGACTGGTAATTAAAATAAATACTTATGTGCTGAGGAAAATGTTATTATTATTGGAGATCTAAATGCGCAAGTTGGGGTAGACAGACTTGGGTACGAGAACATCATTGGTCCACATGGATTTGGACAAAGGAACCCAGAAGGAGAACAACTATTAGATCTGTGCAAAAGAAATGATCTTATAATCAAAAATACATTCTTCAAAAAAAAAAAAAAGAGACAGTCACAGAATAAAAAGGTACAGTTGAGATGGCCAGTATAGAACATTGATTGACAACGTAATCACAAATAAAGATGGTGGCAGGTACATCACCGATGTAAAGGTCATCCCTAGTGAAAGCATGGACAGTGACCACAGATTGTTGGTAGTAGACTTTAAACATAAGACAAATGAAATGCAGAAACTTATTACGAAAAAACCAAGGGTTAAAACTTGGAAATTGCAAGAAGTCCAAATAAAGGAAGAATACAAACTAAGGATTCAACAGAGTTTGCCGAAGTGTGAAGTAACCAGCGTTAATGAAGAATGGAAGGCCTTCAAAGACACCTTTGTGGGAGAAGCCAAAAACCTATGTGGAGTTACAAGTTCTATCAAAAGAAAAAAGGAGACACCATGGTGGAATGATAGAGTGAAAACAGTGGTGAAAGAAAGAAACCAAATAAAGAAGGCACTGGACAAGGAAAAACAAAAACAGGGACAAGAACGAAATGAACAAGAAATACAAAGACTTCAAGTAGTATACAGCAACAAGAAACTTGCTGTAAAGAACATTGTAAGGGAAGAAAAAGAGAAGAAATGGAATGAGTTTGCAGACAAACTGGAAGAGGACAGTAGAGGAAATATGAAATTGCTATACAGAGTAGTGAAAAACAAGTGAAGGGATCAAGAGACCATAAAAGCAATAGAACATGATGATGGAACTCTGGCACAAGAAGAGGGAGAAATTAAACAAGAACTAAAGATCTATTTCAAAAAGCTGCTGAATGGAGATACAGAAAACATAACAATGGATAGAGGAGAGCCAAGTCGAGGAACCACAACTGAACCACCAATTACATGGCTTGAGGTTGAAAATGCGCTCAAGAGCATGAAGAAAGGAAAGGCAGTGGGCATAGATGAACTAAGTGCAGATATGCTGAAAGCAGCGGGAATTCCAGGAATCCAGTGTCTCTACAGACTGCTCAACAAGATATGGGAGGAAAATACTATTCCTGAGGACTGGAAGATGGGCATCATTGTACCTCTGTTCAAGAAAGGAAGCCGGCGAAAATGTACTAATTACCGTGGTATCACACTTCTGTCTCATGTCCTGAAAAAATTGGAAAAAATAATAGAGACCAGAATCAGAGATATTGTTGAACCAATTTTGGAAGAAGAGCAGTATGGTTTCAGACCAGGAAGGTCAACTACAGACCTTATATTTGCAATTAGGATGCTAATGGAAAAATACTGGGAGAAGAACAAGCCTTTATTTCTAATATTTTTGGACATTGAGAAAGCATATGATAGTGTACCAAGGGAAAGAATTTGGCAATGCATGAAAGAACTTCAAGTGTGAGAGAGCCTCATAGACAAAGTGAAAATGTTGTATAGTGGGAACAGAAGCTGTATTCAAGTAGGATGTGGTTTGTCAGACTGGTTTGAAACAAAGAGAGGAGTGCAGCAGGGCAGCTCATTGTCACCACTTCTATTTATTATTGTAATCGATGTAGTAATGAAATCTATTAAAAGGAAAGAACATGGAGATATCAAAGCCTTCACATTTGCAGATGATGTTGTGATCTGGAGTGACTCAGAAGAGGAATTGGGAGAGAGAATGCAAAGCTAGAATGAGGAGTTTAAGAAATATGGTTGAAACATCAGCAAGACCAAGACGGTGGTGATGAAAGTGTATGGGGAAGGAGCAGAACCAATAGTCATGTTAAATGAAGCTCAACTGGACAGCATTCCAGTTTTCAAATACTTGGGTAATACAGATGTTGATTCCCATAGGGAATTTAAAATATTTGCCCCGAATGAGTAAATTTATAATACCAATATAATGGTCCGTTATTGGACATTATAAATTTTCCAGCTAACTCATTCTTGGTTGCCTGCGTTTCGCCCTCGTGTGCTAAGTTAGGCTCATCAGTTGGGACTTAACACACCACCCAAGACGCAAGGCTAGTGCATACTGCTGAGGAAAGGAAACGTAAGTTATTTCATTCCCGCCGTGAGTGCGGCGGGCGTGCCATCAGCCGAACTAGCGGCTCTTGGGCCTTGCGAATGAGAAAGGGAGAGTGAGATTAACAAAATCTAGCGGGTATGTTATGTACATACGTAAAATAATATGTAGAATGTCCCAGCGCAGAAGGGTACAATTGAAACAGAAAATTGTGAAAGTCCTGCAGCATTGCTTACATTGCACTACTATAACGTAAAATAAACAGAATTGGCATGCAGCTCTTCTTACGCTGCAATGTTAACTCTAGACATAATGAAAAAGGAGGAAATTAGAAGAGAGTGTTCAGTTGTCCTTCGGAGTACGTCGGTAGCTAGTGCGATAAAATCGCATAAAAGAAACCATAGAGACGTAGCGAATTGTAATGCACGTGAAAGACACTTTATTGCACTTGGTAAAAACAATCATTGAGGGCGCTTGTGGCGCCGGATAGTCGAGGGTGGACAAGAGGAGCAGTACCGCACCCAGGAGCATCGGGAAAACAAAACATGAGTGGACAGTTTGCGGTTCGGTTGAAAGGTTTAGTAAGGAGCAGGAGGGTAATGTTGTAATAGGAGGTAGTAGAGGGTGGTTGTGATGTTAGTAATGGAGGTAGCGAGAAGACGAAGAAGGTCTAGGATCGGGAGGGGTGACAGGAAAGTTGGGGGTTGGGGAGCAGGTAGGTAAACCGATTGCAGGGGTGGGGTGGGTGGCAGGTCCGGTCGAGGACGACGAGGAGAATTGATGGGAGGTGAGCACACAGTTCGGGGTGGGGAGCGAGAATGTTCCACGCGGTAGTGCCGACGATGGATGCGGACGCCAGAGGTGATCAGTTTGTGGACGTCTTCATCGGACGGGAGTTGGAGGAGTACCATAAACGTTGGGCCAGCATTGTTGTAGATACGGAACACTCAAAGTGCCGGAACGCCTACCATAAGGAGTTCCCCGATATGTCCTGTTCCGTGATGGTAGGGTCGATGCCACGAAGGACGCAGCTCGAAGACGGAGGCCGGTGAAGAACTGCGGCAGCGGCGGACTCTCCTTGGGAAGCTGGCTGAGCAGTGACGGTGGCAGCTGTGGTGGTGGTAGGGGGCTGTTGGGGACTGGGCAATGTGACGGATGGGGTGAGGGCAGGGGTGGACATGATGGGAGAGGGGTGGCTAATTGTAGGAGGAAGAGTGGAAGTACTCGGGAGGGTAAGTGCAGAATGGGTGGAGGTGGTAGTAGTAGTAGAGAGGGTGGTCGTTACAGAGGTGGGGAGCGGTGGGAAATGCTGAAGTGTGCGAGGGGGACATAGATAAACGCTGGGAGGTTCGTCGGGGTCAGAGCGCAACTGTTGAAGGATGAACTCAGGAGTAGGAACCACCTTATAAAGCCGTCCGTTGATGTTTACTCCACTGGTTTGGAGGGCTGTCGTGTCGACGTGATCAAAGAATTGCACCACGATCTGCGTTGACATGTCATTAGTGGTGCGATCATGTAGCCGCCTGACTGCTCGGATGGGAAGACCGTCGAAAAGCTGATTTTCGTCGATAGCGGGGTCCACACCAAGGATAAGATGAAAAGTCATGGTGAATAGGGAAGGCGACAGCCAACGAGGCGTCTGCCCGTTTAATTATGCTTGGGCCGACTGAGTGTGCGCAGAGAAGAGGGCCACCCAGCCGAAAAAAGTGTGGACATGTGAAGGATATGTTCATCAGCGATCCTGCCCACCCGTTGAGGCTGCTGCTGCTTAAATGCTTTCATTCCCCACCCTGAAGGGGTGGGGCGGGCCACCTAGAGGGTGTCGCCCTCTCTCTGGCCAAGAGATGCGGGCGGGTTGGGGAGATGTGATGGAAGAAGGAGGTGGGTAAAGGATGTGGAAAGTTAGGAGATGGGAGGGGAATTGCGTCTATTCCTAAGTATTTATTCTTTATTGAAGTGAGAATACAGTTGTGATTATGTCAAAATGAGCTGTGAACAAAGAGGAGAGGGGTTATACAAGGTGAGAGGAAAATAAATGAAGGGCAAGGGTGTTATAAAAGGAGGAGAAGCTAACAAGCGAAGTTAGAAGGAGGCGAAGGATATCAAAAGAGGGAGGTGGGGGAAAGTAAGGAGGTGGGGGCGGGAAGAGATAAGGATGAAATGATGGAGGAGGTGGTTGGGGAGGAGGGGCCGGCCGGGGACTACTTCGAGGTGTGGAGGGATGAGATGAAGGTAGTGGAGGTGAGCGAGATGGTTCTATGCGATGATGACGGCCGTTGAGGTGGATCCCGGTGGCGATGAGGCGTTCAACGTCTTCAGCAGTCGGCAGATGAAGGCGGACGAGATAGGTGGGTCCAGCGGAGTTATAGATCCGAAAGGCTCGGCGCACTGGTATCCCTGTCTGGCGGAGTGTTTGGATGATAGATGCTGATGGAAGACTGGGCTCCACACCGCACTCAGTCGGCCCACTATAAACACAAACAGGCAGACGCCTAGTTGGCAGTCGCCTATCCTCATCATGACCTACTGCCTCATCCCTGGCGTGGAACTCCACATTCCCGAAGATCACATATTTGAAGACCTCCAAGCAGACGACGTTCCAGTTCTCAACGCCTTCAGACTACAGGACGGTCAGACCGCAGCACCATCTACTCACGTTTTAGTCCAACTAGAAGGAGAAGCAGCCCAACGCCGCCTGTTCACCACCGGAGCAAACATCCATAATAAAACCTACGCAGTGGTGCCAACCCCCCCATGCATCCTGAACCAAATAAAAGCCGACCCTTATCACATCCCCATCATCCAGGTGCCCCCATCGCCCCTACCAACCTTACCCACAACAACAACAACAACAACTACCCTCACAACCATAACTCCGTCAACTTGTACCCCCTCCCCAGACATATTCATCACCGTCACAACTTCCCACCCATCCCCAGTAATGTCATCATCCCAGCAGACCCCAGCCACCCCACCACTGCAATTTCCGCCGGACGCCGCAGTCTCACCACCAGCAAACCAACAACAGACGCCCCCACCAGCCGTCTTCAGCTGTGTACTACATGGGATATCTCCAGAAGTTACCGAGCAAAACATAATCCAAGAACTACGGAAAACTGGAGTCAATGTACTTAGAGCCATCAGAATTTACAACAGCCATGGACCTACTTTCATGATGCGCCTCCAGATGCCCAGTAAAGAAGACGCCCAGCACCTCATCAGTACCGGCGCACAAGTCTATGGTCGCCGCCATCGAGTAGAGCCCTCCCACTCCCCACCCCTACCCCCACGAAACCGCCAACCATCGATCAATTCACACCGCTGTTCCCAGCCAACCCTCCCCTGTCTTCCCCCATATCTACAACAAACTCCGTTCCCTCTCCCAACTGGACCCATCCCTCTACCTCTCCAAACATACGACCTTCTTCGCCTCCTCATTCTATCTCTCCATAACATCACCACCACCCTCCAGTTCCTAACCTCCCATAGCTACCCCGGACCCTACGTCCGACCGACTTAGGCACATCATACTCATCTTTAAGAATTGTATCACCCCATCCATCAGTCTGCATTGTAAAACTCACCAAAATATCAATAAAGTCTTATATACCAGCACTTAGACAAGACGCAAATCCTCTCCCATCTCCTAACTCTCCACATCCTTTACCCACCTCCTTCTTCCATCACATCTCCCCAACCCGCCCGCATCTCTTGGCCAGAGAGAGGGCGACACCCTCTAGGTGGCCCGCCCCACCCCTTCAGGGTGGGGAATGAAAGCATTGAAGCAAGCAGCAAGCCTCAACGGCATGCACTAGCCTTGCGTCTTGGGTGGTGTGCTAAGTCCCAACTGATGAGCCTAACTTAGCACACGAGGGCGAAACGCAGGCAACCAAGAATGAGTTAGCTGGAAAATTTATAATGTCCAATAACGGACCATTATATTGGTAAAATACTTGGGTAGCGTTATATCAAATGACAACCTAGCAAAACATGAGGTGAACAATCGAATCAATAAGGCAACACAATTTTACCACCAGGTAAAACACCTGCTGTGGGATGAGCAAATACCCATGAAAACAAAAATGACATTGTACAAGTCCTATTATACACCAATTCTTACATACAGTCTCGAAACCACAACACTGACCAATAGAGATAATTCCAAACTTCAGGCAGCTGAAATGAAATTCCTACGCACTATGATCCAGAAAACCAGGAAAGACAAGATTAGGAATGAGAAAATTAGAGAAGAAGTAGGAATAGATGATTCTCTCCTCAATAAGATTCAGATATCAAGACTGGAGTGGTTTGGTCACATGAAGAGGATGCCAGTAAACAGAACTGCAAGGAAGGAATTTGACAGAAAGGTAGAAGGAAGATGACCCATGGGAAGGCCACGAAGGAAATGGATAGATTTAGTTAAGAGCGATGTACTGCTGAGAGGTCATGATTGGGACAAGTTGGTGGAGGAAGAATGGTACAAGGACAGGATGAGATGGAGGAGGCTCATATACCACACCCGGGAAACTGGAGATGGTTTAGGATGATGATGATGATGATGACTTATGTGCTGCGAAAAAAGTTATGAGTGGGCAAAAATAGAAGAAGGAACTGGTCAATGATGCTCTTAAATAATGAGTCAGGGTTTAGGAGACTTCAAGTTGGAAGTAGTTAGTGTATAACTCAGCAGACTACAGAAGTTATGTGTGTGCAGCAATATGGAACAATAGAGGATGTCTAAGAGCAAGCAGACAGGTCCAACCATATTGAACAGGGTTCAAGGACAGTGCCTGCTTGCTAAGATGTCTGAGTGTGAGGAGGAAGTGAATGGACAAGTGTTGCTGATACTAAGGATGGGGGCAGATCATGTACCCCCCTAGAGTGCCGATATGTTTTATTTATTTGAATGTCTTTTTTTCTGCCGAAAGGCATTTTTTATATATATTCATGTTGCCATTCTGCCAAGGTCTCCGATAAGGAGCGAATCATTTCTTTGTTTTATCAGTTCTATATACAGTATATTGGGTTAGATGTAAATTATCAATCGTATTTAGTAGGAGGTGGTAAGAGGAATAGTATATTTGTTTTTTATGGGTATGGTGAACATGCATCTGGGCGAAAGCCTGCTATCTTCAGTGGTCAATAAATGGATAAATGGATAATTGCCGCTACTGTTAGAACTGGTTCACATTCCAATAAACTATTTACAATTCTGTTCATGGGTTTGCAGTTTCCAATATCTTTCTCCAGACTAATTTAAAACAAGTTTTAATTTTATATTGGCACTGAAAGTGTGTTTTTTTGTTCATTCTTATTTCACTCGGAGTGACTACAGTTTTTGTGTTAGAAAAAACAACCTGTCTAGAAAGATAAAATATTGTCCTACTTTTAGAAATTATTACATAATGATGATTGATTAAGAATGAAAGGGTCTGTAGAATAATAAAACCCAAATTCTACAATATATGACATGGTTATGTACGAGTTGAAATATGTTCAATCAATCAATCAATCAATCAATCAATCAATCAATCAATCAATACTGATCTGCATTTAGGGCAGTCGCCCAGGTGGCAGATTCCCTATCTGTTGCTTTCCTAGCCTTTTCCTAAATGATTTCAAAGAAATTGGAAATTTATTGAACATCTCCCTTGGTAAGTTATTCCAATCCCCAACTCCCCTTCCTATAAATGAATATTTGCCCCAGTTTGTCCTCTTGAATTCCAACTTTATCTTCATATTGTAATCTTTCCTACTTTTATAAACGCCACTCAAACTTATTCGTCTACTAATGTCATTCCACGCCATCTCTTCGCTGACAGCTTGGAACATACCACTTAGTCGAGCAGCTCTTCTTCTTTCTCTCAATTCTTCCCAACCCAAACATTGCAACATTTTTGTAACGCTACTCTTTTGTCGGAAATCACCCAGAACAAATCGAGCTGCTTTTCTTTGGATATTTTCCAGTTCTTGAATCAGGTAATCCTGGTGAGGGTCCCATACACTGGAACCATACTCTAGTTGGGGTCTTACCAGAGACTTATATGCACTCTCCTTTACATCCTTACTACAACCCCTAAACACCCTCATAACCATGTGCAGAGATCTGTACCCTTTATTTACAATCCCATTTATGTGATTACCCCAATGAAGGGCTTTCCTTATATTAACACCTAGATACTTACAATGATCCCCAAAAGGAACTTTCACCCCATCAACGCAGTAATTAAAACTGAGAGGACTTTTCCTATTTGTGAAACTCACAACCTGACTTTTAACCCCGTTTATCAACATACCATTGCCTGCTGTCCATCTCACAACATTTTCGAGGTCACGTTGCAGTTGCTCACAATCTTGTAACTTATTTATCACTCTATAGAGAAAAACATCATCCGCAAAAAGCCTTACCTCCGATTCCACTCCTTTACTCATATCATTTGTATATATAAGAAAACATAAAGGTCTGATAATACTGCCTTGAGGAATTCCTCTCTTAATGATTACAGGGTCAGATAAAGCTTCACCTACTCTAATTCTCTGAGATCTATTTTCTAGAAATATAGCAACCCATTCAGTCACTCTTGTGTCTAGTCCAATTGCACTCATTTTTGCCAGTAGTCTCCCATGATCCACCCTATCAAATGCTTTAGACAGGTCAATCGCGATACAGTCCATTTGACCTCCAGAATCCACGTTGATTTTCAGCTACGTAATATATGAGGATAGTTAGGGTAAAAGAAATGGTAACCCTAGTTGTGCACACCTTCACAATATAGTTTCCTTGTGCAGATTACACTTGGCAGTTTTGTCTTTTTCTCCTGTTTCCTGCCATTTTAATCATTTTCATTAATTATTGAAGAACAGCAAGAATTTAGATATAATAATACGTCTAATAACTTCTTTTTTACTGTTATATTTTGATAAGTACAGAACTACCTGTCATATCTTTGTAGATGTGTTTATGTTCTTCCCTCCTATCCAGACAAATATGATTTATTTTAAATAATATTATATTTTTACAGCCATCTTGAATTTCAGGAAATTAATGAATTGTCAGTTTGCAAAGTATGCTATATCTATTGCTGCTGCTTTACATTGTACTCAGAAAAATATGTTACTTTATATCTGTATCAGAGAATAACCAACATATCTTTAGAATTTATGAGAAATGTTGTTTCAGACTTTCAAAAAAGTTGAACGTTCAAATGATGTATTAATCTTGAGTTCAAATTGTACCGAAACATCACTACCGATATATTGTAAAACTGTCCTGCAATAAACATTTGTATTCAAAATTCAAGTAAAATATAATGTATTATTTATTCCCCTTTAAAAGATGTGCATGTCTTTCATTTCTTTTCAATATAATTGTGCTCACTTAGCTTTTTATTTTTATTAATCCTCTCTTCTTACTTCAGTTGTATTATTATTTTTGTTGTTGTTATCAGTTATAAGGTGGTACCGGTATTTAATTTCCTTCTGTGAAATAATCTTAACCCATTTGTTCCCGTTTTTCTAAACTTTTTAATAATTTATCGTGCATTTGCGCATACTTACCACAGTAATTATGTTAAAATTAATTTATGAATTTTCTTAGTATGTTTTTCAGTATGTTCCATTAATGGAACAGTAAGCATAAACAAGTAGGGTGCTTTTTCTAAAATGAATTTTAAATTTACATGAGTATTTACACATTTACGTGTATTGGTCCTAAAATGAAGACTAAATAAAATAAAAACATTCTTTATTTACAATTTAAATACAGAAGATATTGTAACCAGCATTAAAACGAACAAGTACTGCTGTCTTTTGAAAGTAAGCTCTGTTTTACCTTGGTGAAGTATTTTACCTTCATTCAGTTTTTAGTCTGTTTCACAAGCCATGAAATACATTTCATACACATTTTCATCCTTACAGTGACTCTAACACGATCAGAACCATCTATGTACATGTTGTAGTTCACTGTCATTGTTGGTTGCGGAACATAAGTTTTTCTCTGAAGTGATCTGTTCCACCTCTCAAAAGCACTAACTCTGTCAGAATCAAGGTTACTGTAACAATGCTGTTGTCACTGTACCTGATAAGGGTAATTCCACCTTCAGCATAAGTTGACTGATGACATGACCCTCTTCCCCTTTTAGCCAACTCCTAAGCATTCATCAGCAGAGCTCCCACTAGCCTGTTTTGATGAATTTTTTCCCATACCATTATGTCCCTTTTTCTTGAGTTCTTCCAATGGTCTGATAGAGGTGAAATATTTGTCAAAGTAAATATTATAGCTGACGTCATTTGGTAATTATGATACCATTCCCAGAACTACAGAACCACTCACACCAATATCAGGCTTACACTTTCCTGTAATGACTCCTTGATATTATGGATTGACCTGAGTAATGTACCAAAGACAACTGCATGCATACCAAATCTAATCAGTTTGCCTATCATGTGTTATTTAGTGCTATTTTTCCCAAAATAAGGCACAATGTCCTCATCAACATAGATATTTACATCATTGAAATAGAATTTTAGCCACCACTCATTCATCAGCTTCCAAATAGGTCAAACTTTGGTGAATTTATTGTTTGTGTCCAAATTATTGTTATCAATGTTATCACACATATTATGTAAGCATCTCATAATCTGCTCAGACATGGCTGCTACAATAGCTTCATTATGGCAGTCTGGAAATTCTTCCCTATATACACGATAACTGGAAACTGTAGTGTATCCGTTTATGAGCAGTATGGCAAAAAAACACTCTCATTTTGTGCAGGTAACATGATATCATGTATCCTTTTCAAGGACTATAGATGTATTTGAATAGTTAACCAGCATTTCAATTACTTACTGGTCATAAAAATGTTTAAACAAATCAGTTGGTGTGGTGTGTAGTCTTTCGAAAGCAAATCAACAAGTGAAAATTTCTTTTCTGCTTTATGCTTTTTTGACTTCTATCAGATTTTTCTGAACTGAATAAGTCAACTAAATGGACAGAATTTTCATCTGATATAGACTGTTCGCTGTCACATTATCTGAACCTAAATGTATATTCATTCAAACATCCTTGTATTTCAGGAACTGAGAGTCTAAAAAGAGACAGAAAAGAATAGTGTGAATACCAAAATACTCTGGATGATAAAATTAAAATTTAATAATAACAACTTTAAACATTATTATTACTCATGCCCGCTGTTCCAAAAAATGGAACGTCACATTGTTATAGCTTAGGAAGGTTATAATTGACTTGAGTAGATACAGTAGAACCTGCCCAACGGACACCCTCATTCAGCGGACACCTCCCTATATGGACAATTTTCCTCGGAACCAATTTTATTTTACATAAGACAAGTGTTAAATTGGCCTCATTTAAGGGGACACCTCAAACTCCGGACAGCAGACATCGCCATTTGTTCCGTCCACTTGACTTAAGCGGACACATTACAGGACAATTTATTACGCCGGACCACATGTCATCCTCTTTTTTAAAACCATTCTTCAGACATAAGGAAATCCCTTTTGAATGTTTGTACTATTTCGAGTGCAAGGGGAGAGAAGGTACATCGAAATGCAGTTCTATCTAGTGGTGTAGAGGTCTATTTTGAAAATTCTAATTGCTCAGAAATGCTGCCAGAGACTGTTGACTCACAAGTTACCTGGGAATTTTCTTCCCTTCTTGCATCATTCTATTCATAACTCGGATTGTCTCTGATAAGGTCGAGCTCAGGTAGTCAACTTGAGAAGGAAAAGACAGAACAGGTGCTAATTAGTGAGACAGAAATACTGTAGCATTTCAGTTGTCTGTTAAACATGAGTAACAAGAGATTACTTCACGAAGCTGTAATGCTTGTAAATGATGTAAAATCACTTATAATAACTCTCTATGAAATACTAATACAGAATGACTTAGAATAATAAAAATAAAGATATGTATGCTTATATTCAAGGTGGATGTTCTTTGCCGTTAAAATGTTTGATTATTTTTACAAACTTGTTTTAGCAGACATCTCTCATAATGGACATTTTTCCTCGGAACCGGCGGTGTCCGCAGAAGGGAGGTTCGACTGTATTTGAAAGTAAAATTGTGAAACAAACAATTTATCCTTTGCATACTGTTCATGATGAAGCTGTAGTTGAAAGCACACATCTGTAAACAAACAGCTGACTCAGCTGGTATCCCCTGAGTTGGCTAACGTATAATCACCTTAAAATATAAGGTAAAAGTAATTAATAACACAGCAATTCAGTTAAGTAAAATATCTTACCTATATAAGTGCACAAGAAGAAATCACATATACTAGTACCATTTAGAAATATATTTTAAATCATTGTTTAGTTAATTTTTAAAAACCAACCTACCATACTCTTAATAATACAGTAGATATTTGAAAGTGAAAATTCTACGGAATGCCGTTACCAGTATATCAGTAGTGGTGGGTGATTTTGAAACATGGGTTATCACAGACATGTGGAACTAACATTCTTGCAGCAAACCTATGTAAGCAAGGAAATATTACTAAAAGTAACATATATTCCACTTATTCTCATATCTGTATTTTATATGCCTATCATACTTGTAAGTCGATTAGCTCCAATTGTGATTTTTTAAAATTTAATTTTAAGTCTGTTAATAATAATATTGTTCATGGTGTGGATTACTGTAGTCACATCCTAGCTCGTGAACTATGGGCTATGGCTGAGTGGCTTAGTAAGTGGTCCTGAGATTCGGGTACCAGTTGCTATGAAATGGGAGTGGGAATCTCGGATATATTGAGTCATGGCCCTTCTTTTGTTCAGGCAGCTAGGACTGTACAATCCACCATTGTCCCTAACCCATTAGAGGAGAGATCTTCACTGGGACTATGTGTAAGTAAAGATAGCTTCCTACTTCACAGAACTTTCACCAAACATGCTTAGAACATTTTAAGCAAGCCTAGGACTTATGGGAGAAACAGTGTCCCATTCCCATTTGACAGCCGAGGGACTCCTTGGAAACAACTTGGTGAACAAAATGAAATTTGATGGGGAGCTGTCAGTATTATGGGGCTTATAGAAGAAAGAAACTAGAACTGGCTGAGTCAGTAAAGAGGATGCATATGGATGTGTTAGGAGTTAATGATATTCAGGTAAGGGGAGATTATGAGGAAGAGATTGGAGATCATAAAGTGTACTTGACAGACATGTTAAAAAGGGAAGGGCAGAGTGTGGGGTAGTACTCTTCATCAGGAATACTGTTGCACACAACATGTGCATGTAAATGAGCGAATGATGTAAATAGATTTGGCAGTTGGAGGAACTAGGACGAGAATTGTCTCAGTGTATTCACAATGTGAAGATGAAGATGAAGTTGACAGTGCAGATGAGGATGAAGTTGACATATTTTATGAAGCATTGAGTGACACCATAATTAGGGTCATCAGCAAGGATAAGATAGTGCTAATGGGTGATTTCAATGTGAGAGTTGGAAATAGAACTTAACACATTGGAGACGGCCGTATTTGAATGTGCTGCCCACCAGAAATCGCAGGATTTTTAATGGTTTAACTCTATTGTAATGCTAGGGTATGCCATGATTATAACAACTTTTGGAATATTTAGAAAGATCACACTTTCTTCTACACAAAAATGAGTTTTAATTATCATAATAGTGCAGCAATTTTTAAATATAAATTTATGAAGATAATTTTTTCGAACTAAAAAATCTGACACAGCCATGGATGCCAGCTCGGTTAATATTTTGAAATCTGTTTAATATTGTGGACACATCTACTTCTTATTCTTCATCCATTCCCTTTTCCAGATTCTGTCTGGGTAGGGTAGTGTACCAGAGCCCTCCTTCACCTTACTCGATCTTTCCACCATCCTCTTCTAGTACTTTATTGCTATCGACTCCTCTATTTGCAATACAATCCACAACAGAGCTCCTCCATCTCATTCTAGTAGTGATGGGACATTCAATTAATTTTACTAAATCGATTCATTTGATTCTGTTCACGTTACTGAATCGATACAGTGATCCAATTCACGGCACATTAGTCACTGCTCCTACTGCATCTGTGTAGTATGTGCTGGTAAGATAGCAGCAACAGCATTCAGTGCTCGCTGCTGCCATCTGGTCTTTATACTATGAACTCCTTTCTTAGAAAAAAAATGCTAGTCACTCTAATACATCGAAGGTTTCCGGCAGCGTTGGATGGGAAAGGTCTAGGATTAGGAAGGTAGCAGCCATGGCCTTAATTAAGGTACAGTCCCAGCATTTCCTGGCGTGGAAATGGGGAAACTACGGAAAACCATCTTAACGGCTGCTGGCGGTGGGATTCAAAACCACCATCCCCCGAATGCAAGCGCATAGCTACGCGATACTAACCGCATGTCCAACTCGCTCAGTCATTTTTGAAAATATGTATTTTTCTATCAGCTGAGGATTTTTTAAAATCGTCATATTTTGTATAGGCTACTCGAGATGTACGGTGCCCGCTGGTTTTCTGATTCAACATACTGTTGGTTAAGTTATTGCATCAGTTGGCTCACTTACTGTCCACATAACAGTATGATTGAAGTCTTGTGCAACGATGTGACATATGAACTGAGAGAATACTGAGCCATTCTTCCCAATATAAAACAGGTACTTTTGAGTGGTCATGAGCATGACTTATAGTCATAGGGCAGGCTAGAGTCGAGTTTAATTGTCAAATGTCAACTAAGTTATAATACTAAGATTCATTAAACTAATAAATAGTATAACCTAATAGCCTACCCACTTACTAGCTACTTCAGAATTATGTTTTGACTACCTTTTTAACACTGCAAATAAATCCATCTATTATTTAAACTTCCCTGTAAGAAGTGGACAGTGAATGCAAGTGGGTATTATTTTCAAATGAGCTGAGCTCGAGAGTCCATTATAACATAAGATTCTTTAAGTGTACCATGGCTCTGTATGTATTGCTTCAGAGGAAGTTCGGCTCCCCGCCAATGTCCAGTGTACTGATAATGAACCATGTGTGTGTCTCACTGATCCATGACTGCGTACAATTCTTTCGGTGTGCCAGCTCACTGTATGTCTCACTGCAGCAGAAGTTCGGCTCTCCACCAGTGTCCAGTGTGCCGATAAGGAGCCGTGTGTATCTTGTGACTCAATGAGCCATGCTCGTTCACGATTCTTTCGGTGTCCCATGGCTCACTGTATGTCTCGCTGCAGCGGAAGCTCGGCTCTCCACCAGTGTAGAAATGTAACTCTACATTTCTTGTTTATTTGTATTGAATAGGTTGAACTATTTCAATTTAATTGTGATATAGTTCAATACGGAACATCATGAAATTTTTATCTTTAAGTGTCTAGTGTGCCGATAAGGAGTCGTGTGTATATTGTGTCTCACTGAGCCGTGCTCGTTCATGATTCTATCGATGTGTCATGATTCACTGTCTCGCTGCAACAGAAGCTCGGCTCCCCGTCAACATCCAGTGAGTGTGCCACTCAGCACAGTCCGCTGGGAGTAAGCTGAATCGTGTGCCATGAGCTCGCTGTTCCTGTGAATCGATTCACTCAGACACTTGAATGAATCAATACACTGCTTCAAATCATGCATTCAGTAGCCAACACTACATTCTAGGCTGTCCCATAGGCCTCTTTGCAGTCCCTGTTTCCATGAGTATTCTCTTTGGTATTCTCTCTCCTGGCATTCTCATCATGTGTGCAAACCATTTTAGCTTTGCTATATCTCTTCTTGAAGTTGACACATTCCCACGCTTCTCCTTATTTCCTCTTTTCATATTCTATCTCATCTTGTCTTTCCCTGTATGCTCCTCAAGAACCTCATTTCAGCTGCTTGTATCTTACTTTGATTCCTCTTAGTCAGCATCCAGGCTGCTGAAGCATAGGTCAGTATAAGTTTATAATAGGATGAGTATAAAACCTTCTTGCACTTCATTGGTACATCTTTGTTCCATATAATGTCTCTCACACACTGGTAGAAACTTGCAGACTGCTGTGTTCTTAAATCAATTTCTCCATCCAAATTTCCATCTTGTGACATCACGCTGCCCAAATATTTTAAAATGTTCACTACTTCAAGAGGTTCATTTCCTATTTTTATCACTTCCCTGGATTTTCTGTTAGTGAAACACACTAATACAGATTCTAATCTAACTGGTCAATTGGCACCGGTATCCTTGTTTACAACTCAGAATTTGCTTTCCCACTGTTCATTGTTTGACGATGGGGTTGTGTCGAGTTGCCGCAGATTGTCATCTGTACACGGGGAACACCCATCTTTTTAGGAAGCGGTATAAAACAGTATTTCAGAACTCACTTCAGGAAGCGGTATAAAACTACGTTACACTTCACACCAATTTGAAATTAGCTCATTATCTACATTTACTTGCCTGAAGCACCAGAATCATCATGTTTGCTTAGTGTGTAATTGTTGTCCTCATCCTCATTTTTAGAACTCGTATCTTCCATTAGAATATCCATTATGGATTCGTTGTTGAAATTTTGTCCACATGAATTAGGCATGCTAAATATTCACAAGAATTATACAAACAAGCATGCCTCTTGAACTCCCACTTTTCCTGTCCACATGTACCATACCGTACGTAATTTCCTGCCCATTTCACAGCTGAGAGTCAACGATGATGCAGTGCCAGGATATGTAGGAACGTGTGTGCTACACCAAGTTACCCTTATGTTGTACTTTCTGACATCGTGTTCTTTATCAATGCCATAGATTAATCTGACTGCTTTAGTATTCTCGAACTTGACATGTAATTCACCTCTATTTGACAGATGGCAGCTCTTGTTATGAAGGATTGATGAAGCATTTCTTTCTTACTATTCTTTGCTTCTTTTGCTCTCCGAGAGAGAGGGGCAAGAATGACTTGGATTGAAAAGATGGAGGCATTGGGCTATGAGATGAATTTAATATATTTCTACTGGTATTTTTAAAACATTCCTTATTTGCCCTATATGATTCTCCATTCTGAATCAATGTTTATGATTAAATAGAATCTACAGATTTTATTTCTCAAGACTTCAGGTATTTATCTCTTTTGCCTTTCTTGGCTTGCCAAAAATATGCTGATCCTACATGCTGAGAGATTTTTGTTCTGTAGATTGATTTTATTTCTTTTGCTGCAGACCTTTTATGTCTTTCATCTTCTTCTTGTCCGCTTGTTGTGTATTTATCCCTACTTAGAGGCAGGAGATAACACTGGTCCATATGATCCCCATGGATGATGTGTTTGTGTGTGATTTTATTAGAGAACTTTTATCATTCTCTTCGGTTTCTACATCTGGCTGGACCTTATATTCTGTCTATATTGTTTAACGCTAATGCTGTGCATTTCATGTTTGTCTTTTTGGACGATATGAATGTGTTATATAGCATGTATGCTGAGATTTGGTTATGTTGACGACTGGGTGAGCCTTGCCTATATATCTGCAACTCAGGATTCTGATCTATTAATTTGGATCAAGCTCACGAGCCTATGATTACTTTTATCATGCTGTTACAAGTCTCATCATAACGTGTCTTGACACTATATAATTTATTCTACCTTGCTTATTTTGGTCATTGTGTGTGTGTGTTGATGTCATATGATTGCTGGATCCATGTTATTTTTCATGTCTTACAGATGTTGCTTTATTTCTATAACTTGTTAATTCTGTTCTCAGCTGTATCTGCCTGTTTGTTTATTTGCCCATTTTGGCAGTCTTCTCTCAGTTCTATATATTTCACTTAAGACATGTTTATTTACCTTCGTAACCATGGCAACTCTCTTAATCTCTTTGTGTTCCTTGTTTATTCCTTTTCTGCCAGGTTTACTTTTCTGACATTTTATTCTGGGGGAATACAGTCTCCTTGGAGCGTGTTGTAAATTTTTTCTTCAAAAAGGAATGAATTGATTCCTAGCCTTGTCCATTCCGATGCTATGATAGTATTCTTTTGACATAAAATGTTGTTTCTTTCATGTATCAATAACGTTTTGTTCTGAAGAAGGAAATGCTTGGCATCAAATCTTAGTTATTTCTGTCAAGAAAGGAAAGAAGTGAATATTATTGTAATTACTTTTTGCTACGCTCCTGTGATACATATACTGAAATTCACAAGATTGGATTTTATGATTCAAATGACTCGACTTTGTTCACAATACCCTAAAAGATTATGAATGTGAGTATCCTTTCTCGCTTTAAATTCCCATAATTGTTTTTTTTATTTTGTGTTCTCATTTTCTTCTATTTACCTAGTTATGTCATTAAACCTTATTTTATCTTCCTAATCATTCTGTGTTGGGTACATGCCTTTTCTTACTGCTATTATTTAGTTTAAGAGGCCCGAAATCAGTTCCTGGCAACCTCTAGCTAGTTTTCACCGATCCATGGGGGTTTGTTAGTTAGGTTGGTGGGTTGACGTGTCTGTGTTATCAATACCTTGAAAGAAGAGCTCCTCAAATATGCTCATAACTAATACATTTTATGCTTATAGAAGCATTCAACAGTATACTAGTGAAGTCACAGCTAGCTGAAATGGCAGCTACTATTTTTTAGCTAAAGTGAAAATGTGCCCGTAAATTCTCCAAGCTCCATCAGCCGCAATGAAATAGCGCACCCGAAGTTTCTACGAGTGACGTCTCCAATGTGTTAAGGATACAAAAGAGTGATTGATAAATGTGGGGAAGATTTGGAAGCTAATAGGAATGGAAAATGTTTGCTGGACTTCTGTGCTAGTATAGGATTAGCATTTATGAATGCATTCTTCAAGCATAAGGCTATTTATCGCTTCACATGGGAGGGTAGGGGCAACAGATCCATAATAGACTATATCTTAACTGATTGTGAATTTAGGAAATTTGTTAGGAATGGGATGTTTTGATGATAGGGACCACTATCTGATCTGTAGTGAACTAATTATCTCAAGGTCTAGTATAGAGAAAGTGAAATCTGTCTGCAGGCGAATAAGGGTAGAAAATATCCAGGACAAGGAAATCAGACAGAAGTACATGAATATGGTTAGTGAAGAGTTCCAAACTATGGACAGTAAGTAGGTTCAGGATATAGAAAGAGATCGGTGGTATACAGGGATGCTGTAGTAGAAACAGCAAGGGAATACCAAGTGAACATCATGGCAGAATTATAAAGTGAGAGCAGCTTGTAAATGTAAAAAGAAGGCATATCAGAAACTGCTCCAAATAAGGACTGGTGCAGACAGGAAATTGTATGTAGATGAAAGAAACAGAACAAAACAAATAGTTATTCAATCCAAGAAGAAGTTGTGGGAAGATTTTGTTATAAACCTGGAAAGGCTAGGTCAAGCAGCAGGGAACCCTTTCTGGATAGTAATAAAAAAATCTTGGGAACTGGGTGAAAAGGAAATGAATAGTGTTTTGAGTAAATCAGGTGAACTCATAATAGATCCCAGGGAATGACTGGACAGGTGGAAGGAATATTTTGAAAATCTTCTAACGTTAAAGGAAATCTTCCAGGTGATGTCACAAATAATTGAGCTTAGGAGGAGGAGGAAGAAGAGGACAATGATGTTGATGAAATTACGCTTGAGGAAGTGGAAAGGATAGTGAACAAACTCCATGCCATAAAGCAACAGGAATAGATGAAGCTAGACCTGAAATGGTGAAATATAGTAGGAAGACAGGGATGAAACGGCTTCATAGAATAATAAGATAAAGCATGGAGTGTTAGTAAGGTACCTTCTGATTGGTCAAAAGCAGTAATATTGCACCTATCTTGAAACAAGGTAACAGGAAGGATTGCAACAGCATCAAGGTATCTCGTTGATCAGAATATCCAGCCAAGGTGTTTACGGGCATCTTGGAAAGGAATGTATGATCAGTGGTTGAGAAGAAGTTGCATGAAAACTAGTGTATTTTCAGACCACAGAGGCACTGTCAGGATCAGATTTTCAGTATGCGCTAGATAATTGAAAAATGCTACGAGAGGAATAGACGGTTCATTTCGTAGATCTAGAGAAGGCATATGACAGAGTACCGAGGGAAAAGATGTTCATCATACTGGGGGACTGTGGGATTAAGGGTAAAAAGAAAAGAAGCAAAGTTATCTCTGTACAGGCCATAAAGGCCATTGGAGGGGAGGAAGTTAAAGGCCTCCACCATCCATATCCTTGGCACTTAGTGCAGTAGACTGGTCAGCTCTATGCCCAGCCGCCTTTGCCCCCAGGAATTAACGTGGTACTCATTTTTGGTATAGGCTGAGTGAACCTCAGGGCCATATGCATAGCCGGAATCAGAAATCTGGTTTCTTAAAATTTTCGACTTCCTTACGGGGAATCAAATCCATGTCCTTCCGGGTGAACCAAGCACGCCTTTTCCACCTCGGCTGGGCAGCCGCTATGAAATTAAGGGTAGATTATTAAAATCTATCAAAGGTATTTATGCTGACAATTGGGCTGCAGTGAGAATTGATGGTAGGATGATTTCTCCCGGAGAAACGACTGGCTTTATGCAAAAAATAAAATGCTAAGTGTGCCAAGATTTTCCAAGTTTAGGACCAGAAAAACAGATGGAAGTTAAAATTTCTTCATATTGGGCCAGTAGTAAAATCAGTTCCTTTGGAAAAAAAAAAAAAAAAAAAAAAAAAAGGCTGTACATGTGGAGATATGAACAAAGTGTGAGATTCAGTTAAATGAAGAAGTTCAGGTGAGTACCACCACCTTTTTTTAAAAAGAAAAGCACTGGGTATATCTGTTTTAATGCTATCCATTGTCTTGGACTATACAGTAACTATTTTACTGGAAAATATAGTACCAGACTGGTAAATTTATATATTTTATTATTTAAAAGATTTCCATAAGTACTGGGACTGGCCATACCAAAATCCCACGCCCATGAACTTTTTTTTAATGATATTATAATTAATTTGTTATTGTCTGACTCCTTGGCTGAATTGTCAACGTTGAGGCCTTCTGTTCATAGGGTCCCAGGTTCAATACCCAGCTGGGTCGGGGATTTTAATTGTGTCTGATTAATTCTTCTGGCCCAAGGACTGGGTGTTTCTGTTTGTCCCAACACTCTCCTCTTCATATCAGACAACACACCACACTACCAACCACCACAGAAACACGTAATAGTGAATGCATCCCTCCATATACGGTTGGCGTCAAGAAGGGCGTCCAGATGTAAAACAGAGCCAAATCCAAATATGCTACACAGTTCACACCTGCAAATCCAAAGTTGTGGGAAAGGGGGTAGAAGAAGATAATTAATTTGTTATTACTCTCATATCTTTCAATTTACTTGAGTTATAATTGTGTTGTTTTAATAATAATGTTATTTGCTTTATGTCCCACTAACTACTTTTACGGTTATTTGAGACGCTGAATTACCAGAATTTAGTCCTGCAGGAGTTCTTTTATGTGCCAGTAAATCTACTAACATGAGGCTGATGTATTTGAGCACCTGGAAATACCACCGGACTGAGCCAGTATCAAACCTGCCAAGTTGGGGTCAGAAGGCTAGCGCCTCAACCATTTGAGGCACTCAGCCTGGCAATTGTGTTGTTTTTACAAAGCATACATTTATATTGAGACGGAAGTATATCCATTGGCATGTACGGTATTTAAAATGTATTGTTGGAATGAGCTTGTTTAGTTAATATGAAGAAATGCGTATATTAATGTATTATGAGAAAGGCTACTGCACAGGTTGTTTAACACAAAATGACTGATTCAGTGATATACCAAGTGTCCACAGTTAAAGTTATGGTATTCAGAGCAGTACAGTATGCGCTGTAATGATCGTAGGAGTCTGAAATTTCATAGATAAGCTAACTAAGCAATGCCCTCGCGAATTATGCCCCTAAAGATATTAGTTCAAAGTTTTGTGTTTTGCCACCAGGTGAAAATATGGCTCTGTAAGCAGGCAAAAATCAGATACATATGATAACAGTGGTTCATGGAAGTTTATTAGCATTTATGGTTACAAACACTGTTCAATATGGCTTCCAAACTCAGCAACATGCTGAATCCATAACACGGCATGGTCAACAGTTTTCTGCAGCATATCGGGTGAAATCAGAGGGATACGTCATTTTATGCTAGCCATCAGATCAGGCAGAGATTGGACATGTCCCTGATAGACACGATCTTTCAAATATCTCCACAACCAGAAGTCACACGGATTTAGGTCGGGGGACGTCAAAGGGCAGTTGAAAACCAGAAATAAAGCTGGAATTGATAAGATTTCTATGGATAAACTAAAGACAATGGGCTGGGATATAGTTCCATATCTGAAGTACTTATCTGATTATTGTTTGCAAGAAGGTGCTATACCAAATGCAGGGAGAGTTATTATAGAGCCCGTGTGTATAAAGGAAAGGGTGATCGACATAAAGCTGAAAATTAAAGGCCAGCCTGTTTGACATGCATTGCAAGTAGGCTTGGGGAAAACATTCTTTCTGATTATATTAGACATGTATGCAAAATTAATAACTGGTTCGATAGAAGGCAGTTCGGGTTTAGAACGGTTTTTCCACTGAAGCTCAACTTGTAGGATTCCAGCAAGGTATAGCAGATATCTTGGATTCAGGAGGTCAAATGGACTGTATCGTGATTGACCTGTCTAAGGCTTTCATAAGATGGATCATGGGAAACTACTGGCAAAACTGAGTGCAATTGGACTACACAAAAGAGTGAATGAATGGATGGATATATTTCTAGAAAACAGAACTCAGAAAATTAGAGTAAGCGAAGCTTTATCTGACCCTGTAATAATTAAGAGGGTAATTCCTCAAGACAGTACTATTGGACCATTATGTTTTCTTGTATATATAAATGATATGAGTAAAGAAGTGGAATCAGAAATGAGGCTTTTTGCGGATGATGTTTTTCTCTATAGAGTAATAAATTAGTTACAAGATTGTGAACAACTGCAAAATTACCTCGATAATGTTGTGAGATGGACAGCAGGCAATGGCATGAAGATAATTGGGGTTAAAAGTCAGGTTGTGAGTTTCACAAATAGGAAGAGTCCTCTCAGTTTTAGTTAGTGCACTGATGGGATGAAAGTTCCTTATGTGGGGCATTGTAAGTACATAGGTGTCAATATAAGGAAAGATCTTCATTGGGTTAATCACATAAATGGGGTTGTAAATAAAGGGTACAGATCTATGTACATGATTATGAGGGTATTTAGGGGTTGTGGTAAGGATGTAAAGGAGAGGGCATATAAGTCTCTGGTAAGACCCCAACTAGAGTATGGTTCTAGTGTATGTGACCCTCACCAGGATTACTTGATTCAAGAACTGGAAAAAATCCAAAGAAAAGCAGCTTGATTTGTTCTGGGCGATTTCCAACAAAAGAGTAGCGTTATGAAAATGTTACAAAGTTTGGGCTGGAAAGATTTGGGAGAAAGGAGATAAGCTGCTCGACTAAGTGGTATGTGATATAGATGTTGATTCCCATAGGGAACCTGAAATATTTGTCCCAAATGAGTAATTTTATAATACCAATGTAGTTGGTATTATAAGTAGTATGTTCCGAGCAATCAGTGGAGAGATGGTGTGGAATGACATTAGTAGACGAATAAGTTTGAGTGGTGTCTTTAAAAGTAGGAAAATCACAGTATGAAGATAAAGCTGGAATTCAAGAGGACAAATTGGGGAAAATTTTTGTTTATAAAAACCAAACCAAACCCCATGGCACTACAGCCCTTGAAGGGCCTTGGCCTACCTCAGCCTGAAGGTCTGCAGATTATGAGGTTTCGTGCGGTCAGCACGACAAATCCTCTTGGCCGTTATTCTTGGTTTTCTAGACCGGGGCTGCTATCTCACCGTCAGATAGCTCCTCAATTTGAATCACGTAGGCTGAGTGGATTTCGAACCAGCTTTCAGGTCCATGTAAAAATCCCTGATCTGGCTGGGAATCGAAGCTGGGGCCTCCGGGCAAGAGGCAGGGACGCTACCCCTACACCACGGGGCCGGCAATATTTGTTTATAGGAAGGGGAATTAGGGATTGGAATAACTTACTAATAAATTTCCAATTTGGAATCATTTAAGAAGAGGCTAGGAAAACAACAGATAGGGAATCTGCCACCTGGGCAATTGCCCTAAATGCAGATCATGATTGAATGATTGATTGATTTATTTATTTATTTATTTATTTATTTATTTATTTATTTATTTATTTATTTATTTATCCTACATTTGCTGAAACATTTTTTTGAGAACCACAGTTACTTCTTTGGCACACATCGTACAAAGTGAACTTAAAATGTTTTCAGATTCAATCCACAAGTTCAAAAGAACCAAGATTTCAGCCAGTGAAGAAGCTAAAGAATTGGAATTGCTTAATGAAAATATCAACAGGAAATATAGGCTACTAAGTTTTAAACTTGTGTTATTTCTTCAGTTTTAATTTTTAAAATGAAGGTTTTTTTCACCCAATGAAATAGATAACTATTATCAGTTTATTTTATGACCCTTTTTAGTTATTTATAAAAGTGGAATACTCCATATCAGCATCTGAAATCAAATCATTAAAACTCTCTATTGGGGTGAGATTTAAAAGGTCTGAAAATTCATAAGACTGTAGATTCTTTTTTAACCATTGAGGTGGATGAATTACATGGTGAGATAGAACATGTTAACTATATTATATCTGGAAAATTTGAGGAATAGGAAAAAATTAATGTGGAATTTGATAAATGGTATGCTCTCTTCCACATACTTAAAAATACCGGTATATACATTCCATGGAAAAATATAGATGTGCTTTTAATCTTTGCTCTGGCTATACCAGGCAAAAATGCTGTTGTGGAAAGAGTCTTTTCAAGTGTGAACACCCTTTGGAATGATGAAAAAATGTTTTACTACCAAAATCATTCAAGCAATTGTAACTGTTAAGATTAGTTCTCAAGCCCATAGCTGTAAGGAATTATACAACCTGTTACTAAGCAATTCCAAGCTCTTGTAAGATATCAGATCTTCTGATAAGTGTAAAGTTATGGTGATGTTCCTGATTCAGAAGCCACAAAAAATCATTCAGTCAATCAATCAATCAATCAATGATCTGCATTTAGAGTTGTCACCCAGGTGGCAGATTCCCTAACAATTGTTTACTTAGCCTTTTCTTAAATACTTTCAATGAACTTGGAAATCTATTGAACGCTTCCCTTGATAATTTATTCCTCATCTGAAAAATGGATATTTGTCCCAATCTGTCCTCTTGAATTCCAACTTTATCTTCATATCATGTACTTTTGTACTTTTAAAAGCTCCACTCAAGCTTATTCTTCTAGTTATGTCATTCCACGCCAACTCAACACTGACAGCTCAAAACATACCACATAGTCTAGCATATCATCTCTTTATCTCAAAGTTTGCAACATTTTCGTAATACTACTCCTTTATAATACCAATATAAATGGTCCATTATTGGACATTATAAATTTTCCAGCTAACTCATTCTTGGTTGCCAGCGTTTCGCCCTCGTGTGCTAGGGTGGGCTCATCAGTTGGTACCTAGCACACCTACCAATACGCTGCCTAGTGCATACCGTGGAGGCCACTGCGTAGGCTACTGAAGCCACCGGCAGTGCCACTGCACTAAGAGACTTTGTCTCATTATCAAAAATTGATGCCTGCTTGGCCATCAGATGATATAGATGTTGATTCCCATAGGGAATCTGAAATATTTGTCCTGAATGAGTAAATTTATAATACCAATATAAATGGTCCGTTATTGGACATTATAAATTTTCCAGCTAACTCATTCTTGGTTGCAGCGTTTTGCCCTCGTGTGCTAGGGTGGGCTCATCAGTTGGTACCTAGCACACCTACCAGTACGCTGGCTAGTGCATAACGTGGAGGCCACTGCGTAGGCTACTGAAGCCACCGGCAGTGCCAATGCACTAAGAGACTTTGTCTCATTATCAAAAATTGATGCCTGCTTGGCCATCAGATGATATAGATGTTGATACCCATAGGGAATCTGAAATATTTGTCCTGAATGAGTAAATTTATAACACCAATATAAATGGTCCGTTATTGGACATTATAAATTTTCCAGCTAACTCATTCTTAGTTGCCAGCGTTTCGCCCTCGTGTGCTAGGGTGGGCTCATCAGTTGGTACCTAGCACACCTACCAATACGCTGGCTAGTGCATACCGTGGAGGCCACTGCGTAGGCTACTGAAGCCACCGGCAGTGCCAGTGCACTAAGAGACTTTGTCTCATTATCAAAAATTGATGCCTGCTTGGCCATCAGATGATATAGATGTTGATTCCCATACTCATTCAGGACAAATATTTCAGATTCCCTATGGGAATCAACATCTATATCATCTGATGGCCAAGCAGGCATCAATTTTTGATAAAGAGACAAAGTCTCTTAGTGCACTGGCACTGCCGGTGGCTTCAGTAGCCTACGCAGTGGCCTCCACGGTATGCACTAGCCAGCGTATTGGTAGGTGTGCTAGGTACCAACTGATGAGCCCACCCTAGCACACGAGGGTGAAACGCTGGCAACCAAGAATGAGTTAGCTGGAAAATTTATAATGTCCAATAATGGACCATTTATATTGGTATTATAAATTTACTCATTCAGGACAAATATTTCAGATTCCCTATGGGAATCAACATCTATATCATCTGATGGCCAAGCAGGCATCAATTTTTGATAATGAGACAAAGTCTCTTAGTGCAGTGGCACTGCCGGTGGCTTCAGTAGCCTACGCAGTGGCCTCCACGGTATGCACTAGCCAGCGTATTGGTAGGTGTGCTAGGTACCAACTGATGAGCCCACCCTAGCACACGAGGGTGAAACGCTGGCAACCAAGAATGAGTTAGCTGGAAAATTTATAATGTCCAATAACGGACCATTTATATTGGTATTATAAATTTACTCATTCAGGACAAATATTTCAGATTCCCTATGAGAATCAACATCTATATCATACTACTCTTTTGTCGGAAATCACCTAGAACAAATGGTGCTGCTTTCCTTTGAATTTTTTCCAGTTCTCATATCAAGTAATCCTGGTGAAGGTCCCATACACTAGAGCTGTACTCTAACTGAAGTCTTACCAGAGATTTATACACCCTCTCCTTTACATCCTTCTATAACCCCTAAATACTCTCATAATCATGTGATGAGAACTCCAACCTTTCTGCAACCCCAATGAAGATAATTCCTTACATTAACACGTAGGTACTTATATTGTTCCCCATGAGGTACTATCATCCCATCAGCACAAAAATTAAAACTGAGAGGTCTTTTCCTTTTGGTGAAACTTATAACTTGACTTTTCATCCCATTTCCATTCATACCATTGCTGTCCATCTCACAACATTGTGCAAGTCCCCCTGCAGTCGCTCACAATCCACAACTCATTTACTACTTTATACAGTATAACATCATCTGTAAATAGCCTTATCTGTGAATCCAGATCTTTAATCATATCATCATCATCTTCTTTACATTTTCGTATTGTCCCCTTCAAAAGTGGTAAAAATCATTTATTGGAAAATATTTTATTTCTACTGTGTGTTGGAACATTATTTCGTGAACCAGGAAGGGAGTTTTAACACATCGAGTCGGCTGAGCTAGACACCAGGTGTACGGGAATTCCAACCAAGGGCGAACGAGGGGAGAGCGCAGATACAGCTAGCCAAATAACCTTCAAATCAGCCGTGAATGCCACGTGACCAAGCAGAATGTGTGTCAAGTGCTCGATCGATATCAGTGAAGGTGCATGACGTCTGACTATGGCAGCCAATCAAGCGATTAATTTGGTGCGAAGTTAATAAATTAACCAATCGCTTATAAGGAAAAGACGCACCCCTGTCTTAAGACGGTGAATTATGGATTTTCCTAAGGAAACTTTACTTGGAAATTTCTACCTCTGAACGCGACGTGTGGAGAATTACTCTAGCTTCAACTACGGACGGGAGAAGACGCACTTCGTTTACTGAGGAACGTCGTCTTATTCAGGGCCTACAACTTGTTGCAACAGCAGTTCAGATATCTACGGATTCCACTTACAATTCAACAGATCTTAAAAGATAAGTTATTTTTCCATCTTATCAAACAGCGGTGTGTGTTTTGGACTTGTCTCAGACGTAAATTTCAGTTTCAGCTTTCACAAGAACTTCCACAGAAGAGATCACTGGTTCGAGTTCAAGTCAGGATGCCTGTCTTCTTACGAGGTGAATGGTGTGATTTCCAGCGCGCCAGCATGTCCAGAATGTACGAGTAAAATGTAAGGCAGTCCAGACGGGCGTGACCAGGATCGATGGTGCGTAATGTGGTAATGCGCTAGGTCATCAGCCCGAGCTCTACAACCGACAGTCACCACCAAGTAATATTTAAACATTGTTATTCTTTCTCTCTATCTGTAAATGTAATTGTAATGACATAGCCTCTACTTATTTGTTTAGAAAATTTTCTATTAGTTAGAATTTTTCCATCTCTTCTTTCTTGGTGAAGGTAATTTGAGGATGTGTGAGTATTTTGAACCTATTAGTTTGTTTGAGTGAATGTCATCGAGAAGTGTTTCAACTGTCCCGAGTTCATTGTGACAGGAGAAATAAATGTAAAATGACCTCAACGTTAAACTAGGACTATTTGAATATTTTTTGACTAAAATTGAGATCAAATGGGACAGTACTTTCGTGGATTCTATTATGTCAGAGCTCATTCCTTAATTATGCGACGTATGGTTGAATTTCGAGTGCAATAGAGTCATCTGAAATATTGTTGTGCAGTAGCTTCCGCATGTATGATCTTGCGCGGTCAGGGATGATAATAATAATAATAATAATAATAATAATAATAATAATAATAATAATAATAATAATAATAATAATAATAATAATAATAATAAATTAAATTATCGCGTAAAAGAACACTTAAGGTCATGAGCATAATATTAGTTGTTATTGAATATGGTTGATGTGCGCTCATTTATGTTAATTTAGGCCTGGGAAATGGCAGTATCTGACCGATACAATTTTTTATATATTTGCTGTGCTGTGATAATTAGTTGACTGGTAGATGGATATTATTGAATTCAGCAGATGAGCTGTGCATCCATTAGTGAGTCAATTTAAGGAGAAAATATGTTACTTGACGTAATTTCTTCGTTGTGTGTGCAGATTAATCGAGAGCCACAATTATGGTGGAGAAGTAAAAATAAATATCGTAGCTCATGAACCGTGTGCGCGGAATGTTAATTCTGACCTGTGTTTAAGCATATTTATCGATGATTTTTGGATGATTTTGTTCGTAAATTTTCTCTGAACATCGTCGTATAACTGAGTTCTTTAATAAAGTGATAATCATTGCTCTATCACATTTCAAGTTGATGAGAGGAGGTCGCCACGATAGTGTCATCATGAGAATATTTTTCCTAACTTTGTCTAAACATGAAAATTAATAATCAAGGGCTAGCGTTCGTGTAAATATGTATATAATATTTCCGTGTATCTTTGTGTGAGTGTAGTGTGTGTGATTTGTCTGTATTTTGCTTAATGTAATTTTTCAATCCATATTTGTGATGATGCTCTTCGTTGTTTCGTGGAATTTTTGGCCTATTTTACGCCAACTTTAGTGGTTCACCATTTGATTGAATTTAAACATTTAGTGAATTTTATTCGTTTTTAAGGAAGAATAGGATCTTATCTAACGAATACACATAAATAAGTATAGGCCATGTCAGTGGATTGAACTCACAAAATCAAAATTGTAAGAGTTACTTAATTAATTATTTCAATTAATGGATAAACATGGGTTGACATGATGTCAAGTTCCAAGCTATTATGTGAAAATCAACTACTAAATAATTATAAAATAGAGTTTATTAATTAATTTAAAGGTCAAGGAAGACGGTTTAACCATAATTTTATGGGAGAAAATTTTTATTTAATTTTCAAAGAGGAGTGAAAATGATCATTTTCAAACTTGGTTAAAGTTAAATCCTTGGAGGAAGGAAGTTTATTTTCAAGTTATTAAATTGCCAATGGGAGAGATCATCTCAAATTAATTAAATTAATTATTTAATTAATTTTCAACTAAAAATATAAATATTATATTTACAGATTCAGGCATTTGCTGTTCCGTTTATCGATGAAGTGTCTATGTGATTACGACATAAAAGAAGACAAATCATATAAACCAAATCCCTAGATTTTGTAAATTATTGTAAAGTCTATGAAGAGCAGTAGTTATAATAAATGTGTAAAACCTATTTAGCTTTCTCTCATTTGCCACTAGTTCATCATCTATCCCTGCACTTTAAAAATTTCGCACAGCCGATAAGCGAACGATCTACCCCCTGGAGATCCTCGCTCACCGGCCGAGCTGAGCCCGGCATGACGGGTGCAGTATTTATGTGCTGTCCGCCTTCTTGCAATATTTCCTCCACTTCAATCAATCCATAGTGTCCCGAGGGCTAAGTTTGGTGAGCCACATGTCATCTCTCACCTTATGCAGCCAGCGTGTTTGAGGTCGCCCTCGAGGTCGGTGACCCTCTATGTTCAGTTGAAGGGCAGTCTTTGCAACTGAGATTTCACTACTATAGAGTACATGCCCATACCATTGCAGACGTGATTCACATATTTTCTCTGTGATTGGGGCAACCTTGAATTTCTTTCACACAGTATCGTTCCTGATGTGGTCAAGTCGAGTCAGGCCATTGGACCACCGCAGCATCTTCATTTCTATTGCATGAAGTGCCTCTTCATGCTTCGTTGTAGGCCAGCATTCAGATCCATAAAGGGTCACCGGTCTAATCACTGTGCGGTAGAGTTTTTATTTTAGATGCAATGGAATTTTTTATTGCATAGAATTTCAGTAACTTGATGCCAGATCTTTACCCATATCATCTATACATATATTAAAAACATATCCTGACTGGCTGACTGATTTATCATCGCCAAGCCAAAACTACTGGTCACAAAGATATGAAATTTTGGGGGTACATTTATATTGGAGTGTAGGTGCTCATTAAGGGAGGATTTTTGGATATTCCATCGCAAAGGGAGTGAAGGGGGGGGGGTGATTTTTTAAATGAGTATATCTATATCTCAAAAACTTAAAAGTTTACAGACGTAAAAATTGGTATTTCGAATCTGCTTTAAAAATTTTAAAATGTTTATTTTTTGTTTTTGGAAAATGCCATTAATGGGGGGTGAACAGGAGTGACAAATGGGGTGAATTAAAAAAAAACTATATATACAGTATATCTCAGAAACGTAACATGCTACAGACATGAAAATTGGTATTTGGAATCTTCTGTAAAGAAACAGATAATTTGTTTCTGGAGAATCCACTTAAGGGGAACTGAAAAATGGGCTGAAGTTTTATAATGAGCATATCTACAGTATATCTCTAAAAGTTGACATGTTACAGGCACGAAAATTGGCACCATACTTGGAATCTTCTGTAGAAGTAAAGAAACATAGTTAATTAATGGGGGTGAAAAAGGGAGTTGAATACCTTTTATGAAGATACTTATATCTCAAAAACGGAAGATTTTACAGACATGAAACTTGGTATTTGGAATCTCCTGTAATAATAATAATAATAATAATAATAATAATAATAATAATAATAATAATAATAATAATAATAATAATAATAATAATAATAATGTTATTTGCTTTACGTCCCACTAACTACTTTTTAAGGTATTTGGAGACGCCGAGGTACCGGAATTTAGTCCCGCAGGAGTTCTTTTACGTGCCAGTAAATCTACCGACAGGGGGCTGTCGTATTTGAGCACCTTCAAATACCACCGGACTGAGCCAGGATCGAACCTGCCAAGTTGGGGTTAGAAGGCCAGCGCCTTAACCGTCTGAGCCACTCAGCCCGCCAAAAATAAAGAAACATAATTTTGTTTGTTTTTCGAAAATCCAATTAACCCTCAAACACACGCGTATGGGGTGGAATCCACCCCAGGCCATTTTATTTCCTAGTGAAATGTACAAATAACTTTCCTGTGCTCTCCCCGCTCTTGTACCTTTCTGGCTGGATCCCCGCAGAAAGAGTCATTCTTACATAATCTATCTTAAAATCTCCAATTAATACAGTAATTCTTATTTTACAATACAAAGATATGTGGGGTGGAAAGCACCCCCACGCGTGTGTTTGCGTCCTAAGATCTGGCGCGTGTGCTTGAGGGTTAATGGGGGGTGAACAGGAGTGACAAATGGGGTGAATTAAAAAAGACTAGGTATATCTGCAGTATATCTCAGAAACTTAACCTGTTACAGATGTGAAAACTGGTATCTGTAGGCCTAATCTCCTGTAAAAGTAAAGAAACATAGAAAATTTATTTTTGGAAAATCCACTTTAGGGGAACTGAAAAAAGGGGTAAATTTTTAAAATGAACATATCTACAGTATATCTCAAAAACTTAACATGTTACAGATGTGGAGATTGGTATTATTAATCTCTTGTAAAAATAAATACTATTTTTTGGGAAATTCCACTTAAAGGGGGATGGAAGAATGAAAAAATTGTTGAATTTATTTGTATGAGGATACTTATACTGTATTTAAAAAGCGAATGATGTTACAGACGTGAAAATAGGTATTTGGAATCACCTTTAAAAATAAAGAAACACAGATTTTTGGAGGAAAATAAACTTGGGGGAAGGAGTTGAATTCTTCTTGTGATGATAATATGTCTCAAAAACTAAAGATGTTAGGCTACAGTTGTGATAATTGGTATTTGGAAGCTCCTTTATAATTAAATAAGTTTCATAATGATAGATCCGTATTGAACTGTGATTACAATAGAGTAAATTAATGTATTATTAGGGTCCACCTTTTCAATACAAAATGTAAAGAGTTTAAATTACATAAATGATTATGGACTAGTTCCGACCTAGTACTAGGTCATCGTCAGCCTAAAGCAAAATTAAAACACAAATACTGAAGAAATTAAACAATATAAAGACACATAAGGTCTCGTAAGTACATACCATGTGAGATATTGTGCAGCATTATGTTAAAAAATAACTAGGCTATGAAAGAGATTCATAAAAAGTCCAGTGCGCATTAAAAAGATGTTATAGATAGGAATCCTTGAGTTGCTGGATAAGAAGATTAGAATATGCTGGCTCCTTTAAGATGCTGGTATCCAATTGAAGAACCACCGAGCCGAAGTTACGTCGTTTATTTACGAATAAAGTCCAGTGCGCCGTATAGCATTAAAAAATCCAATGCGCATTAAAAAGATGTTATAGAAAGGAATCCTTGAAATGTTGGATAAGGAGATTAGAATATGCTGGCTCCTTTAAGGTGCTGGTATCCAATTGAAGAAGCACTGAGTAGAAGTCAAGTCGTTTATTTACGATTAAAGTTCATTGCGCCGTATAGCATTAACAAGTTGTTAGGGATGGAAATTTTTCAGTTGTGGGTCAAGGAATTCAGCGTTATGCTGGCTTCTTAAATGTGCTGCTGTATATTCGAAGAACAACTGAGACGAAGTTACATCGTTTTTTTAAAGATATTCATAGACGTAGGCATCCGATGTTCTTCATGTTTTCATTTACGGCAAGGTATCCGTTTAAAGTCTCATCAACATTCTCACGCTGGTATTTTTCACATAGCATTCATAGTTATCAAGAAGTTAAC
Organism: Anabrus simplex; assembly: GCF_040414725.1. Taxonomy (NCBI): domain Eukaryota; kingdom Metazoa; phylum Arthropoda; class Insecta; order Orthoptera; family Tettigoniidae; genus Anabrus; species Anabrus simplex. Next base: position 364,739,784 of record NC_090269.1, on the reverse strand, counting down.
AAAACTCAAAAGTGAAAGATTCTAACCCCGCAACATGTTCCCTAAAAATACAATAGGCCTATCAACAAATAACTGTCGCCATTGTTGGCATTCACAGTGCACCGTGTACGGTACTCAACGACCTTTCGTTTCGACTACACTGAATTTATGCCTAAGCATTACAGTCTACTGTATTTGGCATTACGACACCCAAACAGTTTCCTTCCACGCCAACCAAATTCACCGTTGCTTATGAGCCATATTCACGAACCCGGGTCTTCAACCAGACAGCTTCCAGTATGACTATCGCCTAATAGAACCTCATTTGGCAATCTTGAAAAAACTGTTGAATATTTTTCCTAGCTTTCCACTAATTATGAACTGAGGTCAGACCACACTGCATATTACTGTGAGTTGCCTTGTTAATGCTGCAATCGTCAACCAACGGCAGAAATAAGTGACGCACATTGGTGCCAGATATTTTGTATTTCTCCCCAAACTGCTCCCTTGTAAATATGTATTAACTTATACGCTTGTAAGTTCCCAACTGTTCAATAGAATAAAGTAAATATTACTGTGTAGTCACCCTGTCAAACTGTGATCGTCAACCAACGGCAGTACCGTAATTATTATTATGAACATTGGTGCCAGACACATTGTAGGCCTACCCTTTCCCCCCAAACTGCTTCCATGTAAATATATATTAAAACTTCATAATTTCCTAAGATTTTCTAATAGAGTAGCGCCAATATTCTTCGGATCACCACTGCTGGACACTGCTGAAATACCCTGTGGTTTTACGCATTGGTGCCGACTACTGTGTCAAAAAATAAGTTAATATAACCCATTTGAGCTCCATTTATTGACGAATATTGTTTTCTCAATGAACACTGTTTCTTAGTGAAATTTTGGTGGCAGTTACCAGCATTTCTGATAATAAAGCGTCAGTACCGGTACGTCATGTGGACCACTGCCGCTGGACACTGTCAAGAGTACTGTGGTCTTGCCTATTGGTGCAAGTCACTTGCTTTCCCTTAAACTGCCCCATGTTAATGTTTAGTCATCCTTTATTGGACGTACCGGTACCCTAGCAGTGTGACGCTGTTGTCCTTCACAACTGATAGTTTGCAGCCAACGGCTGATATATTTTTATCTATATCATCACAGAACATTGTTTTCTCTTGACTTTCCCACTGTAATATGTTAATTTTGTATCTTGGTATTTGCAATTTAATTACAAATCAGGTAGGCCCTACCTGATTTATGCCTTGAGGTGGCACTATGACTTATGATGCCCTCAAGGAAGGGCGAAACATGTCTCATATGGAAATAATAATAAATTCCTAAATGTTTAAAATTTCTACGTACAATGGGGTGAAGTCGATCAGGTGGGGTGAAGTCGATCATTATGACATCTCGATGTTTTTTAATTGATGGCATCTTTATAGGTAGATTGAGAAGAAAGAAGAGGAGCTTCTTTGGAATGTGGAAGCTCCACGCTATTTATGCGATATTCTTTAGATGTTATGATGATGACAAGTAAAGTGTGGTTATGTATTCAATAAGTGTCCGTGTTTAGCATAGTTTGAAAAGGGTCGTAAAAAATCTGCCATCCACCGGTACAATTAATAACCTGACCTCATCACTGACTTCATTTGGTAACTTAATGTGTTGTTCTCTTTTCCTGCACTTTGGATTACATCCAATTTTCTCCGCATTCGGGCAATGATGCAATATGCCTAATGTTTACATTTTATAGGGTGAAGTCGATCATGAGACGAATATACCAGAAGAAGCCAGGTCCTGTCGGTAAACGAAATTATAATATGGAAGATGAAGAAAATAGGTGTGTTACCCAAGTGTGAGTTTCCTTCCATGCTCAAGAAGGCATTCAGTGTTGTGGGAGCCCATGACAGCTCAACTATTCTTTCTGGTTTCAAGGCTTGTGGGATTGTTCCAATAAATCGAGAAATGGTCTTGAAGAAATTGCCAAGCCTTAACCAGGATCCCGGAGATTCGCTAATAGGAGCAGAAAAGAGATGGAGTTATACACTTGTGGAACATCTGCACCAGGCACGAAATGGAGGAACAAGACCTAGTGAAAGACGTCCGGCAAGAGAAAAGAGAATGAATATTGCTGCTGGTACCGTAAGGGAATAGTGGTAAATGACCTCCTTGATTCTAATGAAAAAGAACTAGTTGAGACAGCAGCATTGGAGGAATACTATGATGATGATCGTCATAATGCCGAAGATAATGAAAGTCACTCTGATGTGAATGAGAATACAATTGCAGTTTAAACAATCAAAGTGATGTCAAAGGTGAACTAGACACTTTTTGTGTTGTTGATTTCGTTGTGGTTTCATTTCCCACTGAAAAGAGACAGAAACTTCGTATGACAAATTGTAAAAGAAGTTGATAATGGCCACGAGACATCATATCTGAAAAAGGAGGTGTCAAGCAAATATAATTCTCATCTCCAGATGTGCCCGATATTCAAGAAGCATTTGGTAGACAAATAATAATGAAATTGTCCTCAAAAAGTTTGCAAAGGGGACGCTATATCTTTCCAAACATAGATATCTCCAGTATTGAATGATATCGCAGAAATGTACGGTACAGAACATTAATTTAAATTAAATAGGGATTTTATTTTGTGATTTATATTCCATACTTGGAGACTAGGCATCCAGGTGTCAAATATTAGTTAAATGTAGTCATTTTGTAATTTTTAAAATGTTAAATCTTTAACGAAACTTTTTTAAAACTAAACTGATGATCAATGTCACCCTACATCATTTATAAAGTCGTTTTTAGGCTGAAATAAATCTGTCCTCGGACACTCCCGGCACTAAAAGCCATAAGCCATTACATTTCATTTATCTAAAATATATAAGGTAGAACTTGCGTTTCATTTCAGTAGTAAGTTTCAGTCTTACGCCCACAAAACCGTGAAAAAAATCATATTTATTTTAATGTGGGAGAAAGTCTCAAGCGTGACCACTCACGTGGTGGGGTGAAGTCGATCACACTTTAGACAGTAATAACTTCGTAATTCATTGACATTGTCATGTTGTTACGCAACCTTTAGAAAGATAAAGATTCATTACATATATGTATGCTTTTTGAGAATTGCTTTCCTCTATTTTCATCCCGTAATATGCAAAAAACTATTTATTTTGATCGACTTCAGTAGTATAATATACGGGTTCTGCCGCCACCTCCACCTCAGGCTCCCAGTGGCCACCTCCACCTCCACCTCAGCCAGAGGCCTCCCAGTGGCCACCTCCACCTCCACCTCAGCCAGAGGCCTCCCAGATGCCTCCTCCACCTCCCGCGGGAAATTTGAATTTGTAAACAAAGCCACGTGCTTTTTGACAGACAACAACGCATCGCAAACCTCAGTACTGCCATCTTGACGGGCCTAAACCTCAGTAGTGCCAACTTAACCTAACTAGCGCGAGGTAAACAAAGCCACGTGCTTTTTGACAGCCACGTGCTTTTTGACAGATTTGTAAACAAAGCCACGTGCTTTTTGACAGCTCTCATCAACAACAACGCATCGCAAACCTCAGTACTACCATCTTGACGGGTCTAAACCTTAGTGGTACCAACTTAACCTAACTAGCATGAGGTAAACAAAGCCACGTGTTTTTTTGACAGCCACGTGCTTTTTGACAGATTTGTAAACAAAGCCACGTGCTTTTTGACAGCTCTCATCAACAACAACGCATCGCAAACCTCAGTACTACCATCTTGACGGGCCTAAACCTTAGTGGTACCAACTTAACCTAACTAGCATGAGGTAAACAAAGCCACGTGTTTTTTTGACAGCCACGTGCTTTTCGACAGATTTGTAAACAAAGCCACGTGCTTTTTGACAGCTGTCATCGACAACAACGCATCGCTAACCCCAGTACTGCCATCTTGACGGGCCTAAACCTCAGTAGTACCAACTTAACCTAACTAGCGCGAGATAAACAAAGCCACGTGCTTTTTGACAGCCACGTGCTTTTTTGACAGCTGTCATCCGCCATCTTTAAACCACAGAGCACTGTGCTGCCCTCTTGCGTCACCTGTCATCGGCAGTGCTGCCATCTTGACGGGCCTAAACCTTAGTGCTACCAACTTAACCTCACTAGCTCGAGATAAACAAATCCACGTGCTTTTTGACAGCCACGTGCTTTTTTGATAGCTGTCATCCACCATCTTTAATCTATAGAGCACAGTGCTGCCCTCTTTAGCTACTTACCTTTGAAATGTGGTGGCGGATAATTTGAAAAATGCTTTTCGACAAGCAGCCATCTTTAATCCAGAGAGAACAGTGCTGCCCTCTATGTGGTGGCGGCAAATTGAAAAATTCCACGTGCTCTTGTTTGAAAACAAACTCACGTGCTTTTTTGACAGCTGTCATCTGCCATCTTTAATCTATAGAGCACAGTGCTGCCCTCTTTAGTTTGAAACGTGGTGGCGGTAAATTCCACGTGCTCTTGTTTGGAAACAAAGCCATGTGCAGCTGTCATCTGCCATCTTTAATCAACAGAGCACCGTGCTGCTATCATGCGGGCAATTTCATCACCTGTCATCCGCCATCTTTAATCCACAGAACACCGTGCTGCCCTCTTTATGGCTACTACCTTAAGCATGTAGTAGCGGGCAATTTGAAAAGTTCTGTTAGCTATCATCCACCATCTTTAATCAAGAGAGCACCGTGCTGCCATCTTTAGTTGAAATGTGGTGGCGGCAAATTCCACGTGCTCTTGTTTGGAAACAAAGCTATGTGCTTTTCTGACAGCTGTCATCCACCATCTTTAATCAACAGAGCACCGTGCTGCTATCATGCGGGCAATTTCATCACCTATCACCCGCCATCTTTAATCTACAGAACACCGTGCTGCCCTCTTTATGGCTACTACCTTAAGCATGTAGTAGCGGGCAATTTGAAAAGTTCTGTTAGCTATCATCTACCATCTTTAATCAAGAGAGCACCGTGCTGCCATCTTTAGCTAGATACCTTTGAAATGTGGTGGCGGCAAATTGAAAAATTCCACGTGCTCTTGTTTGGAAACAAACTCACGTGCTTTTTTGTCAGCTACCATCCGCCATCTTTAATCAACAGAGCATAGTGCTGCCCTCTTTAGTTTGAAATGTGGTGGCGGCAAATTCCACATGCTCTTGTTTGGTAAACATAGCTACGTGCTTTTTTGACAGCTATCATCCGCCATCTTTGAGCACCGTGCTGCCCTCTTTATCGCAGTAGATGTAAATTCGTCACCTGTCATACGCAGTGCTGCTATCTTTAGCTAGATACCTTTGAAATGTGGTGGTGGATAATTTAAAAAGAAACATTCTACAGCAGTCCTCTCTCAACGCTAATTGCATAAGATGGCGGCTATACATGACTCCTTAAGGGTGCTTACGCAAGATGGCTGCTATACACAGGTTCTTATGAGACGCCCTTGGGATGCTTGCGCAAGATGGTGGTTATACAAGGCTCCTTATGAGACGCCCTAGTGATGCTTGTGCAAGATGGCGGTTGCTCTTATGAGGCGGCTTAAGGGTCCTTGCACAAGATGGCTAGAGACGCCCTAAGGATACTTGCGCAAGATGGCGGACACAAGATGGCGGCTATACACGTCTCCTTATGAGACGCCTTAAGGGTGCTTGCGCAAGATGGCTGCTGCTCTTAGCTTAGAGACTAACGTGTCGTGCTAGTTCGATTCATTAAATTTAGGGCTTAAATGCAAAATGTTAAATATCTCGAAAGCAGTGCATCGTAGAGCAAAACGGACAAAAAATTTTCCGCCCAATACCTCGGTTCGCAGTACGAGGATCAAGTAAAACATAGTCTAATGATGAGATCAACGGTTCGGTTCCTACTTAGGCCCTTTGGCATTCACTCTGTTTTAGCTTGTATTGAAGTAAGTCTTCGTAACATGATCAGGTCTAGCTATGGTAGAGAGTATAACGTGCCGTGCAGGTTCGATTCATTAAATTTGGGGCTTAAATGCAAAATGTTAAATATCTCGAAAACGGATAAAATTTTTCTACCTGATACCTAGGTTTGCAGTATCAGGAACATGAAAAAAACATAGTCTAATGATGAGATCGACGGTTCGATCCTTACTTAGGCCCTTTGGCATTGGCAGCTATCTATTTCTACAAGATGGTGACTATACATAGCTTCTTATGAGACAGCTTAAGAGCGCTTGCACAAGATGGCTGCTACTCTTATGAGACGCCCTAGGGGTGCTTGCGGGAGGTAGCAGCGACAAGACGGTGACTATACACAGCTGCTTATGATACGGCCTAGAGGTGCTCACACAAGATGGTGGCTGCTCTGATGAAGAAAGTTAGCTTTGCATCGTGCAGGTATCTTTACAGCACTAAACCTCATACCTTTGAAATGTGGTAGCAGGTAATTTGAAAAATTCGACGTGCTTTTTCTTCACAGCAGCTATCTTTAAACAATAGCGGCTATACATAAGCTGTTAAGGCCTCCTCTTATGTCAAGGTATAGCTCTATCGAACAAGTTTAAACCTGCATCGGGATAGCTAGAGTAAGCATGTGCTGCAGTGATGACGTCATTATGCATGTTTAGACTTGCAAATCACTAAAGAAACATAACAAGACTAGAATCGAACACCGCACTCTATGCCGTTAACTTTATCATGTGATCGGAACATTGATTGAAGTGTTTAGAACACTAAATAAGTGATCAAGACTATAATAGAACACTGTACTCGATACAACATGTGTTTAGAACATGTCAGGGGATACCTTTGTTCTAAGAAGATTAGATTACCGCACATTCCTTGGCTAAAGGGCTAATGGGCTAAAGGGCTAAAGGGCTAAAGGGCTAAAGGGCTAAAGGGCTAATGGGCTAATGGGCTAATGGGCTAAAGGGCTAGGGCGCCTCTCCTCTCTTTATCCGGGCTTGAGACCGGCTCTACAACTAGAGGCGGAGTTAACACCCTAAGGAAGGGAGAATGTTGGGAAATAATCTATACGAATATAGCTACTCGATCGACTATATACTACAGATGGATGACTTAGGTGAGGGTAAGCGCTTACTTAATAATACCAACACGACGTAATTCATGCTCTATTTCAAAAATATCTTCTTTGTACTGTGTGTAACCAGCATCATGATAGGCTCTTAGCAGTTGTAAACGTTTTACCAGTACGTTGGGGTCTTTACAGTAGCTTATATCTACATAGGGTAACAGAGGCTTGTTGTGAACTTTGAGTCTATATGCAGACAGTTGATGTGCAGGGACTTGTTTTGATATAATACGTGCTTCAGCAGTAGCGTTTCTAGGTACAAACATAACTTGTTTCGATAGCGATGAAGCGTTGAAATTTCCTTCTTCTTTACCTTGCATCTCTTCTTGAGATGTTTGCACTTCGACAGAACGTGTAGTAGGCTTAGGAAATGAAGTAAAATCATCAAGCTGTAATGGCAATGAATTTTCTTCTTCTTCTACTTTCCCTTTACTACTGTTTTGATCAACATCATTATCTTATTATCATAATCATGATCTTGCCTCTCTTTATCTTGAAGTTTGTGCTCAGTAACAGAACTTGCAGCAGGCCTAGACAGCAAGGGAGAATTAAAAATCTCTCGCAGAGGTGTACTTTTTAAACATAAATCAGTGTTCGCTGGAATATGGTTGAGCTCTTTGTATTTCGTTCCCGATGAAGCTACATTACACGCGGCTTCATGACGTTGAGCGTTGTATGCGTTCTTGAACTCTCTTCTACAATGTTTGCATTGAAAAATCATCCTACATGATATCTCATGACGTCTCCTGTGATAGCTTCGGGAAAATGCTTTTCCACACTCTTCGCAAATATACCTAGAAATAGGTTTTTCCATGACGGACTTTTATCTTCTGCTAACAGATTCTTCTTTAAATCTACTCGACATTTGTTACTCTCTACTTCGATGATGCGAACAGCTTAGCGATTAATAGTAAACTAACACAAAAGCGTATAACCAAGGTAGCAACAGTAAGGTTTAAGCCCATCAAGATGGCAAGAGTGAGGTTAGCGACGTTCTGCTGTTGGATTTTAAATTCCGCGCTGTAACATGCATAAGGTGGCAGCCTTGAGGTTTACTGCCGTAAAGATGGCAGCAGTGAGGTTAGCGACGCTCTATTGTCCTTCAAAGTGAGGTTAGGGTTCGTCAAGAAGACAGCTGTCAAAAAAGCACGTGGTTATGTTTACCAAACAAGAGCACGTGGTCGTGACGTCACGGTCACTTCATCAATCCTTAGCTCTACGTCGTTAAGAGCAGCATTAGGATTAGCTATGTTTAAAAATCTTAGGAACAGAGCAGCAGTATGAATAGCCATGTTTTAAAGCGTGTAGACATCACCTATCGATTTTACATGCATCGACTCTCGTACTAAACTTCTTCCGCTAGATCGTGCTGCTATCTTAGCATAACCTATACGCATGACCTTAAAGTACAATGAATAGTAATGTTTCAAAGCGTGTACGCATCAACTATCGATTTTGCATGTATCGAATCTCGTACTGAACTTCTTCAGGTAGATTGTGCAGGTATCTTAGCATGAACTTAAAGTACAAAGAATAGCCATGTTTCAAAGCGTGTACACAACACCTATCGATTTCGCATTCATCGAGTCTCGTACTAAACTTCTTGCGCTAGATTGCGCTGCTATCTTAGCATAACCTATACCCATGAACTTAAAGTACAAAGAATAGCCATGTTTCAAAGCGTGTACATATTACTTATCGATTTTGCAAGCATCGACTCTCGTACTAAACTTCTTCCTCTAGATTGTGCTGCTATCTTAGCATAACCTATGTGCATGAACTTAAAGTACAAAGAATAATCATGTTTCAAAGCGTGTACAGATCACCCTGAACTTCTTCCGCTAGATTGTACTCCTATCTTAGCATAGCCTATACGCACGAACTTAAAGCACAAAAATAACGATGTTTAACAGCGTGTACACATCACCTATTGATTTTGCATGCATCGACTATTTTTTACCGCCAGAGTGTACAACGATCGCATATGTGTATTGCTAACGTATGTGTATAAAGTTAAAGCACAAAGAATAGCTATGCTCCAAAGCGTGTAAACATCACTTATCAATTTTGCATGCATCAACTATCGTACTAAACTTCTACCGCTAGAGTGTACAACGTTCGCAATTGTGCGCTGCTACCTATGTGCGTGAACTTAAAGCACAAAGAATAGCGTGTACACAACACGAGTCAATTTTGCACGCATTAACTCTTGTACTAAACTTCTGTCACAACAGCGTGCGATCATCGCTTGTGTGTGCTGCAATCTTAACATAACCTATGTGCACGAAGTTAAAGCACAAAAAATACCCAAGTTCAAAGCGTGTACACATCACCTATCGATTTTGCATGCATCGTCTTTCTTACTAAACTTTTCCACTAGAGCGTGCAACAACCTTATAAGTATGCTGCTAACTTAGTATAACTTATACGCATGAACTTAAAGCATAAAGAATAGCGATGTATAAAAATCTTGTGAACATAGCAGCAGCAGTAAGAATAACAATGTTTTAAAAGCGTGTACGCATTGCCTATCGATTATACATGCATCAACTAGAGTACTAAACTTCTCCCGCTAGAGTGTGCTGCTATCTTAGCATAACCTATGTGCACGGATTTAAAGCACGAAGAATAGTTAAGTTTCAAAGCGTGTACACAACACCTATCTATTTTGCATGCATCAACTATCGTACTAAACACATTCCGCTAGAATGTACAACGTTCGCATGTGTTTGCTCTGCTACTTTAGCATGACCTATGCGAACGAACTTAAAGCACAAAGAATAGTGATCTTTGAAAATCTTGCGAACATAGTAGCAGTAAGAATAGCAAGGTTTAAAAGCGTGTACGTATCACCTTTTGATAATGCATGCATCTTCTACTAGAGCACGTGACCATCACTTGTACGTGTGCTGCTATCTTAACATAACCTATGTGCACGAACTTAAAGCATAAAAAATAGTTGTGAGTAAAAATTTTGTGAACATAGCAGAGTGTTTACTACGTAGGTGTAGACATTGAACATTGCATGCTGAAGCAGCATACTACGTGACCGTGACGTCACGACCACGTGCTCTTGTTTGGTAAACATAACCACGTGCTTTTTTGACAGCTGTCTTCTTGACGAACCCTAACCTCACTTTGAAGGACAATAGAGCGTCGCTAACCTCACTGCTGCCATCTTTACGGCAGTAAACCTCAAGGCTGCCACCTTATGCATGTTACAGCGCGGAATTTAAAATCCAACAGCAGAACGTCGCTAACCTCACTCTTGCCATCTTGATGGGCTTAAACCTTACTGTTGCTACCTTGGTTATACGCTTTTGTGTTAGTTTACTATTAATCGCTAAGCTGTTCGCATCATCGAAGTAGAGAGTAACAAATGTCGAGTAGATTTAAAGAAGAATCTGTTAGCAGAAGATAAAAGTCCGTCATGGAAAAACCTATTTCTAGGTATATTTGCGAAGAGTGTGGAAAAGCATTTTCCCGAAGCTATCACAGGAGACGTCATGAGATATCATGTAGGATGATTTTTCAATGCAAACATTGTAGAAGAGAGTTCAAGAACGCATACAACGCTCAACGTCATGAAGCCGCGTGTAATGTAGCTTCATCGGGAACGAAATACAAAGAGCTCAACCATATTCCAGCGAACACTGATTTATGTTTAAAAAGTACACCTCTGCGAGAGATTTTTAATTCTCCCTTGCTGTCTAGGCCTGCTGCAAGTTCTGTTACTGAGCACAAACTTCAAGATAAAGAGAGGCAAGATCATGATTATGATAATAAGATAATGATGTTGATCAAAACAGTAGTAAAGGGAAAGTAGAAGAAGAAGAAAATTCATTGCCATTACAGCTTGATGATTTTACTTCATTTCCTAAGCCTACTACACGTTCTGTCGAAGTGCAAACATCTCAAGAAGAGATGCAAGGTAAGGAAGAAGGAAATTTCAACGCTTCATCGCTATCGAAACAAGTTATGTTTGTACCTAGAAACGCTACTGCTGAAGCACGTATTATATCAAAACAAGTCCCTGCACATCAACTGTCTGCATATAGACTCAAAGTTCACAACAAGCCTCTGTTACCCTATGTAGATATAAGCTACTGTAAAGACCCCAACGTACTGGTAAAACGTTTACAACTGCTAAGAGCCTATCATGATGCTGGTTACACACAGTACAAAGAAGATATTTTTGAAATAGAGCATGAATTACGTCGTGTTGGTATTATTAAGTAAGCGCTTACCCTCACCTAAGTCATCCATCTGTAGTATATAGTCGATCGAGTAGCTATATTCGTATAGATTATTTCCCAACATTCTCCCTTCCTTAGGGTGTTAACTCCGCCTCTAGTTGTAGAGCCGGTCTCAAGCCCGGATAAAGAGAGGAGAGGCGCCCTAGCCCTTTAGCCCATTAGCCCTTTAGCCCTTTAGCCCTTTAGCCCTTTAGCCCTTTAGCCCATTAGCCCTTTAGCCCATTAGCCCTTTAGCCAAGGAATGTGCGGTAATCTAATCTTCTTAGAACAAAGGTATCCCCTGACATGTTCTAAACACATGTTGTATCGAGTACAGTGTTCTATTATAGTCTTGATCACTTATTTAGTGTTCTAAACACTTCAATCAATGTTCCGATCACATGATAAAGTTAACGGCATAGAGTGCGGTGTTCGATTCTAGTCTTGTTATGTTTCTTTAGTGATTTGCAAGTCTAAACATGCATAATGACGTCATCACTGCAGCACATGCTTACTCTAGCTATCCCGATGCAGGTTTAAACTTGTTCGATAGAGCTATACCTTGACATAAGAGGAGGCCTTAACAGCTTATGTATAGCCGCTATTGTTTAAAGATAGCTGCTGTGAAGAAAAAGCACGTCGAATTTTTCAAATTACCTGCTACCACATTTCAAAGGTATGAGGTTTAGTGCTGTAAAGATACCTGCACGATGCAAAGCTAACTTTCTTCATCAGAGCAGCCACCATCTTGTGTGAGCACCTCTAGGCCGTATCATAAGCAGCTGTGTATAGTCACCGTCTTGTCGCTGCTACCTCCCGCAAGCACCCCTAGGGCGTCTCATAAGAGTAGCAGCCATCTTGTGCAAGCGCTCTTAAGCTGTCTCATAAGAAGCTATGTATAGTCACCATCTTGTAGAAATAGATAGCTGCCAATGCCAAAGGGCCTAAGTAAGGATCGAACCGTCGATCTCATCATTAGACTATGTTTTTTTCATGTTCCTGATACTGCAAACCTAGGTATCAGGTAGAAAAATTTTATCCGTTTTCGAGATATTTAACATTTTGCATTTAAGCCCCAAATTTAATGAATCGAACCTGCACGGCACGTTATACTCTCTACCATAGCTAGACCTGATCATGTTACGAAGACTTACTTCAATACAAGCTAAAACAGAGTGAATGCCAAAGGGCCTAAGTAGGAACCGAACCGTTGATCTCATCATTAGACTATGTTTTACTTGATCCTCGTACTGCGAACCGAGGTATTGGGCGGAAAATTTTTTGTCCGTTTTGCTCTACGATGCACTGCTTTCGAGATATTTAACATTTTGCATTTAAGCCCTAAATTTAATGAATCGAACTAGCACGACACGTTAGTCTCTAAGCTAAGAGCAGCAGCCATCTTGCGCAAGCACCCTTAAGGCGTCTCATAAGGAGACGTGTATAGCCGCCATCTTGTGTCCGCCATCTTGCGCAAGTATCCTTAGGGCGTCTCTAGCCATCTTGTGCAAGGACCCTTAAGCCGCCTCATAAGAGCAACCGCCATCTTGCACAAGCATCACTAGGGCGTCTCATAAGGAGCCTTGTATAACCACCATCTTGCGCAAGCATCCCAAGGGCGTCTCATAAGAACCTGTGTATAGCAGCCATCTTGCGTAAGCACCCTTAAGGAGTCATGTATAGCCGCCATCTTATGCAATTAGCGTTGAGAGAGGACTGCTGTAGAATGTTTCTTTTTAAATTATTCACCACCACATTTCAAAGGTATCTAGCTAAAGATAGCAGCACTGCGTATGACAGGTGACGAATTTACATCTACTGCGATAAAGAGGGCAGCACGGTGCTCAAAGATGGCGGATGATAGCTGTCAAAAAAGCACGTAGCTATGTTTACCAAACAAGAGCATGTGGAATTTGCCGCCACCACATTTCAAACTAAAGAGGGCAGCACTATGCTCTGTTGATTAAAGATGGCGGATGGTAGCTGACAAAAAAGCACGTGAGTTTGTTTCCAAACAAGAGCACGTGGAATTTTTCAATTTGCCGCCACCACATTTCAAAGGTATCTAGCTAAAGATGGCAGCACGGTGCTCTCTTGATTAAAGATGGTAGATGATAGCTAACAGAACTTTTCAAATTGCCCGCTACTACATGCTTAAGGTAGTAGCCATAAAGAGGGCAGCACGGTGTTCTGTAGATTAAAGATGGCGGGTGATAGGTGATGAAATTGCCCGCATGATAGCAGCACGGTGCTCTGTTGATTAAAGATGGTGGATGACAGCTGTCAGAAAAGCACATAGCTTTGTTTCCAAACAAGAGCACGTGGAATTTGCCGCCACCACATTTCAACTAAAGATGGCAGCACGGTGCTCTCTTGATTAAAGATGGTGGATGATAGCTAACAGAACTTTTCAAATTGCCCGCTACTACATGCTTAAGGTAGTAGCCATAAAGAGGGCAGCACGGTGTTCTGTGGATTAAAGATGGCGGATGACAGGTGATGAAATTGCCCGCATGATAGCAGCACGGTGCTCTGTTGATTAAAGATGGCAGATGACAGCTGCACATGGCTTTGTTTCCAAACAAGAGCACGTGGAATTTACCGCCACCACGTTTCAAACTAAAGAGGGCAGCACTGTGCTCTATAGATTAAAGATGGCAGATGACAGCTGTCAAAAAAGCACGTGAGTTTGTTTTCAAACAAGAGCACGTGGAATTTTTCAATTTGCCGCCACCACATAGAGGGCAGCACTGTTCTCTCTGGATTAAAGATGGCTGCTTGTCGAAAAGCATTTTTCAAATTATCCGCCACCACATTTCAAAGGTAAGTAGCTAAAGAGGGCAGCACTGTGCTCTATAGATTAAAGATGGTGGATGACAGCTATCAAAAAAGCACGTGGCTGTCAAAAAGCACGTGGATTTGTTTATCTCGAGCTAGTGAGGTTAAGTTGGTAGCACTAAGGTTTAGGCCCGTCAAGATGGCAGCACTGCCGATGACAGGTGACTCAAGAGGGCAGCACAGTGCTCTGTAGTTTAAAGATGGCGGATGACAGCTGTCAAAAAAGCACGTGGCTGTCAAAAAGCACGTGGCTTTGTTTATCTCGCGCTAGTTAGGTTAAGTTGGTACTACTGAGGTTTAGGCCCGTCAAGATGGCAGTACTGGGGTTAGCGATGCGTTGTTGTCGATGACAGCTGTCAAAAAGCACGTGGCTTTGTTTACAAATCTGTCGAAAAGCACGTGGCTGTCAAAAAAACACGTGGCTTTGTTTACCTCATGCTAGTTAGGTTAAGTTGGTACCACTAAGGTTTAGGCCCGTCAAGATGGTAGTACTGAGGTTTGCGATGCGTTGTTGTTGATGAGAGCTGTCAAAAAGCACGTGGCTTTGTTTACAAATCTGTCAAAAAGCACGTGGCTGTCAAAAAAACCACGTGGCTTTGTTTACCTCATGCTAGTTAGGTTAAGTTGGTACCACTAAGGTTTAGACCCGTCAAGATGGTAGTACTGAGGTTTGCGATGCGTTGTTGTTGATGAGAGCTGTCAAAAAGCACGTGGCTTTGTTTACAAATCTGTCAAAAAGCACGTGGCTGTCAAAAAGCACGTGGCTTTGTTTACCTCGCGCTAGTTAGGTTAAGTTGGCACTACTGAGGTTTAGGCCCGTCAAGATGGCAGTACTGAGGTTTGCGATGCGTTGTTGTCTGTCAAAAAGCACGTGGCTTTGTTTACAAATTCAAATTTCCCGCGGGAGGTGGAGGAGGCATCTGGGAGGCCTCTGGCTGAGGTGGAGGTGGAGGTGGCCACTGGGAGGCCTCTGGCTGAGGTGGAGGTGGAGGTGGCCACTGGGAGGCCTCTGGCTGAGGTGGAGGTGGAGGTGGCCACTGGGAGCCTGAGGTGGAGGTGGCGGCAGAACCCGTATATTATACTACTGACTTCACCCCATTGTACGGCCGTTCAGGTCTATCCGCTAGAGTGAGCTCCAGTAGCTGTCCCTCGATATCTCGCTCAGTGTCGTGTATTGAAATGTAACGTGACACGTGAGTGGTCACGCTTGAGACTTTCTCCCACATTAAAATAAATATGATTTTTTTCACGGTTTTATGGGCGTAAGACTGAAATTTACTACTGAAATGAAACGCAAGTTCTACCTTATATATTTTAGATAAATGAAATGTAATGGCTTATGGCTTTTAGTGCCGGGAGTGTCCGAGGACAAGTTCGGCTCGCCAGATGCAGGTCTTTCGCTTTGACTCCCGTTGGCGACCTGCGCGTCGTGTTGAGGATGAAATGATGATGAAGACGACACATACACCCAGCCCCCGAGCCAGCGAAATTAACCCTGCCGGGAATCGAACCCGGGACCCCTGTGACCAAAGGCCAGCACGCTAACCATTTAGCCATGGAGCCGGACATATTTTAGATAAAAATGAAATGATTAGCTGTTTTATTAAAGACAAAAATTACTACTTAAAATAACATATGCAATGTACATAAAAATAACTTCCGTCCTGAAGTTGTAAAAAATAAAATCTCACACATGCATTATATCTAGTAATATTTAGGCCTACGTACAAAGCAAAGTTTCTGAACACAATAACATTTTCAAAAACAAGAAGTGTTCATAATACAAATACTGGACGCGTACAACAGGAGTAAGTTTCCCGCTCCACTTCAACATAACACCAACGTCATTAGTCGCGCAATGAGAGAAACTCTCACGCAGCGCGAACGGACACATAGGAACCTTTCTTCTGACTAGGGGAGGGGGTGCTTACCTTTCAAATGTGAATGGCTCTACTCGCGACAGTTATAAACTCAGCTAGAAGAGGGAACAGTCACATCCCTTTCATCTATTTGAAGTAATATCACAATAAAGAATAATGCGAGAGAAAATCTCATACAGCGACCACTCGCGGGTTAAAAGTAGGAAAGATCACGATATGATGATAAAGCTGGAATTCAAGAGTGCAAGTTGGGGCAAATACCGTATTTGTTTATAGGAAGGGGAGTTACGGTAGGGGTTGGAATAATTTACCAAGGGAGATGTTCGATAAATTTCCAATTTCTTTGCAATCATTTAAGAAAAGGCTCAGGAAACAACAGATAGGGAATCTGTCACCTAGGCGACTGCAATAAATGCAGATCAGTAGTGACTGACTGATTGATGGAAAACAACTATTATCGGCATGCAGCTGCGAGAGCAAGGAACACGTAAATTACGTTATGCCAAAAACAAGAGCAAGCATTCAAAGAAACCGGGGAATTCCCAGGACGAGGAAGTTCTGTTGAATATTACACGTGTCACTATTCTCGTGAAAGCAAATTTTATTTCAGAAATGTAAAATAAAGAAATATACGAACAAAACCTCCCACATTCCTTACTACCTGCTAAAACACCCACCGACCAAGAGTTTATCCGAAAGTCGAGCAATTATGCTCCTATTGGCAACGCTGCTGGGCTTCGTCACTTGTTTCTTGTGCATGTGCTCGGTTCCTTCAGATTAGCCAACACGAGAGTAAAAATTCGTAGGATCATCACCAATTCTTTTCCTTTTTTTTGTCTCAGAAGGAGCTTCTGGACATATTTAATATATTTAGAAACATTACCTGCATTCAATTGTGAGACCAAGCACTAGTGTCCAAATGAACAACAATTTTTGTGCTATTGACTATTCTTAGCTCACGTGATTTCTTTCCATGTCGTAAGTGTGCCGCCTTGCGTGTTTACGATTTGGTGTGAAGAGGTTATGTTTGGTACTCAAATTGTGCTGTAAATAAGATTGGTAATTCAATTTTAGAATATAATTGGTTTTCGGATGTAAGTTAGTCTATAAATTACTAACAATGGCGAATCAGAAAGATTCTCTATTGAAATGGATTGACGGACGTCTGTCAAAGTTGTTGGACTTTCCTGTGCCTCAAGATTTAACAGAGTAAGTAAATGTTTATTATTAATTTTGTAGTTTAATCCTATACATTTTTCTATTTCTTCATGGATCTTACTGGTATTTTTAATATTATATTGATATGTATGAACTTACTGTGAAAATGATTAAACATACAATGAATATATGAACATTTAGACTGTGTTAGGTTTCTAACTGGTAGAATAGAGGTGATTTCACAGGATGAAAATTAAAGCTTTCAGCGTGCGGATATATAATGGTTTCGTTCCCTACCCCAAAGTGTCTCATCGTTGTTTGTGACTAACAATTTGGAAATCATTTGAGTTAACTCTTGAATATTTTACTTTAATCATCTAATAATGTACGGTAATACTCTTGTTTTAACGGTGTAGTTATACTATTTAATTTTCCCCTTTTCTCTTCGGGGAAATGCCGTGACAGTTCCTATTCATAGACTTCCTTTCACCCATGTACCCAATTTCATTCACCATCATTCATTTAATCTTCTTTAGCTCCTCAACTGAGGTTGGCACGAGGAAGGGCATCCGGCCGTAAAAACATACCGTGTAAATTCATCTCTTTATTCCTTGCGTGATTACGATTTGTTGTGAAGAGGTTAAGTTGTTTTCATACTCATCCCCGACCTCGTATCAAGAGGCGAGACTATGAACTAGACATAGGCTACATAGGGCCTAGGCTACATACTAACATACACAATTATAGAATTGGCCTATATTGCATTATATAGTAGTAGTTACATTGTTTGATTAGTTTTTCTGTATTCTCAGGTTCAAATTCCAGCTCGGTCAAATATTTTAATCCTGGTCTAGGTGTTGTGTGTATAAAGTAAGGAATTGTTGATCACCCTTTCTCTCTTCTCAGATTCTAACGCCATTCTTCTTCCTCGACTGTACCACTACTCCTTGCCACAGAGTGGGACTATAATCTCCTCCTTCATGCAGATGAGGAATTGAATCATTTCCTTCACTTGCTTCATTAAAATTTTGGTTTTGAAAGTCATGAATGATGATTGAGGGAATCATCAAGCTGGCCATGTGTTACTGCAATTTATTTAGGTCATTACTATGCCCTAAAGTCCATCAGGGGTGTATTAGCTGCAGAAAGTTAGGTTTTGCTCCATCTTGGCTATAAGGAAAAGTGAATTAAAGATACCTTTAAGAGTTTTCTTGTTTTTAGACAGGTGTCATGTTCTTAGTTCTTGATTAGTTACCACTGTATAATTTCTAATTTACATGGAATTTACGGTTGATGTGTAATATGACACATAACTTGCTTATTATTAGTGTAGGCCTACATACTTGGAGACCTTATGTGGTTGCAAGATTTTTTATAAAGTTAAGAAAATTTTAGCCTGTGGGTATTGGACTTCCAATTATGGGTAGTGTATTTTATTTTGAGATATGGTCCTTTTTATTACCCTTCTTGATCTGGTGGCAGAATTCACCCTTTGTAGGCCTTATTTCTCATAGCCTAAACCAAACCCCATGGCGTAACAGCTCCAAAGGGCCATGGCCTACCAAGTGACAAGTGCTCGCAGCCTGAAGGCATGCAAATTATGAGGTGTCGTGTGGTCAGCACAACAAATCCTCTCGGCTGTTATTCTTGGGTCCTTGTCCGGGGCCACCATCTTACCGTTAGGGAGCTCCTTAATTGTAATCATGTAGCCTGAGTTGACCTCGAACAAGCCCTCAGATCCAGGTAAAAGTCCCTGTCCTGGCCGGGAATCGAATGCGGGGCCTTGGAGTAAGATTTATTATTTATAAATTTCATTTTCCGTATTGATAGATTCAATGTATAGACAAGAAATGTGTTTTTCCACCAATCAATACACAATTTATTGTAAATAGATTACACTAGTACCGGTTTCGGCCCTTAACGGCCATCATCAGCTCTTTCAAGATTAATATTATTGTGTCCACCTTTTCAATAGAAATATATATTTTTAGTGGTTAAATTCTACATGAATGAAACACACCAGTTAGGGACATGTTTCGCCCTAGTTATGGGCATCTTCAGCCTATATTAATCCTAAGGTCAAGAATTAAAACTATAAACATTGGAACTTATAGTAAACTAACTTAACACTGTACATATTGTAAGCTGTACATACTGTACATATTGTAAACTGTGTAAATAACATAAGACAATTGTGTTTAGTATTAAGGTAGTTTACTATAAGTTCCAATGTTTATAGTTTTAATTCTTGACCTTAGGATTAATATAGGCTGAAGATGCCCCATAACTAGGGTGAAACATGCCCCTAACTGGTGTGTTTCATTCATGTAGAATTTAACCACTAAAAATATATATTTGTATTGAAAAGGTGGACACAATAATTTTAATCTTGAAAAAGTTTACTTATTGTATCTTCAATACGGAACAAAATGAGATTAGTTACTTGTAACTTGTAACATCATCAGCTAGTAGGCTACATGATTAGTTTCCATCCATTAGACAAATTACGAGTTGTTATTATGTTAGACATCCGGATGTCTAATGGGGGATGGAAATGCAGTATACAGTAGCATGAAGTTAAAATATCTGTGGTCAAAGGTAAAATGTTACAATAAGTTAGAACATGAGTATACAGAACACACTAAAACACTTAAAATCTTTAACATTAAAATTTGGTATGTACAGGTTAGACACTTAATAAAATTTGAGTTCATGTTGCTTAGATTCCATTCTTCTATCTTCTGTGTGGTTCCTTTGCTTCTATGTCATGTCGCTTCAGCTGAATTGTGCATTGGTTGGTGGAAAAACACATTTCTTGTCTATACCTCGGAGTAAGAGGCTGCATGCTACTCCTACACTGTGGAACTGGCTTATTTCTCGTAAAGGGCTTCTAAAAATGATGTGTAGTGTCATGTAGGCCTCGTCCATTTTTCATGGCTATGGCTTATTATGGGAATTTATAATAATAATAATAATAATAATAGAAAGTTTTGGCTGTCTCATTTTTAGGTAGGACACCTTTCCCCCTCCCCCTTTTTTTTTTTTTTTTTCTTTTCGATTTACCTTACCTTACCCTACTGCAAACATATCACATATGTAGTGCAAATCTTATATACTTGGGGACAAATCATGACGACCTTTCCTCACACCACTACTTTCCAGCGACAGCCCGGTGTCTATTAGCGGCTTATAGGATTTACTACCTCTGCTGCAGCCAGAGTTGCCAAATCGTCTACTGCACTTGACACAAAGAAAGGGTAAATACTACAGAGAGTAGACAGATTAATTTGGGTTTATAGCTCCGATTGTTTTACCAAGCACTGCGTCCGACTCGTTAGCTGAATGGTCAGTGTATTGGCTTTCGGTTCAGAGGGTCCCGGGTTCGATTCTCGTCCGGGTCAGGGATTTTAACCTTCATTGGTTACTTCCAGGGGCTGGGTGTTAGTGCTATCCTCAACATCCCTGCAACTCACACACCACACATAACACTATCCTCCACCACAATTACACGCAGTTACCTACACATGGCAGATGCCGCCCACCCTCATCAGAGGGTCTGCCTTACAAGGGCTGCACTGGGCTAGAAATAGCGACACAAAATTAAAACCGGGCACTGTACCCGACATTCTCAAGGGCCTGTTCTCTGAAGGTCAGTAGTGGCTGAATCTGTAGCTGTGTCCTCCCACTATATATAAGTAGTAGCAAGATGTTTCTGAACAGTTCGTAATTTTGTTCGGTGCAGGTCATTCTGCTGTATTAGCTAACAACCACTGGTTGGTTGGCCTTTCCTTGTACTGTTCACAGTAGTTAGTATAGATTTGCAGGCTCTGTTTACCTGTTTAGTTTGAACTTCCTTCATACCATTGTCTACTATCCATCTCATAACATTCTCTAGGTCTTTTTGTAGTTGCTCACAATCCTGTAACTTATTTACTACTCTATACAGTACAACATCATCCGCAAATAGCCGTATCTGTGATTCCATTTCTTTACTCTTATCATTTATGTATAAGAAAAAAATAAAAGTCTAATAATACTGACCTGTTGGACGCTCCCTCTTAATAACAGAATCAGATAACACTTCATCTACTATGTGCCGTTGAATGTCTCCATCTAAACAGTGTAGAACAGTGACAAAATGGTGTAATACTTGATGTGGCTTATCAGCCTGAACTGATTGGCACATCATTTTATGTCATAAACACCAAGGTCTTCCTGAGAATTTGAACAAATTATTTGACAGTAAACTTACAATGCATTTCAGATGAAAGTTATACAAGCATCATGCGTGTGCATTGAAAAGGTGAAAAATAACTAAATTGTATGTATGTCTACCTACTTCTTAGTCCGTTTTCTTGATATGGGGTCAGGGTTGAGGTGAGATATCATCTTATGGTAGTTTTTACTGCTTTATGCCCTTCGTGATGCCAACCTCAGTTGGGAAGCTAATGAAGATGAAATGAATGATCGTGAATGAAATTTGGTTAGGAGGTGGAAGGAATAGACCGTGCCTATGAATAAGAGTTTGCCTGGAAGTGAAAATGGAAAAGCACAGAAAACCATTCTCAGGGCAGCTGACTGTGGGATATGAACCCAGTCACCTCCTGAAAGCAGAGCTTGGCTCCATAGCTGTAGCACGTTTACATGCAAGGCCACGAAATTAACAACGAATAAAAATTCCATGCATTCCAATATATGCCTATGTAAAAAAGAACAATGTCAGTTGATGAGTTCTGAAATATTTAACGTTCATGCCAAACAGTAAATTCTGTGGCACACAAGAGAAATAAAATCTACCATGAATGAATAAACAATGCCCAGTGCTTGGGTCAGGAGATCATTTTTAAATGCTTGTAATGACCAAAAGCGTTGCCTACATAATATACAAGGCCTGGAAGAACGGGCGATTTTCTGCCAGAATAGCTTCACACTTGAGGTTTTGGAGTCTTACCGGTAGATGTCAGATTTATGGGTTGTTGTCAGTGCATTAGATCTGTAACTTGGCATAGTTGGGGACAAAACATGACAGCCTCAGTTCCTAGAAGTGAGCTGGAAGCCAGTAGTCAATCACACCCTGCTGAGTTAACGAGTTCTAGGTGATCCTTGTTTGGTGAGGAGAGGCTGCCAAACCACTTTCTTCCTCACACTCTGTAGTATTTACCCTTTCTTTGTGTCGAGTGCAGTAGACGATTTAGCAACTCTGGCTGCAGTAGAGGTAGTAAATCCTATAAGCCGCTAATAGACACCGGGCTGCTACTGGAAAGTAGTGGTGTGAGGCGAGGTCGTTATGCTTTGTCCCCAAGTATATAAAATTTGCACTACACGTGTGATATGTTAGCAGTTTATTAAATAGTTTTCGTGGTATCCTTTGGCGTGCTATAGCTATACAAATTAAAAAACCCTTATAGTTGCATCCTGTTATCGTTTTTCCTTCATTAATTACAACTTTAACAATATTTCGTCTTATTCCGTCTATAAGTTAGTTTTGATCCGCTTGGTTATTTTGTAGTTTATTCATATAATGTGTACTGAATGAGCAGAGTGGCCTTCAGCTCAACAGCAACTAGGTTTACTAGCCTTGCAACTCTGCATTCGGGAGGCGTAGGGTCTGGTTCCAATCATTAGTTGTCTTGAGAATTGTTTTCCACGGTTTTCCATTCTCATTCACTAAAACAAATGCTGGGACGTATCTTTTAATTCGCCACGGGTGCCAACCGGTCACCTTCTCCGCACTTCAAATCACGGCTTCAAGTCTCCTTGGTCTGCGAATGTGCGTAACCTTTTAGGAGGCCCGCCTTGCTCCATCAGAGTACAGAATGAAAACGTTTAATATTAGTAATAATTTATAGGTTGTTTCTTCCCTACTTCTGTACCAGAACACTAAGACTACCGTTAGTTTTTTTTTTTTTATGGCAGCGATGAATAGTGTGTGTTACTGTCAGTATTGTGATTATTCTTATAGAGCCAAGTCATGTAATTTACATTTCGTGCGGATATGGGAATGTGAGTAAAGTGTTAAAAATGGTGCATTGCTTTGTTCCAAGATGTACTCCAAACAGTGCAAAGAAGGAAAAACGTGACGTTCCATCTGTTTCTTGCTGATCCAACCTTACTTGAGAAGTGGAAAATTGCCATTTCAAGGTAAGGCAAGAAACTAGTCTTTCGTGGTTACCAACAAGACCGTCAAAAGTGTGTAGCAAGTATTTAGTTGAATCTGATTTTAGTGTTAGCCCCGCAAAGAAGAGGCTTCTTTCAGTTAAAATACCATCTGTATGTTGTGGCTATCCTACTCATAAACAAATATGTGCCAAAAGCAGTAGTGATTCTACCCCAGATTAGATTCATCTAAACCAGAAAGAATTCAGTCAATGACAGCTTCATCTACGGAGAAACTCCTCAACCTCATATGACAAAAGTAGCAATTCTAGTGTCCACCCTAACTCCAAAAGCACCCCCCGAAGAGCTAAATACAATAGAAACAGAAGAAAATCCATCTTGTTGAGGAAGTCAATTGACAGATTTACAGTTTATAAATTTGGACATAAACTGGAAGAATTAAAATCAGAGAAGAAGGTGAAAACAACAAAAGTACACAAGAAAGTAAACGTAATTGTAAAAAATGCCAGTAAGGGTGATTTAAATTTACTATTTCTTGTAGAGTAGCTAGACCCGTACGGAAAGGAAAACATTACAAGTTGTTGAGACTACTTTGAAAATATCTATTATGTGGCACAGAAAAGCACCTAATGGTTATAGTTTAATTAGATTAATAGGTTGCCTGAAACTTCCACACAGGATTACATTAAAAAATTACATTGGCTACACTTAAGGTGAGACTGGAACGACATGAACATTTTTTAACTGACTGGTACGGATTGAGTATTATATGATTTAAACCAATTCACGTTTTGTAAATTTACCCTTCCTTACAGCATTTTTTATGAGTTTATTAGGTGAAAATAAACGGATTTGTGTAATTTCCCATTTAAGAGCATTGTATAGGTTAGCCCATAAAGATGACATCTAGCGGCAAATTTGGAAACTCTGCAAAATTAAATGTTACAAGTTATAAATCTCATCGTTAGGTCCGTATTATTCTTGAAAGCAACTTCTTCAGGAATCCCTCCGTTGACCTGCTGAGCCTAACACAGACGGAGATTTTCTTTCAGGGTTTTCTCCCTTAGCCTTTTGTGTCCAGTCACCTCAGCCTACAAGGCAGCAGTTTATTCTCATATTAATCCCTGAATATAGGGCTGCCTCTTCCGCCATTTCCACCGTACCAAAGTCCACCTTCTCCGCTGTAGAAGTCGTTGAGGTCTTCACTCATAACCCTGAACTGGGACCCTTACCAGATGTTACACACCGGGTCAGTGTGCTCTGGGACTCACATAGGCAGGGGCGCCACTCCCTGGGTAGGTCTGCCTCCGAAAAGGGTCCCTACCTGCTACCATGAACAACACTTACTGGACCAACAAAGAGTAGTCTTCAGGCAACAGAAATTAATTTCCTCCGTTCTTGTCTACAAAAAACAAAAACAAAAAACAAAAAAAAATAAGGAATGTGGATATCCGACAACAGCTTGGATTGGAAAGAAGCTTGCTGGAGACTCTAGAAGTGAAGAGATTGTAATGGTATGGTCACATGAAAAGAATGAACCCTCACAAGACTCCTCGAACATACTTTGACCACAATGTTCCTGGGAAAAGACCAAGAGGAAGACCTTGTGATGTTTGGGAAAAACAGATAATGAAGGACCTTGAAATTAGAGATGTGAACTGGTGTCGCTTATATGAGCAGCATCTGTGGATGGATAGAACAAACTGGGGGAGGCTCGTACACAACCGCACCCGGCTTGCTGGAACGAAAAAATGATGATGATGATGATGATGAGGTCCGTATTGACCAACTTATACCTTTCTGAAAGAATGTTTCTTGAGGGTGCACCTTTTCAATACATTATATGTTCTTTATTAATTTACATAAATAATGTTACATCATTACTACTGGGTCGATGCATAAGTTTGTGCGGTTCTTTTATTTTATATTTTATTTTATTTTACTGTCACTGTCATGCACTGTAACACACAATCACTCAGTGATGTATTCACCTCCACTCTCTATGACCTTTTGCCAAGGTCCATTGTTGGATGTGCTTGTGAAGGGTTGGCTGTTGAGAGAGCTCTTGCATTGTTGTAGTGATAAAGTAGCTAAGACCTATTGAAATTGTTTAATTTTGTGTGTGTGATCCATTAAGTGCTATTTATATATTGGTGTTTAGTGCTTGTTGGTAGAAATTGGGAGTAGTGATATTTAATTGAATTTTATAACAAGTTATTCAGTTGGTGTTCAGTAGATTACATTTTCTAGGTTAAGTAGGCTAGCTAGGTATACTATACCTTGTTTCGAATTTAGGTTTAAGAAATTCTTTAGGTAATAACATTACCTTTTAAAAAAGTATTTTTAAATATCTGTAGATTCATTGGTATAATACTTACAAAGGCAGATTATCATGACGAGTTGTTACTTCCGCCGCAACTTTTCTGGTATTTCATATAGATATCCATTCAGGTATCACGAAGATAATAATTTATTAAATTAAATAACACGATTCGCCTGTAAACTTCGATTTAAAAAGAAGTTAAAGAGAATACACAGTAATTTCACTGGGTAATTACGGTATTTAACAGTTTTTGGATTGTTGACAATTGTTGCTACGTGCACATGGTAGCTGTGTAAACAAATACAAAATCTGCTGATTACTTTATTCCAATAATTTGTAGTCTAAGTTCCCAGCATACTTTGTACTTTGCATCTTCGTTCATTCATCGATTAAAAGTTAATAATCAAACATCAATTGTCCAAGGCATGATAGGAAATGCCCTCAAATGAATTTACAGCAGAATAAACATACAACGCTAAATAAAACCTTGAAAACGTACATGACTTAGCAGAGGCTTATTCCTCTACATACAGAGGTTTCAGATCGCCCATAGTACAGGCACTTCCCTGAAGGGGAAAACATCATTACCAAATAATACAAACTATTTCTAAACACCAGCGAGTCCACACCCTTAGAGCTCTCAAAGAGTAGCTAAAACGTTACAAATTTACAAGGATACATGTTAATAAAAGGCGTTTTCTAATACCTCAGGTCTATCCCATACGTAGATATTCCAAGGAAGGAAACTAAGTTCCACTCTCTTACCTTCACACTACGTGACCGGGGACGAAGGACCAGAGAAAAGAGCCCGACAAGGGAGCTCACAGCTCAAGTGCTAGCAGGCAATTGCACGAGTCAGAGTCTCTACCGCAAGTTGCGGCCAAGGACAAGTCTGTCGCAACTCCTCAAAGGGGCGAGGAGAGAGGGGAAGGTCTGTGAAGCGAAGAGAGGGGAGCCTCGATTCAAAGGGCAGCACTTCAGAGCGAGAACCTTCTCGATTTCTCTAAAGCCATGCGGGGGAACAAGAGCAAGATTTATTATTTTAAGGGGAACCCCATAGCAGAATAAAGAATACATTTAAAATACATGTGCCATGTACACAAAATACAAGACAGCTTGCAAGCATTATAAGGCACATTCAGTAGAACAAACAAACGATGGCAGGGAAGAGTAAAGGTTTTTCATGGCACAATCGCCATAAGACCTATCTGTGTCGGTGCGACATAAAACCACTAGCAAAAAAAAAGTTTTCTTATATATATATATAAATAAATGATGAGAGTAAAGAAGTGGAATCCGAGGTAAGTCTTTTTGCGGATAATGCTATTCTGTATAGAGTAATAAATAAGTTACAAGATTGTAAGCAACTGCAACATGACCTTGATAATGTGAGATGGACAGCAGGCAATGGTATGATGATAAACAGGGTTAAAAGTCAGGTTGTGTGTTTCACAAAGAGGAAAAGTCCTCTCAGTTTTAATTACTCCATTGATGGGATGAAAGTTCCTTTTAGGGATCATTGTAGGTGTCTAGGTGTTAATATAAGGAAATATCTTCATTGGGGTAATCACATAAATGAGATTGTAAATAAAGGGTACAGATCTCTGCATATGTTTATGAGGGTGTTTAGGGATTGTAGTAAGGATGTAAAGGAGAGGGCATATAAATCTCTGGTAAGAGCCCAACTAGAGTATGGTTCCAGAGTACGGGGGACCCTCACCAGGATTACTTGATTCAAGAACTGGAAAGAATCCAAAGAAAAGCAGCTCAATTTGTTCTGGATGATTTCCGACAAAAGAGTAGCGTTACAAAAATGTTGCAAAGTTAGGGCTGGGAAGATTGGGAGAAAGAAGACGAGCTGCTCGTCTAAGTGGTATGTTATGAATGTAGGTAAGGGTTATTCTGCCCGAAGGCAGGTCCGAACCTCAGCAGAGGTATTCCTGAGTCGGAGTTTTTTACGTGCAGTAGGGTGGCCAGTTCCTTTCCGCTCCTCCATTCCCTTACCCCCCACCAACAGCGCGTGGCAACCCATCCAACTCCTGACCACGCCCAATGTTGCTTAACTTTGGAGATCTCACGGGATACGGTGTTTCAACACGGCTACGGCCGTTGGCTTATGAATGTAGTATAGAAATATTTAAAATAGTTATATTTGAATCAGCCTTGTCAATGGTTAAGATTATCAACAGTAAGTGATATGTTACACGTTATAATTCTCATGTTCCAAGTTGTCAGCGGAGAGATGGCGTGGAATGACATTAGTAGACGAATAACTTTGAGTGGCATCTTCAAAAGTAGGAAGTTTCACAATATGAAGATAAAGTTGGAATTCAAGAGGACGAAATGGGGCAAATATTCATTTATAGGAAAGGGAGTTATGGATTGGAATAACTCACCAAGGGAGATGTTCAATAAATTTCCATTTTCTTTGAAATCATTTAAGAAAAGGCTAGGAAAAACAACAGATAGAGAATCTGCCACCTGGGTGACTGCCCTAAATGCAGATCAGTATTGATTGATTGATTGATTGATTGATTGATTGATTGATTGAATGTTCAGATAACAGTTGAATGCCTCGCCTGTAGAACTGTTTTGGTTTTGACTGGAAGAAATCTGTTAGCCATTGGTCAAGAGAAGCTTCGTCAGCAAATACTTGCCCCTCAATGTGGTTAGAAAGACAGCAGAACAGATGGAAGATGGAAATCTGAGGAGGCAAGTTTAGGGTAATAGGAAGGATGAGGAAGAGGTTCCCAGCCAAGGTCAGCAATCACACCTTTGGTCGATTGCGCTGTATGCGGACGAGCATTATCATAGAGCAATATGACTGGCTGTTGTTCTTGTCTTTTGTTGTCAATGGCAACGGCAAGATGTCTTAGCTGGTCACTACACACAGCAGAGGTAATCGTTACATTTTTCAGAAGAAGTTCATGGTGAAGAATGCCATCTTTGTTCTACCAAACATACAGCATGATTTTCTGTTGATGGGCACTATCATTGGCACTTGGAGTTTTTTTTTTTTTGATGACCTGAGCCACTCTTTCCTCTTCTTCATATTGGGTGAGTTGGCCGTGCGATTAAGGGCGCGCGGCTGTGAGCTTCCATCCGGGAGATAGTGGGTTCGAATCCCACTGTCGGCAGCCCTGAAGATGTTTTTCCGTGGTTTCCCATTTTCACCAGGCAAATTCTGGGGCTGTACCTTAATTAAGGCCACGGCCACTTCCTTCCAACTCCTAGGCCTTTTCTATCCCATCGTCGCCATAAGACCTAACTGTGTCAGTGCAACGTAAAGCCACTAGCCTCTTCGCATGTTCCTCTTCTTCATGTTGACAAACTGGCACCATTTCTCGTCACCAGTGACATTGTTTCAAAGGAATGCTTCGTGCCTATCGCAAGCCAACCGGTGCCGCGCAAGCAATGATGAACAGATGTTTACTCGATGATTTTTGTAACTGTCACTTAGCACATGTGGTACCCATATACCCAATTTCTGTACCTTACCCATCGAATGCAAATGGTGTACGATAGTTGAATGATCGCATTAAAAATCTTGCGCCATTTCCCGCGTTGTCTGACAAGGATTCTCATGAAGCAACTCATTCAAGCAATTTTCGTCAAAATCTGAAGGTCTTCCAGAACTTGGATCATCAGATGAGTCGAACTGTCCTGTTTGAAAGCGGGAAAACCATTTTTGTGCTGTTCTTTGAGCGATTGTTTCATTCCCGTACAC
The DNA here is from genome assembly GCF_040414725.1 of Anabrus simplex. Taxonomy (NCBI): domain Eukaryota; kingdom Metazoa; phylum Arthropoda; class Insecta; order Orthoptera; family Tettigoniidae; genus Anabrus; species Anabrus simplex. The sequence goes on along the minus strand of NC_090269.1, from coordinate 364,710,461 downwards.
TTCACAAATTGTTCTTGCAGCTCCTGTTGCATTGGATCCTTGGTTGAACTCAGAGTAAAATGTGTTCGAAATGCCCACTTTTCTCAACTTGACATTCCATGTCCATTTGAAATATATACAAATAATGTGTTCACAATCGAGAAAACCTGTGTTTCACAACACACAAACTCATTTAAAACAACAGAATAGCGATATACAATCCCTTCATGACGCATTGTTGCCAACCCCAAAGAATATCACATGAACTTATGCATCGACCCTATATGTCTTAAGCGGGACATGTTGACGCAAGTGTGATAAACTGACATAACTTGAAAACAATATACTCTCACCCATGGGTAAATAATGCAAGCATTGAGCTCAAATTATTATTATTATTATTATTATTATTATTATTATTATTATTATTATTATTATTATTATTATTATTATTATTATTATTATTATTATTATTATTATTATTATTATTATTGATCTGTCTCAGCTTTATCCTTGGCTTTGACAAAATGAAAGTGACTGAGGTATGAGTGATGCTAGTAATGCCATTCCTTCTGCAGTCAGTCCCTGCTATGAATGGTGTGAAAATATTGCTCATAGGGTCAGTTGGTGCATGCATTTCAGTGGGCTTGGCAGACTGATGTGTAATAGCAACTTCTGGCTCGGTGAGGAAAGCAACGGGAAACTACCTCACTCCTCATTTCCCTAGTACGCCTCATCAGTGATGCCTAGGCTATCTGTGACAGCTGATGGTGGAACTGTTGAGGTTCCAACCAGCCTTCAGGCTGAGGACTAAACATACACATTATTATTATTATTATTATTATTATTATTATTATTATTATTATTATTATTATTATTATTATTTATGTCATATGTACAGACAATACAATCAAATTATTTGTGAGGTTATGTCATGAAACGTGCTGTACATATATTTAAGTTTAGTTAATGTAAGAATCTGTAATTAATAGTATATAATTTATTATTACCTGTATACATGATGTGTAATCCACTGCAGTATTGTGTAACACGTTGTAATTTGCAGAATGGCTTTAGGTAAGACGAGATGATTGTAGAATATTCTGTACATTGTAACTATGTTGTTAAGCACTCGAGAACTTACTAGAAGGTATTTTGTAACATATCTTTCTAGAAGCTTGGCCAGGCACATATATATGAGGAGGTGGTCTTGATGGGGGAGACGAGTTATTGCTTAGTTGGAGTTATGGTTTAACAGGAGTATACTTGTGACCTCATGTTGTGTTTAGGCAGACAGGTTTGTAGGCAGTCAGCTTTCAACTGTTTTAAGGTTGCAATCTCCATGTGGCATGTGCTTAGTTGTACGCAGTTGTTAAGAATGATGGTTTGTTGATGTGGTATTTTGTTGTGACTGCCAGTTAATCAAGTTATGTGTGATTAATGTGAAAATTAGTTCTAAATAAATAAGTGTACCAACTGACAGCATTTTGTGTGCATCTTTGTGGCTACATCAATGTTTCACCTATTTTTTAGGCATCTTCAGCTGTTGTTCCTAATATCTAAGATCAAAATTATTAAAAGTGAAAGAGGACATGTTCCAAAACATTAACAAATCTCCACACGTTAAAGTTCTGCCCACAGGCTGACTACCTTCTCTGACAACAGCCAATGCTCCTTTCGCCCACCCCTCCCCAACCCACACCCTTCCAGCAACACACACAGGTACAACACGAGGTGCACAGCATTAACCACTGCCATTTGGACAGAAAGTATCACAGGAGCAAGCCTGCCGCAAGAGAAACGAGGGGGTGAGGAAGATCTCGCTTAGCATCCCCATTTTATACTTTATTTACATAAACTTCATAACTAAGACACTTTTCTCATTACAGACTCTCAATCCACCACTCTCAGCCCTTTAATGAGCAATAAGGTCTACAACAACCAAAAGAACGATCTTGAGAAGTCCCCTCTTCTGACCCCACATAACAGCAGGCAGCCTTGTTTTACTTATTTCTAATCATCACCTGGCAACAAAGAAAAAAAAACAGTCAGACAACTGACCACATCAACAACATCCCACAAAATCTCAACTGAATGTTTATCTCAAAAACAAACATCATAAAAGAAAGTGACAATTAAGTCAGTGAAATTTCCATTGGTTGCACACACGTTGAACATCATAGACTGAACAATCCACACCAGCTCAACATCATTATAAGCAACATTGGATTGAACTAGTATATAATCGAGTTTTAAATTGTAACAGTCATGTCAAGGATGTTTTTATAAAATGTATAGTAACATGTAAGCATAATCTTTTAGACAGAGGAATTCATGTTAACCGGATGTTTCTATAAATTATGTAGCATGTATAAGCATAACTTTGTAGACAGAGCAGTTCATGTTAGCCCAACTATTTTAAGCATTTTGTCATAAACAAAGCCTAAGATTTTGGCAATTTTGATCTTAGATATTAGGAACAGCAGCTGAAGATGCCTGAAAAATAGGCGAAACATGTCCCGCCAACGACATAGTAATGATGTAACGTTATTTATGTAAATTAATAAAAAAGCATGTAATATATTGAAAAGGTGGACCCTCAAGAAGCATTCTTTCAGAAAAGTAAAAGAGTCGACCCGATAGCCACGGCAGTTGTGAGCCTCTGTGTTTTGACATATTTGCTTCGTTTATGGTTTATTAGCAATATACTTACATGATAAAGTAAGAAATTAGGGGGTACATTTCAAAGTGGCACTTTACAGGATACCCATTTTTCTGGAAAAACAGGGAAAACACAGGGAAATACAAATGCAGAAAATGTGTACGGAAAATACAGAGAAATATACTTGTCACATCAAAATTAAGCTTTTCTACCAAGACTGGACCCGAACAGAATGATCGAACGAGACTGATACATAGATGCTACGTGAATCATACACAGCGTGTAGTACTTTGAGAGAGAGAGATAAGAGTGAGCTTGCAAGGTAGTGAAAGAGAGTGAATGATAAAGATGACATATCTGTGGTAACCGCTCAAAGGTGGCAGTACACTAGGCTTGTGAGATGTAGTATTGCATTAGTTTAAGTGTAGTGTACCCCCTGCGGGTGGGGGACGCACATGTAGAATACACCCGCGGTATCTCCTGCCTGTCGTAAGAGGCGACTAACAGGGCCCCAAGGGGCTCTCAACTTGGGAGTGTGGATTGGCGACCACGGGGCCCTTAGCTGAGTCTTGGCATTGTTTCCACTTACTTGTGCCAGGCTCCTCACTTTCGTCTATCCTGCCCGACCTCTCTTGGTCAACTCTTATTCTTTTCCGACCCCGACGGTATTAGAGCATTCGAGGCCTAGGGAGTCTTTCATTTTCACGCCGTTCGTGGCCCTTGCCTTTCTTCGTCCGTTCCTTCATCTTTCGAAGTGACGGGTCCCTTCTTTCTTCTTCTTTTCTGTCTCTACCCCCTGTCGGTGGGGGATGCAGATGAAAAATACACCCTCGGTATCCCCTGCCTGTCGTGAGAGGCGACTAAAAGGGACGACCAAGGGATGATTCGATGAGAACCATGACACTACTTTTAATTTATACCATCATGCGGGGAAAACCATGGGTTGCCTTTACTTGCGAGTAGTACCACTATGTTAGGTACACAATAGGTTTGTGCTTAGTAGCAGCTGCGAGAGGGTCACTGTGGGTTTCCAGTACCCGAGTCGTACCCATGTGAGCAACACCGCAGGTCTGGGCGTTACCTGTGTTTAGTACCACTATATGAGCGACACCTTGGGTCTGCGTTGCCTGTGATTCGTACCCACTATGTGAGGAACACCACGGGAATACCGGCGCCCGTGATTAGTACACCTAGGTGAGGAACCCCATCGGTTTGCTTTGGCTATGAGTAGCTCCATTGTGTGAGAACACCATAGGTCTACGTTACCTGTACGGTGTACAATACTTGTGAGTAGTACCATCATGTGTGGAACACCGTGAGTCTTCGCTACTTTTGATCAGTACCCCAGCATGACAAATACCATGGTTCTACTTTACTAGCGATAAGTATCATTTTGAGGGGTCGTAGACCTGGATTTTGAATCCCTTTAGACATCAAGCCTACTCGATTCAGGATTGTGCTTTATAAGTGGTCCCTAGGTCAGCAATACTACTATATATGATCTTTTTTTTTGAGTTGGATCCACTGTTTTTTGTTTTTGTTTATTTTTGGTTTCATGTCCATCCATTCTTCATGACTTTTTATTTTATTTTGGTCAGTGGATGATTTTGAACTTTTTGTTGTAATTTCATTTCGTATCATTAGGGGCCGATGACCTTGATGTTAGGCCCCTTTAAACAACAAGCATCATCATCATCATAAGTGTAGTGTAACTTACAATTCACTGTTAATGATAATGTAATTCCTGGTCTTTACTTTGATAGTAAAATTAAATATTTCTAGATAGTAACTTTGCCCCATAATTTGTAATTGCCTTGTTCTCATTAAACCAAATCTTAAATTATAATAATACACATATCAAGAAAAGTTTTGTACCACCTGGAGTTCCAGGTTTCTTGGTTGCTGATGACCCCAGGGAATGTATGGGGTCCAAATACACACTGTATGTCAAGCATAACACGATTGATGTAAAGAAAAGCAATGGCAGGCCCAACACAAACACTGTTCTTTGGCAACATACATGCGTCTATCAAACATGGGAATCTGATTCTGCCTCTCAGTATGGTGTTACTCCACCCTGTGCACTGAAGCATGATCGAACCCATCGTGGCATGCTGTCCAGAAGGCAGTTGAGGCTGACCTTGTCGATCCTGTCCCACTCTTTGACAGCCGGCCGGGTGAGAGGTGAATTCATTCGTCGTCGCACTGCCTGTTTCAGCATATCCCAGGCACATTCAATGGGATTCATGTCTGAAGACACTACAGGTCAGTCCATCCAGTGGATTTGGGCTGCCCTGAGGAAGAGGTTCACAAGATCGGAGTGGGGTGGGTGCACATTGTCATCTTGCAGAATAAATCTGTCACCGAAATGTTGTCAGTATGGTTGAACAATGGGCCCGAGGATTCTGTTCCGGTATTATGTACCAATCATATTGCCCTCTACGATGATGAGTGACGTCTGATACATAATGCCGCCACGAAACGCACGAGACATGACGGATCCGCCTCCCTGATGGGCATGGGGGATGGCGTACAGGTTTTGTTTGGCATTACATCTCTCTGTCCAAACCCTCCTTCAACGATTATCCAGCATCAGACACATTCGGCACTCATTCTTTCAGAGTTCAATCCAAGTGCTCCCTTTCCCATCTGTACCTAGCACCACGATGTTCGGGTTTACATGCAGGTGTTCACCAAGGAATTCATGTGAGTGTAAAAAATATATGTAAAAAATTAAAAGTTCTTATCAGTAACGACAGCAAATAGGAACCCAGGAGATAGCCACATATTAGAGATTGACGTAGTGTTGGTTTTAATTTTTCTGTATGAGTAAAAATACTTCAGGGGGAAGGTTGGTGGTTCCCTGACAAGCATAATAGAAGGATCTCTCCTCTCATCTATTTCAGGTTTCTTGGTTGCTGATGACCCCAGGGAATGTATGGGGTCCAAATACACACTGTATGTCAAGCATAACACGATTGATGTAAAGAAAAGCAATGCCGCCACGAAACGCACGAGACATGACGGATCCGCCTCCCTGATGGGCATGGGGGATGGCGTACAGGTTTTGTTTGGCATTACATCTCTCTGTCCAAACCCTCCTCCAACGATTATCCAGCATCAAATTAAAACCAACACTACGTCAATCTCTAATATGTGGCTATCTCCTGGGTTCCTATTTGCTGTCGTTACTGATAAGAACTTTTAATTTTTTACATATTTTGTGCATGATTTTCACCTTCCTCAAAATGCGAACGTACTAGTAAAGTGTAATTTTTCTTTTCTTTTTTATCAGATATATCATGGCAAGATCAAAGCAGCCATTGTTAACTACAAAAGAAACCTCTCACTGACAGGTTTTAATGTTGTATGTGCTGTATATTTATTTCTCTTTTTATCAGGTCATGTGTTTCTTTATTATTTTCTTCCGAGTGCTCCCCGTTCCTACAGTGTAAAAATCTCACGCCCTCCCAGTTTGGGAAACACTCCTATATATCTTTTTCATCATCATCATCATCTGTTTACCCTCCAGGTTCGGTTTTTCCCTCGGACTCAGTGAGGGATCCCACCTCTACTGCCTCAAGGGCAGTGTCCTGGAGCTTCAGACTCTTGGTCGGGGGATACAACTGGGGAGAATGACCAGTACCTCGCCCAGGTGGCCTCACCTGCTATGCTGAACAGGGGCCTTGCGGGGGATGGGGAAGATTGGAAGGGATAGACAAGGAAGAGGGAAGGAAGCGGCCGTGGCCTTAAGTTAGGTACCATCCCGGCTTTTGCCTGGAGGAGAGGTGGGAAACCACGGAAAACCACTTCCAGGATGGCTGAGGTGGGAATCGAACCCACCTCTACTCAGTTGACCTCCCGAGGCTGAGTGGACCCCGTTCCAGCCCTCGTACCACTTTTCAAATTTTGTGGCAGAGCCGGGAATCGAACCCGGACCTCCGGGGGTGGCAGCTAATCACGCTAACCACTACGCCACAGAGGCGGTCATGAATTAGATAAATTTTAATGAATGTTTGCATCAACAATACCTAAAATTATTATATTCAAGAAATTCAAAATATTGATTTATCACAAATAACATACAGTAATCCTATTTCCTGTTCCTATCACAAGAAAATTCAAAATTCATTTTAATTCATAACTTTCATGTCTTTTTCTTTTCCAGTTATTTCCCTGATATTATTAAATTACATTTTTGTTCATCAAGAAATACTGTTAATGCTGATGAGTTAGCCCTAAAAATGTCGATTAAAGTTCTCAAAACATTAATCTTAAATATCTCATAATTACCGGTACCTCTAAAACTTTTCAGTCCTGAAGATGGTTTCCCATTTTCACACCAGGCAAATGCTGGGGCTGTACCTTAAATAAGGCCACGGCCGCTTCCTTCCCACTTCTAGTCCTTTCCTGTCCCATCGTCGCCATAAGCCCTAACTGTGTCGGTGCGACGTCAAGCAACTTGCAAAAAAAAAAAAAAAAGCCTCTAAAACTTAATATGCAGATTTTCCTGTGAGATTGTGTCTGAAGCAGGGGGCTAGTAAAATAAGGCTTTACTCATAGTTTTGCAAACCTTACTTTAATAGATATAATTTAATTGCCTGTGGTTGTGATATATCTTTAATTATTGGTCTGTTATACGTTGTTGTGAAAAGGACATTTGTATCATTTAAGATTTTGTAATCTGACAAGTAATAAGGTAATGGACCAACATTTGATATTTGTTATAGGTATATATTAGCGATTGAGAATTCTAGGGATCTTGAAGATTACTTGAAGACATTACTTGATTTTAGTAACCCTCAGCATAGTCAGTTTTTCCAGGAATTACTTCAGAAACGGCAGGAATGTAAGTGCCATAATAATACTTATAAATATATTTTATACTTTGCTTGGATTAAAATTCAGTTTCCTCACACATTCCATTTCTTTTGTAGATTTAGGTACTACATCTGAATTTCAAGCTTATAAAAAGTCTGAAGTTGAAGAAAGCTATATCCTTCCTAAGCAGAATGAAAAGAAGAGAAAGGGAAAAGGACAAGTTCAAGCACCAGCACAAGCTAATATTGACATCATTAGTGTCCAAAAAGAAAATAAGGTATATTTATTAGTTTTTTTATGAAGTAGGCCTAGATTATCATAGTAATTTAGTTACACATTTGATTTTTCGGGCAGAGTACTTTGAATATGTAGTTTGTTTTAATAGAGTTTAAAGGTTGCACAGTAACTGTTAATTTAATGCTCTGATATCAAGATTCAAATCTAGCTGGGTTGCAGGAATATTAACATAGATGTTCACGATTATTGTATTTTACCCAGACTTTCAGATATCTCTAGAAATATTAGTTCTAAAATATTACATTACAGTAGTTACAGGAAATCTAATTTCCAATTATTTATATTTGATACATTTTTACTGTACAAGCTACAATAATGGAGATATTAGAGTTTTAGTATTAATTTCACCAATGACAAGCATCGCTGATTTGAAAATATTGTTCATTTGTAACAAACTAACTGGCGATGATAGTGATCGTTGTCATGATTGTTTGTATAAGGGGGTTAAGGTGAGGTTGTGATATTGCCGAGGCAGAAGATAACAAGATGTGATTGCCTCCGATACAATTACAAAAACTAACTATTGATTTATCACAAATAACATACAGTAATCTTATTTCCTGTTCCTACCACAACATCTAGGTGGGCATAAAGAAACTAAATTTCAGTGTACCCTGAATTCTGTATTGGACAGACCATTTGAAATTAAAAGCGTGTTTCCTTTGCACTGAAGAAAAATGGTATCATTTGCTTCCACAAGGTAAAAAACATTTCAGTGAGGTAATTTGTTAAGTATTAAGAAAAAGGGAAAAGCAGTGACTGGATTCAATTAACTCTGCTGTATAGTTTTATCATCACTGTGTTATGAACACCAAGGTTCAAGAATTTAAAAGTAAATTTGTATTACTGAGAAATGGTTTTTTTTAGGATAGCATTTCTTACAGCCGGTCGTGATTTTAAGACAAACAAGTTTAAAATATGATCACCCTTGAGATTCAAACCCGAATTTCCTGCTTTCCGGACAGGTGTGTTAGCCAGTTATGCTAGGACGGCCTGCAAACACACAGCCTTTTTTGTTTGAAGAGAAGGATTATGAGATCCATTTCAGACACCATTACTTTATTTGTTCTACGTCCCACTAACTACTTTTACGGTTTTCGGAGATGCCAAGATGCTGGGATTTTTTCCTTAGGCGTTCTTTTCCCTGCCGATAAATCTTCAGACTCAAAGCTGGATGAGCACCTTGAAATACCACTGGACTGAGCAAGGATCAAGCCTGCCAGCTTGGAGTCGGAAGGCCAGCACTCTACCATCTGAGCTACTCAGCTGGTACTTTTAACTGCTTTCTTGTGGTTTACTATGTATGTGTAACAGCATATAGCAGGCAGTGAGAAGAAAAGGAAAATAACTGTTCACATGCAATTCTGTGCATTTTTGGTAAGATTATGGCAGGTATGAGCTGAACTTTTATTTCATGAAGTGTTTTGTTTAATTATTATGAGTATAGATATTAAAGAGAAAAGAGAAAACATGAACACCAACAGTGGTGACCCTGCTGTAGTTGTAAAAGCAGCATGACATCAAATGGCATGGTGAGAAATGTAAAATGAGCAGTAGTAGTATATGATTAGAAGGTTCATTTAAGAACAGTCTTGGTTAAATAAATAAATTAATACTACTATATTTATTTCATCGTTTAACATGTCACCTTCCAAATGAATCCACGACTATGGAATTGACAATTGTTATTTTAAGATCTGTGGCCAAACAGACGGTTGATGGAGCTATTATAAACTGTGTTCAAGATTTCTGGATCCAATCCTGGCTTAGATGGTTGGAATTTAAGGGTGCTTAAATATGAGAAAGTTGTGTCTACATTTACTGGCAGGCTAAGAATGTATAGAAAAATGTTGCCACTCTGGCATCTCTTTAAGATTGATTGTAATTAGAGAGACATTGAACATACAGCATGTATATTTGTTGTGTGTTGTTTCAGCCAGAACCTCTCACAGATTTTATATTTAATTACTGTTTTATAGTAGTAATAGTAGTAGTAGTCCCTGGCCTGCAGGAGTGAAATCATTCACAGATTTTATGAACATTGATAAGTTTGACGGTTTGATTTTTCATAAGTTATAGTAATCTGCACCTAATTTCTTCCAGGAACCACAGGAGAAAAAGAAAAAATCAAAATTTGTGAACCTTTATTCTCAAGAAGGCCAAATGAAAGATGTTGTGCTGTTAAAAGGTCAGTAACAAAGCTGAAGGTTTTATTGTAAATTATTAGAGAAGTACAGTACAGTACATTAATTTACGATAAAATTAGAGATGGATTGATACTAAATTTCCTCAATAATACATTTATTCTTTTTAAAAATAAAATACAAATTTATCATTTTGCGAGACAAATAGGGCTGAATTTTCTTACTCACCGAGTGTATTTTTTATTACAAAACATTTAACCTAATCATCATCATCAGTGTCCCACTCCAGTCGCCCGGGTGTGGTTAACAAGCCTCCTCCACTCCTTCCTGTCCTTCCACTTTTCTTGCTCCATTACTTCCGCCACCTAACACCTTTACCATTTTATTGTTGGCCCCCTAGATAAATACAGTATAATGTATAACATTTTAATCTCGAATTAGGTATCCAAAAGTTGAAAATAAGTTCAATTAAACGAAAAAAAATCACCTTTTCATTTATGAATTCAGGATCCTTCTGTTCATTATCAAGTTCCAGCAATCTCTCTCACTTTTTTTTTTTTTTTTTTTTTTTTTTTTTTTTTTTTTTTTTTTTACGTTGTGCCAACACAGATAGTTCTTATGACGATGATGAGACAGGATAGGGCTAGGAGTGGGAAGGAATTTACCATGGCTTTAATTAATGAACAGCCCCAGCTTTTGTCTGGTGTGAAAATGGGAAACTCCAGAAAACCATCAGGGCTGCCGGCAGTGGGATTCAAACCCACTATCTCCTGAATGCAAGCTGATAGCTATATGACTCAAGCCGCACAGCCACTTGCTTGGTGTCCAGCAGTCTAAAGTACTCGGCACATAAAACTATACACTTAAAAGCAAATATTGCGCTCTATTCTTTGCTTAATGACTCATCACTGCTGCCAACTTGACTAGTTACATATTGAAATCACAAGACATAGCCATCAACAAACTAACTTCAATATAAGCATAAGTAATCACCCGAATGCAAGCTGATAGCTATATGACCCAAGCCGCACAGCCACTTGCTCGGTATCCAGCAGTCTAAAGTACTTGGCACATAAAGCAAATATTGCGCTCCATTCTTTTGCTTAATGACTCATCACTGCTGCCAACTTGACTAGTTACATATTGAAATCACAAGACATAGCCATCAACAAACTAACTTCAATATAAGCATTAGTAATGGAGGTTCCCTTACCCAAGTAAATGAGCAGTCAAGATATTCATAATTATTTCATTCTCATCAGTGTTTTTTATATTACATACAGTATTAATTGCATCTAGCAATGACTGTCTTAATGTGGCAATTTCTGATCCACTTCTAAAGGTGAGATAAGTTACGAGCTATGGGAATTGTCTCCAACGTTGTCACTGTAGGAAAACTTTCTAAGAGTGTTTTCATTAAAAATGTTTAATGTATCAGTCGACAAACCTACATACTCTCAATGCGATTCTCTTTTGTTCTTGAAGTCTTGGTAACATATTTGGAGTTAAATTTAAGTGTCTAAGTTCATCTTAAGACAGGCGGTGTTATGGTAGAGAAAGATGTTTTTGATCTTCTTTGAGAATCTTGGTGGAATTTCTTGGTAATGTTTGAAACTTCCTGTTAGTTTTCTACAGAATACAGTGTGATTCTGAATATTCCTTTTACAGAAAAAAGTCCCAATTTTAAAACAAGGAGTATGTGAGCTATCTGTGACAAGTGGAGAAATTTTCCCAATGTTACATTATGATTGTTGCAATGAATCACAGCCTCTATTTTATCCATAAAAACCCAGTTGTCTAATGCCTTCAAGAAATTAGTTGTATTTTCACCTGTGTGACTCATTTCTTCAAGTGGTATTTCTTCAGTGCACATGTGCTTAAGTTTATAGATCTGGCCCACGTAGCGAACAGTGATGCTGTTGATGTCCACAAATCCATCGTAACAGGTATGCTATCTGCATTTCAGAGCTCATATTTTATTCATCTCCTCTGTATATTTCTAGAATGATGTGATTTGATTTTTATGAGTAGGCATAGTATATCTAGGTTCAAAATGCTGAATCATCTCCTTAAATCCATCAACTTTGATGTTTCTAAAGGGCAAGTTGTCTTCTGTTTTTCTGGTTATTAGCTTTGATTGATTATCTCCTGATTTAAATCTGGATTTAGCATCCAGAAAGGATCTCAGTATTATGTTGACAATAAATTGTGCGCTAGCTAGCCAGTGAGTTGGAAAGATGTGGTTTCCAAGTGATGAGCCCAAGCTGCACTGGGATGAAACATTGGTACTTTTACGATTGAGTTACCTGAATTTCTTTAGTATGATGTTGAATATTTTGATAATGAGGATAATTCCTTCAAAGTGATTGAATAGGCACAGGCTTTTCCATTACTATATTTGTTACACTTTCAGTGTTGCAATTTTTTTTTGTTGGGATGTTGAATAAAACTAGTTAAATGAACCAGGGTGACCTGTTTCTTTAGGTTCCTAGTGTTGTGAGATTTTCCACCTCACAAGAAGTATTTTTTTACAAATTTGGCAAGTGGAAGGATGTCACATGCTGGATCCATTTGAAAATAGTTCTAAGTTTAACCTATTTTATCTGCAAAAGATAGACCACCAAACACAATTGACCCAGTATTCTTTGAAATATATTTGACGATCTTTTCTTTGAAACCGAGCTCGATAGCTGCAGTCAATTAAGTGCGGCCAGTATCCAGTATTTGGGAGATAGTAGGTTTGAATCCCACTGTCAGCAGCCCTGAAGATGGTTTTCCGTGGTTTCCCATTTTCACACCAGGCAAATGCTGGGGCTGTACCTTAATTAAGGCCATGGCCACTCCCTTCCCACTCCCAGCCCTTTCCTGTCCCATCGTCATCATAAGACCTATCTGTGCCGAATAGCACACATCAAGTGTCAACATATACAGTAAGTACACGCACACCCATTCCAACTTCAAAACAAACTTGGCAGACGCAACATTTCTTACACTTTATTTCTATTTATAGATACAAAATATGTCCTACAACACAAAGTGAAGAAAGAAGCTTTCATGCTAACCAAAAACACAAGATATGTTGAAATTAAGTATTATAATACATATTGACATTTGACAAGATCAAATAACATAAAAACTAAGGGAAGCACATTGCTAAAACAACTTATCTACATTTATATACTGTATTTTATGGTCAATTCAGTCTTAGCATAAGCTATAAGCTTTGTGTATACATCGACGAAGTCCCGCACTAAACACCGGACAACTACCTGATTTCAACATAAGTGTTCATATTACTTCAAGAAACTCGTACTATTATACCACCAGTAGACGAACATGGCTGATCCTATATCATAACATAGTCGCATATACAACACGCCGCAAGAATTCATTTGTAGTTCAAAATGTTTTATTCATCTAGCCATAAGTTTTAATGTGGAACAGTGGACACTTCACAATTCAAGAATATTGTACATTTAACATATATCACCTGTGCACATAATAGTATTGCAGAGTTTTAACTCTCATACCGATTGACGTAGACGAAGATAAGACGAAAAACATTGACAACGGTTTTTTTTTTTTTTTGCTAGCGGCTTTACGTCGCACCGACACAGATAGGTCTTATGGCGACGATGGGATAGGAAAGGCCTAGGAGTTGGAAGGAAGCGGCCGTGGCCTTAATTAAGGTACAGCTCCAGCATTTGCCTGGTGTGAAAATGGGAAACCACGGAAAACCATCTTCAGGGCTGCCGATAGTGGGATTCGAACCTACTATCTCCCGGATGCAAGCTCACAGCCGCGCGCCTCTACGCGCACGGCCAACTCGCCTGGTGACAACGTTTTTATCCATACTATGTGATACCTTTATAATTTAAGAAAAATGTATTTTAACATACATCATTCATGTACATATAGTAATGTTAAGTTTTAATTATTATATCAGTTATTGTAGACGATTATTTAAACTAGAACAATTGTAATGACTATGTTTTCACCCATATCATGTGACATTCTTACTGTGATGCTTTAATTGTAAGTTATGATTGTCAGCTGAAGATGACCTTCACAAAGTCGAAACCGGTACTGTAGAACAATAATATATAAATATACGTATTGATTAGGTGGAAGCTTCAAAACTTCATATTTGTGAATATAATCAATACGGAAATGAAACTTATAGATTATGATTGCAAGCAAGGCTTCACACACTTACTCACTTGCGCTCGTAGCTGCGCGAGCATAAGATAAGATGTCTCGGATATCTTATCTTATGTTAAATAAACCGTAGCTGGGCACTTTTAATAAAGGTAATAGGTTTCATAAACATCCTATCTGCTCCAAACATTTCCAATACCGATGCGGTCTTTCATTGTATTTCATACTGTGGAGAAGTGTGCGATGAATGAATTAGTACGAAACCAGCCAATGATGACAGCTACTAAGAGACAAAATTATGACAGGAAAGAAACTTACACATTTATCACTTCAGAGGGCAGGAGGTGTATCAGTCATTCTTTCAGTTTATATTCGCTTGTGGCTCTAAGAGGCTAAAAATTTTAAAGGGGCAGTTGAAGAAAGAAGGGGTGCAGCCTAAAATTCACCGAAACATATTAAAGACTTCTAAGATAAAATATATTCCTTTTGATGATCGTAAACGTGCAGTCGACTTTATGAATGATATCAGTGAACAAAATGCACTTGTCATGCCAGGCCGGATCTGTATAAAACAAAGAAGTGATCTCGTGCTTCTCCCAACCAGCATGTCTAAGAAGTATGTTCATACATTATACTCTGACAGTTGTAAATCATTAGAGAGAATTCCTGTATCACTCTCATCCTGGTATCCCATCTGGCTTACATTTTGCAGTAACATAGTATTTCAGAAACCCAAGACTGATCTTTGTATGACTTGTAGAAGCGATCAAGCTGTAATAGGGAAACTGTCAATTATGGATGAGGAGGAAAAAAGAAAACTGATGGAGAAGGCTATACAACATCTTAATCACGTCCAACCAGAGCGGACTGGCAAAACAAGTTCCGTGCTAGAATGAAAAACATTCCACAAATAACTCAGATACATCACTTTGTGTATATGAAAGAGCACCCTGGTGTTGTGTTGACAAAGAAATCCATAGTTTCTGACGAAGTACCTTACACCATCCTTCCAGAAGATTCACCGCCTGACTTCAGTGACCTTCCACAGGTCATTCAAACCTCAAGGAATTAGCATCGATAGATGTATCTTCATGAAAAAATTATACCCTTCATATCAGAAGATAAAAAAGATATACTATGTCCTGCTGTAACATCTTTCCCTGCTCCAACAACGCCACCACCAACCACCTCAAGTGAAAATTTTACGGAGCTGGCTTCTGTTTCTCTTCCTTTGCCAATAATTACACCATCATCATCTTCTTCAAAAAGTGTAATGCCTAAAAAAAGAAACAAGTAAGACTCAGAAGAGAAAACCACCAACTCTAAGAAAATTCTCCCCAAAGAAGAGATCTCGACCCACCTGAGCTACTGTGGAGAGGCAGGATATTGGGACCAGACGGAGAAAGGGCATATAATATGCCCAAAACGCAGACTTCAGCATGAATAACTGATATTCCTGTCTTATGCTGGCTGTGATTAATGATCATTAACGTATGTGATAATTTTTATAAAGTGCAGTAGTGTTGCTATTAGTTGCCTTCATTGACCTTCTGCAAGTCATAAAACCTCAGTGACTTAGCATCAATAGATAGGTCTCCATGAAAAAATTAGACTGTAAATAATATCTGTTGGTGATTTTTGTTTAAAAAATTCTATGTCAGAATACCGGTGAACATGAAAATGGAAACATTAGCGTAACTTCCAAATAGTTTAGATGTTATTTGTGTCACAAAGTAACGAGACTTTCAAACAGATCTACTGAAAAGTTATGAAATCTTATGTTGTAACATTACATGCTAATTTAAAGCCTTAATTTCTTTTGGACCGGGTAAGTTGGCCGTGCGTGTAGAGGCGCGCGGCTGTGAGCTTGCATCCGGGAGATAGTAGGTTCGAATCCCACTATCGGCAGCCCTGAAGATGGTTTTCCGTGGTTTCCCATTTTCACACCAGGCAAATGCTGGGGCTGTACCTTAATTAAGGCCACGGCCGCTTCCTTCCAACTCCTAGGCCTTTCCTATCCCATCGTCGCCATAAGACCTATCTGTGTCGGTGCGACGTAAAGCCCCTAGCAAAAAAAAAAATTTCTTTTGGAGGCATTCAGTTCAATTACATGATGTTATGGAACATGAGAAGCCTCTGTGGCTCAGGCGGCAGCATGCCGGTCTCTCACCACTGGATACCGTGGTTCAAATACTGGTCACTCCATGTGAAACTTGTGCTGGACAAAGCGGAGGCAGGACAGGTTTTTCTCCGGATACTCCGGTTTTCCCTGTCATCTTTCATTCCAGCAACACACTCCACTATCATTTCATTTCATCTATCATTGCCCCAGAGGAGTGCGATAGGCCTTGGCAGCCGGCATAATTCCTATCCTAGCCACAAGTTGGGGGCTTCCTTCATTCCATTCCTGACCCGGTCATTGACTGGAAAACAGGTTGTAGGTTTTCATTATGGAACACGACAGTACTTTATCTCAATACCCGACATGTGGTCTCTTTTCATATACACGCACACGTATCTGCATGTGTCAAACATCTTGCCACTTTATTGCTAGTAGGTGTTATCTCTGCAGTGAAATTTTTTCACCCTTTTTTCAGTTTTTTCGCGAACTCTCACTTCGGCATTCCTTTCCGATTTGGCATCAGATTGCCAACTGCTTTAGTCTTACAGCCCCACAGATGGTCATAAATGGGGAGATTGAAAACCATCTATATATATAAAATAAGAGTTTTGTCTGTACATTGCTCAGAATTTGAAAAGAATGGTATTTCTGTATCTGTCATGTTCACAGTAACAAGGAAATGCACTTTTTACTTTTCTGTAATTTCTGTATGTATGTATGTATGTATGTATGTATGTATGTATGTATGTATGTATGTATGTATGTATGTACACGCATCACTAGAAAACGGCTAAAGAGAATTTAATGAAAATCGGTATGCAAAGTCGAGGAGTAAGTCGCTACAATCTAAGCCATAAATAATTTTATTCATGCTGATAGAAATGGTAGTTTAGGGGAAGGCCTATAACTTTATTTTCAAATATTTATATTATTAGTGATCCTATCTTAATAAAAATTGGTATGCGAACTCGGGGAAATAAGTCGCTACAATCTAGGCTATATATAATTTTATTCACGCTGAGTGAAATGGTAGCTTAGGGGAAGGCCTAACATTTAATTCTTAAATATTTACGTTATTAGTGGTCGTATCGATAAATACTACATAACCAAAGTTATATAGAATTAAATTTCCGACCATTTATGTCATACATTTTTATCGTGGAGCCTCCGTGGCTCAGACGGCAGCGCGTCGGCCTCTCACCGCTGGATACCGTGATTCAAATCCTGGTCACTCCATGTGAGATTTGTGCTGGACAAAGCGGAGGCGAGACAGGTTTTTCTCCGGGTACTCCGGTTTTCCCTGTCATCTTTCATTCCAGCAACACTCTCCATTCTCATTTCAAAGCATCTATCATTCATTAATAAATCACTTTGGGAGTGGCGACCCCATCGTACTAACAGCCTATATCTGCTTCATTCATCACATCCCTGACCCGGTCAATAACTAGAAAACAGGTTGTAGGTTTTCATTTCACTTTTTTATCATACCGGCTATGATAACACAGATATCCATGAATTCGTATTTTTATTGCTAAGTCCATATCGATGCCGAGCCACGAGAAAATGGGTTAACAGAATGTAATGAAAATTGCTATAAAAAGTCAGGGAAGGAGAAACTACAGTCTAAGATATAAACAATTTTATTCACCCTGGACGAAATTGTAGTTTAGGGGAAGGCACCTAAAATTTAATTTTTAAATACCTATATATTTGGCCATATCGAAAAGTACTACATAACAAAAATTACAGAGAATACAATTTCCGATCATTTATGTTTTATTCAGTTTTATCGTACCAACTATGATAAGAGTGGTATTTCAGAGTCGGAAGAAAACTAAATGTGAAGGTCTACAATGCAAGTAATGAAAATCATTTTATTTTCCGTATTGAAAGAATCTCAATAATAATAATAATAATAATAATATAAAAGAATTTATTGGACTCCAACCTATTCAATACATTACTGGATGTTAACATTTTTAGTTAAACATCGTTAAAATGGAGACATGTTTCGCCCTCCATGTGGGGCATCATCAGTCATATCAAAGCACTTCAAAATTAAACCAGACGTCTGGTTGGAAATTCTGAACAATATATGTAAGAAAGAATACATTAAAAACACGTACAAAGTCCTATCCTAAACGAAATAACAACAGACTAGTTACACATAGTAAAATACGCTAGTGGTTTCTTAATATTAAAATGAGGTTATCATATGCACAGTATAAAAATGGAAGTAATCAAAGTCCGTATGATATTGAGTTCGATGGTAGTTCTGCGTAGTGTATACAAATGTTGGCAAAATAAAACACAATTTATAATTACTGTACACTTATTTCTAATTGTTAAAATTGATGAGGTAAAACATTCCAATTTGTCTATTTGTAATTTGGCTCCAACCAAAATAATTCACCCTAGGATTCATGAGGTAGTCAACTCCGTTGGTCACTCTCTATTTGAATGGAGTGCACAGTGCAAGTGAACAGCTTTTGTTGATTATAAACTGAGGCTGTGCTAAGACAGAGTTAAAACAACACCACAACACTGCACAACATTTTCGACCGTTGCCCATTCAACCAACAACTGACTTTCCCACACTTCAACAACAAAATATACGCAAATTTTTAGTCAACTAGGAAGAATCTAATGATGTTTTTAACTATCTTCATTTGAAGCTGGTGTTGTTTTAACTCTGTCTTAGCACAGCCTCAGTTTATAATCAACAAAAGCTGTTCACTTGCACTGTGCACTCCATTCAAATAGAGAGTGACCAACGGAGTTTTGAAGACACCACTCCAACTTATTCGTCTACTGATGTCATTCCATGCCATCCCTCCACTGACAACTCGGAACATACCACTTACTGTAGGTGCTAATTAGTTTATTAATAATAGCACCTACTCTGTACTTAAAAAATACATTCAGTACATTAAAAAATACATTTTAATTTATTGAATAGGTGATATTATTAATAAACTAATTAGCACCTACAGTATATCATCTTCAGTACGGTTCCATAATGATATTTATCGCTTGCAATATACCACTTAGTCAAGCAGCTCGTCTCCTTTCTCCCATGTCTTCCCAACCCAAACTTTGCAACATTTTCGTAACACTACTCTTTTGTTGGAAATCACCCACAACAAATCGAGCTGCTTTTCTTTGGATTTTTTCCAGTTCTTGAATCAAGTAATCCTGGTGAGGGTCGCATACACTGGAACCATACTCTATTTGGGGTCTCACTAGTTACTTATATGCCCTCTCCTTAACATCCTTACTACAATCCCGAAATACCCTTATAACCATGTGCAGTGATCTGTACCCTTTATTCGCAATCATATTTATGTGATTACCCCAATGAAGATCATTCCTTATACTGTGCCCTATAATGACTTAGTTCCAGTCAGGCAACCGCCGAGATCGAACTAAGTGCACCATAGTGTACAATACATTCACTTGAAGTGAATATACATAGCACATAGCTTACCTTGCAGTGAGTATATCTTCGAGCAGCTCAGGAATAATAGCATGAATCAGGGATTATGGGTATAAACGGGGTACAAAATAACTTTCAATATAGAGGATACTGCAGAAAAGTATGCAAGGTCTAAGCAGTCCTAACGAAAATAACTCAAATTTGCTGCATTCAATTTGTAACAATGAGGTTTATTACAATAAAGTGGATTACGATGAGATACAAATGTACAAAGCAAATGTGAGAGGTATAATACACATGACTCTAATTCGTAATCTTGGAGACGTCGATAATATATCCTACATTTTGGGGTAGAGGAAAACTCCGTCCTATCATTTCCAGTGCTGTAACAAGCATTACAAAATGGTGTAAGTAACAGAGTATTGAAAAGTGAATCTGCACAATAGGCAATTCTTGTAGTTCACATACGTCCTCCTATCTAACTAGATCCATGCCTCAGTGCTCCAAACATCCTACAATCTAAAATAAACATGCTATTTACACAGCTCTGACGCGGAATCGATCCCAAGATCTTCCAAGAGCAAGGCACCTATCATGTAAGATAAAATGACAGGAACTCAAATATCTCGTCCAACACACATCAAATTAAGGGTGGTCGTACAGAAATTACATTGACAAATGGGAATACAATATCTCTGCTTGGACCGCAACATAAAGGTCGTTGTTCACAACAAACACTTGACAGACACCAGCCTGCTCTCTGCTTCAGCGAGCCTGGGTCCTGACGTCACACACTACCCTTCACCTCTCACTACGGGCATGTGACAAGTGGGCGGCCATTCTTGTTTTAAATATAGCTTACAGCTGACGAAACGTAAACACATAGCGGGAAGTCTCATACTGCCTCCACACCCACGAATCTGGCCATCCTATCGCGCTCATCAATATGCACAGGCTACAAGCCATCATGATTATTACATTATCAACTTACATATTTATAGCTGCTACCTGCAATGGGCTTATATATCATTATTCCATGGCGCGATCCACAGCGCAGTCATTTCCTGGCCGTCACAAGGGCGCTTACATCTCATAAAACATACTTCACAACAATATGCGATAGGACCTCATTTACCTCTCCATGCACTATCAGCTGATTACATGATTTTCATATGTATCTTAGGATTTGACTCGCTTCACCTGATACATCAACCTGAGCGGGTTTAAGGGAATTTGAAGATCATAAACATATTATCTTAGTCCACAAACTTATTTACTTGAGTATGACGCATATCGTGTTAACTATATCTGTCTATCTAACTACTGTATAAAGACCGTGCTGGTCCGATATGCGAGATCTATAAAGCAAATATGCAACCATGATGATACCATAGGCAAGAATTATCACCCGAAACAAAGAGACAACAATTTGCAACTTACTATAAGCCTAACTGAGTTCGAGTCCTGAGGCATAGATATTATATACACGACTATTTACCCTGACATATTTACATGTTGGCAGAAGGCAACCTCTCTCCTCTTTTGGCATCTATTATATCATGCTTATTATAATTGGATAGCTCTGACCTGTGTCTGTTAACATTACGGAACGGCTCCTCTATGGAGCCTCAAATTACTGCATCCTGTCGCCTTTAGATGCGGGTGGCACACACGGTTTGATGGCTATAGACATCCTGGCTGCCAGTAGCATTTCTTGCAGCTGTTTCTGGCGGTTGGATGATCGCCCCTTTGATGTTGTGCTGAGTCGACGTGCCTGGTGGTCCTGGGTCGACTGTTGATGCCGTGAAGACTCCTCATCCACTTCGATTCCCATTACTGCTCCACCAAACCATATGAGCACTATCTCGTTCCGTGATGACGTAGGGAAAACTGTAAAAAAATGTACATTACACTGTGTCCTTGGTTTGATGCCTGTCTCCTCTACCACCATAGCTTTATGGGGTCTGGTAAACAAGTCCCTTTCCAAGTGTAGACCTGACACTCAAAATTGTTTATTCCACATTATATGATAACAGTATCACTAGATTGCTCTCACTTAGACTGAACTTTCTGACCCTATCGATAACCTGAGCCTATACTAATGTGTCATTCATTTGGTACCATGTGAACCTCAAGTAACGTGAAGTGACTAGTCAAGAACAGCATTCTTTATCAGCAGAATATTTTCTCATGAAAGGCAGATCAACACTTGTTTCATTATTAAGCTCAATTATCAGTAATGGTTACTTACATTTTCCAAGACGTGGGTGAACCTTGAGTGCGGCTCGTAGATAAAGACAATCTTCTCTTCGCCGAGTGGCAGCGTGGCAGCCTTCTTGTAGCAGCAGTACACGCGATGAATGAGCCTCGCCTGCCTGGCGGTGGTATTTATAATCAGGCTCGCGTCATCAACTACCAAGCTTGTTGTGGGTGGCCTCAACTGCGTGCCCACATATGGAAATTTTATTACAAGATATTAGAATCATTCCGTATTGACGGTTTTCACTTTACAATGGCGAAAAATGAGAGTATCCTCCTATTCAATACATCATATATTCCGTCATTAGACAGAGCAAACAAATTCAAACATGTTTTGGCTCGCTTGAGCCATCTTCAGTGAAAAAATTAGGGGGGTTGGAATAATTTACACAATATAAGTTGAAAAAATGCTAAAAAAACATAATGAAAGAGCAAATGAAAAAACAAACAAAAGAGAGCCTAGACGGAAACAAAATTAGGACAAATATACAATATTTACATCAATATGCAGAGCAAAACACAACTTATTGCGACAAAATTCAGTGAAACAGGTGTTAATTTAAAATAATAATTGAAACTAAAAACTGCGTTAACCTAAGAAACAAGGGAATGAGAAAACAAATGATGCAGATGGAAATGAATAATAGTAGCACATGGTGAGGGTGTGGACCTCATAGTTTACAAATTATTGGTTTAGTAAAAATGACAAAACAGTTTGAAATTGCTGTCAAAATCATCCTAGTAGAAACCCATCACATCAAATTGGTCAGGAGGGGAGCGGGAACAAACATTTTTGAGAAACCAAACCTGATATAACCTGCAGGTGAAAAGCCTGTGACAAGGAGAAAAAACACCAAAGGAAATTTAAGGCTTTAGAAATAGCAGCATTCTCAATATCTTCTCAATCTAGCGGTCCCTTTCTTCATTATTGTTTCATAATGTTGGCTGGTGTCTTGCCTTATTATAAAGGGGTCGGAAGGGCCGCGTATAAAAATTGGGCCCTCACTTTCAAATTTAAACTCATGCCTTGCGTCCGCCAACCTTGACTACTTCAATCACGACCTGAATTTTTTTATATTCAAGAAATAGCGTACTGTGCATACACATTTTCATTTGTTTCCGGTATTGCGCTTTTTACCATTTTTTTCTATTCACTATTGTTTTTTCACGTCAACTGTTCTAAAAATCTTCAAGATCATAATTACGTATTCAATTATATCGAATCGTATTATAAATATATATATAGGTACATTATCGTGAACTAAGCAAATACTTGATCATTAATCTATCCTTCAATCTCCGTCAGCGTATGAAACTACAGCACTTGACGTTGTAAACACCACGCAGATCTTCTGGAGCTTGCAAGTTACTACGGTTGAGCTGCTCGTCTTCGGCTTCTTCATGACTTTAGATCTTCATTTTTGGATTGTGTTGTGACTTTGTGCCTGACGGTTTATGCAGTCTGGCTCATTTAACTGTTCTCTGCTTTTCGTGAACATCGTGAGACAGTGCCAAACATTGCGAGTGCCGTGCTGATGCTCGGAAGATTACGCGTTACTTAGTCTGAATTTTACAGTGGCTACCCCCGTCATTTTTATATCACCTCTTCAACTGATATTGTGTGGACTTGACCGTTAACTTCTTTCTTACTTATGCATTGTTTTTCGAGTTATAATCGGCTGATGATGACCCAGACTGGGGTCGAAACCGGTACCATTTCCACTTTTAATTAAATAAGAATGTAATCTCTACATCTCTTATTTACTTGTATTGAATAGGTTGAACTACCATATTTATTATTTCAATTTAACTATCATTTAGATTACAACTATAGTCATGCCGCATATCAAAATTTTCAGGAATTTACGCTGGTTGCAGTTCTTCTATCAAATCCTGTGCCTTCTTCATGTGATGGAAAATATTAATTAATTTCCTCTTCCCTCCAAGGAAAAACACCCGCGAGATTCCAAGAAGTAGTGTGCGTTCGACGCTACGGGTGAAGTGGCTTCGCTTGGGTAATAAATTTTTTTTGAGTCTCTGGAAGCTTCATCATGCTTCTGATGCCTCGTTCCCATGAAAAAATGCGCATTCTAAGATACTCTCACATAAGGAATGCTACACACAGCGCCTTTCAGGGTGGTCTCATGCAATTCCCATTATTTATGATAAAATCAATATTCTTCGACCATGAACAGAATGGTTCAATACTAACACCTAGGTACATACAATGAACCCCAAAAGGAACTTTCACTCCATCAATGCAGTAATTAAAACTGAGAGGACTTTTCCTATTTGTGAAACTTACAACCTGACTTTTAACCCCGTTTGTCATCATACCATTGCCTACTGTCCATCTCACAATATTATCAAGGTCATTTTGCAGTTGCTCACAATCTTGTAACTTATTTATTACTCTGTACAGAATATATCATTTGCAAAAAGCCTTATCTCTGTTTCCACTTCTTTACTCATATCATTTATATATATAAGAATAAATAATGGCCCAGTAATACTGCCTTGAGGAATTCCCCTCTTAATTATTACAGGGTCAGATAAAGATTTGCCTACTCTAATTCTCTGAGTTCTGTTTTCTAGAAATACAGCCACCCATTCAGTCACACTTTTGTGTGTCTCCCATGATCAACCCTATCAAATGCCTTAGATAGGTCAATCGCGATACAGTGCATTTGACCTGAATCCAAGATAGCTGCTATATCTTGCTGGAATCCTACAAGTTGAACCTGAACTGCCTGAATATTGTGTGAAGGTACAAAACATCAGACACATGTGAAACCAAGTGCCTAGCTTCTATAACCACATTGTTGCAGACAGGAGAAGAGAAAAAGAATGGTTCAGGTGCGTGTGCTAGAGAAACTACGTAAGTTTTTATGAAGGCAAATAGACCTCTTGAATAGCTGGATCCGAATTTCACAAGTTGGATGAATGGATATTTTGAAGGTTGGGATTTAAACCACCATAATTTGTTGCTAGGTTGGGTTTTGAAATTACTTGTTATAGAATTAAAATTATGGTTTTAATTATTTGATTTCATGAGCTGGAGATTTACCTCAAGTTAGGACACTGCGGGAGAAATATGTAGCCAGAAGCAGCTCACAGGAGAAAAGTGGAATTGTGAGAAAAAGTGGTGAAAGGGAAGAAAATAGAAATTTGTTGTCATGTGGCCGCTGACAGGCTTGGTATTATGGAGATTGTTTTTGGAGATTACACCTAAGTTGGTGGTGGTTGATGTTCACTACCTGGAGACTGCAGATGCTATAGAATGCTACTCTAGATTAAGGAGATTAAGCTGTAAGGTGTGTAGTTACCAACTCTGCCCGTTACATGACAAAGTGTGTAGAAGATTTGAAGCTGGTGCTGGATGATGGGTTAATTCATGTGCAATGCTGGGCCCAATATGAAACCTTTCGAACAATATTTAGCCACAGGAACTTACAGATCTCAATATTTTTGTTGCAGAAATGAATTTATTAGAAAAAGGAAGAATTTGTTCTTTACTGTCAAAGAAAAACCAGAAAGTCATGCCCCCCTTTTTCCCATGCCAGTACTGACCCACTGGAAGCCTTGGCTCTTCAATGTTTTTATTTGGCAGATTACTTCCCGTACATTGTAGAGTTCTGCAAATTGGATGAACTTAAAGGAATTGGTAACTCCAGAATATCTTATTTTGCCTCTTCAAGTTCTGCAGACATTGCTATAGTTCATACGAAGATACAAAGGCATGCCAGTGCATGGTAGAGCTGATTATAAAGGTCGAGGGCTCCACTTACTCAATTGCACATCTCTTGTATAGGGATTTAGAAATGCTGAAGTCTCATTTCGGAAATCTAGAGGTGGACATGTTTTCCTTTGCCAAGAAGACTGTATTACATGGATTTGGAACCCACTCAAGCAGCTGCTGTTAAGACATCGTTCAGGCAAGTGGCTACAAAATCATTGCCGAAACGTAACCTCCTGATATCTCAAGATCCATCCGGTAGGTTATTTGAAGGACTTTGGATTATTGGACATCAAAACAATTTTGTTTAGGGAAGTGCTGACAATGTCATTGCTGACCTACGGAAGTTGCATGCTTTCCAGGGAATGGATCACCAAAAAATGGTACCTGGTTTATCTGAGTTAAAAAATTATGTTGCTGAATGTGTATCAGAAGTCCATTTTAACATGAGAAGTTCATTGAAGTGGTTTGGTTTCCATGTACTAATTCAGACTGCAAATGGTTCTTGTCTTCATACAGTAATGCCATTACAGACAGGAAGACTAATTTAAAAGAGTGAAATGTTGCTGTTCGGTCAATTTTTGCCTTTGAGGGTTAGATAGTTCTGTGTTTCTGCCAGCAAAATTCACACTGTGAAGTAATTGTAAATTTTGTAAATACATGATTAAGAAAATAACTTTTTCAGAAAATTAACCTCGCATTCTCAGAAAAATAACACCACTTTTTTTTCTTTAAATAGCATTTTCTTTTGCAGGTTCCCAATTATCAGTATTTGGTATGTTGTGTGTTCAGATTTATAGGAGAGTATCAGACTTGTTGTTTTATGTTAAAAGAATATGTTATATGGGATGTTAACAATGATTTATTTCTTTTAGGTCGACATCATTGTGATTGCCAGGCAAGCAAGCACAAATTGGTAAATAACTGTCTTAAATGTGGTCGCATAGTGTGTGAACAAGAGGGATCTGGACCATGCTTGTTTTGCAACAATTTGGTAAGGTTACAGTTTGTAAATTTTCTACACTGTGTAGGCACTAAGATTGAAAAAACAAGAAACTAATAGATATTGAATGTTTTGTTTGTCCAATTAACAATTTTAAAAATGTATATATAAGCTACTCTACATTGAAAAGTATTGTTCCTAAATTCTAAAGTTTTTCTATTGGTTTGCCGTTTAAATTTAACTGTACTTGTTCCAGTTGGTGTTTGTTTTGCATATGGAAAATCGTAAAGCTTGTAGTACATTTTGAATTTATACATATATCATCATTAGAGACAATTATGTCTTTCGTCGTTCAGTCTGCAAGCCTCTGTGAATTTACTAAACGTCACCACAATCCTCTATTTGCAACTACAGTAGAACCTCGATAATTCAAAATCGATTAATTTAAAATCCTGCCTAATTCGAAGAAGCTCTCGTTACCGGAAACATGAGGTACGGTTTTGCATGCTATTTAAATGGTTTAATTCAAAATATGGATAATTCATAATTCGAAGTACAATGTCCGTCCCATTACCAAAATACAGACTTTTAATTCGAAACTGCAAGTATGTTACCTAGTAATTTAAAACCAAAATTTATCCGCGTCATGATAGAACGCGTCTTCCAGAAAGTGCAGGGGTAGCTTTCCGCACTTTCACTCACTTCGGTGTGTCTACAGTGTGCTTCATATTTGCTAGGTTCTAAGTTCGAGTGAAATCGTACTTCTTTTGTATTCAGCGTTTTGAGAAACACCACAATATCAAATAGCAGGCAGTGTGTGGAGAAACAGAATCCGTGAACACTGGCGATGCCGACAGTTGACGAAAAAGCGTGGCTTAAATAATCAATTCCTACGCAGTGCCGATGAAACTGCATTCTTTAATGCCGAGCCCGAACGGACTTATAGTTTTTAAGGAGAGAAGTGCCAGCTGGGAAATCGTACAAGGGTGGTGGTCATTGTACTATGTTGCAAAGCACACGGAAGCGAGAAACTTTGTCCCCTCATCATAGGAAAGTTCAATAAGCCACGATGTTGTAAGGTCGTCTTTCACTTTCCGTGCACATACAAGGCATCTAAAAAATGAATCAGTACAGTAATCCAAAAAATCAAGCATTTGCACAGGCGAGCCAGCATGATTTGTCCTTGTCTTTGAATCGTGTGATTTTTTCTTTTGTTGCGTGAGGTTCTGTTTGTCGTTGATTTACCTAAGTGCATTATTTGAACATTGTAAATGCACCTTGTTGGATACATTTTGGAAATAGTTTTTTTTCCATAGCATTTGAAAGGTTTAAACTGTGAATCAATGTGATTGCATGCGTTAATGGGTCTTAGAATACTTCATGACGTGGCAGGATTGGCATTTCTGAATTAAGAGATAAGTATCATGGCGGGATATCGTACAAGGATAGAGTGGCTGTATGGTATAGTAATGCAGATGGAAGCAAGAGGCTTTCTCCCCTCGTCATAGGGAAGTTCGATTAGCAACAATGTTTTAAGGGCATCGCATACATTCCTTACAAGTACTGGCATATAAAATGCATACAGTACAGCAATCCAATGAATAAAACACTTCTACAGGTAGATTTCTCCTCATCTTTGAATCATGATTTTTTTTCTTTTCCTTTTGTTGCGTGAGGTTATGTTTGTGAGTTATCCAAGTGCATTATTTGAATACTGTAAATACACATTGTTGGATACATTTTGGGAATGGTTCTTTTTCCATGGCATTTGAAAGGTTAGAACTGTGAATCAAGGTTAATTGCATGTAATAATGGACCTTAGGATATTTTGTGATGCGGCAAGGGTTAACACTTCTCAATTATGAGTTGGTGGTTAATTCGAAATCACGTAATTCGAAGTCCGATTTTTTAGTTCCAACGACTTTGAATTAACAAGGTTTACTGTAGTGCGTGGCCTCATTTAGTTCTACACCTCTTATCTTTTAATCATTAGAAACTGAGTCTAACCATCATCGTCTTCTTCTCCCCCTACTTCTCTTACCCTCCTTAACAGTGTCCATTATTCTCCTAGGTAATTTATCCTCCATTCACCTGACATGACCCCACCACCAAAGCCGGTTTATGCGTACAGCTTCATCCATCGAGTTTATTCCTTTATCTCCGATTCCAAGTACCCTCCTGCCATTCTTCCCACCTGATTGTACAAGCAATCATTCTCACTTTCATGTCTGTTACTTCTAACTTATGAATAAGATATCCTGAGTCCACCCAGCTTTTGCTCCTGTAAAGCAAAGTTGTTCTGAAAACAGACCGATGTAAAGATAGTTTCGTCTGGGAGCTGACTTCCTTGTTACAGAATACTGTAGATCTCTACTGCGAACTCACTGCATTAGCTTTACTGCACCTTGATTCAAACTCACTCACTATATTACCATCCTGGGAGAACACACATCCAAAATACTTGAAATCATCTACCTGTTCCAGATTTGTATCACCAATCTGACATTCAGTTTTAATCTCTTGGATTTCTTACCTGCTGACATGAATTTAGTCTTCGAAAGGCTAATTTTCATACCATACTCATTGCACTTAATTTCAGGTTCCAAGATATTAGACTGCAGGCTTTCGGCACAAACTGCCATTAAGTCCAAGTTGCCAGCATAAGCCAGACTGCTTACTTCATTTCCACCTAACCGAATCCCTCTTTGCCACTTAATACCTTTCAGCAGATGATCTACGTACACTACGAACAACAAAGGTGAAAGATTACATCCTTGTCTAACCCCTGTAAGTACCCTGAACCAAGAACTCATTCAATCATCAATTCTCACTGCAGCACAATTGTCAACGTAAATGCCTTCGATAGATTTTGATAATCTTCCCTTAATCCCATAGTCCCCCAGCATGGCGAACATCTTTTCCCTCGTTGCTCTGTTATATGCTTTCTCTAGATCTATGAATCATAAACATAACTGTCTTTTCCTCTCATAGCATTTTTCACTTACCTGCCGCATGTTGAAAATCTCATCCTGATAGCCCCTCTGTGGTCTGAAACTACACTGGTTTTCATCCAACTTCCTCTGAACCACTGATCGCGCCCTCCCTTCCAAGATGCCAGTGAATACTTTGCCTGGTACACTAATCAATGAGATACCTCGATAGTTGTTGCAATCCTTCCTGCTGTCTTGCTTATAAATAGGTACAATTACTGCTTTTGTCCAATCTGAAGGTACCGTACCAACACTCCATGCTTATTTTATTACTATATGAAGCCATTTCATCCCTGCCTTCCCACTATACTTCACCATTTCAGGTTTAATTTCATCTATTCCTGCTGCTTTATAATAATGGGGTTTATTCACCACCTTTTCCACTTCCTCAAGCCTAATTTCACCATCATTTTCCTCCTCCCCATGAGCTCGGTTGTTTGTGACACCAACAGGAAGATTCCCTTTTACGTTGAGAAGATTTTCAAAATATGCTTTTGCACCTGTTTACAAGCTGCTGTCACTTCATCATTCCATCATGATGCTCGCTTTTTACCATCTTTACACATTGTTGTTACTAGGCTTCCCTTGCTGTTTCTACTACAGCATCCCTGTATGTTAACCATTCCCTTTCTATAACCTGCTTACTGTCTGTCAAAATAGCATTAATACTAGAAGGTATGGGCGTGGGAACGGAACTATCTTCCTGTTCACTGGTCTCAACATCACTAGAAAACGTACGGCTTTGTCCATCAGCAACAACATTTTCTGATCCCCTAATGTGTTGTACATCAAATTGAAATGCTGAGATCCTGATAGTCCAACGGGCAATACGTCTAGTATGACGAAGCCTAGCTAAAACCCAACTTAGGGCTTGATTGTCTGTCTCTAATTCGAACATGTCAATGTTCCAGATAAAGGCGGAACTTCTCCAGAGCAAACAAGACTGCCAAACCCTCTAATTCATAGATAGAATACTTGCCTTCTTGAACCGATAAAGTCCTAGACGCATAGGCGTTGCGCCGCCTTCCGAGTTCCGTTTCCTGAAGGAGGACAGCAGCAACAGCAAATGAAGGGGCATCAGTTTGGACAATGAATTTCTTAGAGAAAACAGGCATAGCTAATACAGGGGCATTACAAAGAGCTAATTAAAGATCTTCAAAAGCAGCTTGCTGGGACGGCCCCCATTCAAATTTGACGCCTTTCCTACGCAGTAGGTTCAGGGGTGCCACCCTGTTAGCGAAGTTAGGAATAAATTTCCTGAAGAAATTCGCCATGTCTATGAATCTAGCGATTCCTTTGATGTCCTTAGGAGGCTTGAAATCACGGATAGCCTGTGTTCTGGAATGGTCTATGGAAACACCATCGGGTGGCACAATATGCCCTAAGAACGACATAGAAGGCTTAGCAAAAGCTACCTTAGATAATCCAGCGATTAAGGACTTACTTCAGATGATCTAAGTGCTCTTCGAAGGTCTCTGAAAACATGACAAGGTCATTGAGGTAATGATACAGATATTCAAATTTTATGTCAGAGAAGACCCTATCTAGCAGTCTAGTAAGAACAGTTGCACCCGTGGGGAGCACGAAAGGCACGCGGTTGTATTCATACAGATTCCAATCGGTGGCGAAAGCTATTAGATGTTTGGATTCTTCCGCTAGAGGGATTTGATTATATGCCTGGTTAAGGTCTAAGATGGTAAAGAACTTAGCCTTTCAAAACCATGGAAAACAAGAATGAAGATCCAAAAGGGGCACAGATTGTAACACCACCTTACAGTTCAAAGCCCCGTAATCACTCACAGGCCTGAAACCACCTTGGGGTTTCGGTACCAGAAAAATGGGCGATGGGGGTCGATGACCTTCGATGTTAGGCCCCTTTAAACAACAAGCAAGCAAAATAGGTGATGAATACGCCAACTTGGAAGGTCGAATAATACCATCCTTTAACATCTGATCGATGATTTCCTTAAGAGCCTTCATTTGAGGTGGCGATAGTCTATAAGGAAGAAACCTAACTGGAATAGAATCTGTTAGTTCAATCTTATATTCAATAAGGTCAGTGACGCCAAGGGTATCTGAAAATATGTCAGGAAAGGACTCGCACAACCTTCTAATACTTTCAGCGTGATCCTCAGGTTGATGCCTAAGATCTGACGACATCTCACACTGGGTAGGCAAAATAGATGAAAATGACACAGAATTACATTTCAAAAGGGGAATATTCCAGTTAACAGTAAACTTGAAAGGGCACGTCTTGCTCTGAATGTCAAGCACCAGACCTGTATTAGACATAAAATCGGCCCCCAATATTACAGGGCAGGACAATTTTTTAGCTACAAACAAGTTAACTTTCCAGGTAAATTTTGAAATGCGAACTTTAACAAAAAGAAAACCTAAAATTTCCAATGGTGACGAGTTTGCCGAAACACATTTCATAGAGGAGAGACAATAGTCCAAAAATTTATAACAAGCTGTTAATTTGAAATACCACTCTTCGAAAATAATGGAACTCGCACTTCCTGAGTCTAATAGAGCCGTGACTGGTTCATTATTTACTTCTATTTTCAGAAATGGCACGAATCCCATGGTGTCTGCCGCAATTCTGAGGCATTCGCTAGAGCCTTCAAATGATAAGTTAGATGACGGTTTATCCTTGGAAGGATTCGTTCCCTGATCTAAGGGGGGCTGAGCCTAGGGAAAGTGAACATTGTGACTCAGCCCAGGACGCTAGTCACTTCCTATCACTTGGATTCGTGGAGGCAGCACCAGAAGTTGAGCAAGATGGTGTGCTGTTACTTGAAGAGCAATTCTTAGTAAGATGGGAATATGACCCGCACTTGAAGCAACCTTGAGACGGACCAGCTCCATTCCTTGTTCCACTCGATTTTACCAAGGGGCATTTGTTCCTAAGGTTAGTTGATCCACGTGCATAACACTTGCATGTGGGGAGGGCTCGACGAGGTGGTGGCCGAGAACAATGTGATGGTGGAGGGGGTTTCTTGGCGACTCGTAAGGTGTTAGCATACCTCACGCCTTTGGCTGATGCTGCCATTGCCTCGAGTTCCAAGAAAGTTTAAGGCCGAGATGTAAAACATAGATACGACCTATAGGGCGGAGAGATTCCTTCTACAATCGTCTGCACAATTTGGTCTTCAGGGAAATGAAGAGCGGATACCCTGGTGTAAAACTTAATATCCTGAATAAAGTCTGCCAGGTTCTAATCCAACCTCTGTACTCTAAAATAATACTTCTGAATTAAAGATGACATAGCTCTAGCCAGAATGAAGTTAGCCAATAGGTGAGCATGGAAGTCTTCCATTGAAGATCTGTCAGCTATTGCTTTTACTATTTTGTCCGAGAGGATGCCTACAGATTACGGATAAATAATTTGAAGTATTTGGGAGTGAGAGAGAGCAAACACTAAAGCATGGTCTTGAAATTCGATTAGAAATGTTAAAAAAGAATTGACTTCATTAGTGGAGTTAATGGAGAACATGTATATGCCTTTGAGCAACATGGCTAAGGGGTGGGGCAAGCTGCTGAATCCGGGCGACATGATAGGTGACGGCATTGGAGGTTGAGAGGGTTCAAACACTGCATTAGTCATACAGAACGGTGGAAGTTGTCTTGGATGATCAGACCCTGTTTCTGATGGGGCAGATGTTTGTTGAGTAGTAACAGATTTCCTACTCTCAATCACTCTACTAGATTCTTCCTCCGTGGACAAGTTTACCCTAGGAACCTGGTCGCTTTTAGGAGTGGCGGCCCCGGACAGCTGACCAACTCTATTCGACATATCAGAGAGATGTTCCAATAGATTACTTGCTTCCTTAGCATGATCCTCCTTCAATTTTAGAGACAATAGGTCCCTAGCCGTATTATAGAAATGAAATAGCCTAGCCTGAACTCTCTTAAGTTGATTAGCAGATGGATCACTTACTTCAAAGAAACTAACTACAGAAACTAGCTCGGTGGTATTATCTGTGATAGTGGATTGAGCCTCATCAATTTGTTTCCCCCCAAATACCGGGATACAAATAGGAAGTTCTAAAGATTCCTTAATTTTGGCAATATCTGCCATAATAATATCAATATAAATGGTTCGTTATTGGACATTATAAATTTTCCAGCTAACTCATTCCTGGTTGCCAGCGTTTTCCCCCCCCCGTGTGCAAGGCTGGGCTCATCAGTTGGTACCTAGCACACCTACCAAGACACTGGCTAGTGCATACCATGGAGGCCACTGCGTAGGCTAATTGTAGCCACTGGCAATGCCAATGCACTATGAGAGACCCTGTCCCACTACCAAAAATTGATGCCTGCCTGGCCATCAGACGATATAGATGTTGATTCCCATAGGGAATCTGAAATATTTGTTCCGAATTAGTAAATTTATAATACCAATATAAATGGTCCGTTATTGGACATTATATGAATTTTCCAGCTAACTCATTACTGGTTGCCAGCGTTTTGCCCCCGTGTGCTAGGCTGGGCTCATCAGTTGGTAGCTGGCACACCTGCCATAATGGACCATTTATAATGGTGTTATAAATTTACTCATTCGGAACAAATATTTCAGATTCCCTATGGGAATCAACATCTGTATCAATATCTGCCACAACCATGCCTCCAGATTGGACTTTCCTAATTAGGAGCTTATAGATTAATTCCTCCTTGTGCAAGTACCCGGGTGCAAGGACTTCACGAGGACCAGACATGTTGATAGAAAAATTTTACAATTTTGAAAATTTCCAGCAACCGAGAATTTTTTTAGAGGAGGATGTAGATTTCTATGTTTAGCCGTCAAAAGGGGCTTTATCTAGACTCATTCAGCCATGCTCTGCTACCACTTGTTACGGAGATTCTGTGGTTGACAGAGGTGAAAGAAAGTGCGGGCATGAATGGGTCTGTCTACTACAATCAAAAGTTTAATTAAAAGCTTTAAAAATCAAAGTTATAAATCCTTTTGGACTGTTTTCTTTTTCTTTTTTTTTTCAATGCCATCTGTTAAGAAAATCAGTTGCTTAGCAACAGTACAAGTTTTCAGATACAGAAGTAGTTTGTGAGTTCAGTTACAAGTTTGGAGAAATCAGAAAAATTAACAAGTCAACAATCTGAGCTTGAAGCTCCCAACATTTACAAATGTTATTTGAGCACTATTGCTCCATACACTCAAAAGTCCAGGAGACGGGTCTCCCCATTTCATTTACAGAGTATATCTACAAGAAAGAGCATCTCTACTCTATGAATTGTTTAGGGGACTGAGCTCCGAACTTAATACCATTACTGCCTTATCGAGGCAACCTTCAACAACCAAAGCATCTTTGCTCACGAAAATTTATACTTTGAGGCCTCTCAAGGCACAACCTACATTTTACAATACAAACAGAATTCACTGTCTTAAACTCTCATGGTCTAACCACTTAATAGAAATAACTAAGTTTTACAGGAGTATCGAATACTCGATCTACTGCGCCTTGGTGGGAAGAAAAAAACACAGGTTAAATTTACTGGCCCAAAAATTGAAATGATGTGGAGGCAGACACTTGGACTCCTTGAAACTGACACTCAGAAATCTAAAACCCTATTTGGGTTTCTGGCCCGAAGTTACAGAGGTTAATCCCATTCTACTGAGGTGACTAGCTGGAGAAATTTTAAGTTAAAAAACTACAGACAGAAAATGGTTACAAAACGTAGTCACCTCAAAAGCAAGTTGATGGGGAACTCGAGAGGGTGTCACAATCTCTATTCCTGAATTTAAACTAAGTGCTTTTAAGCTTGTTTGTAATTTGCAGTAGTAAGTTACATTTTAGCAGGTTGGAAATTTAAGGTTACATTATTGAAGATAGGAAACCTTCCCATCAAGCTAGCTTTCAGAGGCTATCACCTAGTTATTAAATGGCTGCCATTACCTTATTGCGCTGGACTGATCAGTGAAAGGTGAGACACCTCTGCCTCCACTTTTAACACACACTCAGTAACTGGATGATCAAGAAGATAATGTAGCCCAAAAAATTGCCAGCTTTTATACCCGAGAGGAAGGTTCTAGAAAGATCTGGTCTAATGCCCAACACCCCCCCCCCCTCCCCCAATTTTTTAAATGGATAATTAAATATGGAGAAGAAAGTGGCGATTGATGGCAAAATACACATACAGAATTTCTTATTGGTACATTTTGAAGTTGGCAGAAAGGGATAGAAGTGTTGACAACTCTAACACAACAAAAAACAAATAACAATCTACTCAGTGCAGTAAACCTTACAATAAAAAATTACTTTAGAATATTAATAGTTCCTCTTCACACTAGAGGGTATAACATATGTCTTTTGCAGAGACATCTGTGAGGAAAAGTCCCTACTTCTTGCCCAAATTGCTTCAAGTTCTAAGTGTAAGATGTCATTTCACAAGGTGTTGATTTAAATGAACAGGACGGGTGTAGCCTCATGGTATAATAACCATCACACACAATTCACGCCACATGTCAAATTCACATCACCCTAACTCAAAGGTGAACATGAAATGTACAGCATTGGCGTCAAACTAAAACAATATAGACCAAGCTCAGCCTGCCAAAGATTCGAAGAAAAATAATTAGGGGTCTCAAATCGAAGCCACATGCATGCATATCAGTTACACCGACCAGTACCACTTTCCGTTCTCACATATAGAACAGAAACATACAAAATTAATGAAACGTAAATCAATATATATATATATTGTACCAGGAAAGCCTAGGTCCTGGTCCATATTAATTGAAAGAAACATTACTTCAGCATAAAAGATCCGACCGACGTACGAACATCTATGTAAAGAATGTTCCAGACCCTACGAGTGCACTAGGCGGAGTCAAGTGACGTCACCTGTCGCTTGAAGCTCACCTCCCCTAGAGATATTTCTCGACAGAATTTTTCTTTTACCAGCTTTTTAACACCTTAACCAATTTCAACGGGACAAACGCTGAATTATAGCGGACGTCATAAAAGTTAATCCCTGTGAATTTCGAATTAATTCATCCCATGGTTGTTGAGTTATAATAATTTAAAGTTTCAACGAAATTACGTAATCACGGTCACATGGCCGAGAGAGATGCTACCCCTCCCAGCGCTGGTATCTATATATGCCAAGGCCAGCCAGCCAGCAAGCCAGTACAAGGACGAGTAGACAGCTGTGTGAGTGAGACAGAGGAGAGACCGGCCCGCGTACAGTATGTTCGCGCAGTCACGGTGAAAGTACTTTCCGTCGTATTTCCGGAACGCGAAATTATATCGCCGACAGAATTATAAAAGACGTCGCACTATATTTAGTATATCGCGTCGCGACTACAGTCTAATCCTAAAGACATTTAAGAATATAATACGAGTGAACTTATTGAAGTGCAAACATTAACTATTTTACGTTCACAGAATATGTCATTACGTGTAGACTTATGATTTTGAACTTCTGCAGAAACTAATGTGTAGAATCACCAGGACTCGTTTCTTTCCGAGTATTGAACTGTATTCCTTTATTCATGCCACGTCAGTATACGACTTACAGTAATTTGAGTGAAAATTAAGAACTTTTCTGAGGTAATATAACATTATAATAACAGGATAAGCAGAAAATAATTCTTAGTGACTTAATGACTGTGTTCAAAGACTGTGATTATCGACTTGCCTTTTCAAGTATGAACTGTGCATTTATGAACGTTTCAATAACGACTGTAAATAGTAATTCATACAGGAAGGACTGTGATTCTTTCAATTACGCCATAAATAGTGTTCAACAGTCAATGACAGTGTCAGTGTTAACTACTCGCACTAAGTGAATTTTTCGTGTGCGAAAAATCACCCTAACGAGCTGCAATTCTACATGATCCAGTTCCAGCCGTCATCACCTCATCGGGAACGTCAACATGGTGTGTCAAGGGAACATCGCCGATCCTGATTCTCCACGGAACATTCCAGATGTCCATCCTTCGACATTTTGTAGCAACATTTCTTGCCATAAGTGAGTAGTAACAAACTGACTAAAATTTTTTTTTTCTTTTCATTAATTTGTGAACAGTGGAAACTTCAGTGCCGCGTGTGAACAAATATTTCAGAGTTCTCATAATTTCTCAGAAGTGATTAATTTAATTTCAAATTTCAGTTTCATATCTCGTAGAAAGACTTTAGGCTTTTCAAGTGTGCTATATATCAAGGGTGACGAACTGAGAACTGAAAACTATTAACCAAAATTTAATTTCTCATATCAACTTACAATTATAAGTGTGCTTAGGTTTAGAAAGACTTTAGGTGGAAATTCAATACCTCATATTCTCACATATGAAAGACTTTGAAATCAGTAGTATTTATGCCATTTTCATGAACAGAATTCAGGAAGATTACTTTCAAACTTTTAATTTCAATGCCAGATTTGAATCAAAAATCATATCGCAGGGTGAAGAATTAATAAATTGTTTTGAAAAAGATTTTTTAACCATCTATTATTCGCTCTGGGAGTCTATCCTACTCTGTATCTGCTCCAAAACCAAGTTCCACTCCCTGAGGTCCTACTCATGCCCTTTGCCCACAACTTTTCCTGGTACAGAGAGGATAGTAAAATAATAGATGGCGCCGCAACTTTAGGGGCCCGATTTTGGAGCCGTGCTATAATAATAGATGACGTCGCAACTTCAAGGGCTCGCTTTGGAACCGTGCCATATTAATAGATGATGCGCCAGTAATAATCGCAACATTCAGGGTTCGATTCACGTCATTGTATTTTGCGCACAGGATCCGACTGCAATCATTACGAACACGAAGAACTTGTTGTATTTGACTTATTCGAATATTCCGGAAACATGGATAACTTACTTGCAGCAATCGAAGCTCTCAGGCTTAGCATTAACGATCAGAATGCCAAGATTGATAGGTCTAATAACCAGATAACACGAATGAACACGCAAATAGATCGAATTAATACGCAAATGGTAGAGTCTAATAACCAATTGCAATCACAAATGCAGGCTCAAAATACTCAACTTCAACAACAAATGAACACACAAATAACCGCACTACAGTCACAGATGGTAGAGTCTAATTCTCAACTACAGGCGCAGATGGTAGAGTCTAATTCCCAACTACAGGCTCAAAATACTCAACTTCAACAACAAATGCAGGCACAAAATACTCAACTTCAAGCGCAGTTAACTGAGTCATATAGTAAGGTTGAAGACTTAACTTCTAAAATTGACAGGACCTTGGACACTAAGTTTGCTGAAGCGGATAAAGTCATTAATAAAAGGCTCACTGAATCTAGTGCCCTTATCGAGCAACGATTCCGTGAAGCTGGAACTCGCCTCGAAAAGAAACTTACTGATTCTAGTGCACAAGTCGAAGCCACATTGAAAAACATGCGGGATCAGTTTGTTGAAAACTTAGAGTCTATTAAGGAAGAAATAAAGACAGAGGTCGTCAAGTCTTTAGACAAAGATCTTAGAAATGTTCTTCCTTCCGTTCAAGCATTTTCCACTGAACTTAAAGATTTACGGACTGAATTTCAAGAATCCCATGGTAACATCTCACAAACTCAAGTAAAGCTAGCTCAGGTACAGGAAACCTTACGAGATGCATTAAAGAGCGACGTGGGTAAATTACGAAGCGAGATAGGATTAATTAAGAGCACGCAAGGAGAACTCGACAAGCGTATTACAGGACAGCTAGACAGCACGCATACCCAGATAGCTGCTTTCTGTAAAGACGTACAAGTCATTAAAACTGACTTGAGAAATGAAATAACAAATTTAGACACCTCAATTAATTCTAAAATTAAAAGTTTGTCTGAAGAAATGAATCAAATTAAACTCAAAGAACATACGACTGACGTCACAATTCCTGGTTCGTTGAGGGAAGTACACAGCACAACAACACTTATTAAAGTACCAGATGACAAACCAGTCAAATTTTCAGGACGTGACGAGTATACTGCTCGAGAATTTTTGTTAAATGTAGACGATTACCTGGAAGAGAATAGGGTAGATGACGATAGGAAACTTAGAGTAGTATCCAAACTTCTAGAAGGACGAGCCTTATCATGGTTCATAGCTTTTAAGAGCAACTTTAAAAACTATGACGACTTTAAAAAGGCACTTCTTAAACGCTTTTGGGATTCAGAAAGACAGCACCTTGTCAAGATGCAACTCTACTCTAGTAAATACAATACTTCAGTCAATACTTCCCGATATTCCGATTATTGCCTAATGCAATTAAAGAAGCTCCAGTTTTTAGACCCACCTTTGCCAGATATCGAACTTATTCAGATCCTGACACTTC
This sequence comes from Anabrus simplex, assembly GCF_040414725.1. Classification (NCBI taxonomy): domain Eukaryota; kingdom Metazoa; phylum Arthropoda; class Insecta; order Orthoptera; family Tettigoniidae; genus Anabrus; species Anabrus simplex. The sequence goes on along the minus strand of NC_090269.1, from coordinate 364,670,619 downwards.
AATATCCGCCTCATGTTCAAGAAATACTAGTCGCTGCCAACATTAAAACATTGGAGCATTTTGACGCTACTTTGCGTAGGTTAGATACGGCTAATACCCAATCTAGTCCGAAAACTAACAGGAGTCGAGAAATAAATACGAATTCTGCGGAAATAAAACCGCCGGAGAGAGAGGAACCCAGGACACGTGAAGAAGGCAGATTAAGCCCTACCAACCCAACCAGATTCCGGAATTTCAGACGTCAGAGGAATCAGGATAGACACCCTTACCAACCTCGGAATTTATGGAGACAGCACGAAAGCACTCCTGAAGAAAATCGTGAGTCCAGACGACGAGAACTTGAAAGTAGATGGAAGGATACACGGGAATACATCAGGGAGAGAATTCGTAATCCTGATAAGCCTGGAGCTACATCCCTGGAATACCAACGTCAATTCGGACCAAGAGAACAAAGATCACCTGATCCTGAATCAACAGGCGCTATAAAAAAAAAACGCCGATCTCGCAATAGGGAGATTAACTACAGAACACGATGAGGACGAAATTTCAAATTATTGTACTGCTGTTATCAATTACTGGCATATTGACGATTCCGAATTACTATTCGAAGACGCACAAACACTAAGGCCAATTATTACACGTTCACTACCTGTCATAACAGTATGCACAGGCAACCTACAGGTGATTACGCTCATCGATTCTGGAGCGCAAGCTTCTTTAATTTCTGATAAGCTTGTAGACTCGCTTAAAGATCAGAACAATGTTTTGTTATTGCCTGCAGCTCAGATTAAAGTAAGAGGGATAGTTCCTGATAAAATTGTTAAATGTAAATCCCAGGCATTTTTAGAGTTTGAAATTAACAGTCAGACATTCGAACACATATTTTTAGTAGTATCACGTCTTAACTTCAACTTAATACTTGGATCAGATTTTATGATCAAATACAAAGGAACCATTGACTATGATGCCAACCTCGTAAGATTCAAGAATAATTCCGTAGGACTACAGCTGGTAGGACGAAGTGACCTGGAAGTTCAAGAGAAGGGAGCCCGTTTCGAAGAAGCCGGTGGTGACATTATTAAGCCCGCTGTAAGCGAGGTTGCGCCAGCCGTAGCAGAAAGTAGAAAGGGTGACCAAAGTGAGGACGATGCAGAGTCCCTATTCAATGAGAACTCCATCATAGGTCCGGACTATATAATGTCAATAGCCAGTGTGGTTGAAGACCCGGAAATTAAATTAAAATTGGAGGAGGCCAAAAATGACGTTCTACAGAAATTTGCATGTGTATTCGATGACAAGCCTGGAGAGATAGCTGGCTATGGATATCATCTTGATGTAAATGACTTGTCACCTTATCAGAAGAAACCATATCCCGTACCCGAGAAATATCGAGAAGAAGTTCGTAACTTAATTCATAAAAAAACAATATGTACCACAGGAAGAGTAAAGCCTGGAAAAGAAAATCCTGCGTATTTTCTTTTCGTCCAACCAAGGGGAAGATGTACCAGGAAAGCCTAGGTCCTGGTCCATATTAATTGAAAGAAACATTACTTCAGCATAAAAGATCCGACCGACGTACGAACATCTATGTAAAGAATGTTCCAGACCCTACGAGTGCACTAGGCGGAGTCAAGTGACGTCACCTGTCGCTTGAAGCTCACCTCCCCTAGAGATATTTCTCGACAGAATTTTTCTTTTACCAGCTTTTTAACACCTTAATCAATTTCAACGGGACAAACGCTGAATTATAGCGGACGTCATAAAAGTTAATCCCTGTGAATTTCGAATTAATTCATCCCATGGTTGTTGAGTTATAATAATTTAAAGTTTCAACGAAATTACGTAATCACGGTCACATGGCCGAGAGAGATGCTACCCCTCCCAGCGCTGGTATCTATATATGCCAAGGCCAGCCAGCCAGCAAGCCAGTACAAGGACGAGTAGACAGCTGTGTGAGTGAGACAGAGGAGAGACCGGCCCGCGTACAGTATGTTCGCGCAGTCACGGTGAAAGTACTTTCCGTCGTATTTCCGGAACGCGAAATTATATCGCCGACAGAATTATAAAAGACGTCGCACTATATTTAGTATATCGCGTCGCGACTACAGTCTAATCCTAAAGACATTTAAGAATATAATACGAGTGAACTTATTGAAGTGCAAACATTAACTATTTTACGTTCACAGAATATGTCATTACGTGTAGACTTATGATTTTGAACTTCTGCAGAAACTAATGTGTAGAATCACCAGAACTCGTTTCTTTCCGAGTATTGAACTGTATTCCTTTATTCATGCCACGTCAGTATACGACTTACAGTAATTTGAGTGAAAATTAAGAACTTTTCTGAGGTAATATAACATTATAATAACAGGATAAGCAGAAAATAATTCTTAGTGACTTAATGACTGTGTTCAAAGACTGTGATTATCGACTTGCCTTTTCAAGTGTGAACTGTGCATTTATGAACGTTTCAATAACGACTGTAAATAGTAATTCATACAGGAAGGACTGTGATTCTTTCAATTACGCCATAAATAGTGTTCAACAGTCAATGACAGTGTCAGTGTTAACTACTCGCACTAAGTGAATTTTTCGTGTGCGAAAAATCACCCTAACGAGCTGCAATTCTACATGATCCAGTTCCAGCCGTCATCACCTCATCGGGAACGTCAACATGGTGTGTCAAGGGAACATCGCCGATCCTGATTCTCCACGGAACATTCCAGATGTCCATCCTTCGACATTTTGTAGCAACATTTCTTGCCATAAGTGAGTAGTAACAAACTGACTAAAATTTTTTTTTTTCTTTTCATTAATTTGTGAACAGTGGAAACTTCAGTGCCGCGTGTGAACAAATATTTCAGAGTTCTCATAATTTCTCAGAAGTGATTAATTTAATTTCAAATTTCAGTTTCATATCTCGTAGAAAGACTTTAGGCTTTTCAAGTGTGCTATATATCAAGGGTGACGAACTGAGAACTGAAAACTATTAACCAAAATTTAATTTCTCATATCAACTTACAATTATAAGTGTGCTTAGGTTTAGAAAGACTTTAAGTGGAAATTCAATACCTCATATTCTCACATATGAAAGACTTTGAAATCAGTAGTATTTATGCCATTTTCATGAACAGAATTCAGGAAGATTACTTTCAAACTTTTAATTTCAGTGCCAGATTTGAATCAAAAATCATATCGCAGGGTGAAGAATTAATAAATTGTTTTGAAAAAGATTTTTTAACCATCTATTATTCGCTCTGGGAGTCTATCCTACTCTGTATCTGCTCCAAAACCAAGTTCCACTCCCTGAGGTCCTACTCATGCCCTTTGCCCACAACTTTTCCTGGTACAATATATATATATATATATATATATATATATATGGTTCGCAGTCGAGCGAAATGCATAAAAGTCTTCAGAACAGAAAATCAAAACACAAGATCAGAATAACTATGACAGATCCCAAAGTGTAATAAATACAGTATATTTTGAAGAGCAGAACTCGTAGGCTCTATATAATAATCAATACCCATTGACTCAAAGCAGGGGGTCCAGTAGGGCGTACAGTAACTCCACAGAAAATACCATTTAAATTCGTACATTTTTACGCCACAGTCCAATGTCTCAATTCTTACCACACCAGACATTGTTGCCTCTCCAAGAGAGAGAAAAAAAATAATCAGTTGAGAGAGAGAAATGCTTTGGCAATTTCAGATGGTCAGAGAGTGCATTCTGTCAAAGAGAAGTGAATGTTACATCACATTAGGGAACATTGTATAGACTGGTTTTCATTGACATCGCCAAAGAATTCGATAGTAGAGTGGTGCGACCCAAGGAGACCTTGGGTGGTATGAATAAAAATGAGAATATAGTATGTACTCAACTTTTCTGAGTATATACTCCAGTTCATAAGACTAAAGTTCTTGAGAATGTACTCACTAGTTGAGTATATACTCATGTTTTGGAGATGGTGTAGTATATACTCACCTTCCTAAGAGTCTGAGAGTAGTTTCTCATATGTGCTATGAATAAAACGGAGTACCTTCTCAGATTGATGAGTATATACTCACTTTGTTTTGAGTATGGCTGATAGTTGTCTCAAGCTTGAGTATATACCAATTTTTAGCTTCTGAGGAGAAATAACATGGCTGAGTTTATTAATAATGTGGTGCCTCGCGAAAAAATTTACAAGGAGAGAAGTGAACATGTGGACTCTAATAATTTTAAAAGTCTATATCGTTTTTCAAAAGTTAATGTGGACTGGTTAAACCTATACTTATTTGGACCAGAGAAACTGGAAACAAGAGGTGGTGCTGTTAAAAACATAGTAAAATTAAAAGCATTTTTAAGATTGGTAGGTGACCCAGGATTCCAGTCTGGCATACGAGAAGATCTTGGAATCTATCAAACAACTGTGTCTAAAAATCTTGTTGAGGTTATGAACCGCATCATGGCTAAAGCTGCAGTGTGGATAAAATTTCCTGAAACAGATATGGAATTTGAAGTTGTGAAACAAGAGTGGCAGGAAAAGTACTACTTTCCAGCAGCGGTAGGTGCTCTTGACTGCACTCATGTTGGAATTAATAAGCCTACACATTATGGTGATGAATATCTAAACAGGAAAGGTTATACAAGTATTACTGTACAGGCAACGTGCAATGCCTAGGAAGTTTTTACCAGTGTCGATGCATCATGGCCTGGATCTGTGCATGATTCTCGAGTCTGGAGAAATTCAGCTGTCCAGACAACAGTAAGTCTGAATAGGCTAAATGCGTTACTGTTAGCGGATAGTGGCTATGGTATTGCATCTTGGCCTATGACACCATTCAGAAATCCTCAAACACCTCAAGAAATTGCTTATAACAGGTGCATTACCAAAGAAAGAGTTGTGATCGAACGATGTTTTGGGCAACTAAAACAACGTTTCCCAATTCTTCAGCACAAAGTACGTCTGTCTTTAAATAAAGTGCCAAAACTGATCATTTGTTGCTGTGTGTTGCACAATATTGCCAAGTACTTACAGGATGAGGACCCTGAACTACAACCATTAGGTGGCAATGTAAGGTTAGAAGATGGAAATGAGGATGACATGGCAGCTGCTGCAAATATCAGGTGGAATGGTGAAGCTAGGCGAAATGAATTTGCAGAGATAATATATCAAGGTGTTAGAGTTGCAGGAAGTACCAGTGTCACTCTGTTTATTGTTCACTAAAAAAATAAAAAATGTATGCAAAACAATTTATTTTTAAAAATATATATACTCGACTACATTCTTTCATCTATGATTTTAACTTTTTTTCTGTGAGTACCAACACTCTTATCTGCTTTAACAACACCAAGCGCTGCAGGTCTGTATTATTTAGAGTTCTGGTTTCGTCATTTTCATAGTCGTCCAAAACACTTCTTTTTCGTTTAGGGGTGGCTACATTCTGAGAGTTGACGATTTCTACAGGACTCCCTCCTTCTCCTCCCTCTTCCAATACTACAAATTCCACTACAGGTGGAGGAATGTGTTGTGGCTGAACTTCAGGAAGCCCTACTCCAACCGCAGTAGCTCCTACGATAAAAGAAAAAGAAAAACTTTTTAATTCACTAATTCAGTTTTCTACGGACAATTGATTTAAACGGAGCTAAAATCCCAGGCCCAGGATTCAAACCCGGTACTCTGAATCAAATGCCTAGGTGCTATTTGGTTCTTATAAAGCAATAAATAGAAATATCTTAACCTTAAAAGTTTGTAGTGGAATTTCTACAACCTCCTTTTATAAAATACACACCCTAGAGTTTTCTGTTATAAAATTTGGAGAAAGGTGCATCCGTTATATAGATAAATATGGTATTCTTGAGAACCAATACAGTTTCCTTTCAGGATCTCTACCATTGAAGCCCAGTGTGAGAATCATTGACATTCACGATGATGTACTGGGGCTGTATGCATATAGCATTGCCTGTAAAATACTCTTAATCTGCAGGATCGATTATTGTTTTAAGGAAAAGTACAACTGGGCAACCAACCCGTCATATGCAGGATCAGTTGAATTCTTTGGTATAGGTACGTCATAAACAGTAGCTATTTAAATAACTATCTTAGTAATTTTGTGAATTTTGATCAGTGTGTAATTGAGAGACAAAAGAGTACTTCTGGTGTCTCATATAGCAGTCCTTTGGAAGATAATCTTTCTTCCCGGAGCCAGTTATTAGTCCTTCACAGATGCTTATACAATATGATTATTGCACTTAATGACTTGAACGTCTGCTTCACTGAGCCATACAAGCCTTACCATTAGTCATAATTCACAGAGAGTAAGATGTTTTAATATAAAACACTTCCATTTCATATGATCTAAGCTCAGAGCCCTCAGTTGTCTTAGTTTACAGGTAGCAAATCTGAAGATGGGCCATAAACTTCTATTATGAACTTTGCTGGAGGTATTCACATTATGATACTTTTACATGGTTGATTAGGACCATTCTCTAGATAAGTTCAGAATGATATTATGTTTCCATATGTAATACTAACTCAAATAAATAAAATGCATTACTGAAATGAAATCTTACAGCATGCTATTCTTTAACATGCTATAACTAATATCTTTATTTGGTTTCTTAAAATCAATCGTTTTTACTTTCTAGCTTTATTAATTTTCTTCATGATTTAAATACTTCTTTAATGTAATTTCTCAGTCCAGTTCTTTCTAATATATTGTGGACTAGGTGTTACCCTCCCAGGGTTTATGTTCTATAGTTATGTTTCTGATTTTTCTTGTTAAGTTTGTATTAAATTTCTAGAAAATTATTTTAATAAAGCATTGATTCAGGTGTGTTCGCGAGAAGAGCAGCAGATGTTAGCCACAAGCTCAAAACAAGCTACTGCATTATACCAAAAGCTAGTTAATCAGAAGAAACCAGAAGGCTGGGAATCTGCTATTGAACAGAGGAACCGCTTATTGGAGTATGATCGAACAAGGTAACCTCAGCATACAATTATCAACCCAAACCTGTTTTAAAACTACTTAACTGGACAAGCAGTGTTCATTGATCACCACATAATATATTGAGCTGCATGAAAAACACAACACTCTTCAGTTTCTTTCAAAACTGAAATTTATTTTAAATTTGGCACTTTTGTGACACTATTCCACTCTTATGATAGAATGTTGTGGTACTGTCCGATCTAAGTGTCTAACAATGAAAAGAAAAGATGATTATAAACAAATTGAACAAATTAAGCCAGAAATGCACATTTCAAGGAAATATTGAGTAAGCTCGTAAAAGTAATGCACTTCTGTTTTGATGTTATTCACTTCACAGACCTCGGAGACGATCTCTTGGACCTCTCTTTGCATCTTCAAAAGTGTGTATTGCCACCTCTTGTACCAAAGACGGCATTCAACCTTTCAGGGATGCTTTTGACTAACGCGGTAATGTCTTGTTGAGGAATCATCTCCCATTCTTCCAGGAGGTTGTTCCATAAGTACCTTAGGGTCACTGGATAGTGCTGACGGTCTCTTCTCCCCAGCTGGTCCCAAACTTGTTCAATAGGATTCAAATCAGGGCTTCGAGCAGGCCAAGCCATAGCACGAATCCCTGTTTCATCCAAGAACTCTTGCAAAATTCTTGCAATGTGTGGGCATGATCACCAATAAATGGAGCAAAATGCACAACATGCTCCAGAAGGATTTCTTCCACATACTGATGTGTGGTAAGGCTCCCATTCTCCCTGAAGACCAAATCCGTCCTTGCAGCTGTATTGATTCCTGCCCACACCATCACATAACCACTCTGAATAGGCGTCCTGAATGAGAACGTGCAAGGGAAATTTCTTTCCTCTGGCATTCTCAAGACTCTCTCTTCTGTCCGGTGATCGGAGGCCAAATCGTGACTCATTGGTGAACAATACTTGAGATCCCATTGTTGTACTATCCAGCCAAGATGTTCCCTTGCAAAACTTAGTTGAGCTGTAAAATGCTCTCTGGTGAGTTCCGGATCTGTAGCAGGTCTTTTGGACTTAAGATTGGCTTCTTCCAGTCTTCTTTGAACAGTTCTCTCACTAACATTGACCCCTTGAACTTGGTGGAGTCGATTTTGTGCTTCAACAGCGGTGTTGTGATGGTTGCAGAGAACTTAAAGTTGTAAGAAGCGCTCATCTCTCTGCGATGTTGCTCTTCTCGGGCCTCATCCTGGTCTCCTTGCAAAGCCTCCAGTTTCCCTGTAGCTTTGTATGGTTCTGGAAATCGTGGAAGGTGTAGTCCTCAACACTTCTGCAACGTAATGCATCCTGCGACCATCTTCTACCAAAGCAACAGCCTTTGCAGCTTGTTCAGGGCTTAACGGCATGTTTACTCCAAAAAATTGATTAAGACAATCATAGAAAGATCCTTAAAACACGTGTGATTGAAAGGGGAACAATTAAAGGTACAACAATAAACGTTACAATAGTGGGAAAACATTATTGGCTCACATACAGCGATGTGTTTTCCAGGTTGCATGGGAAAAAACAATTGAGGCTAATGCAATAAGCAATCAACACTTCATTGTTTGCTCACAAAGCAACGAACGCTAATAACATACACCATCTTAAAAATTTGGTTGAAGTGCTTCACATTGATTAAACAAATAATTACATATCATTTATTGGGTGTTGCGTTTTTCTTGCCGCTCATTGTATATTGTACTTGTTATGTACCGTGGATCCTTGGGCGAGTGTTCGGCATATTGGCCTTCGGATCAGAGGGCTCTAGGTTTGATTCCTGACCAAGGCAGTGATTTTAACAGAACATGGTTAATTCCTCTGGCTTGGAGACAGGGTCTTTGTGTTTGTCTTAATACACTTTTCTTCGTCTACATACAACACACCACACTGTCAACCACCACAGAGATGTGACTATATTAATACAGTGTGGTCAAGTCCGTGTAGCCGCCGTATTCTTCCCAACCACTCCAACAGCTGATTGTATCACGGCAAGGTTAGGAGCAAATGAAGCAAAGAAAATTAATTGTTTATTTCAGAAACCACTCAAGTGACACTTGTTGACAGGATGTTACTGTTCTGAGATAAATACATAGTTTTTTGCAGAAACAACCTATGTTCCATATAAGCAGTGTTTCGTTCTATGTTGCGATTTTATTTGATGTAAATAAATATCCCACGAGAACACGTTCACTTCCTTATATAAATTACTTTATTTACACTGTACGTCACAACACACAATTATACACAGTCACAAATGACACTATATACAACACTCAGTAGCGGAGTACCCTGAAGTCAATTCTGACCAGTACAGATATCAATAACACTGATGCGCGCACTGTAACATACTCAGAGTTGAATTCACCGCCTCACTCACTTGAGTCCAATTCTCAGACTCCACCTCGGAGCCCAACAGTCACTCCCAGTCCATCACTTGCCTGAGTCCCAAGAACCAAGATCTGCTAACTTAGAACTGAGAACTGCACTCACTGACTGACAGCTCGATATTTATACTATTTGATCAACCATTTAGAATGATCGACTTCTGGAAGAGTTCTTACAACACTCTAATGAAACACGCTCGAAACATCGATCGACCAGCTAGTCGAATGGGTACTCGAACGTTCCTTTCCTATTTAAAAATGTACATGGAAATATCTACAACATTCATAATGTCTCTACATGTATCTGGATAATAAAACCTCGCCGTAAGTTTCCAGAACTTTTCACCTGTACCAAATTATAGAACAATAAGTGTAACATACGAACATTATGGAATTTTCTACCGCTTTCGACTCTATAGATTTTGAGGTTAAACAGTACACAATACGTATTTGAAGTTATACAATTTTATACTACATATTTACAGGGAAATCATATATTAATCATATTTAACATTTAATAAAACATAATTTAGTCTTCTATAAACTATAATTAAAATATATTAAACATTATAATTGAAGGTTTTACACCAGTTACAGCGTCGTACCTACGACAATTGCTGTTAAGCAGCTGTGTAAATAATGTGTTTATTTCAGAAAGAACCCAGGCGCCGTAAATTTGATTGTAAATTTGATTTCAGACATAAACATCTTGTTTAGGCACAATTGTGTATGCTGAAGGATCTATTGCCTTACATTTTGAACATTCAAATACATTTGTATTGCAAGGGAAGGACCTGTAGTAAGTAGTAGTATAATGTTCTTGGCTTTACGTCCACTAACTAGGTTTTGTTTATGGTTTTCGGAGATACTGAGGTGGCGGAATTTAGTCCTGCAGGAGTTCTTTTACGTGCCAGTAAATCTACCAACATGAGACTGGCTTATTTCAGCACCTTCAATTACCACTGGACTGAGCCAGGATGGCGAACCTGCCAAGTTGGGGTCAGAAGGCCAGCATCCATTTGAGCCACTCAGCCTGGCTGTAGTAGTAGTAGTAGCAGCAGCAGCAGCAGCAGTAGTAGTAGTAGTAGTAGTAGTATCCTTTTGCTTTAATGACCATCTGAATACGTTGTGGCATAGATTCGATCAGGTTAGAGCAGATGTTTCGTAGTTCCCCGTCATGAAACCACACTTGTACCACATTTACTAACATGCATTCCTTTGTTGAACAGTCCATTTTACCAAGACGCCTTTTCACAATATTCCACAAATTCGCTATGGGGTTTAAGTCTGGTGAATTACCAGGCGACTGAAACACATTAATGTTGTTTTCTTCCACGAATGTCTTGACTGCTTTAGAAGTGTGATACGGGGCCAGATCATGTTGAAATGTTCCTCCACCATCTGCGAAGGTCTGTAGGAATGGAACAACCCTGCGCCTAAGGATTTCCATGTATTTGGTTGAATTCAAAATGCCATCAACTAGAACTAGAGAGCCCCAGGACCACTTGCAGTGAAGAAACCCCAAAACATTTTTTTCTGGGGGGGGATGTTTTAGAGTCTGTTCAAGATGCTCAGCTCGCACTGCCTCATGGGTGTTTCACCTGACAACCTGTGCTCTGTAATCTTGAACAATAAAATGTTATTCGTCACTGAAAATTACACGTTTCCAGTCATTGGAGGTCCAAGATTGATATATTTTGGCCCATGCTAACAGTTTTTCTTCATGGCAGGCGTTTAACAACTGCTTCTTTATTGGCTTTCATGCCTTCCGCCCACAATCAAGAAGCCTACGCCGTACCGTTGAAGAATCAATTTCAACCCCAGTAGCCAATAAATCTCTCTGAAGGTCTTTGCTTGTCTAGTGAGGATGAATTCTACTGTTTCTAAGTAGAATTTTGTCAGTTCTAGGGGTGGTTTTTCGTTTCCGTCCACATCTGCCTTTTCTCTTTGGAGACAATGAGGCAGTGTCACGATATGCCCTAAGAGGTCTTGAAACACTAGATTTTCCCACACCAACAACAGAGGCAATGTCTCTTATAGTCATAGATGTGTGTTCACGAAGAGCAACTATTTTTGCCCGCTTCATTGGTGAAATGTCCATTTTAAAACAAACACAAAGTTATGCCCAGGTGCACCAGTCTCGGTAAATATCAGGTGTCACGATACTGTGGTCAAACTCTTGCCGTGTTATTGTCATTAATCTGTTGCACCATTGCTGATCACGGTTTCTTGATGCTCGTTTTTCTCGCTAATATTCCCCTCAGAAGTAATTCAAAGTAATATTCAGAAGGCAGTGATGAGTTTGACAGTCACTTGTCTTTAATTTATCCAGAAGACAGTGATATTTTCGACAGTTGTGTGTGTCTAATTTATCCAATTTCCAGTTGTTTACGTTTTGTCTGGAATTATCAGCTTTTTTTTTCTAGGATGAATATTATTTGAATTATTTAACACTTGTATACAAAAAGTTTTATAATCATTTTTTCCTTGTCACCCATCATTGTAGGCATTTTTATCTTCTGTTACAGCCCTTCATTTCTAAGATGAATGAATTTTCTTTTGTTAGGTTATCACTATAAGCCAATGTGGAAAAGGAAGGGTAAACAACAATGCCAGATTTTAGTGTATTTGAAACTGAAATGCTCACTGACTTAGATTACTTCTTGGCAAAACAGGATTATTTCTATGAGTTTTGATCTCGAGTTGGTCATCTATTAATTGTAACAAGGATACCACAGTCTCTTTCTCTCTGTTCTTCATCCTCAAGATATTGTAGATATATGATGTGGTGCCAAATCCATTTTAACAATAACATCACAGCACTTTGGGTGCATGCAATTTGAGGTTATATCGCTCAGTCACGACCGGCAAACTTTTAAATCGGATCGCGACACTTTTGAGGCATGTAATATACAGCTTACTTGTGAGATTACATAGCGTATGTAGGCCTTAAAGTCTCAGTTAACTGCTTAACCACTCACAATCGTTTAACTTTTAACCATTGTAAAAAGTCACAAATTTCAAAACCAGGCTTGATGCAACAGAAATTCAGCTTAACCATGGTAAGCTATCCATTTTCCCACGGTTAAGTCGTAACTGAGGTAGTCTCCAAAGTGTCAAATTTTGTACTGATATGTCATTGTATCATTTTATCTACTGATATAGATCTGTCACATTTAAAGTACCTACATGAAATGCCAGCTGCCTTAGCCAGAATACAAAACCTTGAGCACAGGAGCTGAACTCTTAACTAATTACTTTAATCCAGCTTGTCATAAGTCATAATCATGATGATGCTGAGCAATTGGATGAGCTATTTCATTTCCTCATCATCTTCATTTCTCGTTTCCAGCTTCCCGGGTCGGGTTGTGAATCAAGTACCTCCATCGCTGCCTGTCTCTCCACCACTTTTCTCCCTTTTTAAGTACATCTTCTGGTTTTCCTCCCCTCTTCTCTATGCACTCCCACACTGAATCTGTCCACCTCTTTCAGGGTCTTCCTAATGTATCTACAAAGATGCACACGAAATGCTGTTAGTTGGTACAGTTATTTATTCACATCTATTTACAAATTAAACACACACATAACCTTAATCCCCGCTGTCACAAAAAAAAAAAAAAAAAAAAAAAAAATCCACTCACATCACAAACCACCATTTTGACAATTCCCTATCACTGCACATGGAGATTGCAACCTTAAAACACAGCTGAAACAGATGACTGCTTAGAAGCATGTCACAACACGTGGTCACAAGTATAACCTGTTAACTCATAACTCTACTGAACAATAACTCCTCTCTACCGTCCCTTGTATCGGTGCCTGGCCAGGCTTCTAGAAAGATACATTTTCTCGTAAATTCTAGAGTGCCTAACATGATTATAATGTGCAGAATATTCTACCACCGTGTAGTGCCGTTCTGGAAGTTACAGTGTGTTTCACAATTTTGTAGTGGGTTACAAATTATATATACAGGTAAGAATAAATTATATACAGGTTCTTACATTAATTAAACTGATATAAATGGCCATATACAGTGTATGTTTCATGACATAAATTCACAAACGACGCAATCGTATCGTATGTACATGTTGTTGTTGTTGTTGTTGTTTGAGTCATCAGTCCATAGACTGATTTGATGCAGCTCTCCATGCCACTCTATCCTGCGCTAACCTTTTCATTTCTACGTAACTATTGCATCCTACATCAGCTCTAATCTGCTTGTCATATTCATACCTTGGTCTACCCCTACCGTTCTTACCACCTACACTTCCTTCAAAAACCAACTGAACAAGTCCTGGGTGTCGTATGTACATATGATGTAATAATAATAATACCAATACTAAATGGATGTAAACACTTCATAGATATAAGTTATATTACAAGTAATAATAATAATAATAATAATAATAATAATAATAATAATAATAATAATAATAATTTGAGCTCGATACTTGCATTATTTTCCCATGGGTGAGAGAATATTGTTTTCAGGTTATATCAGTTTATTGCACGTGCGTCATTCCTCTTGGTCTCTTTCCTGTTAACTTCTCTGAAAAAGCTTTTTTTGGCACACTCTCTTCTCCAATTCTCATCATATGTCCATACCACTTTGGCTTTGTTGTTTCTATCCTGTCTTGAAGTTTCATGATTCCTGTCCTTTTCCTTACCTCTTCATTTCTAATTCTATCCTTTCTGGTCTTGCCCTCGGTACCTCTTAGGAATTTCATCTCTGCTGCCTGTATTTAATTTATTCTTTGTAATTTACAGTGAAAAGAGAACAAAAGTGATTGATGATGAAAGTGATTACTTTGCAATTAATTCAGTCTGGCTCTCAAAAGCTGAAAGAGAGAAACTAAAGCATCGGGAAGAAGAAATACAAGCCAAACGTCACGCATCTCGTTTGGATAGGAAAGTTACATTAGACTTTGCTGGTGAGTATGCTGCATAAGGCTGTTTAAATAATGTTGCACAATGTTATGCTACATAAGATTCTAAAGATGTGTCTAAACGAAGTAAAGCTACTTAAAAAGGTTTGTAGATAAGTATCTTCAGTCTTGCTGAGTCATATTACATCATTCTATTCTCTCTTGATCTTTATATTACAAGATTAAATTTAACTTTATTTTAAAACTAGCTGATGTACCCGTGCTTCGCTACGGAATTCTCAGAAAGTCTGTCTTTGTGGTTTTCCCAACTGAAGTCAACATAGGTAATTACAATGACATCAGTAGGAGTGTGGCGATTAAAAGCAGTGTTATCATATAAAATACTTCGATCAAATGAAAAAACACACATTTTTTCGCTTTTAACAAACAGTACTACGGTGCCGATCTAAGAGTTCCAAAGTTCCAGAGCTGGAATGACCAGGCCGCAGACAGCCGTGAACATTCCTCTGCCATTATTCTGTTAAATGTGCACACTATTCATTCCAATCAGTGCCTCAGAGTAGGGAGTGAATAGCTGGAAGGCTGTGAGGAACCAGTGTGTTATGTACCAGTAGTATCAGAAAATTTATAAAGCAGAGAAATGGCATGCTAAAGAAGAGCGAGATCTATTTCCCCAGCTACTTCCTGCCAGTATTCAGTCAGGCTGTTATATTCGATACGTAGCAGTAATCCCATCTATCTGAGATGAATAGCAGCAGAAGACACAAAGCCATCACAACAAATAGTGGTCAATGTAATGTTGATCTATCTTATGAGCTTTCTATATTGTAGGCCTTCACATTTAGTTTTCTTTTGACTCTATGATATTAGGGTATCTTATAAAATTATTTATAGCCTAGACTGTAGTTCCTTATACCCCATCTTTACATACCAATTTTCATTAAATTCTGATTACCCATTTTCTCGGGACTCGGCACTGATATGGACTTAGCAGCAAAAATCCATTTAATTTTATATAACTTTAGTTATGTAGTATTTATCGATAGGATCACGAATAACATAAATATTTGAGAATAAAATTATAGGCCTTTCCTTAAAGTACCATTTCATTCAGTGTGAATAAAATTATTTATGGCCTAGATTGTTGTGACTTATTCCTCGACCTTACATACTGATTTTCGTTAAATTCTCTTCAGCTGTTTTCTCGTGATGCGCGTACATACATACGTACAGACAGACAGAAATTACGGAAAATGAAAAAGTAAATGTCCTTGTTACTGTAGATACGACCGTGACCATTACAGATATACCATTCTTTTTAAATTATGAGCAATGTACAGACAAAACTCCTATTTTGTATAATATATAGATATGCAAGTATGAAGAATGAGATTTCCACCTAATCAATACTTTATTACAAAATGTTTAAAGTTATCTACATTGAAACAGTACCGGTTTCGACCTGTAAAAAGGTCATCATCAGCTGTTGGTGAACCTGCTTAATAGCGATTGTACATAAAACATTACTAAAACTAATTTAACAAGAATGCCTTATTCTAATATAATATTACTATTAAGATATATACATATGGTACAATATGGGGCTTAGACTCTATGTACAATCGCTATTAAGCAGGTTCACCAACAGCTGATGATGACCTTTTTACAGGTCGAAACCGGTACTGTTTCATTGTAGATAACTTTAAACATTTTGTAATAAAGTATTGATTAGGTGGAAATCTCATTCTTCATACTTGCATTCTTAATTCATCAATACGGACAATGAAGCTGACAGATTATAGTTATAATATATAGATATGTTAAGAAAATGGTTATGTTATTTATTAAGGGTGATTCATTTTATCATCATCACAAAACAAATGAGGCTCTCATTCTACCATTGGCCATTGACTTAAAAGGAGAAGAATGTGTCAATATATCCCATCAGTTTCCCATAAAGATCTCATTTTCTGTTTTATTTTATAATTGTTGTTTTATTGCTTAATTGTAGCTCATGGTGTAAATTCTGGTAATCATATCCAAGTTTATCACTGAGTGACTCTGTGGTCCAGAAAGGCAGGATGTGAATTATTCTTACGGGATTGGGATCCAGGACACATTCTAAGTCATGACTTCTTTTCTCCAAGCACCAAGAACTACAGTCCCATACAAAGTAATCGGACCATCTCAATAACGTACACATTTTAAATTTTGTGCACTTCCTCACCTAACACATACCTTTAATCTTTGTATTAATAGCTAATATGTCCTTCTACTTGCTTTTAGAGATACTTTTCATGATTTGGCATAGATCCTGCAAACTTTGAGCACATATCTGTAATTAGAGACTGTTATCATGCATATTTTTGTAAAACAATCAAGTTAACATAGACTTACATTTGAAAACGGGTACATGGAAAGAAAAATTGTAAGATGCTTTCAGTGTTTGGGTAGAACACATATATCACCAAGAGTATTTAACTTATGATTATGTTTAATGTCTCAATTGACAGGTAAAAGAGGAGGCTACCTGTTGAAAATCTGAAACTTAGTTTTCATGAAATAACACTTCAAAGTAAGGCGTAATTTATGCTAAATATGTGATGTCACATCATTCTCTGTTTAAGATGGCGATGTGTTGACTTGTGCGCTCAGTTGGGGGTTAGCTGTCTTTGTGAATACATTGTGGTCATTTGTGTAGAATAACAAATTTAATAATGGAAAAGGCATCACTTTAATTTGATTGTTGTGCCGAGCAACTATCCGAGCACATTGTGCAGTTAATTTATTGATCTTTTACTTGTGATATTACTCCCAAACTCTTTAAATTATGTTCCTTATTTTTCACATCACAGACCTGTACTACACTGGGTTATTATCCACATTCCAAGTGTACTACATTCTATTGAATAAAATTTATTGTCCACATAGTATTTGTCTTTTATTTCTAATAAGCGAGTCTACGAAACCCTCAAAACCTTCGGCTATTACAATAGTGACAGCCTACCGCCAATTTTTTTGTGAGTCTCCTTTTACAAATAGCCCACAAATTTTCATTTGATTAATGTCAAGGGGGTTTCTTGCTCGCTCTAAGACACAAATAGTGTTCTCTCTGAAAAACTTTTTCACTTTATTTCAAGTATGGTTAAGAGCCCAATCTTGTTAAAAAATTCTGTCACCATCTGGAAACCTCTTCTGTAGATCACAAGAACTCTCCTTTCCAGTCCGTCCCAATACTGCTTGCTGTGTTGTGCAATATCTGCAGGAAGTTGGGATTCAAACCCTGGACTGGTCAACACATAGTCCTGACATAACCCCTATTGAAAATACATTGTAAATGATTGGAAGGAACATTGTGAAACTTAAGTTTCATTTTTCTTGAATGATGTATGAATATGTTGAGGTGGTATCTAAAGGAAAATACGAAGTTTGAGAATGAAAAAGAACATTCATTAAAAATAAATAGAGTTATTAAATAAAATGTTGCAACACGTACTTTCTCTCCTCCAGCCTTGTATGTAAGTTGTTCAGGTCGGGTTGATGTTGACCTTAGCACTGTCTGGGGACTCCTCAGATATCATGTTCACTGAGGGGAATGAGTTGAAGGATGAGGAGCTGCACATGTATTGCATGTTGCAGTAGACTTGCTTGTTTTTTTGATTAATATCTCTCTCAATTATTATGATATCAACAATAATGTTAGTCTTTTCCTGAATTTCTTTGAGATTGTGAATGGGATTCGATTTTTGATCAAGGTTTAGCTGCTATTGTGTTTGGACTGATGCCTGTTCTTTAGCTTTGGTCGTGGTAGCTGAGTAGGGGGTGAGGAGAAATTTTGTACGGGGAGGGAAAGTAGGTGGGGGATGGGAATGTGTGTGCATTAACTGTGTACATTGGAGAAGGGTGGGGGAGTGCTGCTTCTTCATCTTATAATGTATTTTTGTGTATTTGGGAGTAGATGTAAGTTAATGATTTTGATGAAGTAAAAGTAAGGGATTGAATTAAAGAGTGTCTTGTCAGACATTATTTTTACTGTTAAATAATAGCCTACTAAAAGGTCTCATTTGGCGAAGATGATGCGCAAATTCAGAGAATTTACTATAGATAATATCCTAACCCACATTCCAGACATTTAAGTCAAAGTAGCCTCATGTGGGATTCATTAAGCGCTAATGCAAAAAAGTGGAACATGATGATCTGTAGGCAATAACTTTGTTCTGTGTATTGGTGAGGAGGGTTGTAGGTAGGTGAATGTTGCAGGCATTAACTCTTTTCATTGGAGAGGGAGTGGAAGTATTGCCTCTCATCTTATAATGTATTTTTTGTGTTTTAGTAGTAAATGCTTGTTAATAATTCTGATGAAATAAAGTATGGAATTTAATAAAAGTTATGACCTTATTTTTAGTGATAAATAATAACCTAATAAAATGTCTCCACTAGGAATAATGCTGCATAAATTCAGTGAATTTACTACAGATAAGAGTTTCTTGATTGGCAATTCTAAAAATTTACTACAGTTAGGAATTTCCTTTTAGGATGGGCTGTCATGATAACTCTTTTTACAGCTACTTTTGGAATGATCTACATTTTTTAAAGATGACAAGGGGCTAGGTTTCTCCCATCTGCACTCACACAAAGCATAGTGGTACACCTTTGTTTCTCACTGCCTCTTGTTTTGATTACCGTGCTGAACTCACCCTTTTGTCGCCATAAGACCTATCTGTGTCAGTGCGAGGTAAAGCCAATAGCAAAAAAAAAAAAAAAAAAACAACAACCACCCTTCTTGTTTGTAGTATACTCCAGCAGTATTTCCAAATATACTGACGTTGGAGCTGCATTGCCACTTTACAAGAATAACCCAAATATTTCTGGTGCAAACTGAAAACAGCTGTGGAAATTCACAATAATTTTTCATAATTGGCTGGAAGACATCATGCAATGCTAATTTTCCTAGGAAAATTGAAGTTTTTTTTGTTTAAAAACATGGCTTAGCCATGCATGGCTAGCCTTACAACCTGTAATTTTTAACTCTTGCTATTGCTATATCTTTCAGACGACACATTTTACTCATAACTGCACATCCAAGCTGTCTGTTTCCAGTTGCATATTCCTTATATCCTGTTTTCAATTTATGGAAAAACCAAGCTCGATAGCTGCAGTCGCTTAAGTGCGGCCAGTATCCAGTATTCGGCAGATAGCGGGTTCGAACCCCACTGTCGGCAGTCCTGAAATTGGTTTTCCGTGGTTCCCCATTTTCACACCAGCCAAATGCTGGGGCTGTACCTTAATTAAGGCAACGGCTGCTTTCTTCCCTGTCCTAGCCCTTTCCTGTCCCATCGTCGCCGTAAGACCTATCTGTGTCGGTGCAACGTAAAGCCAATAGCAAAAACAAAAACAAAAAAAAAACAAAAAATTATGGAAACTTTGCTATTTGTCCATGAAGTGCCCAACAGTTTCTCTTTCTTTAAGACAAGGTTTATTTCTCCAATTACATATGCAACTCTGATTCACATTGTACTTTCTTCGCGCATCACGGTTACCAGTTTGCTCTGCTTCTATAATAATGTGGAGCTTTTCTTTAGTCGAGAACGGCCTATATCGAGAACTCACTCGAGACATCCTAAACACGTTATACTATTTAGGCCTACCATGTGAGTGACACGGCACATTTCATACGTGTGGCGGAAATAGAGTGGGTGGAAAAGTACCATTTTCCATCTTTCTGTATGTCAGGAACACTGTATCAAACTCTCAGCAAATAATACCCACACCCCAACTTTTCACCGCCCAATTTTGAAAAAGAAATTACGGGTATTATTTTCATATGTATGATAACTACATACTGTGTGTTAGTTGAGTTGTGCTGATAAATATGGAGTGGAAAGGGACATACTTAGCTTAGGCGATCCCATGATGGTACTGGAAAAACATCATGAAATTAGAAAGTTTCTTGAACATTTCAGATTACCTACTCCAGTCATAGTTCAGTAACATCTACAGGCAACTGGTACCTCCAGGTGGTCCAACCCTCCTTCATTTTCCAGAAATAAGCTCATTCATTGTATTTTTTATTTTTATCTTACCTGTTAGTTAACTTTCTAAATTATTATTTATTATTATTTATTTACATAGTTTACGCCCACATTGGAGCACTTAAATCAAACCCAAATACATTTATGTTAACAAAGAATTAACTGAAGATTTAGCTTGCATCATCTTCTTCCTTTCCCAAAACCTTTTCATTCTGGCTGACCTGGCTGCCCTTTCTTCATCAGATATGACATATTGTTTGTGTTGTACAGCGTTTAATGACTATCTTATTTGTTTGTTCTTGAGAATCCTTTTTTAATCTCTATTTTCAATTTGCTTCATTGTAATATTCAGCTCTTCTAACTTTCTAAATATTATTAAAATATGAAATTGTTGATTTCAAGAATCTTTATATCTGTACCTTGTAACTCTTTTGATCTTTGTAGGCAGACAAGTGATAGAGGAACCTGAAGAAGATCTCTACAGCACTGAAGCTATTGAGAGTGTTTTGAAGGAGATTGAAAACGACATCGACAAACCTTCCAGGCATATTCCAGAAGATAGTAATGTAAATCCAGAGATCATTTATGAAGCACCAATTGTAAGTCTTATTCCTGTTCTTTAGTTGCAACAAGCAAACTATGCTGTAGAAATAATACAAGTACTGGAAAGGAACAAACAATTGCAAATCAAGTCCCAGGCAGAAAGTTAGGAACTCTTGGCTGCCCTAAAGATGATAAGATGATTTTCCGTGGTTTCCCATTTTCATACCAGAGAAATGCTGGGGCTGTACCTTAATTAAGGCCATGTTCGCTTCCTTCCCACTCCTAGGCCTATCCTATCCTATTGTCGCTATAAGACCTATCTGTGTCAGTGCGACGTAAAACAGATTCTAAGAAGAAAAAACAAGAAATATGAGAACATTGAAAGGAACATGTAGTAGGAATAGATCTTCCATGCAGACATGGGAAGTGTATGATAAGAAGAAAGCCAGATGAACACGTGAAAAGGGAAGATATAAAATGATAAAGATGAGTATAAATGCAGATCTGTCAAGATGGGCCTTCAGTGAGAGTTGAAGCTTGCCCTCCTGATGAATCGGGGAAACCAGAAATGAGTTTATTAGGGCTGAGAAGAAATGGATGTGGAAGAACTGGAATTGATGAGAGACCCAATCTGTTTGAAGATGGCAGTACATGAAGATGTAGAGATTGTCCTTATCCTTTTGTCTTTTCTTTCTATTTCTCCCAATTTCTGCTCTGGCATGTTAGTGTGTGCCTTTCAGTATTCCTACATATATTTATTTGACTAGAAATAATATATTATTTCCATATTTAAAATTAGCTGTTGTGCCAATCATTGACAGGAAAATCACTTTGCATGTGTATAATTATGATTTTCTTGACCATCTACTGAACATTTTACACAAAGCCAGAACTTTGGGATATTCGGATGTTGGTTTACTGCCTTGGTTTTTGATGTCTCATTTATTGGTTTCACGTCCCACTAACTACTTTTACAGTTTTCAGAGAAGCCACGGTGCCAGAATTTTGTCCCATGGGAGTATTTTTACGTGCCAGTAATCTACTGACACGAGGCTGACATATGAGCACCTTCAGATATCTCTGATTTGAGTCAGGATCGAACCTGGCAAATTGAGCTCAGAAGGCCAGCTCTCTACCGACTGAGCTACTCATCCTGGCTCAAAAAACGATCCTGCCCTGGGCTGGATTTGTTTTGGCGGTCTGTGCCAAGGTGCCTGGAAACACTTGCAGTCTCCTGGAAACATTTCCACAGATACCAAATAGTATTCTGAGCAACCCTCAGCATTCTGGCAGTGCACCTCTGTGAGGAGCCTTCTTGAAGCAGAGCAAGTGCACAAGTGGCTTCATTCGATTACAACTGCTTTCCCTGCTGCCTGCCTCAGTCTGCACAATCCACTATGACTTGAAGGACCGAGCAAGTGGCCGTGCGGTTAGGGTCGCCCAGCTGTGAGCTTGCATTCAGGAGGTAGTTAGTTCGAACCCCACTGTTGGCAGCCCTGACGATGGTTTCCTTGGTTTCTCATTTTCACTCCAGGCAAATGCTGTGGCTGTACCTTAATTAAGGCCACAGCTTCTTCCTTCGCACTCTTAGCCATTTCCTATCCCATCGTCAGTCACCATAAGACCTATCTGTGTCGGTGCAACGTAAAGCAAATTCTAACAACAAAATTTCATAGGGTCAGTGAAATATTGAATCATAATTCTTGTGAATGCAGAAGAAATAATGAATAACCCTACACATAGGTAATTCTACAATAGATTAAACAATATTTTATTCACAAAATAAAGACATCAAGTGGAGCATTATTTAATAAGTTCTTGTATGAACCTAGTAAGATGTAGATGGCTGCAAATCTGTTTCAGCTGAGTTACACTCGCAGTCTTGTATTTTTCTAACTTAATGTATGTTGAATGTTCTATTACTAAAGAAAATGAAAAAAAAAAAAAAAGAAATAGTTTGATTTAGTTACAAAATGGCTAAGTTTGCCACATTGTAACTATGTCTTCCTTGTCCATAACCTTCTAAATACACCATATCCTGATGAGAAATTTACCTGATCATAAAAAATAAGATAATAGTTAAGGCAAATTTCCAATATAGTGCAGCACTATTCCAATTTCAGATTTTTGTTGTTTTCGAATTTTAGATATTATTTTTATCTCCAGTCAGTGCAGACAAGAAAAAACCGGAATAATTGTGTGCCCTGTTAAGTTTTTGTGACAAAAATGGGGCAGGTTCTAAATGAAGGAACATTTCCATTACAAACGGGACATCTGATTTCACTGCCATAATAGTTCAATCCCCATGCCATTATGGATTCATATAATGTAGTTAGGGACATTTAAAGATGTGACCAAATTTCTTTCTTGAGCAGTATAGTTGAAGAACTTGTGAGATTCTAAAAAATTATGGCGGACCGTGTCGCAAGTGGCAAAATTGTATATACTGAGCTATTTGCAATTCTTTAATGTCACACTGACTCAGACATATCTTATGGTGACGATAGGATAGGACAGGGAATGTGAAGAAAGCGACTGTGGCCGTATTTAACCTAGACCCCCAGTACTTGCCTGATGTGAAAATGGGAAACCACAGAAAACTATCTTCAGGGCTGTCAAAAGTGGGGTTCGAAACAATAGTGGTCCTATTGATAAACACTACATAACTAAAGTTATATAGAACTAAATATCCAATCATTTACGCCTTATACATTTTTACTGTACCAGCTATGATAATTGAGAAATTCATGAATTTCGATTTTTGTTGCCAAGTTCATATCAGCGACGACCACGAGGAAATAGGTGAACAGAATTTAATGAAAATCGGTATGTTAAGTTGGAGAATAAGACGCTACAGTCTAGACTATAAATAATTTTATACACGCTGCATGAAATGGTAAGAGTAGGGGAAGGGGTCTAAAATTTAATTTTTAAATACCTATGTCATTGATCCTATCAAAAAGTACTACTATATAAGAAAAGTTATAGAGAATACAATTCCCGATCATTTATGTCTTAATAGCATAGCCACTAAATAACAGATATTTAAGAATTAAATTTTATGCCTTCCCCTAAACTACCATTTCACTCAGCGTGAATAAAATTATTTGTAGCCTAGATTACAGTGCCTCATTCCCCAATGTTACATACTGATTTTCATTAAATTCTCTTCAGCCATTTTCTCTTGATGCCCGTACATACATACATACATGCAGGCAGGCAGAGGTGACGGAAAATTGAACAGTGCGTTTCCTTGTTTCTGTGGACATGACCAATAGAAAAATACCATTTTTTTCCAGCAATGTACAGAAAAAAGTATTATGTTATACGTATAGATTAGTTTCGGCAGGCAGAAGAACCTAACAGTTAAAAATTAACTTAGGACTGAAAAGAGATGGCTTCAGATATCAAAATATTGGTGGGTTTCACATCGTACTAACACATCAAAGGTTTTTGGCGATGGAAGGATGGGAAAGGACTAGGATTGAGAAGGTAGTGGCCATGATCTTAATTAAGGTACAGCCCCAGCATTTGCGTGGTGTGGAAATGTGAAACTACAGAAAACCATCTTCAGGACTCCTGATGGTGGGATTCGAACCCACCATCTCCCAAATGTAAACTCTCAGCTTTATCAACCCTAACCGCATGGCCAACTCATTTGGTAAATTGCCTATTGCGTTATCAGATGTTTCAGCGCCGTCATCTTCTCCACCATCAAAGTGAAATAGGAAAATTATTTTCTCGTCCTCGTGATGATTAGACATCTTGCTATCTGTCATTGTAAGGGAATTGGAGGGAATGGGTTGCATAAGGGGCAATGTTTGTTACAGTACAGAACTTTAGGAAAGAGTCTCTCTCATTTTTAGGTTTACGGAAAACAAGTTAAG
This sequence comes from Anabrus simplex, assembly GCF_040414725.1. Classification (NCBI taxonomy): domain Eukaryota; kingdom Metazoa; phylum Arthropoda; class Insecta; order Orthoptera; family Tettigoniidae; genus Anabrus; species Anabrus simplex. The sequence goes on along the minus strand of NC_090269.1, from coordinate 364,645,911 downwards.
ATTTTTTAATATAATATGATTATAAATTATTCATCATGTACTGTCATAAAATATTTTGAAGTTGCATGTGTGAATATAATATAGCTTGATGTCTGTTGTTTTAGTCTATAAAAAATATTGTATCATTTTTATGCTGCTATTATTGTCAATAATGTAATTTTTAACTTCTGTTCCTTTAGTTTCAAGAATCAGCAAACAATGTATTCCCAGCAAAGTTCAGGAGTAATAAGGATGATGATCAGTTTCTTCGTGGACTTCACAGCCGCATCCAGGATAGGGAGTATTTGGAGATGTCAGATGAAGGATTTTGTCTCAGTATGGACCAACCGTGGGCATCATTACTTGTGCGTGGCATTAAAGTGTAGGTAAATGATTCCAATTTCTTTATAACACTTCTAACTTAGTGTACATTCCACTAGATCAGTGTTTCAAATATTGAAGATGTCTAAAGTGTGTTTCAGTATTAATATTCAGATTGTGCACCTTCACCATTACTATTCATCACCATCATGGATGAAATCATAAAAGAAGTGAAGCAGAACACCAACAAGGATCTTAAAGCATTTGCTTTTGCAGGTGGTATAGTTATCAGGAGAAATGGCGAGATGGAAGTCCAGGAAAGGCTGAACGTCCAGAATGATCATCTGAAAAAATATGGACTAAAAGTAAGCGCTACAAAAACTGCTGCAATGTCTGTTAATAGACAGAGAAGTAAAGATAATATAATGCTGGAGGGTGTACAATTGGAAACAGTAAACCAGTATCAGTACCTTGGATGCATAATATCAAGTGACAACAGAATACAGCTCGAATTAAATAACCGTATTCAGAAATCCAGTCAATTCTATCAGCAAGTTTGATATCTGCTCTGGAATAAACAAGTGCCACTAAGATCTAAACAAACTCTGTTTCAAACATACTTTGTCCTATATTGACTTATGGGTTGGAAACATGCACAACTACCAAAAAAGATGACAGCAGACTTCAGGGTTCAGAAATGAAGTTTTAAGAAGCATGCTTCAAAAGACTAGGAAAGACAAAGTAAGAAATGAGAAGATTAGAGAACAAGCTGGAATAAATCAGTCCCTGAAGGAGACCATAACTAGGGCACGTTTGCGATGGTTTGGTCACATCAAACGTATGTTGGAAGACCTAAGAGGAGATGGCTGGACCAAGTGAAGGAAGATATCACATCCAAAGTAATCAACTGGGATGAAGTCTTAAAGGAGCAGTGGTATAGACTAAAATGGAGAGCGCTCGTAAACCACACCCAGGAAACTGGAGTGGAAACTTGACGATGATGATGAATATTAGATTATATTCTTAAATGCATGAATTGAAATATTCATCTGTTTTCACTCGTGGAAAGCAAAAAAAGCATACAGTATTCGTAAGTTATTCTTGAGTATTTGGAGAGAAAACTTACCTGCTACACACAGCTGCATATTCTTGAAAACTGTTTTATGTATTAACTGAGTTTTAAAGCATATTTAAAAATTACTCCTTTAAAATTGTTCAGTCTTACTCAATACCATATTTGTAAAAATATAATATTTTAAAGTCATTAACATTGCATCAGGATTGGAACATGATATGCCACCATGTCCCTCTAAGACAAATATATCTCGTTACTGTATTGATCATTTCCATTACTCTATGATATATCTTTTTAGTAATAGTTGATTCTGCTGCTGAATATTTTACACTTGCGTGACTCATCGTATCACAAGGGAAGAAGTAAAATGGCTTATGTAAAATGACAGGTTATAATTTGTCAATGGGCAGCCTCTTATGACAGATCCCCGTGTGGATGGGGACAGTAGAATACATCCACGATATCCCATGCCGGTCGTGAAAGGTGTTTCAAGGGAGTACCGAGGACTCTGAACTCAGAAGAATGTATTGGTGACCACAGTGCTCCTAGCTGATTGCTTCTACTTATTTGTGTCAGGCTCCTCACTTTCAACTTTCCTAGCCGGCCTCTCTTGGTCAGCTCTGGTTCTTTTCTGACCTTGATAGTATTGGGTTCACAAGGCCTAGTGATTTTCATGCCTTTCAGAGAAGGTAATAAATAAAAACTAACTGAGCGAGTGGTGCATGGTTTGGGTTCGAATCCTACTATTGGCAGCCCTGAAAATGGTTTTCTGTGGTTTCCTTTTTTCACATCAGGCAATTAATTATGGCCACGGTCACTTCCTTCCCTCTAGCCCTGTTCTATCCCTTGTTGGCATAAGACCTGTCTTTGTTGGTTCAATGTCAAAACCAATAACTTACTTTGTTAAATTGTCTGCTTAGTCTGGATGTGACTCTCAGACTGACAGTTGTACCATACTGACTTACAGGGTAAAATTGATGCTAGCTTTGAAATCAGCACCCTTAGTACATCCACATACAGGTCTAACTACGAGGGGTGATTCGTAAATGAAAATGAAAACCTGCAACCTGTTTTCCAGTCACTGACCGGGTCAGGGATAGAATGAATGACGCCCCCATCTTGCGGCGAGGATAGGAATTGTACCGGCTGCTGAAGCCTGTTGGCTGACAAATGAAATTATAGTGGAGAGTGTTGCTGGAATGAAAGATGAGAGGGAAAACCGGAGTACGCGGAGAAAAACCTGTCCAGCCTCCGCTTTGTCCAGCACAAATCTCACATGGAGTGACTGGGATTTGAACCATGGAACCCAGCGGTGAGAGGCCGACGCACTGCCGTCTGAGCCACGGAGACTTTATTCATAAATCATGGCAACAATTTTTTTCGACATTGTGCGAACACACTAAATTAATTATATACATTAGAAAGTGTGTTGTATGACCTTCGTATTGTTGCCACCTCATGGAATATAGATGTAGGAATCTGTGGAAGAGCACAAGGTGAAATAGAACATTTTGAAATCATTGTTTTATTCTCATATCTTGTACAACCTGTTCAGCATCATCAATATAACATTTGTAAGTCATTGTATTATTCTCGTACAATCTGTTTAACATCCAATAGCCATACAACATGTTTAAATCATTGGTTTATTCTTGTACAACGTGTTTAACAGCATTTGTAAACACATCACCTCTTGACGATGGTTGATACATTTTCTTTCAAAGAAGCCACTAAGTTGTCCACAGTTCGTTGCCATCGTTGGAGAAGACAGACAATACCACCAGCTGCATGCGTTTTGATAATATGCACTAATTTACGTCAAATTGAGGTTACAATATCCTGTGTGTTGGCAAAGTGTTTCCCACATAGTGGCTTCTTCAATTAAGAATAAGATCAAAGTCACAAGGACAAAGATCGGGGAAATGCAGAGGGTGTGGCTAGACCACCCATCCCCAATGCTGTAAATAACGGGTAACTGTGTCTGCCTATGTGTGGTCTAGCATTTTCATGTAAGATTATAGCGATGCCCAACATTTCTCGTTGTTTCTCGCTCTGCATGACGAAGATGATACCATGACGAATATAAGAACCAAGTGTGATGACTCGTCGAGTTCAGGCGCGCCCCGCCAGGCAGCGCTAGAGTTTGGTAGCTCCACAATACCTATCAGCTGGTCTTAGGAATGGTGACACAGGAAACGTATTACTCCGTAACTGATAAGTATATACACTGTCTTTTATAAAAAATTGAGAGATTACAATTAAAATACCACGGCAGAGAACAATGGAAAAATATCATACACGGAAATAAGAGCTACGACTTTCATCACATGTTGCGAAAAGCACAAGTTACTCGAGTGTATATATACATAAATAACACAACTCCCAGCATATTAAAAAAACACCCATGAACTATTTAAAGGTAATACTCTACTTACCATCTCAGTTTGTCGGTTACTGGACTTTCGAAAGCTTGCGTGAAGATTTGGCGGATGTTCGAGATTGTAAATCTCGCCAGATTTCTTTTACTCTGAAGAAAAATTGGCACTTCAGATAATGATAAACAAGGCTGGAGATTATATCCATAACATGGTGAAGACAACAGTCAGCACCTGAAGGATCAACTGAAATTTTGTCTATAGAATCGATACAATCAAAAAATATTTCGCTCCACATCGATTTTGAGTTCAGTTTTTCACTAAATACTTTCTCAGCCTGGAAAAGAATGTCACATATACTTTTTGAAAGGCGTGTTAAAAACATTTCATTATTGCTTGAACCGTAGTCTTTTATTTCAGAGAGAACTGAAAATGTACTATGATTATTATCACGTAGAGAATGGGCACAGGGCGACACTTAATAAATTTAGAAGAGTGCTTAACAACGTACCCAGCCAAATGGTTCACTAAACACTTCTCAATCGAAGAGTTTCGAACTGTGTATTTCTAACCTGCTTCTCCAATAAATTAATTCTCGATTTTGCTGAGTTTAGACTGGATCTAGCTCAATTTAAATTTCGATTAGCATTTTTTAGGCGCCTTTTGAGCGATAATATTGTCTTTTTGGCATCAGAAAGCACAAATTTTGATCAACATTAGACTGACCTTTTAATTCTCCACTTGCTGCTACACTCCCGTCTTCAATCTTCTTCTTCTCCTAGTGGTGTCTAGATTCTTTTTTCCTGTTGGGAGTTTCACAGGACTTAATCTCACTTGAAAGGTATTTCGGCAAATTCGGGAAAATGTGAGGCACTGCTCCTGGACGTAATTTCGATCTCTCACGAAGCATAACCACTTTTTCACCATTCACTATAAAGTTATCTGATTTTACTATCAAATCATCAGAGAAATAAACTTGACAAATTCTACTATTCCTTTCGTGGAATAGCTCTGGCCCATTTTTCAAATTTATTTCTATCCTTCGGTGGTGAAAATAATTTTATACCATTAACTACTCTACCATAGCCTGACTTACAGCCAGGCACAAAACAGTACGGCATGTTGAACTATTAATTTAATCAGGCCACATAACACACGTGCTTTAAGTGCTCAACACACAATGAACTGAGTTTAGGAACTGAAAGCAAAGGAAATTCAACTTGTTGACTTGAAATATCTCGCACAATAACATCTCCCGCCCTTTCTAACACATGGTTTGCCGGTCTATTGAAGCACGTGTTGGACACCGACGTTTGCAGTGCTCCCAGTGGCGGGTCCACAAACTACCTTGCTATAACAGTTGAGTCATCACACTTGGTTCTTATATTCGTCATGATGATACTGCAGAAATGACAGATAATACTGTGCATTTACAGTTCATTCTTGGGGAACTGGATGACACAATAAAACACTTTGACCGGGCGAGTTGGCCATGCAGTTATGAGTGCGCAGCTGTGAGCTCGCATCCGGGAGATAGTGGGTTCAAACCCCACTGTCGGTAGCCCTGAAGATGGTTTTCCATGGTTTCTCATTTTCACACCAGGCAAATGCTGGGGCTGTACCTTAATTAAAGCCACGGCTGCTTCCTCCCCATTCCTAGACCTTTCCTGTCTCATCGTCGCCCTAAGACCTGTCTGTTTTGGTGTGACGTAAGGCAACTAGCAAAAAATAAATAAAATAAAACCCCACTTTGGCTGTCATATGCCAACATTATCATCAGCTTTGTTGGTGATGGGTTTTGTCGTACCTTACATCTCTGTAGTGATCCAGGATGATGCTATTTACTGGATTGTTGCTTCAGTTCAGCTTTGTATGGCCTTATCCATGTTTCATCAATGTCAATGATGCGGAACAGCTTGCCGTTTTTTTCATGGTGGAATCATTCCAGATTGATGCTATATATCTCATATCGCATCCACTTCTTTACCCCTCTGTGGCACCCACTGTGAAACAGTCTTCTGCACATTTAAGTCCTGCTGTACATTTCGGCGCAGTGAGGAAGCGGGAATACCAGTCTGCTTGGCCTATTCGATCACAGTCCAATGTGTGTCTTCTAGGAGGTACTGCTCGATCACAGCCACCAGTACATCTTTGTTAGCTGACACAGAATGTCCATCGCGAGGCAATTTGTTACGAAGGAATACTGTGTATTTTTATTCCTTGTTTAATAGTGTGTGGTTTTTTACAGGTATGTTATGGTGTAATATTTATATTGAATTTGTGTGTTCGACAGACTTTTTTTTTTTGCTAGGGGCTTTACGTCGCACCGACACAGATAGGTCTTATGGCGACGATGGGATAGGAAAGGCCTCTACACGCACGGCCAACTCGCCCGGTGTTTGACAGACTGAAAAGCTTTTAAGTTACTTTCACTGCAAGCCAGATCAGCAGTTGACCCTCTTCCCTTTTTGAAGGGCCCTACCCACCTTGCCACTATACGATAGAGTATAGCACAATTGCCCAATGCTTTCTGTAGCTCTGCATTACATTCTCACGCATTCCAGCCGCAGAGAAAGGTCATCTTGATGTACGACTGCTGTTCAACTTTGGTTACTTCCATTATGCACAACTGTCAGCAGATGACTGATATCGGTATCATGATCATGTCCAGACCGGTGCACTCGGACACCATCTGGTGGCAACATTACGTAAAGGTCATGTAACATACTTTCCAAGGTATATAGTCATTTTATGTGCATTAACACACTGTCGGGAAAAATAAAATAGTTGCCATAACTTATGAAGTGAACTACATATTAAGGCATCAAGATTTTTCTTGCCAATTTAGAAATTACTACAGTATTTACTTATTTGTTTATTTATTTTGTTTTATTGTTTGTTTTGTAACAGGCATGAAGGTCGTACATGGTATACTGCCCATAGAGGTCGGCTATGGATTGCATCGACTGCCAAAACTCCCGTACAGGAAGAAATCCGTGAAATAGAACATGTATATCGTGTTCTTAAAAATGGTGAATATCTTTAATCTTGCAAAGAGTAAACTATTGCTCAGTTTTAATAACGTGCACTACAGTTTTATATTTGTAATACAATGATGACTATATTAGTGTATAGCGGTAGAGGTTTCACGCAGGGAATCAGACTAATCTAGCTTTTCTTATATATATATATATACTTTTTTTTTGTGTTGTCTCCTTACAAAAGGTTGGCGACCATCATGGAGTAGGTCATGTAATTTTGTAGTTATTTTTATTTCAGAAGTGGGAATTTTTATGGTGACATCATGAGTATAGATAATCACAGCAGTATGTGTACAGTGTTTCGCCCACAGCATGCCATAAGGCTCATCAGTTGGATGGCTGCGCCATTCCAAAAGGTTCTTATAGCTGTGATTTTTTGCTCTATAGAGCTGTGAAAGCCATAATTGGAAATATAGCTCATATTTATAGAGGTACAAGAATGAACGCAGAGTTACTTGTTGATGATTTTGTGACATGGAGATGGAATGAAGGGAAGGTCCAACAGCAGTTTGATTAAGTACATAGGAAGACTATAAACATTGGAGAATAAGAATCATTGTGGAGGAAAGTACAACTGTGTTGATAGGAAGGGAGAAGCCCAGGACAAAATTTGTGAAGTTGTGGAGGTCATTTCTTTTATCAGACAAAATAGTATAGCTACACTATGATACTTGCATTTATTGATGTTAAAAAAGAAAAAAACCTATGATAGCATAGCCACAGCAAAGGTTTTGGAAAGTCTGGTATGGAAAGGTATTAGCAAAGAAACTATTAAACTTGTAGGAACATGACTAAATGTTGTAGATGTGTGACAAATGTACATTTAAAAAAAAGGTATGTTTTGAATCATAACCATTAACTCGCCTGATGGCCATGATCATTAACGCTTCAAGTCTATATGGTCTATATGGTTAGCTGATTCAAGTCCTGTTGCTGGGAAAAATGTTCACCATTAAAATATTGGCTGGCAGGGTAGGATAGATGGTGGTATACAATTTACAATCACTAGTTTGCATGCCAAAAGCTTAGATTCTGTTCCAGAGTTCTCCGCAATATTCATATGGAGTAAGGATATATGATGCCATTGATGGTGATTTGTTCATCGGATAGGGATATTAAGCCTTGAGCCGACCTATTGTTGTTATTCAACAGTAGTAGGCTATGTGCCAACACCTGGTTTCACCTTCTCCCTACCTCATTATTATCACCATCAACCCACATCGAGATGTGTAGGTCGCCCACAGGCATCAAAGAGACCTGAACCAGACAAGTCAAACATGTCCTCGTACAATCCCGGCACTAAACGTGGTACAATAAATAGAAAATAAAATCAATCAGTCGCCACAAATTAGTATTTAGAGCTGTTGCCCAGGTGACAAATTCCCTATCAATTATTTGCCTAGTCTCTTCTTAAATGACTTCAAAGAAGCTTGAAATTTATCTAACATCTCTCATGGTAAATTATTCCAATCCATAATTCCTCTTACCATAAATGAATATTTGCCCCAATTTATCTTCTTGAATTCTAATTTTCATCTTTCTTACTTTTAAAAACTCTGTTCAAGTTTATTCCACGAGCTTACTACTGTAGAAGTCCGTTATAACGAGTATGACATATAACGAGAACTCCGTTATAACGACAGTTTATGTCTGTCCCTTCAAAATTCCTGTATTGAACTGTGTATTATCCTTGGGTTACAGCGAGAGCCCAATCACTGACACATCCGTTATTACGAGCAATTAAGCACGCGCGATTTGTCTGTTACGACATTTATGCACCCAGCAATTATATTGCATGTGATCGATCATCTTAGGTATCGTTTCCTCGCTGTGTCCACTTGTGAGATCTCTCGTCGACATTCGAAGACGATGTCAGTTGAATAGTAATATCCGTCAACTGCTTTTCCGTAAAAAAAAAAGAAAAAGAAAAAAGAAATGAAAGAGGAGATCATGTTTTCGCAATAAATAGGTAAATAACATGGTGGATAGCATTTGTTAACTTGTTAGAATTAAAAGATAAGTAAACAATAGTTTAATTTTAATACTCTGCACTGAAATTAAGTAAGAATGCGATACACCTCTACGTTTGGCAGAGTGCATTGCTGATTTCTGAGGTTAGATTATATTTTCTCGCGTCTGGTTAAATTTCGGTTAGGCTATTCCCACCTAAATTTATAGTGAGAAGGTTATCACTTTTCTACTGTACTGGTGCTTGATATACGTTTTCACGATACATATAGTACAGCTAAGTTAGGTTATGTGACGCTGTTTAAAAAAGACAACTGAAGCGTTTACCACGAAATGCAACTCTGTCTGTCTGTTAGATCATCAGCCTAGAGGCTGGTTGGATCCTCAAATAGCACCACCAAAGGTTATGCGGTTATAAGGAAACCCCAAAAACCAATGGCAGCACCAAAATGAGGCGTACTAGGCAAGATGAGGAGTGAGGTAGTTTGCCATTGCTTTCCTCACTGGGTCAGAAAGTACTATTGCAGCACGACTGACCCTATGAGTAGCACCTTTCGTAACACTCAGATGCACTAGTCGTGCTCTGAATATCAATACTCAGCACTACCCATACCCCAGCAGCTTCCATACTGTCACAGCCATGGATGTTGACTGGGACTTTGGTGGAAGCTACACTTTACTCTGGCCTGTGCCAAGGGATGGATGCAAAAGTACTGTATCCGTCAAGAAATGACAGCAGGCAGAAATTAGGTATCGTTTTTCGCTATGTGCACTTACAAGCTCTCTCGTCGACATTCGAAGGCAATGTCAACATTTTTCGTAACAAATACGTAAATAACGTCGTCGATAGCAGTGTTAACTCGTTAGAAATAAAGGCTAAGTAAACGATTGCTTCATTTTAATACTGTACTCTGGAATTAAGTAAGAATACAATACACCTCAAGATATGGCAGAGTGCATCTCTGATTTCAGAGGTTAGTTTATATTTTTTCGCGTCTTTTTAAATTTCAGAGAGGCTATTCCCATGTAAATTTATAGCGATAATGTTATAATTTTTCTACTGGTGCTTGGAATATGTTTTCATGATGCATATAGTACAGTTAAGGTAGGTTAGGTGACGCTGTTTGAGTAAGAAACAGAAAACATTTGCTACCAAATGCGATCGGTCATCTTCGGTACCGTATCATTTTCTTGCTGTGTACACTTGCAGGCTCTCTCCTCGACATTCAAAAGCGATGTAGGAGTCGATTAGTAATGCCTGTAATCATGTCTTTTTTGGTTTTACTAAGAGATGGCGCCAACAAATAGTACGCATCGTATGAATTTGACACAGGTCAGTTTTACAAGTTGTCCATTTCATGACCGTATCGATGTTTAATCAAGAAGTAAGTATAAATAACCACCTAATCGATACTTTATTAATGCCTCAGGCAAAATTGAATAAAATTAAAACTTACAGGACATGTTTCGACCACTTAGTGGTCCTCTTCAGCTGTATAAATAAAGAACTGAAAAGAAAAACATTGACAATAAGCACAAATAAAAGTTCTTTGGAGACTCCTTTGATAAAAATGGAGGTCGTCAGAATAGGTCATCTTGCCTTTCGTTCTTGTTTGGAAAAGATGTTTATTCTGCGCTGTCTAGAGGGTCTGTCTTTGAGCGCGACCTGGTGAAGTAACGATGTGATACAGTTTGACAGTTCATGGAAAGCTCTGGAGAGAAGGGAAGTAGAGTTTCATCATCATCTAAAATAACATGTGAGGGAGGAGGGAGATTGGGCTGTGCTTCTGCGATGTCGTGTTTGATTATATCTCTTGTTCGTCTAGTCTGTTTCATGTCTACCCATTCTAAGTATTTGCTAATATTCTCATATAAGATGTTTTTATGCTCGTTGTTTTCGTTGAGATTCTCTTCACCGTTTTCCAATTTATCAAGAACGATGTGGATGTTTTCCAGGTTGTTCATAAGATTACCTTTATTAATCATACAGATAATTTGAAGGTCCTGTTTTATATTGGTGAATTTGTGGTTGGACTCTTTCATATGGGATCCCATGGCAGAGAATCTTTTGTATCTTTCAGCATTGACGTGTTCTTGATATCTAATTGAGAAGTTCCTTCCAGATTGTCCCACGTAAGGTTTTTTACATTGAGCACAAGTCAGCTTATAAATACCCGATTCCTGGAATTCGTCATCTTTAAGTTTATTAGCTTTATTATGACTAAAGAACCTATGTTTCGTGTTGTTGTTTGTAGAGAAGGCTACCTTGGTATTGTGTTTCTTGAATAAGTTGGTGATTTCGTAAATCTTCGGGTTATTAAAGGTGAATTTTACATATCCTTTTTCTTTTTCTGAATGCTGTTTAATTTGTTGTTGGTATTTGCATTTAGTTTCAGTTTGAAATTCATCAATAAAATCATCACTAAATGCAAATACCAACAACAAATTAAACTTAAACAGCATTCAGAAAAAGAAAAAGGATATGTAAAATTCACCTTTAATAACCCGAAGATTTACGAAATCACCAACTTATTCAAGAAACACAATACCAAGGTAGCCTTCTCTACAAACAACAACACGAAACATAGGTTCTTTAGTCATAATAAAGCTAATAAACTTAAAGATGACGAATTCCAGGAATCGGGTATTTATAAGCTGACTTGTGCTCAATGTAAAAAACCTTACGTGGGACAATCTGGAAGGAACTTCTCAATTAGATATCAAGAACACGTCAATGCTGAAAGATACAAAAGATTCTCTGCCATGGGATCCCATATGAAAGAGTCCAACCACAAATTCACCAATATAAAACAGGACCTTCAAATTATCTGTATGATTAATAAAGGTAATCTTATGAACAACCTGGAAAACATCCACATCGTTCTTGATAAATTGGAAAACGGTGAAGAGAATCTCAACGAAAACAACGAGCATAAAAACATCTTATATGAGAATATTAGCAAATACTTAGAATGGGTAGACATGAAACAGACTAGACGAACAAGAGATATAATCAAACACGACATCGCAGAAGCACAGCCCAATCTCCCTCCTCCCTCACATGTTATTTTAGATGACGATGAAACTCTACTTCCCTTCTCTCCAGAGCTTTCCATGAACTGTCAAACTGTATCACATCGTTACTTCACCAGGTCGCGCTCAAAGACAGACCCTCTAGACAGCGCAGAATAAACATCTTTTCCAAACAAGAACGAAAGGCAAGATGACCTATTCTGACGACCTCCATTTTTATCAAAGGAGTCTCCAAAGAACTTTTATTTGTGCTTATTGTCAATGTTTTTCTTTTCAGTTCTTTATTTATACAGCTGAAGAGGACCACTAAGTGGTCGAAACATGTCCTGTAAGTTTTAATTTTATTCAATTTTGCCTGAGGCATTAATAAAGTATCGATTAGGTGGTTATTTATACTTACTTCTTTACAGGTCAGTTTGTTCGTCTGACATTCACCTACCAACACACAGAAGTTAAGTCCGCCAAACAATAGCGTCTGTGTTGTATCGTTCAGTGATCATGTCGACATTTGTGCCTGAAAAAGAACATTTGCGGCACGCATTGCTTATCTTATTTAATCAAAAGAAAAGGGCTGTAAAGTCATTGTTTGCTGGTAGAAAGCACTTCAGCGATTTTGGGGAAGTTGGAAAAAGGCTCGACGAATGGTTTGCCGCAAAAGACAAGCAGTTTTTCTGGCATGAATTTCATAACTTACCTAAAAGATTATCTTCAGAAGCCGATGACCAATATTTCAAATAAATAAAAATGAATTTCCCTTGAAAATTACGTGTTTTCTTTACCACAAAAACCGGCAAATACTTATGCATACACCTGGTAAAATAAAATTCAAAATGAAAGAGAATAACACGTTTTCATAATAAATGCATAAATAACGTGGCCGATAGCAGTTGGTAACTCGTTAGAAATAAAGGCTGAAGTAAACGATTGCTTAATTTTTAATGTTATATACTGAAATTAAGTCGGAATCTGATACATTTCAGGATATGGCACAGTACATCACTGATCTGGTTAAATTTCGAAAAGGCTGTACCCATGTAATTTTGTAGTGAGGAGGTTACAATTTCTCTATGTGCGCTTGAAATACGTTTTCGTGATACGTATATGGTCGGGCTAGGTGATGCTGTTTGAGGAAGAAAGCTGGAACGTTTGCCACAAAGGCCTCTGGAGTGATACTATAATTTTTTCAGAATGAAATTATACATACACTTTCACATAGTATCGGATTTTGAAAAACGACAAATGAGCAAGCCGTAGTGTGGATATCATCCACGAAAATGCAATTTTTGAACAAACTGATTGCCGTTTCATACCAATTTGAATGAGTATGGGCTTTTTCCCGACTTTTGCGAAAAATCAGATATAATGACAGTCCGTTATAGCGAGTAAATTTTTCGCCGTTATGAATTCTCGCTACAACGGACTTCTACTATACACTGGTGTAGCGGGGGAAGGGGGAGGGATACTCTAGCGTGGCACATCCCAGGTGGCGGATAGGGGTTTCCTAACCGGTTTGTTAGTGACCGGAACAAAATAAAATAGCTCTCGTGAACCAAACATAAAACCCCCCTTGGGTGGGGTATGCAGACGAAGAATACACCCACAGTATCCCTTGCCTGTTGTAAGAGGTGACTAAAAGAAGCGAACCAAGGGATGATGATTTTAGAACCATGAGAATACTTGTGATTAGTACCATTACATGAGGAACACCCTGGGTCGACTTTTCTTGCGATTTGTGCCACCATGTGAGGACCACCATGGATCTACTTTACCTAGCAGTAGTACCCTTATATGAGAAACACTACGGGTCTGGGCGTTGCCTGTAGTTAGTACTATCGTATGTATTCCACCGAGGTGGAGGGGGAGGGGCATTCGGCTGCATGGATTAATGTCCATGTGCTGTAACGCTGCGTTGGAATGTGTCTGATCCTGTGTGTTCAGAATGGGTGTGCATTACCTATGAGTAGTATCACTTTCTGTGAAACTCCATGGGTCTACGTTACCTGTGATTAGTGTCACTATGTGAGAAACACGACGTGTTTCGCTGGCGCCCATGATTAGTAACATGATGTGAAGAAAACCATGGGTCTGCATTACCTGATAGTAGTTCTATTGTGTGAAGAACACCATGGATTTTGTTACCTGTGGGTGTAACCATAATGTGTCATACACCGTGGGTCTACAGTGCCTAAGATTAGTACCACTATGTGAGCAACATCACAAGTATACGTGGCCCGTGATTAATTCCACTAATTGAGGAACATCACGGGAATACCAGCCCGTGGTTAGTCCCACTATGTGAGGAACACCATGGGTCTGTGTTGCTAGTGAGTAGTACCCTTATGTGTGAAACACCATGGGTTTGTGTTACCTATGAGTAGTGCCATTGTGTGTGACGTACCATGGGTCTTCATTACCTTTGATTAATACCACCATGCGAGGCACACCATCAGTCTATGTTACCTGTGATTAATACCGCTATAAGAGAAATACCATGGTTCTGCTTTGGACCCCTGTAGATAATGCGTATCATCCCAGTAATTAAGACATTGTGAATTGGATCCACTGATAGTTTTCGTTTCATGATCATTTTTTTCATCACCATTTGTTTTATATTCTAGTCAGTGGATACTTTGTGATGTTTTAAGTTTCATTTCGTTGTCCCTCGTATCATTAGGGCCGATGACCTAGCTGTTAGGCTCCATTAGAGAACAAACATCATCATCAAACATATTTGTGTCCTAATGTCTTCCATGCCATCTTTATCGAGTATAGTATACTATAAACTTTTTATTTTACGACAGGATGTCTCAAAGACGAGACGAAACATGTCCCATGTTTTAATATTGAGAAAAATAAAACATATGTAATCTATATGATAGTAAGTTGTATTGAATAGGTGGGACCTCAGAGTATCTGTTAAATCTTTCAAAACATCGCTTAGTGGAACTGCTTTTTTACTCTCAACTCTTCCAGCTCAAAATTTTCAATATTTTTGTAACTCTACTCTTATGACAGAAATAATCCAGAAAAAATCGTGCTGCTTTCCTTTGGATCTTTTCCAGGTCTTGAATCAGGTAATCTTGGTGAGTGTTCCATACACTAGAACCATGCTCTAAGTGGGGTTTGACCAATGACTTATATGCCCTTACATCTTTACTCTAATCTCTAAAAACCCTCATAACCATATGAAGAGATCTGTAATATTTATTTACAATCCCCTTACAGAGATCCCCATGATGTACTTCAACACCAACATCACAGCAATTGAAATTGAGCAGACTTTTTCCTCTTGGTGAAACAACCTGACTTTTCACCACATTACCATCATACCATTGTCTGTTATCCATCTCACAATATTGTTGAGGTTTCTTTGCTGTCACGCACAATCCTGTATCTTATTTATTCCATATGTATAACATCATCCCAATAAAGCCTTATTTGTTCTTTGTTTCAAGTAGGATGTGGTTTGTCGGACTGGTTTGAAACAAAGAGAGGAGTGCAGCAGGGCATCTCATTGTCACCACTTCTATTTATTTTGTGATGGATATAGTAATGAAATCTATTAAAAGGAAAGAACATGGAGATATCAAAGCCTTCACATTTGCAGATGATGTTGCAATCTGGAGTGATTCAGAAGAGGAATTGGGAGAGAGAACACAAAGCTGGAATGAGGAGTTTAAGAAATATGGTTTAAACATCAGCAAGACCAAGATGGTGGTGATGAAAGTGTATGGAGAAGGAGCAGAACCAAGAGTTGTGTTAAATGAAGCCCAAGTTTTCAAATACTTGGGTAACATGATACCCTACTGCCAGTAATTTACGAATGGCAGGAAGGTTGACATGTGGTAAAAATGGTACATGCAACTCCCCTCCACTGACAGCCTGTCTAAAAAGAGCTGCACCACCTCAGGATGAAGAAATGAGTTTACTTTTGTTGAGGAATATTCATGGTTGTTGCTATTAATATAGCAGGCAAGTTTATTAGGCGTAACAAAGTGATAGTTCCATTATCTTGTAACTCAGGCCAATATAGATACTTTTTGGAGAAGTGTAAGTTTAAAAGATGATAAAAACAAACCAATCAGAATGATTGCCTTACTTGCCAATGTATCTAACAAATAATAATATTGATTTACATCCCCACTTACTTTTAATGATTTTCGGAGACTCCAAACAAAACATACTATGTGCATTAATAAAAAATGGCGACAACGAACGTACAAAATTAAATATTATTACTGTATACAAAAACGCATTACCGTCACACCTTTAGGTATCTGTAAATGCAGCAACTTTCCTGTTATTTTTCATTCTTCCCATCGCTGAACTTCTGGTACTATCAGGGCACTTGATAGCATACCTAACCTAAACAATGCAGTCTCTCTTATCTCTTTTACAACTGTTTAGGTAAATCGTGATGTGATAAATGTAGAGAACAAGCATGAAATATACTTAAGAATAAGTGCCTGGCTTTCGACAGCCGCAGTTATCCAAAGAATGCTTCCAGTCACTATATATTACATTCGGAAGTACAACTCGCAACGTACACTAGTTATTAGCTGGTGGTTTGGCACGCTTTCTACATCACGACTTCTGCTCCATGTACACCAACTAGGAATATCACAGACCATCTCCAGAAACCATTTGGGAATAGATTCTCACTGTTTGGACTGTATAGTCGGGAATAAAACTATTTTAAAAGTTTCAAAAGGATAGGACCTCGAATGCCCTCAATTGCAGTGCATGCCTGACGAGATGGCAGTGAAGATGACGTAATTTGGAATGACGACATGCGGGTAGCAGGGAAGTTGGCAGCACAAGACGATAATTCAAATGAAAACAGTGATCAGGTTTACTCACATTTACTGTGTGGTAGGCCTACTGATCAACTGTGCTTGAATTTTACGACCGTGGGGAATTTTCTACAGCGGAAAAAGTGCCTAAACAGCTAGGAGAGAAGATTTGATATAGTAGAAGTGATCTCACTTATTTTACAAAAGGAGTACGATTTGTTTATGGTTGAGGTACGTGGATGACACGTTCGTAATAATTGATAAGAATGTCACCAATAGCAGCGAAGTATTAGGAAGCTTAAATAGTATCATCCCTAATGTAAACTTCACTAAGGAAGATGAAGACAAAGGATCCTTAAATTTCCTAGACATAAAGGTCACCCGAACTAATAACACCTTTGAGTTTCAGATTCACAGAAAACCTACACACTTGTCTGTAACCATAAATAATTCCTCACTACACCCCGGTTCTCAGAAACAGGCATCATTTTATAGTTTGATATATAGAGCTTTAAGAATCCCATTATCCCCTACAAGCTTAAAAATAGAATTAAATTACATAAGGAATCTTGCCAAAATCAATGGTTATAAGATCAAAATGGTTAACCGCTTACTTCATAAGATTAAAAACAAGTTATCCACAAACCTTATACCAGACAAACCCAAAAGAACTGAATACGCCACTTTTACATATAGTAACCCAGTTGTCCACCAAATTGCCAAATTGCCAGGACAAACAACGCAACACAAAATATATTTTTCAATTATAATAAAATCAATAATAATAACAATAAATATTCAGGATCAAGAGTCTACAGGTTAACATGTTCCCAGTGTGGAATTTCATATGTTGGACAGACTAGACGAAGCTTCTTTATAAGATACATGGAACACTTCATGCGGAAAAGCACAATAAACATTCAGCAATGAGCATGCACATGAAGGAAACAGGTCACCTACTTCAATAGAAAAGGATCTCACAATAATCAGGAATACAAATAAAGGTAAACTCGTAAATGAATTAGAGAATATATATATATTTTTCTGGACAAAACACTTAATAAGGATCGCAACCTTAATGATGATACAGAAGTCAAGAGTCCCTTATATACGTTAATGCCTAAGCTATTAAAAACAGTCAATCCAAAACAAAACAAAGTCCCATGAATATTTAAATTCTTTAAATCAAAAACTCCCCTTATCCCACCGAATACTAAGCCTGCACTTGCCCCTCCAAATAATCCCCCTTCCACATTAACATCAACATGTAATGCTCCGCCCACCTCAGTTTCCCCTCAGCATGCCCCTCTTCCTCTGTCACATCGTTACAAGACGCGAAGTAGTAACCCCAGACAGACCAACGCTGCTAATACAGTAAGATAGATACACATACGACATATGAGTAAGTACCCATTTTACATATACACAGTTCTTGGACAGTAACATACGATTTAAACACACACGTCAAACACGTATTTTTGTCCTTTTGCAGTATAACCACATTCAATTCATTGATGTTTCACGTCTTCGAAAAGGACTACATTTTCATGTGAAAATCAAACATAACCTGTAAAATACTCGAAAAACTCACCTCAAAGTAACTTCAACCAACGTCTGTTTGCAACGGTTATATCAGATAATATTTTAGACCAATCAACTTAATGAGGATAACATCATAACATTCGCCTTTTCTCTTAGCCAATCTTTTAATGTCAGAATATAACAAGATTCACCCTCAAGTTTTCAACCATTTTAGTCTATTGAAAACTTATGTTGACAACTGTAGCAAATATATGCTGACTTTTATAATGTAGAGGATCCACTTCAGTACCAGACACGTGCCGTTTCTAGAACTTTATATTGACACAAATTCTCTTTTAGACAAGATTTTAAATTAGTTTACAATAATTTTAGCATGTGTTGTACATGTCATGTCCCAACAGCATATTTTATAACCACTATTCTGTAAAGTTAATATCGTAAGAAATCACAGTTCAATTTTTACAAATTATAAAGTGTCATTGTCCCCTAAACAATGTTTGTTTTAAGATTAAATTAATATGGCTGATGATGCCCAATAAGAAGGGCGAAACATGTCCCCATAATATTTAGATTTTCTATGTCTAATTGACCACATAACGTGGTACTGATTGTATTGAATAGGTGGAACAATAAATGTACTCCTTTTGTAAAATAAGTGAGATCGCTGTTTTCAATACGGATCAAAAATGAGAGTGATAGTTTGTAATATAGTAGAAGTGTACGTTCAGTGTGACGAGTGCTGCACAACTCAGACTTCAAATACAAGAGGGCTAACGATGAAAGAAAATTTCTGCTAGAAAGACAGGACATTGTTGTAGCTCGTGCACGATTTTTGAGAAAAATTCCTGACCTGAAACATGAACAATACCCGAGGGAATGTATTTATTTAGATGAGACTTGGGTTAATCAGTTGCACAGTAAACAGTTTATTTGGCAATATTCAGATAAGAGCGGTGGATTGGAGGTGATCACTGGGAAAGGTGGAAGACTGTTTGCCACGCAGGTGGTATTAAAGGTTTTATACTCCAGTGTAAGTGGGTGTTCCTATTAAAGAAGGATAGCCTGGACTACCACTCAGAAATGAACCAGGTATCTTTTAAAAAGTGGTTTGTAAAAGACCTGCTATTAAGTCTAGAGGAACTGTCTGTAGTAGTTATGGACAATGCTCCATATCATTCAGCTTTACTTGAAAAAGTACCCAATACAAGCTGGAAGAAGAAAGAAATTCAAGAGTGGTTGCTGAAGAGAAACATACCTTTTAGTGAACAAGAAACTATAGCTGAACTTTTGGAAAAAGTTGCTCCCTTCAAAGTAGAGAAAAAAGTATGAGCTCGATGAATTAGCTCTCTCTTGGGGCCATGAGGTAGTAAGGTTGCCACCCTACCACTGCCAGTACAATCCAATTGAATTGATTTGAGCTCAAGTCAAGAGAGAAGTGGCAGAGAGAAACAAGACATTCAAAATAAAGGGTGTAGAAAAACTCACGTCAGAAGCCATCGACCGTGTGACTGCTGCAGATTGGGAAAAGTGCTTCAGTTGCGTGGAAAATCTTCAAACAGACAATTGGGCCAAGGAAATAATAAGGGACGAAAGAATGGAGCCATTCATCATCAGTGTAGATGACGACTTGACAGATAGTGAGATGAGTGATGACAGTGACTAAGAAATCTTAGACTGCCTTGTAGCTAGAAACCGATTCTTAATTCATTGTAAATTAATGTAAACCTATTCTTTAAAGTAGTTCTTTTTGTATATTACTCAGTACAATATACAGTATTCAAATATTTAAAGTTATAATGTAATAAAACTGATACATATTAATATGTAATCCAAAAGTATTTACGGCGTCCTGCAACCTGTGCTGGCGCATGCGCCCCGAACTGCCTCAGCTAGCGACATTTACATGATCGCTTTCCGGGTCATTTTCCAGGAAAACGACAAGACTCATGGAAATATGTTTCAGATAAAAAATATAAGTCAGGCAATTTGTTTACATTTTTCCCACAGACAAAATTTTATTGGCTGAAGAAATAAAAACTTGGCCGCTTATTGACATTTTTAATACATGATTCTATGGATTTAAATTTATTCGTTCAAGATTTTATTTTTAATAATTATTTAAAGTGGTTTATATGGGAAAGTTATACCACTGAAATCAGCAGTCTTTTCTGAAGCTTGTAGTATAATTTGTTTTGAAACATTATATGAAGTAACATCAGGAGCATGAGAGAGAACAATTTGCCTCGTACTCCGAAATTATGTGTTCATTTAGACATTTCTTCGCCAGTTGCTACATAACCTTGGCAACAGCGTAATTTCTCTGACCCGCCTAATTTGGTGGCCGTGACAATAGCACTTCTTATATTTTAGCAGTGAATGTAATGTAACAAAAAAGCAGTGGAGCCCACCTTTGACTGTTTGTCTTAGGACTAAATATTTTAAATTGGTCAGCACACTAATTGTCACTTTTTATTTTCTCTGAATAATAGAAAGGAATTTACTTTATCATTTATCATTTAAATTTGAAAGTTTCTAATTTGTTTTAACAAAAACCCATTCACTCTTTTCAGATGAAGGTTTGAAATTTCCAGAGCATTATCCCAGTGGTTGTCTTCTGGGTTGTGTAAGCATGATTGACTGTCTGCCACAAGAAGAATATCGCCTCAAGTTTCCAGAAGGTGAAAGTCAAAGCCCATTTGTTTTCATCTGTGAAGATGCTCGTGAATTGCCCATTCGATTCCCAATAAAGGGGAAACATAAAATATGTAAGTTTCATTTCAAAATAATTGTAATAGTACTATCATGACTGATGGAAGAAGTATGGATTGAGTATTTGTAAACAAATTACAAGGAAGAAAATTAATAACAACAAATAAGATAAAATTTGAAACCACTTAGACATTTCCCAAAAGTAGTTAAATTGTTTGCTAGATAAAATACATTATTTTAAAGGTCCAAGATATGAAATTGAGTATAAGCATTAAGAAATATTATACCAACACTGTTCAACTACATATCCTTTAGTATATGATAGGGAGGCTAATAGTTTTAATCATTATTAAACTGAGTTGTTTGAGATCTTGTCACACAGCAGTGTTACATGTCAGAGGCATGAAATAAAGAAACATTAGAAGAAGGCTGAAGTTGTTAACAAATACAGTAGAAGTCCGCTATAACGTGTACGGCATATAACGAGAACTCTGTTATAACTACCGTTTTTTTTTTCCTTTCTGTCCCTTCAAAATTCCTATCATGTATTAAACTGTGTATTACCCTTCGGTTACAGCGAGAGCCCTATCACTGATGCATCCGTTATTACGAGTGATTAAGCATGCCCAATTTTTTTTTTTTTTTCCAACATTTATGCAGCCAGCAATTATATTGCATGCGATCAGTCATCTTTGGTATCGTTTCCTCGCTATGTCCACTAGCAAGCTCTCTCTTTGACATTTGAGGGCGATGTCGGAGTCGATTAGTAATACCCGTCGACTGCTGTTCCATAAAGAAAAATAGAAATGAAAGAGGAGAACATGTGTTCGTAATAAATGCGTAAATAATGTGTCCGATAGGAGTTGTGAACTGTTAAAAATGAAAGCTGAAATGAACGATCACTTAATTTTAATACTAAATACTGCAATTAAGAATGAATACACCTCAAAATATGGCAGAGGACAACATTGATTTCAGAGGTTAGTTTTATATTTTCTCGTGTCGGTTAAATTTCGAAAAGGCTATTATAATAAATGTATAACAAGAAGGTCGCATTTTGTGAATTGTGGCAAACGCTTGTTTCCTTATGCAAACAGCATCACCCAACCTAACGTAACCCTGTACGTACCGTGAAAACATATATCAAGCGCCAGTAGAAAAGTGATAACCTTCTCGCTATAAATTTAGATGGGAATAGCCTGACCGAAATTTAACCAGACGCGAGAAACTGGGTAGGCCTACATACGTGGTTAAGTTAGGTTAGGTGACACTGTTTAAATAAGAAAACTGAAGCATTTGTCACAAAATTCGACCTTCGGTATCATTTTCTCGCTATGTGCACTTGCAAGCTCTCTCGTCGACATTTGAAGGCGATGTTGGAGTCGATTAGTAATACCAGTCAACTGCTGTTCCCTAAAGAAAATTCAAAATGAAAGAGGAAAACATGTTTTCCTAACAAATACGTATATAACATGGTCATTAGCAGTTGTTAACTTGTTAAAAATAAAGGCTAAGTAAACGATTGCTTAAAGTTAATACTCTACTCAATTAAGTAAGAATACAATACCAGTATACCTCAAGATATGGCAGAGCTCATCACTGATTTCGTAGGTTAGATTATATTTTCTCGCGTCTGGTTAAATTTCGGTCAGGCTATTCCCATCTAAATTTATAGCGAGAAGGTTATCACTTTTCTACTGGCGCTTGATATATGTTTTCACGGTATGTACAGGGTTACGTTAGGTTGGGTGACGCTGTTTGCATAAGGAAACAAGCGTTTGCCACAATTCACAAAATGCGATCTTCGGTATCGTTTTCTCACTATGCGCACTTGCGAGCTCTCTCGTCGACATTCGATGGCAATGTCTGAGTCGATCAGTATTACCTGTCAACTACTGTTCTGGAAAGAAAATTGGAAATGAAAGAAGAGAACATGTTTTCATAACAAATGTGTAAATAACAGGGTTGATAGCCGTTTTTAACTCGTTAGTAAACGATCACTTAATTTTAATACTCTACAATGACATTAAGTAAGAATGTGATACACCTCAAAATATGGCAGAGCGCATCACTGATTTCAGTAGTTACTTTGTTTTCTTGCACCTGGTTAAATTTTGGAGAGGTTATTCCCATATAAATTTATAGCGAGAATGTTATCATTTCTCTACTGGCGCTTGGAATAGGTTTTTATGTTAAATGTAGTATAGTATGGTTAAGTTAGGTTAGGTGACGCTGTTTGAATAAGAAAACTGAAACATTTGCCTCAAAATGCTAATGTATCCACAAAGACACATACAAAATTCTGTCATTTGGTACACTTATTTATTTCACCTTAACTTCACATAAACATACACATAACCTTAATCACTGCTGTCACAAACAAAATATACACATCAACAGCCTGTCCTTTTAACAACTGCCCATCGCTAAGCACACACCACATGGAAATCACAACCTCAAAACACACTTGAAACAGTTGACTGCTGACAACATGTCGGTTCAACACAACACAAGGTCACAAGTATACTCTTGTTAAACCATAACTCCAACTAACTAATAACTCGTCTCTACCATCAAAACCACCTCTTTATATATGTGCCTGGTCAGGTTTCTAGAAAGATACATTTTCTCGTAAATTCTAGAGTGCGTAAGGCCCAGATATAATGTACAGAATATTCTACAGCATTCTTGTGTACCTAGTACCATTCTGGATGTTACAGTGTTTGATAATTCTGTAGTGGATTACAAATCATATATACAGGTAATAATAAATTATATAATATTAATTACGTATTTATGGACAAAACTTTCCACAGAGAAATCTACAATGTTAAAGTATTAAGAGGAATAGATATAGGTTCAGATCATTACTTAGTCAAAATGTACCACCACACCACTAAAAAAGAAACCAAAACGCAGTAAACGAAAGAGGAACTTTGATCCACACCAGTTAATTAGGAATGATAAATATAGATAAGTCACACAGAACATAAAACTGACAGATAACTTAGAAGAACTGGTTCCAATTCTCAGGCAACAAGCTGAAAATTTAGCCCCATTGAACACATATTAAAGACATGCCTGGTGGACCTCAGAATGTGACAAACTTCATGAAGAAAGACATCAGGCATGGTTAAAATTTCAAACACACAAAACAGAAGAAAGTGCAACCAACCTCAAAGATATCAGGAAAAAGTTCACACAAATTATCAGGCAAACCAAGTGACAATCACAGAAAGATGTAATCAACTCAATAGAAGAAAACTACCACAAAACCAATTCCAAAGACTTTTACAAAATGTTTTGAAGGCAATGTAACCGTACGTATGTACGATCCCCGAGTTTTTAGGTTAGGAAATTTTTGTATATAGTTTGTAAGGTTAAAATCATGTAATTTTGTTTATTTACCATGTAAAAACGTAATATTATAAGAAGAATGTATAGTTAGGGAATATTGCATATGTTCATCATTATATTTTGTATAAATTTCCGTTTGGGTAAGAGTCTGTAAATATGGCCTAGCCGTAAGGATTGTGCAACCGGGAAAACTGCGACTATATCGGGAAGGACGGTTGAAGTCAGTTGGATGTGTTGCAACAAGTGGCTTGAAAACACGGGGTACGGCAGGTTGTATCGGTTGAAGAATTGGAGTGAATCAATGTGGACATACATGAGTGGACAGTCTGTGTCACATCATATACTCGATAGCCAATGCGAGGGCTTTGTTTTGAGCGAGGTATGGGTTGACAGAGTGACGCGGGAAGAAGTGCCGGTGTGAGCGTTGCTACCAATAACTTTTCAGGACGCGATAACCACGTGTAGCAAGCATATATAAGTGTGTACGCATGTGCGGCGAGTTATTCTGATTCTGTCTCTGATTCTGATTCTCATTCTCATTCTGTTTCTGACTCTGATGCTGATACTGTGTGTTTCTCATTTGTACTGGTCTGCGGGAGCGACGTATTTGCGCAGTTTGCTATACGATCTGCTATTGTTCGTGAGTATCTGATACGGAGTGAACATGGTATAATCTCGACGACTGACCGGCTTTGCAGTGGACTTTCTGTAAAAGAAAGTATTTGTTTGGAACTTGTCACCCGAGTATGCAGCTTCAGTTGATGGAGAATTTTGCTGTTTGCTTGCCTCCGGACATGTAACGCTTTCTGTCCAGCCAGCAATTGGAAAGAATTCAAGACGACGAAGAAGTGTAAATAAGGTTAGGGATGCTGTTAGTAAAGAAGGTTGCATCCATATGTAGAGAAATAGTCGTCGTACTTTTCTCTACCAGATTAGGATTCACGGTAACAGTGGAGTGCAGTGGGGCTCTTACCTGGAGGTATGTTAAAAGTATATTGATGTTCTATTTTTAGTGATGATTTTAATGATGTGTAATTTGCCTTTGCAAACGAGTAAATCTCGTGAAGAGATGATTTTGTTGGGTAGTATTGTGTATATTAGCTCTA
Source organism: Anabrus simplex (assembly GCF_040414725.1). Classification (NCBI taxonomy): domain Eukaryota; kingdom Metazoa; phylum Arthropoda; class Insecta; order Orthoptera; family Tettigoniidae; genus Anabrus; species Anabrus simplex. The sequence continues at coordinate 364,620,612 of NC_090269.1, read as the reverse complement.
TGTAAACAGCAAGCACTAAGTGGATTGCATAAGTGTTTATTTTTGTTGGTGTTTGTCACATAATAGTTCTTATTCTGGGAGTAAAGTCATAGAATCAAACTTTGAGTGAGTCTTTTGTCAGTGGAGTAAGGCTGAACCTGGCATGTTACCCAAATTTAATTTCAGGGGTTATATAGCAACAGGTAAGGTTATAAAGCAAGTCTGGAGCCTCGTCAGCCTGATGACCGTCGCCTTGGGAGAGGGAGTGGCTCGTTGCTCTACATAATTAAATATTCCTGCAATTGTTTTGCAGGTGGCGCCCATTATCCTTGTTATTTACACTTAGTTGAGTCAACGTTTATCTGTTCAGAATTTCAATAGTCTGCAGTAGTTACAAGTATACTCTTGTTAAACCATAACTCCAACTAACTAATAACTCGTCTCTACCATCAAAACCACCTCTTTATATATGTGCCTGGTCAGGTTTCTAGAAAGATACATTTTCTCGTAAATTCTAGAGTGCGTAAGGCCCAGATATAATGTACAGAATATTCTACAGCATTCTTGTGTACCCAGTACCATTCTGGATGTTACAGTGTTTGATAATTCTGTAGTGGATTACAAATCATATATACAGGTAATAATAAATTATATAATATTAATTGCGTATTTATGGACAAAACTTTCCACAGAGAAATCTACAATGTTAAAGTATTAAGAGGAATAGATATAGGTTCAGATCATTACTTAGTCAAAATGTACCACCACACCACTAAAAAAGAAACCAAAACGCAGTAAACGAAAGAGGAACTTTGATCCACACCAGTTAATTAGGAATGATAAATATAGATAAGTCACACAGAACATAAAACTGACAGATAACTTAGAAGAACTGGTTCCAATTCTCAGGCAACAAGCTGAAAATTTAGCCCCATTGAACACATATAAAAGACATGCCTGGTGGACCTCAGAATGTGACAAACTTCATGAAGAAAGACATCAGGCATGGTTAAAATTTCAAACACACAAAACAGAAGAAAGTGCAACCAACCTCAAAAATATCAGGAAAAAGTTCACACAAATTATCAGGCAAACCAAGTGACAATCACAGAAAGATGTAATCAACTCAATAGAAGAAAACTACCACAAAACCAATTCCAAAGACTTTTACAAAATGTTTGGAAGGCAAGTACATAAATTTGCCCCTCCCACAGTAATGCTGAAATGTGAGGATGGACAAACGACACATAATGACAAGGAAAATGCCGAAATCATGGCAAAAACATTCATTAAACTTTTGAATTGTGAAGAACCCCAGGAACTTTTAACAATTAATACAGACACGCCCATCAAAACCCCGCCTGAACTCATAAATCCCCCAACAATCCAAGAGGTGGAAACAGCACTCAGAGAGTTGAAACATTATAAGGAATGTGGAGAAGACCAAGTTTTCGCAGAAATGTGGAAATATGCCAGTGATACAGTTGGAACATCCTTACACATGGACCTAACAAAAATCTTGATAACAGAAAAGTTCCCTGAACATTGGACCACAGACATAATCCACCCACTCCACAAAAAAGGAGATAAAAGCAATCCAGACAATTACAGATGTATCTCTCTCTTAGACTGCACATACAAGATTTTCTCCAGAATCCTATACAGGAGGATCAGAGAGCAACTAGAGGAAGAATTAGGTGAATACCAAGGAGGCTTCAGACCTTGGAGAAGCTGTGCAGAACAAATCATCACTTTAAAATTAGCCATAGCATATTACAAGAAGCAAAACAAACCTCTTGCAATAACCTTCGTGGACTTTAAAAAAGCTTATGACCGTATCCATAGACCTTCAATGTTGAAAATATTAGGAAATTTTGGGCTCCATTCAAAATTAATCAAATTGATTGAACTCACCTTAACCAACACTAAATCAAAAGTCAACTTCAGAGGGGAATTCTCTGAGCCATTCATCATAAAAACAGGCTTAAGACAAGGAGATTGCTTGTCACCACTGCTGTTCAGCTGTGCCTTGGAATATATAATGAGAGAATGGTACAAGAGTAACTCGAAGAACGTCCAAATTGAAAGACCCAAAGACAACATAAGTTTAATTTGCCTGGGTTTTGCTGATGACCTTGCTCTCTTGTCCAACAATATTCAGGAAACCAGACAACAAGTTATATCACTACAGGAAATAGCACAGAAAATTGGTCTTGGAATATCTTTTGAAAAGACAGTAATCATGTTTACTGACCCACCACTCATAAACAAAATTGCCATAGGAAACCAAGAAATCAAAATTGTAGATAAATTTAAATATCTGGGAGAAATCATAACATATAACCTCAATGAAAAGCCAGCAGAATAAATAAACTGACCAGAGCACAATATGTCACCAAGAATACCTACAACAAAAAAGGCCTGTCAATAGCAACATAATTAAAACAGTCATTCAACCAGAAATAACATACGCAAGCAAAACCATCTTCAAAACAACTGACACTGCACAAATAGACAAAATACTCAAGATTAAGAGAAGAATCATTAGAACATGCATCAACAAATCATACCAAAAAGATGGACACTGGAGAGTAGCTTCTAATGAAACAGTCTACAAGGAAACAGAACCAGTAATGAGCTCAATCAGGAAGAAACGCATTTCATTTTTTGGACATCTAATCAGGTCACCAGAGAACAGGATCATCAGGAGAATAATAGAAAAGTTATGGAATAATAAGTGCAACATTAAGTGGATTACAGAAATCAAGGAGGATATGGATGAACTACAAATTACAGTGGAAGACCTAAGAAACAAAACTGACAAAATCAAGAAACTCACAGACAAAAAAACCAGACTGCAAATCAGAATCAACAGACAATAGGAAGGGTGATTTCCGATTAAGAAAGAAAGAAGGATAAGATCAGAGAGAATGATGAAGTACTGACAAAACTAAAAAATTCTTTGTATAAAGTTGGCTAGAGTGGTCCAATGAAGGCCATAAAATGTAAATAAATAAACAGGTTCCTACATTAACTAATATAAATATCTATATATAGCAAATGTTTCATGACGTAACCTCACAAATAATGCGATCGTAAACTAATAATTATACTAACGAGTGGATGTACATCACAAGTCATAATAATAATAATACAGTAATAATTTTTTTTTTCTTTTTATGCAGAAGTGTGGGAAATCTTTCATGAGACACTTGTGAGGGTCCGCACTCCACAAGTGTGTGAGATTCCTACTCACTAAAACCCACACACCCTTTTCCCACAACGTATATCTCCGCCCCGGAACCGCTCTCGCATTACTTCAGGGCGGTGTCGTGCTAATTTCTCAGGTTTCTTCTTCCTTTATTTCTCCTTATTGCTGTTCATGAGCATTCATATCTCTCTTTTTCTGACATAGGATGCCTTCTACACATACTGTTACCTGATCCCAAGATTCTTGGTTTCGTAGCATCACCTACAAAATAGTTTCTGGCGTCAACTCTCCTTGCTCAGTATCTAAACATCTTCTCTGAGTTGACCAATGATAGCATACGAAAAATGTGTGAAATACATTGTCTACATCATTGCAATAAATACACACCGAGTCGCTCGCTCTACCTACTCTATGTAGAAATTTCCGGCAGTATCCTTGACCCGTCAATAGCCTATGAATAATAACACAGTAGAGGTTTCCACCTATTCAATACTAATATGTATTTACAATATTTTAAATTACATGGAACTAGTTTCGACCCACCTAGGGGTCATCATCAGCCATATTAAAGTATAAACAACTCTTGGCGAAATCCTGCGTAATGTAAAAGTTAACCTCACCATGAGCTCGGGCAACCCAATCCGTTAGGCGTGGTATCAGCCGCTTAGTCGATTTTCCTCAAGGATCTTCCTCCCATCTTTGCTGCCACCGCTCCATTCGTTGCCTATAAGCTATCTCCTTAGCACGCTTCTTTCCGAGCTCTCCTTTGAGTTCGCCAGACTTCCTGTCTCTCTAAGGCAAGTAAATCAATCAGTGTTACCGCTGCTACCATAAGAACTGCAGGTTCGGATACTGTGCGATATGCATTTGTAATACGCAAAGCTGATCTCCGCTGTACCGCAGCTATCCTTCGCTGGTATTTTTTAAACTTCAGAGATTCAGCCCAGACTTCGGCACCATATAGAAGTGTTGAATAAACTATCGACATCAGAAGTCGTCGTTTGCTGACTTCGGACCTTTAACATTGCTTATTAATCTACTTAGCGCAATCGTTGTTTTCACCACCTTATCTGTCACCCGTTTGATATGATCCCAAAAAGTAAGTTTGGTATCAAGTGTCACTCTGAGGTACTTTATACTTCTAGATGTTTCAATTTCTGTTTGTCCAATATACATTGGAATGACAGTCGTGATCCTTTTTCTTGTCAAGAGAACGATCTCTGTTTTATGATCTGCCAGCTGTAATCTGTAATTCGTCATCCAATCTATCACCCGTCGCATTACTTGATTTAGCTTAAACTGAGCCAACTCCAAATTTCGAACAGCTATCAAAACAGCTATATCATCAGCATAGCCCACTAGCATTGTGTCTTCCGGCATCTCTAACCTCAGCAATCCATCATACACTATGTTCCACAGATTTGGGCTAAGGATGGACCCTTGTGCTGCACCAGCTGTGAGCCATTTCACTCTCTGTCCATCTTCTGTGTGATATACTAGAGTACGATCTTTCAAATAATTTCTCATTATGCGCACGAGATATTCTGGTAGTTTGAAAGTATTTTGAAGAGCTTCCAATATGTCATTCCAACTTATCGAGTTGAAAGCATCACGAGGATTGTCACTTTTTGTGAATGATGATTACCCATTTGTGCCCTTTTAGCTGTATTCAACAATTCCCATACTGCATCGATTGTCGAATGTCCTCTTCGAAAACCATGTTGACAATCAGGGAGGTCCCCAGCTAGTTGAACTGCTGAAAGTATTCTTGGCTGCAAAAGTTTCTCTAATCCTTTACCAGCAGTATCCAGCATACATAAAGGCCTATAGCTCCCAGATTTCCCTTTGCTTATTAAAACTAGCCAAGCTGTTTTCCAGCGAACACTAAACACCCCCGATAGCAGGCACCTATTGTACATTTTCAGCAGTAGTTGTGGACAGAAATCTGCTATCAGCTTTAGTATCTATGCTGGAATACTATCTGGTCCTGGGGCCTTTTTATTTCTAAGGGACCTAATCGCTCTCGTCAATTCTTCTTGTGTAAAAAGTGGTACATCATCTATGAAGTCGTCATCATCATTTTCATCATCATCATCAGACCTCTCACGATGATCTGGGAATAATGTATCTACAATATCCTGCATTGCATTTGAGTCCATGATAATAATAATAATAATAATAATAATAATAATAATAATAATAATAATAATAATAATAATAGGATTGTGGCGATGTTTAGTAAATTCACAGAGGCTTGCAGACTGAACGCTGAAAGGCATAACAGTCTATAATGATAATGTATGTATGTATGTATGTATAATAATAATAATAATAATAATAATAATAATAATAATAATAATAATAATAATAATAATAATAATAATAATAATAATAATAATAATAATTCTTCAAGCTTGATACTTGCATTATTTACCCATGGGTGAGAGAATATTGTTTTCAAGTTATATCAGTTTATCACACTTGCATCAATGAGATCGGTCATCTTCGTATGGTATCGTTTTCTCGTTATATACACTTGCGTGTTCTGTCCTCGAAATTCAAAGGCAATGTCGGAATCAATTAGTAATGCTCGTCGACTGCTTTTCTCTAAAAGAAAATTCAAAATGAAAGAGGATAACATGTTTTCGTAATAAATGTGTAGAATACATTACTGATTCCAGAGGGTAGTTTATGTTTTCTTTTGTTAGAAAAATTTTGGAAAGGCTGTTCCCATGTAAATTTGTAGCGAGGAGGTTATCATTTCTCTATGTGCGCTTGAAATAAGTTTTCATGATACATATACGGTTAGGTTAGGTGACGCTGTTTGAAGAAGAAAACTTGTACGTTTGCCACAGAGGCCTCTGGATTGATACTGTAATTTTTTCAGAATGAAATTAAACATATACTGTCACATAGTATTGGATTTCGGGAAGTAACAAACGAGTAAGCCGTAATTTGGATATCATCCTCGAAAACGCAAGTTTTGAACTAACTGATTGCCATTTCATACCAATTTTAATGTGTATGGGTTTTTCCCGACTATTACGAAAAATCGGATGTATCAACAATCCGTTATGGCGAGTACGTTTTCCACCGTTATGAATTCTCGCTATAACGGACTTCTACTGTAATATATTTTGCTAATGTTATTCTTCATATTAATAACTATACTGTTCAGAGTAGCAGTGTTTTACATCCAATATTTTATTTCAATCCTTTTTTATTTATATTATTGTCATATGAATTGGCATATATAATGATAATAGATTATAATATTTTGATATATTTTAAAATATTTATTGGAATTTTGCTTTTACTAAAAATGCATTTTTCAGATAAGCTTGATCAGAAGATACATCAGGCTGCCCAGAAGTCTTTGGAAAGGATAGCAAGGATAATTGCTGAACGTATTCGTGGCCAGTAATGTGTCAGATGATGACAATTCTTCACCTAATGTGATAAATCAGAATCTATCTTAATGTGAGAGAGATTCATTAGATTGAATAGTTATTAATGACTTTGTACCATTTTGAATATTCTCTGTATTGATTTTGTTATAAACAATTACTTGCATTCCCTTGTTCTTATGGAATATTACTTGCAACTCTCTTCTTGCCATATTTGTGTTCCATTTGTTTCTTGGTTTTGCTTTTTATAGACTACCTAAGAATGGTGGAGTGTGTACTATTGTACTAATAAACTATATTATTTCTTCAATAGAAATTGGAATTAATTTATTATCGCACAATCTATGTAGGTCTTAGTTCATCCCGTGCAGTTGTACACATTGAGAGACAATATCTCCTACTGCTCTTGGGCCTTCTCAAGGGTTCCACTTCGTTTAAAGATAGGCCAACCAGTTTGAGGTCATTAGTGAAAGATTCCCACCACTTGTTCCGTATTTGGCCTGTGGTCCGTCCGGCTTGCCTTCATCTGCAGTTCCTACTAGGTAGATTTGAGTTGCTCAGTAGTTGCTGGTGCTGGTCCCAAGCACGAATAAAGGAGGAGGGTTGGGTGTCGGATTTGTAACCAGTCTCTGTAAAATAATTACTGCTCAGGGAAAGACAATATGTTTATTGGTCAAGAAAATTATAGCTACCAAGCTCAAGTTCTTAAGTATCTTCTAAAACAGGAGCCCTTCCAGGGAGAATAGATTGTTTATTGTTTTTAATTATTTGTGTTTCATGTCTGGTTCTTAGTCTGAATGGTCAGCATTGAGGCCTTCATTTCATAGAGCTCTGTCATCATTTCCCAGCCAGTTTGCATCAGGTTAATTCCTGTGGCTTGGAGACTGATTGTTTGTGTTTGTCTTGATTACGCAACTCTTGATTCACACACAACACATTACATTACCACAGAGTGAGTTGGCTATGCAGTTCTGGTGATGTAGCTATCAGCTTGCATTCAGGAGATAGTTGGGTTTGAATCCCACACTCAGCAGACCTGAAGATGGTTTTCTGTGGTTTCCTATTTTCATGCCAGGCTGTCCCTTAATTAAGGCTATGGTCGCTTCCTTCCCAGTCGTAACCCTTTCCTATCCCACCATCACCATACGATCTGTCTGAGTTGGTGTGACTTAAATAACATTACTATGCCAACCACAACAGAAACATGATGGGTGAATTAATCCCTTCACAGAGGGTTGGTATCAGGAAGGGCATCTGATCATAAAACTTGATCATGCCCACAATTGCACCTCACATCACATCCACACCACCATCAGGATGTGAGAAAAGTAGTGGAAAAAGAAAGAAAGTATTGTGTTTCATGAAAGTGCAATTACATACATACATACATACATACATACAAACATACATACATACATACATACATACATACATACATACTTGCATACATATATACATACATACATACATACATACATACATACATACATACATATCCCACGTCGTTCCATCTTAAGCGATGGGTCGGCGAACGAGGCTTCTCCACCAATTCCGATCTCTGAACTTCTCTCCTTCTTCGATGCTTTCCAAAGTATGTCCTCACTGTTCAATGTCAATCTTCACCATGTCCTTGTACCTGAGTCTTGGTCTTTTGTCTTTCAAGTTTTAGATCATACATTTGTTTCGGTAACCTGTTATCTCCCATGCGTCGCATTTGTCCATACCATCTCAGTCGCTGCACTGTTATTTTGTCCCACAGTCTTACAACTTGAGCCTGCTTGCAGATTTCCTCATTACGGACTCTGTCCCTCCATGTGCAATTATAGTGTTTAATTTCACGCAGGTATTAGAGACCGAGCAGAGTGGCCGCAAGTGTTAATGTGCTACAGCTATGGAACCAAGCACAACGTTCAGAGGACAGGTGGATTTGAACTCCTCCGGTGGCTGTCCTGAAAATGGTTGTCTGTGGTTTTCCATTTTCACTTCCAGTAAATACTGGGGAAGTTTCAGTTGACCAGAGCCAGTTTCATTGAGACTGGCATCACTGAGGGCATCCAGCCATAAAAGCATGCCGTATAATTTCACCTTACTTCATTCCCAACCCCATATTAGGAAACGGGACTAAGGAGTAGACATATGATACAATCAGACCCGGTTATACAAAACATTTCTGAGATTAATGAGGAAAAATAGCTGTCAGTCAAATTGAACTTTGATTTTCTATTGTATAAAAATTAATCCAAGATCATTTTTCCTTGATCTATACGTTCAGATTTGACTGCCAGATTTTCTTTCGTTAATCTCCTTGAACCTAGATCATAATCATTCATGTTCACCTTCAGTATTGCTAAAGATTGTTGCATATTTTTAATTTTTCAGAAGTGAGGTTATTTAGCCTTATGTGCAATATAAACACATTACTATTACTTTGTTTTACTTACTACTTCAATAATTACAGATTTTATGAATTTTGAGTTTGGAAACAAAACTTTTTTGCACTATATATATTTTTATTTTTTTTATTTTTTGCGGGGATGTCAGATTATTCCGATTTTTCATCTGAAGAAGAGGATTTGATTTTATAGAGAGCTCCTTGCGTCTTTCAGCAGAGAAGCAATCTGATGATTGAAATGGACAAAAAGAAAGGTCAAAATGATATTTTGTTTATTGAAATATGTTGAAGGACTGGAATTAAGTTTAAGGGACATCTACTAAAAAAGGTCACCCACGTGTATGTTATTAATAACTCTCTGGTTTTATGCCACAGGAAGTTTCCAATTGGTTGTTGCTGATCTCTTTAACATTGATAAGTCAACAGCTTCCAGAACAGTTCGTGAAGTGACCAAGCAAATTGCTTTGTGGTGACTGGAATTCATAACCATGCCTACTGCGCCATTTCGAGTCTAAATCTCGCGGCGTTCAAGAAAAATCCACAGCTAATGTCGGAGAACATTTCAGGGATTACAGCAAATATTTTAAATTTTTTTTACGTGAATTCGAATGAGTGTTATTCAATTCAACGCTCTTCCATTTACGCCAGACAAGTTTTACAAACGTTTCAAATTTAAATCAATCTCAGAATCACCAAATATTTACTAGCTATACCATAATATTAATTTATGTATTAATATTGTAATCTATAAATAATAATAATGAATTAAATCTTAATAACTATTATTTATTCAAAAATATAGAATATGATGGATAAATTAAATCTATCTGAAGCTCGAATATTTATCAATATTTACAATAATATTCCTTTAAAAGCACTGGTTGAATATCATCGTCTCCATCTTAAACTGTCATATCGTTTAACAAAAAAATATTAATCTCAGCTTCTTTCTAAGCTCTTGACTGTAAAATTAAATATATAATTGTTCTCATATAAGTCTTCATAGATTGGAATTATTTAAATAAAATTATCCTATCTTAACACAAATTGTTTCTCACATCTTCGACCGGGCGAGTTGGCCGTGCGCGTAGAGGCGCGCGGCTGTGAGCTTGCATCCGGGAGATAGTAGGTTCGAATCCCACTATCGGCAGCCCTGAAAATGGTTTTCCGTGGTTTCCCATTTTCACACCAGGCAAATGCTGGGGCTGTACCTTAATTAAGGCCACGGCCGCTTCCTTCCAACTCCTAGGCATTTCCTATCCCATCGTCGCCATAAGACCTATCTGTGTCGGCGCGACGTAAAGCCCCTAGCAAAAAAAAAAAAAAAATCTCACATCTTCGAGGATGAGGCTTCGTATTAAAGTATTAAACATTCAAGAGTTTGTTATGTCAAAAGTAAATTATTTGAATAAAATGTTTGAAATGTTAAAATCTCATGATATAAGAAATAAAATATTTTTGATACCAGTATTAAGAACGATTATTTTGATATCCTTTTTTTTTTTCCATATCAAACCTACACAATTAGACATACACAATTAGGTGTACACAGAATAAGATCAGTTTCAAATATGTAGCTTCCAGTGGCTACCTACCATAATACATACAGGGTGGCCCACTTATACATTTCACCGCAGATATATCTGGAACAACAAGAGATATTGAAAAATTACTTTCATGGGCATGAAGCCAGGGAAGGGGCTAATTACATCAAATACTATGAGCCAGTCAAAAACGTAGGAAAATAGTATTTTCAACATCAATTTTTTTTTTAATGGACAACCTGTATTATTTCGTGCACAACCATTAACATGAAAAATCACATAAGTAATGGCGTTTGTTTCATCGCAATAGGTCAATTACATCTCGAGATATTGCAGCGTGAAATTGATGCTTGAGATAAACAAAACGCACAGCAGTTGCACATCCCGAAAGGTCCAGCGCAAACCTCACGGTCCTCTTACTCGCGATATGATTGCCGTTCTATGATGCGACAGGCGCTGTACTTAATGTTATTTGCACTGTTATGAAGAAGCTTGAAACAATACCTATTTCCAGTCACACACAATGGAATTATAAAGAAAGGAGTTGCTCGTTCGTGTTCTATTGATCTCTACTACTGTACAGTACTGGAATGGACATAACGATAACGAAATTGAATATCACCGGTCGGGGTATTACAAAATCAATCGCTGATGGAGGATCTACCAGAGGGGGAAAATGTTGGTTTACTGTACATAGTTGAACGTCAGAGCCTCCGTGGCTCAGACGGCAGTGCGTCGGTCTCTCACCGCTGGATACCGTGGTTCAAATCCCGGTCACTCCATGTGAGATTTGTGCTGGACAAAGCGGAGGCGGGACAGGTTTTTCTCCGGGTACTCCGGTTTTCCCTGTCATCTTTCATTCCAGCAACACTCTCCATTCTCATTTCATAGCATCTATCAGTCATTAATACATCACTTTGGGAGTGGCGACCCCATCGTACTAACAGCCTTTTTATGCTTCATTCATTACATCCCTGACCTGGTCAATGACTGGAAAACAGGTTGTAGGTTTTCATTTTCAGTTGAACGTCAATTACATAATGTTGCATGACAAGTACAGGACATGTTACTGAACATTTTTAATTACTACATTAGGCTACACATGAAATTTTGCACAGGGTGAAGTGTTGACATAAACGTATGTTTGTACAGTAATACGTACAAAACGAACAATATTCTCAGAAACACACAAACATGTACGTCGGTATGCAACCGAATTTCTCACAACAGAAGCTCTACCAAGCATGTTCGAAGAGATTGCCATTTACATGGCAACACCGCTGTGCACGCTCCTACACTGATCGACTCACTGCTGCCAGTATTTCTGGTGTTATATTAGCACATGCAGCGGTAATACGGTCTTTCATGTTGTCCATTGTTGTTGGAACCTGCTGATACACATTTTTCACATGTCCCCAAACAAGAAAATCTAATGGGCTGAGGTCCGGCAATCGTGCTGGAAATCGCTGAACTGGACTGCCTTATCTTATCCATCGAATTGGTTACTGTTGATCTAGTGCATTTCTTGCCACTATGGCATTATGCGCAGGGCATCCATCATGCTGATACCACATCACTTGACGCAAATAAAAAGGAGGTCTTCCAGTGGTACAGGTAAGGTACGTCTCAAGAACTGCCTGTACTTTCGTCCAGTCAAAGTGTCATCAAACCGGGCGAGTTGGCCGTGCGCGTAGGGCCGCGCGGCTGTGAGCTTGCATCCGGGAGATCGTGGGTTCGAGCCCCACTGTCGGCAGCCCTGAAGATGGTTTTCCGTGGTTTCCCATTTTCACACCAGGCAAATGCTGGGGCTGTACCTTAATTAAGGCCACGGCCGCTTCCTTCCAACTCCTAGGCCTTTCCTATCCCATCGTCGCCATAAGACCTATCTGTGTCGGTGCGACGTAAAGCAACTAGCAAAAAAAAAAAAAAAAAAGTGTCATCAATGCAATACGCCGTACAATACCACACCATTCATTGATGCTCCACTGACGTTGATGGTCTACCTGACGAAGCCAATGTGGGTTTTCCGTTGCACAGCAATGCATATTGTGTAAGTTGACATTCCCATGGTCTGTAAACGTGGCTTCATCGGTAAACGGTACCCTACGCATAACGTCATGGCTTTGCTGCAGAACCCACTGGCAGTGTTCCAGACAAATTTGAAAGTCATTGCTGTGAAGCTTTTGATGTAGTGACAAGTGGTATGGGTGGTATTTATGCCTGTGAAGAATGTGTAGCACGCTTGTTCGAGGGAGTCCAATCTGTCGTTCACGAGAATTGGCATGAGGTTTCATTGCAACGGCTGCCAGAACAACGACTTCTGCTGCTTCATGTGTTACTCTCTTGCTTTGGACCTGCAGTCGTGGAGACAAGCTTCCTGCACGTGATATCTTCTAACAATATTAGTGAAGGTAGGACGGGTTGGGTGATGTCTATTCAGGTAATGCTGTGCATACAGTTGTGCTGCTCGTGTGCCATTTTGGTGACATTCTCCGTAAAGTAATAACATGTCAACCATTTATTCATTTGTCAAATGCCTAGAAAGGATGGACAGGTAAATTAATGCCACGTTTAAAACAGTGATACCAATTACTGTGTACAGTACACCACTGTCATTTACCCGAACGTACCTCCAACAAGTCAACCTTCTTCGTGGAGAACCTTTCGCACACTACACAGCAGTGATGTCATATCGTTCCATTCCAGTACAGACCTTCAGAGGCGAGGGATGTATTGGATAGTGTAATGGCTCGGCTTACACTTACTGGTGACATTAAATTTCATTACAGTAACTTTGCTGTACGAATTATGTACATTTTATAATAGTACAATACAGAGTACTGCACTGTACCGTGTAGGTAAATAAAACACCCAAGTGAGAAACCGTTATTTACATGTCCTTTTGCTGTGGCAGGAAACCCTTCTCTTATTTTCATCCCCCTTGATAACAGTGCAAATAGCATTAAGTACAGCGCTAGTCGCATCGTAGTACGTTAATCACATCGCGAGTAAGAGGACCGTGAGGTTTGCGCTGGACTCTCGGGATGTGCAACTGCTGCGAGTTTCGTTTATCTCAAGCGTCAACTTCACGCTGCAATATCTTGGGATGTAATTGACCTATTGCGATGAAACAAACACCATTACTTATGTGATTTTTCATGTTAACGATTCTGCAAGAAATAATACAGGGTGTCCGTTTAAAAAGACGTAAGTTGATGTTGAAAATACTATTTTCCTACGTTTTTGACTGGCTCATAGTATTTACTTTAATTAGCCCCTTCCCTGCCTTCATGCCCGTGAAAGTCACTTTTCAGTATCTCTTGTTGTTCGAGATACATACCTGCCAACTTTCCCGATTTAGGCGGGAGACTCCCAATTTTTGACAGTTCTTCCTGCCTCCCGATTATTCTAATATTTCTCCCGATTTTAGCTTATTTTTTGTGAACTTCAAATATTTGTTTTGAAATCCCGTCGTTTCAACTTTTTTACGCCAGTGGCCGGAAGTCCTTTGCTCATTGGCCGCTTTCAGAAGAAATATCAATGCGACGAATGTGGGATGTTTATTGAAACCCGTATATCGCGATGCGTATATCGATTGTCAATCTCTCGTTCTCGTGTGCTATGTTCGTGTTCATTCACATCAGTCTAGTCGATTCCATTCTCTTTGGTCGATTCTAGAGACTAGTCACTAGATATAGAGTCTTTCTGAGTAATTTAGTGACAGAATTTCAATGATAATGACTAGTGACTTTTCTAGAGATTGTATGAGCCATTTGGAGATATTTCTGACTAATTTTAATTCATCTCGATATAAATAAAATAATTTGGATTTGGATTTTTGTTGCTAAGTCCATATCAGCGCCGAGGTATGAGAAAATGGGTGAACAAAATTTTATGTCAAATCGGGTTATAAGGAACTACAGTCTTCGCTATAAATAATTTTATTCACCCTGTTTGAAATGGTAGTTTAGGGGAAGGTGCCAAAAATGTAATTTTTAATCACCTATCTTACTGGTCATATCAAAAAGTACTAGATAACAAAAATTACAGAGAATACAATTTCTGATTATTTATGTCTTATTCAGTTTTACTGTACTGACTATAAGAATATTGGTCGGTGGTGATAGTGATTAAATTTTGAACATGGTTATGAGAAAAAAGTCATGAAAGAATGATCGCTTGAATAATAACACAAGAGGGAGTCATGAAAGAAAGGACGACTGACTTTACATTAGATGCTCTAATATCACCGAGTCGGAAGACAACTAAATGTGAAGGCCTCCAATATAGAAAGCTCATAAAATTGATCAACAATAACATTACATTGACCATTGTTTGTTGTGATGTGCTTTGTGTATTCTGCTGCCATTTATCTCAGATAGATGAGATTACTGCTGTGTATCGAGTATAACAGACTGCCTGAATATTGGCGGGAAGTAGATGGTGAATTAGATCTCTCTCTTCTTTAGCATGCTATTCCTCTGGTTCACAAATTTTCTGATACTACTGGTACATAACACACTGGATCATTATAGTATTCCAGGTATTCGATCCCTACTCTGAGGCAGTGATTGGAATGAGCAGTGTGCACATTTAAACGGAATAATTACACAGGAGTGTTTGCGGCTTTCTGCAACCTGGTCATTCTAGCTCTGAAACTTTGAACTGTTAGATCGACACCGTAGTACTTTTTGCTAAAAGTGGGAAAATGTGCTGTTTGTAAATTTATTGAATATTTCATACGACAGCATTTCATACGACAGCATTGGTTTTATTGCAAGCTGTCCACTTCATGGCCGTATCGATGAGTATAATCAACAAATTAATCTAAAAGGCCACCTAATCGATACTTTATTTCTTTTGCCTTTGGCCATGTCACACCGCTATCACACTAGGTCGTGCACGAAGGCAGTTCTCCAAGGCAACGCGGATTAAACATTTGCCAGATAAGATCGCGAGGCAAGCTGCCTGAATCAGATCGCCATTTTATATAACAGAAGCCACCACAGGGTTTTAGCAAGTTAAACGACTAACACAATTTCTTTTATCACATTCCGAAGAGCAATTCTCGGAAGTTAAACAGTCAACACGGCCTTTTAACCACAAGAATATCACTCAAGGAAGTTATTAAATATAAACAACAAATACCTGAAGACTGGTGCATATGACATAAACTTTCATTCAAGCACAAGTGTTTTTTGAATAAGTGCCTTACCATAGACACTTTAGAATATTTTAAAGTATGTTTATTAAAAACAAAGTGTTTAACATCACCACAGACGCGAATTTTAATTAAGTTATTATTTTCTCACAAATGCCTGAAGATTATTACAAACACAAACTTTTTATTCACGCCACCTAATGTTATCAAAAAGAATTTTACCATAGACGCTTTTAAATATTTTAAATATGTTTTTCATCATTTAAGTTTTTAAACACAATTGTAAACGATACTGTAATTTAAGTATCATTCACATAAATCTCCTTACCCCCCCCCCCCCAATCTTCCATTTCATTTAAAGCATCTAGAACAATAGTTTTTAGATTCCCATGGGATATAGTTTTAAGATCCAATGTGCTTGCTTTTAAATGTTATCATCTAAGATTTTTTATATACAGCTGAAGATGACCACTAAGTGGTCGAAACATGTATTGTGTTTGTTAATGTATTTTTAAGTTTGCCAAAGGCAAAAGAAATAAAGTATCGATTAGTTGGCCTTTTAGATTAATTTGTTGAGCATTGGTTTTAATCGCGACATTCATACTGACATCATTGTAATGACCTATGTTGACTTCAGTTGAGAAAACTATAAGGGCAGTCTTTCTGAGAATTCTGTAGCGAAGCACGGGTACACCAGCTAGTTATTTGATCCAAATAGCATTGCGCTTCACATAATCCGCATAATCGCTCGGGCGCTTGATGCAATGTATTAATCTATGCATTTGCTAAGTAATGGCATCTAAGCACATGACTGATTCACACATGTGGAGCATGAGTTCATACTATTTTCGGTATGCTTATCATAGACCGATCATCTCACTCACATACTTCCTGTGAGGGAATAGAGATGTGTAATTTTTAGCCTTGTAGCCTCGTATAGCAACAGTCGGGCTTTGAGACACTAAGTGTTATAAATATATCATAGTACTTTATTGTGCAAGACATGTAGATTAAGCAGTTTTGACCAATTGTATCTCCTGATTTCTCCTGATTTTTCTTGATTTTCATATCAAAATCTCCTGATTTTTGGTTTTGTAAAGTTGGCAGGTATGCAGATATATCTGCAGTGGAAGGATTAAGTGGGCCACCCTATATTTAAAAAAAAAAAAAAAAAACTCATCATAACCAATTATATTTGAAATATCTTCTCTGGAAATAGGTGTCAGGTTGCTATTATGTCTTACCACCTCATAAAATTCAATCATTTTATTACAAGTTAATAAGGAATACCATGGATGACATTTCTAACTCCACATTAGTGATAGATAGACTGTCATAAAGAAGACACTAAGATCGTATATCCTATTAACATCCTGTTATTTTAGCTTAAATCAGTTTAAACCATATACATAATATGTAATTCTCTTCAAAATTGACATATGAGTGTTGATTATAGGTTATTGGAATTATTTTTGATGACCAATATCTGTTATTAGCTCGCAAGTTTGTTACCAAGTTGCTATTTACTACGTAATATGGATTATTCAATATTTAAACATCATTACTATCACTCAGTATAACATTGATCCACATTTGTGTTACATAACTACTCATTATTTAATCACATATGAAAATCCTTCCTCATTTGCCTTCACATTTATCATAATTCATCAACTACTTCCTTTTATACAACATTATTCCATCATTTCATATTCCCTTACTCATATTTTCTTCATATATTTAAACTGCACCATATGCCAGTATCACTTATTTGTAGGGACCTGAAAAATTAGCATCTATTTGTTTCAAAATTAGCATCTATTTTATCCAAAATTAGCATCTATTTACAAAGTTAAAATAATCGCATAGTATTATTAATTTTAATGATTCCAAGTTTATGAAGTGCAGTTATTGTCCTTGTTTCACACACAATACAAATTCATTGTCAGTACTTCGGCATTGCCTTTTTCAAATTGCACCATCTGTCTGTAATCACTGTGTTGTGATGAGACAACACTCGCTTGCTATCTACATTGTTCATTGGGGTCCACAACAAGTCAAGACAGTATTTAGCAAATATGCTGAACTCTGTTTGAACTGCAGTTAATGCAAGCATGACATCACATCTTTCACTTTCTTTCATCTGGGTTTGAATAGTATAACAGTATAACCAGACCAGATATCGTTTCGTGAGAGATCTGTTATTCCAAACAATTTCTCAAGCTCATCTAATTTATCAGTGTTATTCAAAATTATATTTTTCTGATACAAAGATTGAGAAATTGACACAAATTGCTTACGGTTGGGGTCTTTAGCTTTCAGTGTGGCTAGCTTGCACTGTGAAGAATGAGCAACTTTGACAAATGTGTCTCTACATGCAGCCTGCTGTAGGGGAGTGAGCTTAATCAAAGCATCATTAGTTGCCACAGAAAAACTCCCCTCACAAATGAAGGTAAAACTGTGTCAGGGTTATGCAGTTTGGGGTAAAGGAGATGAGAGGTAGGATACAGAGACCCTTCAAGTTCAGTAAGGAGGTCAACTAATCCAGCTGCATGATCTGTGATAAAAACCATGAGGGAGTGAAGCGTATTCACTTGAATGTAGTAGAGAAATATTTAACATTCAAACTAGTCAATACGGATCATACAATCATCATTTTAACCTAAGTTTATCAATAGCCTATTCACTTTTCGGTCACTCAGATCAGTCAGGTACTTAATACTACAGTTGTTGATGTCTTTCATGTCAGACATCTTGAAAAATGTGACTACATCAGTAAGTAAGCACTTAAATAGAAGACAGCCTGAAACCAGCTATTCCATCGGGTTATGACGGGTGCAGGAAAAAGCTTTGCTTCCTTTAAAGCACCATACTTTGATGTTAAGAATTGTAAATAATTATATTTTCGCTTTCTTATGTTCAAAAATGCAGATTTTACCATCGCAACCACATGATGTAAATCTGTCATTACTGCCACCCAACTATTGCCAACCAAGCTGGTCTTATGTGCCCAGCACTGAACATACATTAAATGATCCTCTATGACCACAATTAATGTTTCATAACACCAGGTTATGTACGGGGCACTGTCACTAACAAACACTTTAACTGCATCATGTGATACACTATAACTGCGCAGAGCTTCTAAAACACCACAAGAGCAGTTTGTAGCATTTCCTGCATCAAAATAGTTCACAGAAACAACATGCAGCTCTCTCTTCAATCCGGCTGGGACAAGGAATATGATGATAAAAACACAACCACCCATTCTTTCTGTAAAATGAAATGTCGTATGGCTTTTAGTGCCAGGATATCCCAGGATGGGTTTGGCTCGCCAGGTGCAGGTCTTTTTAATTGACGCCCGTAGGCGACCTGTGAGTAGTGACGAGGATGAAATGATGATGAAGACAACACATACACCCAGCCCCCGTGCCAGGAATATTAACCAATGATGGTTAAAATTCCCGACCCTGCCGGGAATCGAACCCGGGACCCCTGTGACCAAAGGCCAGCATGCGAACCATTTAGCATGGAGCCAGACATTCTATCTGTAGTTTCATCACAGAGTATGTTGATGTTCTTCCCCATTAGAGCCTCTGTTGTTCTTTTCTGGTGGTCAGATGCAACTTCTAGAAAGGAAGAAAGACCTCAAATCGTAACAAAATAATTTACAATTACTGGATCAATTGGGTACGGGTAAGATAGTTCGATATGGAAATCACACTCAAATTTGGTATCCTTCAATTTCGCGCGTGGCTTCGATGTCGTAATACCTAAACCATACCCGATCAATGAAAATCAAAACTTACCTGGTAAATATACTTTACGTAGAGTTCTCGCACATGGCAGCTCTTCATTTGAAAACTCAGTAATCCAGGTTCTTAGCTCTTTTCTTTCCAGCTTTTCCAGAGGTATATTTGCTTTGGCAAATACTTCAACTGTGCATTTCGAGAAGTTATCTCTGGAAATTTTTTGTCATTTACAACTGTCTAACTGTGTAAGCACAGAAGATTGCTTTCTTTGAGACGTACTAGCAGCAGGGGTTGAACTTTTGTTATCGTGTCGCTTACCCACGTGTTTTTCAGATTTAACATGTTTCACAATGCTATCTTTCTTCCCACCCAACTCGGCAAATACAATACTTGCAAAACACTGTCGCTGAATCTGTGGCATATAAACCATCTTTGCATATTGCTGAGCCCTTTTGTGCGCAGTTTTTGTCGTGCACCCCATAACTTAAACAATCGCGTAGACTGTCTACTCTTCACCAGTTTCAGTTTCAGTTTTGAACAACAGGTAAACAACGCTGTATCTACCTCATTATTTCCGTGACACTAGATTTACATTTCGATAATAATTGACACCGATCTTATTCCCCTTGCTATTCCCATTGTAAATATCGATTAAAGTCAACAAGCAACAATTGATCGGCTACTTTTCTTCATGTATCAGAACAGTCGAAAGATTTATGCATCATATTTTGAGTATTTCTGACGATTTTGCTGAAATATGTTTTCGCTAGTAAAATAGCACATTTTCGCAGAATTTATACCAAAATCGCACATTCATACTAATTTCGCATTTTGGGTCACAATTTGCCATTTTGTTGCACTTCTATTTATGTGTAAAAATTATTTTATTCCACATTAGAATTACCATAGGCTTGCATTCAGTGCAAGATTCAAAAATTTGCATTTATTGCAAATGCGATTTTTCAGCTCCCTACTTATTTGATTCTACGTAACACTTTAATCAATTCACTTCTCACATACTTAAATTATCACTTCATTGATCAACAAGTAAATCATATGTCTAGCAATACGCATCTTATTTATCTGTATATATTCATATTTAACCTGTACTGGCTTTTACTTGTCAATAGGCGGTCAATATTTACGAACTTGGTAACCTACGACTTCATTTTAACATAAATCACACTTCATTCTCATCAAAACTTCCTGTCTTTGGCATAGTTGTTTGAAAATTAACTGAAATATTGCTAAGGTAACACTTCACTGACATATGTTCACTTTCCTACCTTAGGATGTACAAATCAATCTGAAAACTATCTATGACCTTCCTTAATACATCACTATTGAATCACTCACGTAGAAACTGCATGTTATTAAACATATCACGAAGATATAACGACCTATTCCTTCCGAAAATAATCAATCAACAACTACCTTCTACAAAGAAAAACATAAAATTACATACATACATTACATACATTATCATTTATAGACTGTTATGCCTTTCAGCGTTCAGTCTGCAAGCCTCTGTGAATTTAAAAAACGTCGCCACAATCCTCGATTTGCAACTAGTGTTGTGGCCTCAATTAGTTCTATACCTCTTATCTTTAAATCATTAGAAACAGAGTCTAACCATCCTCGTCTTGGTCTCCCTCAACTTCTCTTACCCTCCATAGCAGAGTCCATTATTCTCCTAGGTAACCTATCCTCCTCCATTCGCCTCACATGACCCACCACCGAAGCCGGTTTATGTGTACAGCTTCATCCATCGAGTTAATTCCTTTATCTCCTCATTCCAAGTACCATCCTTCCATTGTTCCCACCTGTTTGTACCAGCAATCATTCTCACTACTTTCATGTCTGTTATTTCTAACTTATGAATAAGATATACTGAGTCCACCCAGTTCACTCCTGTAAAGCAAAGTTGGTCTGAAAACAGACCGATATAAAGATAGTTTCGAAAAAGGATGGAAAGGATGGTAAATAAACTCCATTGTTATAAGGCAGCAGGAATAGATGAAATTAGACCTGAAATGGTGAAGTATAGTGGGAAGGCAGGGATGAAATGGCTTCATAGAGTAGTAAAATTAGCATGGAGTGTTGGTAAGGTACCTTCAGATTGGACAACAGCAGTAATTGCACCTATCTATAAGCAAGGGAACAGGGAGGATTGCAACAACTATCGAGGTATCTCATTGATTAGTATACCAGGCAAAGTATTCACTGGCATCTTGGAAGGGAGGGTGCAATCAGTCGTTGAGAGGAAGTTGGATGAAAACCAGTGTGGTTTCAGACCACAGAGAGGCTGTCAGGATCAGATTTTCAGTATGCGCCAGGTAATTGAAAAATGCTACAAGAGGAATAAGCAGTTGTGTTTATATTTCGTAGATCTAGAGAAAGCATATGACAGGGTACCGAGGGAAAAGATGTTCACTGTACTGGGGGACTATGGAATTAAAGGTAGATTATTAAAATCAATCAAAGGCATTTATGTTGACAATTGGGCTTCAGTGAGAATTGATGGTAGAATGAGTTCTTGGTTCAGGGTACTTACAGGGTTTAGACAAGGCTGTAATCTTTCACCTTTGCTGTTTGTAGTTTACATGGATCATCTGCTGAAAGGTATAAAATGGCAGGGAGGGATTCAGTTAGGTGGAAATGTAGTAAGCAGTTTGGCCTATGCTGATGACTTGGTCTTAATGTCAGACTGTGCCGAAAGCCTGCAGTCTAATATCTTGGAACTTGAAAATAGGTGCAATGAGTATGGGATGAAAATTAGCCTCTCGAAGACTAAATTGATGTCAGTAGGTAAGAAATTCAACAGAATCGAATGTCAGACTGGTGATACAAAGCTAGAACAGGTCGATAATTTGAAGTATTTAGGTTGTGTGTTCTTCCAGGATGGTAATATAGTAAGTGAGATCGAATCAAGGTGTAGTAAAGCTAATGTAGTGAGCTCGCAGTTGCGATCAGCAGTATTCTGTAAGAAACATAATATTATCTTAAAATAAATTGTGAAACTTATCTTATTCTGTGTCTGCCTGCTGCCGGGATTGCTGTTTGTTCTGCTACATCCTCCTTTGTACAGTTTCTCCCTTGGTTATATACAGATTACCAATATGTCTGTCGTGGCTTATGATCATCTAATTCAATGGTAATTTATCTCAAATGCTTGTGTGTTTTTAACTGCGTTTCCTAATGAAACCTTTGCTTTTCTATGAAATTCCAAGGTGAATCCTATCGTATTTTATCTTCTTCTTCGTATTTCGTCTTAAATTTCTTGAATATTACATGCACGGAAATATATTCTCGTATTGACTTCGGTTTTTACCAAGAAGTTTGATATTTTAACTTCAAAATATGCTATTTCTTCTACAGAATTTCTCTTCCGATCTTCACGCCTGTCTTTTTCAAAATCAGTTCTCTCTTGTTCTCTCTGTTGATTCTAACAATTTCTGATGGTACGTTTTATCTCGGTCACGGCCACTATGATTCCAATTGCATGTATCATTTGACTTGTATTTTTCTGCCGTTTAACATATGAACTTTTTATCGTTATTCACGGCAAATTATGACTTTTAAATTCCGTATTTTGGTAATCAGGACAATGGAATAACACACACTACCAAATGTCATGAAAAAGCAAAGGTAATGAGAGACTTTTACAAAACTGCCAATTTTCCCTGTAGTTGAAGTTCGGTCCATGATAGTAACATTTCCTAGTGGTAATGGTGCTGAAATTGTTTGAGATCATCATGGGTGGTTTTCTCCAAATCTGTGACTCAAAGTTACATTTCAGGAATGTGGTTGCAAGATGCCCAGGTTCGGCCAATGATAGTAACATTTTTAGAAATTTTAAAATTCGTGCACAGTTAATGGGTGGAGAATTTCAGCAGGAACTTCTAAGAGGCAGTATGGGATACTATTTTTGTTGTTTTTTTTTTTATTTTTTTGTTTTTTGCTATGGGCTTTACGTCGCACCGACACAGATAGGTCTTATGGCGACGATGGGATAGGAAAGGCCTAGGAGTTGGAAGGAAGCGGCCGTGGCCTTAATTAAGGTACAGCCTCAGCATTTGCCTGGTGTGAAAATGGGAAACCACGGAAAACCATCTTCATGGCTGCCGATAGTGGGATTCGAACCTACTATCTCCCGGAACTATTGTTGTTGCTGTGTACTGACTCCTGTTTTACATAATGAAACAGATACTGAACATGCTTACAAATGTGCCCATATTAGAACTAGATCTGCAATTGAATGGGCTTTTGGAATGATTGAGGGGAAAATACCATTTCAAATTCCTCGAGTTTCCTCAATTTTTGTAGCTACTTTTGTATTAAAAAATGTGGCAATATACGAAAATGATGATTTGCCTGATATCGATCACCATGCTGCAAGAGAGGAAGTGCCTCACGTGGACCTTCTAAAAGTGGCTGAAAATGAAAAACAGGGGTGAGAAAATAATGCAGTGCGAACTGCATTAATTAAAAACTTATTCAGGTAATACTATGAACAATCTTTATAAAACTTCCTAACTTAATACATTTTACTTCAAGAATGTACAATTTTACAATAGTGGATACTATTGTTGTCGCTGTCTACTGACTCCTGTTTTACATAATGAAACAGATACTGAACGTGCTTACAAATGTACCCATATTAGAACTAGTGCAATTGAATGGGCTTCTGGAATGAGGAAGTGCCTCACATGGACCTTGTAGAAGTGGCTGAAAATGAAAAACAGGGGTGAGAAAATAATGCAGTGCGAACTGCAATAATTAAAAACTTATTCAGGTAATACTGTGAACAATCTTTATAAAACTTCCTAACTTAATATATTTTACTTCAAGAATGTACAATTTTACACTAGATGTTATTCTTAATTCTTCACGGGCGGAAACATATACATACTCGTAATTTTCTTTCGCTCAGAGCAGAAACAAACATATGTATATGTTCCGTTCGAATGTTGTGGCTTTACTAGCCAAGGAGGTACACAAATTTGCTCATAGATGGCTGGAGCTGTTCCTTCAACTCTACTGGTGAGGGAAACCCCCTCTGTATCTTGAAATGTTGTTTTCTCCTGTTAGTGAGAGTTGCATAATACACACGTTGCATGATATAGTTTCTTTGTGTCAGTCGTGATTGAGACAGTGGAGTGAGCGGATGTGCTGAGTAGAGTGCGGAATATGGGCGATTCACTAGTGCAGTACAGGCCAGCTATAGTAGGTGGAATGGAGGAGTGAAATGTGAAAAAATGATAGGAGAGATGAAAAATGGTCAGCAAATGGGTGTATTGGCAACCTTGATGGTAGCTGCAATGATAGCAAACTTATTGGAAATTAGTGGAGTTGAGCTAAACCCGGGGCCTGGACCAGTTGGTGTAATCGGATGGGAAGAATTCGAAATGATTAAGGAACTGATCAAAGAAGCATGTCAGGATGAGCAAGCAAGAGACCTAATTAGAGAACAAGCCAAGGAAATACGAGAGTTAAAACAGTGTGTTGAAGAGGAGATGAATGTGATAAAAGAGAGAGTGGCTCATAACACAGAGGAAGTAGAATGACTGAAGACCAAAGTCAGGGATTTAGAAGAGGAACTGAGTCAAGTAAAGTGGTCTGAAAACAGGACTAACCAAGAGCTCAGGAGGAAAAACCTTTTTATTTATGGTGTGCTGGAAGGAGACAACGACAGCAAGGTGGAAATAGTATATAAAGTGGTAGAAATAATACAAAGTAAAATGAAGATAAACTTTAGTGAGGTGGACATAGACGATGTATATAGAGTGGGGAAAGTGAAGGGTAGGAGACCAATCAAGGTTAAATTAATATCAACCCTGATGGCGGAATAGTGCTGAGGAATACCAGCAACTTGAAAAGTGAGAAAATTTGGGTGAGAAGGGACATGGACAATGGCGTCATCAAAGAACAAAACATTTTATGCAGGCACCTAGGCAAAGCAAGATATCAATGCCTAAAGGCGTACATTAAAGGGCAGCGTCTGATCATTGGAGATGGTCGCTGGTGATGCACGTGGACACCAGTTCAGCTACAGGAAATAGACAAAAAACACCAACATCAGCAGAGTGTAACGTGTGAGGAAGGAGCAGAAGTGATCAAGGTAACGATGACGGAAGTCAGTGATGATGTAGGTGGGAGCGATACGGCAGAAGGAAGAGGAACGGATACAGGAGATGAGCAGTCAGCGGCGCACGTGGGAGTGGAGGGCAATGCACTGGAAGACAGCGCTATCAAGCAACGCCCAGGGGTCAGCAAGGGGATTGAAGAAACAAGAGACAGTGGTAAAGGATAAAAACCTGAGTCTAAAAGATTTATGGGCAAAGAGAAATAAGCCACAGACTGATAAGGGGGGGAAAGAGAATGGCAAAACGCCTAAAACTCCAGAAGAGTATACGGTAGAAATAGAACAAATGGGAAGATCTAGAATGACCAGAAGTAAGTCAGGGAATTTAGAATATAGAAGTAAAAAATAACTAGTTAAAGGTGTTATGTGTTAATATCGAAGGAATATGGAACAAAATAAGTAACGAAGACCCTAAAGAGCTACTGGAAGAAATGGATATTGTTGGACTTGTAGAAACTTGGGCTGATTACAAGAAAGACTTAAAGATAGAAGGGTGTATTGTATGGAGTCAATATGGATCAAGGAGATCCAATAGAGGAAGGATATCAGGAGGAATTTCGGTGGTAATCAAAAACAACTTAAAAGATAGGATACAGCTCTTAGAATCTGAGTTTAAGGAGTTAATCTGGATAAGAATATTAGACAGGGTCAATTGGAGGAATGAAATATGTATAGCTTTTATATATAATCCACCTTTGAGCTCCCCATTTTCACAGAATGAGTTTTTTGCGAATTTAGCGATAGAAATTAGACAAATGAGAAGTACATATGATCAGGCAAGCATTATTATTATTATGGGTGATCTTAACGCGAGGATAGGGAACAAGAAGCCAGTTTACAGTCAACATGAGGACGAGGTATTAGTAGTTAACGGAAATAGCCAGGTTAAAGAATGTAACAGAAATGGAGAAAAACTACTAGAATTATACACTTTAGAGGAGCTTTATATACCGTATTGAATGGATGGTGGTTCGGAGATGAGAGTGGAAAACTAACCTATATAGTAGAAAATGGGGGCAGTACAATTGACCTAGTTGTATGCTATAGGGATAGTATGCAAGTTATCAAAGAGAGATGCATTAGGGATTGGGCGGGGGCAAACCATATGCCAGTATCTATAAAATTAATGATTCAAGATACAAGAGTGCAGGAGATAGTTTACGATAGCGTAAAGGAGGGGAAAATACCTAGGTATCGTTGGAGAGGAGAGAATACTTCAATGGAGAGAATTTTGAGATCTGGAAAATAGGTATAGTTGAAGAAGCCCTAACCAGGATAGAAAATGTAATTGGAATGGCAGGAAAATGTATGAGGCAAAATCCAGGTAGAACGCAGATAAAATGTGAATGGTATAATACAGAATGTGCAACGAAAAAGTCATTAGTTATGAAGGCACTTAGGAGATACCGGGAGGATGGTGGTCAAGTAGCTAGAAAGAAATTTTGTAGAAAAAGGAAAAAATACAGAGAATTGTTAAGAAAGACAAAGTTGGAATGGCGTTGCACCAACGACGATAGGTTAGGAAAGGCCTAGGAGTGGGAAGGAAGCGGCCATGGCCTTAATTAATGTACAGCCTGGTATGAAAATGGGAAACCATGGAAAACTATCTTCAGGGCTGCCAACAGTGGGGTTCGAACTCACTCTCTCTCTGATGCAAGCTCATAGCTGCATAGCCAACTTGCCCAGTTGGTTATATTTGAAGGTCCTCAAATACACTAGCCTCATTTTTTTTTTTTTTCAATCACTACTGATCTGCATTTAGGGCAGTCACCCAGGTGGCAGATTCCCTATCTGTTGTTGTTCTCGCCTTTTCTTAAATGATTGCAAAGAAATTGGAAAATTATTGAACATTTCCTTTGGTAAGTTATTCGAATCCCTAACTCCCCTTCCTATAAACAAATAATTGCCCCAATTTCTCCTCTTGAATTCCAACTTTATCTTCATATTGTGATCTTTCCTACTTTTAAAGACACCACTCAAACTCATTTGTCTATTGATGTCCTCCCACACCATCTCTCCACTGACAGCTCGGAACATATCACTTAATCGAGCAGCTAGTCTCCTTTCTCCCAAGTCTTTTCATGTCAGTAGATGGCACATAAAGAACTCCTATGGAACAAAATTCTGGCACCTTGGCTTGTCCCACGAACCTACTATGCTGGCGTGGCAGGGGGAGAGGTGATACTCCCAGGTGGCGGATAGGGGGGCCCTAACCGGCTTGCCGGCGGACTTGAGCAAAATAAAATAGCTCTCGCAGACCAAACACATATCCCTCTCTGGGTGACGTAAAACAAATAGCAAATATAACCAGACTGAGTCAAGATTGAACCTGCCATCTTGGGCTCAGACAGCCTCTTCTGCCTGATAACTCTCGCAGACCAAACACATATCCCTCTCTGGGTGAGGGACGCAGGCAAAGAATACACCCACGGTATCCCGCTTGTAAGAGGCGACTAAAAGGAGCGACCAAGGGATGATTGAATTAGAACCATGAGACTACGTGTACAGTAATTAGTACCACTACACGGGGAACACCATGGGCCGCTTTTACTTGCACGTAGTACCACTATGTTAGATTCACAATAGGTTTGTGATTAGTAGTGACAGCATGTGAATCAGGGTGAGTTTTACAGTACCTGTGATTAGTACCTCTCTATGTGCGACACCATGGGTCTACCTTGCCTATGATTAGTACCCACTATTACAGTTAAAATTGAAATAATAAATAAAGAGGTTCAACCTATTCAATACCAAAGAATAAGAAATGCAGTGATTACATTCTTATTTAATAAGTAGAAGTGGTACCGGTTTCGACCCTAGTCCAGGTCGTCATCAGCCGATTAAAACATGAAAAACAATGCATAGGAAAAAGAAAATAAAAAATCAAGTTCACTCCGGATCAGTAGAAGAGGCGATATAAAAAATCACAGGGGTAGACACTGTAAAATTCAGAAGAAGTAAAATTTAAGTCACTTAAAAGAAACAGTGCATAATTTTCTGAGTGGCAGTATGGCACACGCAGTGTTAGGCAAAGTCTTATAATGTTTATGAAAAGTGGAGAACGGTTAAATGAGCTAGCTTATATACACTGTTAGGCACAAAGTCATAACACAATCAAACACATATGAAGATCCATAGTCGTGCTGAAGCTGAAGATGAGTAGATCAATTGAAGTAACTTGCCAGCTCCCGGTGATCAACGCAATATATTCAACATCAGGCAATGTGGTTTCAAACGCCAGCGTAAAATGAAGAATAGCTTAAAGATCCAGTATTTGCTTCGGTTGCGGGAATGTAGGTATATATAGATACATGTAATAAAATTCAATATAATTGAATAAGTAATTGTGATCCTGTAGAATTTTTGGAAGAGTTGATGTGAAAAAACAATTGTGAAGAGAAAAAATATAGTAAAAAGCGCAATAACAGAAACAAATGAAAACATATATGCACAGTGCACTATTTTTTAAAATTTAAAAAATTCAGGTCGTGATTGAAGTAGTCGAAGTCGGCGCAAGTCAAGAGTTAAATTTGAATGAGAAGAATCGAAATGAAGGTGGCAGGTTTTTTTTTTTCACATCAACTGTTCCAAAAATTCCACAGGAAGGGAAGGTCAATGAAGAGGATGAAGATGAAAGCCTCCCTAGACCTTGCAAACCTTATAACGTTGGGGTCGGAAGGGAACAAGTGTTGACCAAGAGTGGTCAGATAGGGAACTGGGGAGCCTGACATAAGTATCAGTCAATCAGTCACCACTGATCTGCATTTAGGGTAGTTGCCCAGGTAGCAGATTCCCTGTCTGTTATTTTACTAGTCTTTTCTTAAATGATTGCAAAGAATTTGGAAATTTATTGAACATCTCCCTTGGTAAATTATTCCAATCCCTAACTTCCCTTCCTATAAAGAAAATTTTGCTCCAATTTGTCCTCTTGAATTCCAAATTTATCGTCATCAAATGGAAGCAATGCCAGACTCAGCTACGGGAACCGTGATTGCCTTCCCACGCTTGCAAATTGAGAGCCCCAGGTCCGCCTTTTAGTCACCTTTTATGACAGGTAGAGGATATTGGTGGTGTATTCTACCACCCAACCCGCAGGGTATTTTGTTGCTCCAATAGCTTTTGCTTTTGGAGCCTCCTCCCCAAACTCCGCCAAAAAATCATAACCGCCGTCCAAAAAGTATTCCTGGGTACGGCCTTGTGGTCTGACACTGAAAAATGAAGGGGTTGTCCAAAGAAAGTTAAGGGCCACGAAGTGCACGATCCCTAAGCCTCGTAAACCTAATACCATCAAGGGTCGGAAAAAACAAGCGTTGACCAAGTGAGATCGGATAGGAAAGATGAGAGTGAGAAATCTGGCACAAAAAGTGGAAACGATGCCAGGACTCAGCTAAGGTCCTCGTGGTCGCCAACTCACGCTCTCTAGTTAAGAGCCCTTGGGGGCCCTTTTAGTCACCTCTTACAACAAGTAGGGGTTATCGTGGTTGTTATTCTACCGCCCCACCCATACGTCGAGGAACAACCACATGATTAGCTAATATAAGCTTACAGTTTAGAACTTAATGTGCAGGCTACCGTAGGCCATATTTTATCGGTAGAATCGGTAGATTCTTACCGTTAAGAACTCTTGTCGGACAAAATTCCGGTAACTCGGCGTCTCCGAAAACTTAAAGCTCTTTACATGTATGTTTACCCGCCATTTTGGTTCCTATATGCGCTAGGGTCATGTTATCAAACTTAAGTTTCTCCTACAAGCAGTAGCGGCAAGGGGGGGGGGGGGGTAGACGTGATATAGGCTTTTGGGCTTATGCCTTGTCAAGAAAATAAGGTGAAATTCTTTACGTTTCCCAGAAAATTTTGCGTCTTCGGAAGAAAATCTTGAGTGTTCACGAGAAAGGCTTCTCAAACAATGAGGTTTGAATTTAGGTGTTAGATATGTTTTATTGGCGGCCCCGTGGTGTAGGAGTAGCGTGCCTGCCTCTCGCCCAGAGGCCCCGGGTTCGATTCCCGGTCAGGTCATGGATTTTTCTTGACCTGAGGGCTGATTCGAGGTCCACTCAGCCTACGTGATTAGAATTTAGGAGCTATCTGATGGTGAGATGGCGGCCCCGGTCTCGAAAGCCCAGAATAACGGCCGAGAGGATGCGTCGTGCTGACCACACAACCCCTCGTAATCTGCATTTCTTCGGGGTGAGCAGCGGTCGCTGGGCAGGCCAAAGCCCCTTCAAGAGCGTTAAGAGCCGTAGGGTTTGGTTTATATAAGTTTTATTGTATAGTATTAAATTAAAATCTCAAAAAAAGCTATTATTACCGTACTTAAGTTGGTAAATTGTCAACATTTCTGTCGAAATTCGCTCAGAGAGCATAAAAAAAAATTACACTTTGTAGCGCTTTTATTTTGTTTTGATGTATATTCGGTATACCCTCCCCCGTCGTCCGTTATATCCCACAAACCCGGATGCTGTTTGTTGTCTGTGTATATTATTGCCCCCCACACTTTTAATTCCCAATCGCCGCTACTGCATACAAGCGCGTACTTCCCCACATTATAGAATGTACGGTATTGCTTTGGTGCTCTCAAGTTAGTTTGTAACTGTGAGGTCTTATATGTGATCAAATCGTGTAATGGGAAGGTGTAGAAATTCAAGCTCGGCCATAAGTTTCTGAGGCCAGTGTATATCACCCATTGTGCCTTTGCTGATGACATATTGCTGCTGGGAGATTCGGAAAGGAATCTACAAAAGAACTTGCTAATCTGGGAAGAAGAGTTGGAAAAGAGGGGCATGAAAATCAATGCAAGAAAAACTCAGACTATGATGATGTCACGACAGCCTACCTCACATCAGATTGCACTGAATGACGGTACAATATTGGAGCAGACCACCCATTTTAAATACCTTGGAGCCACATTGTAGGAAGATGGCAGAATAGATGGAGAAATTATAGCTCGAACCCAAGCCTCCAGGCGGCTCTTCAATGCACTGAAGAGAATTTTTCCTAACAACCCTTCTGTGTCTAAATCCACGAAATTCCGTGTGTACAAGGTGATGTATCCGCCAACCTTTCTTCTATGGCTGTGAAACCTGGGCATTGATCAGCAAACACCGGAGTAGAATTCAGGCATCAGAAATGCGATTTCTTCGCAAAATTGAAGGGAAAACGAGAAGGGACAGAATCAGAACATCAGAACCAGTCTTGACGTCTCACCCGTTCTCGAGAAAATTGAACAGCCAACTACGATGGTTTGGACATGTCCAAAGAATGGAGGATAAGAGAATGGCTAAACAAGCTTTGGACGCCAGAATGCAAGGAGCTAGACCGCGCGGCAAACCCAGAAGAATCTGGGAAGAAGATGTAAAGGCAGCTGTGGAAGCCAGGGGTGGGGACTGGAGGAAAATGAAGGAGCTGGCCCGAGACAGAACCCGCTGGAGGACCCTCTGGAAAACCTCGACACCGCAAGGTAGAAGAGGACCGACGAAGTAAGTAAGTAAGTAAGTAAGTACCGTAAGTAAGTAAGTAAGTAGTCTTATATACTGTAGGCATTAACGCATTATGGGCAATGCATAATGGTACGTATTTCGTAATGAAATACATTTTGAACATCTTTTCCTATGTGCGGTGGTTTAAAAGAAAACAATGTTGAACATGTCTTCATCATTATGTTGTAGTGAATTTTAACAGAAATGCCCAGAAACGAGGTAAAATGTATGGGACTGCTTCGGGAAAGAAGAGAAAAACGTGAATGAGAAATGGAATGTGACTTACAGTAAAATATTGTAGTAAAACGAGACTGTAAATTATTAAGACATTACTTAAATGTTACGGTATATTAAAAAAAATGTAGATTATGTGTAGATTGCAACTTTCCTCCAGATGAAGACTTTTTCTATATCGAGTACAATATCCATCAAAAATTGTATGTACCTACATATTAATCTTGAATGACTCGGAATTAATAACAATACAGGTGTCCGTCACATTCTCTTGCTGCTTTGATCGTTCCAGTAGCCTTTCACGGGTGTCCTTTTCTCATGTCAGTTATCCTGTTTGGTTTGATTTACATCAGTACTTTGACAAGTTCCGAAAAACAGATAATGTAATGCAGGCTTTAATAGTTGCTCCTGTTAAACTTCGCGACACTACTCATTCATGTAGCTCTGTCGGCTATCAACCTTCGATTCTTCAAAATGTGTAATGCACACGTGGCTATTCGTGCTCTATATAAATCTGGTCTTTTTCGACGAATTTATCTGTAGCTGCTCATGGCCGTTTCCTTTCTTTAGCCAATACCTCCATTGTTCGAAAGATCAGACTACAATGTTTTCCTTGATTGGTGCTAAGAGGAACTGATGATCCCGATACCGCCGCTACTGTCGTGTATCGAAAATCCAAGTTGTGAATTAAAATGTCGGTAACCAACTCCAGTAAAAAGAAAGCAAATTGACATTTTAGGCAACAGAAACATATTTATGGAGAAATAACTCCCTTCTTCCATTATGTTCACATTCTCTAGCTCTGACGTCGTTCCACGTCACGCGTTATAAATCAGCTTTCGTCATGAACAGTTCAATATGGGAGTGTCACTTTGCGTGACGGCAGTTAGCATTATTGAGCAGCTCGCTAGTGAGGAATAGAAATCCGTAGCGGGAAGAGGGTCACCCACTTATCTCGAACGTCCGCTTCAGTAAAGAGAAACGCAGAACGAGATACGCACAAGACGCTGTGAAGTTCTATCTGTTAATGAGTCATGCATTATGAGCGCGTTTGCAATATCGCTGATTTTGTACCACGTGGTTCTGTATACCTATTGATGATAAGATCTCGATTGGTTACATGACTTGGTATTCTTATAAAATAACAAGTGTCTACTTTAACGCGGCGGACATCATATCGGCTAGATTCTTACCGGCTCGTTAAGATCTCCTGTGGGACAAAATTCTGCTCGTGAGAGATAAGGTACAGTACTGTCTCATTCTTCGTCTTATTTGTGATAATGTTGTTAACATTTGGCCAACTAGTATTCTATCCACTGTTGAGAAATGTCCTCGTCAGCTGTTACTAAAGTGGTACCGGTAAAATATTTATTTTCCTATATTTTATCTCGCATATATGCGGAGTTAGAATAGGCTATATTCTTGATCAGGGGCGTAACGAATCGTGAAATGGGCTCGCCTGCCAAAATAAAAATTCGGGGCCCCTCAAATGCAATGTAAAACTTATGAAGTTACCGGTATATGAACAAAAGGATTTTTCGTTATTGTAAGATTATTAAAAATAATGTTTAAAAGGTTTCATATGACTGCCTCCGTGGTTTAATGACTAAGCTGCTGAACTGCCAACCGTACACCACTTAGATGTTCGTACTTAACTTTAATTGGTTTCATTATTCAGTAACTGTGTAGCCGATACCGAAGTTCCGGCTGTCATAATTTATTCGATTACAATAGTGAAAAATAAACGAACAAAATTAAATCAAAAATGTTTGAAAAATATCAAACCGCAACTGATAAGTCAATGATTAAATTCGCGCAAAGAGAGCTCGTTCGAAACTGAGCTGAGTGATTTTTACTACAACTTCATATTGGCATTGTACGCTATTTTCGAATAAATGTGTGACAAAAGTAAAATGTTCTTCAAAATGTGTGCATAATACTATCCCAGGTACACTACACATCAAGAGTGTGTTATTTCTTAACGAATATACAGTATATTTTGGTATAAATTTTAATTACTGTAAGTTAATTATTTTTAAATAATTTAGTACAGGTCTTTTCTGAAGAACGTGTTGCGGTGTTGCGATAGGCGGCTTTTACAGCTGTGCTGTGTTAAACTCAACACAATAAACTGCTGCTAGATACAACCAAGCGGCAATTTCTCTACGTAAAAATTGTAAAAAAAAAAAAAAAAATAAATAACCTACCATATTTCGATTGCTTCTACAAAACCGCCCAGACCATTTCCATGTAG
The DNA here is from genome assembly GCF_040414725.1 of Anabrus simplex. Taxonomy (NCBI): domain Eukaryota; kingdom Metazoa; phylum Arthropoda; class Insecta; order Orthoptera; family Tettigoniidae; genus Anabrus; species Anabrus simplex. Next base: position 364,586,057 of record NC_090269.1, on the reverse strand, counting down.
AGTGACATTAGGCTAGGGTATATTCTTTTTACATGTTTTGCGAGGAGCCTACGACGCTTCTTAAAAGCCCGGGCCCGCCTGCATTGCAGGCCCTAACGTTATGCCCCTGTTCTTGATAATATGAAGTATTATTTCAAAACGTCTTCAACTCCTGGAATCGATTTTTCATTGACCTACTCTTACTGCCATCTTAGAATTTTCTGTGAAACGATAATGAAAATGTATTCCATTTATGGATTATATTGTGTTTATATAATAAAATTCTTCCGGGCTGTTATGCCGTGGTCCACTCCTCTCGCTTCTCCCAGACGTTTCGACTACTGCTGCGGTAGTCATCTTCTGTGGCGTCGTGTAGATACGCTCTCCTGTATCCCGCTGGCGACTGCAAAAGTTGTTTGGGAAGCAGCTGTATTTATATGTAAGTGTGTGGCCTCCAATTGGTTCGCGCTGTGCAAACCGACATCTGATTGACTATCTGAAAGCACGACCTCCGATTGGGTCGCGCCGAGCAGCTTGACGTTTGGTTGGCTATCTGAACACACGACCTCTGATTGGTTCGCGCCGGGCATGGATTCTGACTGGGTCGCTCCGAGAAGTCTGTCGTCTGATTGGATCTCGGAGTGCACGACCTCCGATTGGGTCGTGTCGAGCAATGGATCCTCTGGTTGGTTGACTGTAATGTCCCTGATCTTAGTAAACTTCGGCCGTACGTTATATAAAGGGGTGTACCAGGCCTTGCTGAGTTTCAGTCCTTCCTCCTTTCTATTAAAGTTATCTGGATGTTTATGTATTTCGATTGCTTCCCTGTAGAGACGGGCGTGAAAGTGGGATGTTGTGGCCAGTATGTCAGTATCCTCGTAACGGATCTCATGATTTCCGTCAAGCAGTGCATGCTCCGCTACTGCTGATTTGTCGTATTGTCCCAAGCGACAATTCCTTTTGTGCTCCGTCAGGCGAGTATTGACACTTCTGCCAGTCGTGCCAATATAAACAGCTCCACAGCTGCAAGGTATCCTATAGACCCCAGTAGATGTTAAAGGGTCACGTGGATCTTTGGCAGAACGTACCATGTTCCGTAGCTGTTGGGTCGGCTGAAAAATGGTTTTAACTTCGTGACGTTCAAGGAGCCTTCCAATACGATCCGTGACGTCCCGTATATACGGCAAATAAGCGATACCTTTCTTCCTGGGTTCTTCTCGCTTACTATTCGCTGGCTGTCTTCTGGGGTGGAGTGCTCTCCTGACCTCTTGTACCGTGTAGCCATTAGTTTGTAAGGCTAGATCAAGATGCCGTAGTTCCTTCTCGATGTACTCTGGTTCACAGACACGGAGGGCGCGATCCACCAAAGTCTTCATCATGGCGCGCTTCTGCCCAGGATGGTGATTCGAATTTTTGTTTAAATATCGGTCTGTGTGTGTTGGTTTTCGGTATACTTGATGCCCTAGGGATCCATCATTCTTCCTCTTCACCAGCACGTCCAGGAAAGCTAATTCTCCATCCTTTTCCTTCTCCACAGTGAATTGTATACGAGGATGAATACTGTTCAGATGGGTAAGAAAACCGTCAAGTGCCTCCTCTCCATGTCCCCATATTACAAAAGTGTCATCAACAAAGCGGAACCAACAGCTGGGTTTATTTACAGCAGTCTGCAGGGCTTCCTCTTCAAAGAACTCCATATAAAAATTAGCAATAACAGGGCTAAGTGGGCTTCCCATGGCAACACCGTCTGTCTGTTCATAAAATTCATGTTTCCATTGGAAAAATGTCGTCGTAAGTACATGTTCAAATAAAACTATTGTCTCCTCTGCAAAGAGATGTTGAATATGTTCAAGAGTATCCTTGATTGGTACCATAGTGAACAGCGAGACGACGTCAAAACTAACAAGTATATCCCCCGGTTGTACTCGCAAGTGTCGCAATCTGTTTATGAAATGGGCCGAGTCTTTGATGTGCGAGTCCTTAGTCCCTACGTAAGGTTTCAGTAAATTGCTTAAATATTTTGCGACTTCATACGTTGGAGAGCCAATGGTACTAACGATGGGACGAAGAGGGACGTCTGGCTTATGGACCTTAGGAAGACCATATAGTCTTGGACACAAGGCTTCTGATTTCTTCAGCTTCTTCTGTTCTTCTGGTGAAATAGAAGATTTCTTAATAAGAGTATTGGTCTTGCGCAGGATACTCATAGTCGGGTCACGGGGAAGTTTTTTGTAGATCGATGGATCAAGAAGTTCTTTGATCTTATGTTCATAATCCATGGTGTTCAAGATAACAGTAGCATTACCTTTGTCAGCTGCTAATATGATAATACTTTCGTCGGCTTTTAAATCCTTTAGAGCAAGCCCCTCCTTCTTGCTAAGATTACGTTTAGGTAACTTGGCCTTGCAGAGTATCTTGGAACAGTCGTGACGTATTTCCTCGGAAACCTCTGGCGGCAACTGACGTATTCCTGATTCTATGTTGGAAATAATATCTTCTATTGGGATGGTCGCCGGTGTAACAGCAAAATTGCCTCCTTTTGCAAGAACAGTAGTTTCATCTTCTGTTAAAGAACGGTTAGATAAATTAACGACTGTCCGAGCAGTGTCCACTCTGTCGATCGGATCCCTCGTCCTCATATTGCCACTTATGCGTTGGTACTTTTTCTTCTGCCGTAGCGTATCCTTCTTCTCCTGATGTTCCATGGTGTTGTAAGTAATCCTGTCAATTCGGTCCCAGTCACTCCAGTGCATCGAGTTGCCTGTCGTCAAATGTAGTGATAAAAGCCGTTCATCATTGAGGGCCAGTTCTTTACGAGTAAAATGAATACGTTCCCTAAGAAGGGCTTGTTCAGTCCTGTTATAAATTCTGTGTGCCGAAGGAGTTGAAAAAAGTCTCTTCTGTCGAAGAAATTGTGGAATAACACATGTGTCGCGGCAGCGGAGTAAAAATGTAAGAGAGCACAGTAGATGGGATTTCTTCTTGCGAAGCGTTTCAAATTGACGACTTAAACGATAAATATCCTCCCCGTAGAGGTGGGTCATTAATGTATGAAGGCTTTCACGGCCGGTGTCAATATAATAAAATTCTTCCGGGCTGTTATGCCGTGGTCCACTCCTCTCGCTTCTCCCAGACGTTTCGACTACTGCTGCGGTAGTCATCTTCTGTGGCGTCGTGTAGATACGCTCTCCTGTATCCCGCTGGCGACTGCAAAAGTTGTTTGGGAAGCAGCTGTATTTATATGTAAGTGTGTGGCCTCCAATTGGTTCGCGCTGTGCAAACCGACATCTGATTGACTATCTGAAAGCACGACCTCCGATTGGGTCGCGCCGAGCAGCTTGACGTTTGGTTGGCTATCTGAACACACGACCTCTGATTGGTTCGCGCCGGGCATGGATTCTGACTGGGTCGCTCCGAGAAGTCTGTCGTCTGATTGGATCTCGGAGTGCACGACCTCCGATTGGGTCGTGTCGAGCAATGGATCCTCTGGTTGGTTGACTGTAATGTCCCTGATCTTAGTAAACTTCGGCCGTACGTTATATAAAGGGGTGTACCAGGCCTTGCTGAGTTTCAGTCCTTCCTCCTTTCTATTAAAGTTATCTGGATGTTTATGTATTTCGATTGCTTCCCTGTAGAGACGGGCGTGAAAGTGGGATGTTGTGGCCAGTATGTCAGTATCCTCGTAACGGATCTCATGATTTCCGTCAAGCAGTGCATGCTCCGCTACTGCTGATTTGTCGTATTGTCCCAAGCGACAATTCCTTTTGTGCTCCGTCAATTTGAAACGCTTCGCAAGAAGAAATCCCATCTACTGTGCTCTCTTACATTTTTACTCCGCTGCCGCGACACATGTGTTATTCCACAATTTCTTCGACAGAAGAGACTTTTTTCAACTCCTTCGGCACACAGAATTTATAACAGGACTGAACAAGCCCTTCTTAGGGAACGTATTCATTTTACTCGTAAAGAACTGGCCCTCAATGATGAACGGCTTTTATCACTACATTTGACGACAGGCAACTCGATGCACTGGAGTGACTGGGACCGAATTGACAGGATTACTTACAACACCATGGAACATCAGGAGAAGAAGGATACGCTACGGCAGAAGAAAAAGTACCAACGCATAAGTGGCAATATGAGGACGAGGGATCCGATCGACAGAGTGGACACTGCTCGGACAGTCGTTAATTTATCTAACCGTTCTTTAACAGAAGATGAAACTACTGTTCTTGCAAAAGGAGGCAATTTTGCTGTTACACCGGCGACCATCCCAATAGAAGATATTATTTCCAACATAGAATCAGGAATACGTCAGTTGCCGCCAGAGGTTTCCGAGGAAATACGTCACGACTGTTCCAAGATACTCTGCAAGGCCAAGTTACCTAAACGTAATCTTAGCAAGAAGGAGGGGCTTGCTCTAAAGGATTTAAAAGCCGACGAAAGTATTATCATATTAGCAGCTGACAAAGGTAATGCTACTGTTATCTTGAACACCATGGATTATGAACATAAGATCAAAGAACTTCTTGATCCATCGATCTACAAAAAACTTCCCCGTGACCCGACTATGAGTATCCTGCGCAAGACCAATACTCTTATTAAGAAATCTTCTATTTCACCAGAAGAACAGAAGAAGCTGAAGAAATCAGAAGCCTTGTGTCCAAGACTATATGGTCTTCCTAAGGTCCATAAGCCAGACGTCCCTCTTCGTCCCATCGTTAGTACCATTGGCTCTCCAACGTATGAAGTCGCAAAATATTTAAGCAATTTACTGAAACCTTACGTAGGGACTAAGGACTCGCACATCAAAGACTCGGCCCATTTCATAAACAGATTGCGACACTTGCGAGTACAACCGGGGGATATACTTGTTAGTTTTGACGTCGTCTCGCTGTTCACTATGGTACCAATCAAGGATACTCTTGAACATATTCAACATCTCTTTGCAGAGGAGACAATAGTTTTATTTGAACATGTACTTACGACGACATTTTTCCAATGGAAACATGAATTTTATGAACAGACAGACGGTGTTGCCATGGGAAGCCCACTTAGCCCTGTTATTGCTAATTTTTATATGGAGTTCTTTGAAGAGGAAGCCCTGCAGACTGCTGTAAATAAACCCAGCTGTTGGTTCCGCTTTGTTGATGACACTTTTGTAATATGGGGACATGGAGAGGAGGCACTTGACGGTTTTCTTACCCATCTGAACAGTATTCATCCTCGTATACAATTCACTGTGGAGAAGGAAAAGGATGGAGAATTAGCTTTCCTGGACGTGCTGGTGAAGAGGAAGAATGATGGATCCCTAGGGCATCAAGTATACCGAAAACCAACACACACAGACCGATATTTAAACAAAAATTCGAATCACCATCCTGGGCAGAAGCGCGCCATGATGAAGACTTTGGTGGATCGCGCCCTCCGTGTCTGTGAACCAGAGTACATCGAGAAGGAACTACGGCATCTTGATCTAGCCTTACAAACTAATGGCTACACGGTACAAGAGGTCAGGAGAGCACTCCACCCCAGAAGACAGCCAGCGAATAGTAAGCGAGAAGAACCCAGGAAGAAAGGTATCGCTTATTTGCCGTATATACGGGACGTCACGGATCGTATTGGAAGGCTCCTTGAACGTCACGAAGTTAAAACCATTTTTCAGCCGACCCAACAGCTACGGAACATGGTACGTTCTGCCAAAGATCCACGTGACCCTTTAACATCTACTGGGGTCTATAGGATACCTTGCAGCTGTGGAGCTGTTTATATTGGCACGACTGGCAGAAGTGTCAATACTCGCCTGACGGAGCACAAAAGGAATTGTCGCTTGGGACAATACGACAAATCAGCAGTAGCGGAGCATGCACTGCTTGACGGAAATCATGAGATCCGTTACGAGGATACTGACATACTGGCCACAACATCCCACTTTCACGCCCGTCTCTACAGGGAAGCAATCGAAATACATAAACATCCAGATAACTTTAATAGAAAGGAGGAAGGACTGAAACTCAGCAAGGCCTGGTACACCCCTTTATATAACGTACGGCCGAAGTTTACTAAGATCAGGGACATTACAGTCAACCAACCAGAGGATCCATTGCTCGACACGACCCAATCGGAGGTCGTGCACTCCGAGATCCAATCAGACGACAGACTTCTCGGAGCGACCCAGTCAGAATCCATGCCCGGCGCGAACCAATCAGAGGTCGTGTGTTCAGATAGCCAACCAAACGTCAAGCTGCTCGGCGCGACCCAATCGGAGGTCGTGCTTTCAGATAGTCAATCAGATGTCGGTTTGCACAGCGCGAACCAATTGGAGGCCACACACTTACATATAAATACAGCTGCTTCCCAAACAACTTTTGCAGTCGCCAGCGGGATACAGGAGAGCGTATCTACACGACGCCACAGAAGATGACTACCGCAGCAGTAGTCGAAACGTCTGGGAGAAGCGAGAGGAGTGGACCACGGCATAACAGCCCGGAAGAATTTTATTATATTGACACCGGCCGTGAAAGCCTTCATACATTAATGACCCACCTCTACGGGGAGGATATTTATCGTTTAAGTCGTCAATTTGAAACGCTTCGCAAGAAGAAATCCCATCTACTGTGCTCTCTTACATTTTTACTCCGCTGCCGCGACACATGTGTTATTCCACAATTTCTTCGACAGAAGAGACTTTTTTCAACTCCTTCGGCACACAGAATTTATAACAGGACTGAACAAGCCCTTCTTAGGGAACGTATTCATTTTACTCGTAAAGAACTGGCCCTCAATGATGAACGGCTTTTATCACTACATTTGACGACAGGCAACTCGATGCACTGGAGTGACTGGGACCGAATTGACAGGATTACTTACAACACCATGGAACATCAGGAGAAGAAGGATACGCTACGGCAGAAGAAAAAGTACCAACGCATAAGTGGCAATATGAGGACGAGGGATCCGATCGACAGAGTGGACACTGCTCGGACAGTCGTTAATTTATCTAACCGTTCTTTAACAGAAGATGAAACTACTGTTCTTGCAAAAGGAGGCAATTTTGCTGTTACACCGGCGACCATCCCAATAGAAGATATTATTTCCAACATAGAATCAGGAATACGTCAGTTGCCGCCAGAGGTTTCCGAGGAAATACGTCACGACTGTTCCAAGATACTCTGCAAGGCCAAGTTACCTAAACGTAATCTTAGCAAGAAGGAGGGGCTTGCTCTAAAGGATTTAAAAGCCGACGAAAGTATTATCATATTAGCAGCTGACAAAGGTAATGCTACTGTTATCTTGAACACCATGGATTATGAACATAAGATCAAAGAACTTCTTGATCCATCGATCTACAAAAAACTTCCCCGTGACCCGACTATGAGTATCCTGCGCAAGACCAATACTCTTATTAAGAAATCTTCTATTTCACCAGAAGAACAGAAGAAGCTGAAGAAATCAGAAGCCTTGTGTCCAAGACTATATGGTCTTCCTAAGGTCCATAAGCCAGACGTCCCTCTTCGTCCCATCGTTAGTACCATTGGCTCTCCAACGTATGAAGTCGCAAAATATTTAAGCAATTTACTGAAACCTTACGTAGGGACTAAGGACTCGCACATCAAAGACTCGGCCCATTTCATAAACAGATTGCGACACTTGCGAGTACAACCGGGGGATATACTTGTTAGTTTTGACGTCGTCTCGCTGTTCACTATGGTACCAATCAAGGATACTCTTGAACATATTCAACATCTCTTTGCAGAGGAGACAATAGTTTTATTTGAACATGTACTTACGACGACATTTTTCCAATGGAAACATGAATTTTATGAACAGACAGACGGTGTTGCCATGGGAAGCCCACTTAGCCCTGTTATTGCTAATTTTTATATGGAGTTCTTTGAAGAGGAAGCCCTGCAGACTGCTGTAAATAAACCCAGCTGTTGGTTCCGCTTTGTTGATGACACTTTTGTAATATGGGGACATGGAGAGGAGGCACTTGACGGTTTTCTTACCCATCTGAACAGTATTCATCCTCGTATACAATTCACTGTGGAGAAGGAAAAGGATGGAGAATTAGCTTTCCTGGACGTGCTGGTGAAGAGGAAGAATGATGGATCCCTAGGGCATCAAGTATACCGAAAACCAACACACACAGACCGATATTTAAACAAAAATTCGAATCACCATCCTGGGCAGAAGCGCGCCATGATGAAGACTTTGGTGGATCGCGCCCTCCGTGTCTGTGAACCAGAGTACATCGAGAAGGAACTACGGCATCTTGATCTAGCCTTACAAACTAATGGCTACACGGTACAAGAGGTCAGGAGAGCACTCCACCCCAGAAGACAGCCAGCGAATAGTAAGCGAGAAGAACCCAGGAAGAAAGGTATCGCTTATTTGCCGTATATACGGGACGTCACGGATCGTATTGGAAGGCTCCTTGAACGTCACGAAGTTAAAACCATTTTTCAGCCGACCCAACAGCTACGGAACATGGTACGTTCTGCCAAAGATCCACGTGACCCTTTAACATCTACTGGGGTCTATAGGATACCTTGCAGCTGTGGAGCTGTTTATATTGGCACGACTGGCAGAAGTGTCAATACTCGCCTGACGGAGCACAAAAGGAATTGTCGCTTGGGACAATACGACAAATCAGCAGTAGCGGAGCATGCACTGCTTGACGGAAATCATGAGATCCGTTACGAGGATACTGACATACTGGCCACAACATCCCACTTTCACGCCCGTCTCTACAGGGAAGCAATCGAAATACATAAACATCCAGATAACTTTAATAGAAAGGAGGAAGGACTGAAACTCAGCAAGGCCTGGTACACCCCTTTATATAACGTACGGCCGAAGTTTACTAAGATCAGGGACATTACAGTCAACCAACCAGAGGATCCATTGCTCGACACGACCCAATCGGAGGTCGTGCACTCCGAGATCCAATCAGACGACAGACTTCTCGGAGCGACCCAGTCAGAATCCATGCCCGGCGCGAACCAATCAGAGGTCGTGTGTTCAGATAGCCAACCAAACGTCAAGCTGCTCGGCGCGACCCAATCGGAGGTCGTGCTTTCAGATAGTCAATCAGATGTCGGTTTGCACAGCGCGAACCAATTGGAGGCCACACACTTACATATAAATACAGCTGCTTCCCAAACAACTTTTGCAGTCGCCAGCGGGATACAGGAGAGCGTATCTACACGACGCCACAGAAGATGACTACCGCAGCAGTAGTCGAAACGTCTGGGAGAAGCGAGAGGAGTGGACCACGGCATAACAGCCCGGAAGAATTTTATTATATTGACACCGGCCGTGAAAGCCTTCATACATTAATGACCCACCTCTACGGGGAGGATATTTATCGTTTAAGTCGTCAATTTGAAACGCTTCGCAAGAAGAAATCCCATCTACTGTGCTCTCTTACATTTTTACTCCGCTGCCGCGACACATGTGTTATTCCACAATTTCTTCGACAGAAGAGACTTTTTTCAACTCCTTCGGCACACAGAATTTATAACAGGACTGAACAAGCCCTTCTTAGGGAACGTATTCATTTTACTCGTAAAGAACTGGCCCTCAATGATGAACGGCTTTTATCACTACATTTGACGACAGGCAACTCGATGCACTGGAGTGACTGGGACCGAATTGACAGGATTACTTACAACACCATGGAACATCAGGAGAAGAAGGATACGCTACGGCAGAAGAAAAAGTACCAACGCATAAGTGGCAATATGAGGACGAGGGATCCGATCGACAGAGTGGACACTGCTCGGACAGTCGTTAATTTATCTAACCGTTCTTTAACAGAAGATGAAACTACTGTTCTTGCAAAAGGAGGCAATTTTGCTGTTACACCGGCGACCATCCCAATAGAAGATATTATTTCCAACATAGAATCAGGAATACGTCAGTTGCCGCCAGAGGTTTCCGAGGAAATACGTCACGACTGTTCCAAGATACTCTGCAAGGCCAAGTTACCTAAACGTAATCTTAGCAAGAAGGAGGGGCTTGCTCTAAAGGATTTAAAAGCCGACGAAAGTATTATCATATTAGCAGCTGACAAAGGTAATGCTACTGTTATCTTGAACACCATGGATTATGAACATAAGATCAAAGAACTTCTTGATCCATCGATCTACAAAAAACTTCCCCGTGACCCGACTATGAGTATCCTGCGCAAGACCAATACTCTTATTAAGAAATCTTCTATTTCACCAGAAGAACAGAAGAAGCTGAAGAAATCAGAAGCCTTGTGTCCAAGACTATATGGTCTTCCTAAGGTCCATAAGCCAGACGTCCCTCTTCGTCCCATCGTTAGTACCATTGGCTCTCCAACGTATGAAGTCGCAAAATATTTAAGCAATTTACTGAAACCTTACGTAGGGACTAAGGACTCGCACATCAAAGACTCGGCCCATTTCATAAACAGATTGCGACACTTGCGAGTACAACCGGGGGATATACTTGTTAGTTTTGACGTCGTCTCGCTGTTCACTATGGTACCAATCAAGGATACTCTTGAACATATTCAACATCTCTTTGCAGAGGAGACAATAGTTTTATTTGAACATGTACTTACGACGACATTTTTCCAATGGAAACATGAATTTTATGAACAGACAGACGGTGTTGCCATGGGAAGCCCACTTAGCCCTGTTATTGCTAATTTTTATATGGAGTTCTTTGAAGAGGAAGCCCTGCAGACTGCTGTAAATAAACCCAGCTGTTGGTTCCGCTTTGTTGATGACACTTTTGTAATATGGGGACATGGAGAGGAGGCACTTGACGGTTTTCTTACCCATCTGAACAGTATTCATCCTCGTATACAATTCACTGTGGAGAAGGAAAAGGATGGAGAATTAGCTTTCCTGGACGTGCTGGTGAAGAGGAAGAATGATGGATCCCTAGGGCATCAAGTATACCGAAAACCAACACACACAGACCGATATTTAAACAAAAATTCGAATCACCATCCTGGGCAGAAGCGCGCCATGATGAAGACTTTGGTGGATCGCGCCCTCCGTGTCTGTGAACCAGAGTACATCGAGAAGGAACTACGGCATCTTGATCTAGCCTTACAAACTAATGGCTACACGGTACAAGAGGTCAGGAGAGCACTCCACCCCAGAAGACAGCCAGCGAATAGTAAGCGAGAAGAACCCAGGAAGAAAGGTATCGCTTATTTGCCGTATATACGGGACGTCACGGATCGTATTGGAAGGCTCCTTGAACGTCACGAAGTTAAAACCATTTTTCAGCCGACCCAACAGCTACGGAACATGGTACGTTCTGCCAAAGATCCACGTGACCCTTTAACATCTACTGGGGTCTATAGGATACCTTGCAGCTGTGGAGCTGTTTATATTGGCACGACTGGCAGAAGTGTCAATACTCGCCTGACGGAGCACAAAAGGAATTGTCGCTTGGGACAATACGACAAATCAGCAGTAGCGGAGCATGCACTGCTTGACGGAAATCATGAGATCCGTTACGAGGATACTGACATACTGGCCACAACATCCCACTTTCACGCCCGTCTCTACAGGGAAGCAATCGAAATACATAAACATCCAGATAACTTTAATAGAAAGGAGGAAGGACTGAAACTCAGCAAGGCCTGGTACACCCCTTTATATAACGTACGGCCGAAGTTTACTAAGATCAGGGACATTACAGTCAACCAACCAGAGGATCCATTGCTCGACACGACCCAATCGGAGGTCGTGCACTCCGAGATCCAATCAGACGACAGACTTCTCGGAGCGACCCAGTCAGAATCCATGCCCGGCGCGAACCAATCAGAGGTCGTGTGTTCAGATAGCCAACCAAACGTCAAGCTGCTCGGCGCGACCCAATCGGAGGTCGTGCTTTCAGATAGTCAATCAGATGTCGGTTTGCACAGCGCGAACCAATTGGAGGCCACACACTTACATATAAATACAGCTGCTTCCCAAACAACTTTTGCAGTCGCCAGCGGGATACAGGAGAGCGTATCTACACGACGCCACAGAAGATGACTACCGCAGCAGTAGTCGAAACGTCTGGGAGAAGCGAGAGGAGTGGACCACGGCATAACAGCCCGGAAGAATTTTATTATATTGACACCGGCCGTGAAAGCCTTCATACATTAATATATTGTGTTTATTCCAACCACTCTAGTCGCGAAATTAGGCGTGGACTATAAATAATTATATTTATTTATTTATTTATTTATTTATTTATTTATTTATTTATTTATTTATTTATTTATTTATTTACTCCACTTATTTATTCATTTATGTGTGTATAGTATATGTCTTATGTAGGTCTGTTTAAATGTTGAGTGGGGCCGATGACCTTAGATGTTAGGCCCCTTTAAACAACAAGTATCATCATAATAAATGTTGAGTCAGCCCGAAGACTGGTGAAATTTACAGCAAGGATGTAAAGAAGAGGGCGTATAAGTCTCTAGTAAGATCCTGCAGAGTGTGTGTTTGAGTCATAAGTCCATAGACTGGTTTGATGCAGCTCTCCATGCCACCATATCCTGTGCTAAACTTTTCATTTCTACGTAACTACTGTATCCTACATCTGCTCTAATCTGCTTGTCATATTCATACCTTGGTCTAACCCTACCGTTCTTACCACCTACACTTCCTTCAAAAACCAACTGAACAAGTCCTGGGTGTCTTAAGATGTGTCCTATCAGTCTATCTCTTCTTCTCGTCAAATTTTGCCAAATCGATCTCCTCTCGCCAATTCGATTCAGTATCTCTTCATTTATGATTCGATCTATCCATCTCACCTTCAGCATTCTTCTGTAACACCACATTTCAAAAGCTTCTGTTCTCTTTCTTTCTGAGCTACCGGTAGTTATCGTCCATGTTTCACTTCCATACAATGCCACGCTCCACACGAAAGTCTTCAAAACCATCTTTCTAATTCCTATATCAATGTTTAAAGTGAGCAAATTTCTTTTCTTAAGAAAGCTCTTCCTTGCTTGTGCTAGTCTGCATTTTATGTCCTCCTTACTTCTGCCATTGTTAGTTATTTTACTACCCAAGTAGCAATATTCATCTACTTCCTTTAAGACTTCATTTCCTAATCTAATATTTCCTGCATCACCTGCCTTCGTTCGACTGCACTCCATTACTTTTGTTTTTGACTTATTTATTTTCATCTTGTACTCCTTACCCAAGACTTCGTCCATACCATTCAGCAGCTTCTCGAGATCTTCTGCAGTCTCAGATAAAATAACAATATCATCGGCAAATCTCAAGGTTTTGATTTCCTCTCCTTGGATTGTGATTCCGTTTCCAAATTCCTCTTTGATTTCCTTTACTGCCTGTTCTATGTAAACATTGAAAAGGAGGGGGGGACAAACTTCAGCCTTGCCTCACTCCGTTCTGGATTGCTGCTTCTTTTTCAAAGCCCTCGATTCTTATCACTGCAGACTGATTTTTATACAGATTGTAGATAATTCTTCATTCTCGGTATCTGATCCCAATTATCTTCAGAATATTAAATAGCTTGGTCCAATCAACATTATTGAATGCCTTTTCTAGTCTACGAATGCCATGTACGTGGGCTTGTCCTTGATTCGATCCTCTAAGATCAGACGTAAAGTCAGGATTGCTTCACGTGTTCCTACATTTTTTCTGAAGCCAAATTGATCTTCTCCAAACTCAGCTTCAACTTGTTTTTCCATTCTTCTGTAAACAATACGTGTTAAAATTTTGCAGGCATGAGATACTAAACTAATGGTGCGATAGTTTTCACACCTGTCAGCACAGGCTTTCTTGGGAATAGGCATAACAACATTCTGCCGAAAATCGAATGGGACTTCTCCTGTTTCATACATCTTACACATTAAATGGAATAACCTTGCCATGCTGGTTTCTCCTAAGGCAGTCAGTAATTCAGAGGGAATATCATCAATTCCAGGTGCCTTGTTCCTATTTAGGTCGCTCACAGCTCTCTCAAACTCGGACCTCAAAATTGGGTCTCCCATTTATTCAGCATCGACAGCCTCTTCTTTTTCCAGAACCAAATTATCTACATCTTCACCTTGATACAACTGTTGGATATGTTCCTGCCATCTTTCTGCTTTGTCTTCTTTCCCTAGAAGTGGCTTTCCATCTGAGCTCTTAATATTCATACACCTAGATTTCCTTTCTCCAAAGGTTTCCTTGATTTTCCTGTATGCAGCATCTACCTTTCCTAGGACCATACAACCTTCGACATCCTTGCATTTCTCCGTTAGCCATTCTTCCCTAGCTATCTTGCACTTTTTATTCACTTCATTCTTTAATCGCCTGTATTCTTTTCTGCCCTCTTCATTTCTAGCATTCTTGTATTTTCGTTGTTCATCAATCAGGTCTAGTATCTTCTGAGTTATCTATTGATTCTTAGTTGATCTTTTCTTCCTTCCTAACATTTCTTCAGCAGCCCTGCTGACTTCATTTTCATGATAGTCCACTCTTCCTCTATGGTGTTTCCTTCAGCCTTTTCATTTAGTCCGTTTGCAATATGTTCCTTGAAGCAGTCCCTCACACTATTTTCTTTCAACTTGTCTAGATCCCATCTTTTGGCATTCTTTCCTTTCTTCAATTTCTTCAACTTCAGATGGCATTTCATGACCAACAAGTTGTGGTCAGAATCCACGTCTGCTCCTGGGAAAGTTTTGCAATCCAACACCTGGTTTCTGAATCTCTGCCTAATCATAATGGAGTCTATTTGATACCTTCCAGTGTCTCCAGGTCTCGTCCACGTATAAAGTCGTCGTTTGTGTGTTTGAACCAAGTATTGTCAAGGACTAAATTATGATCAGTGCAGAATTCAACCAGACGACTTCCTCTTTCGTTCCTTTGTCCCAATCCGAATTCTCCTATTTTATTACCTTCCCTTCCTTGGCCTACCAGTGCATTCCAGTCTCCCATCACAATTAGATTCTCGGCACCTTTTACATATTGTATTAAATCTTCTATCTCTTCATATGTTCTTTCGATTTCCTCATCATCCACTGAGCTAGTGGGCATATAGAACTGCACTAGTAGCTTACCCGCTGCCCTATTTTCTTATTCATTATTCATTATTTCCTCTGTTTGATTTTGTGTTGATAATTCGGTAGTCGCCTGACCAGAAATCCTGTTCTTACTGCCAACGTACTTCACTTATACCAACTACATCTAACTTTAGTCTATCCATCTCCCTTTTCAGATTCTCCAATCTACCACAACGATTCAAACTTCTGACATACAACGCTCCGACTCGCAGAATGTGAGTATCCATCTTCCTGATGATCGCCCCTCTCGTGTAGTCCCCACCCGGAGATCCGAATGGTGGACTAGTTTACTTCCGGAATATTTTACCCGGGAGGAAGCCATCATCAGTACACCATTCGTACAGAGAGAGCTGCATGTCCTCGGGAGTTAGTTACGGCTGTAGTTTCCCGTTGCTTTCAGACGTGTAGCAGTATCAACACAGCTAAGCCATGTTGAGTATTATTACAAGGCCATATCAGTCAATCATCACGACTGCCGCCCTTGCAACTTCCGAAAGACTGCTACCCCACTTTCGATGAACAATTCTTTAGTCTGGTATCAACAGATACCTATCCGATATGGTTGCACCGGCTATCTGCTTCATTGTGACACGCAAGCCTCCCCACCGTGGTAAGGTCACATGGTTCGCAGGGGAGGAGATCCTAGATTATACTAGTTCCAATGTATGGAACTCTCACCAGGACTACTTTATACGAGAACTGAAAAAAAAAAAAAAAAAAAAAAAAATCCAAGGGAAAGCAGCACGATTTGTTCTTGGTGATTTCGGAGAAACGAGTAACGTTACGAACTTTGGGCTGTGAGACTTGGGAGTAAGGATACGGGCTGCTCGTCTAAAAGCAGTATATTCCGAGCTGTCAGTGGAGAGATGGCGTGGAATGACATTAGCAGAAGAATAAGCTTGAGTGAAGCTTTTCAAAGTAGGAAATGTAATATAATAAGGTATAATTCAAGAGGACAAATTGGGGCAAATTATCATTTAACCAGGCGAGTTAGGGGCGCGCAGCTGTGAGCTTGCATACGGGAGATAGTGGGTTCGAATCCCACTGTCGGCAGCTCTGAAGATGATTTTCCGTGGTTTCCCATTTTCACACCAGTCAAATGCTGGGGCTGTACCTTAATTAAGGTCACGGCCACTTCCTTCCAACTCCTAGGCCTTTCCTATCCCATCGTCGCCATAAGACCTATCTGTGTCGGTGCGACGTAAAGCAATTAGCAAAACAAATAATAATAATTCCTAGTTCCAGGTGGCTAAAGTGAATATGTAATGTTTACTCCACAAAGTGGCGAGGGGCGGGGGCGACTTTCCCTTCACGTCCCACCCCCTAATCGCCGCTACTGTTTGTTAACACGCCAAAGATGCAGAAAAGGAAATTTAATCACTTGTTCATTTATACATGTGTAGACATTCCACTCGATAAAAGAGTTGTTTGTATGAAACAAAAACGATACTGTTCGGTGAAATACTTGTGTAGAAGGCATACGTCTGTTTGGAGCTTCGGTTGCATTCCGACCGGGTTGTCCAGATTAAAATAATGTCTATGTATTCGTCGCTGCTGAACACACTAGCCATTGGCGATAAGCAGACAGTAAATATAGTGCGCCTGTACCATACACCAGCCTAGAACTATACGGTTGAAAACGATGTTTACGAATGCAACGGATGCATTCGACCGGCCGCGCTGAGTAACATGCTGCGAGTGTGACTCTGTTTCTTATCTCTTTATATTCTGACGTAACCTGCCCGCTGGCAGTAGTTCCTCTGTTAAAATCGGTTGGTAGACACCTCACACATCACTTATGCATGCGGGACATCTATAAGTAGAAAGTACGGCGTCCGTGAGCCACCTGCTATATATATACTTTGTCATTAATCCTCATCGGTCTGACTACAAATGGTAGCTTGGTCCTCGCTTTTGGTTTCGCACTGTTTTTGTTGTTGTTGTTGTTGTTGTTATAAATATAGAGTCTTCCAGCCAGGGCCGTCGCGTGCTATGTAGGCGCCCAAGGCAAGGCTTAAATCGGCGCCCCCCCCCTCCCCCCATCCCCGGTAAAACTCGTAATTTTGTTCGTTCCAGTTTTGGTTCGGGGAGATGATACCCTAGCTCTTTAGAGCCACTCCATTATCCACCACTTATGGACCCGCCGTGTTGCGGACTGGAAAAACAGGCAGCTATTATAAATAACAATATCACGGACCACCCACCCTCCACTACACATTTGATATACATATACTAAGATTTGATTCATTTATATACAAAATGCAGTATTTGATTTTTCATTATTTGTTCTTGTCTGCTCTGCTCTTTTTTGTCGTCTATATACAAACTTCAAGCATTGAAAGGCATTCGCGTGGCTTTTGCATGAGCAAATGTTGTCAGAATTTCTCTGAAGTCTAAGTTTTTTGCAATGTCATTTTCTATTGCAAGAATGGTGAGAGGGTTCAGCCTTTCCTGTGCCATTGTAGAGCGCAAATAAGTTTTTATAAGCTTAAGCTTACTAAAGCTTCGTTCCGCGCTAGCAACTGTCACGGGTATTGATAGTAACACTCTTAATGCGACCCACAAGTTTGTAAACAAATCTTTACTGTTTGTGTTTTTGATCATATGCAATACTTCTTTTGGTGTGACTGTGTTCTTTCCGTGATCCAAAATCGAACTACATGTAAAAGTTCAAGATACCATTCAATGCCGTTGATATCAGACACTTTGGTTGTTTTGTCAGTTAAATGTCTTTTAAGGTCCAAACAACTTTGTTTTAGATCTTATTTTCCTGGAAGTTGAGCAACATTACCCAAAAATCTCCACACTTGTTGGTGTTCTTTCAACGCAGTTGACCTTCTCTTAAGTGAGTTCAAAACTTTATCCAATAATGGATAAAAAATTTCTGTCATAAAGGTTTCTTCAGGTGACCATTGCACTTCCTCAGAAGATTCATACAAAAAAAGACAGCGTTTTCTTTTACGAATCCTTTTCTCTGAAAAAAAAACAGGTTCGATACCAAGTTCAGCAGCTATTCCTTTAGCGGATATTACTGCGCCCACATATCCATTCTCTCTAAATCTGTTTCAAAAACTCCAAACACTTATTGAACTTTTCAGAAGAGTCACTGATGTCTACCTCTTTCCCTTGAATGCTTTTACTGATCAAATGTCCGACTGAACGGTCAGAGTACTGGCCTTCGGTTCAGAGGGTCTCGGGTTCGATTCCCAGCCGGGTCGGCGATTTTAACCTTAATTGGTTAATTCCAATGGCACGGGGGCTGGGTGTATGTGTTGTCTTCATCATCATTTCATCCTCATCACGACGCGCAGGTCGTCTACGGGCGTCAAATAGAAATACCTGCACCTGGCGAGCCGTACCCGTCCTGGGATATCCCGGCACTAAAAGCCATACGACAATACATTACTGATCAAATTAACTTCAAAAAGTATGTCATTCCACAAGATCAAAGTTACAATAAAGGAAAAGTCTTCCATCTGATTAGTCAAACATTGAGCTTCAGAGACTGTTTGGGGGTCATCAATTTTGTCGCCTAACTCAACCAATGCATCCCTAACTTCCGCGTATTGGTATCTATATATATATATAATAAGAGTTTTGTCTCTACATTGCTTAGAATTTAAAAAAAGGATATTATTTCTGTATCGATCTGTCCAAAGTAATAAGGAAATGCACTTTTTAATTTTACGTAATTTCTGTCTGTCTATCTATCTGTCTATCTATCTGTCTGTCTGTCTGTCTGTCTGTCTGTCTGTCTGTCTGTCTGTCTGTCTGTCTGTCTGTCTGTCTGTCTGTCTGTCTGTCTGTCTGTCTGTCTGTCTGTCTGTCTGTCTGTCTGTATGTATGTATGTATGTATGTATGTATGTATGTATGTATGTATGTATGTATGTATGTATGTATGTATGTATGTATGTATGTATGTATGTATGTATGTACACGCAGCACTAGAAAACAGCTAAAGAGAATTTAATGAAAATCGGTGTGCAAAGTCGGGGAATAAGTCGCTACAATCTTGCCATACATAATTTTATTCACGCTCAGAGAAATGGTATTTTAGGGTAAGGTCTAAAATTTAATTTTCAAATATTTGTGTTATTAGTGGTCCTATCTTAATGAAAATCGGTATGCAAAGTCTGGAAATAAATCGCTACAATTTAGGCTATAAATAATTTTATTCAAGCTGAGTGAAATAGTAGTTTAGGGGAAGGCCTAAAATTTGATTCTTAAGTATTTGTTATTAGTGCTCCTGCCGATAAATACTACATAACTAAAGTTATATAGTATATTTCTGATCATTTATGTCTTATAAGTTTTTACCGTACCGGCTATGATAACAGAGATATTCATGAATTTGGTTTTTTGTTGTAAGCCCATACCAGCGCCGAGTCACGAGAAAATGGGTGAACAGAATTTAATGAAAATCGGTATGTAAAGTCGGGGAATAAGGAACTAGAGTATACGCTATAAATAATTTTATAAGACGCCCTAATATCACAGAGTCGAAAGAAAAGTAAATGTGAAGGCCTACAATATAGAAAGCTCACAAAATTGATCAACAATTACATTACACTGACCACTGTTTTTTTTGTGATGTGCTTTGTGTCTTCTTTTGCCACTCATCGCCGATAGATAGGATTACTGTTGCGTACCGACTATTTTTTTTTTAAAAAAATTGCTTTACATCGCACCGACACAGATAGGTCTTATGGCGACGATGGGATAGTAAAGGTCTAGGAGTGGGAAGGAAGCGAGCGTCGCCTTAATAAGGTACAGTCCCTGCATTTGCCTGGTGTGAAAATGAGAAGGCACGGAAATCCATCTTCAGGACTGCCAACAGTGGGGTTCGAACCCACCATTTCCCGTATGCAAGTTCACAGCTGTGCGCCCCTAACCGCACTGTCAACTCACCCTGTCGTACCTGCCTGAATATTGGTGGGAAGTAGCTGGGCAGTTAGATAACTTCCTTCTTTAGCATGCCATTCCTCTGGTTCATAATGTTCTGACACTACTGGTACGTAACACACTGGTTCATCACAGCATTCGAGCTGTTAAATCCTTACTCTGTGGCACTGATTTGAATGAGCAGTGTGCCTATTTATATAAATAATGGCAGAGGTTCGTTCACGGCAATCTGCGGCCCGGTCATTCCAGCACTGGGACTTTGGACTGTTAGATCGGCACCGTAGTACTGTTCGTTAAAGTGAGAAAATGTGCGGTTTTCACTTAATCGAGTATGTTATATAACATTGATTTTAATCGCTACATTCCTACTGTCGTTTTTGTAGTGACCTGTGTTGAATTCAGTTAGAAAACCACAAAGGCAGTCCTTCTGAGCATCCCGTAGCGAAGCACGGGTACATCAGCTAGTACCAAATAAAGATGTAGACTTAAGTTAAATGATGATTTTGTTCCATCAACAATCACTAGGTTTAGGCTATGGCACCCACAAGGAATGAACACAGCCAAAGGGAAGTTGGCCAGTACACTGGCTTGAAGTCCTTCATGTACACCTTTATGTCCTTTATGTGAGAAGACGTGGGCCCATCTCTGACACAGCTTACGACATCCAAGGTCCTCGTGAACAATAGCGAACACACTGCCATGCGACATGTTCAGCTGCGTCGCGATTTCTCTGAGTTTAATGGGCTGGTTCTGTCTAATGATTGCGGCGCCGTTATCGTATCCTTGACCACGACAGGTTGTCATGTTCAAACCACACTATTCAATTTTTTTAAACAGCAAGTCAGCGAGAGCTTCTCCAGTGATTTCTTTGGCAACTCGATAGGCTATAAAGCTTTCTTCTACTTTGATCTTCCCATCATCATCTTCAGTGATGTAGCGAACCGTTAATGAAACTTGCTCCTTGTGACTGATGTCTGGAGTACAATCAAGGACAACGGAAAAATATCTGGCTTCCTTTGTTTTCGTCAAGATACTTTGCTTCACTGAGTCACCTAGTATAGTTATTAGCTCATTTTGTATTGACACACTTAATAAATGAGATTGTGTTTCTTCGTTAGTTATACGTCTTCAGTGTTCCATTACTACATTATCAAATTTTCGTAAAAGTTGCACAAGTCCAAGAAAGTTTCCATTATTTTTTGTGAAAACGTTGGAAGATGACCCACGAAAAGCCATATTGTGCTGCGCTACACATAAAGTACGAGGGCAGATCAAAAATAAGCTGCACTTCCCAGTTATGGCCATTTATAAACAGCAACACGACTATAACGACATACACTGTAACGTCACTTTCCCACATAGTTTCCAAGAGACTCCAAACATTTCTGCGAACGCACAACCAACTTGTCGATGCCGGATGCATAGAAATTTCCTCCGGCGTTCTGCAACCACTTGGAGATAGCAGCCTTCACCTCCTCATCGGTTTGGAAACGTCGACCACCGCGTTTTGAGCTTACCGAACAGATGAAAGTCACATGGCGCTAGGTCGGGATTGTAGGGTGAATGTTACCAGACCTCCCACTTGAAACGCTGCAGCAGTTCTCTCGTTTGGCGGGCCTTGTGAGGTGTTGCGTTATCGTGCAACAAAATCACACCGGCGCTCAATTTCCCCCGGCGCTTCTTTTTAATCGCTTTACGCAACCGGTGCAACGTTTGACAATACGACGCCTTGGCCTTCTTTCGTTGTGGTGATGAGGGGTGCACACATTCCATTGATATTCTCTTCGTTTCGGGGGTGAAGTGGTGGACCTACGTTTCGTCGCCTGTGACGATTCGCCGCAGAAACCCGTTGCTGTCTGCGGCATAGCGTTGCAAAAATGCCAGGGAGGATTGGAAACGTTGTCCCTTGTGCTCACCGGTGAGAAGACGTGGGCCCATCTTTGACACAGCTTACGATATCCAAGGTCCTCGTGAACAATTGCGAACACACTGCCATACGACATGTTCAGCTGCGTCGCGATTTCTCTCAGTTTAATGCGCTGGTTCTGTCTAATGATCGCATTCACACTGTTGACCTTTGAACGGGTCCTGGACGTTGCGGGCCTACCTTCGCGATGGTTGTCCATGATATCCGTGCGTCCGGCTTCGAATTGCTGACACCAATTTACGATACCTTGCCGGGAAATGGCCCGCTCCCCATACAGAGCACTAATTTCACGATGAATGTCCGTGCAATTCTTCCTTTTGGCCCATAGGAATCGGATTGTCGCACGCACCTCATATTTGGAGTGAACGTCCAGTTGACGCGCCATTGCATTTGGCCGCTATTCACACAATACTAGACGAGACACCACAGCGGCCTGCCTAACAGACGTGTGGGCAGTGTCTGTCCCTTTCTCCGATGTGCCCACGTTTGCGACACACAGCGCACTGCTGCGGTGCGTTAGTGCAACTAACCTTTTGATCCACCTACGTAATTTCCACTAAACGTCGCAATACTTCTTCTGAACGCTGACCCTCTGTTTCAATTTGCTTCATGATGTGCTGGTTGATTGATATGTCTCAATTCTTTTTTCTGCTTCAAACCATGTAACCATATTTTTGAAATGGTCTGGTAACAACTCATGGGATTTTAAACGGTCTGCCAAATTTTTCCAGTTGTTAAAAGCCATTGCTTGACCAAAATGTGACTTTGATGAGGGATTAAACAATCTACAACAGAAACAATAGACAGAATCTGATTTTTCTGAATAAATCAACAATCACCTTGATATTTTATCTCCACTTTCCAAAAATCGATACCGAAATTGATTTGAAAAATGCCTATTTTCGTAATTTTTGGGTAATCATGGTCTTCTTTAGAATATCCAGTCGGCCCTTTCAAAACAAACTTATCACGCCGAATGTCCATAATATGCGCTGGCCACGTTGCAGGATCTAAAGTAATCACCGGCACCTGCTCCGATTTAGAAATAAATTCAATTTGAGTTTCAGTGTCTGTTGACAGTTCTATCACTCTTTTATTGCCTTTATCACTATCACTAACACGATCACTGTGGTCACGATCGTTTGTAAACGGTATCACCAGTAGGGGAAAGTACAGATTCAGTGTCTTTGGCCTCTTGACTGCTACTTTGTGAGGAGGAACTACAGCTAGGTGCAGACGTACTGGTCTCAGCCGCGGCAACATTTTGTGTTGTATTAGTTTTTTTAAAAAAATAGTTTTGGCACTTTACTTACAAAAGCCTCATTCGCTAACTCACTTTCCTTGTACACTTTCTCCTTTGCGCCCCTGATAACTTTTTCGACATAATTCTTCAGTTCTCCACTAATCACTATGCACTTCACAACAACATTGTTCAGTGTTGATAAAGCTCGTAACGCATGGAAGAATAAACTATTAGCAATTGGCGTAAACAGCGACGGCGTGTCTATATCAATGTCACTATAAAACCTAGTAACCAAGACAAGTGTAAACTGTGTCCGACGCGCACTGCGGGTGGGAAGGGGTGTCGACTCGCCGGCGTCGATGAGTCACGATCCTACTCCCACCCTCTCCACCTGCTACCACAGCGGACAGCGCTGCTCAGTATACACTGACTTAGCAAATGTCATGGCATAGTCACCTAATGGCGTGTGGGGCCTCCTCTGGCCCTGCGAACTTCAGTGAGACGCTGTGGAAGTGAGTCGACAAGTCCCTGGTAGTCCTCTGGACGCAGCTGACACCAAATCGTTTGCAGAGCGGCCGGCAATGCTGGTCTGTTCGTGGGTGCAGGATCCATGGCACGGAGCCTGCGTTCCAGGACATCCCAGATTTCTCGATAGGGTTCATATCGGGGCCCCTGGGTGGCCGTGGCAGTCGTTGGACCTCCGCTGCATGTTCTTGGAACCATTCCCGGGCGACGTTGGAGCGATGTGGCGGCGCGTTATCATCTTGAAACACCGCATAACCGTCTGGGCGCTGGAAGGCCAAAAATGGGTGGAGATGGTCTCCGAGCAGCTCAACATACCGCGTACCATTCAAAGTCTCTTCCAGAACAACTAGGGGGCCCATTCCATACCAGGAAAATGCACCCCAGACCATAACAGATACACCAGCGCCCTGGACCACACCTTCGAGGCAGGTGGGATCCATCGCTTCATGTGGTCTGCGCCATACACGGTGCCTCCCATCGGCATGGTACAGTTGAAATCATGAATCGTCCGACCATATCACGTTACGCCATTGTTCCAGTGTCCATCCCTGGTGACTGGCGACAAATGCGCTTCGTTGTGCCCGATGACGTTGGGTTAACAGTGGCACCCGTGTGCGGCGCCGGCTCCCATACCGCATAGAACCCATGTTCCTATGGATTGTCCACTGGGAGATGTGTCTAGCACGGCCTGTGCTGAATTGAGCCGTGATTTGTTGCACGGTTGCCCGTCTGTCACTATTTTTTAAAATTTCATTTCAATATAGGCACCTGAGCCAAGGCTCTTCTTGGTGCAATACAAATAAATTACAATGTCAGCTATATTCACAATGTAATCATAAAATAAAATACAGTAAGTATATAATTTAACATGATTTAATAGATAAGATAGGACAAAGCTTCCTAACCATAATTACCATACTACTTCAAGAATTTAGTTACATTACTCTTGAAGATAGATAAAGTTGGTAACATTTTTATACTTTTTGGAAGCGAGTTATGCATAGTTATAGATAAATGCCAAAGAGAATTTTGACCATAACTAGTGGAATGAATCTGATTGTAGTGAATATTATGAATAATTCTTGTTTCATAATTATGAACCTGTGAATTAGTAATTACTGATGTGTTTGAGCGGACCAATTTGTTTTGAATTTTATAGATCATAATTATAGAAGCCTTTATGCGGAGGTTTGGAAGTGATAATATATTACATTGTTTATACAGATCTTTAGTTGGTGTCAGAATGGGCAGTTTGAAAATTATTTTTAGTGCTCTCTTCCTAAGGACCTCTACCTTTCCAAATAATTCTTTATTACAGCCTGCCCAGACATGTATCATATAAGAAATGTGGCTTTCAATAAGAGCATAGTAAATACCCTTCAACAACCCACGAGAGAACTTATATCGCAGTCTACTGAGGATACCAATCACAGGGATAATTTTATTACAGATAGTCTCCACGTGATTACTCCACGACAGATTTTCATCTATAATCAGTCCTAAGAATTTAGTACTGTGTACTTTCATTATTCTGTGATTGAAGAAAAGCAGATTTTTATCCAAATTTAATGCATATAAAGGTTTGTGAAAATTTATGTAGTTTGGTTTTGTTAGATTTATAGTTAATCGGTTGGAATTAAGCCATGTTTCAAGTAATCGAATATCCTGCTGTATATTTTGTTCAAGTTCATGATTGCTAGAGTCTGTATAAAAAATATTAGTGTCATCAGCAAAAATGGATAGTCTTCCATTTAATTTAAGGTAACCAATATCATTAATGAAGATAAGAAACAATAAAGGTCCCAGAATAGAACCCTGAGGCACACCAATTGATTTCACCTTTACATTACTCTGAGTATTATTACATGTAACAAACTGCTCCCTATTAGAGAGGTAATCAACAAACCAATCCAATGCAATACCTCTAATGCCTGCTACTTCTAATTTATATAATCGAATTTTATGATCAACTGTGTCAAAAGCCTTTTTAAGATCTATAAATAAACCAGCTGCTAACATACCTGAGTCTAAAGCTTGTTGTAGTTTAATAATAATATCCTCAATAGCATTACTGGTACTCGAGTGAGGTAAGAAACCATACTGAAATTGATAAAAATATTTATTATTTAACAAGAATCTAATAATCTTTTTTTAACCACTTGTTCTAAAATCTTAGATAGAGGAGGTAGTACCAAGATTGGTCTGTAATTACTTACATTAAATTTATCCATGCCTTTACAGATTGGTAAAACTCTGGCGATTTTAAGTTTAGCTGGTACTTTACCCTCTGATAGAGATTTGTTAACTAATTTTGTGATGTGAGGTATAAGAAATTTAGAGAGTCTCTTTATAAGAGTATTACTAATACCAAAACAGTCAACACTACAACTGTTTTTAAGATTATTAATTACTAGCAAGATACCCGTGCTTCACTAAGGTATTATACTGAAATTTATAATTGAATGCTTATTGTTTAATATGTAATACGCCGAAATTCGCGATGTGACTCGTTTTCTGAGAGAATCCGCAAAATTCGTGATCTGACTCGTTTTCTAATAGATTACGGCAAGTTTCCTCCCATTTTTCAATCTTTTTCCCAGCAATCGATTTCGCACTTCCCAGGCTAGGTCCAGGTATTCCACCCGGTCAATTGGGTCCCTAAATCTTTGCCATCTTTCCCTATTAGCATTTTTAATATGGATCAAATCCTTCAGGAGATCCGGCGTGGTGTCGTCTTGGGTGCCTTGGCTGTACTGAACCCGCGGCCGGACTGCATTCTTAATCATTACCCGTCCAGGACCCGTTTCTAGCACGGTCCGCAGATTTGACGACGGTCCAGAACATTATTATTATTATTATTATTATTATTATTATTATTATTATTATTATTATTATTATTATTATTATATGACCTGGACCCCACAGCAAGATGCAAGACCGCTACTTGGTGGTAAATTACGTCTGCTGCCTTGTCATTGTTGACAATGTGACCAGCACCATTGTCGCGCGTAGGCTAGTGTGCGGGATTTCTGGCGATACGAATGACATACTTCCGCGCATTATTGACTGTCAATCTCATTCCTATCGTTTATTTCAAATGTGTTTAAATTTTTATTCATATGCCAGGAAAATTTACTGTAATCTGAAAAGGTTCTCCGAAGGAAATGTTGGCTGTTGAAAACGAACCGAGGAAAGATTAAAAATGATCGGTTTGTGATCAGAATAAGTACATCGAAAATCTACAGCCTGTTTCCAGTCATTCGACAGGGTCAGGAACGGAATGAATAAAGCTCCATCTAGCGGCGACAATAGGAATATTGCCGGCTGCCGAAGCACTCCTCTGGGGCAATAATCGATGAATGACAAATGAAATGAAATATTGGACAGTATTGCTGGGAATGAATGATGACAGGGAAAACCGGAGTATCCGGAGAAATCCTGTCCCGCCTCCGTTTTGTCCAGCACGAATGTCACATGGAGTGACCGCGATTTGAACCACGGAACCCAGCTGTGAGAGGCCGGCGCACTGTCGCCTGAACAACGGAGGCTCCTTATAAGTACATTATGAACACTTAAATCAATTGGTCTCACCTCCTTTTACACATCACCGCCCTTAAGTTTATTTACCACCCCCCGCCCAAAAAAAATTGTAAGAAGGCGTGTTTCTTTATGCTTAAGGAGATTCCTAACACCAATGTTCACGTCTATTACCTTCAGTTTTGAGATATAAGTATCCCCATAAAAATATTTCACTTTTTTCGCTTTCTTTCACAATCCCCCCCCCCCAAGTGAATTTTCCAGCAAAATATACTTGTTTCTTTAATAGTAAAAGATCTTCTAAATACCAATTATCACGACTCGAACTTCTTCAGTTTTTGATTTATGTGTCCTCATGAAAATAATTCAACTCCTTTTCACTCCCTCCCCCCAAGATGGTTTCCCCCAAAACGCGTTTTTCTTTATTTTTAAAGGAGATTCAAATACCATTCACGTCTGCAACAACTTTAGTTTTTATTAGCTGTATGTATTCTCATACAATTAAGTCAGCCTAATTAAAAGAATGCAACACCATTTTCAGTCACTTTTACCCCCCCCCCTTCCACCCAAGTGGTATTTCCGAAAACTAAAAATACACGTTTCTTTATATTTAAGAGATAAAAAATAGCATTTTTCACTTCTGTAGCATGTTAAGTTTTTGGAGATATACTGTAGAAATCCTCATTTTAAAATTCCACCCCTTTTCAGTTCCCCTTAAGTGGAGTTTCCAAAAACAAAGCACCTATGTTTCTTTACATTTACAAGAGATTCCAAATACTCACTTTATACGTCTGTATCATTTTACGTTTCTCAGATAATCTGTAGATATAGTCTTTCAAAAAATTCACCCCGATATGTCACTCCTGTTTAACCGCCAATAATTGGATTTTCCAATTTAAAAAAAATACGTGTTTCTTTATTTTTAAAGGAGATCCCGTATACAAATTTCCAGTTCTGTAATATCTTCAGTTTCTGAGATACATGTATCCTCATTAAAGGCATTCAACCCATTATTCACCCTTTTACACCCCTCCTATTGGAATTTACAGAAAACAAAAAAAGACGTGTTCCTTTATTTTTAAAGGAGATTCTAAATACATATTCTTACATCTGTAAACTTTTAGAGTTTTAAGATGTAGACACACTCATTTTAAAAATTCACCCCCCTTTTCACCCCCTATTATTTGGATTGTCCAAAAACGAAAAAATACATGTTACTTTATTTTTAAAGTAGATCCCAAATACCAATTTGCAGGTCTGTAATATCTTCAGGTTCTGAAATATAAGTAGCCTCATTAAAGGCATTCAACCCCTTTTTCACCCTTTTCCACCCTTCCTATTGGTATTTTCCGAAAACAAAAAATAGTATTTCTTTATTTTTAAAGGAGATTCTAAATACCAATTTTTACATCTATAAACTTTAAAAGTTTTGAGATATAGATACACTCATTTTAAAAATTCACCCCCATATCACCCCCCCCCCATTAATTGGATTTTCCAAAAACAAAATAATATGTGTTTCTTTATTTTTAAAGGAGATCCCAAACACCAATTTTCAGGTCTGTAATATCTTCAGTTATTGAGATATAAGTATCCTCATTAAAGGCATTCAACCCCCTTTTCACCCGTCCTATTGGGATTTTCCGAAAACAAAAAAATACGTGTTTCTTTATTTTTAATGAAGATTCTAAATACTAATTTTTACATCTGTAAACTTTCAAAGTTTTGAGATATAGATGCACTCATTTTAAAAATTCACCCCCCCTTTTCACCCTCCCGTTAAAGGGATTTTCCAAAAACAAAAAATACGTGTTTCTTTATTTTTTAAAGAGATCAAAAGTACCAATTTTCAAGTCTGTAATGTCTTCAGTTTCTGAGATATAAGTACCGGTATCCTGATTAAAGGCATTCAACCCCTTTTTCACCCTTTTTCACCCCTTCTATTGGGATTTTCTGAAAACAAAAAATACGTATTTCCTTATTTTTAAAGAAGATTCTAAATACCAATTTTTACATCTGTAAACTTTTAAAGTGTTGAGATATAGATACACTCATTTTAAAATTTCATCCCCCTTTTCACCCCCTTAGCGATGGAATATCCAAAAATCCTCTCTTAGCGAGCACCTACATCTTAATATGAATATATCCCCAAAATGTCATTTCTTTATGTCCAGTAGTTTTGGCTCGGCGATGATGAATCAGTCAGTCAGTCAGTCAGTCAGTCAGTCAGTCAGTCAGTCAGTCAGTCAGTCAGTCAGTCAGGACAAGTTATTTTATATATATATATATAGATTTGTTCAATTTCATTTTCATTAGTAGGGGTTAAAAACAAGGAATTAGATGGGCCAGGTTCAAGATGCGGGTAGTTACACTGAGGACTGTTCTTAGCTAAAGACAGACCCATATCAGTGAAATAGTCATTAAATATAGTAGAAATTTGACTAGAGTGCAGTCACCAACTTATCATTTACTTTCAATTGTATTTCTTCATTGTTACAGTTATTAGTTGTTAAAATATTATTAATAACTTTCCACTGATTATTTGTGCTGTTTAACCTATTGATATAATAATTATTTTCTAGATCTCTTTTCATTCTAGTAACCTTGTTACGCATGTCTTTATAGTCTTGTATTAACTGCTGTGAAATATAGCCACATCCCATACTAAATCTCATCTGTTGTCTTTTAATTTTATAATATAAATTATTTTTTGTTTGATTAAATTTAACAGCTCTGAAGTAAACCATGGGCAAAAGGGTCTAACTTTCTTATTTAGATTAGGACTTTCATTTTTAACTAAAGCAGTACTTTCTTTAAAATATGTCATTAATTTATCTGTTATGATATCCGAACCATCCTCGTCATTTATAGTTAATTGGCGTCTGAGACATGTATTTTTCCATAGATGGGACATGGTATTTTGTAGGTCGCATTACATAATTTCTTTGTGTATTCATTTTGGGTGTAATATTAATATCCAAGATTAATAAATTGTGATCACTCAGATCATTTATTATGTTATATATTTTGTATTTGCTTACTCTGTTTACGTAAAAATGATCTATAAGTGTACTAGTTGTCAATGAAATTCTAGTAGGAAAGAGAGTGTTACATGAACTCTGATTATAACACCCACAGAGATTCTGAAGATCAGTAGATATATGACTCTGTTCTAATTTATTTATATTAAAGTCACCAACAGTAATACAAAATGTTTTGCCACCTTTATTCCAAATATCCTCTAAACATTTTAGAAAATCTTTGGAAAATTTAGTATGAGGGTTATATACTGCTACTAAGTGAATGTCATTCACAAAACCCTTTATCTCGATTAATAATATACTATATGAACTGGCATTACTGTTAATAGATAATAATACATTGGCCTTATACGGTTCCTTTATATAAATGGCAATTCCACCACCCCTATTATGTGATCTAGAACAAAAGAGACCATCATATCCATTCAGATTGAAATAATTTTCTTCCTCAGGAGAAACCCATGTTTCAACAATTACAATGATTTCAGGATATTGTGCTTCCTGTACTGTATAAAGTAAATTACTCCACTTATTACGAATACTTTGGGAGTTGATATATAGAATTCTAGTTCCATCTTTGCTAGTAAGCTCCTGTAGTTCACTTAGTTGTAATTCAGAACATTCCATAAAAAATAACATGGATTATTCATCTACCTACAAGTAAATAGCCTACCGTCAGCCGGGATGACAACGGTCCCAGGGGTGACTATGGTCAAAACTGAGGAAAAATGTTATTGAGGCTTATTTATATATTATATATTTTTAAAATCTCAATTTTCAAATTTCCCTCCAATCTAGGCACATTTTTATTTCCAGAAAGGGAAAACTTGTGATTCTAACCTGAAATGCGTTTTTCTGACTATCATTTGTTTCAACACTTATTTTTTGACAAAAATAACAGTTGGCTAAACTGTTCATTGTTGCTTCTAGGTCATCACTTCTTAATGTCATCTGAAAGTGTTGTTTACCTTTGTTTATTCCTTGTGAAGGTATGTATGTAATTTTATCTTTATAAGAAATTGTTTTGTACCTTAAAAGTGCAAATTTATAAACAATAGTACAATTGTCTTGTTTTTTGGGGTTACTATGGTCATGAGTATCAACTCATTGCAATTGTCTTGTGGGTTATATTAGATTACTCTTGTTAAATATTGTATACAATTAATACATTTATATTTTATTATTCACTTGTTTCTTTCATACTTCATGTTTGTGTCCTTTTTATTTCAGTGGTAGTGGCAAAATAGTGAGGTCTGTCCTAGAAACTGACAGTAATTCTTCAGTTGTTAGTGACATTGCTGAGTCAGTTTTAAATAAGTTTCTTGGAAGAAATGTGCTATTCAAAGTAAAGAAATGGTCCCATAAGAAAGAAGAGATGTTTTGTTGAGCCAGGAAAAAGTGTCTCTTTGGAGGATATTGAACCTTCGTCTCCCTCTTCAAGATCAGTTTCAAGCCGGAACAAGTGGTGAAACATCAGTGCTACCAGTCTTCAGAAAGAAGCAGAAAAGGCATACAAGAGAAGATTCATCAGACTCTGAAAATGATGTTGAAATTCATTTAAATGGAAGTGATGAAGAAACTTGGGAAGAGATTAAAGTAGGCAGGATGGCAGAAGAAGAAGATAATGATGAATGCTGTAGGAAACCAACAGCAGGAGACTATGTTCTGGTTGACTTTAGTTCCAAAAAAAAAAGAAAAAAAAAAAACTGCATTACATAGTAAAGTGATAGATGATGATGGTACTTATCAAGAAGATGAAGTGAAAGTTACATTTCTTAGATGATGTCATGAATATTTTGTGTGACCAAAGGAAGCATACATTTCTGTTATCAAAGTGAAATTCTTAAAATACTACCACCTCCAGTTGAGCAGAGGTGGGGGTAAGCTAAGCTTCTATAATAAAGTTTACTGGCTTCAATTTGAAATGAGACAATTATACATGAAAAGGACAAATTAAACACATTTTGAAAATTTTTATTTAATGTTTGTCATAATTGTAACTTTTTAGCTTTAGACTATAGTTAAATATAAGATTTCTTACATCAATATGCTTGTAAAAACATGTTCTGTTTGACCATAGTCACCCCTACTAATTCCTGCATATTTAGTAACAATTCTTGAGTGATTTTAATATATGACCATTACTATGTAATGCAGTTTTTTTTTTTTTTTTTTTGGTACTAAAGTCAACCAGAACATAGTCTCCTGCTGTTGGTTTCCTACAGCATTCATCATTATCTTCTTCTTCTTCTTCTTCTTCTTCTTCTTCTTCTTCTGCCATCCTGCCTACTTTAATCTCTTCCCAAGTTTCTTCATCACTTCCATTTAAATGAATTTCATTTATTTTACTAAGGATATGATACCCAACACTTTATACTAAATCATATTTCATTTTTACATGGATATCTCATAAAATGTGCAAGATATTCACAAAAAACTTTAAAAAGTGACCATAGTAACCCCAGTTGACAGTACCTAAATCATGTCATTAGACTAAGAATAACATAACCTTGTTACGCCGATTCTAATTTTAAGATGTCCTCTATGCTCCGTATGGTTACTATCTGTGAGGTGTCATCTTTCTTAGCAAATATTTTCCCTTCTCTGGACCATATCAAATAGCTTAATATGATAATAGTGGAAACGCCTGCGAGAAACTGGCGACACCGCTTCTGTGTGCCATCTAGCGGCTCGAGAGGCTAACTACTCTTGCTACGGCTGTCAGCTGTGTATGCCAAAAGTGTCTTATTTGTACTTCAGATAGTTTTATGCTTGTTATGTATCACGATTTTGGAAATGGCAGGAAGAGGAGTTATTTGTGCTATGCATGGGTGTTTTAAGTACGGAAGACAAAGTAATCGCAAGCCATTTTACAGATTTCCTAACAACAAATTGCTGTGAGTATAGGCCTACCTGTTAATGTTTACGTGCCGGTATTTTTTTTCTATCTATGAGAACATACTTTCTTTAAAATATTGTTATGATTAAACCTATGCATTTAATCGATTTTTAGGTGTACTCAGTGGGTGAAGAGCAGAAGGGCAGATTTAGATGAAAGGTATGAGGGTATGTTTAGCCACCAGAGTCCTCAGCCATTCTGTAGCTTCTGGAATGCTAGTTCATGTGTCATTCAATTCTTTGCAATCAAGTGCTGCAAACACTGCAGAGTTTATAGAAATGTGTGATACTTTATCTGATATTTTTAATTCTTCAAGTCTCAGTAGCCCCAAAGAGTACAGGAGACCTTTAAGCAATTACTTAGGGCATATGAAAAAGCTGGATGAAATTTGTGATTGTCTAAAACAACTCAAAGTTTTGAATAACCGCACAGGCAACCCTCTCTGTATTCAGGGTTGGATAGACAATATTTCTTCACTGATATTATTGTGGTCTGAATTATTTAGTTATTATGGTTTTCATTATTTGCTAACAAGGAGGCTCACACAGGACTGCATTGAAAACATTTTTTCCATCATCAGAGCAAGAGAAGGTAACAATGTAATCCCAGATGCAACAACATTTCGCAGTGCCATAAGGAGTGTTATGATAAATCAATTGCTCTGTGCTTCTGATGACAGCAATTGTGAATCTGATGTTGCAGACTTTCTACTGACTCATAATGATGATGAAGTGCAATTTTGATGCTAACGTCTCTCGACAGTGTGAGTTAAGTGATCAGGTAACTGATTATGACATGTTATAATGCAGAAAAATGCAGACAATTATGTCATGGGCTGGGCATGTAGCAAATTTCCCCATGCTGGGTGTAGGGATGTATTGTCATCTTTTGATAATGATTATAGCATGGGAAACTTGTACTTAGAAATGAAAAAGTATGACAATTCTAAAATTATGTTTCCAAATATTTGTGGGGAAAAGTTAGATGCTAAAATATCAAGAACACTTGAAGATAGGTTTTTAAAGTTTTTGTTAGAAAGCAAAGATGGAATTAGAAGAAAATTAAATGACAGGTTTTTGTCATTGAATGAATGCAGTGTAGGCTAATGTAAGAGCTGTGTAAAATTACTGACTGACAAACAAGTATTTCAAAGTCCTTATAAAGGCATATGTGAATAGAACCAATGACTCAACAGTGAAAAATATTGCCTGTAAAAATGCCAAGTTGAAAAATATATTGCATGTGTGATTTGCTCTTGAAGACTGTAGGCCCTAGTCATAACACGACGATCTAGTGTTTTAATTGGATATTAAATTTGTTTTATTCTTATCACTGGTTCATTCAGATCAACATCCACCATTTCCTTCCCTATATTATGTTACAAGAACGACGCAAACGTCTTAAAATCTGTATTTCGTTGGGTTGGAAGTCGAAATGTGTAGTGTTTGAATAGCGCGTTATGTTAGTGTTCCCTGCGAGCCGCTAGATGGCAGCACTGCGTGCTGTCGCCGCTGCTCTGCGTGCTAAGTGAGGAGAGTTTCCACTATTATCATATTAAGCTATTTGACCATATATACTTAAATCCTCTTGTTCTAAGGTCCTTTGCCCTCTTCAAGAGTCCCTTTGCTTTGGGAGTTAAGTGTTCGTTTATATAGATCGGCTGGTCTGCAGCATTAATACTAATAGCTCGAGATGAAATTCGTGGGCTTCTTTTCTTGGCGCTGAACAATTCGGCCCTCTTCCATCTATTCACAAACTTCACAACTATCGGCCTCGGCAACGCTGGGTTTCTGGACGGTAACCTATGTGCGACGTCAATGTCATTTTTATTCACGTCACATCCGATCACCGCGCCTATGTCCGACTCGTTGGCTGAATGGACAGCGTACTGGCCTTCGGTTCAGAGGGTCCCGGGTTCGATTCCCGGCCGGGTCGGGGATTTTAACCTTAATTGGTTAATTCCAGTGGCCCGGGGGCTGGGTGTTTGTGCTGTCCCCAACATCCCTGCAACTCACACACCACACATAACACTATCCTCCACCACAATAACACGCAGTTACCTACAAATGGCAGATGCCACCCACCCTCATCGGAGGGTCTGCCTTACAAGGGCTGCACTCGGCTAGAAATAGCCACACGAAATTATTATACCGCGCCTATGCTACTGATAATGCTGTAGACATCTTCATTTTGTATTTCTGGCACATCATGGATTTCCACGTTGTTCCGTCTCATATATTGATTGATTGATTGATTGATTGATTGATTGATTGATTCAACCTCTTCGTGTGAGTTGGAATTCAGCATGTCTAATTGTTGTTGCAACTCTCGAATCTTTTGATCTCTTTGACTAAGTTCTGCCTTTAGATCAGTAATGATTTTATTGTTAAAGTCAATACTGTCAGTTAACCTAGTAATCACTTTTTCTACTAGACGTTCCAGCACGGCATCTAAGAATTTAGAGCTACTCATAACTTGAATTACCTCTTTGGTTAGGTCAGATGAATCAGCCTCCTGAGGATCAGTAATTTCTCCTTGAATCTTCGTTACTCTTTCCCCCGCTGCGTAGCTCTGGCTTCGGTCTGGCAATGGTGTTAGTGAGTTCTCCATCTTTTTGTTTTTGTTACGCTTTTGATTTCCCATGCCTTCACCAGCAAGACACAATAACACAAATCACACTTATACTACTGAGTTCCACAACTGTTTCATCCGTCACACGCAAGTATCAGTTTGTCCCGCTACTATTTAGCCTTTTAAATAAGTACTGGGAAACGGTTTTTGCTCGCGGATTACCGAAATTCAAGAGACCTCATACACAGTCTTGTTACTCTGCCGCCATCTTAGTTACCAATCCGTCTCAGATGTCGCCGGTAACGGTCATCAAGGGTGGCTGGACGGCCGGTCGTTCGTCTGTTGTGGACGGTGACACCCGCATTCAACCATTCACGATACACCCTGGACACGGTTGATCGTGTGAAGCCGAATTCCCGCACCACTTCCGAAATCGCACTCCCCATCCGTCGGGCACCGACCACCATACCCCGTTCGAACGGTGTCAGCTCACGACGACGTTCCATGTTCCATCTGTCACATGCACAGCCACTGCTCACAAGGTCTCCTATACAACTGCCGCTGGCACAGGGGGCGTGTGGTGCGCGGACAACACACATGCGCATCAGTGCTCCGCTATCCCATGACATTTGCTCAGTCAGTGTACACAGTTACTACAGTGCATTATGCATAAAGAGAATTTGTGCGCACTCAGCCATGCATCCATTGTATTATTGTATAACACAGAGACCAATACAGTCGTCTATAGAATTAGACTACAGACGCATGAAATCTTTTTTTAACGCACGGCGGCGCCCCCCCCCCCCCGATCGCGGCGCCCAAGGTGACCGCCTCAGTCGCCCCACCCACGCGACTGCCCTGCTTCCAGCGGTATTTTGTGAGTGTATTATATGTATATTTTGGTGTGTTGATGAGGTGCTCATGCACGGATATTATTCAGAATATAGTTAATTAGTCTAGAATCAGTGAAGTTATTGATGAACCTGGTGCAGGTCCTTCCTATTTCGTCGTTTTCAGAAGGTTAGGTAAGGCCTGAAGCAGATGTACCAGTACGCACCTTTATGTACACGCCCTGGGAGAGAAAGAATTGTCATGCTCTATCAAAATTCGAGGGATCCATTCTGGTGAACTCTAGCGCAATTATGTTAGTAATTTATTCAGTTATTTATACGTATATTTTGAATAAGATTACAATTTACGGCCAAGCGCGAGGCGATTAAGTATTTTATTTTATTCATATTTGATTATTTTAATCATATTCCAATGGTTATGTATTATTATTATTATTATTATTATTATTATTATTATTATTATTATTATTATTATTATTATTATTATTATTATTATTATTATTATTATTATTATTATTATTATTATTATTATTATACACAATTTCCAAACCCTAGTAATCACACTAGCAGACAAAATGTTCACTGGCATTTTGAAAAGGAGGGCACGATCGCAGGTTGAGAATAAGTGGGATGAAAATCTCTCGGTGTGGTTTCAGACCACTAAATGGCTGTCAGAACCACATTTTCAGTATGCGCCAAGAAATTAAAAATAGCTGCGAGGGGAATACACAGTTATGTTTTGTAGGTAGATCTAGGAAGGGCATATGACAGTACCAAGGAAAAGTATGTTAGCCTTACTGAGGGATTTTGGAGTTAGGGGTAGGTTATTACAGGCAATGAAAGGTAATTGGGGTACTGTGATAATCGATGGTAGAATAAGTTCTTGGTTCAAGGTAGTTACAGAGGTTAGACAAGGCTGTATTGTTTCACCTTTGTTGTTCATACTTTACATGGATCATTTACTGAAAGGTATAAATTGGCAGGGTGGGATTCAGTTACGTGGGAATACAGTAAGCAGTATGACATATGAATGGCAAACTAGAAGACGTAGTGCACCGCAGCTGTGCCCAGCCAGTTGGCCTGTAAATATTGGAGTGTTGCATGGTTAACGTAGGGCATTCTCAGGAGGAAAAAAATAAAATATTAAAAAATGGCGTATGGCTTTTAGTGTCAGGAGTGTCCGAGGGCAAGTTCGGCTCGCCAGATGCAGGTCTTTTGATTTGACACCTGTAGGCGACCTGCTCGTCGTGATGAGGATGGAATGATGCTGAAGACGACACATATACCCAGTCCCGGTGTCAGCGGAATTAACAAATCATGGTTAAATTTCCCGACCCCACCGGGAATCGAACCCGGGACCCCTCTGACCAAAGGCCAGCACGTTAACCATTTATTAAAGGAGGAAATCTACCATAAAAAGAAATCTATGATATTGTGTATCAGTGACCACCAAACAAGAGTTTACGGCAAACTCAAGTGAGGCGCGCACAATGTGCTGACAGGAAGGACAGAACCTTCAGAACCTTCTCAGTACCACTGGAGAGATCTGCTGTTCTCTTCGATAAGAAGAAATTGGAAAACAGTCTCGTTATCACAACGGAAAGACATGATATTCAGGCAATGATTTTTGTTTTCTTATCTCATTGTCACAATTAGCAATATGATCGACCTTGGAATTCGAACAGGAATTTGGAGGACGCTGCTATCTATTTCAATGTTTGAACTATATGAAAGAACTCGAGAAGAGCTGATATCATTCTTCTCAACTGTACAAATACAGCTGATGATAATAATCCAATGACCGGGCAAGCTGGCCGTGCGGTTAGTGTTGCGCAGGTGTGAGCTTGCATCCGGGAGATAGCGCATTCGAACCCCACTGTTGACAGCCCCGACGATGGTTTTCTGTGGTTTTCCATTTTCACACCAGGCAAATGCTGGGGCTGTACCTCAATTAAGGCTACGGCCGCTTCCTTCCCATTCCTAGGTCTTTCCAATCCCATCGTCGCCATACCCTATCTGTGTCGGTGCGACATAAAGCAAGTTGTAAAATATATATTTTTTAAAATCCAATGGCGCAACAGCTCGTTAGGACCTTGTTCTGCCGAGACAACTGTTGCCCAGCCAGTTGGCCTGTAAATATTGGAGTGTCGCATGGTTAACGTAGGGCATTCTCAGCCGTATTTTTAGGCTTTTCTAGCTGGTTTCGCTGCCTTTCGTATCAGACAGCTCCTCAGTTCCTCTCACGAGGATGATAACCTCAGTCCAGGCCTGGTTGGGAATCGAACGCGGAACAGGTATGCTACCCCTACACCAGAACAGTGTAATAATATTAACTTAATGTTGTGTGGCTATTACTAGTCTGATGTAATGAAGACCCTCCGGCGGAACTACTATTACTACTAAAAGCAAAGTCTTCTCC
Source organism: Anabrus simplex (assembly GCF_040414725.1). Lineage (NCBI taxonomy): Eukaryota > Metazoa > Arthropoda > Insecta > Orthoptera > Tettigoniidae > Anabrus > Anabrus simplex. The sequence goes on along the minus strand of NC_090269.1, from coordinate 364,547,104 downwards.
GTACAGGCCATGAAAGCCATTGGAGGGGTGGAAGGTAAAGGCTTCCATTATCCGTAACCTCGGCACTTGATGGGGTAGAGTGGTTAGCTCTACACCCGGCCGCCTTTGCCCCCAGGAATTAACCTGGTAGTCATTTTTGGTGTAGGCTGAGTGAACCTCAGGGCCATGTGCACCTCCAGAAGTTGAAATCTCTTTTCTTAAATTTTACGACTTCCTGACGGGGATTCAAACCCACGTCCTTCCGGGCGAACCGAGCACGCCTTTACCGCCTCGGCCAGGCAGCCCCTACTATTACTACTACTGTTACTAAATTGTTTTCATTCCTCTCCCGAAGTGGGAGGTGGGCCTCTTAGACGGTGACGCCCTCTCCCAGTCCAGGAGATTTCTAGTGGTTATTGAGATATTTGGAGAAGGAGAGAGGGTTGGCCGGCCGTGGCCTGAACTAGGAACTGTCCCGGCTTCGCCTTAGCGCATGAGAATGGCAAACCCCGAAAACCATTCTCAGGACAGCCGACGGTGGCGATCAGCTCCTCTCCTCTCCCGAATGCAGAGGCGTAGAGCCACGGTAAAGCCGTGGCCACCCGTCCTCGGCTCGGTTGGTCGGTCGGTCGGTCGGTCGGTCGGTCGGTCGGTCGGAGTGCAGAGCTGTCCGACCCCGTTTCAGCCGTGGCTGCTTATAGGCCGACGTCTACTCTGAACCGCCAACCGCTAAACTACAATAATGCTACTATTATTATTGCTAAACGTTTCCATTCCTCCCCTAAAGGGGGAGGCGGGTCTCCTAGACGGTGACGCCGTCTCTCAGGCCAAGAGATTTGTATCGCAGAAGGTGAGAGGGTTGGCGTGGCCGTGGCCTATACTTAGTGCAGGAGAATGGAAAAACACGAAAAGCCATTCTCAGGACAGCAAACGGTGGGGACCAGCCCCTCTCCGTCTCCCGAACAGAGAGGCGTACAGTCACGGTGCAGCCGTGGCCACTTGTGCGCCGAGACCCACTCTGCGTCCGCTGGCCTCTGCGTAAGTGTGGTGGAAAGCAGTGGTGTGTGAATTGCAGGAATTTAGGGGAAAGCACACACATCCAATCGCCGAGGCAAGATAGACCGTTCGCGATTAAAATTTACAGCCCCGTCGAAAATCGAACCTAGGACCCCAAGACCCGAATGGCAAGACACTGACTAGTCTGCTGCTAACTGTAACGAAACGAATAACTAGAACACTTCTCTATATAATGGAGTATTGACACATGGTGGGTTATCTGGTGGTGAATTAAGGTATCCCTTCATCAACAGAGTAACGGTGAACTGACATTCAAACTTCCAATATTATTAGAACAGTCGTGATTAACTTCCGAGGAAGTAGAGAAAGATTTTCACGAAACGCCAAGTTTTCCTAGAGACTTATGTTGTGGACATTTCCTCTGCATTACATGAATCTTTCAAGCTGTGTAGTCAGATGAAAACCACCTCATTAATTCTTGCTACCAGAACCAACTGGTATCGTTTATCGGTAACAGATGATCAATCACTATATGGATTGATCGTTCAGACAATATGGCATCCTTTTCATCACCAGAAAGATAGATCAAAACCCGCTTAATCTAACTGGCAGCCCTTCCTAGGCCGTAGAATTGGGATTGTTCTTCCATTAACATCACCATCATGTGTAGTAGGCTACATATATGAAGTATAGAATTTTGGTAAATCTGAGACAGAATTCATCATACCCTAAAACGAATGAAGTTCCTACTGCACTCAAAGAAGCAAACCACTCATAATTCCGGATTTAAAAAAATATAAATAAGAAATACATTCTTTTAGACAATTACATAAGCACCCCGGATAAGCAATTAGTCACTCTCCTCAAGAACAAACCTCGTACTGAGTACCACCGTCTCTGGCCTGGATAACTGCGTGGTTTGAGGGTGGAAATTACTCCACAAGGGGTTGCAGGTAGCCTATATCGAGGTGAATCCACTCGCTCATTAGACACCCCCTTAAACTAGTAACGTGCTGGGATGACGATGTGTGCGTTTCAGCAGCTGCTCCAAACAGTCCCATAGATTTTCGGGGAACTTTGCAGGCTAGACCAGGTGCAACATGGTCGTTGAATCTTCCTCATACCATGCACATACGCATTCAGCATTGTGAACATGGTGGTCATCATCTTGGAAGATGGGAGTGTCCGTAGGATAGACAGAATGATGTTGAATAGATGGACGATTTGGTCACCAAGAATATCCAGATAGGCATGGTGGCTCATGTTCACAGTTACTTGAATGATTGAGCATAAGTTGTGGAACGAGGAACCCTCCCACACCATCATAGACCCAACTTCCGCTTGAACCACAACCTCCACACACTAAGAATGAAAAGCTTTGTTTGGCTGTTGGTGCAATCTATGCCTTGCATCATTGGAAAGGAGACTCGCCGGACCACACTACACGTGTCTTTTCTACTACAGTCCAGTTTCAGTGATCTCCATACCTTTGAAGAACTGCATATTTATGCGCCGCTGTGAGTAGTGGCCTCTTGCATGGCCCTCGACTCCAAATGTGTGCAGTTTTCTTCTCATTTTCCGTTCATAAATTGTTAGGATGACCTGCGTTACAGGAGTGCAGCAAGTTCTGCCGGATTTGAAACCCATTTTCAATGACAAAACGGGACATACTCCTCCGGCGCCTCTGTGTTAAGATATTTTTCGACCACTTTTCTGATGTCATGTTTACACATACGTGTGGTACACCATTCCTCGTAGACACATTGGACAGTCCGCGCTGATGCGCTAATGAATCGGTTAATTTCATTTACTCCATGGGCACACCCAAACATGATAGTCTCTATTTGCCAGTCTGCCACATCCTTGCATCCACACACCTTGCCGAGTACACAGAGGAACAATTCTATTAGATATCATTGCGTAGTAGCGCGCAGCACGTCCTTTCGCCCTGATGACGACAGCGATGTGGCGTGACAAGGGAAGCGATGGAGAACAATACTGATCCAGGATTGCAGCACAGTCTTCCATAATTTCGTGGAAATCGGCCGGAGCAGGATCCAGGGTATCCACATCCCTCTCGACAGCATCCCGGTTGGGAGCCTGACAAACATCTTCATGTCCGTGAAGTTTTCATCGAGCCAATCGGCTACCATTCGGGAGTGATGATCCGCTATATTGTCTTGCTCTATGTACGGGTCTCCTGTAGTATATCGGAGGTGAACAAATGAATGGACATGAATTTACAACAGGTTCGCTGTTGAGGCAAGTTAGCAGATGTACGAGGGGTCCCATTTCACCCCGTGCGAACAGTCTCCAAACGAGGATACCACCACCACCGGACTGCAGACAAGAGAGATTCATTACCTCATGATCTTTGCGACGCACTGGTGCCAGCTGGAACTTCGAGACTCATCTGTGCAGGCAAGATTTCTCCATGCCTCGAGAGTCCAATGGCAGTGTTCCTCTTCCCATGTGGATTTAACGTGCGGTGAACAGAGGTACTGTACCTTAGTCGGACGTTCGCTTCCTTACTCCATTGCGAGTAGATTGTTGTGGGTGGTATGGCTGCTCCCACCTCGCTGTTGACTAGCGTTGATTTCGCGGGTTACCTGCTGCGCTGTGGCCTGTCTATCCGCTCTTACCATCCGAGCTACCAGGTGGTGACTTATAACAATGGCACATTATACACCACGGTAGTTGACCCTGATGGCGGTGGTTTTGCGCGAATTCGCGTACTCGCAGTGCACTCTTCACAAAGTGGCCCATGAAAAGCCTAGTGCTTGCATGACTTCGAAAATGGAAAGGTCCCTCCGTTGGCATCGACAAAGGCCACGATCAAGTGCGCTGAGACCTCAGCATTGAAGAAAACAAAGATTTTGAGTGGTGTGGCTGCGAGTACAGTACCTTCAACTCAACAGCTCTTAACCTTATTCACGTAAACGTCTATATTTTTCGGAGTGTGCCCGCCCCTACACTCTATAGATCAGTGTGCTGTTTTCATTGAACACTGTCCCATGGAAACACCTTTTCGAATGTTCACCTCTCACAGAATTTTCACTACCCTTCAGAAACAAGTTTTCGAAGTTCGGTTGATGGGAGCAAATTTAAAGGTGGGAAAATATTGCAGATCATACAGCATTGCAAACAAAGGCTGTACACACACACACACTCACACAACGAATATCATCTGGAATTAAAAACACCAGTTAAATGTAAAAAACAGAAGACCAAACTTAGACTATTACAGAAAAAATTCGATTTGCAAATGAAAATTATCTACAACGCCCATATCTCCTGCAAAACTAAGGACATACGTAAGCCACTGCCTCTTTAACGCGCAGAAAATGTTGTTCCGGCAGCATCGACGCCCCAACTCAGGTAACAGGGGAAGACGAACGAGAGAATGACAATAGCGACATGAATAACTACGAATGACAGACAATTTCATTTTTACAATAGATGAAGATTTGGCTGAAGGAAACCTAATTTGTCTATAACTTGTGTGGTTTTCCAGTCGATCGAAACTAATTTAGAACAAACAACATTAGAAAATACCTAATAAAGAGATCACATAATAACGGAATATACCTGAAAAAGATACCATTTAACCTGAATTAATTTCGATAGACTAAACAACCTCACAGTTACAGATTAACTAAGTCCAATCTGAAAATAAAGGTCCTCCACTGTAACAACAACAACAACAAACAAACAAACAAAAAACCTAATTTGTTCGTTAGAAATATTCAGGCCTGACAACATTAATATAAGATAGAAAATACAACGTGATTCAGTTATACATTTTCTGAATAACTAATTTTTATTGTCTGAAAGAGATACGTACCGGTAACATTTGTACGTTTTTTCAGTTCACGCCAATGAAATAATTTCAGATGCATTTTACTCAAATCATGCATTTGTTTGTATTTGCTACGCCTCGTATTACGAGTATGTTATGAATGTAATGATCAGTGTTTCAGCGTGACAGCATGATCTAGGATGTTGAGTTTGTAAAACAAGTTTGGAATTTTTGTACGTAGTTACATAGACAATCGATAGTTTAATGCTCAACAACATAATTTAACTATTTGAAATTTGATTTGACTATTTGTTTAACAAAGTACCTACGTTATTATATTTCTTTTTTCTTAGCACATCTGGTGGCCATGATTGTTACGGCGTGAAGTCTATACGTTCTGACACAGTGGTTAGCCGGTTCGAGTCCCGTTGCTCGAAAAAATTCACCATCAGAATGTTGGCCGGCAGAATAGGAGTGGAGGTGATATACAATTTCTAATCGCTAGATTGCGTGCCAAAAGCCTGGACAGAGTTCCAAACTTCTCCGCAGTGTTCATATGGAATAAGGGTATATGAAGCTATTGATGGTGATTCATCCGTCGGATGGCGACGTAAAGACTTGAGCAGACCCCTTGGTGCTATTCAACAGGTGTATGCTGTGTGCCGGCACCTAGTGCCATCCTCTGCCTTCCTACTAACATAACGCACGTCATTCATTTCATCTTATTAACTCTTCCGATGAGGTTGACGTCAGGAAAGGCACTTCATCGTAAAACTCACAACGAAGATTTACCTCACTACGTACCCGACCCCGTAGAGGAACGGAATACTATTGGGACTATTATTATTTGCTGTCATCATCATTATTATTAAAATAAACATAATTTAGATTTTAAAATAAAAATAAATTGATATGATATGCCTATAATTATTTTACTAAAATGTTGATAAAATATATCTTGAAATTAAGACAATGTAGTACTAAATCAATAACGTCTTCCGCACTTCCACAACAATGACATTTTTTAAAGATTTGCACCACTGAAGTGCGGTCACTACCGCACAATAAACAGCAAACAAGTGACAGGAATGATAACCCACCTATCCTCGATCGTCAAGTTTTCACTCTCTTCAAAGAAACAGGTAAGGTGAAGTAAGGTTTTTTGGTGATACAGGTAATTTGGTGATAATGCTTTAAACGAATGCCACCACAAAACCTGTTCTATTTTTGAGCTCGTCTGATGTCAGCTGGGTATCCTGGGTTTTGCCTTTGTCCGGCGCTCAGGTATCCTTGGGCCCTTTCACTTACTGAGGTATGAGATTTCTATCTATCTATCTATCTATCTATCTATTTATCTATCAATCAATGTTTACATTCCCCACCCTGAAGGGGTGGGGCGGGCCACCTAGAGGGTTATGCCCACTCTCTGACCAAGTATGAGATTTTGTAACACTCAGCTGTAGTGATATGGCAATTGCAGACTTATTAAATGCAGTGTACTATTCAAGTGAAATAAACTGTGGTAATATATCGCTTGTTTCAGTTAGTATTTGTATCAAACTGTTCCTAACAAAGTGAGTTATTTTTTGCATTGAGAGAAAAGTTGAATGCCATAGTCATTTTCGGCACAAACCTTAAGATAATACCGAAATACTGAAGCAGTTTCTACTCAGCTGATGGTAACCCACAATAATGTTATTTTCTATTTCCAGCTTGGTTCATTGAATGTCTGAAGGAATGAGAATTTTATATATATTTCAGTTGTAGGTACTGTAAATTAATAAATGTCACCATAATTTTCAGAAAATAAACTATCACCAAATTGTCGTACGGTAACATGCCGAAAGAAAACCAACATGATACGAAAGCCTGGACAAGATGATAAACCTTAAGTGTATAAGCAGTACAACAGTGCTAGATTAGTGGGTCGGTAGATGCACAGCGGATTTCGGCCCTTGGGTTTCATCCCTTAAGAGGCCACGGCTTGTCCGTGGTCCAACAGCTCTGTACTCTGACCGGCCAACAGAGCAGAGGAAAGGTGGCCACGGCTCTACCGTGGCTCTACGCCTCTGCATTCGGGAGACGGGACAGGAGCACAGGGGCGGACTTCACGCCTGGCACCTCCCGTCGGCTGTCCTGAGAATGGTTTTCCGTGGTTTTCCATTCTCCTGCACTAATGCGAATGCCGGGACAGTTCGTAGTATAGGCCACGGCCGCCCACCCCTTCACCTTCTCCGCACATCTCCTTCACCGTAACAAATCTCCCGGCCTGAGAGACGGCATCACCGTCTATGAGGCCCGCCTCCCCCTTCAGGGGAGGAATGCACACGTTTAGTAGTAGTAGTAGTCGTAGATTAGTGACTGAAGGTAAAATGACAGTGCACCGAGCCTCAAAAACCAAACGTGCTCCGTGGTCGTCTCTCAAACGATGGCTCCAAAACAGTGAAGAAAGAGGTATTGCAGAAGGTATCTTACCCAACTTGCATTACATGCGAAATCATCCCAGCGATAAACCAAACCAGTTTAATTTCCATTAATTGTTCAATCCTGATTTTTTTTCAATTTTTTCCATGCCAACATAACGGGTGGATTTAGAAAGCCTTTTAACCAAAATGTGATCTCTTCTTCAGCTATTGCCTCATCTCTCACAACCAAGAGACCTTTCTCAGAAATAAATGAATCTGCAGACTCATATTCCAATGTTCAGCACTTCCTTAAGCTTCCCAGTGAGCCAAGACGAAAAAGACTCACAAAAAGCAGAAGAGACTCTTCCACGAAGTGCCACACCTCTCCCGAGCATGACAGTAGGAGGAAAGAAGACCTAGTAAGACTGATGTTTGTTGACTTATTGATTCCTTGACCTTCAGGTGTAAAGTTAGATGATGATTGGATATGTGTCATATGCAAAAAGTCGCATTCTAATGATTCAAAACGCCAAACTGAGGCAAAGTGAATTCAGTACAGCTCTTATAGACATACTATGCATAAAAATTGCCGATTGCAAGATACTGATGACCAGGGGCGGTGCATGGTATTGTTGCAGTGTTCCACAACTCCCAATAATTTTGCACTTCATTTGTCGTCTTTTCTTCTAATATTTTAGTTTAATAAACCTAACATATATTCAAAAACATTTTAAAATCAACCATATTTGGTTGTTCGCTGTACTAATGTTTCGTAACGGACCAATAAGCGCTGCTGGCTTCGAAGCAAACTCAGGGAGTTTGTTTTCCTACGGCAACTCCCAAGCGGACAGCGTGGCGCAATGTACCTCAGCAGGGAGGAGCCTAAGCCTGTATGTGTATAGCATCAGGTAGCATGTTTGCCAGTATCGGTATCAGGGAGTTGCATGAGACTAGCAAGTCCCCTATCGAGAAACAGATCCAAATGCCACCGTTAGATTGCACCTCTCTGCGGAGATTAATTCATTCCTACTTTCTCTCCTCTCGCAAAAGTAATTTCAATTCCATTTTTTTTTTAATTTACCATTTTCGCTTTACGTTGCTTCGACGCTCTTACGGCGACGATGGGATAGGAAAGGACTAGGAGTTGGAAGGAAGTGACCGTGGCTTTAATTAAGGCACAGCCACAGCATTTGCCTGGTGTGAAAATGGGAAACCGCGGAAAACCATCTTCAGGGCATTCGACAGTGGTGTTCGAACCCACTTTCCCCCGAACGCAAGCTCACAGCTATACGCGACCCTAACCGCGCAGCCAACTTGCTGGGTAATTTCTTTTCCACGTCATACCAGACCACCCAGAATGTTACCAGCATCTTGCTTCAATGGAAAAACAGGTGGGCAAATTTTCAATTCAAGTGAGGCAAAAGTAACTGTTCCAGGCTGAGTGACTCAGAGGTTAAAACGCTGGCCTTCTGATCCCAACGTAACAGGTTCGATCCTGGCTCAGTCCGGTGGTATTTGAAGGTGCTCAAATACGTCAGCCTCGTGTCAGTAGATTTACTGGCATGTAAAAGAACTCCTGCTGGACTAAATTCGACACCTCGGCGTCTCCGAAAACCTAAAAAGTCGTTAGGGGGACCTAAAGTCAATAACATTATTAAGAGTACCTGTAGTTACAGTGTATAATGACCTTTTATTTTGGGTTGTAAGTGCCAGATACGTTTCAGTTTTAGAAGGAATGTTGTCCTTTACTTAACGATAATACAGTTTCTTGTTATTTCTTGTGACACTGAACATTTTGGTGCAACACCAAACTTCAGATACCACCAGCCGCCACTGCTGATGACGACATAATCGTGTATATGTGTCGCATGTATTGTGAAGAATCATCATACGACGAAAATTCGTGCGAAATATAGTTATACGACTTTTGAAAGTAAAAAGTGTTCTGAAATAACTATCACCAAATTACCTTGCTACTGTCACCAAATTACCTTTCTTTACCCTATGTGAGACTCAAACCTCTCCAGGCTTGGAAGCTGAGATTTGCGCCTCTTTTGCAAGATAAACAAACCTGCGTTCTCTCTACGAGCAGGTCAAAATTTAGTAGACAAGTTACATAACTGACAATTGCTTAAGACGACGACCATTCCAGTCTCAATTTTATTCTACTGCACTGCCGCATCCAACCTCTGACTTCAAGGCTGCCTAAACACAAGGAGTAACAAGAATTATTTTTTAAGTTGGTGGGCCTTATGCTACTTTGTTTATTTATTTAGGTGGACTCAGTCTCAAAGTCTTCCATGGCGCAATGTCTCTGGTATTGGCTAAATTAGAGAGGAAATCGTTGAATAAACCTGTGCATGTGGATCGATTCTGGTAGCGAGGTGAGCGGAGAAGGGTAGGTTACCAAGGAGATTTATGCACTCGCCCGAGGATAATAAAAAGATAATACTAGAGAGAAACCCAGGAGACAGTGGTTAGTTGATAGGTTCTATGTTCTGACGTGGAAACAGAATATGTGCATGTCGATAATGAACAGGGGTGGCACGCCCGTATAGGCAAACTAGGCGATCGCCACGAGCGCCACTGCGGCGGGATTCTTATTTTCGTTTAGGTTCCCATCAACATGATAAATGAGACGCGAGAGCAACAGAGAAACCAGCAATCCTGCGAAATTCGTCTTTTTCTTCACACCAGAGTGGGAAAAAGTAGCTGATGTGGATGAAGAAGATGATGACTGCAGGTTCATATTATTATGTCCGGCTTCATGGCTAAATTGTTAGCGTGCTAGCCTCTGTTCCAAGGAGTCCCAGGATCGATTCCCGATTATTATTACTATTATTATTATGCTGGCTTCTTGCCTGAGTAATCAGCGTAGAGGCCGACGGTTCAGAAGGTGCCAGGTTTGACTCCCGGCCATTTCTGGGATTTTAATCGCATCTGGTCAATTTCTCAGTTTCGGCGACTGGTTGTTTGTGTTTGTCCCAACATTCTTTTCTTCATAAATACATAACACATTACCACAGAAACACGTAACAGTGAATACATCTCTCCAAACTCTATCACAATAGACAAAATGAACGCGGGACGCGAAAAAATCGCTGCAATGTGAGTTGATTCATAGACCGCTGTTCTCAAAATACAGAGTTCAGATGTTTTTCATAATACGATTTCACACGGTGTATGTCACGGTAACTTAAACTGCAATGTCGTGTACTCCTCCCGAGATACGAACTCAGGACGGCGGCTTCCTCCGAGAATCGACCCATAGGCGAGTAGGAGGGACTGTTATGACCTGATATATTAGAGTAAACCAGCGTAAGGAGCTAGGATTCATTGTATAAGTAATACGTTCTAAGAATACGGTATAGAACTAAAGCAATTATATTTATTTCATATGACCTAGTCATGTAAAAGGGTGAGCCTCCGTGACTCAGGCGGCCGCGCGCCGGCCTCTCACCGCTTGGTTCCGTGGTTGAAATCCTGGTCACTCCATGTGAGATTTGTGCTGGACAAAGCGGAGGCGGGACAGGGTTTTCTCCGGGTAGTCCAGTTTTCCCTGCCATTTTTTATTCCAGCAACACTCTCCAATATCATTTCATCTGTAATTCATTAATCATTGCCCCAGAGGAGTGCGACAGGCTTCGGCAGCCGGCACAATTCCTATCCTTGCCGCTAGATGGGGCTTCATTCATTCCATTCCTGACCTGGTCGAATGACTGGAAACAGGCTGTGGATTTTCAATGTAACAGGGTAATATGGTTTAAAAACTGAGTTTCAGAGCTGAGTTTCAGAGTCTCGAGAAAGAAGTCGATCACAACGGAATACAGTAAGAGTCACGAGGATAATAATTCAGTATACACAGGACATAGGTCAGACTCGGGAGCTGGCCGAGTCGTAGAGGAAGGAAGAATATGGGTTTCCCGTAATACGGTAGAATGTTCTATGGTACGATATCATCTGAGGTCTTCTGTTAAGAACTCGCCGAAGCAGGTGCCAGACGAAAATCTGTCAGTCGACAAGGATATTGGGCAAATAATAATAATAATAATAATAATAATAATAATAATAATAATAATAATAATAATAATAATAATAATAATAATAATAATAATAATAATAATAATAATAATTGTTCGGGGATTCTGTGGAACGCAGAGGTGTAAGAAGGTGCGGGCGTGAATGGGTGGACAGAGAAAGCTCAAAGTATAACTTAAAACTCTAAAATTTGAAATGTTATTTCTTTCCTTTTTTTCTGGATTTAAACCTTAATGAACAACACCAAATAACGGTTGGATAGACAAAGGTGAGCTCGTCAGCTCTTGTAACAATAATGCTTAAACTTCAGGTATAGAAAAGAATTCCAGAATGAGCTTGAAGCTCCAAAGTTACAATATTCAAAATACAGTAGCATCTTTGCTCCACACAATTACCCTCTAGGAGACTGAGCTGCAAAAGTTACAACATTCCATCCTCTCCAAGGCACAATTCCCTTGTCCAAGTACTAGATAAATCTGGAAAACAGATTTTACTGTCTTACCCGCTGGACAGTATGATTACACTTGAAAAGGAATAGGTAGTTTAAATTTAACAGAGGCAATAAGTGCCCATTCTATATGGCCTAAGTGATCAGAGAAAAAGGTTCAATTTATCGGCCGTAAACCAAAATGCTGGGGGGCGAACACTTGCACTCCTTTGGAAATACACTTTGAAACACTTAAAACCCTATTTCGGCGTATGGCCCGAAGTTACAGAGGCTAAGCCTATACTACAGATGTGACTAGATGGAAAAAATATTAAGTTCCGTAAGAAGAGACAAATTTTAAATTTTACATGGTCACAGGGTACAGGGCCTTTGGTCACAGGGATCCCGGGTTCGATTCCCAGCAGCGTCGGGGACTTTAACCCTGGTACGGGGACTGGGTGTATGTGCCGTCTTCATCAGCATTTCATCCTCATCACGACACGCAGGTCGCCTACGGGAGTCAAATTAAAAGACCTGCATCAAGCCTCTCCGCAAGCAACACGCCATTACTATTTTTATTATTATTATTATTATTATTATTATTATTATTATTGATGCTATGAGCAACGCTGAAACCTCGTTCATAAGGGGCGGCTGACACGGCACTGAATGATTTTTTCGTATTAATTCTTTCAAATTAACCAGATCATGGAAGGTTTTAGACTCCCACCACTGCGATCCTACAGTATCACCATCCAAACCAAGCAATTCACTGCTTTATATACATCAGAATTGCCATACAATCCACTCATATCACTACTTGTTTCTTTTACAAACACTGAGAAGCACTTCAGTAGGTACTTCACTTGAAGGGAATCTTCTTTCTACTTCGTCTACTAAACTCTGAATTATTTGTCCTCTTGCTTTGCAAAAGTCCCTCTTTTCATCTTCCTCATAGTCTTTCACGCGCATTTCTTTAAGGGCCTGTACCGTATTTCAGAATTAAGCTTGTTTTCTATTTCATCATAAGAAACCGATTCCTTTTGCATTGTTGTACTCATGAGGGGCAGTAGGCCTACACACGATACATCTAACACAAAACGCAAAAGCAGAATATGTTTTCTCTGCGACTGCTTTCTGTATAGCCCTGCACATTTATAACGATCTTTACCAAATACAGTAGAGACAATACGGGAGACTCTGCCAGATATCGAAGGACAGCGATTAGAGCTTTATCTAGCGGAGTGACCTGAGAGTTACTGATTCTGTCATAAGAGCACGTGTATTTGTTTGTGAAGTTTTTGGGGTTATTTATTCGTTTGCATTAAGTTGACATAAGTAAATAGTAGCGTGCGTCATTCCTTTATATCTCCTGTCAATATGAGTGGAAAGATATGTGCTGCGTTTGGCTGCAATAACTATGAAGTGTAGAAGGATTCGCGATCTTTCTTCCGTTTCTCTCGTGGCAAGAAAATGTAAGTAAGTACTGTGTTTGCATATATATTCTTCCAGTTACAAAGATATTTTTATAGAAGGCCTACTTCCTAAACTTCTGACCTGCGTGACCCATATTTTAACTGGCTTAAAATATAATAAGCTTATTTTATTGTATTAGTGCAGCAGTTAACCTTCAATACCGATGTGTTGTTGTAGGTATGATCTGCGGGTTTTGATTTAATTCAGGAAAATGCATACGCATATGTGTGTGGCTGGTTGTGTTCCAAGTTACCCCATTTGGAATGCCGTAATGCGTTGTCATGCACTGAAGAAAATATGGGTGATTTAAGAAATGTGATGATGATGCAAAATTCTTTACCCTAATCTAATGACAAGTATTGCTTATAGGGAAATTTTGAATGTTTTTGCGGCTAAATTTATAGATTTTCTTTCTGTTAGTAGGCTTCAAGTTAAAAGGAAAATTGTCCAACTCTTAAATGTAAATTCGTTGAATCATATGTGTAAGGAATGTGCCGATACTTTTATTGACAAGTGTCCTAATGTGATGTACAATGCTTTTAAATGAAAAAAAAAAAGACAAATCTAGCCATGAAATTTCAGGCAGGTATGCTAAAGCTAAAAAGTAATGCATAAATGAAAGATCAAGCCCTTTCACAGCAGTCCATATTACATCTTGATTATATGTCTAATTTCAGTCTTTAAATAAAAACCTGTTAAACAATCCTCCATTCATGTATTCAGAATTGCTCTAGCAACTTTGAAGTTAAAATTTAGGAACACTTTCTTTCTAGATATGATTTATTTATCCACTAGCAAATGTACCCGTGCTTCGCTACGGTATTCTACATTGTATTCGAATATCGAAGTAAATACTGTACATGCAGTAAATAAGATTGTTTTAAAATTGTATGTCTCTTAGCGTTATCCGAGAAACAGCATGGGGAGCTCCCCATACGCTCTTTCCAATGCAAAATTCTTGTTACGGATTTGTGATGATAACGGCAGGCTCACTTGCCTACTGTCATTCACAATCGCGTTGGGAAGTTTACATTATAATTGCAGGGCCCATTGCCTACTGCGCGGTCACAATCGATTTGGGGAGTTTTCGTTACAATGGCAGCCCTCCTTTCCTACTTCCAGACCGATAACAGTGGAGGAGTTTCTATTATAATGGCAAGCAACTACTCTACTATCAGTCGAAATTGAGTTGTGCAGTTATCATTATAATGTCAGGCCCTTTTCCCACTGCCAGCCAGCTTACTGCCAGTCACACATAGCAGGCCACTATGCCTAATGCCAGTCACATTTTTGATGATGACATTTGTTTATAATTGCTGGTACCCTTGCCTACTGCCAAACACATTCGGGTAGGGGAGTTTTAAACAAAACTGCATGCTCCCTTGCCTTCTGCAAGTCAAATCGAGAAGTGAACTATTTATTACAATGGTAGGCCTTTCTTACTAATGCCAGTTAAACAGGAGTTGGAGAAGCATCCCATTCCTACTTCCAGTCAAAGTCGGTTTGGGGAGTACTGATTACAATAGCAGACACACCCTTTCTCGATTGCTACAAATCGACATCAGTGAATTACATAGATCGACATACGAATATATATGCGTGTTTACAATATTGCAGACTTTCATTTACAGATTAACTGCTGGTAAACGTACGTCATATCGACAAAAGATTGTACCGTAAGACGCCGGATTTAGTGACTTAAATGGCTGGTCCTATGATATCTCATCTATTCTTGGGTCAGATTGGGTTAGAAACGTTGAACAGGGTAAAATTTTCGTAAGATTATCTCACATTGCATTAATTTTCGGATAATTATGTGACAGTTACATACGTGGCTCACGTATGGCTACTGGGTGGGCCAATTTTTGTGAAGAGTTTGAGGATTCTGTATTTCCTATAAGTGATTGAAAGAATGAATTATGCATGTGAAAAGTCCAAATTTACTTAACATCGATTAATAGAGAAAAATTAAACGTTAAAGAGATACAGATACGACAAAAAGTCGTAAGACCAAGGTTGTAGATCACTCCAAGTTGAACGGAGATTGTGCAATCCGTTATGTGATAGGACTTCCCGAAAATCTGCACCATAATTTAAATTGCCTTCATATTTCGATATTCTTCGGGGACAAAAAGTGAAAAATTGAAAGATCTTGGAAGTTTTCTGTCCGTTACAGGCTAAAACATATAATTTTGTCAAATTTCAATTTTCTTTTTTCGTCTGGTAGATTATGCCGCAATCTGGATTTTGTGCGAGGAGGGTAAAAATTAGGACTTTCAGGAAACTAAACCAAAAAATATGCAGATGGTCATTATTACCCCTTAAACGGATAGCTTTGCGAAAATTTCGCCAAAATAGTCGATGTAGAGGCACACAGTCGTTACGATTTTATTTATATAGATAGATAAGTAATCTACTCCACGTACAACAGCTTTTGGGCTATGTCCGCTACTTAACCTGCAAAACTAACCATTCATGATATCTCCCTTATTAAACCTCCTGACGAAAAAATGGACATAAAAAATGTTTTAGAGATGGCATTCCATCACGTTTGGTCGATTGCCAGTCAGGTTGGTCTTGTACTGTATATATTGTGGAAGAGTGAAATCACCATTTCGGTTCCCTATAAACCACCAGTCCATTACGGGAACATGAAATGTTATTGACATTTAAAACCTACCTTTGGACAGGTGGATGCTAAATATAAAGTTTGGTTCGAATATCTCCAGTAGCTTTCAAGTTGTAAGAAATACGCTTTACACGCACCCACTCTTGAGTTAAGTCTGATGGGACTTGTACCGAAAAACGGTCCGTTAATGATATCTCCGTTATTAATCTTCGTATCGAAATGATGCACATTAGAAAAAAGGTTTAGAAATGAATTTCCATTAAGGCAGGTAGATTTCCATTAAGTTTGGTTGTGTATACAGTATTTTGCGGGAGTGCAAAATCACGGTTTCGGTTTCGTATAAACCCCCAGTAATTTGAAAGATTTAGAAAATATTTGCCCTAAATCCTACCCAAGGACAGGTGGATTCTAAATATGAAGTTTGGTGGAATTATATTCAGTAGATTATAGCACTCGCGTACATGCGGAGTAATTAAGGAAGAAAATAATACAGTTAAGAAAGTTTAAATTAATAGAAAATGGATTGTAACTGAGGACAGCCGGATAACGACAAATATGTAAATGCCAAGTGAATGTATTGGAAAATGAAATGCCTCTCAATAAATTATGCTGGTGTGAGTTATGGATATAATAAAGCGGTAACAGAGGAGAAATTTAGGCGCAGCGATTCCTAGGTAACCAGACAAACAGACACGAAAAGTAAAAACTACCGATTCGGTCTTGAGTTGACTTAAAACGGATAAATATCTGAAAAATTGGCAAAACAAAAGAAATTACAGACAGCGGACCCCCTACAACTTTATTTATATAGATTTCCGGATATACAAGTCCATTATATTTGAATTTAGCGCGAATATACAGGTCACGCTACTAGGAGCGCCACTTGTGAATTGTCTCCCATTTGAACAAGGCTAAATCCGGAAGTGTAGCGTATTGTCTCTACTGTATTTGTCTTTACTCAATACCCGCACTTCAGTGTTTTCAAGCAGTCCATTGGATAGATCCATGCACTAGGGCACCGTCTTTCTAATAAAAGATACAATTACGTAAGGGACAATTATTATTAGAAAAAATAAAAAAAGCGTAGGCTTTCCAGTCAAGTAACCTTTCGAAAATTAACAAATACTATTTCAAAATATCAATATTGATATGCAAATGAACTTCATATTCATTTCAGGCATTTTTTTAGTGTTGTTTGTGGAACCGCATGTGTTTATAGCATGGGCGAATTTTGTATAAAGGACTCTTCCTGAATATGTAACCAGAAGCAGAATGTATGTATATGAATCGCCGAGAATGCCAGAGCACTCTATTGATTGCTCTTGAAAATTCATGATCAATTAATAGGGATGTACTGAAACCGTTGCCTACGCTATAATACAAGGCCTGGAAATAGAGCCCGTAAAACGCTATAGAAGTGGTCACACTGCAGTTCATTGGCGGGCCGCTAGGATCGCTACCTTGCCCCCTGTTTACCAGGTTCGCGCCTTTAAACGTGTGTATTGAGTTGGTGAGAATCAATCAATCAATCAATACTGATCTGCATTTAGGGCAGTCGCCCAGGTGGCAGATTCCCTATCTGTTGCTTTCCTAGCCTTTTCCGAAATGATTTCAAAGAAATTGGAAATTTATTGAACATCTCCCTTGGTAAGTTATTCCAATCCCTAACTCCCCTTCCTATAAATGAATATTTGCCCCAGTTTGTCCTCTTGAATTCCAACTTTATCTTCATACTGTGATCTTTCCTACTTTTATAGACGCCATTCAAACCTATTCGTCTACTAATGTCATTCCACGCCATCTCTCCGCTGACAGCTCGGAACATACCACTTAGTCGAGCAGCTCTTCTTCTTTCTCTCAATTCTTCCCAACCCAAACATTGCAACATTTTTGTAACGCTACTCTTTTGTCGGAAATCACCCAGAACAAATCGAGCTGCTTTTCTTTGGATTTTTTCCAGTTCTTGAATCAGGTAATCCTGGTGAGGGTCCCATACACTGGAACCATACTCTAGTTGGGGTCTTACCAGAGACTTATATGCACTCTCCTTTACATCCTTACTACAACCCCTAAACACCCTCATAACCATGTGCAGAGATCGGTACCCTTTATTTACAATCCCATTTATGTGATTACCCCAGTGAAGATCTTTCCTTATATTAACACCTAGATACTTACAATGATCCCCAAAAGGAACTTTCACCCCATCAACGCAGTAATTAAAACTGAGAGGACTTTTCCTATTTGTAAAACTCACAACCTGACTTTTAGCCCCATTTATCAACATACCATTGCCTGCTGTCCATCTCACAATATTTTCGAGGTCACGTTGCAGTTGCTCACAATCTTGTAACTTATTTATCACTCTATAGAGAATAACATCATCCGCAAAAAGCCTTAGCTCCGAATCCACTCCTTTACTCATATCATTTATATATATAAGAAAACATAAAGGTCCGATAACACTGCCCTGAGGAACTCCCCTCTCAACTATTACAGGGTCAGACAAAGCTTCACCTACTCTAACTCTCTGAAATCTATTTTCTAGAAATATAGCAACCCATTCAGTCACTCTTTTGTCTAGTCCAATTGCACTCATTGGTTGGTTGTGAATGTGTGTAATCTTGTGATAATAAGCACTCGCAGGTTCAATCATGGTTTATTGCTGTGTTCCTTATTGTCATTCACGACAAATTAAAGGTAGTGGAATTTCATTTCACAAGTTTCCAGTGAATAGTGCTTTAAAAGAACGGTGGCTTGTTGCTGTATCTCGCAGAGGAGATAAGCCGGGATCTCTCTGGGTTCCTACAGAAAAATCGAGGGTGTGCAGTAAACACTTCAGAGAAGAAGACTTTAGTATAAGTACATCTAAAAAGACGCTCCTGCCTAATAAAGTCCCTTCAGTGTTTACAGAGTTCCCCAAACACAAACAAGTCACTTTAAAATGTAGGAAAGCTCCTAAGAAAAGACAGCTTGAAAAAACGGACAGTGAAAATGAGTATATAAGAAATAAGAGAAAATGTGTGGAACAATCGGATTCTCCTGTGCCTGATAATACTGGAGAATCTGACCTGATAAATGTAGGCACCACAACAGTAGGTACACAGTTTTCTCCCGTCCTAAAATCAACAGTACCAAAATACATTACCAGGAAATTAAGGAAGGAGATCAGAAGAAATAGAAAGCACGTAACAATTATTAAGAGTTTGCGCGTAAAAATTCGTGACTTGGAAGCAGAACTTAGTAAGGTAAAGAAGGATCCCGGAAATCTTGCAAGTCGAGTTTCTAAAATTCAGAAGGAAGCTGAGGGAGGTAATATGAAAGCAAACTTTTTGTTAGAACGACTTCAGAGCTTTGGAAAAAAGAAATGTAAATACCAGGAGACTACAGTTAAAATTTGTGTACTATTATCTTCAAGGTCGCCAACTGGTTATCGGCTTCTCAGAACACTCGATATTTTGCATCTTCCTCATCCAAGAACGTTGAAATTGTATGTTGGATACTCAAAAGGGGAGACCGG
Organism: Anabrus simplex; assembly: GCF_040414725.1. NCBI lineage: Eukaryota > Metazoa > Arthropoda > Insecta > Orthoptera > Tettigoniidae > Anabrus > Anabrus simplex. The sequence goes on along the minus strand of NC_090269.1, from coordinate 364,527,814 downwards.
CATAACTTCGCTAACTAAAGCCCGATTACTGGTAGAAAAACTGTCGTTAGTGAACGATAACGAAAAGTTTGGTTCCCTTATAATAGATGAAATGTCCATAAAGCCGAAACTGATGTATGACAGGAAATTAGATATGTTTATTGGACTGAATGACATTGACATTGACGCTCTTGGAATCGAAGATAGGTTGGCCAATAAACTACTCTGCATTTTGTTCAAGGGACTCTCTACATATTACAGAATACCGGTGTCTTTCTATTTCACTTCATCCATTACGGGCTCACAACTTGCAAAATTAACCTTGGATGAGTTAAATGCTGTTGAAGAGTGTGGTTTCAGAGTGATCAGAATTGTGACCGACAATTCTCAGGTAAATGTTTCGATGTTCGAAACATTATGTGGAGGAAGCATTACGCATGAGATACAATATCCAGCTGATAAAACTAGGCCTCTGTTCCTAAGTTTCGATCCCAGTCACGTCATAAAAAAACGTGCGATCCCAACATTTGTCACGAGACTTTTTTGTAAACAATGCTATCGTGACCGGCGATCATTTGAGAGTTCTTTTCAAACTCCAGAAATCTTCAATTATGAAGCCGGTGAGGAAACTAACCAGAAAAGTAGTTTACCCTACAAATGTGGAGAAAATGAATGTAGCAAGAGCCAAAATTGTATTTTCCCCTGAAACAATCGCTGGTTTGAAGGGTATGGAGGTGGTTTGTCCCGAGAGCATTAAAGACAAGAACAGTTTAAAAGGAACAATTTCTTTCATGGAGCATTTTATGAAGTGGTTCGATGCCCATGATGTCTGCAACACCTCGTATGGGACATATTCCAGGAATGAGAACAAACTGGCATTTTTCAGCATTGAAGATGAACGCCTCAGTTGGTTAATAAATGATTTCCTGTCATATATCAAGAACATTCAAATGCATCTAGAGAAAGAGAAAAGATTCACGAGGGAAACGTATCAGGCGTTGGTCTTGACTACCCAATCCACTGTGGCCTGCGTAAAATACCTCATAAGTATAAATTTTCATTATGTCTTGACGAGGAATCTAACAAGCGATGATATCGAGCTTTTCTTTAGCCACCTACCACGCAAAGCGGGATACAATGACACAATGGACGCAAGGTCATGCCTTAACGCAATCGAAACAACGCTCCATACAGGAATTATTGCGGCATCAAAACATGGCAATGTTGAGCTGAGGGATGAAAATAAGATCCGCAATGTACGAACCAGTTTACTACAACCAAGAATGTGCCAGATGGATGAAAGATATAAAAGGAATGAAAGTCGCGATGATGTGCAAATTCCGCAGCTTCCTGAACACGTAATGTCTATCATTACAAAACCCTTGCAAGGTAAATTACATCAGATCTGTGTGAACAATACTTTTTTATTTAAGTGTTCGCTAGTACATAAATATGATTAATTTGTTTCAGATTCAACAGCTACAATACCTGGTATTTCTCTAGCTATGGTAGCAGGATACTTAGTGCGTGTGGCAGAAGAACAAACAGACTGTGAAGACTGTTTAGAACATATCACTTCTCCAGCTAGTGAAAGTCCAACATTGTGTCTTATTCGCTTTCAAGATCGAGGAGCCCTCAGATACCCGAAATCATCGTTTGTGGCTCTTCTGCAGCGCATGACGGAATTTGTTACCTCTGCTGTGCAGTATTTACCTCGACGACAGTTACTAAAAATGTGTACGTTTTTTCTGAAAACCAGGTTCATCAGTGAAATTAAGTGTAGAGTGTGTAAAGACGACAAACGACCTCTTTTTCTACTCCAAAAATTTCTGAGACCTCTATTAGACAACATTGCTTCGAGCCACTCAAGTAGAAGTGAGAAAGTTTTGAAACTCGATAAGAAGCCCCTGAGTAGGAAAGTTTTAAAACTGTAGACACCTACAACATTCAGCTCTCTTTATTTAGGATATAATTTACTTATAGACATACACGGCCATGCGAACACAAGGGGGCAACAGCGCGATCCTAGTGGCTGAACGGTGAACTAAGGTGGCACCCGTTTTCATTAGTGCATTTCAAGGCCTTGTATTATAGCGTAGGCAACGACTGAAACACTACCGATAGATGTCTCACGTGTAGTACCCGGTATGCGCTTGTCGATCGTCATTTGTTTGTATGTGTTTTTAATGGAAGTTACCTAGTTAAATGCTGAAGTTAAAGATTTAATATATCGTTACGACAACAAAGACGACAAGAAAATTGTGATGCCTGACTATTGCTGTGTCCCAATACCCCAAAATCAAGGTCGACCGAATTCATACCATCAATTTCCTAAGCAAGATGCTTTCCGTAAAAAGTGGTTGCATGCGATTCGTAGACAGGACCTACGTAATAAAAATATGACTCCTAATATCAAAGTCTGCTCGAAACATTTTACAGTTGAAGATTATGTCATTACTGAAACTGGTAAGTAAGCCAATTAGTACTAATTAAGAAATAATTTTATAATAAGATAATACATTCTGAAAAGTTAATATGACCTATTTCAATAATTTTAGGCGAAAGACGAAGACTTAAAGAGAACGCTGTACCTTCGATATTTGCATGGTGTAGCACAGGTACCTTGGAAATAACTCCGAGAGCAAGAAGATATATAGATAGAAGATATAGATACATCCATAACACCGTGTGCGGTACGGTACCCTGAATCACACAGTGACCTATAATTTGACACTGGAGCACCATCAATTTCAGACTTCCTGAACAGAACTTATTACTTCCAAATTTGAAATTTTTAAACAGGTACCGTATTTGTCTTATGGTCCGAAACAAGATCCTGAAACTCGTGCGCTGCACGGAAATGAAGTTCAATTGTACTGGATGTAGCCCCAGGCACTGCTGTCATACCAATGTCGTGCCTTATGTACGCCTATAACCGGCAAAGAAAAGAAAAATACCGTATTAGGAATGTTTTCAAAATGCTATTTGTACTTTAAGAATTTAATCTTAACAAAAACGCTAAAAGAAGGAGTTGCTGCATTTATTCCTTACTGGTACTTTTCAATCAACTCTTGCATTCTTCCGGATATTTTTTCGCCCCTTTTCTTCAATTCTGTTTCCAAATCCGCAATCGTCATTGCACCTATACCATTTCCCGTCTTGTTGAAAACATTAGCAGACTATGGTAACTCCATTTTAATGCATTTAAAGCAAAAGTTTCGTTTCGATGATCGCAGATGTAGGAATACTCCATATAAGTCTCATGTAAAACAATCGAGCAGCGGAAAGCGCATACCGGGTATTACCATTACGCTGCCTAGCGGACAAGTTTTGCGTGATACATCCCTATTCCCTAGACGACATCTCCTAAGGACAGGTTCGACAACCTAACGGAGTAAATTACCGCAGGTAGCCGAACGTAGCCCTTTCTACTTTATGGTATCTAACTCTGAAACAGTACATATCTAATATCTTCATTAAGTTCATTTACTCAAATTATTGTTCATTTCCCTATTTCTTCCATTTCTTAAAGTCTATTTTACGCGCCTGAAGTGTTTTCCTGTTGCTTGTTGTAAAGTTATTGCAGGTTATTTTTAAATTCACCCCATACTTTCCTTCTACCTTCTTCAATTATATTAGCCCAGTTCCTTCCTTTTTTTTTACATTTTTTTACATTTACATACATTTTTATTCACAATCAGTATCTTACATATACATACAAAGGTAGTATAAGATACAATGTGAATCCCACATAAGGTAAACTTGTGTGTGGGCTTCAAAAATACAATAGCTAGATTATGTACATCATGGCATCTAGTGAATATCATTTACTCCATTAACATTTTGGTGATATTAAATTAGAGTAATTTTTATGAACTGTTTTTCTGTATTTGGTGTAATAGGCCTAAACAAGAAGCTGGAAAGGAGGGGCATGGGTTAAGGAGAAGGTTGGTTTCTTAGTAGAGAGGAATAGTGTGCTCGTTGATTTAAATATTATAATGGGAATTTATAAGTTGATCTACTTTGTAATAATTGTTAATGAGCCATGTGAATAGCCTTTTCTTCAATGTATTCTGATTGCCACTGATCACGTCCACAGGTAATGCATTGTATATCCGTTGTCCTAGACAACTTAGATTTCTTTGTCCAAGTAAAGTGTTTCGGCGTGGTATACTTACTCCAGTTCTGTCTTGCAACCTAGTGCAAATTTTTGGCTTGTGTTCTTTGCAGAAGAGCTTTAAATTTTTATGCATGTATAGGGTCACTGACTGCACAAATAGCTGCCGTATGTTAAGTACCATGCTTTGCTGGAACAGTTCGTATGTTGGAAACATCACTGGCTTTTTGTACATGACTTTCAGTATGTAGTTCTGGCATGTATTTACCTGAGCCAAGTGTGAATCAAGTATTCCACCCCAACTGTTAATTCCATATTGCAGTTGTGATTGAACTAAGGCAAAGTATACAGACTTCAAGGCTTTTGTTGAAATAATATTTCTAATTCTGTAAAATATATAAATAAGTTTCTGAAGTTTAATGATCAAATTTGATGCATGAAAATTCCATTTCAGATAACTATCTATAATTATCCCTAGGTATGAAACATGTATTGATTTCTGTAAAGTATAACAGTTGCAGCTTTCAGTATTTTTGCAAGTTGGTATGTGGAGTTTTAGTATTAGATTGTCTGAGGGTTGCATTGTTTTATTATGTGAGAAGCAGAGGAATTTTGTTTTATTTTCATTTAAAGTAAGTAGGTGGTTGTTTAGCCATTTCTGAACTATGACTAGGGTTTCTTGAGCTCTGTTGAAGGTGTCCTCCCAAGTTTCACCCGTGACTGTGACTACCGTGTCATCAGCATATGAGTTAATTTTTGCATTACAGTTTAGCTCACACAGATCATTGATATATAACAGAAAAAGAATTGGTCCTAATACTGTTCCCTGGGGTACTCCGATTTTTACTTGAGCACTTTTACTTAGAGTATCCTTGATTCTTACCTTTTGTATTCTATTAGAAAGAAAGCTTTTAATTAGATTTTGAGGAATTCCACGAATGCCTACTTTTTCAAGTTTTCTAAGGAGTATATTGTGATCTACGGTATCAAATGCCTTTGTTAAATCCAAAAATATAGAAATAGTCCTTTTGGAGTTATCAATGGTTTTATACAAATAATCAGTTAAGGAGAATATTGCATCTTGAGCACTAATTTTTGGTCTAAAACCAAACTGATTTGGAGACAATATGTTATACTTATTCAGGTAATTAAGTAATCTGGTTTTAATGCATTTCTCTAGTAATTTTGAAATGTGGGTTGTGAGAGAAATTGGGCGATAATTGTTTAATTCTCTCTTATCGCCTGATTTATGGATTGGGACTATGATAGCAATTTTGAATGGGTCTGGAAATTGTCCTTTCATTAGTGAAAGATTAAAAATATATTGCAGAGGGTGTAGAATATGTGAACTAATTGTTTTAAGTGTTTTACTTGAGATATTGTCATAGCCATTGGCTGAGTCATCTTTTAGTGCAGCTATGTAATTCATTAATTCTGTTTCTGTTATGGGAAGAAAAAACATTGATTGTGGTTGAGGTATTGCATGAATATCATATGTACATGTGTCATTAGGTTCTTCGCTGCTATTCATTATTTTGTCAGCAAGTTCTAAACCTATACCACTGAAATAATCTACAAATTTTTCTGCAATGATAGTTGGTTGGGTTGTTTCTTGTGAGTCTGTAAGATTTATGCTGTCTATATCTGAATTTCTTTTCTCCTTTCTACATATTATACCGGTATCATTTATGTTTTTCCATAGGATTTTAGTATTGTTTGAGCTTGACATAATTTTATTAGAATAGTACTTCTGTTTTGCTACTTTAATGAGCCTGTTTATCCAGTTTCGGTATGTTTTATGTTTCTTAATAGTGTTTGTGATCTCGACATTATTAGAGGACCTCATCTTTTGCTTTACAATTGTCTGGTGTAATTTGTCCCTTATTCTAATGGAAGTTAGGATTCCAGTTGTGATCCATGGTGTTATCTTTCTGAATTTTGATCTTACATGTCTTGTGTTAGTAGAGTGTTCAGAGATATGTTGAGTTAATAGCTGCATAAAACTACTGGTCGCTTTGTTGACATCATGTTCATTCAGGACAGATTCCCAATTTTCCTTTTTTAAGGCTTTATTTAAAGCTTCATAATCTATTCTGGCATTGTTCATTATTTTTCCTTCCTTTTGTGGTATTTGATGTTTCTGGGTTTGTTTATGTATCAGAAAAATAGGACTGTGATCTGTGATACTAGTATGTAGAACATATGACTCAAAATTGTTATTTCTATGCGATTTAACATGTATGTGATCTATACATGTTCTAGATTTTGGGGTTATCCTTGTTGCAGAGTTGATATATGAAATGAAACCATTAGCACTTAAGGTGTTTATGTATTCATTTTTAATTTTTTGAGCATACTGACCAGTTGGGTTTAAAATGTCTATGTTAATATCTCCTATTATTATATAATGTGTGGCTGCAGGTAGCTGCTGAAGTGTATTTCCTAGTTCTTCTATGAATATCTTTGGGCTTGTGGAGGGTGATCTGTATATAGCAAGTATCAAATAGCTTTCTTTATTATATTGTAAGTTGAGTAGGCTACCATTGGCTGCTTTTAGGGTTTTCACTGCAGATATTGCAACATTTTGTATGGTTACATGTGTGTATATTTTTAGACTGTCATGTGTAGAATTTTGTGTGGGTATAAAGTACTCATTATATCCTAAAATAGAGAAGGGTATATCCCTAATGAGTTGGGTTTCAGATAATATTATAATGTCTGGTTTATGGTCCAGTTGATTTAACATAACTAGCAGGCTATCAAAATTTGTTATCATGCCACTTATATTCAGGTGCATAATTCTCATTCCTGCAGTATAGTGGATTAATTTGTTCAAGTCTTGAGGGGTGTTTACAATGCCTGTGGTGTTATCATCTTGTAAGGTAATCCCTAACTCATGATCTGATTTCATATCCATAGCCTAATGTGTAGTATTACTATTTGTAATTGCTTGGTGCACACTTCGAGAGAGAACTTCAATGTAAGTATATTTATGAATCACTTGGCTCAGGTATACATACCCTAACTTGAATCCTCAGTCTCTCAGCTTCGTAGGAGCTGCTGGTAAGTCAGCTGCAGTCTTGATTTGCAGTATGGGGCTGTCGTCATTTTTCCTCATGAAGATCTTCCCATTCTTGGTCCAAGCGAATTTGTAGTTCATGGAGTGCTTCATACTTCTGGCTAGCCAATATAGATTTTGGTTCTGTTTTGTTAGGTGTTCATTTAGATATACAGTTGTGTCCCCACTGACTTTAATATCTGCACAGAGAAGTTTCCCATGTTTTCTTTTCTTGTCCATGATCATGTTTTTCGTTTTACGCGAATAGAATTTTGCAATTATGAGAGGAATCTTCTTCCTTCCGTCCTTATCTGTAGCCGCTGGGAGTCGATGGCAATATTCAATGTCCCGTTCAGGTTGAATTTCCACTCCAACTGCACCTGCAACTTGAGATACGATCTCATACACATTCTCATCCTTAGAGACTGGTATGCCGGCGATTTCTAAATTATAATTCTTAGAATACTGTTCAAGATCATTGATTTGATCCTTCAAATGATTATTTTGTTCTTTGAGAGCACTATTTTCAGCCTTGCTGTTGTTCACTTCGTTGGTTAAATGGTCTATGCACTTTTTAAGTTCACTGTTTTGCTGTAGCAGTTCATCAAATTTTCTGGACTGAAACTCCAGTGAGCTGCAGACATCTTTCAGGATTTGCTGCATATTGTTCACAGCATCACATAGGCTTGTATTGTCCGCTTTGACTTTATTCTGCTGAAAAGAGATTGAAAACGGTTTACACGAAGTTGGGTTATGTTTGCATTGTTTACAATGCCACAAAATTTCTCCCGGATTTGACAGCATTGCCTTAAAAACAGCATTTGAAACACGTGCACAGTTTAAATGGAACGTTTCACTACACTTTCCGTCACACTGTACATAATTCTCGTTCTCCTTGAGCGACACTTTGCAGGAACTGCACATAACATTGCTGGTATTGGGCGCCATGATGTAAAGATGTAAGATTTCTTGTTTTGAAGTCATTCTTTTTAATCTGTTCTTTACAATGTATCAGAATTAGGCATTTCATTTTTGCTCAGCGCTGAAATATTTTAAGTGTAACGAATTTGCCGTATATTGAAATGTCATATTATTCTGGTTATGTATGTGTTTAACCCTTGTCCTGTTTCTATACGGGGTCGAGTATGAAGCGAGATGAATCTTCGCGGCGAGTTTTACGACCGGATGCCCTTCCTGACGTCAGCCTCATCGGAGGAGGTAATGGGATTAAATGAATGACGTGATCATATAGTAGTAAGAAGGGTGATGGTGGAACCGGTGCCGGTATATAGTCAACTCCTGTCAAATTGCATCAAGGGGTCTGCTCAAGGTTTAACGTCACCATCCAACGTGTGAAACACCATCAACAGCATCATATGCCCTCACTTCATATGAACACTCTTCTTATCCTGCTCGGTTGCATACACAAAGCTGCTTATAACAGAGCGTTTTGCTTGTGCTTAACATACACATACACACAGAAAGAGCAAACTGCTTTGATTTCATGAATCAAGCCACGCTTAATGGAAGGAAATGTACACCCTCTTTGTTGTTCCAAATTCCAAAGAAAAAATACATTGCACACATCAAAGCTTCTTTCTATGCTTTAGCATTACAATATGCAACAAGCAGCATTTTCATTTGTTGAAAAATGCCCGATTTTCAGATAAAAATTTTTTGTATTGAGTAAAGCTTCTCTCCACATCAGCTGAGGTTGCTGGTGCATATTTAGAACACACAATATCTGACAATGAAAATTATTCTTCGTTGGGCTCCCGATCCCTGTTGCCACTAAGGAACTACTTATTTGCTCAAGTTTATTGTACCCGAGATTCTTTGATAAGACGTTCCTTAATTTTGTCAACACTTGTTTCCGGGGCTCCCTAGCAGTATTTTCAAGCTTCTTACAGACTTAAAGAATGTCCTGCAGAGCTGATGAAAGTGGTATGTCTTTCTTTTCAAGTTGATTGTGGAACTTAAGAAATCAAAGTTAGATTTAATGTATACCAAGTCTCTTTGAACCTCCTTAGCACACAAAGTTTCTGAAAACTCACTAATGCACACAGCATCATCTTGGTTTTGGTGTCTGAGGACTTATTTTATAAGCTCAAAATTGTTCGCATAATAGCATGGCGCATTCAGCCACGTACCCCACCTGGTGCATGCTGGTTGCAGAGGTAGAGGCAAATCAGCGGCACACTGTTTTTTATAAACTCTCACGATTGGTTGCTTTATGAACACTTCCTTCACAGATGCTATTAATCGGATCACATTTGGAAAAATGCATGTTAAATGAATCATCTTGCTATATAGAAACTTCAGCCCTTGACATGCTTTAACCATGTAAGGTGCAGCGTCTGTCATTAATAAATGCTTTTTATCATATCAGATGCCATCAAAGTTGGAACAAGTACATCAGTCCTGTTATCTTGGCAGTGTAGTAATAACAGATAGCTGACCATCTGCAGAAATCACTAGTAGAGTACCAGTAGCGTAGCCAGGATTTCAGTTTGGGGGGGGGGGGCATTTATTTTGATAGGTGACCAAACTTCCAGAGTTTAGGTGGTATAGAATACCTAAAGAGGAAATGAGTGTCCTTGGATCCAAGTAAGAGTGGTGGATTCGTGCGGATTCCGGAAGCTAATAGTAATCATCATCATCATCATCATCATCATCATCATCATCTTCTTCTTCTTCTTCTTCTTCTTCTTCTTCCGTTTTTCCTACATCTGTGGGGTCATGGGTGCGAACTGTGTCGCACATGTGAATTTGGCCCTGTTTTACGGCAGAATGCTCTTCCCGACGCCAACCCTATATGGAGGGATGTAATCACTGCTGTGTGTTTCTTTGGTGCTTGGTAGTGTAGTATGTTGTCTGAATATGAAGAGGAAAATGTTGGGACAAACACCAAGTCCCCAAGCCAGAATATAAATACGGTAATTTTATTATAATAATGGTCATGTGATAAGCTATAAAGAAGTGACATTTTATACGATTAATGCGGCAAAGAAACACACACATACACGTCGAATAAAGGTTTCTCGCCCTTCTCCATGGCTAGATGTTGAAACCAAGAGAATGATGGCCCACCGTGACTCGTTATTTCGACATTATAAAAAAACCTTAGATGACACAGACTTCGAATCTTACCGCATCTTAAGAAATCGCACAAAACAGTTAATAAGAAATAAAAACTGTGCATATTTCCGGAATTTAGCTAACAACTTTAATTCCAATCGCGCATGGAACCAATTTAGAGTTCTGGGAATAGGAAAACATCAACAGAGCCAGACAACTCCTGACATTCTACTTGACGAACTGAACGATTACTCTAGTAGAATAAATATTCAACCTACCCCAATTAACTGCACCGAATCACCACCCTCCCCTCCAGCCAATCCACCATTCACATTTCACAGTGTCACAGAAAATCAGGTTAAAAAGGCTTTGTACTCGATTAAATCAAAGGCCACGCGTGTAGATGATATTCTTATTACTTTTATACATAACATTATGGGTGCTGTCCTGCCTATACTGACGCACATACTGAACTACTGTTTACTAAACGGAATGTTCCCTACTGTCTGGAAAACAGACAATATTGAATATTATACTGGTACCTAAGAGTTTAGACCCACGATCTCTCTCTGACATTCGTCCTGTGTTCATACTCCCTGCGCTTTCTAAAGCCTTTGAACGTTTAGTATATGAGCAAGTTCTGGAATACCTAAATAAAAATGCTCCTTTGGACCCTTTGCAATCTGGATTTAAGAAGGGTCACAGTACCGCGACAGCACTTTTGAAGGTAAGAAGAAATGCTATAGACAAACGACTGCTCACTAAACTTATCATTCTTGACTTCAGTAGCACCTTTGACACTATAGAAATTCCGACTATGATAAAGTAAATGGAACTGCTAAATTTCGACCTGGCTGCGCTTAAGTTTCTCAGTTATTATTTGAGTAACCATCAACAGCGTGTAACAGTAAACGACAAGGCCTCTAAATGGAAAATGAAACTTAGTGGTGCCCCGCAGGGCAGTATTCTAGGGCCCTTACTTTTCTGTATTTATATCAATGACATACCATCCGTGACAGGAAATAACATATCGACACTGCAAGACAAGATATTAACAATGACCTCTGATGACTCAGTATATAAGCACAACGAAATTCTCTTATACTAAACTCCACAAAATCTCAGGCAATCATAATTGGACCACGAAAATTACTGAACTGCTCAAACAATGTCTCAATTCCGCCTATCCTACTGAATGGGAACATTACTCCCCACAGTAAACCGGTTAAAAATCTTGGCTTAATTATGAATGAAACACTTGATTGTTCTGGTCACACGAAAGAAATACGTAAAAAAGACTTTTGGAGTGCTTCACCCTCTTAAAGGCAGAGGGATATATTTCCATTTGAGCTAAAGGCAAAACTAATACAGACACTCATTCTCCCTATTCTTGATTACTATTACGTTGTATTAGTTGATATGACGAGAGAAGAAACACTTAAACTTCAACGAGCACTGAATTCCTGCCTGAGATTTATTTACAACATCGGGTACGATGTTCATACCACCCCATACTATCAGGCTGTCTCATGGCTGAAGCCTGATAAACGTCGGCAGCTACACACTTTAACGATGGTGTTTAGGAGTGTTAGCTGAAAGTCAGCCACTGTATATTTCTTCTAAATTCACCTTTTTTTCATCATTTCACAACTTAAATACACGTTCTAGATCCTATCTTTCTATTCCACTGCACCGCACAAATACAATTAGTAGATTATTTGTGGTGATCGGCGTCACATTATGGAATTCCCTGTCAGCTCAGGTCAGATAAACTAGCTCTTTATTAAGATTTAAGGTCACCTGCCGAGACGTCCGACTCATTGGCTGAATGGTCAGCGTACTGGCCTAGAGGGTCCCGGGTTTTATTCCCAGCCGGGTCGGGAAATTTAACCTTCATTGGTTAATTCCAATGGCCCGGGGGCTGGGTGTTTGTGCTGTCCCCAACATCCCTGCAACTCACACACCACACATAACACTATCCTCCACCACAATAATGCGCGGTTACCTACACATGGCAGATGCCGCCCACCCTCATCGGAGGGTCTGCCTTACAAGGGCTGCACTCAGCTAGAAATAGCCACACGAAATTAAATTAAACCTGCCGAGACTACCTGCTGAGGACAGCTGACTGAATGGTTGAAGTGTGAATGTGTGCGTGCCTGAGGATGTCATTTTTAAGAGTTTTTTAATACTGAAATGAAATGGCGTATGGCTTTGAGTGCCAGGAGTGTCCGAGGACATGTTAGGCTCGCCAGGTGCAGGTATTTTTATTTGACACCTATAGGCGACCTGCGCGTCGGGATGAGAATGTAATGATGATGAAGACGACACATACACCCAGCCCCCGTGCCAGCTAAATTAACCAATGATGGTTAAAATTCCCGACCCTGCTGGGAATCGAATCCAGGACCCCTGTGACCAAAGGCCAACTTGCTAACCATTTAGCCATGCAGCCACACTTTTCAATATTAATTAGTTTTAATATTAATTTAGTTAGTAATGTATTTAAATTTATTTTTAAAACTATTAATTTATGTAGTTTTAACTGTTTTACGTATCTCAGTATTTTATTTAAGATTTTGATTAGTATGTGGTTAAGTATACGAGAGGGCCTCGAGCCCTAACTTCGCCACTGTAAAAAAGGCACTAATAAATAAATAAGTAAATATAGAATGTAAGGGGTATGGGTATAGATATTTTGTTAGTTGGTAAAGAAAACTATACGTCACAACTTATGCTACGGAGTGTTTACCTTGTCCTATTAGTTTCCCTAGCGGTTAGCGCAGCGCAGTTGTGAGCTTGCATCCGGGAGCCAGTGGATTCGAACCCTTCTGTCGGCAGCCCTGAAAATGGTTTCCCGTGGTTTCCCATTTTCACACCAGGCAAATGCTGGGGCTGTACCTTAATTAACGCCACGGCCGCTTCCTTCCCACTCCTACGCCTTTCCTATCCCACCGTCACCATAAGGCCTATCAGTGTCGTTGTGACGTAAAGCAAATTGTTAATTCGTTTCCCTCGCAAGCCTGGGGTGCAGAATATAGTAGTATAAAGTTACAGTTTTGTGACGCTAATATTCGTATGTATAATTTTTATTAAAGTGCCAGAAACCAACGACATGGAGCTGTTGCCATTTCAACACCGTTTTGAGGGCCACCGACCAAAGTCGGGATTTGAACCTGCGAACTCGGACTCAGAAGGACAGCGACTCAACCAACTGAACCACATGAAAAAGAGGGGGTTTTGATTATTGTTATAAATAGATTCAGTTAGTATGTTTACACAGGTTTTATGAAGAGCATTTATTAAGGCGTACGTTTTCCAACTGTCCTAAATGCACGAGACCGGATGGAAGAACTAGCTGGAAGCTAAAGAGCCTTGCAGGGGTGTTGCTTCCTTCTCTGTACACTTTTCCAAACCAAACTCCATGGCATACAGCCCCGAAGGGCCATCGCCTACCAAGCGACCGCTGTTCAGCCCGAAGTCCTGCAAATTACGAGGTGTCCTGTTGTCAGCACGACGAATCCTCTCCGCCGTTATTCTAGGCTTTCTAGACCGGGGCCGTTATCTCACCGTCAGATAGCTTCTCAATTATAAGCTCGTGGGCTGAGTGTACCTCGAACCAGTCCTCAGATCCAGGTAAAAACCCTGACCTGGCCGGGAATCGAACCCGAGGCCTCCGGTAAGAGGCAGGCAAGCTACCCCTACACCGCGGGGTCGGCTTGTTACTTTTAGGTCACCTTATTTAGAATTATACTTAAGGCATCCTGCATTCGATGCCCGGCACTGACAGAGTTAAGAAAGGCGTGGGATCGGGAAGATACAGCCTTGTTTGTGGGTGCAGTAGAGTTGGCCATGAGTCTCCCGTGATCGAAATATCTACGACCTGGCAGGTAGTCACCTTCACGGGGCGTAGTACCAAAGTGGTTATTTTTTTTTAGAAAAAAAATTAAATGAAGATTCTACTTCCTCACAAACGAAGAACGATATTATCAATTTTACGAACAGTTTCAATAATGCAGCCGGTTTAGAGTACAGAAGCTATGATTTCGATTGTTGGATATAATTACATGGTAACAATCAAAACCATCAATATCTACAGAAGATCCGTCACTGCACTCGGTAGGACCGGCTTTTTTTTCATATCCACCGGGCGAGTTGGCCGTGCGGTTAAGGGCGCACAGCTGTGTGCTTGCATCCGCTTCGAACCCCACTGTCGGCAGCCCTAAAGATGGTTTATCGTGGTTTCCCATTTTCACACCTTAATGACAGCTGATGGCGGAGCTGTTGCGGATCCAACCAGCCTTAGGACTAAGGCTACGGCCGCTCCCTTCCCACTCCTAACCCTTTACTTTCCCATCGTTGCCATAAGACCTACAGTGCGACGTAAGCAAATTCTAAATACAAAATAAAACATCTTTTCACAACCCCTTCCATGGAAAAGTTGTATTCACGCTACTGGCCTAGACTTGGCCACTGAAATTATTTCGTGGGTACGCCATTGCATCCACTCACCATTTAAGGTACAAGGTAAGCCTGAAGAATGGTTGATACTCAAAATACACCATCATAAATGATGCGGTTATTACTCAAAAGTACTAAAGAAAGGTAAGGCACGCGACCTAGTGTTTTAAGTAGAATCTGTATCAATAGAACGTGACTTCCCATTTTAAAAATGTTTCATGCATCGACTGCGACTAAAGCCTCGGCCCTCTTGATGAGAAGATAGAACCATTGGAACTGAGTTATCACGTCCGCTAATTACAAGATACTTACATGCACTTTTGATGGTGCCATTTGAAGTTCCAATCAGTCCCCGGGCATTTGACAAAATATATAGACCTACCTATAGAACTAAGGTACGCATCTACGATCTGTCTTGCTATTAGAATTTTAAAAACATAACTTACCGAGGATGCACATTATTTTGCCCTTAGTGACAAATAAAGTTATTATATGGCACAAAATGAGAAACTAACGTGCAGCTCACAATCCTGTCACAGTCTTCCGAACGCTGCAGCTTAAACACAGCACATCTTTCAACCACGGTACAACCCCAGTTTCCTGGACTGGAACTGATCTGCAAAAGCTGACACGATGTTGTTCAACTGTTTTTGGCTGTGTACCCCGTTATTTCGGTGGTCACGTTCCGGCCCCCTACTGAGTAATCCCTGGCTAATTGCCCCTTTCCTCATCTTTTGGCATTTGTCAACACACTCCCAATACTGAGGCCTCTACAGTGAAATATCCCCGCGCATCACAATCCTAAGTGTCTTCCTTTCATTCAAGCAGTACAAATATGGAGAATTATGAATGGCCGTATTGAGCCCTGCTAGTAGATTCTTTGTCGCTACGTTAATTCGTCATTTCGGCGTAACTTTTAAGTTGTTCGTATCGTACGTAAAACAACGGCTGATCCTCGCTCTAGTTTCAGGAAACATTTTGGGGGGGGCCCGGCCCCACTGGGCCCCCCCCTTGGCTACGCCAGTGTAGAGTACAGAATGGAGCACAGTTTTATTATCTTGTGAGAAAACTGCTTTGGGATAAGGAAGTTCCATTAATACCAAAATGAATACTCTACAGAAGCTTCTTTATACCAGCTACCACATACAGTCTAGAAACTTGCATCCAAACCAACAGAAATATTAGCTTTTTTTTTTTTTTTTTTTTTTGCTAGCTGCTTTACGTCGCACCGACACAGATAGGTCTTATGGCGACGATAGGACAGGGAAGGGCTAGGAGTGGGAAGGAAGCGGCCGTGGCCTTAATTAAGGTACAGCCCCAGCATTTGCCTGGTGTGAAAATGGGAAACCACGGAAAACCATCTTCAGGGCTGCCGACAGTGGGGCTCGAACCCACGATCTCCCGGATGCAAGCTCACAGCCGCGCGCCTCTACGCGCACGGCCAACTCGCCCGGTAGAAATATTAGCAAACTACAAGCAGTGGAAATGAAGTTCTTAAGAACTATGATTCAAAAAATAAGGAGTGACACAATAATAAACAACAAGATTGGGTCATCTCGAAAAATGAACCCACAAAGAACAGCTAGAGTGTGGTTTGAGAAGCAACTCCAAGGCAAAAGGTCAAGAGGTCGGCCAAGGGAGAGATGGATCGATCAGATTAGAAATGATCTAGTTGGATGAGGTCTAGATGTGCAGCAGGTTTTGTAAGAATACATCTACATGGACAGAAGTAAATAGAGAGTGCTCATTCACTGCACCCAAGAGACTGGAGCTGGTTCAAGAAGAAGAAGAAGATGATGATGATGATGCCATCAAGCCAAAGAAACACCACAGCATTCAGCTTTAGCTAGTGTATGACTGATAGTTTTCTAGAATGAAATGTTGTCAGTAGAAATGATGGTGTTGGATCGCATTTTAACATACCGACTGTGGCATTGCTACATAACGGCCAGTAGCATCACTCAATTCATATATTGTAATCCATACTGCATTCTCGCCAATTTCACCACAGATTCTGTGCATTGTCTCAGATAAAAGTTTTGGTAAATAATACTGGTACTTACTCAGTATTGACTCGTTAGGAAGAGGAAGTTTGGCATAGTTCTCTAACATTTCACATAGCACTGGATGCTGCAGTTCGTTATATGGTATATCAACCGCAAGAAATGTTTGACAAATATCTGGTGATAACTGGCAGTTTGCTGGACCATGTCTCACATCTTATATTTTGAGAAGCAAACTGTTGGATTTTTTAATGATTCACATTTCACATGTTTTATTGTTGTAATATGTCGCATAACTTACAAACGCATCCGCAGCTACGGGTTTCTCACAAATGGTGCAATATAATACAGTTCCGTAAGTTTAAAAAATGTCTCCAAACTCCCACACAAAATTGTTCAAACTATCAACCCCTGCTTTCCTTAATGATTGGGGAATTCCTGTTATGAAACAGAATGCAGCAACAAGGGTGCACTGAAAAAACAGAAAAGCCAATTGCTAGAATTGCCAAGGATCGAAAATGTGGAACATCTAAAAACTAGAATATTAGAAAATATGTACTTATCAATACATACATACATACATACATACATACATACATACATACATACATACTTTTATTATCATTATAGACTGTTATGCCTTTCAGTGTTCAGTCTGCAAGCCTCTGTGAATTTACTAAACGTCGCCACAATCCTCGATTTGCAACCAGTGTTGTGGCCTCGTTTAGTTCTATACCTCTTATCTTTAAATCGTTAGCAACTGAGTCTAACCATCATCGTCTTGCTCTACCTCTACTCCTCTTACCCTCCATAACAGACTCCATTATTCTCTTAGGTGACCTATCCTCCTCCATTCGCCTCACATGACCCCACCACCAAAGCCGGTTTATGCGCACAGCTTCATCCATCGAGTTCATTCCTAAATTAGCCTTTATCTCCTCATTCCGAGTATCCTCCTGCCATTGTTCCCACCTGTTTGTACCAGCAATCATTCTTGCTACTTTCATGTCTGTTATTTCTAATTTATGAATAAGATATCCTGAGTCCACCCAGCTTTCGCTCCCATAAAGCAAAATTGGTCTTTAAACAGACCGATGTAAAGATAGTTTCATCTGGGAGCTGACTTCCTTCTTACAGAATACTGTTAATCGCAACTGCGTGCTCACTGCATTAGCTTTATTATACCTTGATTCAATCTCACTTACCGCATTACCATCCTGAGAGAACACACAACCTAAATACTTCAAATTATCAGCCTGTTCTAGCTTTGTATCACCAATCTGACATTCAATTCTGTTTACTTTCTTACCTGCTGACATCAATTTAGTCTTCGAAAGGCTAATTTTCATACCATACTCATTGCACCTATTTTCAAGTTCCAAGATATTAGACTGCAGGCTTTCGGCACAATCTGCCATTAAGACCAAGTCGTCAACATAGGCCAGATTGCTTACTACATTTCCACCTAACTGAATTCCTCCCTGCCATTTTATACCTTTCAGCAGATGATCCATGTAAACTACGAACAGCAAAGGTGAAAGATTACAGCCTTGTCTAATCCCTGTAAGTACCCTGAACCAAGAACTCATTCTATCATCAATTCTCACTGAAGCCCAATTGTCAACATAAATGCCTTTGATTGATTTTAATAATCTACCTTAAATTCCATAATCCCCCAGTATAGCGAACATCTCTTCCCTCGGTACCATGTCATATGCTTTCTCTAGATCTACGAAACATAAACACAATTGCCTATTCCTCTTGTAGCATTTTTCAGTTACTGAAAAAATGATCCTGACAGCTGAAACCACACTGGTTTTCATCCAACTTCCTCTCAACGACTGATCGCACCCTCCCTTCCAAGATGCCAGTAAATACTTTGCCTGGTATACTAATCAATGAGATACCTCGATAGTTGTTGCAATCCTTCCTGTTCCCTTGCTTATAGATAGGTGCAATTACTGCTTTTGTCCAATCTGAAGGTACCTTACCAACACTCCATGCTAATTTTACTACTCTATGAAGCCATTTCATCCCTGCCTTCCCACTATACTTCACCATTTCAGGTCTAATTTCATCTGTTCCTGCTGCTTTATGACAATGGAATTTATTTACCATCCTTTCCACTTCCTCAAGCATAATTTCACCAACATCATTTTCCTCCTCCACATGAGCTTGGCTGTTTGCAACACCACCAGGATGATTTCCTTTTACAGTAAGAAGATGTTCAAAATATTCCCTCCACCTCTCCAGTGATTCCCTGGTATGTATTACGAGTTCACCTGAATTACTCAAAACACTGTTCATTTTCATTTTCCCTCCCTTTCTAAGATTCTTTACTACTGTCCAGAAAGATTTTCCTGCTGCTTGACCTAGCCTTTCCAGGTTATTACCAAAATCTTCCCACGACTTCTTTTTGGATTCAACAACGTTTTTGTTTCGCTCTGTTTCTTTCATCTACGTATAAATCCCTGTCTGCCTCGGCCCTTGTGTGGAGGCATTTGATAAGCCTTCTTTTTACGTTTACAAGCTGTTCTCACTTCATCATTCCACCAAGATGTTCGTCTTTTCCCATCTTTACACACAGTTGTTCTCAGCCATTCCCTTGCTGTTTCTACTACAGCATCCCTGTATGCCACTCATTCACTTTCTATATATACAATAACAAAGTTTTATTATGAATCCACATGTTCAATACATTATAATGCTGTCACATTTAAAATATCTTCATTAGTTAAAAAGTTATATATGGGACATGTTTCGCTCCCCTACAGAGCATCATCAGCTAAATCTGAATCTCGAATAATTGTTATGTACATAAATAATGACTTAAGAACAATTAGAACATGTTTCACAGACTTAAAACTTACTTTATTATAATATCATAAAATACAAAAGCTTTGTATACATGCCTTAATTACATGTGTTTAATAGGAAGATACATTAAAATTGCGGAAGAAAGAGTACTAAAATATTAAATAAAATAATATATATATATCATGTCTGAAATCTTAGAAAGACATGAAAATCAATCTTAGGAGCTAAATTTGAAGATTTTCTTGGCAATGAGATCTGGTAAAAAAGTTATTTATCCATTGTGGAATAGAGTCTATAAAGATTCAAATTTATCGTCAGTTTGATGACTGAACCTGTGACAGGATGTATGTTGGTCTTCAAGAAATTTAAATGCTTGTTGTCATTTGACCTCGGCGAATGCTGTTGAATAGATATGCTCTTATAGATGTCAGTGACCGTATGTTGAACTAATGGATTTGAAAAGGCATGATTGAAAGGGACATAAATCAACGCTCGTATTTTAAAGTTTTTGCTTGTTTTAAATTAAGTAAATGTGAAATAGATGAATTCATAAACCTACTGAAATTTGTATTAAACAATAATTACTTCACATTTAATAAAAGGATTTACCATCAAACATGCTTAGCACTGGGAGACCCCACGTCGGGCATACTGGCAGACATACATATGGATCATTTGGAGCAAAATTAAATAAATACAAAAATAAATGACTTTGCCTTTGGATCCGGTATGTAGACGACACCTTTGTCATAATAGATAGCCACAAAAATTATAGTGAAAAAATCCTAAATTTCTTAAATAATATTGATCCAAAATAAGATGAAACTAACAACTCAATAAACTTCCTGCATGTTAATGTAACACGAATAGGAAATAGATTCGAATTTCAAATATTTAGAAAACCATCATATGCTCCTCTAACGATAAAAAATTATTCTCTTCACCCAAAATCACATAAACAGGCAGCTTTTTACAGTTTAGTTTATAGAGCTTTCAAAATCCCCCTTTCAGATAGTAATTTTAAAAAGGAACTCAATTTTATAAAAGATCTGGCCTCAATTAATGGATATAAAATAAATATGGTCAATCAGATCATCAATAAAGTAATACAAAAGTTAGTAACTGATCTTACTCCCGAAAAAACTAAGTAGTCCAAATTCACAACATTTACATTCACCAATCCAGCCATTTTTCAAATAACTAATCCCATCAAAAAACGAGGTGTTAATATAGCATTCAAGACACAAAATACAAACAGAAACATTTTTTTCAACCACAATAATATAAATTCTAACAATAACCCTTATCTAAGTTCTGGCATTTATAGATTAACATGTGTAGAATGTAAATGCTCATATGTAGGCCAAACTGGCTGTAGCTTTCTCACAAGATACTTAGAACACGTTAATGCTACAAAGCACAACAAACATTCTGCAATGAGTGCTCACATGAGAGAGTCAGGCCACCAATTTACAACTATAGAGAAAGACCTAAAAATTATAAAGAAAATAGAAAATGGCAAATTAATGACAGAATTAGATAATATTTATATCCACTTAGACCAGTATTTCAATAAAGAAAGAAATTTAAATGACGAAATTGAAATAAGAAATCCGTTACACGAACAATTACCTAAACTATTAAAGATGCTTAATCTAGAAAAAGGTAACTTTGCCAAAGTTTTCATTCCCAAAACAACTAATAATCATGCAATATTAAAGAACTCAACCCCTCCCTGCGCTCCTACTAGACATTCCCCTTCCAAAACCACACCCACAAACATTTCTCCTCCTACCCCTACTCCCTCCCCTCAAACCCCACAACCTCACTCTTACAACACAAGGAGTAGACACAGAACAGGCAGTCACCACATAATCTTGGATAACACCAAACTGACAAACAGCAATTGGAGGGGTAAGTAAAGTTTCTAGAAGCACACTCTCAACTAGCAACACAAATTCCGATTACTTACAAGATTCCTTTTCTTGTTACAGACATTCAACAAGATAAAGCAAGCAACAACTTTTAAATACGAGCGTTGATTTACGTCCCTTTTAATCATGCCTTATCAAATCCATTAGTTCAACGTACGGTCACTGACATCTATAAGAGCATATCTATTCAACAGCATTCGCCGAGGTCAAATGACAACAAGCATTTAAATTTCTTGAAGACCAACATTCATCCTGTCACAAGTTCAATCATCAAACTGACGATAAATTTGAATCTTTATAGACTCTATTCCACAATGGATAAATAACTTTTTTTTACCAGATCTCAGTGCCAAGAAAATCTTCAAATTTAGCTCCTAAGATTGATTTTCACTTCTTTCTAAGATTTCAGACATGATATATATATTAAGCACATGTAATTAAGGCATGTATACAAAGATTTTGTATTTTATGATATTATAATAGAGTAAGTTTTTAAGTCTGTGAAAAATGTTCTAATAGTTCTTAAGTCATTATTTACGTACATAACAATTATTCAAGATTCAGATTTGGCTGATGATGCTCTGTAGGGGAGCAAAACATGTCCCATACATAACTTTTTAACTAATGAAGATATTTTAAATGTGACAACATTATAATGTACTGAACATATGGATTCATAATAAAACTTTGTTATTGTATATCAACAGATTTCAATACGGATTAAAACATGAGATTAGTCACTTGCTCTCTGTCTACTGTTCGAAACTTCTCACTAATCATATCCATGTACTTCTGTCTAATTTCCTCGTCCTGGAGATTTTCTACCCTTATTCATTTGCAGACAGATTTCACTTTCTCTATCCTAGGCCTAGAGATACTTAGTTCACTACAGATCAGATAGTGGTCTGTATCATTGAAAAATCTACAGAAAACCCGTACATTCCTAACAGATTTTCTGAATTCGAAGTCGGTTATGATATAGTCTAATATGGATCTGGTACCCCTAGCCTCCCATGTGTAGCGGTAAATAGCCTTATGCTTGAAGAATGTATTCGTAACTGCTAAACCCATACTATCACAGAAGTCCAGCAAACGCTTCCCATTCCCATTAGCTTCCATATCTTCCCTACACTTACCAATCACCCTTTCATATCCTTCAATTCTATTCCCAACTCTTGCATTGAAATCACCCATTAGCACTATTCTATCCTTGCTGTTGAGTCTGACCACGATGTCACTCAATGCCTCATAAAACTTGTCAACTTCTTCCTCATCTTCACCCTCACATGGTGAATACACGGAGACAATTTTAGTCCTAATTCCTCCAACTGACAAATCTACCCACATCATTCGCTCATTTATGTGCCTAACAGAAACTATGTTGCGTGCAATGGTATTCCTGATAAACAGCCCTACCCCAGACTCTGCCCTTTCCTTTCTAACACTCGTCAAGTACACTTTATGATCTCCTATCTCTTCCTCGTTATCTCCCTTATCCGAATATCACTTACTCCTAGCATATCGAGATGCATCCTCTTTTCTGACTCAGCCAGTTCTACTTTCTTTCTTCTATAAGCCCCATTAATATTGATAACTCCCCATTGAATTTCATTTCGTTCGCCAAGTTGTTTCCAAGGAGTCCCTCGCCTGTCAAATGGGAGTGGGACTCCATTACTCCCATAGGTCCTAGGCTTGCTTAAAATATTCTGAGCTCTGTAAATTCATGAAGCAGAATGCTACCCTACTTGCACATAGTCCAAGTGAGGATCTCTCCTCTAACGGGTTAGGGACCACCAGTGAATTGTATAGTCCTAGCTGCCTGAGCACAAGGAGGGCCATGACTCAGAATATGTCTGAGATGCCCACTCCTATTCCATAGCAACTGGTATCCCGACTCTCAGGACCACTTACTAGGCCACTCAACCGTTGCCCATGATTCACGAACTAGGACATGACTACAGTAACCCACACCATGAACCATATGCCAGAATATGTATTTAATTATAAAAATGACAAAACTATGTAAATAAATTTGAGTACCTTCAAATACCACTGGACTGAGCCAGGATTGAACCTGCCAACTCAGCCCGGCAATAAAACTATAATATTCTAATGTCAGAACACCTTGAAAGACTACAGATAGGAAGCTCATATTCACAGGACATGTGCATTAGTATGTTCTGAAGAAATGATTAGCATTTGAACCATGTCGGCCCTCAGGTTCAAGGTCCACATCAATATCTCAGCACACCACCACTGACTGGTAAAATGTGCCTGATATAGGCTTTTGGGCTTATGCCATGTCATAAGTATGGGCTGTGAAAGTATCAATTGCAATAAAATTAAACATAATTAAATAAAAAATATTTAAGCACATAATTATCCAAGCCTTACCAATAACATTATTACTGGTATTTTTTGATTACTTTTTCACATGCTCTTCTTATCTGTCCCTCCTAAAAGTCTCTGCTGGTTCCTAATCCTCCTGAAGGATTATAGTCCAGCCAATAATTAGTTGGTATCAGATCAAGACAGGATGATGAAGTATCTCCAATTATTATCTATTATTCCTAAAGTATAATATTATATTAAAATATTATAGTTTTATTGCCGGGCTGAGTTGGCAGGTTCGATCCTGGCTTAGTCCAGTGGTATTTGAAGGGACTCAAATACACTCATGTTCATAAAAATCAGAACATCTTGAAAGACTACAGATAGGAAGCTCATATTCACAGGACATGTGCATTAGTACGTTCTGAAGAAATGATTAGCATTTGAACCAAGTCGGCCCTCAGGTTCAAGGTCCACATCAATATCTCAACACACCACCACTGACTGGTAAAATGTGCCTGAGGCTCTCGTTGTCGCTATAAACTGAAGGTAATGGATCAGTGTGACTTGAGCAGACGTGCAGGATGCCTCACGGAGGTATGCAAGAATTGTACCGTCAAATGAGCGAGTTTGAAAGACGGTGTATTATTGGCATGAGAGAATGTGATGCATCCATCTGGGAAATAGCTGCTTGTGTGGGACAAAGTGTGTCAGCAGTGCAACGGGTGTGTACAGTATGGTTCAGAAAAGACTGTAGAACACAACGACATGGGTCTGGTTGCACCACCCAGACCACACCCCCGAAAAGATTGACACCTCATCCGAACGGCACTGCAGGACAGCTCTGCATCCTTCTCAGCTCTGGCGCAACAGTGGAACAGTGTAACACATTGTACACTATCAGGAGTGACAGTCCGTCACTGTTTATTATGGTCTGGGTTACCGGCACGTAGTCCAGTTCTCCGCTTACCTTTGACTAATGTGCATAAACATGCTAGACTGCAATGGTATACGGAACACCATCTCTGGGGACAGGAATGCCAGCAGATAGTGTTTTTGAACTAATCCAAGTTCTGTTTGTTTGGAAACGATGGCCTCATTTTGGTTTGTCACAGACAGGGGGACAGGCATCACATTGACTGCATTTGCACAAGACATACAGCACCAACTCAAGGCCTTACGGTGTAGGGTGCTATTGGGGTACAACCACAAATCACAGTTGGTACGTGTCCAGGGCGCTGTGACCAATCTGACCTACGTGAATGACATCCTGCAAACCGTAGCCATACCCTTTCTTCACCGCACCCCAGATGCCATATTTCAGCAGTACAATGCGCGATCACATGTTGCTGCATGAACATGTGCCTCCTTGTTGTCACAGGATGTCTGACTGTTGCCCTGGCCCGCCCAATCACCGGACTTGTCGCCAATCGAAAATATGTTGGATATGGTGAAACGACGGGTGCGGTGCTGTGACCCATTGCCAACCACCAAAGGTGAACTGTGGAACCAGGTCAATGCAGCATGGACGGCTATACCACAGGACGCCATTCGCGGCTTATACACGTCAATGCCATCACACATGGAACAAGTAATCAGTGCCCATAGAGGACCCAGTTCCTACTAGGCAGCAGGACACATGCTGAACCTAGGTGACTGAAATGCTAATCATTTCTGCAGAACATACTAATGAACATGTCCTGCGAATATGAACTTCCTATCTCTAGTCTTTCAAGGTGTTCTGTTTTTTATGAACATGAGTGTACATCAGCCTCGTGTCGGTAGATTTACTGACATGTAAAAGAACTCCCACGGAATTAAATTCATGCACCTCGGTGCCTCCAAAAACCGTAAAAGCAGTTAGTGGGATGTAAAGCCAATATACAATATATACAATCAGCCATTTCAATCATTAAAATGATGTGGCCTCTTTAAGTCGTGGGTATAGGTAGGCCTTCAACAGTCTTCTCCAAGTAGAACGGTCTTGGGCAGATCTCATCCAAGTGGTACCAGCGATCTTCTTGATATCTTTGTCCCATCTGTCCGGTGGTCTTCCTCTAGGCCTTCGATGTTCTCTCGGACTCCACTCCAGCACTAGTTTTGTCCATCTATCATCATTTCTTCGTGCAACATGGCCAGCCCACTGCCATTTTAAGGAGCGTACTCTCTCTAAGATGTCTTTAACCTTTGTAACAGACCGGATGTCATCAGCTCTTTTCCTATCTTTCTTTGTATAGCCTAGCATTGACCTTTCCATGGCTCTCTGTGCGGTCCGAAGTTTCCCTTTTGTGAATTCGTTCAGAGTCCAAGTCTCACAGCCATAAGTCAGCACAGGAAGGATGCATTGGTCAAATACTGTTTTCTTCAGATTTGCTGGCATTTTTGATCTTAATACTGAAGAATTCCTTCCAAATGCTTGCCATCCGAGCTTGATGCGCCTATAGATTTCTGGTCTTATGTCACCTGTCATATTTATAATCTGGCCAAGGTATATGTAATCACTGACCTCTTCTTCTTCTTCTTCTTCTTCTTCTTCTTCTTCTTCTTCTTCTTCTTATTATTATTATTATTATTATTATTATTATTATTATTATTATTATTATTATTATTATGATAGTTTTATTATCTCTTTCAACTAGTATAATATCAATCAATCAATCAATCAATCAATCAATCAATCAATCAATCAATCAATCAATCAATCAATCAATCAATCAATCAATCAATCAATCAATCAATCAATCAATCAATCAATCAATCAATCAATCAATCAATCAATCAATCAATCAATCAATCAATCAATCAATCAATCAATCAATCAATCAATCAATCAATCAATCAATCAATCAATCAATCAATCAATCAATCAATCAATCAATCAATCAATCAATCAATCAATCAATCAATCAATCAATCAATCAATCAATCAATCAATCAATCAATCAATCAATCAATCAATCAATCAATCAATCAATCAATCAATCAATCAATCAATCAATCAATCAATCAATCAATCAATCAATCAATCAATCAATCAATCAATCAATCAATCAATCAATCAATCAATCAATCAATCAATCAATCAATCAATCAATCAATCAATCAATCAATCAATCAATCAATCAATCAATCAATCAATCAATCAATCAATCAATCAATCAATCAATCAATCAATCAATCAATCAATCAATCAATCAATCAATCAATCAATCAATCAATCAATCAATCAATCAATCAATCAATCAATCAATCAATCAATCAATCAATCAATCAATCAATCAATCAATCAATCAATCAATCAATCAATCAATCAATCAATCAATCAATCAATCAATCAATCAATCAATCAATCAATCAATCAATCAATCAATCAATCAATCAATCAATCAATCAATCAATCAATCAATCAATCAATCAATCAATCAATCAATCAATCAATCAATCAATCAATCAATCAATCAATCAATCAATCAATCAATCAATCAATCAATCAATCAATCAATCAATCAATCAATCAATCAATCAATCAATCAATCAATCAATCAATCAATCAATCAATCAATCAATCAATCAATCAATCAATCAATCAATCAATCAATCAATCAATCAATCAATCAATCAATCAATCAATCAATCAATCAATCAATCAATCAATCAATCAATCAATCAATCAATCAATCAATCAATCAATCAATCAATCAATCAATCAATCAATCAATCAATCAATCAATCAATCAATCAATCAATCAATCAATCAATCAATCAATCAATCAATCAATCAATCAATCAATCAATCAATCAATCAATCAATCAATCAATCAATCAATCAATCAATCAATCAATCAATCAATCAATCAATCAATCAATCAATCAATCAATCAATCAATCAATCAATCAATCAATCAATCAATCAATCAATCAATCAATCAATCAATCAATCAATCAATCAATCAATCAATCAATCAATCAATCAATCAATCAATCAATCAATCAATCAATCAATCAATCAATCAATCAATCAATCAATCAATCAATCAATCAATCAATCAATCAATCAATCAATCAATCAATCAATCAATCAATCAATCAATCAATCAATCAATCAATCAATCAATCAATCAATCAATCAATCAATCAATCAATCAATCAATCAATCAATCAATCAATCAATCAATCAATCAATCAATCAATCAATCAATCAATCAATCAATCAATCAATCAATCAATCAATCAATCAATCAATCAATCAATCAATCAATCAATCAATCAATCAATCAATCAATCAATCAATCAATCAATCAATCAATCAATCAATCAATCAATCAATCAATCAATCAATCAATCAATCAATCAATCAATCAATCAATCAATCAATCAATCAATCAATCAATCAATCAATCAATCAATCAATCAATCAATCAATAGGGCTGTCATTCAGGTGGCAGATTCCCTAGCCCGCTTTGTGGCCATTATCATTATGGCTTTGAAGTCTAAATGGTCTGACACCATGATTAGGTGGTTTGAGTCCCGTTGGTCAAAAAATTTCCACCATCAGAATGTTGGCCAGCAGGGTAGGGGAGGTGGTGGGATACAATTTATTTCTAATGATTAGATTACATGCTAAAAGCCTGGATTAAATTTCAAACCTCTCCACAAGGTTCATATGGAGTGAGGCCATATGACGCTGTTGGTGATGATTTGTCCATCGGATGAAGAAGTTAAGCCTTGGGCAGACCCCTTGGTGCAATTTGAGAGGAGTAGGCTATGTGCTGGCACCAGGTTTCACCCTCTCCCTTCCTACTATCATATATCACGTCATTCATTTCCTCTCATTAACTCCTCTGATGATGTTGGCATCAGGAAGGGCATCCGGTCATAAAAATCCTCCACGACAGATTCATCTCACCTCATACCCAACCCCATAGAGAAACGGGACAAGGGTTGGACAAACAAACAAACAAACAAACAAACAAACAAACAAACAAACAAACAAACAAACAAACAAACAAACAAACAAACAAACAAACAAACAAACAGTTGTTTACATAGTCTTTTCTTAAAAGATTTCAAAGAACGTAAACATTTATCAAATATTTCCCTTGATAAATTATTCCAATCACTGATTTTGTTCTTCTTTTAATCATATCACAGGCAGATTTTCTTCAAGGGTAGTGCCTCATTTGTTGAAAAGTACAGATAAAAAGACTTTGTTGTGAGTAATTTGCCTGATGTATATATCTGTGGAGTACATTCTAGCCATTTTATTTCAGGACATGATGGTGACAAAAGAGCTGCTTCTGCTTGTCCTTTCTCTCCTTACTTCTGTTGGTAAGTATATTGTCTGCTGGTACTGAATATAGATTTATTTGTTTTGCCTGAAATTTCACAAGAGATCTTGCAAGAGGTCTCATACATTCATGTCAGACACTGATCCTGACCAAACATAGCACATTGAAGGTACATGATAAGACAAGCATGCAGGACAAATATGAATGCCAGAGGCCTGTTGGCCACTTTGCCACCCTAACCTGGGGGCGTAAGCTTGTCCCCAGACCAATGGTTTTGCCACTGGCCGGACCTAACCAAACCAGACAATGCTTTCCATACTTGCTGGACGTACATCATATTCCTCAAGTGTTGGCCACGTCACCTCAGCCGCATCATATTGGATTGTTAATGTCTCTTTTAAGAACCAGCTAGTGAAGTCTTAACCCAATTTATTGCCTGTAGATCGTTTTATGTCGTCTCAAACAGCCAAATATACCAGACCATTAACTTACATTTAGCTGCCACTACATGTCCCTTCGAATTATCTGTCATGATTGCAAACCTCAACTTTCTAAACATGTCATACATAATGTAATATAGATGCATGGACAGCAGTCGCGGAGTTTGTGCTCGCTCATGCCAGCGGATCCTGGACTTATACCAGGAGAACTATAATCCCAAAGCTGATGTACTCCATTCTAGCTAGCCTCTCAAACTAGTCTCAAATTTTTGGCACAGGTTGGAATTCAAAATTAACTCATGTGCTACATGTCCTGCCTGCTAATGATGAGAATTCCTTCAAATGCTCAAGATCTCTTACACCTGTTTTGACCCCCAAACAGTAGGTATAATAAATAATTTCTTACATTCATCCTCAAATACAGGGTTGTTCCTCGTATACTGTACCATGTTTAGTGAACTGGGTAGCATGGGATATAGTGAAGTTAATTATTACCTTACGCATCTCTTGACAGGCCATGGATACTTTTGAAAATTTCTACATAGAATAGGCAGAGCAAGTGATCCATTATGTATTTATTCTAATGATGCTGATGATGTACTTCACACCTGCATGTGCAGAAAGTATCCTACAAGAGAAAAAGAGTGATTTGGATGCTCATGAATGTCAGTAAAGGAGAAACAAAGGAAGAAGAAACCTGACAGGGTAAAAACACGATGCCGCTTTGAAGTATTGTGAGAGCGGTTTTGGGATGGAGATACACATCGTGAGAAAAGGGTGTGTGGTTTTTAGTAGGTAAGAATTCCACACGCTTGTGGAGTGCTAACCCTTCACAAGTATCTCATGAAAGGTTTTCCACACTCTCTCGTAAAAATAAAAATAAAAATTATTATTAAGTTTGGCTCGTTGGCTGAATGGTCAGCATCAAGGCCTTCAGTTCAGAGGGTCCCAGATTTGTTTCCTGGCCATGTCAGAGGATTTAAACAGATGTAATTAAAATCCTGGAACCTGTGAATGGATATTTGTGCTTGTCCCAACATACTCACTCTTCATACACAAACAAAATACCACACTACCGCCCACCACAGAAACACACAATAGTGAATACATCCTTCCACACAGGGTTGGCATAAGGAAGGGTATCTGGCCATAAAACAGGGCCAAGTCCACATGTGCACATCCGTGATTCCACCAGGGTGTGGGAGAAGTGCAATAATAATAATAATAATAATAATAATAATAATAATAATAATAATAATAATAATAATAATAATAATAATAATAATAATAATAATAATAATAATAATAATAATAACGTATGTTCAGTCCATCAGCGATGCCGCTGGTGGGATCCTCAACAGCTCTGCCATCAGCTGTCATAGATTGCGTAGGCATCACTGAAGAGGCGTACTAGGGAAATGAGGAGTGAGGTAGTTTCCCGTTGCTTTCCTCACCGAGCCAGAGTTGCTATTACATATCAGTCTGCCAAGCCCACTGAAATGCATACACCAACCGACGCTATGAGCAACATTTTCACACCATTCATAGCAGGGACTGGCTGCATAAGGATTGACATTACTAGCATCGCTCATACCTCAGTCACTTTCATATTGTCAAAGCCAAGGATAAGACAGAGACAAATCTATGAAAGTAACAAAATTGCTCTAGTCTATACCAGAAGACATAGTGCATTGTAAACACTAGGCCCTGCCAGCAAAGGAATAATAATAATAATAATAATAATAATAATAATAATAATAATAATAATAATAATAATAATAATAATAATAATAATAATAATAATAATAATAATAATAATAATAATAATAATTTAGTCAATTAGTTTTCAAGTCCATGTTACATCCATTGATTCTACGCATTTATATACACACTTTTTGCACACCATTTACGGCACCAGGACCGCCTCCATCTGGTCCACCATTCTTTGTAAGTCCTCTGTCCACAACTCGTTATCCAAGTTGCCTCGTCTGAAGTCGATTAGCACACTCTCACACGTTCTTTTTAGTACGATGGTCTGTAGGTAGGTCTGTAGCTGTTTGCTCACTTCCAATTTGTCCATGTGCTTCTTGAACAAGTTGGTAACTAGCCCGTCCCACGTTATTACCACAGGGACCATCGTCACCTTGGCTCCATTGTACATAAGTGAGAGTTCGTTGGCTAGCATCTCGTACTTTCTTCCTTTAGTGGTTTCAGTCTGTTTTAGGATATTTTTGTTTGTGATTCCAACTTCAATTAACAGGATTTCATTCCTTAAAAGGTCATGTATCATCAGATCTGGTTTGTTGTGTTCAATGCGAAGCTCAGTTTGTATGATGACGTCTGACTTCATTCTAATCCACTGATTGGATATGACATTTTCCACTTTATAGTTCTTTGTTTTCTTAGAATTATTCAGCCCATACTTTTTTGTGAACATGAAATGCAAGCATCTAACAATGTCATTGTGGCGTTTCTTGTAATCC
Source organism: Anabrus simplex (assembly GCF_040414725.1). NCBI lineage: Eukaryota > Metazoa > Arthropoda > Insecta > Orthoptera > Tettigoniidae > Anabrus > Anabrus simplex. Next base: position 364,495,825 of record NC_090269.1, on the reverse strand, counting down.
AAATTAAGCATTCATCCACATTGTGTTGCCAGATGGTCTAGTGTCTTATTGCCCTGGTTGCAGGGTTGGAATATACTCCCATGACTAAATAATAATAATAATAATAATAATAATAATAATAATAATAATAATAATAATAATAATATTTTTTTTTTTTTTTGCGAGGGAGTGTGGAAAATCTTTCATAAGACGCTTGTGAGGGTCCGCACTCAACAAGTGTGTGGAGATTCTTACCCACTATAAACCACACTCCCTTTTCCCACGACGTTTATCTCCGCCCCGGAAACCGCTCTCGCATTACTTCAGGACGGATGTCGTGCTTAATGCATCTTGTACTTCATCTTCCTTCTTCTGCTTTACTGTCTGTCGTAATCATCCAGGTCCTTCTTCTTCTGACGCAGAATATTTTCTACGTAAACTGCCACCTGGTCCAAGATTCTTGACTTCGTAGCATTACTGACACGATCCCTTCTGGCGTCATTTCTCCCTGCATAACTTCTAAGCATCTTCTTTGCGGCAGCCAATGAACACACACAAAGAAAGTATGTAATACGTCATCGATATCACCGCAGTATATGCACGCCGGACTAGTTGCTAGCCCTAGTCTATGAAGAAATTTTCGGAAGTATCCATGACCTGTCAAGAACTGTGTGAGATAGTAGTTCACCTCACCATGGTTTCGGCCAACCCATACGCCCAGAGAAATTATCAATCTTTTAGTCCATTTTCCTCTAAAATCATCTTCCCATCTTGTCTGCCATCGTTGCATTCTGCGACTAAGAGCCAAAGCCTTTGCCCTTTTCCTTCCTAGCTCTTCTTGTGTGAGCCAAATTTCTTGTCTTTCGAAGGCCAACAAGTCAATAGGAGCTACTGCTGCTACTACTAGAATCGCAGGTTCAGATACTGTACGATATGCGCAAGCAATTCGTAAAGCTGCTCTCCGTTGTACAGCCGCAATTCTTTTCCGATATTTCGCAATTTTTAACGATTCAGCCCAAATTTCCGAACTGTATAGCAGTATCGATTGAACAGTCGACATGAGAAGCCGCCTTTTACTAGATTTTGGCCCTTTGATATTTCCCATGAGTCTACTAAGTGCAGTCATGGTTTTTGCCGCCTTATCTGTTACCCGTTGGATGTGGTCCCAATATGTAAGCTTAGTATCAAGCGTTACACCAAGATATTTTGTGCTCCTAGTTGTTTCGATGGCTATCTGCCCGATCTGCATCGGTACAACAGTATTAATCCTTTTCCTCGTCAAGAGGACAATTTCCGTTTTATGATCTGCGAGTTCTAACTTTTGATTTATCATCCATTCTTTGACACGTCGCATCACCTGATTCAATTTAAATTGAGCCAGCTCTAGGTTACGAGTTACTATCACAGTAGCCACATCATCAGCATAACCCACAAGTTTTACATCTTCTGGCATCTCCAGCCGTAACAAACCATCATACATGATATTCCAAATGTGTGGTCCGAGAATTGAGCCTTGCGCTGCACCAGCTGTGAGCCATTTTCTTCTCTGACCATCTTCCGTGTCGTATAACAATGTGCGGTCTTTCAAATAGTCTCGCAGTATATACATGAGATATTCTGGTAGCTTGAAAGTTTCTTTTAGAGCTTCCAAAATATCACTCCATCTTGCCGAGTTGAAAGCATTTTTAACATCTAGAGTCACAAGAAGCGTCAGCTTTCTAGAGTAATGATTACCCATTTGAGCTCGTTCTGCTGTCTTCACCACTTCTTTCACGGCATCTAGAGTTGAGTGGCCTCTGCGAAATCCATGTTGTTGGTCAGATAGGTCGCCAGGTAATCGGACTGCTGCTAGTATTCTCGGTTGTAATAGCTTCTCTAAACCTTTCCCAATAATAATAATAATAATAATAATAATAATAATAATAATAATAATAATAATAATAATAATAATAATAATAATAATAACCGTAATTCTTCCATGTATTCTATGTGTTCTCCAGAAGTATGTTGAATGAGAATAAGTACTGTAGAAGGTGATTGTTTTGAGGAATAATTCTCTTGAAATTCATTGTGGTCTTTAATCCGTGATTCCAAGAAAGTTACTATTAATCTTCTATGAAGTACTGAGTTTAAATTTAAGTATACCATTTTTTAAAAATCAGCCTTTAATTTTAAGATGTAAACTTCTGATTCTTGCAGATTGCTATGTAAGTTTCAGTGAGACTTTTTTAAGATATATCGTCTTTATGCGTGCCTAGAAAAACCGCTATGTGATAATATTTCAGCTTAGAACTCTGACTAGAAAGGTTCTGTCACCTAAAGTTCAGTATTGTATGGACTATATCAATGAATTTTCATTCTAAAGGTTACATGTGCTGCAGGTCAGTATTTCTCTCATCAAAATTGTCACATAGTGGTATTTTGAGGCACAGCGATGATAAGTTTTGTAGTTCTCAGATGGTTCCTCAGCCTACTAGAATTTATTTCTCTTGCTCTTTACTGTTATGCAACCTATAAATACAGGAGATATATTGTGTTTTGCTTTCAGTGATTGCTGACACAGAGTGTGCTCAAAGGAAGTATGGCACAACAAGAATAGTATGTGTGTGTAATGCTACGTACTGTGATACTATAGATCCAATCACTGTTCAACCCTCTGGGCAGTATGTATGGTACACCACAACCAAAGAAGGTCTTAGATTTCACAAGACAACTGGGAGATTCAATGTCTCTGGACGTTTATTTGGTGAGACAAAAATAACTGCTTTTTTCCTTTTAGTTATAATTAATATTGCAATACAATATTTATTCACATAATCTCCTAATAGCAAATATATGCAACAATTTCACTTGAATATGATACATTCTATAATAAATTCCAATAAAAATATATTAGGCTACACAAATTTATTACCAAGGCTCGAAAGATCCTGGGTGTGAGGTCGCCATGGCAACTGGAAATAAGACTCTGGCATCTAGGTTTTTTTGATGTTAGTATTCCCAATTTTTTTACCTACCAGGTGATCTGCTTTTTATGTGGCTGGATAAGTTAAAAAACAAATTATAATAAATTTATTACTAGATAGAGTTCAAAGCTTCAGATTTACCTTGAATGCCAAATATATTTAATTCCATTGGGTAACAAGTGTACATTTACAAGGGTAGAACAATAGTACCAGTTCTTCTCTTCAAGCTGACAATGAAGCTATGGTGCAAGATGGATCAAAACACCCAGAGGAAAAGTTGCTCAAGAGCGAACAGCATTGAAGTGTGCACCAGGGTATTTGACACTTTTACTGAAGAATTATGGAAGAAAAAGAAATCAAAACTTTGGAGCTGCACTTTAAGAACCAACTTATGAGTTGTACCATAGACTTTGAAAAAGTACTGTGAAGCAAAGCACTCTACACAAATGATATATTCAAAGTACTTGACAAGGGAATGAAGTTAGCTTTTGAACAAAGTTGTGTCAAAGAAAGACAGATTTCTGATTTAAGGCAAGCTGCTTCGCATCATGTCAGTGTGATCTGCATGAAGAGTTTCTTGTGAGGGACGGTTTAGTTTAATCCTAGAACACTAACCCTTTGTAAATTTTACAATGGTAGGTAATACAGTATAATGCATTGCCTTTTGCACAATTGTGTCTACTACCATTTTGTGTAGCTGAATTTCTTGAGGAGTTCTTGACTGTGGTGTGTGCGATTGGTGATATCTTTGTTTATTGGGTGGGTGCCACCATATTGACGAGCAGTTAGTGATAGTGCAATCATCATCATCATCATCGTTCACAATCTCCAGTAGCCTGGGTGTGGTGTAAAAGCCCCCCTTTTTCTGTCCATGAACCACGGTTCTCATAATCTTCTCCCAATCTTATCCTCTCTCCCCGATATCTTTCTTCACCAGATTGGTCCATTTTCCTCTGGGTCTGCCCACTGGTCTTTTTCCTTTTACTTCTCTTTCGTATTCTCTTCTTGCAGTCCTGCCTGCACTCGTCCTTCTTACATGGCCAAACTACTTCAGTATTGCTTTCTGGATCCTCTGCAGTAGTGAGTCTCTACTCTCAGACTTTTTCATTCCTGAACTTGTCCTTCTGGTCTTCTGTAGCATGGTGCAATATAGAATGAATTTATGGGATCTCACAGTGATTTTGTTTTTAATTGACTTAAAGGCACATACGTTATTATTACGATTTAAACAGTCACTTACTGTTTCTTAAGTATACACATGTGTTTTTATGTCACTATCAACTCTGTGTCTGTTACCATAGGGCACTGTAGAAGAGAAATCAGAAGAATGCAAATGGCTACGTGAATAGGCCTACCAGATAAAATTATTGATGATGTAGAAATAGACCAATTAGTGTATGAATCAGATGATGAAGAAGATGAGGCAAGGAGTGGGGAATATGACTTTGTGAAAGATGTTAGTGACGAATATTTGAATTACAAAGATGAGAAAAAGCATCTAAGTCCTGAAGGAGCAAACAAAATTAGTGTTTGTGATACATCATTTCATCTTTTGTCATCTGAGTCCTCTGAAGATGATGAACCAGAAAATTCTGATTTTGATTGCAATATAATATTTATCAAGAAACGAAGTGCTACAGGGTGTTTATTGAGAGGCATGTAAACAAATTAGAACTACAGGAAATTATTGCAGTTGAACTTGTAAAATGTGTGTTTATGCCTTTTATACATTTACACATATTTTATTTATTTTCATGGTAGTTTTGGTTTCTTCGTGCTATAAAAACCCACATTCATCATTTTATGGGTTTATTTTAATATGTTTTATAATAAAATTAAGTTCTTATAAAATGTGTTAATGTAATATTTCCTATGGATCAAGTTTGCTATATTTAATAAACAATTGCATCAAATTACTTAATATCTATGTATTTTGATTCATGTTAGGTTTAAGAACTCCAAATATCTAAAATTGTACCAAATACTAGCTGTTAGATGGAAAATATAACAATAGTAAATTGGAGTAGTGAAATTTACGAAGGGTTAGTAATAATGTGTGGTGAATGACAGTTAGTGTTCTAGGGTTGATAAACCTGATAAATAACAATATGAGGTCATCATTGAGGTCAGCAAGCCATAACAGTTTAATGTTTAAATGGCTCATCATTAGAGAATTTTAATCCATCCAGAACAGTGAAACATTGGTATTTCAGTGCTCGAATTACAAGACATATGCGTGCACATAAAGCACACAAAACACGTACTGCTGTTTTTACTGCATTAGTGCAAGAACTGAATGGGTAATACACGAAGAAGAAACTGTTAAAGCCAGCAATTGGTTTGTCACTGGCTTTCTTTTTCCAAGATTATGATTTGGTAATGGTAGAATGCTGGCCTTTTGAACGCAAGATGGAGGGTTCAATACTGGTGCAGTCCAGTGGTATTTGAAAGAATACTCAAATATGCCAGCCTTGTGTCAATAGATTTATTGGCATGTAAAAGAACTCCTGCAGGAAATAATTCTAGCAGATTGGTGACTCCAAAAAACATAAAAATAGTTAGTGCTACGCAAAGCCAATAACATTAATTGGGTATATGCCTAGGTAGGTGGCATTTAGAGGTGTTGAAATGAAACAGTTCTATGTTGTTGGCTTCCAGCAGGAAACAAAACTTGATGCATCATCCTGTCCAAGAAAAATAGATTGAGTGGGGAAAGAAGTTCCCTAGATTGCTGAGTGGGCCAGTGTGGAGTTTGCTGCTGTAGTGGAAATTTTGGCTATGTAGGGGAATTAAAACAGTGGTTTCTTTAACAATTTTATATGTCTATCTTATATTCAACCCTTTTCTGTATTGATTATGTAACATAAACATAAACCATTGAAACCTTTTTATTATTTCAGAGAGACCTGCCCATTTTGTCGTTAATCCATCAAAAACCTATCAAACCATCATTGGTTTTGGTGGAGCATTCACTGATTCTTCTGGGATCGATATTGAATCTCTAAGTACACAGACCCAAGAAAACCTTCTGCGGTAATGTTTCACAAACCAAATTTAAAATATAGATTGTTTAAGCTCTACTTTAAAACATTCAAGTTATTTTTCTTGAGATGAAACTGTATTGTTTTTTGTTGTTGTTATTAATAATCCTGATGTTATACTCTTTCCATGACATGGTCCATTTTCAAGGTTCTTTCTACTGTAAAAGTGATGCTCTCATTTACACTTCAACAGGGAGCTGATCACAAATGATGTTCCAAGTACCTAATACGGTATAAATCTACACCAATACAGACCACTTTGTTAAATTTCAGCTCACTATTCCTATGACTTCTCTCTACTTCAGATAATATAACAATTCTCAAACATACTAGTATGGTCTAAACTTCTGAGAGTTATGCGTTAAATCTAAGTTAAATGATCTGGTGGATGGTAAGAATGGGAGATTATTTTCAAATATAATGTATAAAAAACAAAACAAACCCGTGGCATAACAGCTCATTAACTCATGAGAGGTTGCACAGGGCCTTAGATAACCCATCACAATTTTATTTATTTGCTGTTTCCACATTCTATGATATACGGACTTCACCCACCATATAACTTTGCTCACACTTCTTCTGTATTTTGTGTGGGCAGTAATCTATTAGCAGAAAGGATAAAGTTCAACAAAGAGGTATTATTGTCAAGTTGTGCTACAATATGTTTCATTAGGCTCCAAGCCAGCAGTCCCATCTACAGGATGAACAGCTGCTTCAGTCTAGTGTGTACTTGTAACTGCACTCTTCAAGTATTTATTGAACATTATGAATAAATTATCAAACGCAAGAAGCTAGTGTGTTATTTCTTCTACAGGTTGTGGAAGAGGAACACTTTCATTGGTAAAAATAGTGAGAGTGAAGATGTACTAGATAGAGGTAGCTGAATCTAATAGCAATATACATTTGTTATTATTAAGCGCAGTATGCATACATACTTGAATACACAAAAGAAATGCTTTCACTGGGTTTTGGCAAATGTTCTGACACTTTCATTCTGTTAACACAGTCCATTAGATGGTATCACGAGTAGGGCATACACAGAGTTGGCAGGTACAGTCCTCCCATAGATTGTAGAATCTGCTGGTTAGACATATCTTCCCATGCAACCCAAAGTGTGTACATATATGGCATAACTTGTAGTTAGGCCCTCTCCAGATACTAGTCTTCACTACTTCTTTGTTGAAGAACTCTTCTGGAATCTGCTGAACTTTATGTTGTCTTTCTTCTAGTACAACAAAGAACAGAGTACGTCTACTGAAGAAGAAGAAAATTAATACCTTAGCAACGATGATATACCTATTTCAAAAGGCTGGTATTTCAAGTGGAGAAGAATACAGCCTCCTCAAAATTCAGTTGCACCAATCTCATTTGCTGGGAAAATCACGGGAATAGAATCAGCTTTTGGGTGATTAATTGGTGTGTGTTTGCAGTTTCGCCTAGATGTGCCATTTGGGCTCATCAGTTAGATTGGCACGCCCCTCCAAGACTCTGCTTAGCAGTAGCAGATCTACTGCTTGGTCCCACCGTGTAAGCAAATAGGGACTGCTAACCTATTAAAGGAGAAGTGAATTCTCTGTTTTCTAAAATATATACTCCCCATGGAGATAAAACTCCCCATGGGTCTTAAAATCTACAGCAAGAAGTGTGAATTTCTCATGGAAGCTTGGAATCTTCTTCTCATTAAAAAAAAATAATTTATGAATGATATGTTGTAATGTATAAAATTTATAAATTTTGAAATCAAAAGTATGAGAGAAGTCTAATAATTTATGCAATGCTTGTCGATTCTCTATCAGTAGGCCTACTACATAATCTATGAATACCACATCATTTATGAATAGTAAATGCCCATTTATTTCTGGAGGTACATATGGCCCTGAGGTTCACTCAGCCTACACCAAAAATGAGTACCAAGTTAATTCCTGGGGGCAAAGGCGGCCGGGCGTAGAGCTAACCACTCTACCCCATCACGTGCCGAGGTTAACAATGGTGCAAGCCTTTACCTTCCACTTCTCCAAGGGCCTTCATGGCCTGTACGGAGGTGAATTTGCTTTAAATGCCCATTTATAATACGGTATTTTCCAAATAAATATACTTGCTTATTAGTAAAGATAATGGTTTCAAACATATAAAAGAAACAAGAGTTGCTGAAGTGGATTAAATCTCAGAGGTCAGAAATAACTCTATACTACCTCTAGCATTAATTAAGTAAATGCTACCTCTCAAGGGTGAAGGGTCTTGATCTGCCAAGGCTGCTGCTTATCCAAATGGCCTGCTAATATTGGAATGTCACGTGACCAGTGTGATGACATCATCAGTCATATTAGACCTGCTTGACTTTTGTGACTGGGTCTGCTGCCTCTCATATCAGCAGCTCCTCTGTTGCTGGAACAAGGCTGAGTGAACTTCACTCCAGTCCTCAGCTTAGCTCAGAATTAAAATACTTGGACTGGCTGGGAATCAAATCTGGGGCCTCGAGGCAAGAGGCAAGTTTACTACTCCTACACCATGGCGTTGTAGGTTGTAGGTAAGTGGGTTGGCGCGGGATGATTCTCTCTTGGTCTATGAGCAATTAATACAATCTTCTTCACTCCTTTTTAAAATCCTGATAACATAGTTAAATGAATAATTTGATAATTCTATAAATTTATTGATTACTTTTTACTGTGTACGGGGTTTGCTTTGTAAGGACTTGATAATTTAAAGACAACATATGATTACTCTATTAGTCCGACTCCTTGGCTGAATGGTCAGCACTGAGGCCTTCGGTTCAGAGGGTCCTGAGTTTGATTCCCAGCCGAGTCGGGGATTTTTATCACCTTTGATTAATTCTTCTGGTTTGGGGACTGGGTGTTTGTATTTGTCCCAACACTTTCCTCTTCATATTCACACAACACATCACCAACCACCACAGAAACATGCAATAGTGATTACATCCCTCCACATAGGGTTAGCATTAGGAAGGGCATCTGGCTGTAAAACTGGGCCGAGTTCACTTGCGCGACATAATTTGCACCTGCGACCCCACAAATGCTGGAAGAGCAGCAGAATATGATTACTCTATTAAAAGATAAATTTTAGTTGCAATTCAAAACTGTACCTGTTTCAGTGCTTGTGCATTCATAAGGACTGATGATTATAACCTGAGCAGTTTTTCCAATAACACAACATGGTTTAATCAGGAAAACGGTATCTATATCAGAGACTGAAGCCAACAAAATCTCTTTCAAGTAGTTGAGATGAAAATGGAGAATTGTGTCAATGAGATTAACTCCTTTATCTTTGAAAGAAAATAAAAGGAACTTTAGGCACCACTATTTACTACTGATTACACAGATTTACTTTCTGAAAATTATTGTAATTTCTTTATATAAACCTTCACAAATGTTTGGATTGTCAAAATTTTGATTTTATTGATGTGTTATATTCATCATGACAAATGACTCACAGAAACAAAATCAAATTATTTTCTGAACAAACTTGTCGCATGTTAAACCCAATGGTGATTATAATTCGTTAATACTGTAATGGGTATGTCTAACTTGTGTACAAATGTGGTTCTTCAGTCCAAACAGGTTATCAAGTTGCTTATGTGATTAACGTTAGATTCTTCTATGACAAAATTTATTGAGGTCTCAAAGACTAGCAGATGGCACTGATTCTGTGATAACTTTCACCATCTCCCATGCATACATGTTCTAAGGGAAACAGATTGGAAGAGGGATCGTTTGGTCACAGAGGTACCTAACATGATGCTAGCAGATCATAGACACATGTATCATCTCTGGACAAGTATTGTCTCATTGAAAGACTGTACCAGGGTGCTGTCTCATGAAAAGTAACGTAGGAGGATGTAGGATGTCAATGACATACTCCTAAACCTTCAGCATCCTCTGAATCACTATCAAAAGTTACTTGAAGTCATATCATATGCCTTTCTGTACCATGATGCTTGTGTGGCTCTCCACAATATTGACAGAATGTGTCCTTTCCTCTTGGCATCATTATCACTATACTCACACATGATGGTCATCCATTGTAATGCAGAACTGAAATCATTGCTGAACATGGTGCAATACTGTGTGTCATCAGTCCAAGCCTCCCAGTTATGGCACCACTCAAAATATCACTACCTCTGCTCTGGTGTTAATGGCAACCTATGCATGGGGTAGTGAACCTGTAGTCAGGCTGATGCTAGCAGTTGAAATATGGTGCAGAATGACATTAGTAGTTGTTGCTGTAAAGTGTGTCTGAATGGCAGTCACAGATGTCATGGGGTTGCATAATGCTTGGGGCACAGTATAGCAATCCTTGCTTGGTGTGGCCTGTATTGGTTGACCAGAACCTTGACGTTGTGTGTGGGTTCACTCACATATCCATTGGTTTGAACATTGGGCCACTGTGACATATGAGTGGTGCACGTCCTTTGGCAGTTGTTCATTATGACCACCTGGCCTCATGGAGACCTACATTGTGGCCACTATCATACTCTGTCAAGTGCTCCTAATGGTGTCTAACACATCTGTGAGGCATATTCTGTGCTTGGTCATCTTCCATTATTGTATTGACTGCCTGATGCTTCACACATGCCTGATAGCACTATTGCTATAATCTCGTAGCCATTTTAGATGGTAGTTATCATTGCAACTCTAATCATTTTTGCATTCATCAATGGTATGTTTGTACATATACCAAATTATTCTAAACTTCAATCCTTCAGGGTGTTTAAAATATTTTGGTTAGCAAGTGTACATTAAACGTCTGCCTGTGTGGTTAGAGCTTAGCGTAGTAGGTTCCCACTCAATTGGCCCAGGCCTCCCATGAATTTAAGCTTAGCCTGAGCGAGTGGAATAGGGAACACTCAGCTTAGGTAATGCATTTTGGTAGAGAAGTAGGTTAAATCCTCAGAGGTGACTTTTCACAGTTACCCACTCCACGTCCAGTTAACCCACTCCTAGCTTCTGTTAATTACAAATACACACGTTAATACACCATGTAGACACCACATCAACACCAGATTACCAGACCTAAATTTACATCCATTTGTTGAGTAGGATAGTATTCTAAGTCTATTACATAAGACAACATCAACAAATATACCAGAACACATTAGTTGTACTAAATAGTAAAGCAAGTCTGTTTACACTTAAGAGGTGTTGGTGTTAGTGACCTAGACACTCAAGTGTCCTGGATTCAAATTCTGATGACCATGTGGGATTTTCAATAGGTTAATTATGTGGTAGCATGGAGGGTAATTCACATCAAATTTGTGACCATCCTGAGCTCAGTGTGGATGTTCCATCAACTGCGCATAAATGTGGGAAAGTGAAAAATAATGGTTTTTTTGCAAGTTGCTTTACGTCACACTGAAATAGATTTATGGCGACAATAGGACGGGAAAGGGCTAGGAGTGGTTAGGAAGCAGCCATGGCCTTAATTAAGGTACAGCCCCAGCATTTGCCTGGTGTGAAAATGGGAAACCACGGAAAACCATTTTCAGGGCTGCCAACAGTGGGGTTCGAACCCACTATCTCCCGAATACTGGATACTGGCCACACTTAAGCGACTGCAGCTATCAAGCTTGGAAAAAAAAAATGAACACAGGTGTACATTCCTTTTAAGTATGGGTAAAACCTGTTGGCACCATTTTAAATATATTTGATTATGTTGTCACCTGTACAAAAATAATATGTATTTCTTTGTCAGGTTACATCATCACTACATGTATCTAGACAATGAAGCAGGAATAATTGTCTATTGTAGCCTGAGAAAAGAATAAATAACAAGATAGTTCGCAGTCGAGTAGATGGCACTGAATGGCGATGTGAACATTACGTCACTGTGATAAACACCACATTACTCCCCTACAAGTGTTCGACTATACTTCTTGTTAAAATGAACATGTTTTTCATAGTGGGTTGTCACAGTTGGAGGTGATGTGTGAGGTATAGGATCTGTTGTTTTTTCTTGTGGTGTATAACAGGAATTATTGGGGTGCTAAGTCCTGTAGAATCATCTGGGTCTGCGATAAAGGTTGGTTTTAGCCAATCAACTAATCATTGTTTCTCTCATGTTATGAGTTCCCTTTCATGTTCCTATCTCTCTGTGCTTGACTTGATGTGACACTTGTCTGTTTTTTTGCATTACTTGACTATTGTTTCATTGTGATCTTTTCTCCTTCTATGTTCATAATTTTTTTTGTCTGTATACTTAATATCATTTCTCTTCCCTTTTCCTGTGTTTATCTGTCTTTTTCCTTATCTTACACTTCCCACATCAAGACTAAAGATCTGTCAAGATGACTCCTCAATGAGGAGACGGGAAGCAGAGACATGTTTGGTGTTTTGAAATATATAACTCTTAGGTTCTTCAGTTTGCCAAAACTAATTTTGATTAATAAATTTATAAACTGTCTGATAAAGAATACATATGTTAACACTAGGCCTACTGTATTTCATTCAAAAAAGGAAAACTTAATTAAAATAGAATGACATATTTTGTTCTTAAAAGAACATCATCAGATTCTATCACATCACACTCAAATATTTAGAAATGTATAAATATTTATTTCTGTTTAAATACTGAGGAACTTGAAATCTGGAACTTACCTTAATGAAGTCCTGTTTTGTCTCCACTCCAGTATATAATGCAAGGTGTTTGGAAAACTATTGCTCTGTCATTGGTGTGAGTCCAACTGGCTGCAAATCCGTTGACCTTCTGCCATGTCATTCCCCTCACCCTGGCTAGGGTAATGACGTGCTATATTTTACTTTTAGGTGTTTTATTTTTAGTGCTCCCCTTAGTGTTATCATCATTGTTGTTGTTAGCATTATTTTCTTGTATTTTTTGTTAACTATGCAAGGGTTGTTAATGAGCATCTAATGGTCTGCCTACTATACCAGTAATTTTTGTTATTTCATTTTTTGCTTACTTCAACTCTTTAAAAAAAAAAACAGGGACTGAGAAAATTTATTAAGAAGAACTGGGACTGATGAATACAGAGCCCATTTATTTGTCTCTGCTTTCTGTTGCTTCCTCTTCCCTTCCCTCACAGACCTATCATTGTGTTTATCCTATTGTGTGTTCATGTGAATGTTCCTCTGTCTCTTTCCATGATTTGATTTAACAGTTGTTTGTTTCTTTTTGTTACTTACATACCATTGTACTGTATTTTAATTTGATCTGTGAACAAATTAAGCTTAAGCTAATACTACTGTCTCATATATTTTTCCAATTTTCATCTTGAAATAAGCAAAATTTAAGTCTACATGTCTCACTTACACTAGTTGAATTTAAATGGAAGTATGTAAAAAATGCAACACATTTTCTTTCCAGATCCTACTTTTCTGAGGATGGGATTGAGTACAGTATGGGTCGAGTCCCAATAGCTGGCGCTGATTTCTCGACACATACCTACACATATGATGATGTTGTTAATGATACTAATCTCACTCATTTTAATTTAACTAAAGAAGATTTCCTATACAAAGTAAGTATTCAAAGATTAATTAATACTCATGCTACAAGAAGTAACTTTAGATGAAAAGAGAATTTACTTGGAAATTTATTTTCCTGTACGGTATAGTTCTAAGTAAGGATAGATTGTATTAAAATATAATGAAGTTAGTTGATGTGGGTAATATTAGATTAGGAAATGAAGTCTTAAAGGAAGTAGATGAATTTTGTACTTGGGTAGTAAAATAACTAATAATGCTAGAAGTAAGGAGGACATAAAATGCAGACTAGCACAACAAGAAAGGCCTTTCTTAAGAAAAGAAATTTACTCACTTCAAATATTGATATAGAAATTAGAAAGATGTCTTTGAAGACTTTTGTCTGGAGTGTGGCATTGTATGGGAGTGAAACATGTATGATAACTAGCTCAGAAAGAAAGAGAATAGAAAGCTTTTGAAATATGGTGTTAAAGAAGAATGCTGAAGGTGAGATGGATAGATCGAATCACAAATGAAGAGATAATGAATCGAATTGGTGAGAGGATATCGATTTGGCTAAATTTGAAGAGAAGAATAGAATGGTAGGACACATCTTAAGACACCCAGGATTTGATCAGTTGGTTTTTGAGGGAAGTGTAGGGGGTAAGAATGATAGGGGTAGACCGAGGTATGAATATGACAAGCAGATTAGAGCAGATGTAAGATGCAGCAGTTATGTAGAAATGAAAAAGGTTAGCACAGGATAGGGTTGAATGGAGAGCTGCACCAAACCAGTCTATGGACTGATGACTCAAACAACAGCATACAAAAAGGCTCCATAGCTCAGGCAGCAGCATGCCAACCTCTCACCGCTGGATTCCGTGGTTCAAATCCTGGGCATTCCATGTGAAATTTGTGCTGGACAAAGCAGAGGCGGGACAGGTTTTTCTCCGGGTACTCGGGTTTTCCCTGTCATCTTTAATTCCAGCAACACACTCCAATATCATTTCATCTGTCGGTCATTAATCAATGCCCCAGATGAGTGTCACAGGCTTCGACAGCTGGCACAATTCCTATTCTCGCTGCTAGATGGGGGCTTCGTTCATTCCATTCCTGATCCGGTTGAATGACTGGAAACAGTCTGTGGAATATTAAAATATACAAACAGTGCAGACATATACTGTTATCCCTGTTTGTGTTGGAAAGTTTATATTGAGGCCACCAAACATAGCATTAACACCAGGCTGAACAAACAAGCATCACTGTCATCTTGTCCAACATGAAAAGGATACTGGTAAGTTGTACTAGATACAACTGCTTGAATTATTTACATGAGACATCTACAAATGTGCCATAATGTACTATTGAACATGTGGCTTTCTACTTCCATTTCTCCATGGCTACAAACCAACCATAATCAGACAATATTCCTTCACATACAAACTGACCACTCGCTCGAACCACTGACTTCTAACTATGGGGCTTACCTGCTTTTTGTCATTTGTTTTTACAGGAGGTCAGAAGTACAAGCTCAAGTCTGCATCACTGTGGCCATCTCAATCATTCTTCAGATCTGTTTTTGATCTTATTAAATCCCTTATTTTCCTCCTGCATACATTTTCTATAGTCTTTTACCTGTTTTTTAATTGTATATTTGGACATTTTTTAAAGTACCGGTATACCAAAGTACAAGCTATACTCGATCTTTGGGTGATAAGTATTTGAAAGAAAGGACTGGTCATCAGTTATTTTGGTGATGAATCAAAACCCTGAAGCAGTCCACCTACAAGAGCAAAAGAGTAGATATTATTAATGACTTCCAATATTTAGAGAGCTTCATTTCTTCCGACAATACAGTACCATAAACCAAGAAATAGGCAATAGGATGCAAGCTGCATCAAAATTCTACCACTCCATTCATCAACTACTTACACATTTTCCCAAGCTTCAAAGATCACACTGTACAAAATATATCTTGTACCAATTCTAATGTATGGACTGGAAGCAGCAACTTTGACTGGACCTGCAAAATGTTGCTTTCAAGCCACTGAAATGAAGTTCCACTATTCTTGTCTTATTGTTATTGTTGTTGGATAGTTATGTTTTAACATTATTTTATTATCACTTGTAATGCTAAGCTAGTAATAAGCTCAACCTATAGTATTGTAAGCCATAGTGTTAAGCACTGGAAATACTTAAGTTGTGTGTGAAATTGTATACGATGATGCTGGATTTAGAATTTTAAACTTGTAGTATTTCTTGTAATATTTTCTTTCCATGGCATTGCATGTTGTACTTCTATTATTGTTGTTACTGTTGGGTAATTATGTTTTAAGTTCACTTTATTATCACACTACTGTAAGTGAGGATTGCCACCGGGATATTTCCCAATTGCAATGTATTTGTTAATAATAATCATAATTAAAAAGAAAAGAAGAGACAAAATAAGGAATGAGAATATATCTGGCAACAACTCAGATTGGACAAGAGTCTGTTGAATTTAAGCAGATTATGATGGTATGGACATATGAGAAGGATGGCTCCAAATAGGACCCCAAGAAAGAAAGAAATTGTTGGTAGGCCCTCATGTTGGTTGGGAAAAGCAAATTTTCAAAGACCTTGCCAAATGTGATGTGAAATACTGGAGGTGTTGCTCAATGACAACTCGGGTGATGAATTTACCATATTCCCGCTGAGGGGGAAAGTGGTGGTGAATTTGAAGAACTAACTACAGAATTCAACATGGAAGAAGTTTTACTGTAGTGCCTGATACATATCTGCTATATAGGCCAACTTTGCCACTATTTACTGCTAATTCAGGGTTAAATGTTCTGCTGGATAATGATACTAATGGTATGTCTTTCATTAGTTTGTTTATTTCCAAGGATATTTTTTAATGTTTGCAAACAAACTATCATATATGCCAGTCAGGTGATTTGTGCTTCAACTTCCCACGTCACCTAACACTATTGTGTACAGACATGAAGGTCTATACAAAATTTCAAATTTTTAAGTTCAGTACTTTAGGGATTGTGATAAAGAATTCCAAAGATGTACAGTAAGAGTTTGAAACAGCATGGCTTTTAAATGATTGGGCTAGTCATCTAAATCACTGGTAGTGAACATGTTATGAGGAAGTACAACTGAGCAGACATCCTCTATTACCACTAATCAGAAAGGAAAAAGTGGAAGAAGTCTGACCTTTCGAAGAATGAAGGTATCGCTGAAAAAAAAAAAAAAAAAAAAAAAAAAAAAAAGATCATAGAGGTCGCGAAAATGGAAGTCTCCCTAGTCCTTGCAAACCTAATATCATCAGGGCCAGGAAGAAACAAGAGTTGACCAAGGGAGGTCAGGCAGGGAAGGTGAAAGTGAAGAGCCTGGCACAAGTAAGTGGAAGCAATGCCAGAATCAGCTAACTTGCCAACTCATGCTTCCAAGTTGGGAACCCCTGGAATCCCTTTTCAGCTGCTTCTTACAAAATGCAGGGATACTGTGGATGTATTCTTCTGCCCCCAATCCACATAGGGGGTTGCTATTGTGTGATAAATCCATCTTGTGAAACTCAGCTGGCTTTTTCTTGGTCTTCAGAGACTTGTGAACAGCAGTACACATTAACCGTCAACTGTAGTGCTGACTAGTTCACTTTTTCTCCCCTTTAATATCATCTTTCCACCTTCATATGGGGTTGGTGGAGCACTCAAACTCAATTTAAGTCTTGGCTGGGTGTTTAAGACTGCATGGCCTTCCTGCTGCTACTTGCTGGTCCTAGAGCTTACAAGAGTGTTCACAGAAGTTCCACCTTACAATACAAATATAAGTTTAATTAAAATCAACTAGTATATGTTTCATCTTTGTATTGTGGACATCATCTGCTATAACTTAAATACCATTTAAAACTAAAAAATAAAGGTATCACATAACATGAAATGGGTAAAATAATATAAAGGCTAAAATATCAAGTCCTTGTTGTCTAAAAGTCTTTTGTTGACTGTAAAATAAGGCACAAACTTGGGCTTTTCTTAAAAAAAAGATCATGTTGATTTAGATGTTATAATACCATTTTTTTCAGTTTGGACCCTCTACAGCAAGATGTAGATAAACCAACTAGCCAGCAAGGATAATGTTCTTTCAATACCTTAACTCTTAATAACGTGGCTTGAGTATGATTTCACACAACATCCCACACAGTACAAGTCAAGATTTACTCCAAACTCAAAAAATGGTATTATAACATCTAAATCAACATGATCTATTTTAAGAAGACCCCAAGTTTGTGCCTTATTTTACAGTCACCGAAAGACTTTTAAACAACAAGGACTTGATATTTTAGCCTATATATTATTTTACCCATTTCTTGTTATGTGATAACTTTATCTTTTCATTTTAAATGGTATTTAAGCTATAGCTGATGATGTCCATAATATAAGGACAAAACATGTACTAAAACCAAACCCATGACGCAACAGCCCTGAAGGCCCATGGCCTACTGAGCGACCACTGCTCAGTCCAAAGGCCTGCAGATTAAGAGGTGTCATGTGGTCAGCATGACGAATCCTCTCGGCCGTTATTCTTGGCTTCCTAGACCAGGGCGCTATCTCACCGTCAGATAGCTCCTCAATTGTAGTCACATAGGCTGAGTGGACCTCGAACTAGTCCTCAGATCCAGGTAAAAATCTCCAACCTGGCTGGGAATCAAACACGGGGCCTCCAGGTAAGAAGCAGCGTGCTACCCCTACACCGCGGGGCTGGCACGAAACATGTACTAGTTGATTTTAATTAAATTGATATTTGTATTGTAAGGTGAAACTTCTGTGAACTTTTTATAAGCTTTAAAGTGACAATATGTAAACATTATGAAGTTTATAGTATGCTGGTCCTAGTGGAAAATCCCACCCAAGTCACTGGAATTTAAACTCAGGACATTTGGGTTCCTTCCTCTTCCCAATAATTTAATTAATGAAAGAAGACCCAAAGGCAGTTTCGTGACTTCCTTCGGCCCTACAAAAACTGTAATGTTGAAGGCATCTTCTCCAAGTCAGTAGTGGTGGAGCAGATACAGCACAACCTCTCATATCCAGCCCTGGGATATCCAAACCCTTCAATATCCGGAGATTAATTTTTTAAAATACATATGACAAGTTAATATTTTTGGGCCAGGATGTAATGAACTACTTTACTGAGTTGGACTGTAGTATAAGAAGGAATGCAAGAAGGAAGTGCGCACTGGGATTGTGAGGCATGGGGAGGTGGTTGACTCACGCACTCAGTTATGTCATGCACTTACTGTATTGTCTTAGTCTGTGTTAGTCAAAACAATAAGTTAAATTGTACAAGATCCACCTTTCCAATACAAGATATGTTGTTGATTAAAATTAACATCATTTATTAAATGGTACCGGTTTCAACATCCATGGACGTCATCATCAGACAAATAGGGTCATTATACAAAGATACACATTAAAGATAAAACACATAAAATTGACCCTCATAATTAAAACTGTCCGACTCGTTAGCTGAATGGTCAGCGTACTGGCCTTCGGTTCAGAGGGTCCCGGGTTCGATTCCCGGCCGGGTCGGGGATTTTAACCTTCATTGGTTAATTCCATTGGCCCTGGGGGTGGGTGTTTGTGCTGTCCCCAACATCCCTGCAACTCACACACCACACATAAAACTATTCTCCACCACAATAACACGCAGTTTCCTACACATGGCAGATGCCGCCCACCCTCATCGGAGGGTCTGCCTTACAAGGGCTGCACTCGGCTAGAAATAGCCACATGAAATTATTATTATTATTATTATTATTATTATTATTATTATTATTATTATTATTATTATTATTATTATTATTATTAAAACTATCTATAACAAGTTAAAATATACAGCATATTTATGCCAAATGTCCAGATTTGAATATGTAATTAGTACAAGATTGACAACTTGTTAGTCATGAATAAAATAAAAAACTGAAGCTGAGAAGCCTCGTAGAAATAAGTTCAAAGTCTTTGACAGTCTTAAAACTTTTATATTTGGGTGCTTTGTACAGCATTAGCATCAGCGTATGTAGAGAAATGTATATTAAGTGCGATGCAGTAATGTTAAATACATTGCAAGAAGTGGGTGATGTTCCTCTGTGAGCGTAAAAACAATCAGTGGATAATAAATATAATATAATATATATAAAAACCATCTTCATAAATACGATGTTATATCGTATTTTTGTGGAGCGAGTGGATCTTGTGACCAGAACTGTATGTTGAAGAAGTTAAAATATTCTTGATCCAATGTGGGCCGTTTGGTTGGCTGGTTGTATGTACTGCGGAGTTGAGTTGAAGAGAGGAACATCATCCACTTCTTGCAATGTATTTAACATTATTGCATCGCACTTAACATACATTTCTCTACATATGCTGATGCCAATGCTGTTCAAAGCACCCAAATCTAAAAATTTTAAGACTGACAAAGACTTCAAACTTATTTCTATGAGGCTTCTCAGCTTCAGTGTATTTATTTTATTCATGACTAACAAGTTGTCAATCTTGTATTAATTACATATTCAAATCTGGATATTTAGCATAAATATGCTTTATATTTTAACTTGTTATAGATAGTTTTAATTATGAGGGTAAATTTTATGTGTTTTAACTTTAATGTGTATCTTTGTATAATGACCCTATTTGACTGATGATGACGTCCATGGATGTTGAAACCGGTACCATTTAATAAATGATGTTGTAATTTTAATCAACAACAAGGTGATGGAAATCCAAATCCAAGGAAGGAGAGGCCGTGGACGACCACGATTGAGATGGAAGGATACCATCCAACGCAGCATTATAGAAAGAAACCTGGACTGGGACACAGTGTTGGAGGAGGAGTGGTGGAAAGACCGAAGAAAGTGGAGAGGAACCATATTTGCCCCTACCCGGCTACAGCTGGATAAAGGGAAATGATGATGATGATGATGAACATATCTTGTATTGAAAAGGTAGATCTTGTACAATTGAACTCATTGTTTTGTAATCTCTATTCAATACGGACCAAACATGAAATTCTTGACTTTAAACTGTGTTAGTCAGTTGGTAGTGTTACAGTATAATATTTATTTTTATTGTGGTAGTAATTTTCTGGCTAAAGTTAAGGTACATAGTTTGTGTTATTTTAATAAGTGTGACAATATTGAAGCATGGCCAGAAAAAAAAAATCTGCAGTGAGTTAAACATTCACTGCAAAAAAAAAAAAAAAAAAAAAAACTAACAACAACCATGTAACATCCTCAAGGACTGTGTTCAGTGGCACCAGGGTATAGTATGTGCACGCTGAGGGGTTGTTGTGTTAGTGATTCATTTGTTGCAGACATCGGCGGTCAGATGGCCTGTCTGTGCGCACCCTGTTTTGACTCTGCAGGCAGTAACTGTGCTGAGGTTAGAGGTGAACAGTGTTTGCAACATTCATTCTAGGGTACAACTATGCCCTGCCAATGAGTATGTGCTCCTGTTGAACAACTGCAGCCATTTGAGCGGGGTCACATCGTGGGGCTGTGGGAAGCTGGATGGACGTATCAACGGATTGCTGCACATGTTGGGCACAATGTATTGGTGTTGTGTCACTGCTTTCAGCAGTAGTCTGTGGAACATTCCCACACCCATAGACCAGGCTATGGACGACCGCGTAGTACAGATGCACATCGACACATTGTGTGAGCGGCGGTGTCCGACCGAACATCATCCAGGAACGAAATCCAGTCACATGTTGCACCTGCTGTGTCACCAAGGACTATTGGGAACTGTCTACTTGCAGTAGGATTACGATCATGTGTGCCTCTGACTAGGCTACCACTGATACCATGACACCTCCAAGCACGGTTACTCTGGTGTTGTGGAAGAGTCGGTTGGAAAGGGGAATGGTATTCTGTTGTCTTCAGTGACCTATTCCAGAGTGCATTTGCCCACAACACCCAGGTCCCACCCCAGGTTTCATGATATGGGGGGCTATCGGTTACAACTCGCAGTCACAGTTGGTGTTTCTGCAGGGTAACGTAGCCAGTGCCTGCTACATTGCACAGGTTGTTGTCCCCATGCTACTGCCATTTCTTTGACAGGAAGATAAATAATAATAATCATATGGCCTCAGCTACAATGTGCAGACGTTTCAGTTTGATGTCTTCTAGCTGTCTGCTCATCAATTTTGATGTTCCGTTTTACTCTAGGCCTACTAGATGGCAGACCGAGTAAACTGAAACTCTCTTGGGTGTCTATGGCTGAGATTTAATGAATGTTGTCAGGTAAACACCAAATGTGTCATTAGAAGTCTTTTACATGCCGACATCGTACGACATGGAGTGTCAAATGGACTTTTTTCCACCCTTCAAAAATCTCACTACCTCTGTGATGTGCTTTTTCAGCAGGACAATGCACATCCACATACAGCTTCTGCGATGCAACAAGCTCTATGTGGTGTACAACAACTGCCCTGGCAGCAAGATCACTGGATCTCTTGCCAATTGAACACGTATGGGAATTTACACGTTCACCAGAGCCTGCAAGAACCATTGCCAAATTGCATCAAAAGGTGCAAAATGCTTTGGCCATTTTATCGCAGGATGCCATTTAGCAGCTTTATAATTGTTTGCATGCGCAATTGCATGCCTCCATTGCTGCCAGAGGGGGTTAACTGTGTATTGATGCGACTGTCTGGGCACCCTTTACTGTGACGTATGTTTCATTTGGTCTGAATTTGTAATCACATTCCTGCAATGATGAATACCTATCACATCGCTTATGAATAAAATGACCTTGTCCTTGAGGATGTATGTTCCATGCTGTCAGTGGAGAGATGGTGTGGAATGACAATAGTAGACAAATAAGTCTGAGTGGCGTTTATAAAAGTAGGAAAGATCACAATATGAAGATAAAGTTGGAATTCAAGAGGACAAACTGGGGCAAATATTCATTTATAGGAAGGGGAGTTAGGGATGGGAATAACTTACCAAGGGAAATGTTCAATAAATTTCCAATTTCTTTGAAATCATTTAGGATAAGGCTAGGAAAACAACAGATAGAGAATCTGCCACCTGGGCAACTGCCCTAAATGCAGATCAGTATTGATTGATTGATTGATTGTTGCATGCTTTTTTTTTGTGGCTATTTTACTTATATTTTTATACTGTATTTAAATACAGTACTATGTTTGATTTTATTACATAGCGTGTGAAGTTATTATAGGTGTAATTACTTACAAAATAGAGTCTTTGTATGAATTCGGCTGTAATTTAATGATATTCTCTGATATCTGAATTTTGTGTGATCCAGACCCAAGGAGTGGCACTATGCATTACAGAAAAATTACCATACCATTTGGAAACTCAAAATATTATGCTATTCTCATGCAACGTTTCTGTCATGCTCCATGGTTTTCAGAGAGCAATTTAGAGCAATCATAGCTTCCATTTGAACACACCTTGGATTTTAATCAATATACAAGAGATGTGAACAGTGTTGTAAGAAACAATGGAGAAGAACATACAAAAAGCTGCTCTTGATAAATATTTTGAATCCCATCTGTAAATTTTATAATTTTTTTCTTACAGATTCCGTTAATAAAGAGAGCTCAAAAAATGAGCAGAAGACCTATAAAGTTAGTGAGTGCAGCATGGTCTGCTCCTCCATGGATGAAGTCTAATGATGATTATTCTGGGTTTGGATTTCTCAAGGATGAGTATTATCAAGAGTGGGCAGACTATCTTGTGAAGTATGTTGAATTTACTAACAGTAAAAAATATACTTTAAATCTTATTCAGAAACTTATATATGCTAAGAAGAATGTTAGGAAGATACAGAAAGGACAGATATAATGACAGGTAAATGTGGACAGAGTGTAACAGAAAGGAGAGACTGACATGAGCATGTGTGTGATAGAGAAAGAAACACACACACACTCTCTCCAGTTGCAATCCAGGCTTGTACATTAGACACATCCATCTAGTTCACTTCTTTCATTATGTCACTTAATTAACTCCACCTACCTATACTCTCAAGAGCACTTACCTGTCTACAGATTCACCTCATACAGAAATACTGTTGTAAGATGTTTCAGTCATAGTGATTTTCATTTTTCACATTCTAATATTATTATTATTTCCATTGCACTTAGGTTTCTTGATAATTACAAAAAGGAAGGCCTTGAATTTTGGGGTATATCAACTGGAAATGAACCATCAAATGGAATAGTTCCAATCAACAGATTTAATTCCTTGGGATGGACTCCATATAGTCAGAGAAAATGGGTTGCAGAAAACTTTGGCCCTGCTATAAGGAGTTCTCAACATGGTGACATCAAAATTCTAGCTCTAGATGATCAAAGGTTCATGCTGCCATGGTGGATAGATATTGTAAGTAAGTCTTTGAATGAAGGTTTTGTCTGTAATGATATATGATGAAATATACAGAGATCATGATGATTTAATACATAAATTCAGGCTTTGTCTTGTGGTTGACAAAATTTTGATCAGTTTTCAATTTTACTTCTAAGTTGATGCCCAGTGACATCTTGTTTAATGTGTTGATCAATTTTCAATTTTACCTCTAGGGTGAAGTCCAGTAACATCTAGTTTAATGTGTTATGATTTAATAATAATAATAATATATATATATTTTTTTTTTGCGGGGAAGTGTGGGAAATCTTTCATGAGACACATGTGAGGGTCTGCACTCCACAAGCGTGTGGGATTCCTACTCACTAAAACCCACACACCCTTTTCCCACGACGTACATCTCCGCCCTGGAACCGCTCTCACATTACTGCAGGGCAATGTCATGCTAATTTCTCAGGTTTCTCCTTCCTTTATTTCTCCTTATGTCATTCATGAGCATTCACGTCCCTCTTTTTCTGACGCAGGTTGCCTTCTACATATACTGCTACCTGATCCCAAGATTCTTGGTTTTGTAGCATCACCTGCACAATAGTTTCTGGCGTCAATTCTCCTTGCTCAGTATGTAAACATCTTCTCTGAGTTGACCAGTGATAGCATACAAAAAATGTGTGAAGTACATCATCTACATCATTGCAGTAAATACACGCCGAGTCGCTTGCTCTACCTACTCTATGTAGAAATTTCCGGAAGTATCCGTGACCTGTCAATAGTTGCGTAATGTAAAAGTTTACCTCACAATGAGCTCGGGCAACCCAATCAGCTAGACATGGTATCAGCCGCTTAGTCCATTTTCCTCGAGGATCTTCCTCCCATTTTTACTGCCACCGCACAATTCATTGCCCATAAGCTAGCTCCTTAGCTCGCTTCTTTCCGAGCTCCCTTTGAGTTCGCCAAATTTCCTGTCTCTCTAAGGCGAGTAAATCAATTGGTGCTACCAGCTGCTACCGTAAGAACCGCAGGTTCCGATAATGTGCGATATGCGCTTGTAATAATGATATAAAATAATTTATTGGACTCCAACCTATTCAATACATTACAGGATGTTAACATTTTTAGTTAAACATCGTTAAAATGGAGACATGTTTCGCCCCCCATGTGGGGCATCATCAGTCATATCAAAGCACCTCAAAATTAAACCAGACGTCTGGTTGGAAATTATGAACATAATATGTAAGAAAGAATACATTAAAAAACACGTACAAGGTCCTATCCTAAACGAAATAACAATAGACTAGTTACACATAGTAAAATACGCTAGTGGTTTCTTAATATTAAAATGAGGCCATCATATGTACAGTATAACAATGAAAGTAATCAAAGTCTATATGATATTGAGTTCGATGGTAGTTCTACGTAGTATATACAAATGCTGGCAAAATAAAATACAATTTATAATTACTGTAGACTTATTTATAATTGTTAAAATTGATGAGGTAAAACATTCCAATTTGTCTATTTGTAATTTGGCTCCAACCAAAATAATTCGCCCTAGGATTCATGAGGTAGTCAACTCCGTTGGTCACTCTCTATATGAATGTATATAGTATAGTATAGTATTTATTAATGAACAAAACAGGCGTTCAGCCCCGAATACACGTTCACAATAATAATAAATAAATAAATAAATAACTAATAATAAACGCAGTCCAACCCAAGCCACCACCCTTCACCACATACAAAATAAAATGAAATGAACACCTCATCAGCCTGTTCTATGTTTACAATCTGCTGCTGGTGTTGCAACTTGCTGCTTGTTATCACTCACACGTACCCACTCATCACGCGACCTTCTTGCTTCAGCAATTCCATCACCTCTATTGTTCCCTGACCTACTCCAAAATAAGCTACACCAGCAACATTACACTATTGCATACCAAACCAGCCATGACACTAACATTGCATTCAATCTTTCAGATTCCACCTCCTATAGTACAAGTCTAAATAATAACAACAATATTCCGTCATAACATTCCAATCCATCATACCACAGCTTTTACCAATCAGCGTTAACATTGCTTCATATCATTTCAATCCGCCATAACACTCCATAATAAAATTACCTCTCCATCTCCCAAAAATTTCGACCATGCATAACAAATACCAATCACGCCTATACCAACACCTCTCCAACATCATACTCCTTCCTCCTCTCCATACAAACAAACCACAATTTACAAAATTGTAATAAAATCACCTCCCTCCAGCTCCAAAAATTCAATACTCATACCAGACACCAATACCATAATACTCTCTCCCAACTTCCACGAATTCGGCCGTAAATAAACCATCTCAATACCATACCATACATCACCCAATCATACATACTAAGCCTCCAATGCTTCCGACACCATATCTCAGCAATACAACACATACCAACACCTCTCCAACATCATATTTCTTCCTCCTCTCCATACAAACAAACCAAAATTTACAAAATGACAATAAACTCACCTCTATCCAGCTCCAGAAATTAAATACTTATACCAGACATCAATACAATAATACCACCTCCCAACTCCCACGAAGTCAACCATAAATAAACCATCTCAGTACCAAACCATACATCACCTAAATACTAAACCTTCAATACTTCCCACACCACATTTCAGCAATACAGCACCAACTCCACATTATATACCACCTCTACTTATATCACCACTTCTCCCACACTACATTCCAACGATATAACACTTTTCCAACACCACATTCACCACCACTCCTCCAACTCCAAATATCACAATAAATATATCACTTCACCATTACCACATCTCAGCCTTCACCAATTATTTACCATCATAACCTAATGAAATTACAATGAATAACCAATACCAGTCACGCATATACCAACACCTTTCCAACATATTTCTTCCTCCTATACCACTTCTCCATTACCATATTTATACCACCACTCCTCCAACTCCACATATCAACAATAAATATACCACTTCACCATTGCCACCTTTCAGCTTTCACAAATAATTACCATCATAACCTAATAAAATTACAATGAATAACAATTACTAACATATCATAAAACAAACAGACCATGCAATCCTGCCCTCTTACCCAACTCCACCTAACTAAGTACTCAGTCCCTATCTTCCCTAATCCATTAGAATTTTAACATACTATCCCCTTCCCTTATACAGATAACTATTCCACCCCCCTATTCCCCTGCCCACCCTCTAACTCACTCTCCTTCATTTTACTCTCGCAGGCCTTTTTTGTCGCACAAAAATACCTGTTCAATTCACCCCCTTTTTCCCATTGTTTAATAATCCATCTCAGTATTGCGTTCTCATCTCCTCTCCCCAGAATTTCCCGATGCTCGGCACTCAATAATCCATGTCTTAACCCCCTCGTTACCTCACAGTCTCTTAGCAAGTGAAACTCATCATTTACATCTCCACAAAGTACACACCTTGTCTTATCCCTGCCTTGTAACCAGCCTTTATTCCTTGGCAGACCTAAAAGCCACCACATCATCCCATATCGTTTTGACCTATCGACGTATCTAATATTCAACCCTGCTATCTCCTGTATTTTCGTCAAAACAGTCAGCGAATTTCTTAGTCTGCTTTCCCCCAATAATTTCTGCCTATGGATATCTCTAATTCTCCTTTCCAGTATATTCATCCCTCTCACTTCTGTCTTTGACCAAACCTCCCCCCACAGGTGTCCTAATCCTATCCTCTCCAAATATCCCTTTATTTTTTCTAACCATCCACCCTTATACATGCTCTTAAATTGCTGTACATATGCTGCCTGTAAAACTCTCCCACCTTCCTGTCTTTTTAAATTCATCCAATATCTAACTATTCTTTTCACACCCTCTGATTCCAAATCCTCCCCACACATTAATTCCGCCCCTACATTTGCTGTACACCTCGGTAAGCCCATCACTAACTTGGCAAAACTACTAACAATCCTTCTTAGTTCCTCTCTTTTCTCATCCAGCCCCCAAACTTCTGCTCCGTATAATACCCTCCCCACGATTACCGACCTGAACACGAGTCTCAGTGTTTTGTAACTGATCCCCGGGTACTTGAGTAGCAAATTTCTGACTGAGGCTAAGGCTGCCAATCCTCTATATTTCATTCTTTTGATCTGGTCACTCCAAGTTCCTTTATCATTAAAAATAACTCCTAGATATTCCAGCTTCCTTACCTGTTCCAATCTTTCTCCCTGAATTACCCAATTCCCTTCTATCTTTCTTCTTTTGTTCACCTGTACTACCAATATTTTAGATTTATTTCCATTAATTTTCAATCCCCATTTCCTCGCAAATAGCGTCACTGACTCTAAGGCCCTATTCATCGCCCCTGAAGTTAACGTCATCAATAACACATCATCCGCAAATATCAGTCCTGGCACTTCCAAACCATTAATTACTGGTACAGCCCAATTTTCTGCCCCAAACCCCTCTAAAATATCGTTGATAAATAAAATAAACAGTATGGGCGATAACTTGCATCCTTGTTTTAAACCCACCTTGGACTCTAATGGTCCACTCATTCTCCCTTCTCCCAATTTTACACAAAACCTGACGTCCCTATATATTCCTTCCACTGCCCTCAACATCTTCTCCGAAATCCCTAACCTACCTAATTTCTCTAGTAGGGCCTCTCTATTTACCTTATCAAAAGCTTTCTCAAAATCTATTGCTGCTACATAAACCGTACTTCTATCCATATTCTTATACTTTTCTAAAATAGTCTTTACTATCATTATATTATCCACTGTTCTTTTCTTTTTCCTAAATCCCCCTTGGTAATCTGTCAAAATTTCATTTTCTTCCGCCCACCCGCTTATTCTGTTCGCTAGCACCCCAGTATATATTTTACTCAAAGAATCCAACAGAGATATACCTCTATAACTGTTCACATTGTTCCTACTACCCTTTCCCTTGTATATAGGGCATATAATTCCTGTTTCCCATTCCCTAGGGTAATTTCCTCCCTCGAATATCCTATTGAATAGTTTCACCATGCCCTCTATCATTATCTCATTTTTACTAATTTCCTTCCAAAACTTATTATTTATACCATTACACCCCCCGGCCGACTTCGCTCTGGCTCTGCTTATCACTCCCCGGATTTCCTCTCTTGTGATTTCTTTATCCAAGTCATAAATTGCCACTCCCCTATTCCTCCAAATTACTTCTTCTCCCGAACCTCTCCATCTATCACCCCCCTTTTTTCCTAGTAATTCATCGAAGTGCCTGACCCATTGCACTTCCTCAATACTCGTTCTCTCCATATTCCTTCCACCCTTCATAATTCTATTAATCTTATCCCAGACTCTCTCAAAATTGTTAGTCTTGCAGTCATTATTTATGGCTTCCATTTGTTCCTCTAACCACGTCTTTTTTGTCTCAGAGATTTTCTTTTTATATTCCTTCCTCAATCTACAGAAAAACTCCCTTTCTTGGCTCCCACCTTTCCTTCTATATTCTCCTAACGCGTCCATCACCTTTCTCCGCAATCCTTCACACTCCCTATTGAACCATTCTTCTCCCTCTTTCTTATTTCCTTTTCTAGCTTTCACCTTCTGCGCTACCATCTTTATTGGATGTAGCAACAATTCCAAGGCTTTATCAGTATCATTCTCTTCTAACGCCCCTTCCCACCCATATTTCAGAAGATGTAGCTCCTCCTTTACTACCCTATTCCAATCCCGGCCCACCTTCTCTGTCCATTTGTACTTATTATAACCCCTCCCTCGTTTATCCTTTGTCTCATTTTCCTTCATTGTACACTTCTCTTCCTCTCTTTTCAGCATAACCCTCACCGGGAAATGGTGTGACTCAATCCAATCTCCTATTTCCATACTTACAACTTCCTCAATCATCCCTTCCGAGCTCAAAACCATATCTATCACACTACCCCCTTTCTCCGTAACATATGTCAATTTCCCCGTCCTGTCGCCCTCTATCCACCCATTCAGAATATACAAGTTTCCCACAGCACACATCTCTAGGAGCTTCTCTCCATAACTATTTGTAATTTTGTCCTCACTCCTTCTGCTTTCTAACAAACACATTCCATCCTCCCTACTATAAACTGGGCTCTGTTCTCCTATTCTCGCGTTCCAATCCCCAAATAACAACATATCCTCCTCCCCTGGATACATTCCCCTTATCCTACCAATATCCACCAATAACTCTTCAAAAAAATATTTATTTGCATATTCTGAATTACTAGGGTGGCAGTAAACAAAAGCTAGATTTATTTTCTTCCTCCATCCCTCTCTCCCTCCCAAATTCAATCTCAGCCATATGGTTTCCATCATATCGGTCTCTATATCCTCTACTCTTTCACTAATTTCTTCCCTAATTAGAACTATCATCCCTCCTGGTGCTCGTCCCTTATTCCTCTCTTTTCTTCTATATTTATATTTTATCTCAAACCCCTTCCATGCAATCTCCCTCCCTGTTTCCAACCACGTCTCCAAGAGTGCCACAACATCGAAACTTTCAATTACTTCCCTAACTTTCTTGTTTCCTAATTTGCTCCTTACTCCTTCAATATTCACACATCCTATCTTCCAATATTGTTATAACTTTCCCTCCCTCCCTTCTAGGTCTCCCCCTCTATTCTTACTTCTAGTATTTATCGACCTCTCTCCCTCTGTATCCTCCATCCCTTTACGTACTTTTCCCCATATGTCTTTTAAGCTCTTACTCCTGACTTTACTCATAATTTTTTTACCTTCTTGTCGATCTGTCTCCTCTTGACCTTTCTTGTTCACTACACCACTGCACCCTGCACTCACCCTTTCTTGCTGCTCACCCCCACTCTCCCCCTCACTATTTTGGACTTCTGAATCCACCTCCCTTTGTCCTTTCTTGCTCACTGCACCTCTACACTCTCCTCTCCCAGTTTCTTGCGGCCCACTCTCACCGTCCACTTCACTATCTTGGCCTTCTGTCTCCCGGCTGCACTGCCCATTCTCTTCCGAGATGCCCTGCTCTCCTGCCACGTCCCTCCTCCTCTTCTTTTCTTCTTTCTTCTTCCCATCTTGCCTTGTCCTCTCACCACTCTCAACCCTCTCGTTTTCGTCCATTTCCTTTAGCTTAGTCACTGAATGAACTCTGACCCATCGCCCGTTTGTCACCTCCAACCTCAGACCTCTTATTCGGGCCTTTAGCCCCTGGTTCCTCGCTCTCCATAGGTGCCTATTCAAGATCTTCGCGTTTTCACTTCCTTCTCTTCCCATGTCTCCTTTCACCCCTATTTTCCGCCCTTGTAAATTCTTGCTGTTCCTTAACACAGAATCTGCCATTAAGGTTGAGAACAATTTAACCCTAATTGGCCTCCGACCTTTGATTTTACCAACTCTCTCTACATCATCAATGTCTACCTCACTAAAGTTTATCTTCATAACATCACGTATAGCTTCCACCACCTTAAATATCAGCTCAAACTTGCCCTCTCTCGCCCCTTCCTCAATTCCATATATAAATATGGCTTTTTTCAATCTCTCCTGCCTGTACCCCTCCGCTTCTTTCTTCAACTTCATCACCTCATCTTTCAGATGTTTCACTTCCCCTCTCAATAACTCGATTTCTTTCTCGTTATTGACCACTCTCCTGCTCGATTCCTCTGTCTTCGTTTCAAGCCATTTCTTCATGTTCCCTATCTCCCTTCTCTGCTCCTCCATCATGTCCTTTATTTCCTGCACCTTATCCCATTGACACTTCTCCTGCATAACTTCACTTACAACCACCCTGAGTGCGGCCAAATCCTCCGTACTATATTTTCCACTGGTATTTGGGCCTGGGTTTACTTCCACCCCCCCAATAACCAGTAACACTGCTATCACTGTCACCACCAGCACCGCTTCACTCCTTTTCAATCCGTCCGTCACCAATCCACTCCTGGCCTCCTTCTTCTGCCTTGCCTGCCATTTCCCAATAGCGGCCCGGTACTGTTCAATGCCGACCATGTTTACAGCACGCACTTCGCAACGCAACCTCTCTCCTCGACCGCTCGAGCTAGACTGCGCTCTATATGAATGGAGTGCACAGTGCAAGTGAACAGCTTTTGTTGATTATAAAATGAGGCTGTGCTAAGACAGAGTTAAAACAACACCGGCTTCAAATGAAGATAGTTAAAACATCATCAGATTCTTTCTAGTTGACTAGAGGTTTGCGTATATTTTGTTGTTGAAGTGTGGGAAAGTCAGTTGTTGGTTGAATGGGCAACGGTCGAAAATGTTGTGCAGTGCAATCGGTGTTTGAGCTGTCCTACATGTGAGCCCGTTCTGCCTTGCATTTTTGGCCTATGATACCAAAGAATAATAAAGTGTGGACTCTCACTCCGTGTAATGGAGGGTTAAGGAGGACAAGGCCACGTGCATAGCATTTGTAGATCTAAAAAAGGGATTCGATAATGCTGATTGGACCAAGCTATTTGAGATTCTGACAGTGATAGAGATCAGATGCTGAGAAAGAAGGATTATCTATAATCTGTACAAAAATCTGTTTGCAGTGAAAAAAAAGGAAAGTGCACCTGAAAAAGAAACAACTTAATTAAGTAATCCTGTTACCACATGTTTTTTCTCTTTCAGATAGTTTATAAATTTATTACTCAAAATTAGTTTCAGCAGATGAAGAACCTAAGTTATTATTGTACCTACATACACATGGTTAAAAGTGATTTGCTAGACTCTGGGGATGTTCTTGTAGAAAGAAACATGTCACTGTGTACTAATATAGTACATACTTTTACAGGTCTGGTATACTGTTCTAAGTGTTATATTTCATGTTTCAACAGATCAGACTGAGCAAGTGGCTGTGGAGTTTGGTCATCTAGTTAACAGCTTGCATTTGGGAGATAGTGGGTTTGAACCCCACTGTCAGCAACCCTGAAGATGGCTGTAACTCAATTAAGGCCACAGTCACTTTCTTTCTACTCCTAGACCTTTCCTATCCCATAGTTGCCATAAGACCTACATGTGTTGGTGTGACGTAAAGCAAATTGTGACAGACTAGAAAAACTTATAAATTGAATATAATATTGCATAATTTAGATTCAGGAACACATGCAATAGTTGCAATAACTTATACTACACATGACTTCACATGATTTCTTTCAGATGATGTCTGATCAGAGAGCAGCACAGTATATAGATGGAATTGGTGTACATTGGTACTGGGATACACTGTTACCTGCCAACTTACTTGATTTCACTCATGATAGACATCCTGACAAGTTTATTATTTCAACAGAAGCTAGTGTTGGTATGTCTACATTCATATAAACATAATCAATTAAAAAAGCCTAGAATTAGTTCTATAGTTTATTTATTTAATTTGGATCTACTTATAAGGCAAGACAGGCAAACATGCAATAGTTGCAATAACTTTTATCTTATACCATGCATTTCTTGTCATATTTTTTGCAATGAATGCTCTCATCTTACTGTAGTGTCTGTCCATTAAACTGAATAAAAACAAAAGCTGCTAATCCCTTTTTCATGAAACTAGCCAATATTAAAGTAGAGACATCTAGTATTTCTACACTTAGTTTTATCTAAATTCATGAATTAGAAGCTAATGAGAAATAACATTAACCTGGATAATATTGCATGTCATGCAGAGAAAAGCAAACAATGAGTTCAGCAACTTTCCTTGTGGGCCATCAATACTTTGCTCAGGTCCACTGTTGGATTCTTGCTAAAATAGTGGTTGTGTTTGGTACTTCTTGCCTTCTGCTTACTATGTAGAAGGCATTTGAACTAAACTCTTTAACATCCTGTACATGTACACTGCCTGTGAGATTTTGTCTTGTTTGATCATTGCTTCACTGAGATCACCAGTTAGATAATTTCTTTACATCCATACCTATGGCTACTCTAGCACCATGCATGTTGATGTGAAACTTCAGTTTTAGTGGTGTATCACTTCAAGTATCATTCCATGTTAAAGTATCTATGAACACAAGTCCTACCTATTAACAATTTATATTTTGCATACATTTATAGGAGAAAAGATGACGTACAGTACAAATTCAATAAATATCCTCATGAACAAAGATGATATGACTCAGTAATTGGTCAAAGTTTTCAACAGTCTTTCAGTTCCAAGACAGATTGTACACAGTTTTCAACAGTCTTTCAGTTCCAAGACAGATTGTACACAGTATGAAACTCAAACTTAGTATTACAATCATACTATTAAG
Organism: Anabrus simplex; assembly: GCF_040414725.1. Taxonomy (NCBI): domain Eukaryota; kingdom Metazoa; phylum Arthropoda; class Insecta; order Orthoptera; family Tettigoniidae; genus Anabrus; species Anabrus simplex. Next base: position 364,461,790 of record NC_090269.1, on the reverse strand, counting down.
AAATTCTAAACCCAATCAAATTGCATAATGGCACACAGCTGAAAGTTAAAACCCTACTTAGTAATATTAATGAGTTATTAATTTCTAAGCATGCAAAGCTGCAAGCAAAGGCTATTAATTAATATGACCTTAATTTAGAATAATTATAAACATGAAAATATTGAAGTATATCCAACAGCCTTACTCAAATACTTTGTATTGGGTTTGCTATATGACTATGCGAGAAGAATTTATGAACCTCTGCACTTAGATAAGGAGGTCAGCCACCTCAGTATGACTCCATGCGGTAACGAATACAGCCATAAAGTGTCAGCAGATGCAGAGTGGGTCTCGGCCCACAAGTGGCCACGTCTGGTCCATGGTCCAACAGCTCTGCAGTCTGACCAGCCAACTGAGCAGAGGAGGGGTGGCCACGGCTGTACCGTGGCTCTATGCCTCTGTGTTCAGGAGGTGGAGAGGGGCTGGTCCCCATTGTTGGCTGCCCTGAGAATGGTTTTCTGTGCTTATCCATTCTCCTGCACTAAAGCGAATGCCAGGACATTTCCTAAATAGGCCACGCCGCCAACCGTCTCACCTTAACCACACATCTCCTTCTTCATTATAAGTCTACTGGCCTGAGAGAAGGCATCACTGTCTAGGAGACCTGCCTACCCCTTCAGTGGAGGAATGAAAACATTTAGTAGTAGTAGTAGCCATAAAGAGTGAGCACTCCATCCCAGACACCCGAAAACCAGCAAGAAAGAAGACGAGCGGGCGGCAGCTAAAGCCTTTCTGCTGTACATTGGGAAAATAAGTTACAGGGTAGGGAGGTTACTGGAGACCCATGGAGTAGAAACCATATACAGGCCAATGAAGAAAATAAAGGAATTGCTAAGGTCTGCTTAAGACAAGCACCATTCTCTGTCCACAATAGGTGTCTACAAGATTCTGTGCAGCTGTGTCCGTGTGTATATAGGAACTATGAAACTCAGCATCGCCACCCAACTGAAGGATCACAATCGACACAGCTGTCTGGAACAAGCAGAAAGGTCATCAGTCGCCAAACACTCGCTACTAGCAGGCCAAGACATACAATACAGTTAACACGAAAATAGGTACTGTCAAGTACTGTGTTTTATCACACCCAGCTACAAAGTGAAGCCACTGAAATCCTGAAGTATACCAATAGCTTCAACCAGGAGGAGGAATCTGAACAGGTCAATAGAGTCTGGTTTCCAGTACTAAAAACCTTAAAAACCTGGAGGATATGATGGTCAAGGCAGGCCAGGAAAAGCATTGAGAGATTAGTTCCCTGTGTTTGCCAAGGCAGGTTGGCCAACATTGGGCTCCATGTTGTTTCAATCATTAGCCAAAGAACAGTCAATAAGCAACTCTCCCACCTCCTCCCCACAATGGTAGACAAATCAAACAGCAGCACACCGCAACCTGTGCTATAAAGGGTGTATCACAACTAGGGGGCAGATTTCTATGACAAGTCATATTTTTTCCCATAACATTATATCTTATAGTCTTGTATTTTCAACATGTTTCCAAGCATGATAATCAAAATTAAACATGTTTTATTGGGCATATAAATGCATATTTAGGCTTTCTTAAGTTTTATGAAATATTTTGAACAAAATATCATTATAACGGCATATTTTGGTAATTTTCACTTTAATTTCATTTTATAAAAATCAGAATAAGCTCTAGGAATTATTTTTCAGGATAGACTGGAATATACTACTGAAGAACCATTCTAAAGTAGTATATGGAATGTTTCTAACAGGTAGGAGCTATTGTTTGCTAGCTGGGTCAATTCCTGGAAACCGGGCTATTGTTTACACGGAAGCAGAGGTAATTCTGCAGTTATTTGTCATTGTTCTTATCTCTCCCCTTCGCCCTTCCCTCTTCCACCTTCAACACACTGAATGACCTTGGTCATTAGGGAGCTTCAGTCATTCAGTTCCTTTCAATATGCCTAAAACGAAAGTCTCAATTTGTGGGAAGTTGCGAAGTTTTGTTCACGAGTTCAGTGAAAACATATTCAGTATGGATGGAGTGATATTATTCTGTAAATTGTGTGAGGTAAAAGTTACTGCCGAAAAATGCTTCTCTGTGCAACAACACTGTAATACATCAGAATTGTGTAACTAGATATTCTGCACTCAAAAATAGGCAACGTCTTCTATTCGAAACCTCGACATCAAGTTCACAGTTTCACAATTTTCACAAGATCTCTGCAAGATTATGGTTTCGTCTAATATTCCTTTAAAGAAACTTAACAGACAAAGCTTCAGACAATTTCTTGACAAATATAAAAAGCATCCTGTTCCCAACGGATCTACTCTCAGGAAGGACTATCTGACCCCTTGTTATGAAGAAATGTTGGATATAATAAGGCGTGGCGTGGGAGACAGTAAGATATGGGTTTCAATAGACAAGACCACAGACGTGGATGGAAGATATGTAGCAAATGTGATTGTTGGCATGCTGAAGGAAGACCGGCCTAGAGATACTTTCCTCCTGTCATGTGAAGTGCTAGAGAAGACAAACCATTCCACCATTGCAGTTCTCTTCGACAATTCAATGAATCTGTTGTGGGCAAACGGGGCAAAGAGAGAGCACATTTTTCTATTTGTAACTGACGCTGCTCCGTATATGGTGAAGGCAGCCAAGGGACTTAAAATGCTATACCCGAAAATGATACATGTGACATGTCTTGCACATGCCTTGTATAGGGCAGCTGAAGAAGTTAGAAGTAGCTACTCTGAAGTTGATAAATTAATATCGAACTGTAAGAAAGTGTTTGTCAAAGCTCCACTTCGCGTTCAGAAATTTCAAGGAGAAGCACCTTCACTACCCCTACCTCCCCAGCCAGTTATAACGCGATGGGGGACTTGGCTTGATGCCGCAGTGTACTATTGCAACAACTTAGATGTCGTGGAGAAGATCGTGAAGTCTTTTAATCCTGCAGAATCGTCCTCCATAGAAACCACTCAAGATTTATTTTCAAGCACTACATTAAAAGCGGACCTGGCTTACATAAAATCCAATTTTAATTCTTTATCTGGAGCAATCATGCAACTAGAAGTTTCAGGTACAGAACTAAGCGATGCACTGGATGTTTTAAAGTGCATTGAACAGGAATTAAAGCATGCGAAAGGAACAATAACATCTACAGTGTGTAGAAAATTAGAAAATGTACTGGAAAAAAATAGCGGACTTGTGTACCTGCGTGGAATAAGTGACATTCTTTGTGGAAACCCTTCAACTGCAGATTTCCAGGAATTTTCTCCACGTGATTTAACTCTATTCAAGTACGCTCCCGTTACATCATGCGATGTCAAAAGAAGTTTTTCTTGCTATAAGACGATACTCAGCGACAACAGGAGGGGATTCTCATTCAACAATCTCAAGATGCATGTGGTCATAAATTGCAACAATTCTGATAATGGAGACTAGATCAGGCATGAAAGTTTCATTCAAATAACATATGTTTTGTGTATAAATTAAAACTGATTGAATATTGAACAGTGAAAGTAACTGTAGTGTTTGTCTTCCACAGAGTCTGTCCTTGCCTAGGAGTATGCAGTGTAACCTTAATGAGTTCATGAAATATTCATCATTTTAGTTGATTTTGGGTTAAAGATTTTGAAGAATTAAAACTTTTTAAACTCTAAATTAATTGCAGCCTGTAGCAATCATAATAAAAGTGTTACTATGTAATGTAGATGCTATTCATTAAGTCCTATTTTGAATTTTATAGGTCATATTTTTATGTTTTTAGGTCATAAATCATACATATTTCATACATTTTTATGTCATAGAAATCTGCCCCCTAATCATAACTATACTGACAAAAAAATCAGGGATGCTCTTCGTGTTATGTTAAGATGATGGTGCAATCAGATTGATGAAGAAAATGTTCTTTTTGAGAAAATGAGGTTACTTCACTTTACTTCCATGTGCACAACTCAAATTGACGAACTTGTCGTATTTGCTATGCCACAGAGCCAGAGAGACGATTTCTGTGTGTTCGTCCCCATAAAGATGTCAACAACATCCTCCTTCAACATGACAGTGCAAGGCCACACACAGGCCTGCATACCCTTGGACCAGTTCCAAAACTTGGATGATGGACTGTTCTTCCACATCCACCTTACAGCCCAGATCTTGGACCATCAGACTTTTACTTGTTTGGTCTCTATAAAGATACACTTCACGGGAAGTAATACAACACCAATGAGCAGGTCATAGGCAATCTCTGGACATGGCTGAGAAGGAAACCAGCTAAATGAGCCTCTCTTGGTGCAGAAAGATCCTACTTAAAATCTTGTGGAATACCATGGGTATTTTAGATTCAAAAGGAGACTATGTCAAATAAAAGAAATTTGTAGCTAATGAATTGGGGAATAATGTGATATATTCATTCTTGCAAATAAACAAACCTCCAATGAGAAAGAAAATTATATGCATTACTTATTAAATCATAAAGTACATCTTTCAATAAAACTTCACAAATAATCTTCACTGCTCTGGCTCTGCTTGTTGGTATGTTCTAATACATTAACAGTAACTGGGGTTTCATTCCCAAACTGTAAAGAAAGTACCAAGGAACGTTTAAACAGTTAATACAAACACTTAAAAGTTTATAAAATTACATATAAAAGGATGTTCATCAGTAACATAGGGATAATCAAGCTTAAATATGACTTTCTTTGGTTATGATATTTCTATTCCAACACTGAATGACAGTATTTTATGTTGAATTTGTGTGTGCAGGTGATAAACCTTGGGATTTTGTTAAGGTGAAGCTTGGAGCATGGGAACGAGGAGAATCGTACATGACTGATATATTACAGGTAACATCAATTTTCTTTACATGAAGGTCACAGACTAATGTTTTTGCTTGAACCTCTATCCATACCATCAATAGTGCAACATTTCAGTGGAAAACAGCATGACATCACTTATGTCATCATAAGCTAAAGTAATGAGAGTATTAATTAATATAAAGAAACTGTACAGCGTCTACTGAGTAGTTGAAACAAGTAAGCAGAAATGTTGTTGAGGCTGGGGGGAAATGGATGCAGAAGAATTGAGATTGATGAGGAGAGCCCATTTTTCTGAAAGCAGTTTATGAAGATGCAGAAATTCTGCTTGTTCTTTTGTGTTTTCACATTTATCCTCATCTCCTCTTTTAGTTGCTCCTTCCTCCAATACCGATCTGTCATTGTGTTCACCTAGTTGTATGTTCCTGTCATTCTATACAGGATCATTTATAAAGAACACCCATATTTTAAAAATTTTCTGCTTCAGGTAAACATATTGAGGCGATTATGTTCTTAAGAGGAAAGATGGGAGTTTTTTATATACCTTAATAAATTTCTATATGTACCCATTAGTGGCATGGCAGACACTGAATCAATAATTGGTTTCTTGCCTTGTGTGCTGTAAGTTGTTTCTTTTCAGGTACAATTTCTGCTATCATAAATGATTCTTTTTCAGGCAGTTTCTAAATTTATTTATTTGAAATTAGTTTTGACAGACTGAATAATAATAATAATAATAATAATAATAATAATAATAATAATAATAATAATAATAATAATAATAATAATAATAATAATAATAATAATAATAATAAACTGTAACATTTACATATTGTAATAAGTTTCTATATACCGTATTTACACGCGTAATTTCCTCCCTTGTGCAAGTTTCCCAAGCTTAATTTTCAAATGAAAATTTGGGACAAAACAGAAACTTGATTATGTTAAAAGTTTTCCTCATCAGTGTGTTTTCTATGTACATTTTTGCAAAATTTGCTGTTATGAAAACATCAATTGTTTTAACAGCTGGTCAGGTAGTGACTGAGAAGCACACGTGGCAACACAGCAGTAATGGGCTGCTTGTCACTTGTAGTGAACACATGATTTTTAATATATGTCACTCTCTGTGATTATTATTTTCACATATGTAAGTGAATAGTTGTTTGTGATGGGGAAGAAAAATCAAAATTACAATGCACAGTTTTTAACAGTGATTGTATTCACAGAAAATAACAGCAATCATACTGCAGAACAGTTTTGCATATAATAATCACAATTATGTCTTTGCTGATGAGACCTAGTGTTTACTGTGTACTGTGTCTTCTGGTATGGGCTAGAGTAATTTTACTTTTGTTGATCTGTCTCAATCTCATCCTTGGCTTCGACAATATGAAAGTGACTAAGGTATGAGTGATGCTCATAAGGTCAGTTGCTGGATGCATTTCAGTGGGCTAGGCAGACTGATGTGTAGTAGCAACTTCTGGCTCCATGAGGAAAGCAACGGGAAACTACCTCACTCCTCATTTCCCTAGTGCCCCTCTCCAGTAATGCCTAGGCCATGTATGACAGCTAATGGTGAAGCTGTTGAGGATCCAATCAGCCTTTTGGCTGAGGACTCACAATTACACTACTGGCATAAAGGAAAAGCTAGTTGCAGTGTGATTTGGGGACCAAAATCAGGCCAATATCCAGAAAATCATAAAGAACTATTGAACCTCTTTGAAGGAGGACACCTCCATGTCATGATTGCAGAAGGACCCTACCTAAAAACTTGTGGAATACTATGGGTATTTTAGATTCAAAATTAAATGTGCATAATTTTCCCTTCCCCATTTTCTGATGTTAAAAACACCAAAATGGTGGGACTTTTATGCGAGTTAATATGGTAATTATGCAGATCCTCTGCTGTCCCTTTCAGCTCATCACAGGGACACTTTGTTTATTCTCAGAGACTTGTACATTAAACATTGAAGCAAGGGCGCCCATACCCGGGGGCAAGGTGGGGCTGCAGCCCCCCTCTAGCTCTCAGGGAAAGGCAAAAATCTAGTGTAATCGTGTGTTTTCCTTTCAAGAAAATGATTCTAAGTCAGTATTATGTAAAAGCGGAAGTACTGTCCCCCACCAACAGGCAGGGGATACCGTAGGTTATTCTACCGCAGAATACAAATGGCCATTTATCTTCCAAAATATTAAAATTACTACTTACCCCCAGGTCTGGGCCCCCCTCTAGAAGCTGTCATATGGGCGCCCATGCATCATTGAAGGGAATACTTGATTATCATGTAAGTATAATTTCCAACAACATAAAACTATCTTTTTAGGATTTAAATCACTGGATTGCGGGTTGGATAGATTGGAATTTAGCCCTGGATCTTCAAGGTGGACCAAACTGGGCAAAGAACTATGTTGATGCTGCTATCATCGTGAACACTACAGCAGATGAATTCTATAAGCAGCCTATGTTTTATGCTCTTGGACATTTCACCAAGTTTTTACCAGAGGGGTCCATTCGTATTTCAATTGAGCCACAAAAACAAAGAGGCATTGAAACAGTTGCATTCATCACTCCTGATAATGCATTTGTCATTGTTCTTTACAATGAGTAAGTAACTAGAGTTTTGTTTTGATATGATTTATAATAAGAAGTTTTATGTAAATTTCTTGCATTATATAACTTACCTAATATTGTTACATAAAATAAAGGATTTCACAAGTATTTACATAATATCATATAAAACATTGTGATCTTGTTGCAGGAAGAATTCTAGGAGTCGAATAATGATTGAAGACCCAGTAAGAGGAGTAATAGAAATCATTTTGGAAAAGAGATCATTTAACACTATAATCTATTGGTAATTTTCTTTTTTCACTGTCTTTTACCTTGATTCATTTTATGTTAACTTGATGCATTCACCTTTATGGTGATTTGTAACACCAAGTTATGAGGATGAAAAGGAAAGCTATTTGTTTTTCATCCTTTTAGTAAGCCTACTGTAAAAATCAACTTAAGAATTAATCAAAAATCAATTTTACAAACAGTTAATTTGATACTTCTGTTACTTTATCCCTGTATACCTCATATTATTTTATAGAATAGCTCTTCTGAGACTCAAAAATAATATCACTATAGCTTCAAAATTCATTAATACCTGCATCTCATCACTATTTAACAATTTTATCTGTGTACCAATTTTATTCTTGTCATGATTATGAAATCAGTTGCAAATTTTGACTAAATATTATGAACTGAAGTAGCCTATTTGAAAGACTGAACTTTAGGCCATTTAGGTTTGTAATTTATTTGCTTTAGTTATTTCAGGTAGGCCAATAGAAGTGCCTTTATGTTGTTTTTACAAGTTGGTGAGTAAAATAATTTGAGGTGCTGTCCACCAGTAAAACTTTCAATTATTCAGACATCACATCACTAATAACATTTTTGTAAAATTTTGTATTTTGAAAAATAAATAATATCAGTGAAGCAATTAAAATAAAAGATGATGCACCTATTCAATACACTTCTATTATTGATGTAATTATATGAACATCAAGACCTTATGGTACTGGTTTCAACCTAACTAATGAAGGTTAAAATTCCCAACCCAGCTAGGAATAGAACTCAGGACCCCCTGGACCAAAGGCCAGCATGTTAACATTTAGCCATGGAGCCAGACAATCTTTGATCATTAAATCTTTTTATTCATCATGATCATCAATTCTCCACTCCAGCAGGCCAGGAGTGGAAATGAACAAGCTGCCTCCCAAGGCTTGTTCTGTTATTATTGAAATCAATCCCTCTTTTGCCTGTTCTGCTAACTTGCTAAGCCTAACACAGTCAAGGGTTTTCCTGACAGGGTCTTCTCCCTTAACATTTAGTAGCCCCTTACTTCATTTACAAGGCAGTAGATTGAGTACTGGAATGCCATACCCCAACTGCAGCAATCCATTGGTTTTCTCTGGCAAACATGCCATTAAGGATTTCACCATGTACTCTTACAAGGTACTACCAGTCAGGCCAGCAGGACCAAGGGTTTTGAAAGAGGTGTCACTCCTCTATCATTTGCCCTTTGTTTTTGTTTGTGACAGGCAAAGCCTGGCCAGTCATATACTGGACCCAGGTTGGTGGGTTTAAAACTTTTTTTATTCCCAGACTTAATGTTTGTGTCAACTCAGAATATCTTTTTATGTTGCAAGGTTAAATAAAGTATTGAATTACCAATATATATATATATAGAACTCAGGACCCCCTGGACCAAAGGCCAGCATGTTAACATTTAGCCATGGAGCCAGACAATCTTTGATCATTAAATCTTTTTATTCATCATGATCATCAATTCTCCACTCCAGCAGGCCAGGAGTGTGTGTGCGCGTGCTCACTGGCAGCATCTGACTAAGGGTGAATGATAATTGAATAATTTTGAGCCAGGCTGAGTAGCTCAGACGGTTGAGCGCTGGCCCTTTGAGCCCAAATTGGCAGGTTCGATCCTGGCTCAGTTCGGTGGTATTTGAAGGTATTCAAATACATCAGCCTTGTATCAGTAGATTTATTGATACATTAAATAACTCCTGTGGGACAACATGCCGGCAACTCAGCGTCTCCAAAAACCATAAACGTAGTTAGTGGGACATAAAAACAGAAACATTATTATTATTACTAAATAATTTTGAATTTTCCCAAAATTTGACACCAAATACAGTATAAGCATTTGCTGGCTACTAGTTATAGCTGTACACTGACTGGAAACTTGCACATACTGTATATGATCAACTCCGCATCAATCTATCAGTTTACCTGATCTGCACTACTGAGAGAGTTGGCTGTGTGGTTCTGGCCATGTAGCTGTTAGCTTACATTCACGAGAGATGAATTCGAACCCCACTGTCGGGAGTCCTGAAGATGGTCTTCCATAGTTTCCTATTATCACACTAGGCAAATTCTGGGGCCACGGTTGCTTTCTTACCAGTCTCATCACCACCATAAGATCTGTCTGAGGTGTGATGTAAAACCAATGTGTGACCAACCATTGCCCTGTTTCTCTACAGGATTGGGTATGAAATGAGATGAATCTTCCTAGTAAGTTTTGATGACCAGATGCCCTTCCTGATGTCAACCTCATCAGAGGAGCTGAGATGAAATGAATGTTGTGATAGAAGATGGTAGGGAGAGGATGAAACCTGTCGAATAGCAGCAACGGGTCTGCTCAAGGTTTAACGGCCCCATCTGACAGATGAATCACCATCAACACTGTAATTGCCCTTATTCCATATTAACACTGTGGAGAGGTTTGGAATTGAATCCAGGCTTTTGACACACAGTCTAGTGATTAGAAATTGTATACCACCACCTTCCCTACCCTACCAGCCAACATTCTGGTGGCACTCAAATCAGCTAACCACAGAGTCAAACCATACTGATTTGACACCTTAACGATCATTGCCACCAGGCGAGCTGTGTGATGTTAAACCAATGACAAAACAAAAATAACAAAAGTCCTGAATTCTTGTTTAATTACTTGATATGCTTCCTTTTTTGCAATATTTTTAGCTAGTATGGTTTGAAACTGACTTTAGAGCAATGCACACTAGAAAAGTTCACAATTGGCATAAGCACTGGAATAGATTGCCTACACGTTCCTTGTCTCCTGATAACAACAGTCACCATCACACTACCACATTAGTGCCCATCAGATTATGCAACTTGAACAGAAGGTTTGGAAATAGAATATGTGGTTATCAGAGTTGGGAAGTAATCAAATAAAAGTAATTGAATTACTTGTGGTAATACATTTTTAGTAGGATTTACTTGTAATGTTTATTTGTACTTCCTACAATGATAGGCTGCCTAAATGACAAAGTATACTGTAACACCTGAATATAAATGTATGTTTAACCATGAAGAGTTTTCTGGAATTAATCCTTCTCATATGCAGTACTGTTGAGGTGATTTCTAACAATTTGGGTGGAGCCTTTAATGGCCAAGACAGCTAAATCACAGTAGAGATACTTATTTTTTTCGTATCGTAGTCCGTTTACCCTCCAGGATTGGTTTTTCCCTTGGACTCAGTGAGGGATCCCACCTCTACCGCCTCAAGGGCAGTGTCCTGGAGCTTGAGACTTTCAGCCAGGGGATACAACTGGGGAGGTGGACCAGTACCTCGCCCAGGCGGCCTCACCTGCTATGCCGAACCGGGGCCTTGTAAGGGGATGGGAAGACTGGAAGGGATAGATAAAGACGAGGGAAGGAAGCGGCCGTGGCCTTAAGTTAGATACCATCCCGGCATTTGCCTGGAGGAGAAGTGGGAAACCACGGAAAACCACTTCCAGGATGGCTGAGGAGGGAATCGAACCCCCCTCTACTCAGTTGACCTCCTGTGGCTGAGTGGACCCCATTCCAGCCATCGTACCACTTTTTAAATTTCGTGGCAGAGCCGGGAATCGAACCCGGACCTCTAGGGGTGGCAGCTAATCACACTAACCACTACACCACAGAGGCGGGGGGTGGCAGCTAATCACACTAACCACTACACCACAGAGGCGGACTTCTTATTTCTTACAAAATAAAATTTTACTCATAATTTACTTCTAAAAATAAAATTGTAATCATTACATCCTGGTAATAGTTACATTCCAATAATCAATATACATCACATGGAAGTAGAAATGAGATGAAACTGAGTGATGAAGATTTTCAGTTCTACTACAGCAGAACCAGTAGCTTCATTAATACTGGATAAGGTACTTTCTTACCTCTTCAGTATTTCCAAAGACGTATCCTACAGTACAATATCCATCACTGCTGGAATATTCTTAAAAATAAACACAGGTATTCCTTCAAGTACCCCTGTAGAGCATCTTTTCAGCAAGTTCAAAGATGTACTTCCCTAAAGAGGTTAAGGCTTAACAATGAGAATTCTAAGCACCAATTATTTTGTAAAGTAAATGGGAAATTATTATTATTTTTTTGCTATTTGCTTTACATCGCACCGACACAGATAGGGCTTATGGCGACGATGGGACAGGAACGGCCTAGGAATGGGAAAGAAGCGGCCGTGGCCTTAATTAAGGTACAGCCCCAGCATTTACCTTGTGTGAAAACGGGAAACCATGGCTGCCGACAGTGGAATTCGAACCCACTATCTCCCAGATGCGAGCTCACAGCTGCGCGCTCCTAACCGCATGGTCAACTCGCCTGGTGGGACATTATTTGAAAGGCAGAAAGTCAGTAACTAAAATCAAAATTATGGGAAAATTATGGAAAAATAATTTTGAAAATTTCTACATATCATATAATAGGAATAAATCGAGGGATGTTCCACCATTCAACACTTTATGTAATATGTAACATTTATTACATGAAAACCGGTTTTGACCCCTTGGAATTACCATCAGTTCAAAGCAAATAAATAAATCAATCAAAAGGGTATTAACATACATTCAACATTAAATTTGCACTTCCAGCTTTCCTAGCGGCAGGGTAACAAGAGCGAGGAATAAGAGAACATCCAGCTTTTGCAACTACTGTGCCACACAACCAAGGCTGTACCGTCATTTAACTTTTTACCATCAACAACAAGATCAACAGTGACATTTTCAAAATACAGCAGCCAGCTGTTACAAAACAATGAAGGATATTCCCCCAAACTCCTCGGCAAACTGCCTTAACATCGGCACTTTCACAAGATCATCAATTTTGATACACGTTTTTTATTTTTTCATCAACGATTTGACTACGAATTAATGAACATTTTTTTAACATATGTTTTTATATCCACAGCAACAACATAAGAACTTTATAACATTCCTCAACTTCAAGTTTTTATACATTATTTTAAAACTCTGCTCATCGTTGTACAAACGCACTCCAATTATTTGTGACCTGGACCCTAGGACGTTCTTCAAATTTTCATGTGTTTTTATGACATATAACCGATGTCAACCATTTTAAGTGTGTTTTAAAGCAAATTTCATGTTGAATGTGTGTTAATACCCTTTTGATTTTTTATTTATTTGCTTTGAACTGATGCTGATTCCAAGGGAATTGAAACCGGACAGCATTTAATAAATGTTACATATTACATAGAGTGTTGAATGGTGATCCCTCAATTTATTTCCATTATATAAGTCAAACGTAAACACGGAAATGAAAGTTGTAAATTATGATCCTACGTATCTTGCGTTTAGTCCCACTTAGTGATGACAGCCACTTAAATGATAAAAAAAAAAAAAAAAAAAAAAAAAAGAACAATGCAAAATGAATATTTTTCCTTACAAGTTAGGTATCATTCCAACCCTATGCAAAAAATAATCTTGGTAATTTCCTTAACACTAGGATTTTGTGAAGTAATAGTATTTATTATTTTCTTTCACTGATTGCATGTTAAAAATAATTTGTAATTGTAATGGCATGAAGTATTTCTCAAGTAACTGTAATTTAGTCCAAGTCCCTTTTTCTTGCACTTTTCCCCATTAGTGATGGTTATGAATTAGACCTTGTTGCTAATAAAATGTTTTAAATTTATTTATTTTACATATCCAGGACATGAGATTCTTAAATTAAGTGTTTACTCAATATATCATTTATATCAATCAAATTATAAAAGCCATTATATTTACAGTAGTTCTACAAAGTTATTTACAATTTCAAAGTTCTTATTGTTAAACAGCCAACAAAGTATCTTGGAACAGACACAGAGACTAGAATACAGTGATTCAGAATCAAGATGTAAACTAGGATATCTTTCACACAGTTTCCAGTCAATCTGGTCAGACTACTTTTATATCCCTGTTGAATTAAATAATAATCAGTAGATTGATCCTAAATCTTCTTTGTATAAGAAGTATATGTACACTTGTCCTGCTGAAGTATGAACTCTCTCCTGGTGCTTGATAAGCATAGATGCTGCCAATCCATAAGCTAAACAAGGTATACCTGAAAAATACAAGATGAATGAAAAAGAAGATGATCTATTATCAAGTTAAGACAGAGTGTATAGATTATTCTTATAATTTTTACAAGTGAGAATTTGAAACACGATATCTTGTAACAGACACAGAGACTAGGGTATGATAGTTCAGAATCAAAATACAAACTAGGACATTTTTCATACAGTTTCCGGTGAATCAGGTCAAACTACTTTTATATCGCTATTGAATTAAAGATATACTTATCAGTACACTGATCCTAAATCTTTATTGTATAAAAAGTAAATGACCGAGCTCGATAGCTGCAGTCGCTTAAGTGCGGCCAGTATCCAGTATTCGGGAGATAGTAAGTTCGAACCCCACTGTCGGCAGCCCTGAAAATGGTTTTCCGTGGTTTCCCATTTTCACACCAGGCAAATGCTGGGGCTGTACCTTAATTAAGGCCACGGCCGCTTCCTTCCCACTCCTAGCCCTTCCCTGTCCCATCGTCGCCATAAGACCTATCTGTGTCGGTGCGACGTAAAGCAACTAGCAAAAAAAAAAAAAGTAAATGTACACTTGTCCTGCTGGAGTATGAACTCTTGGTGCTGGATAAGCATCCATAAGCTACACAAGATAAAGGTGCTGTCAGAAGCAATTGTATCAGAATACAAGTAAATAGGAAAGATTATGTCCTGTAACATCTATAGACTCTATGGAGATTTTTTATACTTTCTGCAAGCTAGAATTCTAGTTAAACACGTATTCTCACAATTTTTATCTTGGGAAAAGCTTTAAGTCCAATGCACTGTAGGCTCAAAACATAGAAATGTAGAAAAATAGAGAAACTCATTCATAAAATGAGACAATTTGCAATATCAGTATTCTAAGCTTGTAGTACTGATATGCATTGATTATTTTTATTATACATCATCATCATCATCATCTTGCCCTCCCTCCTTATATATAGGTCTCCATCATCAGCTTCAGCATCCTTCCCACTTCCCACTTCCATCCTCTTAACATGTCCAAAACCATCTATGTCTATCCCTCTCCATTCTGTTGTAGAGCTTTTCCACTCCAATTTCCTTCCTGGTCCTCATTGTCCTTTCTCGTCTTTCCTATCATACTTCTTAAAGGTTTCATTTCACTGGCCTGGATTTTAAACTCCTGTCTTTTTTGTTAGTGTCCAGGTCTCTGCTGCATATGTCACCATTGGGCAGTAGGCTTATCACTTCATTGGTACTTCATTGGTACTTCCTTCCTCCTTACTAGGTTTCTCACATTCTGGTAGAATGCATTTTCCTGTTAAATCACTTTACATATCTACATATCCAGCCCTCCATTTTGCACCAGTTTGCTTCCTGAGTACTTGAAGCCTCTTCACAATTCCAAGGTTTTGTCACTTTATTTTTATTATCCCTTTCCCTTCCATTTCTCCTCTAGTCAACACCATTGTCTTAGTCTTTTCCACACTGATTTTCATTCTATAATTTTCAATAATCTCTCTCAACATGACAAGCTGCCCTTGTATTTCCTCTCTGTTTACTCCCATACCACATTATCACCTGATGTGATCAGCTTCCTGCCCCTATATTTTACCTTTGTCTCCTCAATTTTGTCTACAACTATTATGAACAACAGTGATGACAGCACACTTCGTTGTTGTAGTCCAGTTTCTTTCCAAAACCATTATGTCCTCTCCATGTGTGTCTGGTCACTGCTGCAACAACTTTTGAACATTGTTTGCAAATATCCTATCACTTGTTTTCCATATTTTTTCTGTTGCATTACAATTTCCATACCTTTGCTCTGGATATACTATTGCAAGCCTTTTTTAAATCAAGGAATGTCATCACCATATCTCTTCCATATTCCCAATGTTTATCCATTAACTGCATCATGCCGAAGATGGGGTCTAGTGTTGATCTTCCATTTCGAAAGCCATATTGCTCTTCTTGTAATGGTTCTTCCACCTTTCTTTACTAGCACCCTTTCATTTTTTGCTAGTGGCTTTACGTCGCACCAACATAGATAGGTCTTACGGCGACGATGGGACAAAAAGGCCTAGGAGTTGGAAGGAAGCGGCCGTGGCTTTAATTAAGGTACAGCCCCAGCATTTTCCTGGTGTGAAAATGGGAAATCATGTGAACAACCATCTTCAGGGCTGCCAACAGTGAGATTCAAACCCACTATCTCCCAGATGCAAGCTCACAGCCGCGTGCCACTGTTCACATGGCCAACTCGCCTGGTAGTACCCTTTCAAATAGTTTTGCTACCTGAAATATGAGTGTGATTCTTTGATAATTATCACGTATCTTCTTGTCCCTCTTCTTAAATATAGTTATTATTACTACTTTACTCCAGTCATTTGGTATCAATTTTTCTTTTCAATACATCTTAATAGCCAATACAGCCATTGTAGACCAATGGGTCCTGCTGCCTTTATCATTTCCACACACAATTTATAAAATCCTGCTCCTTTTTCCACTTGCACTTGTTTGACAGCAGTTTCCACCTCTTCCATTGTGATTTAACTCTCAGACTCTACTTTGCCCCAACAATGAAGTCCTCTTTTCTTGAAAAATACTGCCAGCAGCCTTTGCATTCCTCTTTCTAAATGATTTAACAGATGTTTTGCCACAGGCTATTTTCCTATGACCTGGGAACAGGAAAATATTGTCCCATTACTTATATCAGGAAACAAATTTAATGTTCATCTTAATGAACAATTTCTGTTCTCCCCACACTATCCTTTATCTGATGTTGGTGTCCGTGCCGAGTGCACATAAATTGCGAGGAACCTGGGGACATTCACTTCACACCAAATTAAAAAATAGATCATTACATCTGAAGGAAAGGCCTCTTATTCAAATTGTGAATATCCCCTTCAAGCTATATATAAACTGTTACTCATATATACTATTCAACAAGGCATAATTTGAAGATCAAATGGGTCCATTATACAGACAATGAACATCAGCTCAAAGACTGACTCAAGAATACTTGGTTATTATAAGGACATTGACACAGTCTAACACCAGTCACATCAGTTCTGATGTGACATTTTAGTTTCAGTTTTAAATGTGTAGTCTGACGTTTCATCACTGTTTAGATTTTACTTAAGACATACCAATTTGTAATTTTTTATTGGTGGTTATATGCATACCTGTGTTTCCAGTTTGATCATGGCTGAAGATGACCTAATGTAGCAAGGTCAAAACTAGTACCAATTACAAAGGATACTATATTAATCTAATGGTACTGAATAAGTGGACCTTTCTCTACCCTTTGATAGCTATTCGTTATCTTTGAAAAAAATTATACACCAGTATCTCCTCGCATTCAGCTCACCCTATACCTCAACCAATCAGCATGGTTTCCTACCAGGTGGCTCTTGTCTAACAAACCTGGCCACTGTGCATAGTTTTGCATCATATGCCATTGTAGCTAAATCACAGCTGGATATTATCTGCTACTTAGACATTTCAAAATCTTTCAATTCTGTAGACCACACTCTGCTGCTCCATAAACTCTCCAAACAATTTAACCTAAATGGCAGTCTTCTGACCTTTCTTGTTGGCTTCCTACAAAACCGTTGGTAGAGAGGCACATCATCCTCATGATTAACAGTCACCTCCGGTGTCTCACAAGGCAGTGCTCTTGACCCTTTGCTGTTTTCCTTGTTTATGAACGATTTATCATCCAAACTCAACAAAACAGCTGATGACTGCAAGATATTTAGGGAGATCACAGGAATCCAGCAGATGCAGGTCTTCTACAGTCCTCATTTAATGTCCTCTCAAAATTGTGCCATACTTGGGGTCAGTAGATGCAGAGTTGGTCTCAGCCCATAAGTGGCCATGGCTGGTCCGTGGTCCAACAGCTCTGCACTCTGACCGGTCAACCGAGCAGAGGAGGGGTGGCCACGGCTCTACCGTGACTCTACGCCTCTGCATTCGGGAGATGGGACAGGGCTGGACCTCACGGCTGGCCCCAACTGTCGGCTCTCCTGAGAATGGTTTTCCATTCTCTTGCACTAAGGCGAATGCCGGGACAGTTCCTAGTATAGGCCACGGGCACCAAACCCCTCACCTTCTCCGCACATCTTCTTCACTGTAACAAACCTCCTGGCCTGAGAGATGGCGTCACCGTCCAAATGAAAACATTTTAGTAGTAGTAGTAGTAGTAGTAGTAATAGTAGCCATACTTGGAAACTTATCCCCAATACACAAAAATACAGCCACATGACCATAATCCTACGTAAATCTCCTCTACTGACATAATATTACCAACTCAAAAAGCCCATCCCCATAGTTACGCAACAGCTTAGGTGTAATATTCAATACGAAATTCAAATTCAAAACCACATACAAACGTATATAACCAAGGCTATGAAATTATTAGGCATTCTCTACCATTTCACAGAAATTTCTGATCCAACTGCTCTTCACCTCTTCTTCCTCATAATCATTCAACTACTGCTTTCTGATTTGGACAACAGCTTCTCCCTTCAATATTAACCAGTTAGACAGAGCAGTGTCCTCCTTTGCTGCAACTGAAAGGAATAGAAACTCCAAGCTGTAATCTTTGGTGAATTACAGCATGATATATAGTTTGCAGATGAAGATGTGTTAAGACGATCATAAATACCCATACCCCAAGCTAGAGGAATTAACCAGATAAAGATGAAATCCCTGGCCTGACCAAAAATTCCAGTCTTATTCACAAGCGCAATACTGTGACAATCATAGGCATTCACTAGCTGACGAGTATAATGATTTATCCTGAGTATATCATGGTCACTGATTATGGGAAATCCTCCATTTTATTTTAAGTATTATTCTAAGACAACACTGGTGATCCTTTTCTAGACATTTTAAATGTCTTCTGTAAGTATTCCAAGTCTTGAATCCGAAGTGTTGGTAACATTAGGGCATTGTAAACTAATACTTTGGTTTGGACATTGAGGTCATGGCTGTCTAAGACCCATTTAAGGAGATGACCAAATGCTGCGTTAGCACATCTAAAGCGATATGGTATTTCAACATCTATGTTAACATTTGTTGAGAAGTGGCTGTCAAGGTAAGGAAAATGTTAGATATTACGCAGGGTATCACCATTGGCCATGATGGAAGAAGCTACCTTGTTGAATTTTGGTGCTGGTTGGTAGAGAAGTTGGAATCTGTGCTGATACTGGTATACAGTTGTTAATTGCATTTAATGTAGTTTGTAAGTGGCTAGAACAACACTGTTGTTTGATAACTGAGTTTGAGGATTCTTTAGTCTTGGTTTGCAGTCCATTAAGATAAATAATCCCCAGTCAAATCTATACATATTTCCACATCCAGGCATAGTCTTCCCTCAATAAGATGCAGTATAGTCTCCCACAAATATAGAGATCAAAGTCTAATTTATTGCTCATATTACAACAAACTCCCAGGGCCTTACAAGTGACTGAGGTTTTGAAAGGAAAAAACAAGGCTACTATCAGTCACTGATAACTTGCAAGATACCATATGCTCGGCAAACAAAGCCCAAGATGAGGGATTGCTTCCATTTACTTGTATCAAGTTCCTCAATGTCATGTTTTCAGCCTAACCTCCCTTGGTCCACCTTTGTCTTTTCTGACCTCAATGGTATTAGGTTTTGGAAGCCCATGGACCTTTAATTTTAATGCTTTCCATGTTCCTTTTCTTGCGTTATCTAATACCGTACTTCATTCTTCGAAGGTCAGGCGTCTTCATTTTTTTCTCCAATTAATTTTTTTTTTTTTTTTTTGCTAGGGGCTTTACGTCGCACCGACACAGATAGGTCTTATGGCGACGATGGGATAGGAAAGGCCTAGGAGTTGGAAGGAAGCGGCCGTGGCCTTAATTAAGGTACAGCCCCAGCATTTGCCTGGTGTGAAAATGGGAAACCACGGAAAACCATCTTCAGGGCTGCCGATAGTGGGATTCGAACCTACTATCTCCCGGATGCAAGCTCACAGCCGCGCGCCTCTACGCGCACGGCCAACTCGCCCGGTCCAATTAATTTTATCAGGAGCTTATAACCTTTATGTTTTTCCTAGCAAGCTTCTAGTTTTACATGTTATCTCTCATAGCCATGGTACAGTGCTAATGACACATCAGCACCACCATCACTACCATAAGCAATCGAAAATCAAACCAAGTGCCTTATCCCAACCTGGACATTGACAACTTAGTCAGTGCCCTAAGTCAGGCCAATGAACAGACATTCTGAGCCTGAGTTTACTCGCAGTGGGGTGGCCAATTCTTTTCTGCTCCTCCTCTAGCCAGCTGCACGTGGCGATTAGGTCCAATGTTGCTTAACTTCAGAGAGCTCACATAATCTGACATGGCTAAGCCTTTGTTCCATACAGCAATATATCATATTAATATATCATTAATAAGATATATTTGATGAACAATGGTATGTGTTCAGTGCACTTTATTATCAACCTCTAGCCTGTACTTCTATACACCATAGCTCTATCGTGTATACCTTTAGATTGTTTCCATTAGGATTATTTCCACCTAGTTAATAACTTTCAGTTTTATACTATATTTAAATGAATATAATGGGAATGCACTCACCTAGATTAATAACTTTAATCATGCGGAAAAACAAGTCTTCCACTTGAAGATCTTGATATGGTCGTCGAGAACAATGATACTTGATGTATGGATAACATCCTGTCCGCAGAATGTGATAATTGCTCTTTCCAACAGGCCAGTTAAAGTGGGAGAGACCCCACTGATCATCATACACACTGCTATACTTGACAAAATAAGATGTCCATGGAGGTTCATTACACTGCTCTAAGTATCTAGTCAATACTTCTGAAGCTGCAGGTTTCTGATTACTAGATTTGTATCTTAGAGTTACTGCTATAAACAGCTTGAATTTCTTCCTTGGTATAGTTCTCCACATTATTATCCTAATCTGTCTGCATGAAGCCATTAGGTGGAAAAAAAAAATCTTTTATTCATTAGTCATTAATTGCAACACCAAAAGCATCCTTGAGGTTTGATACGAAGACAGGAGGGTATGGACAGAAGTGAGGCAGTTTGAGAAAGGAGTGTCATCTTATTAAAAGTAACTAAAGTACTGAGCATTTAACCCATATATTCCCAAAATTTTCCTGTATGAGATTTAAACACATTTTTTTTGATATGTGGTTTGTTAACACTTCAGTTTACTAAAAAACTTCAAATTTAAAAAATGTACTTTGTTCTACTTCAATGAGGGAGGCAGTGAAAATATTGAGTATTTTCCTAGAATATTATTATTTTTTTTTCTCTTTATTTTGAAGTTCTAAAAAAAGTTCCTTTTAATAAAAATATATCGAGGGCTTTGAAAAAGAAGCAGCAATCCAGAAAGGAGTGAGGCAAGGCTGCAGTTTGTCCCCTCTCCTTTTCAATGTTTACATAGAACAGGCAGTAAAGGAAATCAAAGAGAAATTTGGAAAGGGAATCACAGTCCAAGGAGAGGAAATCAAAACCTTGAGATTTGCCGATGATATTGTTATTTTATCTGAGACTGCAGAAGATCTCGAGAAGTAGCTGAATGGTATGGATGAAGTCTTAGGTAAGGAGTACAAGATGAAAATAAATAAGTCCAAAACAAAAGTAATGGAGTGCAGTCGAACGAAGGCAGGTGATGTAGGAAATATTAGATTAGGAAACGAAGTCTTAAAGGAAGTAGATGAATATTGTTACTTGGGTAGTAAAATAACCAACGATGGCAGAAGTAAGGAGGACATAAAATGCAGACTAGCACAAGCAAGGAAGAGCTTTCTTAAGAAAAGAAATTTGCTCACTTCAAACACTGATATCGGAATTAGAAAGATGTTTTTGAAGACTTTTGTGTGGAGCGTGGCATTGTATGGAAGTGAAACATGGACAATAACTAGCTCAGAAAGAAAGAGAATAGAAGCTTTTGAAATGTGGTGTTACAGAAGAATGCTGAAGGTGAGATGGATAGATCGAATCACGAATGAAGAGATACTGAATCGAATTGGTGAGAGGAGATCGATTTGGCTAAATTTGACGAGAAGAAGAGATAGAATGATAGGACACATCTTAAGACACCGAGGACTTGTTCAGTTGGTTTTTGAAGGAAGTGTAGGTGGCAAGAACGGTAGGGGTAGAGCAAGGTATGAATATGACAAACAGATTAGAGCAGATGTAGGATGCAATAGTTACGTAGAAATGAAAAGGTTAGCACAGGATAGGGTGGCATGGAGAGCTGCATCAAACCAGTCTATGGACTGATGACTCCAACAACAACATGTTGAAAAACTTATTTCACAGACTTAAAAGATAAAAATATCTTTTGGTTGACACTGTTTTATCTACTTTCACAATGCTGGTGATAGACTCGATAAAATAATTCATCTTCAGCATAAAATTTGTCTTCTATTTAATGTATATACATTTTTGTGCTACTGAATGAGAGATGCATCAAGAAAACTTCAGTAAACACCATTACAGGAATCAAAGCAATAAGAAACTTGAACAGTTTGTTTATTGAACTTCAGGTGTGCCAATACGTCAGTAGTGAAATTTCCTGTGATGAAAGTAAGTTTAATACAACTTAAGGATTATAATTTTAATGTTATGGAAATGGAACAGTGGACAAACATTGTTAAAAGTATGTATTATAGAACAATAACTGACAAATGTTACATTCTTAACTGTTTGCATGCACATTTAGTATCTGGACATTTATTTGAAATGGGTAATCTCTTAAATTCCTGTAAATAACGATAAGTGGTTTGACTAGAGTGCTACAGGTAGTGATTATTGTTTTAAGGGGAAATATATTAAGATATCCATCCCTTCCTAACACTAGTCATAGGAGAAAGAGGAAGAGGTACAGGAAAAAGTCATAGAAGGTGTGAAAATCAAAAACCCTTCCCCAGGCCTCACAAATATATTATTCCCAGGTTGCAGAGAATAAAGCTTGATGAAGGAAGATCAAAGATGAAAGTAAGGGAAAGCAATGGTGTTATGGAGTGGTGCAATGTGAAACTAAAATTGGGACACTAAGGAAGGACAGAATACCTCTATAAATATTTGAGGTATGGTTATGGAGGAGAATGGTTGGATGATGTGCAGGAAGGCCTGAGAGCTACTGGAGTGAGAAGGTGAGGGTAGATGTGAAAAATATTGAGTTAATTGGAAATCTGTGACCAAGGAGGCAAAAGTCTTCAGAGAACCATACTGTCAAGGAGTAAGTAGGTAAATTTAATCTTCATAATATCTAGGTGCATCAAATATAAACCGGAATTCAAAATTAGCAGCTCCGGTAGCGAACAGAAATGGGTGGGGCTTTGAGAGGAAGTTGGAGGGGATGTCTGGAGTAGGGGTTTTGATGTGTCACACACTACAGAGCGAGCGCTTCAGTACACCATGAGCGAGCAACTTCTGGAACACCCTTCTTACATTCAGACTTGTCACCTTGTGACTACCACTTGTTTGGACCACTGAAAGAAGAACTGAGAGGAAAGCAATTTCATGATGATGCAGCAGTAGAGGAATACATGCAGAATTGGTTGCAAAACGTTCTTTTTTTTTGAGGATGGCATAAAAAAGTTGCCAATTTGGTGGCAAAAATGTTTGTCAAATTCGGAAGACTATGTAGAAAAATGAAGTGCTTGTGTATTTGTTGGTGGATTCAATAAAATTGTCAAAAAATAATTCTGATTTATATTTGATTCACCTAGTATTATTTACAGTGGTGATATACCGTATGTAAGTAAATTGAGGTACAGTAATATGAATAATCCCCAAGTGAAAGAAGACAAGCCAGAAAGATTATAGGAGCATACTGAACAATTGAATCAAGGGAAAGAAGTAGATGTCAATGTACTGGTAAAAAAAAAAAAAAAAAAAAAGAAGAGGAGGTTAATAGTGATGAAATAGTAGGCCCAATTTTGAGGTCAGAATATGACATAACATTGAGGGGTCTAAGTCAAAACAAGGTGCCTGGAAGATGATTACCTTCAGAGGTGTTTTTTTTTCCTACTGTATTTTTGTGAGTGATAAACATGCTGTTTAGATGATAAATTGATTCATCATCATTCTAAGAAAAAGTCCAAAGGACCAAGTGATTCTGCAAAGAGTTTACATTAATGCATAATTGCTAAATGTCATCTTTTATTCCATTTAGCCACTTTGTTTTATTGACATCCTGGTGGTCTCCTTCCATTGGATTCAAATTCCAGATTAGCCTTTGGCCCATGGCTGTTGTCTATTCTACTCCAACATTGCAAGCCCACTGAAGTTGTCTGGCTTCATAATTATAATAATTCACCGATTGATACTTGAATTTTTGGAATATGAATATCTAGGTTTGGTGTCTGTGGTGACTGCTGTTTAACGAAAAGGATGACAACGGCAACAACAATCATCATAAGCCTGATCCAGACCTGGACATTAAAGACCTAGTTATTGCACAGCTACATCAGAGCTGCTGATTAGGCATCCTGAGCTGGAAAATATGCATATGTAACATTTATACTGTAATATTGTAATTTAGTGATGCTCGACAGCTGGGTGCAAAGGACAGGGAGAGGAAATGTTGAGGAAGAGTAACCCCATTTGTTAATAGCCTGCTAGTATAACAAATAATGAGTGAAAGATAGTTGGAATGCATAAACATCCTGTCTTCTGAGTTAATCGACTATAACAGGATTTCACAGTTAACTGTGTTTGGGGACGAGCGAGTTGGCCATGCGGTTAGGGACGCGCAGCTGTGAGCTTCTATTCGGGAGATAGTGGGTTCGAACCCCACTGTCGGCAGCCATGAAGGTTTTCTGTGGTTTCCCATTTTTGAACCCAGCAAATGCTGGGGCTGCACCTTAACTGAGGCCATGGCCACTTCCTTCCCACTCCTAGCCCTTTCCTAACCCATCATCACCATTTAGACCTATCTGTATCGTGCGATGTAAAGCAATTTGTAAAAAAAAAAAAAAAAAAAACAAGTGTGGTTGGAACTTGTGTGGCAGGTGGTGGTGGTGGTGATTATTGTTTTAAGAGGAAGTACAACTAGGCAACCATCCTCTATATAACACTAATCAGAGGGAAAAAAGGAAGGGGTCCGACACTTCGAAAAATGAAGGTATCGGCCAAAGGAAGACAAGGGCCGCGAAGGGCATGAAAATGAAAGACTCTCTAGCCCTCGCAAACCTAATAGCGTCGGGGTCGGAAAAGAACAAGAGTTGACCAAGGGAGGTCGGATAGGAAAGTGAGGAGCCTGGCACAAGTAAGTGGGAGCAATGCCAGGACTCAGCTGAGGGCCCCGTGGTCGCCAACCCACGCTCCAAAGTTCAGAGCCCCTGGGCCTCTTTTAGTTGCCTCTTACAACAGGCAGGGGATACCGTGGGTGTTATTCTACCGCCCCCACCCACAGCGGGAAACTTGTGTGGCATCTCCTCAAAATAGATAACTTTCCAGATGTCAATTTGAAGATGTAGATTTTATAAAGAGCTGTTGTGAGTATACTCCTCACCACCTATCATGTCATCATTATGCTCATGTAAAGGCAACAAGGCCAGAAGACTGGACCTTACCTCTTGGCCTCAGAAGTTTTAAGAGCTATTAAATTAATGAAATCAGGGAAAGCACCTGGTCCCGATGAAATTTATCCTGAAATCATAAAACTAATAAATGAAAGCGATGTTGAGTTTATAGCGGACTTGTTTAACAACATGTGACGCAGGGTATATTCCATCTGATTGTACCCAAAGGGCAATTGCCAACAGATGTAATAATTTACAATTAATCAGCCTAATGAGCCACATCGTCAAACTGTTTCTGAAAATATTGCACTAAAGAATTCCAGAGATGTGAGGTAGATTTGAGAGAAGAACAGTTTAGTATCCATGCAGGACTGAGAACACGAGAAGCATTATTCAGCTTGCTGATTCTTTTGCAAAACAGAAGAGATCAATGAAAAAATGCATATTACCTGTTTAATAGATTATGTCAAGGCCTTTGATTGTGTCAGACATTCTGACCTAATGCACATTCTAAAGACCAAGTGAACAGATAAAGATTTCTTCTTCAGTCAAAACCTGTACCAACATAAAGAGGCTTCTGTAAGGTTTGCAGGCTCTCAGGCATGAGAAACACATTTTAAATATGGTGTCAAACAGGGTTGTGTGTTGCCCCCTCTATTTTTTAACCTGTTTTCTGATGGGATATTCTAGAAGCCATTACAAGATGCAGAAGATGGCATAAAGGTTAATGGCAGACTAATCAGTAGTGATTGATTACATAATTTAAGATACACAGATGACACTGTCATCCCCACTGAAAGTGCTGAGGGTCTTGAGAGTCTAATGGACAGAATAACAGCTGGAGGAGTGTTCTTGGTCTTAAAGTCAGTACTGAAATAAAATTAAAGTTATGGTCATCTGTCAAAATAGTGACCCTCTTATCTATGTGAATATCTATAGCAAAAAGAAAAAAATCAAGCTGGAAATTTACATATCTAGGCTGTTGGATCACTGACAAACTAGATCCAGACTTAGAGATCAGAACAAGGATTGAACTGGCTTGAGCACGCTTCCTGGAGATGAGAAGTCTATTCTGCCTTTCGTTGGAGATGAGATATAAATTTGTCAAGTGTTCTGTATACTCAGCATTTTTATATAGTGTCAAGAATCAGACACTGAAGAGCAATGCGTTGCAAAGAGTAGAAGCATTTTCAAATGTGGATTTTCAGAAGAATGCTTTGCATTTCATGGGTTGATCATACCACCAATAAAGAAGCCTTAAGTCGAATGCAGAAGGGTCATAGTTAAGAAATGCAAGATGGTGTATCTTTGGCATATCATGAAGAATGACAAATACAACCTTCTAAATGTAATTTTAGAAGGCAAAATTGAAGGTCAGCATGTACAAGGTCAAATAAGGTATTTGTGGATGAGAAACTTACAAGACTGGTCTGGACTGAATCCCCATGTGCCCCTCGGAGGATGGCAGAACATAAGCTGTTTTCACCAAGATTGTGGTTAACCTTCATTAATGGAGAAAGCACCAAAAGAAGAAGAAAGGCAACATGAAGTACTTTGGCATAGGCCCAGTTTCTTGACTGGAACAGAGTCCTGTAAATGAATCTAAATCTACATGTGAATAAACCTGTGTATTTTGTTAAGAAGTCTAAATGAGTAGGTCATCAGATTTTTGATGTGAGAATGACTAGTTTTGAGTTTAGTTTGAAGTACATGGAAGTGATGACAAGTTTTATTTTTTTTTGCTAGGGGCTTTACGTCGCACCGACACAGATAGGTCTTATGGCGACGATGGGATGGGAAAGGCCTAGGAGTTGGAAGGAAGCGACCGTGGCCTTAATTAAGGTACAGCCCCAGCATTTGCCTGGTGTGAAAATGGGAAACCACGGAAAACCATTTTCAGGGCTGCCGATAGTGGGATTCGAACCTACTATCTCCCGGATGCAAGCTCACAGCCGCGCGCCTCTACGCGCACGGCCAACTCGCCCGGTCAAGTTTTATTTAGTTCATCAAAATTTCTCATGTGCCGAGTACAAGATCGCCCATTTAATAGTTCTTAGACGTGAAACTTCCACGGTCTGTTAAAATACTATCAAGTTACTTATCTGGGTTGAACAGTGTTGCTGTTTTATGTACTTTAAAGTTGGCTGACACTTTTTATTTTATTTTTTTATTTTCATTTAAAATACACTGCAGTATTCTTTGTCAAGGTGACTGATGTATCCCTACTCAATCCAAGGTAATCAGTCTCCTCATGCAGCTAAAGTCAACTATGAAGGTGGTCACTGTGCCATGCCTTTTGTAGTCTCGCCTCGCCCACATCGCAACTGGATTCCTGGATCTTCAGACATGACCTGAGATGTATTAGTTTGAACTGTGACTATTTTCATTTTATTTTATAGTTATAACCTATTTAATTTGAAACTTAACTTCCTGGCACCAAGATTTAATTTAGATTTTTGTTCATTTACATAATATCATATAAAATATTGAAATTAAGGCTATAGAAATAATGCACACAACATATTGGACGCCAATAATAACATGTACCCAAGACCTCATCAGTGCCAAAGAAAGACAAAAATCAAATATCAGCAGCAGAAATGATATCTGAAAGAAGTATGTTACAGTATTAAGTCAAGGAGAGATAGAATGATAAATGAAGTCAAGAGATAAAATAAGAAAACAAACTGATGGTTAAATGAATGTATAAGAATGTCAAAACAAATACCAGTAATTGAATTTGAAAGAAAAGAGAGGTTGAGGAAAGCCTCCATTACAATGAATGAACCTGCTTACGAATAGCATGACAACAGGATCTGATTTGGAACATGGCAGTGGATAAGAAGTGGGTAGGAGATATACCAGTAGTAATGATTTAATGTCTATAAGCACTTATATAAACAGGCTAGCAGTAATACTCAAGTTAGATTATGAACACATGCATCAGGTAACAAGATTTAAAGCTAAACAAAAAGAACAGCATCTGATAGGTCTTACACTCAAGAAATATCATAGAGAAAAAAGTACAGTAGGTATACGATGTCTGCCTGTGTGGTGTAGTGGTTAGTGTGATTAGCTGCCACCCCCGGAGGCCTGGGTTCGATTCCCGGCTCTGCCACGAAATGTGAAAAAGAGGTACAAGGGTTGGAACGGGGTCAACTCGGCTTCGGGAGGTCAACTGAGTAGAGGTGGGTTCGATTCCCACCTCAGCCATCCTGGAAGTGGTTTTCTGTGGTTTACCACTTCTCCTCCAGGCAAATGCCAGGATGGTACCTAACTTAAGGCCATGGCTGCTTCCTTTCCTTTTCCTTGTCTATCCATTCCAAACTTCCCATCTACCACCAAGGCCCCTGTTCAGCATAGCAGGTGAGGCCACCTGGGCGAGGTACTGGTCATCCTCCCCAGTTGTATCCACCGACGCAATGTCTCACGCTCCAGGACACTGCCCTTGAGGCGGTAGAGGTGGGATCCCTCGCTGAGTCCGCAGGGAAAACCAACCCTGGAGGGTAAGCAGATTAAGAAACAAAGGTAGGCCTATACAATAAGCATACATAGTGTACTTCGGAATATTAGCAATAATGTTTACGTTCCACCCACTAACTACTTTTACGGTTATCAGAGATGCCGAGGTGCCGGAATTTTGTCCCTCTGGAGTTCTTTGATATGCTAGAAATACTACAGACACGAGGCTTTATCTCTCTCCAACTTTTACCATGTTTTATTTCCTTCTTTGTTATCTTCATGAGTATTTAGGTACTGGTCTGAGTAGCTCAGTCAGTAGAGTGCTGGCCCTCGGAGCCGAACCTGGCAAGATCGATTCTGGCTTAGTCCGGTGGTATTTGAAGCCATGAGCAATAAAGAGATAGTATTGCACCATGCGTCTCCTATGACCCGTAGAAATTAAAGGAATCAAGTGTCATAGTCTGGAACTGAACTGTGGTCTGTTAAACTTGACTGATAATTTACTTTAAGAAACATGAACACATGGGTTCTCACCACCATAAATGAAAAAGGAAGGGGGGGGGGGGGGGGTTCAGTTCACCGGAAATGAGAGCATCACGTAAAGACTGTAGGCCTTCAAATGCTGAGTTGAACGAAAGGTACAACCAGACTGACAGGCTAGGTTGTTGTACTATACCTACTATACTTTACAATTACATTGACAGCATTTGATAGACTGGTAGTTACAGTCAGTGCTAGACTATGTATTACTGCTACCGTCTATCAATACTAAAATTAAGTTATAAACCGTATGCCAATTCAACTTAGAAGTCATGAAAGTGCATGTACCAGTACCTTAATATTTCCTAAAATTTATACAACTATGGCCTATTCCTATTAGTTAGACTATATTAAAACTCGTCCACACGTAAATAAACTCGTAACATACTGACTACTAAATCTTTCCAAGTACCGTAATTTATTAGACTCCCTAACACAGAATAGGGGAACAAGACAGTAAAAGAATTTGAAGTATAGGTTATGTATGGTTAAAGATATCGTTCTGACTATTCTTCCAATCAAACATACTTTTCGCCATCATAATGAATTATAACGCTTAATTTCTGACTATATCTACAACATAACAACCCCACTACAAAGAATAATATGATTACATTATAATATTAATTGAGAATTTAAATTCCCAACACGCCTCGCGCTGTTCAATTGGCATTTGTCCCTCCATGCAAGCAGTGCTGGCAACAAATTGGCTTAAATTTCTGCGGTATTCCACAAAAATCTCTCAAGTTTTCAAAGTAGCAGAACTATTGTGTATGTGTCACCTTCATCATTATTTCATCCTCATCACAACGCGCAGGTCGCCTACGGGAAGTCAAATCAAAATACCTGCATCTGGCGAGCCGAACTTGTCCTCGGACCAAATACAGTAGAGACAATACGCGACACTCAGTGAGATATCGAGGGACAGCTATTAGAGTTCTCTCTAGCGGGTAGACCTGAGAACTACTGATTCTGTCATAAGAGCACGTGTATTTGTGTGTGAAGTTTTTGGTGTTATTTATGCGTTTTCAGTGAGTTGACATAATTAAATAGTAGCGTGTGTCATTCCCTGATATCTCCTCTCAACATGAGGAGAAAGGTATGTGCTGTGTTTGGCTGCAGTAACTATGACGTAGAGAAGAATGCGCGGCCTTTCTTTCACCTACCTCGTGACAAGAAAATGTAAGTAATATTGTGTTTACATATATATTCTTCCAGTGACAAAGAGATTTGTATAGTACTTCATAATATTCTGACCTACTCGACCCATATTTTAACTGGCTTAAAATAAAATACGCATATTTTATTGTATAGTGCAGCAGTTAACCATCAATACCAATAAGTTGTTGTAGGTGTGATCTGTGGGTTTTGAAATGTCACAGAAGTGATTTGGGTAAGGTATACAAGAAAGGAGGGACGTTACGCTTAAATAAGTTGTATAAGATATGTTCAGATCATTTCCAGGCAAGCGACTATAGAAATCCTCGACTATACAGCCAAGTGTATGTTACATTTTTATTCTAATTGTACCGGTACGTAAATATTCCTCAAAACATCACTATCGACAACATTATCATACTTTTCTTTCTTTTATCCCTCTTCTCAGATTAAAACAGGGATTTTATAGATTTTCTTTCTGTTAGTAGGTTTCATGTTAAGAGGAAAATTGTCCAGCTTTTAAATGTTAATTCATTATAGCATGTGTGTAAAGAATGTGCCGATATTTTTATTGACAAGTGTCTTAATGTAATGATACAATGTTTTTAAATGAGAAAGAAGACAAATATAACCGTAAAAGTTCAGGGAGGAATGCTAAAGCGAAAAAAGTAATGCATAAATGAAAGCTCAAGCCATTTCACAGCAGTCCATTTCACATCTTGTTTATATGTCACTAGGAGCGCCACCATCGAATTGTCTCCCATTTTAACAAGGTTAAATCCGTAAGTGTCGCTTATTGTATCTACTGTATTTGCTCGGACACTCCCACACTAAAAGCAAATACAGTAGAGACAATACGCGACACTGCGAGATATTGAGGGACAGCGCTTAGAGCACTATCTAGCGGAGTGACCTGAGAGTTACTGATTTTATCATAAGAGCACGTGTATTTGTTTGTGAAGTTTTTGGGGCCATTTATGCGTTTGCATTAAGTTGGCATAAGTAAATAGTAGCGTGTGCCATTCCTTTATATCTCCTATCAATATGAGTCGAAATACATGTGCTGCGTTTGGCTGCAATAACTGTCAATCAATCGATCAATCAATACTGATCTGCATTTAGGACAGTCGCCCAGGTGGCAGATTCCCTATCTCTTGTTTTCCTAGCCTTTTCCTAAATGATCTCAAAGAAATTGGAATTTTATTGAACATTTCCCTTGGTAAGTTATTTCAATTCCTAACTCCCCTTCCTATAAACGGACATTTGTCCCAATTTGTCCTCTTGAATTCCAACTTTATCTTCATATTGTGATCTTTCCTACTTGTATCAACGCCACTCAGACTTATGCGTCTACTAATGTCATTCCACGCCATCTCTGCGCTGACAGCACGGAACATACCACTTAGACGAGCAGCTCGTCTTCTTTCTCCCAATTCTTCCCAGCCCAAACTTTGCAACACTTTTGTAACGCTACCGGTACTCTTTTGTCGGAAATAACCCAGAACAAATCGGGCTTCTTTTCTTTGGATTTTTCCAGTTCTTGAATCAGGTAATCCAGGTGAGGGTCCCATATAACGGAACCATACTCTAGTTGGGGTCTTACCAGAGACTTATATGCCCTCTCTTTACATCCGTACTACAACCCCTAAACACCCTCATAACCATGTGCAGAGATCTGTACCCTTTATTTACAATCCCATTTATGTGATAACCCCAATGAAGACCTTTCCTTATATTAACACCCAGATACTTACAATGATCCCCAAAAGGAACTTTCACCCCATCAACGCAGTAATTAAAACTGAGAGGACTTTTCCTATTTGTGAAACTCACAACCTGACTTTTAACCCCGTTTATCAACATACCATTGCCTGCTGTCCTTCTCACAACATTATCGAGCTCACGTTGCAGTTGCTCACAATCTTGTAACTTAC
The DNA here is from genome assembly GCF_040414725.1 of Anabrus simplex. Taxonomy (NCBI): domain Eukaryota; kingdom Metazoa; phylum Arthropoda; class Insecta; order Orthoptera; family Tettigoniidae; genus Anabrus; species Anabrus simplex. Next base: position 364,429,454 of record NC_090269.1, on the reverse strand, counting down.
TTATTACTCTATACATAATAACATCATCCGCAAAAACCTTACCTCTGATTCCACTCCTTTACTCATATCATTTATATGTAGAAGAAAAGACAAAGGTCCAATAATGCAGCCTTGAGGAATTCCCTTGTTAATTATTACAGGGTCAGATAAAGCTTCGCCTACTCTAATTCTCTGAGATATATTTTCTAGAAGTATAGCAACCCATTCAATCACTCTTTTGTCTAGTCCAATTGCTCTCATTTTTGCCAGTAGTCTCCCATGATCCACCCTATCAAATGCTTTAGACAGGTCAATCACGATACAGTCCATTTGACCTCCTGAATCCAAGATATCTTCTATATTTTGCTGGAATCCTACAAGTTGAGCTTCAGTGGAATAACCTTTCCTCAAACCAAATTGCCTTCTATCGACCCAGTTATTAATTTCGCAAACATGGCTAATATAATCAGAAAAATGCCTTCCCAAAGCTTACACACAATGCACGTCAAAGTTACTGGCCTGTAATTTCCAGCTTTATGTCTACCACCCTTTCGTTTATACACAGGGGCTACTATAGCAACTCTCCATTCATTTGGTATAGCTCCTTCATGCAAAAAGTAATCAAATAAGTACTTCAGATATGGTACTGTATCCCAGCCCATTGTCTTTAGCATTTCCCTAGAAATCTTATCAATTCCAGCTGCTTTTCTAGTTTTCAACTTTTGTATGTTATTGTAAATGTCATTGTTATCATATGTAAATTTTAATACTTACTTCTTTAGCATTAGTCTCCTGCTCTATGTGGACATTATCCTTGTAACCAGCAATGTTTACATACTGCTGACTGAATACTTTCGCCTTTTGAATGTTCTCACATACACACTTCCCTTGTTCATTAATTATTCCTGGAATGTCCTTCTTGGAACCTGTTTCTGCCTTATGAAATGCATAAGGATTCTCGGTCTTTCTGTCGTTTCTCTCGTGACAAGAAAATCTAAGTAAATACTGTGTTTGCATATATATTCTTCAAGTTACAAAGATATGTTTATAGAAGGCCTACTTCCTAAATTTCTGACCTGCGCGACCCACATTTTAACTGGCTTAAAATATAATAAGGTTATTTTTTGTATTAGTTGAGCAGTTAACCTTCAATACCGATGTGTTGTCTGGCTCCATGGCTAATTAGTTAGTGTGCTGGCTTTTGGTCACAGGAGTCCAGGGTTCGATTCTCGGTGGGGTCAGGCATTTTAACCATAATTGGTTAATTTCGCTGAAACGGGAACTGGGTGTTTATGTCGTCTTCATCATAATTTCGTCCTCACCATGACGCGCAGGTCGCCTACGGGTGCCAAATCAAAAGACCTGCATCTGGCGAGCCGAACTTGTCCTCGGACAGTCCCGGCACTAAAAGCCATACGCCAATTAATTCCATTAACGATGTGTTGTTGTACGTGTGATCTGTGGGTTTTGATTTAAATCAGGAAAATGCATATGCATATGTTTGTGGCTGGGTGTGTTCCAAGTTACCCCATTTGAAATGCCGTAATGCGTTTGTCAAGCACTGAAGAAAATATGGGTGATTTAAGAAATGTGATGATGATGCAAATTTGCTTTACCCTAATGTAATGACAAGTATTGGTTATAGGGTAATTTTGAATGTTTTTGTGGCTAAATTTATAGATTGTCTTTCTGTTAGTAGGCTTCGAGTTAAAAGGAAAATTATCCAGCTTTTAAATGTAAATTCATTGAATCATGTGTGTAAGGAATTTGCCGATATTTTTATTGACAAGTTTCCTAATGTGATGTACAATGCTTTTAAATGAGAAGAAAATACAAATCTAGCCGTGAAAGTTCAGACAGGTATGCTAAAGCTAAAAAAGTAATGCACAAATGAAAGATCAAGCCCTTTCACAGCAGTCCATTTCGCATCCTGATTACTCAGTCTTTAAAAATAACCTGTTAAATAATACTTCATTAATGTATCCCGAATTGCTTTAGCAACTTTGAAGTTAGTATTTTAGCAACACCTTCTTCTTAGACGTAATTTATTTACCCATTTCCGTATATACATTTCCATTGATATTTGAATTTAGCGTGATTTTTCATGTCACGCCACTAGGAGCCCCACTTGTGAATTGTCTCCCAACTTAACAAGGCTAAATCCGGAAGTGTCGCGTATTGTCTCTACTGTATTTGCTCACAGTCGTCTTTGAGTCAGCAAGGAGTGCGGATGTGCTGAGTGGAGCGCGGAGCAATGGGTAATACGTTGACACAATAAAAATGAGTTGGACCTGTTGAAACAGAAGGTAAGAAGTTTGGTGCGGTACCTGAGAGAAACGAAGAGAGTAGTAGAGAGGGGTGTGCAAGAAAGTGTGAGAAGGAATATTTTCATATATGGTGTGCAAGAAGAGGAAAAAGAGTCTAAAGTGGAACTAGTGTACAAAGTGGTGGAAGTTGTCCAGAATAGGATGAAGATCAACTTTAGTGAAGTTGATATAGACGATGTGCATCGTGTGGGGAAGGTTATGCGAAGGAGGCTTATCAGAGTAAAATTATCTATATTGATGGCTGACATTGTGGTATGAAATTCGAGCAATTTAAAAGGAGAGAAAGTGTGGAGAAGAAGGGAGATGAACAGGGAAGCCATCGAGGAGAACAGAATCCTGAACAGACATTTAAGGGAGCAAAAAAACAAGGCCTTAAAGCATATATTAGAGGGCTGGACTCGTATATGGGTAGTGGGCCGGCTAAAAAATCTTGATGAGGAACACCAACAGCAGCAGAAGGAGTCCTTGACGGCAGAGGGAGTAGCAAGGAAGGGCACGAGTGGCAGTGACGTAGTGGAGAGTGATAATACGGAAGTGAGCGAAGTCCACATCATATCCGGTGCAGGAAGTAGAGAACTGCTGAACAGCAGTGCCAGCAACCAGATGGTCGGGAATGCAGAGACCTTGAAGAGCCAGCATAACCCAGAGGTGGAGGAAGCAAGTATTGTGTCACGAGTGGTGCGGGATGAAGTGAAAGGTGTGAATGAAGGTAATAGGAGACAGGGTAATGATTCATCCTCTCCGAGTAAAAGGAACACAGAAAGTAAAATGGAGAGATGACAGGTGCTAAATAAGGAAATATCATTAAGTTTGAAAGATTTATGAAGAAAGAAAAAGGTGTAGGTACGGAGAAAGGGAAGGAGGACGAGAGAAAGGAAGAAGAGGGAAGAGATGGAGAAGACTTGCAAGGAAGAGTGAAGGAGTAGGGGTGGAAGTGGTGAAGCAGAGGAATAAATAACTAGATATGACGATAGGGTTGTGGAACATTGAGGGTTTGATGGGGAAGCTAGGGAATAAAGAAATCGAGAAATTAGTAAAGGAGTTTGAGCTCATTGCCCTAGTAGAGACTTGGTTAGGGAAAGGGGTAGAAATTGAATGGAATGGGTATAGAGTAGTCAACGTGATAAAGAAAAAATAGGGAGGATGGGAAGAAACCCTGGTGGGATAACAGTTTTAATAAAAATGAGATAGTAGGAAGGGTAGAGAGAATACAGAATGAGGCAGAAGGGGTGGTGTGGTTTAGAATTAAAATGGGAAGTGACGCGAAGAAGGCAATTTGTCTGGCTCTATTATAAAATCATCCTGAGGATTCAGTTTATGCGAAATTTTTTTTAAAGAACTGATTGAAGAAATAAACAAAATTAAAGGCTTGTATATGGAAGTTGGAATGGTATTAATAGGGGATTGGAATGCAAGAGTGAGTAATAGGGTACCAGATGATGGGAGGGAAGATCCCGATGTGAGAGGGTACAGAAGAAGCAGTGAAGACAAAGGTATAAATAGTTATGGTGTAAAGTTGTTAGAGCTATGTGCTATAGAAAAATTATATATTTTAAACGGATGGATGAAGGGAGATAGTAAGGGGGAATTGACATTCATCACATCGAAGGGAGGGAATGTGGTAGATATAGGAGTAAGCACGGAAACAGCTTTAAGGAAAATAATAAGTTTTGAGGTGGCAGAATGTGGGACAACAGAAACATGCCCATTAAGATAAAATTAAGAGATGATATTAGTGAAGTGAAGAGAGCGGTAGGAAAAAGGGTGAGGTATAAGGAGGGATGTAAGTATATCTGGAATGATACTACGATTGAGAAATTGAGATCAGAGTTAAAAGAGAGGGAAGGCAGTATAAGGGTAAAAATCCAAAGGGCGCTGGAAGGAGATGACATGGATAAAGTTTTAAAATTAATAGAACTCCCAATATGGAAGGTGGGAAAGAAAGTGAAGATAAAAGAAGAGGGAGACAAAAACAGAGTCAGGGGGTGGTTTGATGAAGACTGTAAGAGGAAAAGAGAGGTTGTAATGACAGCTCTAGCAGAGTTTAAGAATGGAGGGAAACAAGAAGAAAGGGAGGAATATTGTAAATTAAGAAGAGATTACAAGAAGTTACTGAACGAGAAAAAGAAATGCTGGAAATAGGCGGAAGCTGAAAGAGTGAACAGATATTGCAAAGAGAAAAGATTTGAGAGGATTTGGGAAGCTATAAATAAGATAAAGAGAACTAGGCCTACGGGGAAGGGAACACTTATAGAGGAAAATGAGTGGGTAGGATATTTTACCGGTCTTTTGGGTGGGAGGGGAGACTGACATGGGGATATGGGCAAGACTTATATTGTAAGAGAATTACAAGTAGGTGTACAGTTACTAGATGAGGAGATAACAAGACAGGAAGTAATTAGGATGTTAATTAAAGCAAAAACTAAAGCAGCGGGTGGGGCGAACGGTATTACTAACAGGGCATGGAAGGAAATAGGGGCAAGTGAATCGATGTTGAAGGTGATGGTTACATTTTTAACAAGATACGGGAAACGGCGAAATTTCCTAGCGAGTGGAGAAAAGGAGTGTTATGTCCTATATACAAGAATAAAGGGAGTCGAAGTGATCCAAATAATTATAGAGGAATAACACTCCTTGACTCGTTGTCGAAGGTATATACAGGAATTCTAGCCAATAGGATTAAAAATTGGGCAGAGAAGTATGGAAGGATATCGGAGTATCAAAATGAGTTTAGAAAAGAGAGGAATACGGTGGATAATGTATGGATTCTGGATACTTTAAATACGAAGTATGTGAAGATAGCAGGGATGGGATTATATGTAGCAGCAATAGATTTAGAGAAAGCCTTCGATGCAGTGAATAGGGAGACGTTATTTACTAGATTAAGGGATATTGGGTTATCGAAGAAAAATGAGGATGGCAATAGAAGGAATATATGAGAAAGTAATGGTGGTGAAAAAATTACAGGGGGGTTGGTTGAGTAAGTGTATTGAATTGAAGAGGGGTGTGAGACAATGTTGTAAGCTGTCACCGATATTATTTTTATTGTTTATAAATAATATATTAGACAGACATGGAGGTGAGGGATGGCAATGTCCTTGGATAGGGAAACGGGAGATACCGCGACTGTTATTTGCAGACGATTTATTGATCTTGGCACTAACAGCAAGTGGATTGCAAAGAAGGCTAGAAGAGGTTTTGGAATACATTAGAAGATAGGCACTTAGAATAAATGTACGAAAGACGCAGATAATGGTATGTAGGAAAAGGAAAGCCAAGAAAGGAAAGAAATTTTGGATAGTAGAGCAGGAAGAAATCAGACCTGAAAAAATTGAGTATTTAGGAGTAATACTAAGTAGTATCGGATCTTGGAAGGATCAGAACAGAAGGGCCAAATTTAAGGGGAGGGGAGCACTTGCAGCAGTGAGGGTATTAGAAAATAAATTCCCGGATATAAAGTATAAAATTCTGAGAATGGTGTCCCAATCACTGGTTAAAGGAAAAATGTTATATGGGGGTAGAAGTGTGGGGATTGGAGGAGAGTAGAAAGGAACTAAACCAGGTGGTGGGGGTTCCAGACTCTATTGCAGATGCGTGGACTAGATTAGTATGTAAAGAATCGATAGACGTTACAATAGCCAAGAGGGTGATGAAGTATTGGATGAGATTGGAAAAAGGGAAGGGAGGGGATTTTTTACAAGAGGTGTATAGGTTCCAGACAAGTATGGAGAACGAAGGGTACTGGGTGAATAAGTGTAAAAATAAATTACGAAATTTAGGGTTAGGAGATCTAGGGTGTGAGAGATGGGGGAGAGAGAGGAAAGAATGGGAATGGAGAAGGGTTAAAGGGAGAGTGGCTGATATAGAAAGACAGAGTTTAATAATGGAATGGAGGGGAAGAGACTCGCTATCAGTATTAAACAAATTGGTGGAAACTACGAACCCGAGAACCGAATTTGAGGGCAGGAGGGGTAAAAGAGCTTCATACTGGTGGGTTGTCCGACTCGTTGGCTGAACGGTCAGCGTACTGGCCTTAGGTTCAGAGGGTCCCGGGTTCGATTGCCGGCCGGGTCGGGGATTTTAACCTTACTTGGTTAATTCCAATGGCACGGGGGCTGGGTGTATGTGTTGCCTTCATAATCATTTCATCCTCATCAAGACATGCAGGTCGCCTACGGGTGTCAAATAGAAAGCTAGGGGCTTTACGTCGCACCGACACAGATAGGTCTTATGGCGATGATGAGATAGGAAAGTCCTAGGAGTTGGAAGGAAGCGGCCGTGGCCTTAATTAAGGTACAGCCCCAGCATTTACCTGGTGTGAAAATGGGAAACCACGTAAAACCATTTTCAGGGCTGCCGACAGTGGGATTCGAACCTACTATCTCCCGGAGCAAGCTCACAGCCGCGCGCCTCTACGCGCACGGCCAACTCGCCCGGTCAAATAGAAAGACCTGCACCTGGCGAGCCGAACCCGTCCTGTGATATCCCGGCACTAAAAGCCATACGACATTTCATTTCACTGGTGGGTTATGGGAGTTCAAAAAATAGGGTATTTGTAGGTCGAGAAAATAAGGATAGATGTGTTTTATGTGGGGAGGCATGGTTGGATCTGCATATATTTAATCAACGTAGTGCGTTAGAGGAGATTAAAAAGAAAGTGTTGAATAAGAAAGAGATAGGAAAAGTAGAAAAGGGTTATAAGATGACATCATGGCTGTGAAGAGAATGGGAAAGAGGAACAAATATATCAAAATATTTAAATTTGGTTAGAGCTAGATTTTTAAAGAAATTAAGGGAATAATAGGTAGAATGGTGTTTCAGAGGAATGGGAGGAAACTTGTAGACGAAAATGTTAGATTATATATAATGTAAATATAATAAGAGGAGAGATGAATATACTGGAAAAGAATGTGTTATAAAAAGAAAATTGTAGATATTGGAAGAAGATCGTATTATGTTGTGGCCCACCAGCTAGGTAACCCGGTACCAAACTAGCTGATTGAGAGTAAAAAACTACACTACACCGGACAAGATCCAGTGTAAGAGGAACGAAATAGGAAGCGTCACATACACTACACACCCAGAACATAAATAAAATAAATAGGAAAAGGTGAACTTACCTCCAGGTGGTAGAAAACAAACGGGTGGATCAAGCTACCAACTGTCAGTGTGCCAAAATAAATGTTGAGTAGAAATCAAGACAAAACTTTTTTTTAAAATAAATATTTTTTAATGAAACTCAAAATTAACAGATAAATAACAAGACATCCTCGCAGTAGTTTACCAAAATGATAGGTACCAGAAACTGACTAAAATCAAATTGACATGTGATAAAAAATGAAGAGGTCTTTAAAATTAAATTAAATTAAATTGGATTAAATTAGGTAAACAGACCTCACCGAACTACAGGAAACTTCAAATAAAATACCAAGAAACACCTAAAGGTAAATTAAGAAAATTATTTGAAAACCGCCGGACGGTAAGAAATAAAATAAGGAAATTTAAATGGAACCTTCAAGTTTTGAACCAACCTAAAATAACGAAATTAAATCACCAAAAAGCCGGTCGGCAAGAAACATTTTAAAGGAGGATATATTACAATTAAACACTTCAGTTTACCTTCTCAACAACCAACAAATCTTTTCTTAAGAGAGGAAATAATTCATTTTTAGGGAATACCATCTTGTAAGAAACAGGAAAAAACTTTCTTTGCTCTCACAGATATTCGCTGAGAGATGGAATTCTCTCTCTTCCGTTTCACATCAGTTATAGGGTAACCAATATACAGTGGGAGGTCCAGCACAGGATGTAAGTGCTACTCAAAAATATTCAAGGGAAAGGATGCCCGTCGCAACAAAACCAGAAGGGAAAGGGAATGAGAGCAATGAGGGGCAAGAAACAGTAAACACACAACACGGTTTCATTAAATGGCAGAACAATCTACGACGGGGGCGACTCCCAGCCTTCAAAAATTATCATCACCATCACGTCTCTCAGAAAAACAACATCAAATCAAATCAAATCAAATCAAATCAAATCAAATCAAATCAAAATCTCTTTATTTGCAAATGAGGTGCCTACCTCGATGGCAAATGGTACACTAAAATACATTATTGTCAAGCACTAAATATTAAATTAACAAGAGAACAAAATTTTCCTATAATACAATATTATACAATTTATGCTAACAATTTTTTCTATTAAACACACAGCTCATCCTTAGTAAATTTATATTGTTTACAAAATTCTACTAATAATATCTCCTGAACTACTTACAAATATAATCAACTGATATACTTTATGTGTAATTACTTCAAATGATACTGTACAACTGGTATAAGATTAAAATTTACATTGCATTTATTTACTTTTTTCTTTTTTCCTTTACCCATTCTGGAACCTAAGTAGCATAACGACCTGCTGCGTCTTAACCAGAGCCCCTTTTGCCACCACTTTTCAGAGTTCCTGAAGGGCCTTCACAGCTACCGTAGCGGTCCCAGGGCCCTCGAAGTCCCCACTGTACTTCACCCCTACAGGCAGTCCCCTACTTTGGCTGTCCAAACTCCTTAGACTAGGGGATGGAATTAATTTATTCACACACATTTTTTATTTACATTAACCTGCAGGTCGAATGCCCCAAGGCAACCATAATCCATAGTTAAATCAGGAAAGAACCAATCCCGTTAGTGGACCAAGAATGGTACGGAAAATGGAGGCAAAATAATGGAACAAACTATCCCAAAACCAGGGGAAAACCCCAAAAGGAACGGAATTAAATAAAAAGCAGAAAAAGAAATTTAAAACAACCCCGAAAATGCACCAAAATCCTTACTGGAACTCCCATGCTTTACCCCACTTTAAAACAAATTTCAGAACAGCAGTAACATCATTACCTAATAATAATAATAATAATAATCATAATAATAATAATAATAATAATAATAATAATAATAATAATAATAATAATAATAATAATAATATTTTACCTTTATACCTCTTTTCAAATTTCCCTTAGAAACATAAAATTTCTTGTGGTGACACGTTACACGCTAGATGCTTTAAACAAACAAATTAACATCTTTTTCAACCCGATACGTTAGTTTTGAAAGGGTAGTACATTTTCACTTATCAAATAATGGTCCACCAAATTTTCCGGAACGCATCAATTATTTTGATGATTGATAGATTTTCCTAAGTAAACGCAGAAGCAGTTCACCACCGATGAAAACAACAAATAAGTATAAAGGTTGACTTACAGGTTGGTTTGTAGTTCCAGCAGTAGGAAAGTTAAACAACATGGCCAGGCCATGTGCTCCTTACCGTAGAAGTTGGTGTTTTCAAGGTAAAATAAAAATCACACACTACGAGGATGTATTAGATGTACGTTGAGGGTGTGGAGCACAACCCTACATCCTTTTAAATTCACTATCCACAGTCCATTATACTATGCCAATGCATTGCCTGGAGCTCGGTACACCAACGTATTCTCGGCATGATAGAAAAGCAGCGTCTCCTCGCTTCGCTTCGCCCTCTCCGGAGACGGACTATTTCAAAAATGGCCGACACCAAGCGCTGATTGGCCGGAGCAATATCAAAGAATAAGACGACATATAGTTCCTACTATAGCCGTAAGATTGCAGCATCAACCAGAGCTTACACGCCCTCGTAGAATAAACTTTAGAAACAGTGAGAACACCGATTAAGCAGTAGAAAATAAGAATACGGATTTCTAAGCCATAACAGGCGATCCCAAAATGTAGATGCAGAGGAGGCAAACACGAAACCTCGGTTTCAGTTGTCAGTTACTGTAGTGACAAAAAGAAGAGATGGTACATATTAGTATTAAGAAACGAGTTGGTAATAGCTAGATAGGGACGAGAATGAGTGGATAAATGTGTTATATGATAGATAATCTAGACACAATAGAAGAAGCCGGTAAATATTGGTAAATATTCTAGTAAGTGATGAGTAGGTAATTGCTAGATAAGGGTGAGGTAGGAGAAGCTTGTCATAAATAAATTAGATAGATGAAGGTAAGTTGAGGGAGGACCTGTAAAGAGATGCTATAATAATTGAATTGGTAATGTAAAGAAATGTGCAATTACTGAGTGTTTTTAGACTAAGAGACGTAAATAAGATGAAAGAACTGTGAGGAATAAGGAAACTGTAGAACTGTTGGCAAGTTCGGTGTTGTTAAAAGTGTTTAAATATTAACTCTAGGAGATAGTGGATGAAAATAAGCAAGCAGGGTGTAAATTACAGTGTATAAGTTACTATAAGGTAGATGAACAGGTGTAAGTGAGAAAGAGAGATTGAAAGATTTGGAAATGGGAGGGGGGTATAAGAGGTGGAAGGGTCGGGTGTGACAGACCCAACCCAAGGTGAAAACGATAAGCATATCCGCACATGGAGGAACAGGAGAGTCAAAGATGGGAGCAGGCAATGTGTATGTAAGACGACTCGGATTAGCAGGCGGGACAGTAGATAAGAGCGTGACGGGTCGCATGATGGACTGGTTTCCGCCTCTGCGATTCGCCACGCAAAGAATGGGAGGGAAGCACATTGCCAACGAGGTGTAGGTGGGGGAGGTGGTGGTGGTGATTATTGTTTTAAGAGGAAGTACAACTAGGCAACCATCCTCTATTTAACACTAATCAGAGAGAAAATATGGAAGGGGTCTGACACTTCGAAAAATGAAGATATCGGCCAAAGGAAGACAAGAGCCACGAAGGGCGTGAAAATGAAAGACTCCCTAGCCCTCGCAAACCTAATAGCGTCGGGGTCGGAAAAGAACAAGGGTTGACCAAGGGAGGTCGGATAGGATAGATGAAGGTGAGGAGCCTGATACTAGTAAGTGGAAGCAATGTCAGAACTCAGCTAAGGGCCCCGTGGTCGCCAATCCACGCTCCAAAGTTCAGAGCCCCTGGGGCCCCTTTTAGTCGCCTCTTACGACAGGCAGGGGATACCGTGGGTGTTATTCTCCCGCCCCCACCCACAGGGGGAATAGGTGGGGGAAGACATCTGACCCACGGTATGTGACTGATAGTGGTATCACGGGCGGGATGGGCTCTCTCCTTACCAGGGTGATACCGCGATCAGCCTGTTGTCTTTTTTATTTTTCTGTTAATTAGTTGTAGGTAGTAGAATAAAGAGTTAGCACGTTAGATTTGATGTAGGGGGTGCCCTAACATGCGGTTAGGAGATCCTCCCATGTTAGAGGCAGCTAAGTAGTTCTAGTGAAGGGTGGTGCAGCGCATTGTCTGGTATTCTGCCTGTGCGGGCGCCACTAAATTAGTTAGAGTATGTAGTTAAGTAGTTTTAAGAGATATATAGTAGATATTGTTTGTTTATTTTTTGTTTCTGTGTGTTTCGCTGTCTTTATTGCCTGTAAGCCGATGTTGTATACCAGGATGGGCAATAAAGAGATGTTCTATTCTATTCTACTGTATTTGCTAAAAGCCATACGCCATTTCATTTCATTTACTATGTATTTGTGGGGAAGTTGAATATTCGTGCGAGTTTGACTTGGATAGAATTATTTTGAAGATAAGTAAAAAAAAAGTTTCAACTCAGTCTGCCTGTCTATCTGTCAATTTATCAGCCTGGAGGCTGGTTGGATCCTCACGCAAAAACTGTTGGCAGTGCTATAATGAAGCGTACTACACAAGATGAAGAGTGACTTCGTCACTGAACCAGACATAATTGGTTCTAGGCGTAGCACCCTTCACAACATCCTGGCGCACTAGCCACGCTCTGAATGTCATAACGGTACTCGGTACCGCCCATGCTTCAGCAGTCAGCAGCTTACATACTGTCAATGGCGACTCGTGATGAATTTCGCCAGTGGGGCCCGATATAAAGTGTCAATAATATCGAATCCACTAAATATACGAGGCCGTTGGAATCGGTCTTTCATTTGGTATATACACACATCTTTGGCAACTACAGTTAGATTTAGACCAGAGCTGTATTTAGATCTTTTAGTTGTTGGAGTAGAACATTCATTTTCATCTGCCTGATACCTTTCCGTGTTCTCTCTTATTTCAGAAACAACTGATTCAAAACGTTGTAATGCACTGGATATGGTAACTGCATTGGCATTCTGCATCGAAATCGTGTTGCACAAACTATCAACGTGTTTCATCATCTCATAGAAGAATTTCAGAGAAAACAAAAGAAAAATCTTAATTGTTAAGTTTTTTAAAACTAAAACAGTCCCTTATTGTTACACCATCCTAACCATCTTCGTTATCATTCTCCTCAAAATATCCCAATAAATGTGATTTGTTTTCATAAACATCACTCACAGTCCGAGACTGAATGTTCCATCTTGTTGAAGAAACTATTGAAGCCCGCTTATTGCAAACTGATCGCAATCATATCTCTTCTCTTAGGCGATGAAGAGAAAAACGTAGGTAGTGAATCCTGTAATGTTTGCGAAGAACAACCTAACAGAATTTATGTTCTTGCTACAAGCATGTTTAGTTAATGAGCGTAACAGTGAACGTACTTGACACACGGAAAATAATTCTTCATCGGAGCCTGAACACCTCCCTTAACATCCTTGCATTCCCGTGGCTCCATCGAAGGCCTGAACTATGAGCTTTTCCTCAACGTTGAAAGGTTCAAGCCGTTTTTTCAGAACCTCGCTGAGACCATAGGCTGTCCTATCAGTAAAATTGTCAAAGGAAAGTAATCTTTAGACAGGTTTATTGTCGTTAATATACCTACCACAACATGATAACAAATTGACTTAGGCAAGTAATGTCTGTTACTTCATCTGTCTGCACAGAAACAAAAGTTGCAGCGTTGATATCTTTGACCAAGTCTTCAAAATGTACACTTGATATGTACAGTCTAATAATTCGTTTTGTATAATGTGTGACGTATTTAGACACGGATATGAGAGTGCTGATCAGATGGTCATCTAACACAGTGTCGAGATTACCAAGAAGATATAACAAATCTAAGAAATTACCACGGTTTGCTGAGTCCTGTATTTCATTATGGCCCCTCAGTGCTAACTCGTAAGTTCCACAAACTTTTAAGCACTCTGCTACTGTATTTAGTATGTGTCTATTTTTGTGACTACTTCAGTATGTTTCTAGATTGATATTATATATGCAGAGTCAATTTGTGCACCAATGTTAACAGTCCCAAATATTTTGTATTTATAGGCATTTTCTAATTGTAGTGCGCTTCCCTCATGTGTTTTAATCCGTTCACTTCAATATTTTAAATCCTCACACCCGGTCGTTGACCACAATCCTTCACCACGGAACAATAATCATCATCATCTAGTAAAGACAATGCCTAGTTGCTGTAGCCACACCTGACGATCTTCTGTTAGCCTCTTCATGTTGCTATATGAACCACATGCCAGTTCACCGACGGAGTTCCTGATGTATGACAACCTTGGTCGTCCCCTGGGTCTCTTTCCCAGTACTTTACCTTCAATGATGGTTTGGAGAAGAGAGTCAGACCGTGTCCAAGGAACTTTGTTTTCCTTTTCTTTATCGTATTTAATAAACATCGATCCTCTTGTATGTTATTTCAAACAAAGTCATTTGTTTTTTATCTATCCAAATGTTTTTGTAATTCTTCTCCTAAACCACATTTCAGCAGCCTCAAGTTTTGTTTCTTCCTGTTTCCCTAATGTCCAGGTTTCGCACCCATACAGTAACACACTCTAAAACAAAGGTCTTGAGAAATGATTTTCTCGTTTCCAGACTGAGATGCTTGTTTAGCAATAAGCTCTTCTTATTTTGGAAGGCTTGTTTTACTACCACTATTCTTTTCTCGATTTCTGAAAGGGATCTGTTATCAGAGGTGATTACACTACCAAAATTGTAGAATTCTGTGACTTGTTCTCTTGGTGTGTTACCGTATTTAATTTTAAGTGTTTTCTACCCGTGGCAGGATTTAAGACAGCAGTGAGGAAACGATGGAAACTTTTTCATTTATTGTTTTAAAAATTATTTATGTTGTATAAAATATTGTCGTGTTTGGACGTGTGAACTAAAAAATCTGTTTTGGATTTTTTTGTGTTGAATCAAAATTATTCTTTAGATGTGAATTTTTTGTATCTAACTTGCGAAACAGCGTGTACCTGCCGTTTTAGAAGAATATTTCCTGCTTCGTAAAAGACTTCTCTGGATAATCAAGAATGAAGAGACTTCTGATTGGTAGAAATAACCTCAAAGGCGCCGTATTGATCGTTATCCAATTGTTGTTCTATTTTCCTTCTAATTCTGTCTTTAACGAAATAACACACAGTAAAAACAAAACAGGCTTTATTTCTCTTCACTCACTGCTAAGCATGACTTTTACTGAACCATGTATTTCAGAAAGTCCTCTTTTCCTTGCCATCAAGTTGAGACAACGTGAACCCGTTTGGTTGGTAAGCACCTAAAAGTTTACTTTGAAACTTTTCTTCTAGACTTCATGAATTGAAGGGAGTTTTTCTTTTAAATCCACTCGGTTCATCTTAAATTAGACACTCGCTTGTCCACCCAACAATTGAGAACTGCCGTACCGCAATAATCACACTTCAGTGCACAGCCAAATGGAACGTGAAATAAAACCAGCGCAACGAGCCGGTTTCCTCTGGCCCCAAACGACGCGGGAACTCGCCAGTAACACCCATGAACTCTGCCAGGAAGCCGAGGAGGGAATATAAGCCGGTCGACTGATGCGACGCTGGGAACACGTGGGGAAGCGTCGTGGATAGGGTCAGCAGAGGCTGGCCCGCTCACACGGAACTAACGGCCGGCTACCGCACGGGGGCTCGGAATTCACCTGAGTTACTCTGTAGCTGTTTGCAATCGCCGTTTCCTGACGCTTAGTGTGAAGCGGCCCGAAGGCCATTGACCGACTATTAGCGTTGAATATCATACTCGCTTCATAGTGTTTACAATAACAGCTACAAATAATAAATTAGAAAGGAATACAAAGGTGGGGCCCGGCCTCTGTGGCCCTTAACGTAGAACCGCTCCTGCATACTGTCACAGTCAAACCGGTTAATAAGAGTGAGACTTCAGTGAAAGCTACATCATTCTCTGGTCTGGGCAAGAGAGAGATGCAAAAAAATACTGTACCAATCAAGAAATACCCACAGACGGTCAACTCATCCGGTGGGAGAAATGAAAGATTCGAGCATGAGGAAAACAGGGTCATCAGAACAATATGACCTAAGTTGAGAGGCTGCAGAGTAGTGAAAACGCAACCACAAATCCACCATCAATAAGACACGTGATTCATGGGCAGTTCAGCCATACCAGGAAAAGGACTGAGAAAGTGGCTGTGCTCTTTGGATCACGTAGTTATCAGCTAGCGTTGAGGAGGTATGAGACTTCGAACCCCATTGTCGGCAGTCCTGAAGATGGTTTTCCGTAGTTCCCATTTTCCTACCTCATCGTCGCCATAAGACCTACCTGTGCCGATGCAACATAGAGAAAACTTGTAAACAAGAAAAGGCCATCATAGCCACTAAAAATGGATAGACTTGAAAACTTGACCTTCGAATTTCCCTTCCAAGCAGCAAAACTCGAGTCAAAATACACCAGTGAACTAGTTCGAGTGCATATATTGCACCTGTCCAGGGTTCTAGTCCATAACAATTTATCTTAACTGGCTTATGTAGTGGCTGTAAGGATTTATTTGACGAGACCCTCGAACAGTCCCTGGAGTCGAAGTCCATCACCCCTACTTGAGTCTTTCCTCGACTGGCTCAAGAGCTTGGGTACGTGGTATGTCCGAAAGAGGGGCTTAAACTATTTAATTCTAAGTAGGGGAAAAGAGTCTCGGACATCAGAGGAATATGAATACACTACTAATGAGAAGGAAAATCATCTATTTTTGCACAAACACCTTTAATTAGCTAAGGAGAAACTTGTATAATACGCTACACAAAGATATGCCGGGATATTTACATATGCAATAACATTAATTCATAAATTAGGTCTGAGCTTTGAATGTCCTTTTCTGTCTCTTTCAGATTAGCATTTATCACTTCATAACCTTCAAATCATTAAAAATACATTGAAAGGGCGTCCCCTTCCAGAGCTATTTAGCATACGGAAGATCTTATCACATATATTTAAAACACTTTATACAC
Source organism: Anabrus simplex (assembly GCF_040414725.1). Classification (NCBI taxonomy): domain Eukaryota; kingdom Metazoa; phylum Arthropoda; class Insecta; order Orthoptera; family Tettigoniidae; genus Anabrus; species Anabrus simplex. Next base: position 364,413,032 of record NC_090269.1, on the reverse strand, counting down.
ATCTTACACAAAGGCATATCTTCTTCACGACGTGAATTATTTCGTTCAATTTGTATATCACGTGTTAATTGAGGTTACTGCAAATTCGCTGAGCGCATTTTGAACACATGATAGTTAAGTCACATTGTTTACGTTAATGAACTCCTCACACTTATAGTGCGGAGTACTAACTCCCGCATAACACCTGTTTCATTTGGATTGCCTATGCATTAATATAACACGCGACATTCCATTTCAACGGTGTCCCTAAAAAACAATACATATAGCAACTCAACAACCAGCATATCACATTATATCACGTATAATAAACATTCACTTGAAGAAATAATATAATATTCTGCACTTCATTTTCCTGGAAAGAACACTATCTGGCAAGACGCATCTCATTTGCCACGTGTGGGCAACAATCCTCGCCAGAATCTGGGACTCGAACTCAGGAACTTCGGCGTGTGGGGGTATAATAACCTGAAAATCCTATAACGGTTTTTATTTTAATTAAACACAAGTAATAGAAAGATGGGAGGATTTCACTCATCTATAATATCTGGATCCTATCGACGATGTTATTTTTCTAATTTATGCACGTCTCCGTTATACGAGAAGAAGAGAAGAACGAACTAAATGCGTCTCCCTTCTCAAAGTGGTGAACAAACCTCGTTCGGGGTCTAGCTTCCCCCATCCCCTCATAAAACTGTCAAGCGAGTCAGTCACGGTCATTCGCTCGTTCTCTTTTTTTCCCTGACAGAGCAAAGCTTCAGCCTTTACCTGCCATTCTTAAATATTCATATCATCGCAAAGACATTCTTTCCCTTCAACACATTAACGCCCTCAGCGTAACATCAGATACTAGCCTACATTTGGCCTCACTTATCTTATTTTAAGGCGGCATTTACATCGCCCTAATTATATATATATTCAACAGGAGAACTCATACATTTTACACCACTACACTCTAAAAATTACAAACTTACACATCAGGTTCCGTCCTCCCAATCCTCATATCCCGAGAACATGCATATTTTAAAGAGAAGACTCTAACCTTCAGGATTAAAAAAATTACAGTTAATCGCGATCTACATAACTCAATTACGCCCCCATAGTTGACTCTTTGTCATCTTTAAGTTTGCAGTCTTAAATCTATATAGGAGGAATTTCTACCATTATTTGACGTGCAATCAAGAAATAAATAATCGGGAACTCTTATGATGAATCATACCTTTTAATTGTAACTTTAAGGCAATTAGATCATACTACGAAAATTTCTCTCTTTATATAACTTCACGTCACCTGCAAATTACACTAGGGTCTTATAAGTACCATGCACTGTTCCCCCATAATGAATGAAATCAGTGGTTCATACCATGAAGAAAATCTCACAGAAAAAATCTTACAAACTCTAACCCCTCTGAAACTTTTGTTATAATCAAATAATATTCAAAGTATTTACATGCCAATTATTTAATTATCTGAATGTGACTAGCTATCACGGTAAAAGTTAAAATGTACTCAACATTCAGATGTCTGCAGTCAGCTTTCCTCAGGGAGTACAGCCATGGGTTTAAGCTGCCATCGGGACGTCTTCACTTGAGATGGCCCCCAGAGTCATCCTATGTCGGTTCATCTGCATGTTGGTTGAATCCTCGTCTGGCGTCGGAAGGTCCAGAGTATCCCTAATGCGTTGGAGTGACTCAAACTTGAAGCTCTCGGAGGTCAAATATGCAAATGAGGAAGAACTAATTTGTCATAAATGCACTAATTGTGTCATGCATTATAACTTTGTTATGACTAAGAATACTCATAAATTCAAGTATCCTAGCCCTATGTCGGTAATTTGTTCTGAAGCCCGATATCGATACCTTCATTTGCATACACCAGTTCTCCACAACTAGTTTAATGTCGGAGCGTCACACAATAGCCGTTCACAGTCACAGGATATGAATGTTAGGTATTAATATATTTTTTACTGGTCATCAATCGACTCACTCCACTGCACTAATCATTGATACGATGTACAACTCACTGCGTTTGAGAGAATACGGAGAGTACCGCCCGATCCACTAAAATGATAGCTGATAAACCGCTCACTTTTATATATATATAATTCATGTAATTTGGCATAATCCACCACACTAGCTCAGAAAAATTTCATAGCTGCGCATGTAATAGTTTACTTTAATCGCCCACCTCCTTCTTTTTTTTTACAATCCCGTGCCGCTTTGACACATAATTGAAGGAAAATTTTTCTTATCACATACGAGTCATAACAAACTGAATTAAAATCGTAACGAATATCTGGTACTCAGCGCACTGTCACTCACTATGTGATGTCATTTACCACTACACAACACTGTTTACTGAGAACCTTCACAATGTGAAACACTGAATATTAAAACTGAATGTTTACTAAAAACTGAGTCTGCTGATCAGACCGAATGCACTGGATGTACTGTGTATACTCCCTTCTTGCCACTCTTCTTTATAATGGAAAGCCTTATTTTCTGGAGGGGGAGTCAGTCCACGCCCCCTTGTCAAACATAGGTCCGCTGGCAGATATATTTAAACGTTGAATTTAATATCAAATTAAAGCCTGTACGTCTCTCTTTCCACTGATCAATTTTCGCTTCGAATCCTTCGCGGGTTCATCTGCAATCATCAAAGCGTCAGTATCAATTCTCAGTAGGTGGAGCCTGACTCCGGGGATTTTTCAGTTTTCCTGGTCCTGTCAAAGGTGGACATCTGGTTTTACTCTCTTCAGGCCATCAACTATCTGCGTACTTCCTATTATTATTATTATTATTATTATTATTATTATTATTATTATTATTATTATTATTATTATTATTATTATTATTATTATTATTATTATTATTATTATGTAGAATGGTTCTCTGAATGATAAATCCGCATAAAATCTCCTCATTCACCGAAGTCGTAACTCGAAATTATCCATCAAGTATTTCCGAGTTATTAATGTTAATACCCTCGAAACAGTTGACAGCTACGCATTGGTGCCACTAGATATTTAGAGGAATACATGGGGTGATATCGTCTCGTACGTTGAGACGACTTCTTTGAGGCTGTTTCGTGACCTCACTCCTCAGTCATGTGACATCTTGCTGGCTCCAACTCTCTCGCTCAGAGAGAGAACGAACTCCATTTACAGGCGCTTGTACTCCCTCTTTTCCCAATTGCACGCAACGAGAGGAAGGGCGCGCGACTCTACGGGTGGCGGCTCGAGTCCCGGAACCGTCAAGAGTATCCTCGTTTGGCGGCTATTTAACGTAGAACTGCGCGGAAAACGGCATATTCCCTATACAGGATGTCTCTATATACATATGACGATGTCATGAACGGTCACAATATGTACCGAATGTACAACTCACGGACACCCAACAATAGGAGGAGATAACTTTTTAAGTCCTTTCAGTCCTGTAAAATTCAGTAGCCCAGTAAATTGTATATAATCGGCGTCAAGACCGGCTCCATGGCTGAATGGTTAGCGTAGCTGGTTTGGGAACTGGGTTTTTGTGTTTATCTCAATATATACCTCTTCACATACAGTACACACACCATGGTAACACAACCAACTCCAACTGCCACAGAAACACGTACCGTAACAGTGAATGCATCCCTCCACATACGGTTGGTGTTAGAAAGGGCATCCGGCCGTAAAACAGGACTAAGTCTATATGAGCGACACAGGCCAGACCCGTAAAACCACCAGGGTGTGGAAAAAGCGGGCGTGGGAGAAAAATACATTCTTTCCACAATTCTGCGTGTACTCATATTTCGAATCTCATTGACTAACGGTAGAATTTTAAATAGAATTAGTGTGACATGACCAAAAGGGGCATCCGGACTTAAGTCTTAGTCAAGTCTCAAACCGTGACTGGGTGCACACCGACCTCATTTAACAGTAGGTAGTTGGCATTATTAAAATGTATCTGTCCACAGTATACCATAGTAAATAATTAGCTCTATGGAGATTTAATGAATTCGAGATCCTATGATTTATTGAATGTTGTGACTATTCAAAATTGGAGAACAGTGACAATTAGGTACTGTACTAAACGACGAAAAAATAGGAACTTTTAAAATTAGAGGTATTCATATGATTATCGGTTCACGCGACACTATAACATTAAGATTAATGTATATCTTCCGCGCTTCTAGAATCTCCAGCACGGTGATAATAAAATCTCCACCGGGCAAGTTGGTCGTGCGCGTAGAGGCGCGCGGCTGTGAGCTTGCATCCGGGAGATAGTAGGTTCGAATCCCACTATCGGCAGCCCTGAAAATGGTTTTCCGTGGTTTCCCATTTTCACACCAGGCAAATGCTGGGGCTGTACCTTAATTAAGGCCACGGCCGCTTCCTTCCAACTCCTAGGCCTTTCCTATCCCATCGTCGCCATAAGACCTATCTGTGTCGGTGCGACGTAAAGCCCCTAGCAAAAAAAAATAAAATCTCCATGACTGTCCTTAACGGTGCAATCGCCATCTTGTGGAATCACCTTTTCATCCATACTCGTCATCTGTGGTATAAATTCTAGAGTGATTTTCACCATTTTCTTGTGAGTCAAATTATGTATCTCTATATACATGTAAGATTGACAGAAGGCAGTTTGGGTTTAGGAAAGGTTATTCCACTGAAGTTCAGCTTATAGGATTTCAGTAAGATATGGCAGATATCCTGGATTCAGGAGGCCAAATGGACTGTATTGCGATTGACCTATCTAAGGCATTTGATAGGGTAGATCATGGAAGACTACTGGCAAAAATGAGTGCTATTGGACTAGAAAAAAGAGTGACTGAATGGGTGGCTAAATTTCTAGAAAGTAGAACTCAGAGAATTAGAGTAGGCGAAGCTTTATCTGACCCTGTAATAATTAAGAGGGGAATTCCTCAAGGCAGTATTATTGGACCTTTTTCTTATATACATCAATGATATGTGTAAAGAAGTGGAATCAGAGATAAGGTTGTTTGCAGATGATGTTATTCTGTACTGAGTAATAAATAAGTTACAAGATTATGAGCGGCTGCAGGGTGACCTCGATAGTGTTGTGAGATGGACGGTGGGCAATCGTATGATGATAAACGGGGTTAAAAGTCAGGTTGTGAGTTTCACAAATAGGAAAAGTCCTCTCAGTTTTAATTACTGCGTTGATGGGGTGAAAGTTCCTTTTGGGGATCATTGTAAGTATCTAGGTGTTAATATGAGGAAAGATCTTCTTTGCGGTAATCACATAAATGGGATTATAAATAAAGGGTACAGATCTCTGCACATGGTTATGAGGGTGTTTAGGGGTTGTAGTAAGGATGTAAAGGAGAGGGCATATAAGTCTTTGGTAAGACCCCAACTAGAGTATGGTTCCAGTGTATGGGACCCTCACCAGGATTACCTGATTCAAGAACTGGAAAAATCCAAAGAAAAGCAGCTCGATTTGTTCTGGGTAATTTCCGACAAAAGAGTAGCGTTACAAAAATGTTGCAATGTTTGGGTTGGGAAGAATTGAGAGAAAGAAGAAGAGCTGCTCGACTAAGTGGTATGTTCCGAGCTGTCAGCGGAGAGATGGCGTGGAATGACATTAGTAGACGAATAAGTTTGAATGGCGTTTATAAAAGTAGGAAAGATCACAATATGAAGATAAAGTTGGAATTCAAGAGGACAAACTGGGGCAAATATTCATTTATAGGAAGGGGAGTCAGGGATTGGAATAACTTACCAAGGGAAATGTTCAATAGTTTTCCAATTTCTTTGCGATCATTTAAGAAAAGGCTAGGAAAACAAGAGATAGGGAATATAGCACCTGGGCGACTGCCCTAAATGCAGATCGGTAGTGATTGATTGATTGATTGATTTGTCTCGAAGGACAATTTTGGAATCAAAGAACCAAACCAAACCCCGTTACGCAACAGCCCCGAAAAGGCATGGTGTACCAAGCGACCGCTGCTCATCCCGAAGGCCTGCAGATTACGAGTCGTTAAGTGGTCGGCACGATGAATCCTCTCGGCTGTTATTGGAATCAAGAAGTACTTAAACATACTTGAAATATTAAAATTATAAACTGAATTAAAATGTTCTTGAAATTTCAATGACAACCATTATTTTTTTTTTTGCTCGCTAGTTGGTGGGATCAAGGCATGGATAATTCGACGGCTGCTTTCAGCTGCCACATCCCAAGTTCAAACACTGATAGCTGAATGTAATTTTGCGGTGGACAGAGTAGAAAAGATGCAGGGTTTATCTGAGATATCTGGTTTCTTTTACCAGTTTCAGTCCAGTAACACTCGTTCATGAAATATTTGTCTTCGCTCTGGATCTCTGCCGGCACGTTCTTACACCTGGTTGTCGTTGGGGCTCATCAGCTGACCAGACACTTTCAGGAAAATGTTAACTACTATCTGCGCACTTTTTAGCGATAGATTTACACCCTAGTGCTGAAGCGGTCCACCTCGGCAATCTTCGAGATTCGTACTGGCAATCTTTGAAACACAAGCTATGAATCGCTTATCCATCGCTGTGCGACGTCTGGCGTACACTTTACGTTTTAGTACTGTTGTTATTTACACAGCAAAGCCAAACTATAGAATTCACTCTAGGAATAAGATTCGCACCGAGAAATGTTATATAATGTTATACAATGTGTGTGTGACACAGTTGTTAGCTTAAAATAACAAAGATTTACAAAATTCATATCGATCGATCATATTATCGATTCATTCCAGATTTCTTTTCCATTCAGTTGGCAGTACTAACGGAACCGGAAGCGCTCCCTCCTTACTCCTAAAATCCGCACACAAATCTATCTTAAAAATTGCGCAGATAGTAGTGGTCTAGTAAAAATGAAAGAGTTCAGGGCAGGGGCGTCTCGTCTTAAGGATCACATGAGCAAATGAACACCCTGCTAATCCCAAAACTCTTGAAATTTACACGACGCTGTATGATGTGAACAAGATTTCTATACATTGAGAACGTATTTACGAAGTTGTACGTGCCGATTCACTTTCCGTTTCCATTTGAATCAACGCGGCGTACCACCCGATCACAACCCCGTTTTTAAGTACAAACATCAGCGTACTGCATAGCTAGACCTTGAAGGAGCAATGCTGTGGGTATGGCGAATATGATCACAGTATACTGCGTGATCACGACACTGCCTGCTGGATATGCGTCCCATGGCTGCTTCATATCGAGTAGGCAGTTGATTACGGACCGCTGACCCGCTTCCATTGCATTCTCTAAAAGTTATTTTCAAATCCCAAAGACGGCAGCACGTATCGCGTAGTCCGTGGGTGTTGTTAATGTACACAGCTGTTACCCCGGAGTGGTTAATTGACTAACCGCATGGCGTTGTTGACAGTCGCACACTGTAACATAATATTGCTTAATGAACCAAAGATGCGGCACAATATAGGCTAACTGAGCTTCTGTTAACGCACTGACCGACTGATGAGGTGAGGAGCAACATAGGCCTATACATATTTTTTAATCTACTCTCAGCTCTGTGTGAACACCCAAAGAAGATTTTAAGCACGTGACGTCACTGATTCAGGGCAAAGACGGAAATCTTAAAATGTTCATATCAAACAATACATCCGTATATCGAATGTTAAATGATTGTCTTCCGTAGATGTTACTGGTGAGTCTGCGAGTTCTTAGGTGACTGCGGAGGCCGATCCTCGAGCCACAAATTCTTCCACAGTGGTGGCAAACATTGCCAGCGTTGATATCCAATTGTTGAGGGTTATTCATCCTGAGGAACGCCCGCTCTTTCCGAACAATTCTCTTCTCAGTTTCAAATCTCCAGCGTTGTTGTTCGAAGTTATTATAACCTTCGTGGATAAGACGACGCCATACTAGGCGGTTAGGTGCTTTTGTTTCCTAGTTAATGGTGTTGATGTGGCATTTCTATGTGTCTGACTTTAGTACGTCCCTGAATCGTTTTTGTTGTCCATCGTGATGTCGACGGCCACCCTTCAGTTGAGCATACATACTTTGTTTTCGGAGGCGAAAATCAGACATACGAACGACATGACCTGTCCAACGAAGACAGTGTTTCATGATCATGGCCTCGATGCTGAATGGTACGGATTTCCTCCAAGATACTGATGTTAGCTCGGTGTATTGCCATTTACCCTAAGGATCCTCAGACAGCGCTGATGATATTTTTCCAGGTACTTTATGTGCCTCGTGTAAGTGGTCCTACTTTCACACCTATAAAAGAGTGTTGGTATTACAATAGCCTGGTACACATGAAGTTTTGTCTGAGTACTGATGTTAAGGTTATCGAAGATCCTTTGTCGTAGATAACCGAATGCTACAGTAGCACAATTCAGACGATATTGCATTTCAGCATCTATATTAGCAGTTGCTGAAAGGTGACTACCAAGGCAGGTAAGCAAAGTTTTTGATGTTCTGCAAGATTTTGTTGTGGACTGTGATGGTAGGAACAGTAGCATTGGCTGTGGGTGCAGATTGATACAATATCTGTGTCTTTTGGATGTTGAGACTTAGACCGATGACCTTGTATTCTTTTGTGAAAGCGCAAGATCTTCTGAGCTGGCCAGAAAAATATTGTCATCTGCATAGAGTTCCATAATCCAGGCAGTAGAAATCTTGTCTTCGCAAGCAGCCTGCTAAGGTTGAATAAACCTCCTTCAAACCTGTGCTCCATTTCTATTCCCTGTGGTAGTTCACCCTTCACAAGGTGAACTATGGTTGCAACAAAAGAATGAGAATAGTGTAAGAGAAATTACACATCCTCGCTTTACACCAGTAGTGATCTGAAATTGTTTTCCAGGTCCAGTATTCGTACGGATAGTTCCATACTTGTCGTGTAGGAGTCGAAGGATCTTAATGAATTTTGGAGGATAGCCAATTAGCGCTAAGATTTTCCAGAGAGCATCTCTATTAACCGAGTCAAAGGCATCGACAAGATGTATGAATGCCATATATAGTTGGCGATTTTGTTCCCTGGAGTTCACCTGCATTTGTCTAGTACAGAACGTCATGTTGACAGAACCACGTTTGGGTCTAAAGTCACATTGTGTCTGTGGTGAAAGCTCTTTTGCAAATGGCGCTAGACGATTGGATAGAACTCTGACAAGAATTTTGCCAGCTACAGAGAGCAAGGATATTCCACTGTAATTACCACATTGGGTTCTATCCCCTTTTTAAAATATGGTCACTATTAGTGCATCTCTGAGGTCCGCAGACGTCCTTTCCGAGTTCCAGATTTTGACGATGAGTTTATATAAGTGCTCAGTGAGGACTAGGCCACCTTACTTGAAGAATTTAGCAGGGATTCCATCTGATCAAGCAGCTTTATTGTTCTTTAATAGTTTGATGGCAATTTCTACTTCTTGAAGAGAAGGAGTTTCGCCAGCATGCTGTTGCATGGGTCTTTGAGGGATTGTAGTGAATATTTCCCCCTGCACATATGTTTGTCTGTTTAGAAGTTCATGTAAATGCTCCTTCCAACGGGCACTTATGGAGCAGCTGTATTTAAGCAGTTCGGAGCCATCCTTGGATGTTAGTGGATGTATATCCTGAGTAGATGGACCATGTGTAGGTTTGGTGGCACTGAAAAAAGTCTGGGTGTTGTTGGTGTCTGCCAGATGTTGCATCTCTTTGGACTTCAGAACTCACCATTGATTTTTAAGGACTCGAGTAGCTCTTTGCACAACTTTGTTTGGCTTCTTGATATTGTATTTCTTGGGAGCTGTGTTAGGGTTGTTCTGCCATGCTTTGCATGCTTTCCTCTTCATATCTATGAAGTTCTTAATTTCTTGATCATTGTTATCAAACCAATCTAGATGCTTTTTATTGATGTAAGCAACCGATTATTCGCAGGATGATAGCACCGCATACTTGAATCTCGACCAATGTTCTTCAACGCTGTCAGGATACGTACTGGGAAGATTTTCTCTGAGGATTCTTGGAATTTGGTTGTAGTGTCATTGTCGTTCAGATGATCAGCGTTCAGCTCGTACCCAGTGAACTTTTTCTATTTTCTTCGTTGTTCATGAACATGCAGATCGTATCAGTCTGTGGTCGGTCCAACAGTCATCATCACTAGTCAGACATCGCGCACAATGACATAGGGCCGGTTCGACCATCTGCTGGTAACCTAGATGGCAGCTACGCAGGAGGCAAACTACCTAGGGTTATAAATCAACTGGTATATTGGCTTGCGTGTTACCACCTCCGCGTAAGCGCTAGGTAGCTACCCGGAGCTAGATACAGGCTTACAGGGTTGGCTAGACTGATTTTCAGCGACTTCTCGCTTTTGACTGAAGTGCTGTCTATCGTAGGATGTATGAAACTCATTTCGATTGTCTTCTTTTCCTGTGCTTTCATCAACCTGTTGATTGTCAACAACAAGCATAATAAGACGAGTCTGTTGAGTTACAACGTTGTCCCTTGTGAACATCGGTAAGCAGACGTGGGACCCATCTTTGACACAGTTTACGAAATGCAAGGTGCTGGTGAACAATGGAGAACACACATTTTTACGAAATGTTCAGCATGCTGGCAATATCCTGCAGTGTTATGCGCCGATTCTCTCTAATGATTCCATCCACACGGTCAACATTTTCAAAGCTACTGGACGTTTCGGGCCAGCTTTCGATATATTCGTTCGTGAGATCCGTTCGTCCGGCGTCAAATTCCTTATACCACTTTAGAGTGAGTACCTGGGTGGCAAATTGCTCGTTCACCCTACACAGCAGTGATTTTACGATGAATATCCGTGCAATTAAGCCGTTTATTTCATATAAATCTGATAGTTGCAAGCACCTCCAATTTGAAGTGAACATCAAGTTGACGCACCATTGGGCCTAGCCCGCTCTGCACACACAACACGAGGGGATACCACACCAACCTTCCTATCGGAACAATTTTCGTTGAGTTCATACAGTACGTGCCTCATGATGCTGTCTCGATGCCGTATAGTGACGTCAGGCGCATGAGCTCTTTGTCTCGAGGCAGTGCTGGGAAACGTATCGAGAGCTCTCGATGCATTTCGAGCAAGTGATGCAGTCCATGACTCGTACCGGTAATCCTATCTCGAAGTTTGAATCGGGACATCATGCGCATGTTATTCCTCGCTATACTACGCCTGCTGATCAACTAACGACGTCTCCGAAAATCTTAATAAGTAGTTAGTGGGACTTGCAAATAACATCATTATAACAATCAATGACGATACGCCCAGTTCTTTTTAATCTACTCGCAGTCAACTTAATACCTGTACTTCCTGTATTTTACTTACGCACTGTCCGCTTCCACGGCGAAATGGTTAGCGTGCTGGCGTTTGGTCCAAGTACTTCCTGGTTCAATTCTCGGCTAGGTAAAACATTTTATTCTTCATTGATTACTTCCTATGGTTCGGGGACTGGGTATGTGAAATAAATAGTAATGAAGAGTGTGACATATTTTTAACATTTTATTGAAACCATTTCTTTTACGACGCATCGAGTTGTGTAATAATTTTAACAGAACGGAAAATATACCGGTAATGGCATAAAGATACTGGTGTATGTGTGCATGTATCTGAAAAGGGACTCGTTCTCGGGTTAAGTCTCATTCTGGACTATCGATATTTTTATATAAGTATGGTAACAAATTGATCGTTTCCATGAAAAGGATCATTCAAGACCAGCCACAATATTATCCAACCTGAAGGCACATACACAAGATGAAGCCGAATTCCGTCGACAAACTTTCGGAAACTGTTGAGGAAACCTTCTGTGTATATTGGTAGAAGGTACCCGTGGTCTCCGGTGGCTCGTTATAGAGTAGAACCGGTAATTAAATTATGATTTTTTTCGGTTTTATTACCACAAACAACCTTATTTCTGTGGAAATATCTTCACAGGCGGTAGAGGTGGGATCCCTCGCTAAGTCCGAGGGAAAAACCGAACCTGGAGGGTAAACAGATGATGATGATGATGATGATATCTTCACAACAGAGAAAAGGCCTGCAATATTCAATAACCAAAACGTACAACACAAAACCCAGAGTAACAAAGCCTGTAATATGTAATAACCAAAACGCACAACACAAAACACAGTAATGGGATAACCCTCTGTAGAAACACGTACACTTTTATCACAGTGTGTTCAATATTTTCTGTCAGTGTACTGTTTTAAAGGTAACAATTCCATGTCGTTGGCTTCTGGCACGTTAAAGAACTCCTGCGGGACATAATTCCCACACCCCGGCATCTGTCAAGAACTAGCATTTGGGACGGACGTAAAACAAATAACATTATTATGAGTACTATTTTCAGTGCAATACAGATACAAAGCTAACTGATCTGATGACATGGCCACGAGGTAATCAGGTTTGTTTACATTATGATTGGTGTATATTGCATGTGCTCAAGTGGAAGAGATTTTATTATATATTGGTTATTTTGTATGTTCAGTAACGTTACAATTACTTCTATTAGCGACTTGGTTGTTTCTGCACGAACAGGCGTGTGTTTGGTAGCCGAAACTCCGATTGCAAAATAAAAAATAAAAAATCTTTGAAGAGAAGATTCGAACCACCACAAAACGTAGCGGAGGATAATACCCAACAGTGCTATTTAGCCAACTGAGCCATACTAATAGCTCGAGTTCAATCTTTGCTAATCATTTCCGTTTCTACCATATTCGTCCTGGCTGAGGTCCAATTGGAGCGTGCCTCGAGATGCATCGAGATAATGACGTCAGGCTCGAGTATCTCATACGAGAGTTATGCCCATCCCTACGTAGACCTCGAAGATGCATCGAGAGTGGTGACGTCAGTCTCGAGTATCTCGAACGAGAGTTTTGCCCACCACTAGGGAATGAATCGACCGTGGCCTTGAGTAAGGTACAGCCCCAGCATTTGCCTGGTGTGATAATGGGGAACTATGCAAAACCATCTTCAGGGCTAGCGACAGAGGGGTTCTAACTCAATCCTCCCGAATAGAAGCTTACAGCTAGGTGACAAAACCGTGAATTATTATGAAAATATAATTTACCTCCCATTTAGACACAGACTCTGTGAATATACACAACAAACGTTAATTCCATAGGTTCAATTGTTTTTGAGGGTAGTGTACCTGCGAGGAGCTCATAAAATGCCATGCGTTCATTCTTTTTTTTTTGAGCAACTATACATATTTAAACCTGGCTTATTTGAATGGTATTTTTATGTTTTAATACCATATGTGTTCAAACTACTCTATTGTGTACTGAAAGCATACGAGTAATTGCAAAACTTAATTTGTTATTGCATTATTTTTTTTTTATTATTTGCTTTTACGTCGCACCGACACAGACAGGTCTTATGGCGACGATGGGATAGGAAAGGCCTAAGAATGGGAAGGAAGCGGCCGTGGACTTAATTAAGGTAAAGCCTTAGCATTTGCCTGGTGTGGAAATGGGAAACCACCGAAAGCGATCTTCAGGGCTGCCGACAGTGGGGTTCGAACCCTCTATCTCCCGGATGCAAGCTCACAGCTGCACGCCCCTAACCACACGGCCAACTCGTCAGGTATATTGCTTTATTGAACTACTGTAAATGTAATAGACGAATTGTGACGTAGGCCCAACGAGCTAGAAAGAGGACTATAGAGTGGCTAACTAGGCTGCTATAGCGCTCAAGGCGAAATAGCGACTCCATAATTTAAGTTTCTTCCGCTTACAGTGCGCTGCTCGTTATAAATCATCATCATCATCATCATCTGTTTACCCTCCAGGTTCGGTTTTTCCCTCGGACTCAGCGAGGGATCCCACCTCTACCGCCTCAAGGGCAGTGTCCTGGAGCTTCAGACTCTTGGTCGGGGATACAACTGGGGAGTATGACCAGTACCTCGCCCAGGCGGCCTCACCTGCTATGATGAACAGGGGCCTTGTAGGGGGATGGGAAGATCGGAAGGGATAGGCAAGGATGAGGGAAGGAAGCGGCCGTGGCCTTAAGTTAGGTACCATCCCGGCAGTCGCCTGGAGGTGAAGTGGGAAACCACGGAAAACCACTTCGAGGATGGCTGAGGTGGGAATCGAACCCACCTCTACTCAGTTGACCTCCCGAGGCTGAGTGGACCCCGTTCCAGCCCTCGTACCACTTTTCAAATTTCGTGGCAGAGCCGGGAATCGAACCCGGACCTCCGGGGGTGGCAGCTAATCACGCTAACCACTACACCACAGAGGCGGCTCGTTATAAATTAGATCGAATAAATTAACTGGATAAATTATGCATGAATTGTTGAGGAAACACGACGGATATATCATATTCCAATTTTTTTTTAATTACTGAAGTACACAGTTTTTTGGTGATGAGCAGAATTACGTTGCCTGTGCTTGTAACACAATCCAGCATGTGAACAATGGGCCTACTTTTATTTTATTGTAGGAACTGACCAAACAACGAAACACGATAAACGGTATACTGCCTGGCTGAGTGGCTCAGACGGTAGAGCGCTGGCTTTCTGAACCGAAGTTGGCATATTTGGTATTTGAAGGTGCTCAAATATGTCACCCTTGTGTCAGTAGATTTACCGGCTGGTAAAGGAACTCTGGTGGGACAAATTCTGGCACCTCAGCTCCTCCGAAAACCGCACAAAGTAGTTGGTGGGACGAAAAAACAATAACACTATTTATTATTAAGTTGCGTACTACAGATCACATTTTGAAAATAAATATATAAGAACAAGGATGATACAAGACGCTTGCTACAATGTTTTGAATTTCCTAGTCACTTCATCCTTTCTCCCAATGATGCGGAGTAATATGAGGATTTTCAGTCCTACATCACCACTACTACTGAGCGAGTTGTCTACGTGGTTCGTGGCATGTAGCTCTTAGCTTGCATTAGGGATATAGTGAGTTCGAATTCCACTGTCGACAGCCCTGATAGATGGTTTTCTGTGGTTCCCATTTTCACATTAGGCAAATGCGGGGCTGCTGTGCCTTAATTAAGGCCACTGCCACTTCCTTCGCAGTCTTAGCGTTGTAATATTCTATCGTAGCGGTAAGACGTGTCTGAGTGGGTGCAACATACGGAAAATAAAAATAATCGGCATTACCAGAATGTTCGTCCAAAAATATCGAAGTGAATTATTCAGGTAAGTATACGATATAAGATCATTAACACAAGAAGGACCGCCCTCTTTTAAAACAATTATTTGAAATTGCTTATCCCACAACTTATTGTTCTGATTTTAATTTTTTATTATCTAATTTATTATTATGGGATACTTTATTACACCATTGTTCACTTCAAACCTTGTTCTATACAGATCTAGAATACTTATTTTTCGTTGTGGTGTAGTGGTTAGCGTGATTAGCTGCCACCCCCGGAGGTCCGGGTTCGATTCCCGGCTCTGCCACGAAATTTGAAAAGTGGTACGAGGGCTGGAACGGTGTCCACTCAGCCTCGGAAGGTCAGCTGAGTAGAGGTGGGTTCGATTCCCACCTCAGCCATCCTGGAAGTGGTTTTCCGTGGTTTCCCACTTCTCCGAACGTTCATTGCATGCAGTCGCCATATTCTCTCGCTAACAGGTTGGGATGGACCTTCATTCATCGACTGCAGCAATTCCTGTGGGGTTTGGAAGAGATTTTGATTCTCAAGACGTGAAACGCGTCTCCGGTTCCTTTCAGTCAGGATCTTTTTTCAACCACAATTCTGACGTCGTGTTTCGTAGGCACGTGTAGTACACCACTGCTTGTATACACATTGATCAGTCCGCTGCGAAACACCAACAATTCCCGCAACTTCACGCACCATATGGCCATGGGCACGGCCAAACACGATTGCCCCTTTTTACCACTCTGTCACATCCTTACATCTACCTATATTGACGTACACTGCCCGCTTGAAGCATCAATGTCTCACTGATCGCTACTGCATTATGCTCACGCAGAGGCAGTGCGGTTCGCTGCGCCATCTGTGCATGCTTAACGATCGATACGGTATGTGCACACTAGGGTGACTAATTTTTGGTCCGGTGAGCTTATTATATCTGTTACGGAGTTATCCGTGGAAAGCAGAGGTGAAAGAAGGTGCGGGCTGGATAGGTCTCAACTACAAAATTAAAGTTAATTTAAAACTTTAACAAAGGTTATATTTTCTTTTCCAAAATCACTCAATAACAAAGTATAACAGGTACCAAGTAGCAGAACAACAAATTAAGAAATTACAAATTACAGTTCGTTACAGGATTTGGGCTTCGAGCCCCGTTTTACATTCCTGAGCCCTCAGCTCACAACCACAAATTACCAAAGGGCAGAAAACCCCTTTATACCAAGGAGCACTTGCCCCTAATTAGAATGTCAAGCCTCCTAGAGGCACGCAGAGATCAAATTTGGAAAGAGCAGTCCCGCTCTCAATTTTACAAGCCTATCAAAGGCCACAACAAACTTCACTTCTAGCTGTCCTCAAGGCACACATACAGTGAAACAGGGGTATCTTGTACGCAACCTACAGGGCCTTCACATGAAGAAAACAAAACTTTGGGTTGATTAAATGGCCCAAAAAACCAAATTGACCGGAGGCGTAGCTTGCACTCCTACATGACACTTCTTAAAACCTAGGTGGCACTCGGCCAGTTATACAGCGGCTAATCCCATACTAGGGAGGTGACTCATAGAAGAATAATTTATTACATTAAGAAGAGAAGAAAATCGGTTATGAAAACGAAATCACCTCAAAACAACATGAGTAGGAGGTCGAGAGGGTTAAGCACTCTCTATCCCAAACTGCGGTTAATTTACATGAATATAGTAAGGTTTACATTGAAAAGGATTCGAACCTTCCCCGTGGGTTAAAACTGCTGAGCTAGCAAGAAAAAAAAAGTTCTTAAACGGCCATTACCTTGTTGATGAACTGCTGCTCGAAGAAAGAGGCGCTTTCCGCCCCCTGCTACATAATCACACACTAAGCAAGTTGTCGATGAAGTGGCGACGAGCCATGAACCTCAGCAGTTTTATACGCTCGGGGAAAGTTCGAGACCTTTCGTGAATAAAACAGACCCGCCCACTACCTTTTATTGGTCGGCTAAAGATTACATGTCGAAACTGAAGAAGAAATCTAGGATTGGTGGAAAATTAATTTAGAAAATTCAGGATTGGCTGAATTCAAAACTGGCGGAAACAGAGATCAATATTGCCAACCCAAAACATGAAAGAAAGAAATTTAACAAAGAACAAACTTATGGATACAAAATTTCTTCAAAAACAGTTCGTTCACTTCGCACCAGGGTGCACAGTTATAGTTTTTATGTAGTGACATCTAGAAGAGAATGTCCACACTTCTTGCTACGGAGCAAACAAACATAAATCGAAATAGACATAGTTCAGAACACTTCAAAATTTACAGTAGTGACATCTTCCAAGAAACCTTTGATTTAATACAGATTTTATAGTTCAGAGTTTCTCCTGTAGGGGATACTTTTTAGGCGCACAATTTAAATTTGCGGTGTCGGGGTGTACCACACGGTACAATATCAGTACAAGAAAAAAGGGTAAGGACGGATAACCATATCGTTGCTGCTGTGCCAAAACCACGAATACTAGGCGAGTTGGCCGTGCGGTTAGGGTTGCGCAGCTGTGAGCTTGCATCCGGGAGATAGTAGGTTCGAATCCCACTGTCGGCAGCTCTGAAGATGGTTTTTAGTGGTTTCTCATTTTCACACTAGGCAAATGCTGGGGCTGTACCTTAATTAAGGTCACGGCCGCTTCCTTCCCACTCCTAGGCCTTCCCTATCCCATCGTCGCCATAAGACCTATCTGTGTTGGCGCGACGTTAAGCAGATAGCCTATCCATTATTTCCTCCCAACCACATATGGATGAATCTTACTGTACCGTACTGTAGGAATTTATGTGTGCATGACATATTTACCCACTCCTAGATGTTTTTAAGGTTCATTTTCCTTTACACACGCGCGAAAATGAACTCAACGAAAATTGTTCTGATGGACTGCATATCAATATGTGGCTGGGAGGCGTGACCAGTCTTTCTTTCTTAATCTGTTTACTCTCCAGGGTTGGTTTTTCCCTCGGACTCAGCGAGGGATCCCACCTCTACCGGCTCAAGGGCAGTGTCCTGAAGCGTGAGACATTGGGTCGGGGGATACAACTAGGGAGAATGGCCAGTACCTCGCCCAGGTAGCCTCGCCTGCTATGCTGAACAGGCACCTTGGCGTGGGATGGGAATATTGGAAGGGATAGACAAGGAAGAGGAAAGAAAGCGGCCGTGGCCTTAAGTTAGGTACCATCCTGGCATTTGCCTGGAGGAGAAGTGGGAAACCACGGAAAACCACTTCCAGGATGGCTGAGGTGGGAATCGAACCCACTTCTACTCAGTTGTCCTCCCGAGGCTGAGTGGACCCCGTTCCAGCCCTTGTACAACTTTTCAAATTTCGTGACAGAGCTGGGAATCGAACCCGGGCCTCCGGGGGTGGCAGCTAACCACTACACCACATCAGTCTTAAGGGAAGTAATGGATAGTAAGAGCATTGTCACATTCGTGGTTTTGTCACAGCAGCCATGATATGTCACCCTTAAAGCTCCGTTGCAGAGAGAGATTATATGATTAATCCTGTTTACTTTCTAGCTACAATCATTATGTTTAGAATAAGCGAGTGGGGTAATGATGTAACATAGGCATTCGTTTTTCTCCAAGGCGGCCACAATTTGATCCCCGGGCAATGTATAAGTTATCTTTCAAATGAAAACTCAAGTCTTTGGGTACTGTAACGTGATCTCTACAAGAGCACAACATTCAGCTTCACAGATGAAGTGCGTACTGCAATGTCGACTTTTCCTGAAGATTAGAGCAAGTCCGTACCAAGGGGAGGTTAGGGGGATTCAAACAGCCTCCGAAATAAAAGTGAACTTGACAAACTTAAACAGCATATGCGGGTTTTGAAATAGCCTACTGTAAATAAGAAATATTATAAAAACATGCATATGAAAAATAAACAAGTGAATTTAACCTATGAAATCTGTGCCAACTTTAAATGTTTCTCTATCAATGGTGAACAAATTTACTGAAAACATAAATGGAAATTTTAATTTTGGTGAGATATACGGATTGATTTTTAAGTTCTTTATACACTTTGCATCATGAGAATCGACTTCAATAACATACAGAAATATTTTCATGTTATCGAACCGCTAGAAAATTTAGAAAATAACCAAACCTCTAAATAGTTTTAATACTTAGAGTGAAACATATTGTTACCTCCATTTTAAACACATCTTCGATGACCTTAAATGTAGGCCCCTTTAATTAACAAGCATCATCAACACCTTCGTGCCGCACTGCGTGTTCTGCCCACCAGACCGCTATGAATTTACCTTTATGCTTCACCCGTTGAGCTGTAAAAGGTACCGCTCTTCTTGTATAATCTATTTGAATGTAAAATATATATTTTTACTATAGTTTTATTTCGGAAGCACCTATCCTCCAAATCATAACCCCCTCCGTAAAAAAACACTGGGCACGATCTTGGCTTAGAGATACCATTGTTGTTACCATTAAGGGAAATTTCTAGGATTTATAGTTCACTTTAATGTACTGTAAGAGTTCATTGAAAATGTTTCTTCAATGCATCGAGGAAAATTCAAGGAGTTCATTGTATTGTTAATACCAAAGATATCGCTAGTAACTTATTTCAAAACCAATAGACCTGCACAAAATTTAACAGTCCATTTGGAGTTGATACCAAGATAATCCAAAATGAAATACTGTATATAGTGTAACGGTTCAAATCCCGTTACAAGATGATATCTGTATTTTTATTATTGTATGATTTTATCTGTATATTATTATTATTTTTATTATTATTATTATTATTATTATTATTATTATGTCAGTATTAATATTATGTTATCTGTGATATTGTACTATTATTGTAATTATCCGTTTTATTCAATTTTGCAATTGCCTGTTGATTGCAAGATTGCACTTAGATGTATACATATATACGTATGTGTAGTATAACACTCAATACCTGTACAGTGAGAATTGTTGTATATATCAGAGATTGAGTGTGACGTTGGGACATTGTGCAAGATTAGTGGCGATTCTGCCAAGTCATCGCCGCGCCTTGGCTATGTCATCGTATTTATTTAGATATGCGCTCACGGAGTTAGCCGCCTGCGGGCTATTTCACCACTGTATGTAATATCTGTCGCGTAGGTGGGAGTATGTCATTGTTATTTCTGGAGATTACGTAGCTGTGTCAACCAACGTCTATATAAGGTGGGTCCATATTGTAGCGTCAGTCATTACTTATACGGATGCAGTACAGTGAAGTAGTCTACTAGATCAAGAGGCCTTAGGTGGTCAGCCAACGAGTGTGAACGAGAGATGGAGAAGACTCAGTGAGCCATTAATTATTGGTCATTGAGAGAGTGAGACCAAATGGTTGGTCCGTCACTTAGTGGAAGACGCGGACGCAAGGCTTACCAAGGAGTCAGAGAGGGCAACCCTGGACCTGCCAAGAGGTCATACCATATTGACTTACAAAGAAGTCAGATGATATGGAGAAGAAGCAGTCGCAAGGATGTATCACCACGTTAGGCGTGACACATCTACAGTAAACACCAGAGCAATGGATTACGTCGTAATTACACTCAAAGTGTTGAAGGTACAGTCAAGTGAATCAGTGAGGGAAATATTTCGTATAAATTGTTAAATGTCCGGTCAAGAAGAATTCAAATTCATGCCTAGTTTCTTTCAGTTGCAATGTCATAATTTCATATTCTCATCTGTTTTATCGCAACAAGACTCACTATTTTTTGATATATTATTTAAAGAATATATATTGTTCTATCAAACGAATTCATAGTTTCATTTCATTGACAGTAAAATATCTTAACCTCAAAATTAATGGGGAAACCGAACGCCAATCTCCTTTTCCCAGAACTTATATGGTATGTTGTCAAAAGTAAGCTTATTACCCCACACCCTAGAGATAGTCAAGAGTCTCATTCTATTATTGCTGTACTGAGTGACAGCTGGCGCCCTTCAAATAACGTATGTGTAAGTAAGCAGGTAACAAGTAAGTGTGAGTACAAGGTTCGACGAGTGTGTATTTTATTTAATGAATGTTAATTTTCATAATTTCCATTTTAAATGCAGATATTCAGATTTTTCAAGTTAAATGCAGTTTTATAATATGTTTGTAAATTTAGTCAAGCAGTTAGGAAACATTTCAATAGGGACTATAATTACGCTATTGGTTTCTTCCAAAGTCCCCACATCAATTCATCAATTAATTCAAGTAAGCAGACCGTCTGCATTTGCCACAGCCATGAGCACAAATGAAAAGTACCCCTTGTAATTGAATCCCGTATTACCGAAACACGTCACACAGATATATTTGCCATCGATAGGGGAGACCTAGAGCTTACAGTGCACTGTGTCTTCTGGAATGGGCTAGAACAATTTTGATACTTTCATTGACCTGTCTCAGTTTTATCATTGGCTTTGACAATATGAAAATGACTGACGCATGAGCGATGCTGGCAATGCCATTCCTTGTGCAGCCACTCCCAGCTGAGAATGGTGTGAAAATGTTTCTCGTAGGGTCGGTTGGTGCATGCATTTCAATGGGTTTGGCAGACTGATATTTAATAGCAACTTCTGGCTCACTGTGGAAAGTAACGGGAAACTACCTCACTCCTCATTTCCCTAATACACCTCTTCAGTGAAGCCTAGGCCATCTATGGCAGCTAATGGTGAAGCTGTTGAGGATCAACCAGCCTTCGGGCTGACGACGGTACAGGTCCAATACTGTTCGGCAAATTCCACAAAGCAAAGTGCGCGTCGTGATGAGGATGGAGTGATGATGAAAACGACACATACACCCAGCACCCCTGCCAGTGAAATTAATTAATGATGGTTAAAATTCCCGACCCTGCCGGGAATCGAACCCGGGACCCCTGTGACCAAAGGCCAGCACGCTAACCATTTAGCCATGGAGTCGGACAAAAAGAGTGGTTTTCTGTAGCGGTCATGTCCACAGTAACAAGGAAATACACTTCTTAATTTTTCCGCCATTTCTGTCTGTCGATCTGTCTGTATGTATGTACGTACGTACACGCATCACGAGAAAATGGCTGAAGAGAATTGAATGAAAATTGGCATGTAAAGTCGGGGAATAAGGAACTATAATCTAGGTTATAAATAATTTTATTCACGCTGAGTGAAATGGTAGATTAGGGGAAGGCCTAAAATTTAATTCTCAAATATTTATGTTATTATCGGTGCTATCGTTAAATACCGCATAACGAAAGTTGTTGAGAATTAAATGTCCGATCATTTATGTCTTATACATTTTTACCGTACCGGCTATGATACGTAACAGAGATAGTCATGAATTTGAATTTTTGTTGCTAAGTCCACATCAACGCCGAGTCACGAGAAAATGGTTAAATAGAATTTAATGAAAATCGGTATGTAAAGTCGGGGAATAAGGAACTACAGTCTAGACTATAAATATGTTTTTTTGCTATTTCCTTTACGTCGCACCGACACAGATAGGTCTTATAGCGACGATGGGAGAGGAAAGGCCTAGGAATGGGAAGGAAGCGGCCGTGGTCTTAATTAAGGTACAGCCCCAGCATTTGCCTGGTGTGAAAATGGGAAACTACGGAATACCATCTTTAGGGCTGCCGACAGTGGGGTTCGAACCCACTATCTCCCGAATACTGGATACTGGCCGCACTTAAGCGACTGCAGCTATCGAGCTCGGTCTATAAATAATTGTATTCACACTCGATAATATGGTAGTTTAGGAGAAGGCACCTAAAATTTAATTTTTAATTACCTATATTATTGTTCCTATCGAAAAGTACTACATAACAAAACTTATAGAGAATACAATTTACCGGGCGAGTTGACTGTACGGTTGGGGGCCCGCAGCTGTGAGCATGCATCCGGGAGATAGTGGGTTCGAACCCCACTGTCGGCAGCCCTGAAGATGGTTTTCGTGGTTTCCCATTTTCACACCAGGCAAATGCTGGGGCTGTGCCTTAATTAAGGCCACGGCCGCTTCCTTGCCATTCCCAGGCCTTTCCTATCCCATCGTCGCCATAAGAACTATCTGTGTCGTTGCGACGTAAAGCAAAATAATATTCCGATCATTAATGTCTTATTCAGTTTTACCGTACCGACTATAATAAGAGGGGTGGTGATGATGGTGATTATTGTTTTAAGAGGAAGAAAAACTAGGCAACCATTCACTATATAACACTAATCAGAGAGACAAAAAGTAGGGAGCCCGACACTTCGAAAACTGAAGGTATCGGCCTGAGAAAGACAAGGACCACGAACGGTGCGAAAACCAAAGACTCCGTACGTAATATCGTCGGGGTCAGAAAAAAAAAGAGTTGACAAAGGGAGTTAGGATAGGATATTATAGATGAAAGTGAGGAGCTTGGCACAAGGAAGTGGAAGTAATGCTACGACTCAGCTAAGGGCCCGTTTTAGTCGCCTCTTACGATAGGCAGGTGTTACCGTGGGCGTTATTCTATTGTTACCACCCACAGGGGAACGTCTATGATAAGGGAATTCATGCATTTAGATGAATTTATACTTTTGTTGCTTAGTCCTTATCAACACCGACGTAGAAATACTGTTCAATCGTGTCAACTGGCGATGGTTTTTGTCATGATAGTCTTAAGATGTAAAAACGCATGGTCATCGGTCCATGTCGACAAAGACAATTTTTGAAGGTGATTATAAAATGAGAAGGAAACCGTAAACGAATGATCGCTTGATGCATAAGACAAGAGGGAGTCCTTTACATTAGATGCCCTAATATCACAGATTTGGAACAAAACTAAATTTCAAGGCCTTCAGTACCGAAAGCTCATAAATTTGATCAAAAATAACATTACATTGACCACTGTTTGTTGTGATGTTCTTTGTCTCTTCTGCTGCCACTCATCTCCGATAGATGGGATTACTGCCGCGTACCCAGTACGACAGCCTGCCTGAACATTGGCGGGAAGTAGCGGTGGGAATTAGGTAACTTTCTTCTTTAGCATGCTATTCCTCTGGTTCATATATTTTCTGATACTACTGGTACGTAATACACTGGTTCATCATAGTATTCCAGCTATTGGATCCCTACTCTGAGGTGCTGACAGGAATGAGCTGTGTGCAAATTTAACGGAATAATGGCAGAGGAATGTTCACGGTTGTCTGCGGACTGGTCATTCCAGCTCTGGAACTTTGGACTGTTAGATCGGCAGCGTAGTACCGTTCGTTAAACGTGAGAAAATGAGCGGCTTTTCATTTCATCGAGTATATCATATGACAACGTTGCTTTTCATCGCGACATTCCTGTTGACTTCACTGTAATGACCTATGTTAGTTTCAGTTGGGGAAAATCGCAAAGACAGTTTTTCCGAGGATGTAAAAAAGGGAGGTTAAGAGTGAGTGTCTGCCATTACAATGAAAACTGCCCAACTTGATTGTGACTGATAGTAGGCAAAAGGGCCTGCCATTACAATGAAAATTCCCTAACCCGCTCTTCACATGAGAAATGACGTATGGCGACTTCCCGGTCGCGTTCCTGGGATAACGTTAAGAACCATACAACTTAATGTAATCTTACCCATGACGTGTACACTGCTTAACCTAGAATTCTGTATACAATGTAGAATTCCGTAGCGAAGCACGGGTGTACAGTATATCGTATCGTACCGGTGTACAGCCCGCCTAAGACAGAAACCAGGGCTGTAGCCAATGGGAGGGAAGGAAAATAAACAGGTCCGCCTCTGTGGTGTAGTGGTTAGTGTGATTAGCTGCCACCCCCAGAGGCCCGGGTTCGATTCCCGGCTCTGGCACGAAATTTGAAAAGTGGTACGAGGGCTGGAACGGGGTCCACTCAGCCTCAGGAGGTCAAATGAGTAGAGGTGGGTTCGATTTCCACCTCAGCCATTCTGGAAGTGGTTTTCCGTGGTTTCCCACTTCTCCTCCAGGCAAATGCCGGGATGGTACGTAACTTAAAGCCACGGCCACTTCCTTCGCTCTTCCTTTCTATCCCTTCCAATCTTCCTATGCCGCCACAAGGCCCCTGTTCAGCATAGCAGGTGAGGCCGCCTGGGCGAGGTATTGGCCCTTCTCCCCAGTTGTATCCGCGACCCAATGTCTCACTTCCCAGGACACTGTCCTTGAGGCGGTAGAGGTGGGATTTCTCGTTGAGTCCGAGGGAAAAACCAGCTCTGGAGGGTAAACCGATTAAGAAGAAGAACTGACAATAAACAAGTAAAGTCGATTCAATGGGTTGGCTCGTTTGTACATTCACAGAGACATAATTGTAAAACCAACACATCTCTGGAATCTAATTTCTAAGCAGCCTCGAAAGTTGGATTTTAGTTTGTAATCTGAACATATTATTCGCTGTAAACTGTTGACCTTGATCGTACTGTTCTTGTTCTGTATTTTAATGTAAGAATTTGAGTGTACTGCAATCTGAATATTAGCACAATTCACTTGTATTAGTGTCCTTATAATGACAAGTCATGCTGTACGCACCACACACGCACAAGTACCTTCATTATATTTCTAACTATAACACCCCCATCCTCCAATCGGTCGATTCTGGCTACGCTACTGACAGAAACAGATTCCAGAAAGGACATACCAGGGATCATTAATGATCAAGGCGAGTGTATATGTGAAAACTTACAGAAGGCAGAAGATACTCAGTATGTAAAGATAGGTTAATATACAGATAGAGGAGGTGATTTCTGGCGAAGTACTGAAATTTACCCATGATGTTTAGAAAAGCAGCTGAGACTGATAAGATTTTTTTAGGTAATACGACATTTCAGTCACTATCAATACTTTGCAAATTGTATATTCAAGTCACAAGAAATCGAGGATAGTTTTGCCTGGATTTCAATATGTGATCTGAAAATTTTAACTCCCCGTGGTAGAGGAGTATTGCAGTTTTCAGAATTGTCAAAATCAAAGTCATAGATTTCCACGAAAAACGGCCTTACGCCATAAAAATGAATTGTGACATTATCGGAGTATCGCTGCATATCGTTTGCAAATGTTTACGAAAGTGAAGTCATCTCCGTACAGGTCAATGAGGCCCTGAGAGGGAAGGTAAAAGGCTTCCACTATACGTAACCCCTGTACTTGGTGGGGTAGAGTGGTTAGCTCTACACCCGACCGCTTTTGCCCTCAGGAATTAATCTGGTACTCACTTTTGGTGTAGGATGAGTGAACCTTAGGAACACATGTACCTCGACTTCCTGACGGGGAATCGAACCGACGTCCTTCCGAGTAAACCGGGCACGCCTATACCGCATCGACCACACAGCCCCTGCAGATGTTTCTGTGTTGGATAAAAGCTTCCCAGGATGCTCGAGTAACTCCTAAGCTGCGGACTTTCCTGGCTCTGTAATACACTATCTATAGGTAAGCCAATTATTTCTTTAACAGCACTCGTAATTAATTCGGCAATATCATCTAAGAAACCTCACCGAAGTTTGATAAAAGAGCGCATTGCAATGTATAAATGAAGCTGGATCAAATACTATTATTTATTTATTTATTTATTTATTTATTTATTTATTTATTTATTTATTTATTTATTTATTTATTTATTTATTTATTTAATCCGTTTACCCTCCAGGGTTGGTTTCTCCCTCGGACTCAGCGAGGAATCCTTCCTCTACCATCTCAAGGGCAGTGTTCTGGAGCGTGAGACATTTGGTCGGGGATACAACTGGGGAGAAGACCCGGGTGGCTTCACCTGCTATGCTGAACAAGGGCATTGTGGGGGATGGGAAGATTGGAAAGGATAGACAAGGAAGAGGGAAGGAAGCGTCCGTGGCCTTAAGTTAGATACCATCCCGGCGTTTGCCTGGTGGAGAAGTGGGAAACCATGGAAAAAACACTTCGAGGATGGCTGAGGTGGGAATCAAACCCTCCTCTACTCAGTTTCAGCCCTCGTACCAGATTTCAAATTTCGTTGCAGAGCCGGGAATCGAACCCGGGCCTCCGCAGGTGGCAGCTAATCACACTAATCACTACACCGCAGTGGCAGACTGGGTCAACTATACGGATTTATTATGTCATTTTCTGATATGGAAGTGATTTGGATTCCGCCCATGTTCCTAATACAGTAACATGTGTCAGCTTCCCATTTCATTCACTATGGAATTTGATTTAGTGGTATTCAATTCAAGACGACCTTGATTTAAAGAATGATTGGCATTATCAATCACTGAAGATGCAGAGTCTTCATTTTTAGCAATTAAAACAATATCATCCGGGAAACCTATTGCTGATAGGCTACTCTGACCTTCTACAAGTTGATGACGGGACTCGTAGGCATTCTCTTTCGTTCCTTCGATGTGAAGTCGTTTGGCAAATTAAAGAGAAAAAGTGGAAGTGGTGAACCTTGAATTACTGTACACGCTTGGCCTTGCGGACAGGTATGCCCTTGGTGCGAGTGGTCGCATCTATTTCCGTATTTATTACAGACTTATGTTTCAAGAGAGAAGTTATAAGGGGTTTGAACCGCTGACGGATCGTTGTTGTGTTTAAGGTCGAATCTAGCTGATTTATGCAATGGTGTCAAAGACTTTGGAAACATCTAAGAGAGTAATAGAGCAGCTGTTTTCTTTTGCTTCAAATCTTTGGAGATACCGGTAGCTTTTTAGTAGGGATGAATTAATAAAAGTTCCTGGTGTTGACGAAAACCTCTTTGTTGGATAGATAATTCGACATGTCGTCTGTTTTCTTCTCTAGTGCCCTTTCAATAATCCTTCATAGAATGGCAAGGATTGTTATAGGACATAGTGATTAAGCTGGATCTCCTGACTTATCTCAGGAACATAATCCCAGGTTAACATTACGTCGGCAATTGTACTGATAATCCGATAACATTTAATTTCCTTGACTGAGAGAAATGGCTCTGAAGTTAGGGTCGCGTAGTTGTGAGCTTGCATTTGAGTGATGATAGGTTCGAATCTCACCATCGGCAGCCCTGAATATGTATTCCCCATTTTCACACCAGGCAAATGCTGGCGCCGCACCTTATTAAAGCCACGGTCGCTACTTTCCCAGTCCTAGCCCTTTCTCATCCTTGTGTCGCCGAAGATTTTTTTTTTTTGCTAGGGGCTTTACGTCGCACCGACACAGATAGGTCTTATGGCGACGATGGGATAGGAAAGGCCTAGGAGTTGGAAGGAAGCGGCCGTGGCCTTAATTAAGGTACAGCCCCAGCATTTGTCTGGTGTGAAAATTGGAAACCACGGAAAACCATCTTCAGGGCTGCCGATAGTGGTATTCGAACCTACTATCTCCCGGATGCAAGCTCACAGCCGCGCGCCTCTACGCGCACGGCCAACTCGCCCGGTCCGAAGATCTTCAATGTGTTGGCACGAGATTAAACCACTGGCAAAAACAGTCCTTGATTCAAAATACAGAAATAATTTATATGGGCAATATGGATCGAGGATATTTCACAAATCATGGCATGCATCTTAGCAGAAGAAAGAAAAAGCAGCTATGTAATATGATAAGGAAAAAGATACGACAGACCTCAGGAACAACTATCATGAATAATGCCATACCATTGCTGTTCGATAAAGATGAGGTAGTTGCAGAACATTTGCAGGTAATGAAAGTAAGAAGTGTCGAGGAAGTAGTTGAGGCGAGTGCTACCACCAAAGAAGGATGCCCAGGAGAAGCAAATCAGCTGAAAGGGATTAATGCGATTCTACCTCAATCATCAGAGACAGCAATACCAGTAAGCACCGAGTACACAGGGAAAACTCGTGAGGAAACTATTGAGCTCGTTAGTAGCAGTCACTTGGATGAACGAGGAGAGGAGTTACTGGAGAAACTGGATGTTGGAGCACCATCAGGACGAACTGAAGGAGGGCAAGCAAAACAACCGGAAATAAGAACGTCAAGTAGGACGAGGAAACGACCAGCATTACTAGAGCAGAATTTTTAAAGGTAAAAGTAGCAATAGTAATAATTTAAAGGGAGAGCTAAATTTGTTCCATCAGAGTGTTCAATCTTTAAGAATTACAATTCTAAGTGTACCGGGCGGTACACCTCCGCGCCGCTAATTTAAAAATTGCGCCAGTTGAAACTCTCCTACTGGAGGAAGCCTGAACTTTAACTACAGTGCTAATTCTCAAGTTTTTCAGAAGATGTCACTACTTGTAAAATTTGAAGTTTCTGAACTGGGTCGTTTTCGATGTATTTTGTTTTGCCGGTAGTAAGAAGTGTAGACCTTCTCTTCAAGAGGACACTACTGAAGAATTACAATTGTGCACCCTAGTGCGAAGTGAAAGAACTATGCTTTTGGAGAAATGTTGAATTCATAAGTTTATTCTTTGTTAACTTTCTTTCAGTCATGGTTTAAGTTGGCAATATTAACCCTTTCTTTCCCCTCGTTTTGAAATTAGCCAATCCCGAATTTCTTAAATTAATTTTCGGCCAATCGGAGCCTTCTTCCCCAAACTGCTCTGTAACTGTGTTCTGTAACCAATAAAATTCTTGTGGGAGGGTGTCCTCATTCCTGAAACGCCTCGAACTTTCCGCGAGGGTATTTAAACTGCTGATTTTCGGGTCTCTGCGCCACTTCAGTACCAACTTTCAAAGTGTAAAGTACGTAGCAGGGGGCGGGAAGCGCCTCTTTCTTCGGGCAGCAGTACAACCTCAAGGTAATGGCCGTCTAATAATTTCTTTTCTTGCTAGCTCAGCAGTTTAACTCTCGGGGCAGGTCCGAAGCCTTTCGCCATGTAACTTTCCTCTAAAATGTAAAGACACTTAGTTTCAATTCTATCGTTTTAAACTTAAAACTGGGATAGAGAGTGCTTAACCCTCTCGAGCTCCCATTCATATTGCATTGAGGTGAACTTATTTTTTTCTCAACCGTTTCTTCCTTAACGTAAGGTAAATTGTCTTCTTATTAAGTCACCTCTTTAGTATGGGATTAGCCCTTGCAGTAACGGCCTAGTGCCAAGTGGGTTTTATATAAAGTGTATTAGGAGCGCAAGAAAGCCTCCTTTCAAGTTGAGATTTTAGAGGCCATGTAATATTTCTGTTTCTTCTCTGAATAGGCCTCAGTAGGTTGGGTATTTTTACCCCTGTGTATATGTCCTTGGAGGACAGCTTGAATGTGGAGTTTGGTGTGGTCTTTTATAGGCCGGAACTTTGAGAGCGGTTTGCTCTTTTGGAAATTTGGTTTCTGTGTGCCTCGAGCAGGCTTTTCTGAGTAAGTGGGACCAGTGCTCCTGGGCATGATTGGGGTTTTCTGCCCCTTTGTTAAATCTTATAAGTAAAGTTGGGCTCATTGCTCAAGAATTAGGTGTCTGTCTCTCGGAGCCCAAATCCTGTAACACCGTACTTGTACTTTTGTTGTCTTGCTACTCTGTACCTGCCATTCTTGTTATTTCTTTATTTTGATAAGAAAATATAACCTTGTTAAATTTTAAACTAACTTTAGCTTCGTATTTTGAGACCTGTTCACCCCCCGCACCTTCTTTCACCTCTACCTAACACAAAAATTCGGTAACAAGTGGTAGCAGAGCGTGGTTGAATGGGTCTCAATTTAGCCCCTTTTGACGGCTAAACATTGCCTTATTTTCGAACTCTAACAATTTTCTCAGTTGCTGGAATTTTTTGATCTTTCCGTTTGTTTAAAAATTGCTTTGTCATCATGCCCGGTCCTCGCGATGTTCTCCACCTTAACTATTTGCGCAAGGAGGAGTTGATCTATGAATTAACTATTAGAAATGTGCAATCTGGAGGCACGGTTGCGGTAGACACAAATAAGCTTAGAGAGTCACTTGATTTGCCCATTTCCATCCCCACTTTGGGAGAGAAAGAAATTGACGACTCTCTCTCCACGATCACGGACAATACTACTGAGCTAGCATCTGTAGTTAGTTGTTTTGAAGAAAATGATCCTTCTCCCAATCAAATTAAACGTGTGCAAGCAAGGTTATTTCATTTTTCGAATAGAGTTAACGATCTGTTGTCTCTGAAGTTGAATGATGTTCAGAGGAAGGAAGCTAGTATGGTTCTTGAAAATCTTTCGGAATTGTCCAGTAAGGTTACCCAATTGTTAACGGGGGAAGTTCCTCCCAAAACTGATCAACCCACGACGGTGAATGTAGGTAGCGAGGAAGAGCCTCCTAAGGGAGAAGTCAATAGGAAAACCGTTGGAGCTCAAACAATCTCTGCCCCATTGGACAACGAGTCTGAACGCCGTACCTCGTTGAATAATGTACGTTCTGAACTAACTTCTTTGCCACTTAAACCTTTACCTACTATGTCACCTGGGTTCAGCAGCTTGCCTCATCCATTAGCAATGTTGCTCAGAGGTATCTCTAAGTTTTCTGTTAATACCACCAGTGAAGTTATTTCATTCTTAAGGTTTTTAGTTGAATTTCAGGATCATGCCCTTGTTTTTTCTCATTCTCCGTGTCAAATTTTGCAGATAATTTATCCTTACGCAATTGGTGTTCTGTCAGACAAAATAGTAAGAGCCATTGCCGAACAATCATCTATTGAAGACTTCCACGCCCACTTGCTAGCTAACTTCATTCCGGCTAGGGCAAGGCCATCACTTATTCAGAAGTACTATTATCGCGTACAGCGGTTGGAAGAAAACTTGGCAGATTTCATCCAAGATATTAAATTCTATACCAGAGTGTTTGCTCTTCATTTTCCGGAAGATCAGATTGTACAGGCTATTGTAGAAGGTATTTCCCCTCCTTACCGATCATATTTGTGTTTCGCGGCGTGCCCGCAAACCTTCTCTGAACTTGAAGCATTGGCCGTCTCAGCGGAAGGAGTTAGATACGCCGATTCCCTGCGTGTCCAGAAAGAACCCCCTCCTTCTTTTAGTAATACTCGGCCTCCACCTCGCCGACCAGTCACACCCCGTAAATGTTATGCTTGCGGGTCGCCTGACCATCTTCGCAATAAATGTCCATTGGTCAAATCTAGTAGGGCAAATAATGGAGCTGGTTCATCACAAGGTTGTTTTAAATGTGGGGCTTTCTCACATATCGCCAAGAATTGCCCAAATTCAAATAGCACCCCCTCCTGCTCAACTTCCGGTGCAACTTCCACCAATGTCACTAATAAGAAATGACTAGCGGCTTCGGCTGAGTCGACTAATTCAGCTTCCCAAGGCTCAGCCCCTGGTAAACAGGTCGAAAATTCAGGGAAATTTCAGTCTTCAAATTCATCTTTTGAATGCCCCAAGGAATGCCTTAGGATTGCGGCGAATTTCCCCGCACCCGTGCCCTTCCTCAAAATTGAGGTAAATAATGAACCTGTAACAGCTCTCTTAGAAGTGAAGCTTCCACGGTGTGAAGAATTATTTAATTTATTTTCCGGGTTGAACCGTGTTGTACTTGTACGCATATCACGTACAGTTTGCCGACGTTTCGAATACATTGCAGTATTCTTTGTCAAGGCGACTGAAATACCCCTACTCGATCCGAGGTAATCAGTCTCCCAGGCAGGAAGACTGGGAGACTGATTACCTCGGATCGAGTAGGGGTATTTCAGTCGCCTTGACAAAGAATACTGCAATGTATTCGAAACGTCGGCAAACTGTACGTGATATGCGTACAAGTACAACACGGTTCTACCCGGAAAATAAATTAAATAACTGTAACAGCTCTTTTAGATTCGGGTAGTGTTTGTTCAATTATTTCGGCTGAATGGTATTCAAAATTGAAATCTGTTTGTAAGTTTCCTGACTATTGTTCGTCTTCGGTCCAATATGTTTCGGCTAATTCATCTCCATTAGAAATTCTAGGTTCTTTAAATGTCAAAATTCGTAGTTTTTAATTTACATGGAAAGTTAAATTGTTTGTGGCCAAGCACTTGTCTTGCCCCATTATATTGGGAGCTGACGTCATTTCTCACTCTGGTCTCGTGCTCGATCTTCAGAGTAGGTCGTGCACTTTCAAATTTTCGCCTAATTGTAAAATCCCATTATTGAAATGTAATTCTGTATCATGTTCCTCTATTTCGCCTACCCAGGATGAGATGTTGTTAGACCTTAGACATCTACCTGAGGAACAGGCTGATAGTATTCGTAAGTTGTGTCAGTCGTTTCCAGAGGTGTTCTCCGATACTCTTGGTGTTACTGACCTTATAGAATACAAAATTGAGGTCACGGATTCGATTCCGGTCCGTTTTCCACCTTATAGGTTATCTCCACCTAAAATGAAGGCTCTGAAGGAAATAATTGATCAAATGTTGAAGGATGGTATTATTCGGCCCTCTAAGTCAGCGTATTCATCACCTATTTTTCTAGTCCCGAAACCCCAAGGGGGCTTCAGGCCTGTCATTGATTATAGGGCTCTCAATCGGAAGGTGGTGTTACAATCTGTGCCCCTTCCTGACCTTCATTCTTGTTTTTCATGGTTTCGTAAGGCCAAGTTCTTCACCATCTTGGATTTGAATCAGGCTTACAATCAAATTCCCCTAGCGGAAGAATCTAAACACCTTACAGCGCCCTTGAACCTTCGTCGTAGGAAAGGTATCAAATTTGAGTGGGGACCTTCTCACGGATTGGAATTTGTATGAATACAACCGCGTGCCTTTCGGGCTCCCCAAGGGGGGCAGCTGTACTCACTAGTCTGTTAGATAGGGTCTTCTCCGACATCAAATTTGAGTACTTGTACCACTATCTTGATGATGTCGTCGTATTTTCGGAGACTTTCGAAGAACATCTTGATCATCTAAAGGAAGTTCTCAATCTCCTTCGTAAGGCTGGGTTAACTGTGAAGTTGTCCAAGGTAGCTTTGGCTAAGCCCTCCATGTCATTCCTAGGGCATATTGTGTCACCTGATGGTGTTGCTGTCGATCATTCTAGAACACAGGCCATCCGTGATTTTAAACCTCCTAAGTACATCAAAGGTATCGCCAGGTTCATTGGTATGGTGAATTTCTTCAGGAAGTTTATTCCTAACTTCGCTAACAGAGAGGCGCCCTTGAACCTTCGTCGTAGGAAAGGTATCAAATTTGAGTGGGGACCTTCTCAACAAGCCGCTTTTGAAGATCTTAAATTAGCTCTCTGTAATGCCCCTGTCCTTGCTATGCCTGATTTCTCGAAGAAATTCATCGTCCAAACCGACGCGTCGTCGTCGGCGGTAGCTGCAGTCCTTCTTCAAGAGACTGAACTAGGGAGGCGACCCATCGCCTGTGCATCTAGGACTCTATCGGCTCAAGAAGCCAAGTATTCCATCTATGAGCTCGAGGGTTTGGCAGTCTTATTTGCCTTAGAAAAGTTCCGTCTCTATCTCGAACATGTCAAATTCGACCTGGAGACGGATAATCAAGCCTTAAGCTGGGTCTTAGGTAGGCCGCGTCGTACCGGTCGTATAGCCCGTTGGGCCATCCGAATTTCTGCCTTCCAATTCGATGTCAGGGATATCAGAGGGACCGAAAATGTTGTTGCCGATGGACTCAGCCGTATGTTTTCCAACGACGTCGAGACCCATGAACCGGTCGATAGTTCATCACCTCCCGAGTCCATACTATTTGATGTTAATGCCATCTTAACAGATGCTCCCATGCTCTTTAGGGATATCGAGAAATATCAACGTGAAGATCCGACGCTGGCTCCGATAATGGAAACCCTTTCTTCTGGGGAGCATGTGGTTCCTTATGTCTTGAGGAATGGTGTTTTATGTTGCCCTTCGAGGCATGATAAGTTGATGAAAGTTGTCGTTCCAGCTGTTCTTGTACCTATGATCTTCAAGTACTATCATGAGACCCCATTAGGGGGGCATCTAGGAATCTTTAAAACTCGTGAAAAGATTCGTGAAAGGTTCATCTGGAAAGGTATGGACGGCGAAATCCGTGAACTAGTAAAGGCTTGTAAATCCTGCTTGCTTAGTAAACCCACCATGTCCACCAAGGTAGGCCTTTTGTCTTCTCACCAGGCTGCGCGCCCAATGGAACGTCTGTATATTGATTATGTAGGACCCTTCCCCTAGTCAAAGGGAAATGCCAATAAGTTCATCTTTGTATGTGTGGATGGTTTTACTAGATTTTCCTGGCTATTTCCGACAAAGCTGGCTACCGCTCAGTCCACTATTACTTGTTTAAATTCAATCTTTGCTTCTTTTGGTCCGTGTCAATATATTGTGTCGGACAATGCTTTCACATCCAATTTATTTCGTAAATTCTGCTTTGACCTGTCCGTCTCTCATGTGACATCTTATGCTTATTACCCTCAACCATCTCTGGCTGAACGCGTTAATCGTAATCTCAGATCCGCGCTTATTGCCTATCATCATGAAGATCATTCTAGGTGGGACACGTCCCTGCATTGGTTAGCTTTTGCTTTGAACTCGGTGGTTCATGAATCTCATAAATTTACTCCAGCTTCGTTGATGTTCAAGTTTGTCCCCAACACGCCGCTCTCTAACCTCTGGTCTCTGAGTGACATTCTACCCGAGACAATAGATCTAACCAACATTAAAGATCTTTGGAAGAAGGCTAAAGCCAATCTTAAAGTGTCTCATGAAAAGGTTAGGGAAAGATATGATCGTGGACGGAGACCCACCCATTTGAAGGTAGGTGACCAGGTGATGGTCAAGAATTTTATTCCCGCGGGCAAGCTTGCCCCCAGATTTCATGGGCCGTGTACTATTCTCGATTTCCTTACTCCCGTTACCTTATTGCTAAGCAATCCAGCCACCGAGAGGATATTTAGGGTGCACCTGTCACAGGTGAAACCTGTATAATTTCTGTGTTAACTTGCTTCATATAATTTTGAAAGAAATAGGAAGGTTATATATATTTTTTTGAGGGGTTTCACCTTTAAGGCCTTCTGCCCTTGGACTCTGTTTCCTTATATGGAAGTTTTTTGTAAACCTTCCCCGATCAGCTAAACTGCCATCCTGTCCTTACCACGGCCATTACCACGATCCCGTCTCCTGCTCCACAACACACTGTGGCTGATGGGAATTAAATAAATATCTCCACGCCGCTGGCCCCTCAACCTCGCCACAATGAATGTACCCTAAAATCATTCTGGTCAAACAAAAATTCTGCCGCCGAGCTTTAATGTTTCATTGCCCCCGCAGCAGCGCGGCGCCGTACCGCTACTGAGGCAGGGTAAGGGCCCGCCCTTGTCCAGTGAGGCCAACCAGTGTACGGCGAGCCGGAGTCCTCCTCCCGGCCAAGGCTGACGTGCGGCGCACAACCTGTAACTGGCCCGCGACCTGAATATTCGCCGCGGGCGCGGCGTGCTTCAATACCACTACTCCTCTCATAGTGCGGGCGAGCGATATCTCAGGGTACTTGAGGGGTCCGAGCGGCTTCCTCTGGACACAAGCAGCAGCGGCCGGTCTGGCCGTCTAACTTAATCAACTTTGGATATATGTAATCAGCTACATGGACATTTAACATCAATATTACTACTATTTTCGCATTCAACGACAATATCTGGTGGACTTAGAAAATTTTTCCTCAACTTTAAAAACTAAAAGCTCCCTTCTGAATTCAACTTCGACAAGCACAAAGACATTACATCAATAGTAATCAAAGAGTTTTGAAACTGAATCCAATCATTTTAAGAAAAATTGTTGGCAAATACTTCCGCAATTAACTTCTATATCAGTATCATAATTTGAACCTTATTTTGAAACAAAAGGTTATGTTCTTCTGGGTTACCCCTTGGACGAACCTTTGGGGGGGGGAGGTCTGTACCGGGCGGTACACCTCCGTGCCGCTAATTTAAAAATTGCGCCAGTTGAAACTCTCCTACTGGAGGAAGCCTGAACTTTAACTACAGTGCTAATTCTCAAGTTTTTCAGAAGATGTCACTACTTGTAAAATTTGAAGTTTCTGAACTGGGTCGTTTTCGATGTATTTTGTTTTGCCGGTAGTAAGAAGTGTAGACCTTCTCTTCAAGAGGACACTACTGAAGAATTACAATTGTGCACCCTAGTGCGAAGTGAAAGAACTATGCTTTTGGAGAAATGTTGAATTCATAAGTTTATTCTTTGTTAACTTTCTTTCAGTCATGGTTTAAGTTGGCAATATTAACCCTTTATTTCCCCTCGTTTTGAAATTAGCCAATCCCGAATTTCTTAAATTAATTTTCGGCCAATCGGGGCCTTCTTCCCCAAACTGCTCTGTAACTGTGTTCTGTAACCAATAAAATTCTTGTGGGAGGGTGTCCTCATTCCTGAAACGCCTCGAACTTTCCGCGAGGGTATTTAAACTGCTGATTTTCGGGTCTCTGCGCCACTTCAGTACCAACTTTCAAAGTGTAAAGTACGTAGCAGGGGGCGGGAAGCGCCTCTTTCTTCGGGCAGCAGTACAACCTCAAGGTAATGGCCGTCTAATAATTTATTTTCTTGCTAGCTCAGCAGTTTAACTCTCGGGGCAGGTCCGAAGCCTTTCGCCATGTAACTTTCCTCTAAAATGTAAAGACACTTAGTTTCAATTCTATCGTTTTAAACTTAAAACTGGGATAGAGAGTGCTTAACCCTCTCGAGCTCCCATTCATATTGCATTGAGGTGAACTTATTTTTTTCTCAACCGTTTCTTCCTTAACGTAAGGTAAATTGTCTTCTTATTAAGTCACCTCTTTAGTATGGGATTAGCCCTTGCAGTAACGGCCTAGTGCCAAGTGGGTTTTATATAAAGTGTATTAGGAGCGCAAGAAAGCCTCCTTTCAAGTTGAGATTTTAGAGGCCATGTAATATTTCTGTTTCTTCTCTGAATAGGCCTCAGTAGGTTGGGTATTTTTACCCCTGTGTATATGTCTTTGGAAGACAGCTTGAATGTGGAGTTTGGTGTGGTCTTTTATAGGCCGGAACTTTGAGAGCGGTTTGCTCTTTTGGAAATTTGGTTTCTGTGTGCCTCGAGCAGGCTTTTCTGAGTAAGTGGGACCAGTGCTCCTGGGCATGATTGGGGTTTTCTGCCCCTTTGTTAAATCTTATAAGTAAAGTTGGGCTCATTGCTCAAGAATTAGGTGTCTGTCTCTCGGAGCCCAAATCCTGTAACACCATACTTGTACTTTTGTTGTCTTGCTACTCTGTACCTGCCATTCTTGTTATTTCTTTATTTTGATAAGAAAATATAACCTTGTTAAATTTTAAACTAACTTTAGCTTCGTATTTTGAGACCTGTTCACCCCCCGCACCTTCTTTCACCTCTACCTACCACAAAAATTCGGTAACACTAAGTATGGAGGTTCTGTTGGCAGATAACCTACAAGGGTATGATGTTTTATGTTTAACTGAACATTGGTTGATAGAGGATGAGATTTTAAACTTTGTATTAGAAGGTTATGCTCTTGCAAGTCAATTTTTCAGAAAGAAAATGAAGTGAGGAGGTTCATGTATATATGTGAATAATACACTTAAGAAAATGGAAATTGCAACACCATGAAGGCATTGGTCGTTTGTGTTGATTTTCAAATATAGAACGATGCCATGTAGGTATGTAAACGATCAAAGTTTCAGACCCATTGGATTGTTACTACAGGTCTCCCCACGTGATTGGCCGAGGGAGGAATCAACTCCAGTATACGGACTCTGGTGTAGCGTAGTTGACTTGCAGTCTGCGCAGTCAAGTGTTCCCCGTCAAACATGCCTCGACGACAGAGAAGAGCACGCTATCAACAACTGTCGCCGTTTGAGAGGGCTCGGATAATTGGGCTGTGTGAGACTGGATTATCGCTAAGGACTGTCGCTGCACGTGTTGGCCGACAGGCATCTACGGTACAACGTGTATGGCAGCAGTGGTCAAATGAAGGTACCCACACTCGTAGACCTGGCTATTGGTTTTAATGTGAAATCACAATTAGTGCTTGTTGAGGGCACTATGACTGCTCGACAGTACGTTGATAGGGTACTCAATCCAGTGGTTGTCCCTATGATGGCGAACATTGCTAATGGGATGTTTCAGCAGGACAATGCCCGGGTTCACACTGCACGCATCTCCAGAGAAGCTCTCCACGACATCACAACCTTAGAATGGCCCGCCAGATGCCCGAACCTCAGTCGTATTGAGCATGTGTGGGACATGATGGGTCGACAACTGGCCAACCGTCCTCAGCCACCCTCAGCTCTGCAACAACTGACTCGTGCAGTGCAGCAAGCATGGGCCACAATTCCTCAGGAAGCGATCTAGGTCCTTATTGACTCCATGCCTCGACGAATTCATCAATGTATTGCAGCTCGTGGTGGGCACGTCCTGTATTGATTGTTGTCCAAACTTGCGGTCAGAGGGACCTGAAAGTGTAATCATCGAATCACAACCGAACACTCGTCCTGCATGTTCAATTGCAGCAATGTAGCACTACTCCTTCTGGGTTTTGCAATTTCCATTTTCTTCAGTGTAATATCAAATGTAAGCAGTTGGATAAATTTGAATATCTGAATGTAGAGGAGCATTTCGAGGCTAACTTTGTTGGACTAGTGGATTATACGTTAATAATTATATGCATTTATAGAAATCCTTCTAGTAATGTTGAAACATTTAATAATAATATTGAAATTATTTTAGATGACCTACAGAATAGCAACAAAAATGTAATAATCAAGGGCAACTTTAATGTAGATTTTTTTAGGGAATGATGGTGGACGAGGTAAGCAGAGGCTAGACATGTTGCCTCCTTGTATGTTCTAAAGGCAGTTGTAAATCAACCAACTAGAATATCTCGGGATACAAATCAATCAATCAATCAATCAATCAATCAATCAATCAATCAATCAATCAATCAATCAATCAATCAATCAATCAATCAATCAATCAATCAATCAATCAATCAATCAATCAATCAATCAATCAATCAATCAATCAATCAATCAATCAATCAATCAATCAATCAATCAATCAATCAATCAATCAATACTGATCTGCATTTAGGGCAGTCGCCCAGGTGGCAGATTCCCTATCTGTTGTTTTCCTAGCCTTTTCCTAAATGATTTCAAAGAAATTGGAAATTTATTGAACATCTCCCTTGGTAGTTATACCAATCCCTAACGCCCCTTCCTATAAATGAATATTTGCCCTAGTTTGTCCTCTTAAATTCCAACTTTATTTTCATATTGTGATCTTTCCTACTTTTATAAACGCCATTCAAACTTATTCGTCTACTAATGTCATTCTACGCCATCTCTCCGCTGACAGCTCGGAACATACCACTCAGTCGAGCAGCTCTTCTTCTTTCTCTCAATTCTTCCCAACCCAAACATTGCAACATTTTTGTAACGCTACTCTTTTGTCGGAAATCACCCAGAACAAATCGAGCTGCTTTTCTTTGGATTTTTTCCAGTTCTTGAATCAGGTAATCCTGGTGAGGGTCCCATACACTGGAACCATACTCTAGTTGGGGTCTTACCAGAGACTTATATGCACTCTCCTTTACATCCTTACTACAACCCCTAAACACCCTCATAACCATCTGCAGAGATCTGTACCCTTTATTTACAATCCCATTTATGTGATTACCCCAATGAAGATCTTTCCTTATATTAATACCTAGATACTTACAATGATCCCCAAGAGGAACTTTCACCCCATCAACGCAGTAATTAAAACTGAGAGGACTTTCCCTATTTGTGAAACTCACAACCTGACTTTTAACCCCGTTTATCAACATACCATTGCCTGCTGTCCATCTCACAACATTTTCGAGGTCACGTTGCAGTTGCTCACAATCTTGTAACTTATTTATCACTCTATAGAGAATAACATCATCCGCAAAAAGCCTTACCTCCGATTCCACTCCTTTACTCATATCATTTATATATATAAGAAAACATAAAGGTCCGATAATACTGCCTTGAGGATTTCCCCCCTTAATTATTACAGGGTCAGAAAGATTCACCTACTCTAATTCTCTGAGATCTATTTTCTAGAAATATAGCAACAAAGTCAGCAGTAGATCAAGTTGTATTGAATGAGGAAATGTGGAATTATGAAACAGAAGTTTATGATACAGGTTTTTCAGATCATTTTGCTCAAATTGTGCATCTGAATTTTAGGGTAATAGGAAACCGTAATTAAAAAAAAAACAATGTTATTTACAGGGAAACTAGAATGTGTAACAAGGAAAATATTTCATATTTTAACCAGTTATTGGCCAAGGAAACTTGGGAGAGTGTATATAGAAATAACTCAACTAATGAGGCCTTCAGTGAGTTTTTGGGTTTGTTCAGCTATTGTTATCAAGTGGCAATACCAGTCGAAAGGATAAGTGTATAGAATTATAAGAATGGGTGGATTACAACAGGAATTAGAAATTCAAGTAGACGATTAAGGTTTTTAAGCAAATGTGAGAAAGGGAGTAACACCTCATCTGAACTGAATGATTATTATAAGAAATATAATAACATATATCGAGAAGTTTTGAAGGCTGCCAAAAGATTGCATAATGAGAATGAGCTAAAACATTCTAAAAACAGGTCTAAATGTATGTGGAACATTATAAAAAGGGAGAAAGGTACTCTAGTTCCAATAAAAACGAATATTACTCTTCAAATGTAAGGAAAGAAGTCAGTGATCCAGAAGAAGTTGCATAAATCTTTAGTAAATATTTTCTAGAAGCAGTTTTGAGGTTAACGGAAAATTTTTAAACATAAATGACAAGAACAAACTTGAATACAGTTCACAGGAATGTATCATCCATGTTACTTACTCCTGTGACTGAGCAAGAGATAGGGAAGATAATAAAACAGATGGGTAAAAAGAAGTCTTCTGGTTTAGATGGTTATTCAAACTACCGGTACCTTATTAAATGCTGTTACCAATACATAATCAAGCTTCTCTCTTATTTGATAAATTTGTCACTAACCACTGGTATATTTCCAGACAACTTCAAGGTAACCAAAGTTGTTCCGATACATAAAAAGTGTAATGAAGAAGATGCTGGCAACTATAGGCCTGTCTGCCTCCCCTCTGTATTCTCCAAAATACTGGAAAGAATTATGTACGATAGACTATTATCGTTCTTAGAGAACCATAATATATTAGCTGGTTGCCAAAATGGCTTTCGTAAAAATAGATCAACTACCACAGCATTCATTAACTTTATTGAACGGATATATGACACACTAGATGGGAAGGGTTAATGTTTAGGTATTTTCTTAGACTTAACAAAAGCTTTTGATATCATTGACCACAGCTATCTTTTAGAAAAGTTATACATGTATGGGGTTCCGGGAATGGCCTATAGCTGGTTCAAATCATTTTTAGGGGATAGAAGACAGATTGTTGAAATATCATATACCGGTACTGATTTGAGCAAAAATGTAATTAAGAATGTGTATTCCTGTGCTAGAAACATAGATCATGGTGTTCAACAGGGGTCAGTTTTAGGACCATTATTCACAATAAAATAATCCAACCTAAGCCACCGCACTCCACCATATAAACAAACACAAACAGAACAAACACCACATAAAAACCTACCGTCCGGCCGAGTCATCCCCCTGGTGAGAAGAAGGCCGCAAACCCAATGATGACTTGACCGGCCCTTCCCGTGGAGACCTCCTGAAGGCCCCAAGATCCAACCAGATTACAATGCTTTCCCTCTCACCATTCCACTCCTAATCGTAAACCACCACGTTCACACCAATAAATAAAATAATCAAATCTCCGTATCCCCTGGGCATGCCGTGAGGTTCGTTGGATACTCCGGAAACGTACAACCCCCAAAATAGAGTCACCACAGCAGTCATACTCAGAACCTCGTGCCATGCCCCTCATTCCGTTGAATTAAAACCCCAGAATATTTGCTGTAGCAGTCTCTTACTCAATGTTCAAACATACTCATCAAGTGTCCTTATTGCGCACTGCACTTGCGTCACATTATTGTTCCTGACCTATACCTAATCAATACTCCAAACAACAACACTCAGCATTTCAGCACTAGCACACCTCATC
Organism: Anabrus simplex; assembly: GCF_040414725.1. Lineage (NCBI taxonomy): Eukaryota > Metazoa > Arthropoda > Insecta > Orthoptera > Tettigoniidae > Anabrus > Anabrus simplex. The sequence continues at coordinate 364,370,117 of NC_090269.1, read as the reverse complement.
AATACTCCAAACAACAACACTCAGCATTTGAGCACTTGCATTCCAACCAACTCTAACACAAACAGAAAGACCTTGCCTTCATGCAATCCCAAATCATTACCCAACTTCACATACTTAACTAAGTACTCGACACAGTTTCCATTTCAGATACACCACCAAATCAAAATTTTCAAACTCTAAAATTTGCAAAATAACACCACTTCTCACCACATTTCAACAATAGTCCTCAATAACTTCAACCATTTTATACCACCACTTCTCCAACACCTCATTTCAGCAATATGACACATCATTAATCATAACACATAAATATCAAGCCCTCAATAACTCTACCTATCACTTCTCCATCACCACATTTCAACCATCTTATACCACCACTTCTCCAATACCACATTTCAGCAATAGCCCTCAATAACTTATCCATCTCCGCCCTTTCCAAGACCACATTTCAGCAATACCCAAAAAAATTCAGTAATAAATAATCAGATTAAATACCAAACCGCCTTCACTTACAACTTACTCATGAGTAAACCACCACTTCTCCATACTTCTCCAACACCACATTTCAACATATACCACCTCTACTTCTTCGACAATAACACTCACCTTCTACCATTCACCATCTTATATCACCACTTCTCCAACACCACATTTCAACAATATAACACCTCCTAACTTAATCATAACACATAATCATAAATACCAAGCCCTCAATAACTTCCAACACCACATTTCAGCAATATAACACAGTCCTCAATAACTTCAACCATTTTATACCACCACTTCTCCAACACCTCATTTCAGCAATATGACACATCATAACTTAATCATAACACATAATCATAAATACCAGGCCTTTAGGACCATTATTATTTTTAGTATTTATTAATGATATTGCCAAAATTGTCGATGATATTCAAGGAGTGCAATTAACTTTGTTTGAAGACGATATTACTGTTTTTGTAGCTGATGAAAGTTCTGAAGGGTTAGAATTAAAGGCAGGCAATATAGGAGTAATATCCTGAGCTGGCTTGAAGACAATACATTAATTTTAAGTAAACAGAAAACTTCTGTGATTAGATTTCACCATAAGATTAATCTAAATATGGAAATTAGTCCAATATCATTTGGAGAGACCATAGATGAGTACTCATCATCAACAAAGTTTCTTGGCTTGTGGATGGATGAATCATTAACCTGGGAAAAACACACAGAGATTAGAGGGAAAAAGCTTTGTAGAATTTATTTCATGATAATATCTTTGAAAACTAGTTTTAATTTAGAGGCTTGCCGAATGATGTATTTTGCATATGACCATCCCATACTAACCTATGGAATCATTTACTGGGGGAATTTACGATAAAGATAGGTCATCTTTAAGTTATCAGTACAAAATAAAATAATTAGTGGAATGGCCGGTGTCGGCAGGAGGACAAGCTGCAAGAAATACTTTAAACTTTATTTAATTTTACCATTGCCTAGCCTTTATACCTTCCATACACTTGTATATATGAAGGAGAATGTAAACAGCTTCACCATAAACTCCGATGTACATAGGCATAATACTAGAAATAGACACAGCTTGCACAGAGAAACACACACAACTAAGCTATATGATTCAAGTTTGAGTTATGCAGGAGTACATTTATTTAATAAATTGCCAGACTACATTAAGCATAGAAAACCATGTTCAAAATTTAAGAAAGAATTATTCAAATTTGTTTCTAACCATTGTTCTTATTATATTGAAGAATACTTAGCTCTTGAAAATTAACTTATGTATCGCCTATTTTTTTTAACTTGTGCCTCTTTACCACATTGTATATATCTTTTTATTTCTCATGGTATGTATATTACTGTTTTATCCTTTGTTACTATAAATATGATTACTTACGTGCCCCATATCACTGTATGATCAGTTGGATAAAGTAAAATCTTTCTTTCTTAATCTGTTTACCCTCCAGGGTTGGTGTTTCCCTCGGACTCAGCGAGGGATCCCACCTCTACCGTCTCAGGGGTGTCCTGGAGCTTTAGACTCTGGATCTCGGATACAACTTGGGAGGATGACCAGTACCTCGCCCAGGCGGCCTCACCTGCTATGCTGAACAGGGGCCTTGCGGGAGGATGGGAAGGTTGGAAGGGATAGACAAGGAAGAGGGAAGGAAGCGGCCGTGGCCTTAAGTTAGGTACCATCCCGGCATTTGTCTGGAGGAGAAGTGGGAAACCACGGATATCCACTTCCAGGATAGCTGAGGTGGGGATCGAATCCATCTCTACTCATTTGTCATCCCGAGGCTGAGTGGACCCCGTTCCAGCCCTCGTACCACTTTTCAAATTTCGGGCAGAGCCGGGGGTGGCAGGTAATCACACTAACCACTACACCACAGAGGCGGACATGAAATAAAATACAATACTATACAATACAATTGCCTTCGTATCTCCGTCCATTCCTTTTACTGTAAGGTTAATTTCTGTTTTGGTCATACAACAGTCATAAAAATTATATACATCCAGAGTAGCAGAATTTTCAACGCCTAGAGTATTAGAGTAAAATTTAAAAAATAAAATGTGGGTGGAATTTCACATTGTTTGCCCTCTGTAGTGGCCCTGACATTCTGAGCTCTCACTTTCTCCTATAACAGTATTAATGCTATATAAGACCATACTGATATTAATTTCTTTTCCTTGAAATGTTTATCACGATTTTGAGAATTAGTACACTGAGTAGGCTATATTCCCATCCCCCACAAGGCCCCTGTTCAGCATAGCAGGTGAGGCCGCCTGTGCGAGGTACTGGCCATCCTCCCCAGTTTCATCCCCAGACCCAGAGTCTGAAGCTCCAGGACACGGTCCTTGAGGCGGCAGAAGTGGGATCCCTCGCTGAAACCGAGGGAAAACCCCACCCTGGAGGGTAAGCAGATAAAGAAGAAGAAGAAAAGTAGGCTATACTGGGACTGTTTTTGTACTGTTTACCTCGCTTTCCTAGTTTCATATTATATTACAGCAGGGTGTTCAGGGTGCTTGCATTTCGACGGAACGTTTCGCACAAATTCAATGAAATTGTTAACAATGTCCTCATATTTATTTTCATCCCTGACTGTCTAGATTCTCGAAAACGTTTTTTCCAAAGTATAAAATCAAAAGAAATCGAACTAACGTTTGGTTTATCATCTGGTTTGATGATGATGATGATGATGATGATGATGATGATGATTGTTGTTTGAAGGGGCCTAACATCGAAGGTCATCGGCCCGTCATCATCTGGTTTACTATATCTGATGTGAATATGGATGAACTGGTTTGCCCACCTGGTGGCCATGATCGCTAAGGCGTCGAGTCTGTAAGCTCGGACACCGTGGTTGATTAGCCGGTTCGAGTCCCGTTAGTCGAAAAACTTTCTCTATCAGAATGTTGGTCTTCAGGGTAGGAGAGATGATAGTATACAATTTTTAATCACCACATTGCGTGCCAAAAGCCTGGATTCAATTCCAAACCTCTCCACAGTGTTCATATGGAGTGAGGGTGATTCCTCCGTCGGATGGAGACGTTGAGCCTTGAGCAGATCCCTTGGTGCTATTCGACAGGATTAGGCTATATGCCGGTATCGGGTTTCACCCTTACCCTTCCTACTATTATATATCACGGCATTAATCTCTTCTTCTTCTTAATCTGCTTACCCCCAAGGTTGGTTTTTCCCTCGGACTCTGCGAGGGATCCCACCTCTACCGCCTCAAGGGCAGTGTCCTGGAGCGAGACATTGGGTCGGGGGATACGACTAGGAAGGATGACCAGTGGTCTCACCTGCTATGCAGAACAGGGGCCTTGCGGGGGGATGGGAAGATTGGAAGAGACAGATAAGGATGAGGGAAGGAAGCGGCCGTGGCCTTAAGTTAGGTACCATCCCGGCATTTGCCTGGAGGAGAATTGGGAAACCGCGGAAACCTACTTCCAGGATGGTTGAGGGGGGAATCGAACCCACCTCTACTCAGTTGACCTCTCGAGGCTGAGTGGATCCCGTTTCAGCCCTCATACCACTTTTCAAATTTCGTGGCAGAGCCGGGAATCGAACCCGGGCCTCAGCGGGTGGCAGCTGATCACACTAACCACTACACCACGTCATTCATTTCATCTCATTAACTCTTCTGATGAGGTTGATGTCAGGAAGGGCATTCGGTCGTAAAAACTCGCCACGAAGATTCATCTCACTTCATATCCGACCCCGTAGAGAAACGGCAGGACAAGGGCTCTACATACATGGATTCATTCGCTTCATATCGCTCCGTAATTGCTTTCCTGCAGACAGCAAGATATGCGCGGGTGATATGACAGTTTAAACTACAGAAAGATTTGCCACAATAAGGCCTGGTGTAATTTCGTGAGTTCACAAGAGTATTAACTTCAACTTGTCCTTGATCATGATCGTTCTCTTCGTGGCTGATATGCCTTAGTGACGTAGCGTGTTCATATGATGTTTATATAACAACGGGACATTTGAATTCTTTTGGGGAAAACTTAGCACAATTAAGAACACTAAGGGACAATGTTTCATCTCTTCTGAGCTGTCGTTGACCATTCTCAATCAATTACTTAAGCACGTTTAGTTGCCAGTGGAATTAAACATTACGGAGAATTACGAACGCACTACGGTTTGTCAGTCGGAATAAAGTATACTTATTAGCAATATGGAAGAACAAAAGAGAAAAATATCGTCTATTTTTTCCGAGATTGTAACAGAGTTATAAGACACAAAGACGGCACTGAATGTAAAAGGACAGATGGAGTTACCACGAAACAGAAAGAAGAAACTTGGAATAAAATCATAGATTGATAGCAGAAACTTCCGCCTCTGTGGTGCAGTTGTTAGTGTGATTAGCTTCTACCCCCCGAAGGCCCGGGTTCGATTCCCCGCTCTGCCACGACATTTGAAAAGTGGTACGAGGGCTGGAACGGGGTCCACTCAGCCTCGGGAGGTCAACTGAGTAGAGGTGGGTTCGATTCCCACCTCAGCCATCCTGGAAGTGATTTTCCGTAGTTTCCCACTTCTCCTCCAGGCAAATGCCGGGATGGTACCTAACTTAAGGCCACGGCCGCTTCCTTCCCTCTTCCTTATCTATCCCTTCCAACCTTCCCATACTCCCGCAAGGCCCCTGTTCAGCATAGCAGGTGAGGCCGCCTGGGCGAGGTACCGGTCATCCTCCCCAGTTGTATCCGAGACCCAGAGTCTGAAGCTCCAGGACACTGCCCTTGAGGCGGTAGAGGTGGGAACCCTTGCTGAGTACGATTTAAAAACGGACCCTGGTGGGTAAATCGATTAAGAAGAAGATAAAGGAAACACTACTTTGCTCTTCTTTTTTCTGTCAAACTTGTCAAGAAAGAGATGCGAGGGAAAAAGTACTGTGGCAGCCGCCCCCCGACGTGAGAGTCCACCAGCCGCCACTGCGGCTGCTACTCTTCCTCACGGCACATGCAAATTCTCCACTACTTCTTGTGACACTATACAAATCGGTTAGCCGTGAAGAACGACGTTTTGTGCCTATTCCTGCTATACTTTTGTTAATAATTAAAGAGAATAAAGAATTAACTGATAAAACAACAGGGCTTGCACAAATTGCTTGCTTTAATACGATAATTCCTAGTTTCAGCTGGCTGAAATGGAATAGAAATGTAATGTTCTCTCCACAAAGTCCCCCTCCCCCACCTATTCGCCGCTACTGGTCTGAGCCAGAAAAACATAAAACATATGACTTATTATATATGATACACAGGGTCACTAGAGGTTAATGTAAGATGTGAGAAGTCCAGCCCCGCGGTGTAAGGGGCAACGCGTCCGCCTGTCACCTGGCGGCCCCTGGTTCGATTCCCGGCTGGGTAAGTGTTTTTAAACTGTAAATGATTAATATCCCTGATTAATATCCCTGGCCTGGGGACTGGGTGTTTGTGTCGTCCTTAATGTTCCTTTCCTCACATTCAACACTCTATACTTCCTCCATTCCAATTACACGCAGGTTCATACCACATGGTGCAAGTAGGGGCAAATAGCAATAATAAACAAATAAGAAAAGGTGTGAAAAACGCTAGTTACGATAGTATTGCTCTGAGTTGTCGATATTACTGCAATTAATTTAACTTGAATAGGCTCCCGGCGATATGGCATTGGGAGATAAAACTGTAAGATTCTGCTCCTTTGTCGATCACTCTCGATTACCAGTCCGACGTTTTATCTCTGGCTTGTAACGGACAGAAACTAGTCATGTTGAAGGTCATACCGGTGCGATTGGACAAGATTAGTCCATTGAAATCATCTTGTTAATTAAGACGCTACCACAGTTCTTAGCTTATTCTACTTCGCTTGATTAGGAGAGGCTGATGTACGCCGGCGCCCGTCTATCGATGTGTTAAACAAGAGGATAAGCTTCACCGTGTTCAGCTACTCCATTGTGAATCATTCGAGTAAGTACCGTACTGTATCTTTAAAGTTCTTCAACCAGTTTATTTGATTAATCGAATACATAAGTAACTCTGCGTGACTAATCTTGTAGATATAGTACAGTAAGTAGGAATTAAAACAAGAAAGGGAGATAACATGATGATAGGTTTAATAGAAATTATAATCAACAAACCGTACCACTACGTTCATTTACCAGGTTGCCAAGCCAAGACGATATAGGCTTACTCGGTTTACCTGGAAGAACGCGGATTCGATTTACTTTCAGGAAATCGAGACATTTGGAAACAAGATTTCTACTTCTGGAGAAACACATAACCCTGACGTTCATTCAACCTACAACAGAAATGAGTACGAATTTAATTCCTGGAAGCAAAGGTGGCCTGGCATAAGTCTAACCACTCTATTCCACTAAGAATCAATCAATCAATCAATCAATCAATCAATCAATCAATCAATCAATCAATCAATCAATCAATCAATCAATCAATCAATCAATCAATCAATCAATCAATCAATCAATCAATCAATCAATCAATCAATCAATCAATCAATCAACATTGATTTGCGTTCAGGGCAGTCGCCCACGTGGCAGATTCCGTATCAGTTGTTTACCTAGACTTTTCTGAAATAATTTCAAAGAAAATATTATCGAACATTTCCTTTGATTCAATCCCTACTTCCTCTTCCTATAAATGAATATTTTCCCTAATTTTTTCTCTTGAATTCCAACTTTGTCGTTTCTTATTTTAAAAGTTTCACTGAAGTGTATTTGTCTACTAATGTCATTTCAAGCCATCCCATCTCTCTACTGACAGCTCGAAACATACCGTTTAGTCGAAGAGCTCGGCTCGTTACTCCCAAGTCTTCCCAGCCCAAAGTTTGCAACATTTTCATGTGACTACTCTTTTGTCGGAAATCACCCAGAACTAATCATGCTGCTTTCCTTTGAATCTTTTTCAGTTCTTGTATTAAGTAATGGGTCCCATACACTAGAACCATACTGTAATTGAATTCTTACGCCCTCTCCTTTACATCGTTACTACAACCCTTAAATAGGCTCATAACCATGTGAAGATATCTGTGACCGTTTTTTATAGCCTCGTAAATGCGATTACAGTCCGCCTCTGTGGTGTAGTGGTTAGTGTGATTAGCTGCCACCCCCGGAGGCCCGGGTTCGATTCCCGGCTCTGCCACGAAATTTGAAAAGTGGCATGAGGGCTGGAACGGGGTCCACTCAGCCTCGGGAGGTCAACTGAGTAGAGGTGGGTTCGATTCCCACCTCAGCCATCCTGGAAGTGGTTTTCCGTGGTTTCCCACTTCTCCTCCAGGCGAATGCCGGGATGGTACCTAACATAAGGCCACGGCCGCTTCCTTCCCTCTTCCTTGCCTATCCCTTCCAATCTTCCCATCCCTGCACCAGGCCCCTGTTCAGCATAGCAGGTGAGGCCGCCTGGGCGAGGTACTGGTCATTCTCCCCAGTTGTATCCCCGACCGAGAGTCTGAAGCTCCAGGACACTGCCCTTGAGGCGGTAGAGGTGGGATCCTTCGCTGTGTCCGAGGGAAAAGCCGACCCTGGAGGGTAAACAGATGATGATGATGATGAAATGCGATTACTCAAATGAAGACCTTTCCTTATGCAATACCTAAGTAGGCTATTTATAGTGGTCGCCGTGAGGTACTTTCACTCCAACACAGTAATTAAACTGAGGGTACTTTTCCTCCCGGTGAAACTTACAACCTGTCTTTTTCATCCCGTTTACCAAGATTCCATCTCAATGTCGAGGTCTTTTAGTAGTCACTCACAATCCTGTAACTTATTTATTACTAGTATTTGACGGCACACTAGCAAACTAACAAACACTAAAGAGACTGCCAGACTGACGAATGCGCGCGGCAAGCGGGTGAATCAACCTGCGTCCATGACCTTGGCAAATAAAAAAGGATTATGTTTGTTGTTTGAAGGGGACTAACAGCTAGGTCATCGGCCTCAGAAAAAAATATATATCCCTGTTAACCTTTCTCACAGCACATGCAAAGTGTCCACTACTTGCTGTGGCGCTATATAAATCCGTTAGCCGCGACGAACATTTTTCCGTATTTCCGCTAATGGCTGCCTGTGTGGTGTAGTGGTTAGCGTGATTAGCTGCCACCCCAGAGGCCCAGGTTCGATTCCTGGCTCTGCCACGAAATTTGAAAAATTGTACGAGGTCAGGAACGGGGTCCACTCAGCCTCGGAAGGTCAATTGAGTAGCGGTTGGTACGATTCCCACCTCAGACATCCTCGAAGTGGTTTTCCGTGATTTCCCACTTCTCTTCCAGGCAAATGCCGCGATTGTACCTAAATTAGGCCACGGCTACTTCATTCCCTCTTCCTTATCTAACCCTTCCAATCTTCCCATCCCCCTCACAAAGGCCCCTATTCAGCATAACAGGTGAGGCCACCTGGGAGATATATTGGTCCCCCTCCCCAGTTATATCACCCGCCTAAAGTCTCATGCTCCAGGACACTGCCCTTGAGGCGGTAGAGGTGGGATCCCTCGCTGAGTTCGCGGGAAAAACCAATCCTGGAGAGTATGCAGATTAAGAAAGAAAGAGCTGTCAGCGGAAAGATGGCGTGGAATGACATTAGTAGACGAATAAGTTTGAATGGCGTTTATAAAAGTAGGAAAGATCACAATATGAAGATAAAGTTGGAATTCAAGAGGACAAACTGGGGCAAATATTCATTTATAGGAAGGGGAGTTAGGGATTGGAATAACTTACCAAGGGAGATGTTCAATAAATTTCCAATTTCTTTGAAATCATTTGGGAAAAGGCTAGGAAAGCAACAGATAGGGAATCTGCCACCTGGGCGACTGCCCTAAATGCAGATCAGTATTGATTGATTGATTGAAAGATTTCCGCTAATAATTGTGTTAATAATAAAATAAAATGAAGGAAATAATTAGCTGATAAGACAACAGGGCTTGTGCAAATTGCTTGTTTTGATAATTTCTAGTTTCAGCCGGGTAAAATGAAAAAAAAAAAACATGTAATTTTTTCTCCACAAAGTGGGGGGAGGGGGCGACTACCTCCCCTCACCCCTTCCCCTCCAACCACCGCTACTGCTGATATACGGGTACTTTCGAAGTCGGATACCTAGAAGCGAATACTATTTGCCAGAAGTTTGGAAGAGCTATATTGTCATCAGTGGATACAGAAAATTAGTACACCCATTTCAAAAGTGAACTGTCGGAAGATAATTCTGTAAGGTTTTCAAATGACACTGAAAAATAAAGTACAAGTGATAGCAAAGATAAATGAAAATATATATACTTTACGTAACATTTCAAATATTTCAAGTTCAGTTTTTCCAAACTGTGGAATATCTTCTAAATACATTTATTGTTTGTCCAATGTCAGCAATGTTTTGCTATATTAAGGCTCCTGTTGGAAGCAATGAAGTTAGCACATATACTTCTACACCTTTGATGTTAATATTGCAGAAAATGAAGTTATTTCCTGATGGGTGAAAATGCAAAACATGAACAAGGGTACCCAAAAAATCAGCGATTTCGTCCAAAAGAGTAATTTGTATTCCTGCCACCAGTACTTCTAGCGAAATAAACGGCAGTATGGCAAGTATTGTTGTACACAGTGGCGCATGCTGGGATCAAGACATGGGCTATCACTAGACTTAGGTTACCACCCTTTTTGATAGTTGGTTTAGTCAAATACAGTAAAGACAATACGCGACACTTACGGATTTAGCCTTGCTAAAATGGGAGACAATTCGACGGCGGCGCTCCCAGTGACTTGACCTGAAACAATCGCGCTAAATTCAAATATCAGTGGAAATGTATATACGGAAATGGATAAGTAAATTACGTCTAGAAAGAAAGTGTTATTGAGATATTAACTTCAAAATTTGTTAAAGCAATTCTGGATAAATGAATGAAGAAGTATTTAAAAGGTTATTATTCAAAGACTGAAATTAGACATAAACAAGATGTGAAATGGACTGCTGTGAAATTGCTTGATCTTTCATTTATGCGTTACTTTTTTAGCTTTAGCATTCCTGCCTGAACTCTTACGGTTGGATTTGTCTTTTTTTCTCATTTAAAAACATTGTACCATCACATTAAGGCACTTGTCAATAAAAATATCGGCACATTCCTTACACATATGATGCAATGAATTAACATTCAATGTTGTTGTTGTTTGAGTCATCAGTCCATAGACTGGTTTGATGCAGCTCTCCATGCCACCCTATCATGTGCTAACCTTTTCATTTCTACGTAAGTATTGTATCCTACATCTGCTCTAATCTGCTTGTCATATTCACACTTTGGTCTACCCCTAGCGTTCTTACCACCTACACTTCCTTCAAAAACCAACTGAACAAGTCCTGGGTGTCTTAAGATGTGCCCCATCATTCTATCTCTTCTTCTCGTCAAATTTAGCACATTTAATATCTGGACAATTTTCCTCTTCACATGAAGCCTACTAACAGAAAGAAAATCTATAAAATCCCGGCTTTAATCTGAGAAGAGGGATAAAAGAAAGAAAAGTATGAAAATGTTGTCGATAGTGATGCTTTGAGGAATATTTACGTACAATTAGAGTAAAAATGTAACATACCCTTGGCTGTATAGTCGAGGATTTTTAAAGTCGCTGGCCTGGAAATTATCTGAACAGATCTTATGATTCGTATATAAGCGTAACGTCCCTTCTTTCTTGTACACCTTATCCAAATCACTTCTGTGACATTTCAAAACTCACAGATCACACCTACAACACCACATTGGTATTGAAGGTTAACTGCTGCACTATACAATAAAATATGCGTATTATATTTTAAGCCAATTAAAATATGGGTTGAGCAGGTCAGAAGATTATGAAGTACTATAAAAATCCCTGTCACTGGAAGAATATATATGCAAACACAATATTACTTACATTTTCTTGTCACGAGGGAACCTGAAGAACGACCGCGCATTCTTCTCTACTTCATAGTTACTGCAGCCAAACACAGCACATACCTTTCCCCTCATGTTGAGAGGAGATATCAAGGAATGACACACGCTACTATTTAATTATGTCAACTCACTGAAAACGCATAAATAATACCAAAAACTTTACACAAAAATACACGTGCTCTTATGACAGAATCAGTAGTTTTCAGGTCTACTCGCTAGAGAGAGCTCCAATAGCTGTCCCTCGATATCTCGCTCAGTGTCGCATATTGTCTGTACTGTATTTGGTTTAGTGAACGACAAGCCTTAAGCGTTTTGAGTCACCGGAGCAGTGTTGCCAACCGTACGGTTTTAACCTTACATTTACCGTTTCCAAACCTCTATGTACGGAACCGTACGCGTTAAATAAGGTTCTGCGAAATTTTTAAATGGACATTTTTTATTATTGGAAATGTTCAGATTTTGTATGCAAAATTATCTTTCTTCCTGTTTGATCATACCACATTTCCTGGACATGTATCACGTTGCCTCAATTTCTCCAGCGGACTCCCAAACTTTGAATGTTGTGATTCACCTTTGAGCTGGTCTCAGATCAAATAATGAAGCGCCTGAATAAGTCTAACACGTGGGATTGTTCTGCCCATAGAGTTAGTAAATGATTCACTAGAGTAGCATTGGCGCCACCGTCTACGAGAGAATCAGTGTAGCGAGCGGAGCATGTTGAAATCGCAGCTGTTTGGCAAACACCTCATTCCGCCGTACTCATCAATGTTAAATCGGGGCCTTTTAAAACTGTGTGGATATACATAAGGTTTAAAATTCTTACATGTAAGTATTCTCAGATACTACAGTATACTTGTGATACTTTTCTCCAGTAAAAAAAGAAAGCCCAAAAAGCATGAATACAAGATTAAATGCGTAATAAGAGAGATACAAAAGTTGAAAACTAGAAAAGCGGCTGGAATTGATCAGATTTCTGGGGATATACTAAAGACAATGGGTTGGGATATAGTACCATATCTGAAGTACTTATTTGATTATTGTTTGGTCGGAGGAGATATACCAGATGAATGGAGAGTTGCTATAGTAGCCCCTCTGTATAAAGGAAAGGGTGATAGACATAAAGCTGAAAATTACAGGCCAGTAAGTTTGACATGCATTGTATGTAAGCTTTGGGAAGGCATTCTTTCTGATTATATTAGACATGTTTGTGAAATTAATAACTGGTTCGATAGAAGGCAATTCGGTTTTAGAAAAAGGTTATTCCACTGAAGCTCAACTTGTAGGATTCCAGCAAGATATAGCAGATATCTTGGATTCAGGAGGTCAAATGGACTGTATCGCGATTGACCTGTGTAAAGCATTTGATAGGGTGCATCATGGGAGACTACTGGCAAAAATGAGTGCAATTGGACTAGACAAAAGAGTGACTGAATGGGTTGCTATATTTCTAGAAAATAGATCTCAGAGAATTAGAGTAGGTGAAGCTTTATCTGACCCTGTAATAATTAAGAGGGGAATTTCTCAAGGCAGTATTATCGGACCTTTATGTTTTCTTATATATATAAATGATAGGAGTAAAGGAGTGGAATCGGAGGTAAGGCTTTTTGCGGATGATGTTATTCTCTATAGAGTGATAAATAAGTTACAAGATTGTGAGCAACTGCAACGTGACCTCGAAAATGTTGTGAGATGGACAGCAGGCAATGGTATGTTGATAAACGGGGTTAGAAGTCAGGTTGTGAGTTTCACAAATAGGAAAAGTCCTCTCAGTTTTAATTACTGCGTTGATGGGGTGAAAGTTCCTTTTGGGGATCATTGTAAGTATCTAAGTGTTAATATAAGGAAAGATCTTCATTGGGGTAATCACATAAATGGGATTGTAAATAAAGGGTACAGATCTCTGCACATGGTTATGAGGGTGTTTAGCGGTTGTAGTAAGGATGTAAAGGAGAGTGCATATAAGTCACTGGTAAGACCCCAACTAGAGTATGGTTCCAGTGTATGGGACCCTCACCAGGATTACCTGATTCAAGAACTGGAAAAAATCCAAAGAAAAGCAGCTCGATTTGTTCTGGGTGATTTCCGACAAAAGAGCAGCGTTACAAAAATGTTGCAATGTTTGGGTTGGGAAGAATTGAAAGAGAAGAAGAGCTGCTCGACTAAGTGGTATGTTCCGAGCTGTCAGCGGAGAGATGGCGTGGAATGACATTAGTAGACGAATAAGTTTGAATGGCGTTTATAAAAGTAGGAAAGATCACAATATGAAGATAAAGTTGGAATTTAAGAGGACAAACTGGGGCAAATATTCATTTATAGGAAGGGGAGTTAGGGATTGGAATAACTTACCAAGGGAAATGTTCAATAAATTTCCAATTTCTTTGAAATCATTTAGGAAAAGGCTAGGAAAGCAACAGATAGGGAATCTGCCACCTGGGCGACTGCCCTAAATGCAGATCAGTATTGATTGATTGATTGATTGATTGATTGATTGATTGATTGATTGACGGTGTTCAAGTGCAGTTAAGTAAGAAAAATCAATTTTCTGTTCATATGAAGTCTTCTAACAACATACGTTTAGAAGGAGGGCTCGTATATTTCGCTATTTTTTGTGTAAATGACCAGAAATTTGGTATAATTCTGCCCAACGACCGAAAATGTCCTCTCTCGTACGAAGCGGATGAGCGAGATTTAGGCCTAAAAACGTTGGCGAGATTTTGGGGTAAAGTAGACAAAATATTATCATCGCCGGTTTAGAGCCTGGCTTTCTGAGCCCAAGTTGCCAGGTTCGAGCCTGGCTCAGTCCGGTGATACTTGATGGTGCTCAAATAAGCCAGCCTCTTGTAGCACATGAAAGAACTCCCGTGGGGAAAAAATTCTGACACCTCAGCGTCTCCGAAAACCGTGCAAGTACGTAGTGGGACGTAAAGGCAATTTTATGATTATTATTATTATCATCATCGATGTTTTCTAAACGTCATTATAAGTGGAAATATGACACTCGGTTGTGGTTTCAGCCTATTATGAAGTTTTTATTTAACTTTTCCTAAAATGTATGATTTGCTTTAAGATTTTAACTTGTAAAATGGTTTCCGTTAATGGAAAGGGAGAGTGGTAAATTATATGATTGAAGAGAATTGAAAAAATATTTACAATATTTTTTACAATTTGATTTACATCGCACCGACACAGATAGGCCTTACGGCGATGCTGGGTTGGGAAAGGGAAGGAAGCGCCCGCGGTCTTAATTAAGGTACAGCCCCAGAATTTGCCTGGTGTGAAAATGGGAAACCACGGAAAACCACCTTCGGGACTGCCGACAGTGGGGTTTGAACCCCCTATTTCCCGAAACCAAGCTTACAGCTGCGAGGCCCTAACCGCACCGCCAACTCGTTCAGTCAATAATACATTATGCTTGTATATAGTCCTGTGTGACATTTAAAGGAATAATAATATTGATGAAAGTAAAGGACTCAGATGTTCACACGGTATGGCACATCTAGTCTCTAAATTGTAAAATGTTGTAAGGATTAAATGGGGACTGCTACACGTATTGTATGAAGGGAAGGCAACAAACTGTATATACAGAAAACATATTCAATAGCTTTTAATAGGCATAGTATAAATACACACAAAAAGTGAAAAACGGACCACAATTCCAGGCTATCATGCACATCTTTTCTTATTTTCTTTTTTGTACCAATTTGCTTTACGTCGCACCGACACACTTAGGTCTTACGATGACTATAGGACAGGAAAGGGCTAGGAATGGGAAGAAAACGACTGTGGCCTTAATTAAGGTACAGCTCCAGCATTTACCTGGTGTGAGAATTGGAAACTATGTTCAGGGCTTCCGACAGTGGGGTTCAAACCCACTATGTCCTGAATGTAAACTGACAGCTACGTGGCCTAAAACCTGCAGCCACTAGCTCGGTATCATGCACATGACCACTCACCGAAAGGAAAATGTCATCCCTTATATTTCGTAAAACATTAATTTCAGTCTTCAATGTAAGATCGAAAGAATCTCATTAACGCCCACAGGGGAATCAGTCGCGAAGTCAGCCCAAGTAGGCCAATTCACATGATAATGAGTGTCATGCAAAGTATTATTTTATACGTACGGAAATGAATTTCAAGGAAAAATGCCTGTGAAATGATATGCTATGGCCCTTTATGAACCTCTCTATGCAGCCATAAGCTGCACAGGAGACTGACATTTTCCTTCAAAGAAGTATATACTTCAATTTATTGGGAAGCTCCATTAGTGACAGTGCCAAACAATCCAGCTTTTGCCGAACAGCGCGCTCGTTCAACTTCACACGCGACTGCAGCGCCAATACTACCTCTAGTGTTTCATTTACTAACTGTATGGTTCTGCCTCACTCTGCGGCCTGGATTGCCCTACTTCAAACTTTTCTCAACTACGGATCTCCTTGTTGTATATTTGTTCACAGTCACACTCTTGAATCAGCCCACACCGAACCCTGCCAATAGTTTCTTAACCGGTGTGAAGTGTCGTGTAACATCAAACATGTAACAGTACAGCGTCTACTTGCAAATCTTATGGTTAATGTGATTTCGTCAGACTTATGAATACTATTGTGATGTACTTACAAATTCTTTTGCATGACAGCGCAGTGCTTCAATTTCTTGTTCGTTAGCTTACTATGTATTAATTAAGTATACATTATTTTCTTTGGCGTTTATTTTTAATATCAATTACGTAAACATGCGATTAACTTCTGATTCCTAAAATAAAGCAGGTCCTTCGACACCAAAAAATTAAAACTTTCTGTTAAAACACCCAGAACGAATCAAAAGTACGGGCAGTCGTGGAAGAGTATAGACGGTACAGAAAGTGGCTACGTCCTGATCCAACATGTGAAGAAAGGGCAAAGTGTATATTTTGCATTTTATTACTTCTTACTTGTTTCGATTCCAAACAACAAAAGAGAACGCTAAACCTGAAAGATTGCATTTCATTTTAGCAAATCTACCTATAAAAGGAAAATTATAATAGCCTACTCCTATAAGAGAACCCCTGTAATGTCTTTCTACAAGGATGTAGAAGAAGACTTACTTGACTTAATTCCTCTCGTTCCCACTGGGACATGGGGCATCCGTGAAACGTCTCCGTTGTGGTAGTCGTCTTGCAAATGTTTTAGCTTCCTTCAAAGTCTTCCCTAGTTCAAGGGCCTCCTCCTCTACAGTCCTCCTCCAGGTCTTCCTAGGACAACCCCTCCTCCGTGCACCTTGCGGATTCCATTCCAATGTTGTGCGTTCCACAGATGCCGCTGGCTTTCTCAAAGTATGACGTATCCACTTCCATTTCCGCCTTTTGATTTCCACTGGGACTAGAACTTGGTTTGTTGTTCTCCATAGCTCGTCAATGGATATACACTGACTGACAGAGCAAATGCAACACCAAGAAGGAGTGGTCAGAACTTTATGCCAATTGCAGGGTAGACTGACGTCACTGAGGTATGCTCATGATGTGAAATGCGCCGCTGTGCTGCGCACGTAGCGAACGATAAATGGGACACGGCGTTGGCGAATGGCCCACTTCGTACCGTGATTCCTCAGCCGACAGTCATTGTAGAACGTGTTGTCGTGTGCCACAGGACACGTGTATAGCTAAGAATGCCAGGCCGCCGTCAACGGAGGCATTTCCAGCAGACAGACGACTTTACGAGGGGTATGGTGATCGGGCTGAGAAGGGCAGGTTGGTCGCTTCGTCAAATCGCAGCCGATACCCATAGGGATGTGTCCACGGTGCAGCGCCTGTGGCGAAGATGGTTGGCGCAGGGACATGTGGCACGTGCGAGGGGTCCAGGCGCAGCCCGAGTGACGTCAGCACGCGAGGATCGGCGCATCCGCCGCCAAGCGGTGGCAGCCCCGCACGCCACGTCAACCGCCATTCTTCAGCATGTGCAAGACACCCTGGCTGTTCCAATATCGACCAGAACAATTTCCCGTCGATTGGTTGAAGGAGGCCTGCACTCCCGGCGTCCGCTCACAAGACTACCATTGACTCCACAGCATAGACGTGCACGCCTGGCATGGTGCCGGGCTAGAGCGACTTGGATGAGGGAATGGCGGAACGTCGTGTTCTCCGATGAGTCACGCTTCTGTTCTGTCAGTGATAGTCACCGCAGACGAGTGTGGCGTCGGCGTGGAGAAAGGTCAAATCCGGCAGTAACTGTGGAGCGCCCTACCGCTAGACAACGCGGCATCATGGTTTGGGGCGCTATTGCGTATGATTCCACGTCACCTCTAGTGCGTATTCAAGGCACGTTAAATGCCCACCGCTACGTGCAGCATGTGCTGCGGCCGGTGGCACTCCCGTACCTTCAGGGGCTGCCCAATGCTCTGTTTCAGCAGGATAATGCCCGCCCACACACTGCTCGCATCTCCCAACAGGCTCTACGAGGTGTACAGATGCTTCCGTGGCCAGCGTACTCTCCGGATCTCTCACCAATCGAACACGTGTGGGATCTCATTGGACGCCGTTTGCAAACTCTGCCCCAGCCTCGTACGGACGACCAACTGTGGCAAATGGTTGACAGAGAATGGAGAACCATCCCTCAGGACACCATCCGCACTCTTATTGACTCTGTACCTCGACGTGTTTCTGCGTGCATCGCCGCTCGCGGTGGTCCTACATCCTACTGAGTCGATGCCGTGCGCATTGTGTAACCTGCATATCGGTTTGAAATAAACATCAATTATTCTTCCGTGCCGACTCTGTTTTTCCCCAACTTTTATCCCTTTCGAACCACTCCTCCTTGGTGTTGCATTGTCACTGTCAGTCAGTGTAATTCGAGGCCATCTGATGTTTATGATGCGTCGTAAGCAACGGTTTATGAATGTCTGCAAGAGATTAGTGATTATTCGTGTAACCTTCCAAGTTTCACAAGCATGTAGAACTGATTTAACGTTTGTGTTGAAAATGTTTATTTTCGACTTCCTTTAAATGTTCTTATGCTTCCACACTGCATACTTACAGCTGCATAAAGGCTCCATTTGATTTCCTTATTCTAGCTCTCACATCCTCTTCCTCCCACTACACTTCCCAAATAGATAAATATTTTAACCCTCCTTTGGTACACAGTGCATCTTTTGTTCGTTCGGCGCATGCGTGCTCTGTGACTGCAAGTGATGGGAGGCTTATGACAATTCAGTACGAGTGTGACTGTTGAAGGAGAGTACGTGTCATTATTGTAAAGAAAAATACTTTCGCGTAGCATTGTTAAAATTTGTTGACAGGGTCTTGGAGACCCTGGTGTACCGTAGGTGTGACTTTTTAGTTCCTGTCCCTTAAACTACCTTTTGCTATCTATGCCAAATGAAATACGAGTGTGATGTGTAAAATGGCGTCAATAAGTAAAATATCTGAATGGTTATTGGAAACCTCAGAGAGTGAGGGAGAATTCGAACATTGTGATGATAGAACATATTTTTCGCTTAATCCTGAGAGTGAAAAAAGAAGGTAAATGTGCAGAATTTCTTGAAGACAGTGCCAGTGTAAAATCTTCTGAAGAAGTAACTGGCAGTGCGTCTTAAATACCTTGTGGTCCATCTATTAAAGGTACCCCAAAAATGATCATCGCTGGAGCTGCCACCCACCTACTAGACGAGGAAGATCCGTAGCGGATAACATCGTGACTCATTCACCTGGGGTAAAAGGTGAGGTAAGGCATAAGCAATCACCTTATGAGTCTTGGAGACTACTAATCAGTGACAAAATCATACAAGAAATCACTAACAGAACAAACGAGAAGATCCAACGTAGTAAGTTATGTGGTTCTGAACACAACTTCGCCAAGCTTACTAACGAATTTGAAATAAGTGCTATGCTGGGTTTGCTTTATGGGGCGGGAGTACTATAAGCCAGCAAAGTAAATATTGATGAACTGTGGTCTGATTATTTTGGTATAGATATATTTAGGGAAACAATGAGTCTGAAACGATTTCGGTTCCTGTGTTATCTAAGATTTGATGATAAAGCAACCAGAAATAAGAGACGGACGACTGAAAAATTCGCACCAATACGATACGTATGGGAAACATTAATTTCTGCCTGTAAACAATACTATTGTCCTCATGAATACCTTACAATTGATGAGCAACTAGTTAGTTTTCGGGGTAGATGCCCGTTTAAAGTATACATGTCCAAGAAACCGGGCAATTATGGTATGAAAATTGTTATGATGAAC
Source organism: Anabrus simplex (assembly GCF_040414725.1). Taxonomy (NCBI): domain Eukaryota; kingdom Metazoa; phylum Arthropoda; class Insecta; order Orthoptera; family Tettigoniidae; genus Anabrus; species Anabrus simplex. The sequence continues at coordinate 364,350,495 of NC_090269.1, read as the reverse complement.
AATAGTAAGATCTACTATAAATGTAGGTAAACGTGGTGCTGTTCAACAGGAACGAAATGAATGTGTTCCTGAATATTATGTTCGCAAGTTATCTGCACCAGTGCATGGACCAAGAAGAAATTTAACGTACCATAATTAGTTCTCATCTGTACCTACTGCTGAGAGAATGCTGAAGGAGTACGAGCTTACAACTCTTGTAACTTTGAGAAAACACAAACGGAAGATTCCTCCCAGTTTGCTGACAAATAGGGCTGCGGAATCAGCACTATTTGCATTCGACAAGGAGAAAACATCACTGTCCTTTGCTCCACATAACAAAAAATAGTGCTGTTACTTTCAACTATGCACCGCGATGACTCTGTGGATGAGGTCTTTGGAAAACCCACAATGATATTTGTTACCGTTTTTGTTGGTTTAGCCGATGTGGAAAGAAGGTGCGGGCGGCGAACGGGTCTAACTACGAAATTTAAAGTTAATTTAAAACTTCAACAAAGGTTATATGTTTTAAACAGAACAAGATTTACATGTAATTTGGAATATCAACAACAACAAGAAATGATTAAAGCCAAAAATCAGGTACAATTACAAGTAAACAGCAAGACTAGAGGTATCCAAATTTAAGGTTTTTTACCCTCTTGGGCTATCAGCCCTACATTTTACAAAGCTCTCGGGCATACATCCTGAGCTCCAAGCTCCGCTTTACCTACATACACTTAATTCATGGGGTAGAAAACCCCTTCATACAAGGAGCACTTGCTCCTAACAAACACCTTCAGGCCTTCTAGAGGCACTCAAAAAAATCCAATTCGGAGAGAACTAACAGGCTCTCAGTTACTCACGCCTATTTAAGGCAACCTCAACTTTCACCATCACTTGCCCTCGGGCATAACTTACAAATTTATACAGGGGTATCATATACCCAATCTACTGGGCCTTATCAGAAAAGAACAGGTTAATTACATGGCCCTAAAATACCAAATTGGCTGGAGGCGTAGCTTGCACTCCTACATGAAACTTCTTAAAACCTAGGTGGCACTCGGCCAGTTACACAGGGGCTAATCCCATACTAGAGAGGTAACTCGTAGAAGGAAAAATTTTATTACCTTAAGAAGAGAAGAACATTGGTTATGAAAACGTAGTCACCTCAAAACAATATGAGTGGGAGCTCGAGAGGGTTAAGCACTCCCTATCCCAATTTGCGGTAAAGATATAGAGTTTTACAAAGATATTACATTTTACAAGGTAGGTTACATGAGAAAAGTTTCGAACTGCTGAGCTAGCAAGAAAAAGTTATTAAACGGCCATTACCTTGTTGATGAACTGCTGCCCGAAGAAAGAGGCGCTTCCCGTCCTCTGCTACATAATCACACACTAAGCAAGATGTCGATGAAGTGGCGCCGAGCCATGACAATCAGCAGTTTTATACCCACAAGGAAACTTCGAGACCTTTCATGAAAGAAAACGCCACCCCCACTCTGTTTATTGGTGGACGCAATAGTTACATACAACATTGGAGGAGATATACATGATTGGCTGAAAATTATTTTAGAAAATTAGTGATTGGTAGAATTCAAAACTGGCGGAAGAAGAGATCAATATTGCCAACCCAAAAAATGAAAGAAAGAAATTTAACAAAGAATAAATTTAGGGATACAAACTTTCTTCAAAGCAGTTCGTTCACTTCGCACCAGGGTGCACAGTCATAGTTTTTTTGGTAGTGACATCTGGAAGAGAATGTCCACACCTCTTGCTACAGAGCAAACTAACACGAATCGAAGTAGACACAGTTCAGAACACTTCAAAATTTACCGTAGTGACATCTTCCAAGGAACCATTGATTTAATACAGATTTTAAAGTTCGGAGTTTCTCCTGTAGGGGATTATTTTAGGCGCACAATTTAAACTTGCGGGGTCGGGGTGTACCAGCCGGTACAATATTGACTTATAATATGACTAAAAGTGGCACGGATACCTATGACAAGTTGTGTAACTCGTATACTGTAGCAAGAGGAACTAACTGATGGCCGCTTCGCTTCTGGTTTGCTATCATGGATCCCACTGGCATTAATGCAATGATACTGTTCGTTCTGGCCAAACCCGAATGGAAGAACAACCCAAAGAACACGAGACGGGAGTTCTTGAAAACTCTTTCGCAAGAATTATGCCAAAAGCACCGACTGAACAGACTTTGCATGCCAGGAATGCAAGTTCATATGAAGTCAAGAATTTGTCAGGTTCTTGGAAAGGATGTGTTTACCAGTGGAGCATGCCAACTGACTCCAGCGTCAGACGTATCTAAGAGAAGGAGATGCGACTTATGCCCCTATGCAAGGGATAAGAAAACCCGATTTTCCTGCTGTAAATGTAGCAAGACGTACTGCCTAGAGCACCGGGGAAATGTCTGTGAAGGCTGTGTGGAATAGGACATAGAAGCACGTAAGTCCTGAGGAAAACTGAAATTGAGTTAATCTGTGATGATGTCAGAGATTGCCCATTTTGTGACCTTGGTGTGATAGTATTTTAAGAAATTTCGGTTTGGTGTCCTTCCAGTTACATTTGTATTGACTTGTACTGACCTTTCTTAATGAAGTTTGCATTTAATTTGTGGTTACTGTGATGCTAATTAATTTTAATTAGTTATCAGCAATGAAACAGTACTTGCTTAGTTACTTGGTTCTATTCAAAAGTGTTACTTAATAATCCTTCCACAAACTGTTAAAATTATTTCGGTATATTGTAATCATTTAGCTTAATTTAATAAAAGGAGATAAACAGGTAAACAATTCTCTTTTTAAAGATTTTTAACGCAGGGTCTCTCAGAACCTGGTGTACCGTAGGAAGGAGTGTAAATGAGGTGTACCAAGGGAGGGTTAACCTCTTCAATCTCGTTTCCTGCCACAAACATTCTTTCATCAGTTTTAGCATTTACTCTCATTTTCTTGTTCTTAACCACATTTATATTAAATCCTGCAGCCTCTGCTTCCTTCCGTAATCCTTCTAACTTGTGTTTCATATCACTAATTCTTGAAGACAAGTATAATCTGCAGATTCTAAATCTTCTAGTTTTCCCCCATTCTCCATTGTATTCCTCTTTTCCTTCTATCCAACATTTTTGTCATGGCATCATTGAGCACCACTAAAAAGATTGTTGGTGAAAGAATGCATCCCTGGCGAACTCCACTTGTGAGATTCACATAATCTGTGAGCTTTCCCTCATGTACTACTTTGCATCTGTACCCTTCACGAGATTCAAGATCTTATGCGGTACTCCATATTTCATCAAGGTCTTCCACATTATAGCCCTATTTACTGTATCAAATGTTCTTTCAAAGTCTATGAATATCAAGTATAATGTGGTATCCCATTCACTACTTTGTTCTAGAATTATTCTTAGCGTACGGTATTTATTAGATCAACACGGCTGCGCTGTGTACGGAAGCCAGTTTGTTGTTTTCGAAGACGCTCCTCAATTGAGACCTTTACTCTGTTTAGAATTATTCTAGAGGGAATTTTATTTAGTATGTTCAGTAGTGTTGTTCTTCTCCAATTCTTACACACTGTGGTGTCATTTTTTCTTGGGAAGTTTCACAATCGGACCCTCTTTCCAGTCAGATGGAATTCTCTCTTTTCATATTTTCCCCATTAATGGTAGGAGAAAGTTAATGGCAGCCCTTTCATCCACTTTTAGTACTTCTGGGTCTATATGAAATATATCTGCTGCTTTACAATTCTTTAATTGTTGCATTGCTAACCGAACTTCATGCCTTGTTGAGGGATCTAGCTTTATTCTTGAGTCTTCTCTATCTAAGCTTTCATTTTCTTCTTCTTGCAATCCTGCTCATTTGCATCATTTTTGTTTAAAATTTCTGAAAATTACTCTTGCCATCTTCCCAATTGTTCTTCTTGTAATAAAACATATTTCCTTGATTATCTCTCACTTGTTTTCTCTTCCTATAACCTCCTCTTGACAACTTCCTTGTAATATTATAGAGTTTTTCATATCATCATTCTTCTAGCTTCCTCTGCAATTTTTGTCTGCTGGTCAATCCGTCTTCTTTTATCGCTTCTCACACTTTTTAAAACTATTTTGTCAATTTCCGAATATTTCCTTTGGACTTCTGACTTCTGCTGTCTTGTTCTGTTTGCCTCTCTTCGTTTTTCAGTTAAGTCCCATGTTACCTCAGATATCCAGTCTTTCTGTTTATATCTCCTAATAACCAATTACTTTTTTCACAAGTTTGTATATAAATATTCTTAACGTTTTCTCAAGTTCTTTCCACACTCAACTCTTCCTCTTTTTCTAGATTTGAAAGGAATTCAGATAAATTTTTCAACTCCAAACTACATTCTTTCCTCTTCTTTTAATTGTTTATCCTTTGTAGGTTGAACCTCTTTTTTCTAGTTGCAAACTTGTTCGATGCAGCTTTTATTTTCAATTTAAATTAAAGCTACTACTAGATGATGATCACTACCGATCTCAGCTCTTCTTTGTTCCTCACGTCTGTCAATGATCTTCTAAATTTCTTACTAATAGCTACATGGTCGATCTGATTTTCTATTTTGTGATCTGATGATACACATGTAACCCTGTAGCACCTTTTGTGAGGAAAGAATGTCTCTCCAATCACCATTTCCTGGCTGGCACACAAATACACAAATCTCTCTCCATTATCATTCATTTCATCTAATCCATGTTTTCCAATCACATGCTATTCTTCTTCTTCTTCTTCTTCTTCTTCTCCTTCTCCTTCTTCTGTGGCGCTACAGTCCCGGGTGAACCTTGGCCTTTCCAACGAGCTTCTTCCATCCATCACGGTCACATGCTGCCCTCCTCCAATTTCTACATCCCGCTCCCGTAGATCATCTTCCACTCCGTCCAACCATCTTGTTCGAGGTCTACCTCGTCCTCATTGTCCTCCTGGGTTTCCAAAGAGAATCTCCTTTGACACCTCAGACTCCTCCATTCTTGCCACATGACCTGCCCATCTTATCCTTCCTGATTGTATATTTTTGTTACTGGAAATCACATGCTCTAGTCCCTCATTATTTGATCAGTCTTCGCATTCATATCACCCATAATAATAGCAATATCTGTTTTACTTATATTCTTCATAATTTCATTCATTCATCTGATAAATAACAATGATCCTTCATGTCGGCATCAGATACTTCTGTTGCGCATAACAAACTACTATTGTTACATTTCGAATTTTATCTTGAAATCTAGCTGTCATCATTCAGTCTTAGATGGGAACCATCCAATTAAACTGTTCTCGTATGTCCTGCTTAGAAACATACCCACTCGATTTCTGTTCAGCATCCTCCCCAGACTGTTCAGAATATATAAATGTGTTCAAATTTTGCGTCATGATCTCTCCAAAATCGCACAACCTCACTTCACTTAAGCCAAGAATTTCCAAGCCATAATTTTGTATATCTTTCTCAGTCTGCTTTAGTTTAGCTTCCTCTGTCAAAGATCTAACATTCCAACAACCAATTCTCATTTTCCGTTTCGGGCCAAAGTTCGTCATCGAGGTATCCATCCGGTTTCGTTTCACTTCAGTTTCTTTAATAATTGGACTTAAGGTGTGCGGATTATTAACATACAGCACCCAAGATTGGTGGTGGGGCTGCCACCGGAGCCTCCAAGCCTGCCGTTTTCTGTAGGGGTTGAGTACCTTAGCCTTTGAAGATCCCTCTTCACCACAAGGCAGTGGTTTCCCCCTATTTCTTTAACCCAAAGGGAAGAGAGTAGTATGAGCAATATATGTTCTAAAACAATGGGTGCTGAGTCAGTATTTTCCCACGAGGTCATTGACCCCTAGTTGAGTAGTAAGGCTATGTCGATTCTAACGCGAGGTCATGGACCCCTAGTTGAGTAGTAAGGCTATGTTGGTTTTAGACCATTGAACGTTGACTAACACCATAACCTTGCGTACGAGAGCAAGCCTAACCTCACAGACTCTATTGGAGGGACCTGATTGGTCAGGGAATGGTCTGGAGATCTTTTTTGACTCCCCTATGTGAGGTTATGATGCCATACGCACGACGGCAATGATAACCTTACTGGTTAACATGGAGTGTTTTTGACCGCTAGGTGAGGTTATGACGTCATACCGTTACGTATGAGGGCAATACTAACCTCATGGGCCTCTTTGGAGGAGCGAAAAATCGGTTAGGTGACCTGCAGATGAGGTTAAGACGACATTATGATATGTCAACCTAACCTTGCGCACGAACGATAACCTAAATCCCCTTGGAGGTGTCCAATCGTTTAGATGACTGGTAGTTGAGGTTATGATGTGTTAACCTAACCTCGCTACGAGGAACGTTAACCTAAACCCAGACGGCTTCCCCTCGGAGGAGCTGAACTATTGAGGTGACTTGTAGGTGTGGTCAACACGTCTAGTATATGATGACCTTCCGGGTTTAGGTATATAAACTACCTTCGCCTGACGCCACAAGAAGTACACGTACCCCAGGGTGAGACAGGCTCTAAAATTTTGACCAGGTATGGTATAGGGACCACTCCCGCTTCCTGAAGAAGCGCTGGGAAGATCCCATCCATTCATGGACTTTTATAAGGGGCAAAAGATTCTAATTTCCACTTCACCCTTCTTGGGGTAACAATCTCTGCGGCTTCCTTCCAACCACTTCTGTCGGGTCGAAAGGATCCGCTCGATTCTACTTCACTATTCGTGACTACTGAACCTGGAAAGTGGGCATCAAGCAATAAGCTCAAGGTCTCCCCCTCTGTGGATGTATATCCACCCGAGGGAGGCTCCAATGAGCCCAGCCTTGCTCCTTATAAAAGTCCATCAATGGATGGGATCTTTCCAGCGCTTCTTCAGGAAGCGGGAGTGGTCCTTATACCATACCTGGTCAGAATTTTTAGAGCCTGTCTCACCATGGGGTACGTGTACTTCTTGTGGCGTCAGGCGAAGGTAGTGTATGTACCTAAACCCGGAAGGTCATCATATACTAGACCTAAGGGTTATAGACCCATTACTAACGTCTTTTCTTCTTCTTTGGAAAGACTGGTGGATAGACATATCAGAGAGAAAGTAATAAGAGACTGTCCCCTACATCCTCATCAACATGCATACCAAAGAGGGAAGTCGATTGAGACGGCACTACACCAGCTTGTTTCCAGGCTGGAGAGTGCCTTGGATCAGCAACAACTTGCTATAGTGGCATTCCTAGACATAGAAGGGGCCTTTAACTACACATCTTTGGGCTCCATACAAATTAGTCTAGAGAGAAGAGGCGTGAGCAGGATGCTCATAAGATGGATTATGGCCTCACTACAAGACCGTCAAGTTCTGTTTACCCTCAATACAGTAATGTTGAGAGCTAATATAGACAGTGGGTGTCCACAGGGTGGAGTATTATTACCAACATTATGGTGCCTGGTAGTGGATGAACTACTTACCAGGTTAAATGTTGGAGGAATTTATGCCCAAGGCTATGCAGATGATATTAGCCTGATGGCGGTAGGAAATATCCCCAGTACGGTTTCAGAGCTCGTACAGAGATGGTGCCACGACACGGACTTGTCGGTCAATCCCGACAAGACGGAGCTCGTGGTGTTTACCAGGAGAAAGAGGCTAGACGGACTGTCAGACCCATTCCTATTTGGGAAAAAATAGTTAAGACAACCTCAGTTAAGTACCTAGGGGTAATCCTTGAGGCAAGACTGAGTTGGAAAAACATATAGACCATAAGGTGGATAAGGCTCGCAAGATTATGTGAACCTGTCGCAGGGCTGCTGGAAAGACTTGGGGCCTAGGACCTAGGGTGGTCCAATGGCTTTATATTTCTATTGTATGGGCCACGATCACCTACGCATTTTTAGTCTGGTGGTCAGGTTCTGAGAGTAAAATGTGACTACCAAGTTAAACAGTGTCCAAAGACTTGCGTGTCTAGGAATAACAGGGGCACTAGATACTACACCATTATGTGCAATGGAGGCCATCCTATGCCTTCCCCCTTACATTTATAAGAAGATAGCGGGAATGAGTGCTTACCGCTTATGGTCACTCGGAGGATGGTCTTTCAAGAATCCGAATAAAGGTCATGCTTCTATTCTTACAAGGCTTCATCAGACTTGGCCTACGACAATGATGATCGGGGACCTGATGAAGCCCAGTTTTAATCTGAATTATAAGTTCACAGTGGGTATACCCACAAGGGAGGAGTGGGTCACGGATGCTGGGGCCCGTCTTAGGTCTGCGGGCTGTACATGGTACGCAGATGGCTCGCGGACGGAGACAGGCACGGGCAACGGTGTCTGGGGTACTAAGACAAGGCTTTCCCTTCCCATGGGTAAATATGCTACTGTTTTCTAGGCCGAAGTATATGCAATACTGGCCTGTGCTGTACATGTATGGAACATGCCTGGACGTAGAAAATGCATCACCATTTGCAGCGACAGCCAAGCAGCGTTGAAAGCACTATGTGCAGTTAAAACAACATCAAAAATGGTATGGGAGTGCCAAAGGATGTTAGATAAGCTGTGTGAACTTAGCCCAGTTACCCTGTTATGGGTTCCTGGGCACACAGGAATCAGTGGAAATGAAAAAGCTGACATACTAGCGAACCAAGGCTCAAAAGGTCCTTTCATAGGACCAGAGCCCTTCCTGGGAGTATCACTCCGACGTGTGAAACTGATAATATCCAAGTGGACAAATCAGTCTCACTTAGACATTTGGAAGAGGCCAACCACAGCAAGGCAGGCACGTGAACTTAACGAAAGGCTTAGCCAAAGATATAAAAAGGTCCTAATAAATCTAAATAGGACCAGTATGAGCGGTAGTTGGACTGTTGACAGGCCACAATACCTTACAGAGACACCTACACATCATGAAAATCAGTCAGGATCCAATGTGTAGAAGATGCGGTAGGGAGGAAGAAATCGCCGCGCATGTGTTGTGTCAGTGCGAGGCTCTTGCAAGCACTAGACATCGATATCTTGGCTCACATTTTGTGAACCTGGAAGACATGAGGAATTCCAACATCCGGACACTGGTATGCTTTATAGGAGCTCTAGGGCTGGACTAGGCAAACTCGTTTAAGGGACACAAAGGGTCTTCACAGACCTACGTGTGGAGCCCTACCTACCTACCTACCTATCTATCTATCTATCTATCTATCTATCTATCTATCTATCTATCTATCTATCTATCTATCTATCTATCTATCTATCTATCCCGTAACATTTACTTTACTCCCTAAGATGTACAAAGCTCTCCACAACAAAACAAGATAAAAATAGCAAAGTAAGCAAATCTAAGCAATCAAATGAAAATCAATTAACTCACTTGGTTTAAAAGGAAATAAAAAACAAAATTACCTCTTGTATTGGTCATTACTTACTTTACAATATTTATAATTAGAAAATGATTGAACATTTTAATATAATTTACGATATCGTATTCCCTGTGCGATTATGTTAGTGCACATTATGAAATTATATTAAATAGGGTACTCATTCTTGTATGACCGCTTCACCTCCGGCCATACTACCCCATGGTTTTAGTTATTAGCATCACTCTGGTAATCTCAGCTCGCAAGATGAAGGAACTCCGCCACTGCTCCATGTCTGCCAGTCCAATGTGCAACACTCGTTCTGATTTTTGCTTTCGTGTAGGTTAGTCAGCTCACACGGACGTCGGGTACACTTATTACCACAGGTGACTCTACACTCCGCTTACAATGTTACGTAAACACTTACGCTCTCCAATCTGCTAGGCACATAGTAAAGTTAGTTCAATGGTTACCTCACTCTAATCATCAGGTCCAGTGACCTAGTTCTGTCCAGTTTCGCAAAGGAAGTTTCTGGTTTTCACAGTATAAGGCTGGCAGTTGAATTCCTACCTTCCAAGTCCAAGGTTACTTTGCATTCCCATTCTAAATGTAGTGCCACGTAACCTCAACATTTACAAAGTTCACTTGTCCTCGTAAAAGTCCTTGACTGATGGGTATCTCTGTACTCCTAACAACTTGGTGAAATAGAGTTCTGACTGCTTATTCATTATTAAGTGTCTGCCTCTTTCTTACTGACTTGTACATCAATAGTACTGTAGTTACAAAACAAAGCCATAGCTCCATCTCTCCTACAAAGTCTACCGTTCCCCTGTTAAATGTTCTATTATTTCCATGATAATACATTTCAAACGCGGTAAAGTTCAAGCGTCCTGCTAACGCCGAACATTTCATTTATACGAACCAAGGCAAGGTTTCTCTTCGCGTTCACGGGAAACGCTTTTCACAACATAACACGCAAGACTCTCATCGAATAAGACACTCCTGGAATAAGACGTAAAACGTTCCCTTGTTCAAAGTATAAGACATTTCGTAGTCCAGATCATAAGACATAAGACGCTCTGTTGCCTCGTGTTAGTGCTGTTACTAATTCACATAATCTCGTCATTTCACGCTCGATTGGGACACCAAGTCCGCCCTGGTTCAATCATTTTTAAATATTGCATGAGGCTATCTTTCCATTGGTTTGATTTAGCGCGTCTCTCCCGTTTGTTTGGAATTCAGTCATTCCACTGCCTCGGCCAAACGTCTTTCTAAACAGAGATTGAAATCAAGAAAGCCAGCTTGCAAGACGGCTGTAGATCTTACGTCAACCAGGTTCAATCTCCAAAATGCCTAGAGAGATGAATGGTTAAACTCGACACCTCATGGCCTACTTTCAATCAGTGATCCCACTACAAGGCTTGCTGGCTGTAATCTACCTCGGACAGTAGGTTAACCTTGACAGTAACACCATACGTTTTTCTGACGTATTGTGCGAATGAATGCCATCTATTCCTCTTAAGGAGGGGAGAGTTATCCCCTCCACCACCTCTATTCCTTGTTCATTCCATCTGGTGACTTTAATGTAACTTTAAATAATAGGCTTTGAGTGACACGTCTTCAAAACCTGTGGTGTAACTAAAGCGATATTTATAGACGTGTTACTGTCAGGGTTAAACAGGATTCGATGTGGTACTGGTCGAACTGGTCCAGCCCTATATCAATGGGGTTGGATGAATTCTCCCCAATGTGACTGCGGTTTTGAATTGCAAACCATCCAGCATATTGTGCAGGAATGCCCTCTACATGCATATCCCGGCTCCTTGGATGAACTCCACTCAGTATCTCCAGAAGGAATTAGATGGATTGCAGAACTTTCTATCCATATTTGAAAAGTGTCCCTAATGCTGTAAATTGTATATATGTAACAATATAATTTAATGTAATTTTTATTGTCTTGTAAGATTCATACGCTAAATAATAATAAGATCAAGTTCCTCCTACAACTAGCCTCACGTCAGGTGTTAGAATAGTGGCCAATAACAGGTGACGCATTGGTTCCGTTGTCATTCTGTGCTTCTCCCCTCGCTTCAAAATACCTAGGTATAGCTTCCTAGATGTCACGTTGACTTGAAAAAGGCTCCCGAGTCCTTTATCTTGTAACAAAAGTACACTTGCCTAATCCTCTCGCTAGACAATTGGCGCCGATAGTATACTGACAATTTGCAAACATTTGCCACAGAAAGAAATATAAAATTATGAGGTATATTATTTTAATGTGTTGATAACTTATAATTCAATTTTTCGGTATCAATCGGCATGAGCACTGAATAAGGGCTCAATACATACATGCGGCATGTACTTATTAATACCAGTGTACCTAATGTAATAGATGTATTGCTTTTATATTTGTAATACATCCTCTATTATGTGTACTTGAACACCTACATAATTCAAATGGAATAATAAATATAGCATACGGTAGAATGTTATAGCATAATTAAGTAACAGTTCCAAAAGATGCATGGCATGACTTATCCTCCAGCTGAAATTTCTCAACTCGACCATCAAATCTCTGGAATAATTGTAGATCTCTAGCTTTAGGTGCTCAATCACAGTCGATGTTTACGAGAGGGTTCAGTACTACTACTTTTCCGTGGTTTCCCATGTTCACACCATGAAAATGCCGGGGCTGTGTAATGACTTAATTACGTCCACGGTCGCTTCTTTCTCAGTCACACTCCATTGTCGCCGAAAATCCTATCTGTGTCGGTGCGACACAAATCTCATTGTTTCGTCCTCACAGAGAAAATTTATACAGAGCGCGCTCTTGTCAGCGTCTCATACGAGTGGCCAGAATGCATTTGGTTTCCGGCAACTACAAGACAGGCTTGATAGCGACAACACGTCATCTAGACACGCATTCGTGGCCACATGGCCTCAAACTTAATCGATAGCCATCCAGGCATTTCATTTTATTCTTTTAGGTGTAAATAGTGTGTATGCATTTTGTTAATCATGAATAATTTAAATAAAATTTTTATCACGTGTACTATTGGTGGATGACTCGGCCCTAGTCTAATCATGTGCATAACGAAACTACAGTCCACTACCAGAGTAGTCATCACTGTTTAGTATTACATGTGTGCTACAGTATTCACTTCGTCATTCCAACACATTTTGTTCATTTCCGGACCCGATATTACACAGTAAAAGTGAAACGTTTATGCAACATCATACAGTGCAACGTGTGACTTTTCAGTTTACAAGGTCAGATTTCTTTATAATTAAACGTAGAATCACAAAAATCAAAACTTTCGTCGAAAAGTACGACACTTTTCAAAACCTAGCAGAAATTAGGGTCAGATATGATGCACTTATTGATTTAGAAAGCAAATATGATTTAGTTCAATCGCAGATTGAGGTGGAAGATGGCAAACGAGATCATAGTGTAAATAGAGATGAAGTAGATGACACTGTGTACAGTTTGAAGTAAAAAAATGCAGGTGTAATTGTCACCAGACCAACACGAAATGTCGGTAGTACCACTAGTAACACTTCCCATTCTTCGCACGAAAGTATCAAGATCAAATTACCCGCGATTAACTACCCATGTTTAGTTGGAACTATGAAGACTGGATATCGTTTGAAGATAATTTCAAGTAATTGGTGCATGAAAATTCCAGTTTAGCATCCATTCAGAAATTTCACTACTTACTAGGAGCAGTCAGGTTTCAGTTAAGCATTAATTCAGAACCTTCCAACTACTGAAACAAACTACACGGTAGCTTGAAACCTCTTATGTGATCGGTTTCAAAACAAGAGTCTTATAGCATCAAAGCATATTACATAAATATTAAACATTGCAACAGTGGAGGATGAAACCGTTGAAGATCTCAGACAATTTATTGGCACATGCTCAAGCTCTTAAATCATTGAAATTAGGTACTCCTCCCAAAGAAGTAATATTGCCACAACATATTGTTGATCATCTTGATCAAGAAACCAGGAGGGGCTGGGAACTAGAATCAGACTCTAACAAAAATTCCTCTTTCGAACAATTAATATCTTATTTTGAACATCGCTGCCAAGTCCTAGAAAGCACATTACTACATCTTGAAAATCACAGGTCTAGTACAATCAACGAACCAACTTCTAACAAAAAAGTAGTATTTGCTAGCGTTCACACAACTACAAAGAATTAACATCCGTGTACTCGAAACAAACCATTTGTGTTGTTATCGACAGTTATTGTTAAAATCACGGATCACAGTGGTACATTTCGTAAGGTTCGATGACTCTTGGACAGCAGGAGTCAAACTCACCTCGTCACTAAAGAAACTGTCGACAGACTAAATTTAAAATGTAAAGAAGACACCACTTCTATTGTAGGCATTAACAACTCTTCATCAACTCTGAAACACAGTGTGGATATTCACCTCCAGTCCACAGCATCAGATTTTAACACTAACATAAATTGTTTAGTGGTTCCTGCCATCACAGGAGAAATGACTTCCATGGAGTTAGATTACAAATCGTGGATCCTACCTAGTAAAATCACACTAGCTGATCCTAAATTGTACAGTCCAGGAAAGGTAGATTTAATCATTGGTGCAGAGCCGCTTTTTAAGATTTTAAATGCAGATGGGAAGAAACGTTCAGGTGGTTACCCGGTATTGCAGGACTCCCATCTGAGTTGGATAATTTCTGGCAAATGCCCTCAATCAAACAGCCATCCCGCATCCAACACAGTTACTTCTCTCTTTGTCAAAAAGTAAGATCAACTCTACACGCAACATCGTAAATTTTGGGAATAGAAGAATTGCACACCAAACCTAATACTCAGGAAGAACATAAGTTTTTACATCACTTCAAGGAGAACACCACACACACTCCTGAAGGAAGAATCGTTGTCAGGTTACCTCGTACAGGAACTCACTCACCCATGGGCAATTCTCGTGATATGGAAAACAATGATTTCACCAACTGGAAGCAAAATTCAAGAAAAATACAGTATTGCATGAACAGTATCCGAACTTCATGTCCGAGTATGAACAGTTATGTTACATGAGGGAGATAGGTCTACATGTAACAGATGATTCTGAACATTATTATTTGCCACACCATGCAGTATTTAAACAAAGCACAACTACATCAGTCGGAGTAGTTTTTGATGCATCATCCAGAACCACTACTGGAGTGTCACTTAATGATACATTGCTAGTAGGACCTACTATACAACAAGACCTTGAGATTCAGGACACACAACATTGCATTTACTGGAAACATCACACAAATGTACAGACAAGTTCGGGTTCATAAAAAGGACACGCGATTGCAAATAATTCTTTGGAGGGAATCGTCACAAACAGCTATCAAGACTTACGAACTATTGACTGTTACGTATGGCACAGTTTCAGCTCCATATTTGGCAACAGAGTGCCTAAGAAGTTGGCAGAAGATGAATCAACTTCATTTCCACTGGCATCTACGGTTTTACAAAGGGATTTTTTTGTTGACGATGCCCTTGGTGCGTCCAACATCGCGGAAGCATTTCAATTGCAAAGTGAATTCATAACCTTACTCAACAAAGGTGGTTTTCCCATTAGGAAATGGTGCTCAAATCATCAAGCTATACTTGCTGCTGTTCCACCTGAAGACAGAGAAATTAACTTACCCTTCCAGTTCGATAATGATGACACCATGCAAGCTTTAGGATTATCATGGCATTCTAAGTCAGACAAATTCTTAGTAGCAAACAGAATCAAACACATTCTAGGGAATAGTGACATTACTAAACGCACCACAACATCAACAGTAGCTTCAGTTTTTGATCCATTAGGACTCATCAGTCCATTAGTGATAACCTATAAAATGTTTCTTCAGAAATTGTGGTTACACAAATTTGAATGGGATCAAACGTTACCTGAAGACTTAGCCGCAGAATGGAAGGTGCTTCAGAACCGTTTGACACACATTGAAATCATTCAGGTGGATAGAGCAGGTGTGTATTGTAAAATTCAAGTGCATGGTTTCTCAGACGCCTCTCAAACAGCATACTGAGCTTGCATTTACCTTCGATCTGTCAATCAGCAGGGGGAAATGTGTCAAGTTGTTGTGCTCAATATCCAGAGTGGTTCCAGTCAAGCGGGTTACACTCCCTCGTCTTGAATTGATTACAGCTCCATTGTTGGCTCAATTACTTCAAAAATCTATTCCAATTTTAAATCTTGAAATTAATGAAACTCATTTGTGGACAGATTCTACCATTGTTTCATCATGGTTGGCTTCTCCTTCGTCACGTTGGAAAACATTTGTAGGCAACAGGATGGCAGAAATTCAGCAGTTAACTAATGTCAAAGATTGGCATTATGTTTCATCTCATCAAAACACTGTAGATTTAATTTCTCGAGGAGTTGAACCTCAAGAATTACAACAGTCCACACTGTGGTGGTCAGGTCCATCATGGTTGTCAGTACGTGAGCTCAACCTGCTTCAGCCCCTAGCCATCGATGAAATTTGTCACACCATATTGGAGCAGCGAACAGTAGCAATATTACTTATCACTAAAGGCAATGACATCATCGAAATATTTGCTTCACTGCCAAAATTACTAAGAGTTCTGGCGTACTCCAGCAGATTCATTCACAACTCCGATCAGCCTAACAATAAACGTATAATACCCTTGTCAGTTCAAAAACTTCAGTCATCATTAATGTCATGCATTCGCATAGCTCAGGTGGAGTCAGCCAGTGAAGAATTCAAAGACTTACAGAAGCAAGGCATTGTATCACGGAAGAGTCAGCTGAACAATCTTTGTCCATTTCTACATGATAACGTTCTTAGAGTTGGTGGTAGATTGAAGAACACGTCGCTCCTATTTTCAACAAAACACCAAATTTTATTACCATAAAACATCACCTGACAACTCTAATTGTCAAACATGAACACTTAAAACAGGCTCATTCGGGACCAGAATTGTTGTTAGCAACCCTTCTTCAACGTTATTGGATTCTGAATGGCAGAAACGTAGCCAGACAGCAAGTGCACAAATGCGAAATATGTTACAATTTGAAAGGCGTAACTAGTCATCAACTCATGGCTAACTATCTCGAGCATAGAATTCAACCAGCACGTCCATTCAGTTTTTGTGGCATTGATTATGAAGGTCCAATTCTACTTCGCCCAGTTAACAAGAGGAGCAATGTCCGTATCAAACCATACATCGCGCTATTTGTTTACTTCACGACTAAGGCTGTACATTTGGAAGTAGTCAGCAGTCTTACCACAGATGTCTTCTTAGCCTCACTTCGTCGTTTCATAGCCAGAAGAGGAAAGCCCGCAGATATCTACAGCGACAATGCTACTACATTTATTGGAGTCGTTAGAGAATTAAAAGATTTTCACCAATTTATGGCATCATACCGACACCAAGAGGAAGTTTTAAGCAATCTGGCAAACAACTGGCACTACATTCCAACTCGTTCAACCTATTTTAGAGGATTATGGGAAGCTGGAATTCAGTCAAATATCATTCGCATCGAGTTGTCGAAAACTCATCGTTAACTTCGAAGAATTTAGTATTACCCTCACACAAATTGAAGCCTTTTTAACCCTACAGCGTCACCCTACACGTCATGCAGTAGCCGTCTGCATTGTCGTTCGATCTCATAAGTTTCCTTCGAACTATGTCCGAGGCCTCTTCACAGCCATCTACAGTAGATAAAGTTTCATTCTTCCGTTTCATATATCCATCGATCCATTTTAACGATTTTTCACCTCGTTATCGTAAAATTCATCGACTATTCGTTCGTGTATTTTTCCCGCAGTGGCTTCGGTAAACAAGGATAACTTTTCTAGCGATGCTATTCAAGGCATGTTAAATGCGTGTTTTATTGATTATGGGGTAGTAGTTAGTGTTTTAGCGATGATTTTGATGACAGTGATGTTGATATTGATGAATTAGGCCGTGATGAGGCTGAAATGATACAGTAGTGACTGTTGTTTCCGACACTATTCATGCTAGATGTAGTAGTGCTGCGAATAAATTTTACCGGGAGGACATGGATAATCACACAAGAAATAAACATTTTGTAAGGTCTTTTCACCCCACGGTTTAGGTCTAAGTGCCGTGCAACCAGTAAAGACTTTCAAACTGTTTTTCACTTGAACTCGTCCAGCGAAGTGTAACGGAAACAATTCAATACACATAGTGATACATGAAGTCCCGAGGAATGTTATTTCCATTTCAAACTAGGGTGAGGGAATTGATTCCAGTCAATGAAAATGAGATGTATGTTAACTTTGCCCTCTTCATTTTAATGGGAATAGTACAGAAACTAAATTTTAGATCTTACTTCTCGAAAAATTGTACTATTGTCACGCCCCTTATTTGATTAATATCTTTAGACAAATTTGAGTTCGTATGCAAATTGCTTCACTTCAACAACACCGAGACTAAACACACAATATATATGGTGGACCCGAAAGCTATTTTCCAATATTATGAAAATTGATTGGAAATTAACAGAGATATGGTATCACAAAACAGTTTGGTGCAAAGGTATGCTAGCCTTTAAATGCCCAGCGAAATCTTCTCTCGCATCCAGTGAAGGCTAGAATTTTAAATGCTCCCGCTCAGAAGGGTTAAACTCTCGTCCACTTACAGTCCTATCTTAAGATCCTGTTAACCCTCAACCCTTAACTCCAGGTCAATTTCTCACTGGAAACAGTTTAAACACCTTTCCTGAATCCAGTCTAACTCTTTTACCTAGAAATAAACTTTCAGCATTGAAACGGTTGCAGCAAATGGCGAAACACTTTTGGACCAGGCGCAACTACAAAACAGGCCAAAGTGGGCCTTCCAGCAACCCAGTATACAACTTGGAGCAGTGGTACTTACTTACTTACTCCTGCTTCAGTGGAGACTAGGTGTGGTCGAGGAACTTCACCCAGATTCCGATGGATTTGTGCGAGCAGTCACCATAAAAATTCTTATGGAAATTTCAAGAGACCAATAGTGAAATTGTGTCCCCTTCCCATCGAGTAGTATTTTTATTGCAATATGATTCCTTACGGTGACAGTGGGTTGATAGGCGTATAAAGTCGCTTTTTTTTCCGCACAGGAGTTGAAGGTTAATTTCATTC
Source organism: Anabrus simplex (assembly GCF_040414725.1). NCBI lineage: Eukaryota > Metazoa > Arthropoda > Insecta > Orthoptera > Tettigoniidae > Anabrus > Anabrus simplex. The sequence goes on along the minus strand of NC_090269.1, from coordinate 364,332,042 downwards.
TTTGGTCAGTCAATTAATAAGATGAGCAATTAAAAAACTTTCATTGTGCAGGGGTGAACAAAATCCAGTGTACAGTTATGTTTCACTTTATCTATGTTAATTAATTAATTAATGATTAAAGTGCATTTAAGTACAACATTTTTTATGTACTTGTTTTCTGGTGACATTTTTGTTTATTTATGTTAGTGCTATTTTCATTGAAACTGTAAATTGCCTGGATTGAATGCAATCAACAGAGGGGAGAATGTTTCGTCCTCCCAGAGAAAATTTATACAGAGCGCGCTCTTGTCAGCGTCTCGTTTGAGTGACCAGAATGCATTTGGTTTCCGGCAACTACAATACAGACTTGATAGCGACAACATGTCTCTAAACACGCATTCGCAGCCACATGGCCTCAAACTTAATCGATAGCCATCCAGGCTTTTCATGTTATTCTTTAAGGTGTTAATAGTGTTTGTGCATTTTGTTAATTGTGAATAACTTAAATAAAAGTTTTATTACGCGTAATATTGGTAAATGACTCTCCCATATGGTCTAATCACGTGCATAACGAATCCACAGTCCACTACCAGAGTAATCATCACTGTTCAGTATTACGACATGTGTGCTACAGTATCCATTTCTTCATTCCAACACTCATTAAGAAAACATTTCTTTATACTTCGGGTCAAATATTTTAAGAAATTTACTATTTATACAGTATTCGGGTTCAAATTTTAAGCTATTGAGTGAGTTTGCAAGGAAGCAACAACATAAAGAGCCCTCATTTTGACAGCAGTTGGTTATGAAAATGTAACTTATAAGTGTTTGTCATGTTTCAGGATGGATCTGGTCGCACTTCTGATTACTCTAGTCCTGATGGCCTACCCTGCCGTCCTTCTTATGAACTGGGCCCGTAGGAGAAGTCGCTTCTCGATGCTTATTGATAAAATTCCTGGTCCTTGGGCCCTCCCGTTAGTAGGCACTGCCTTTCATCTGTTCACACAACCACGAGATGGTAAGCAACACTTCCACAAATATTTCTATAATCACTTGCATTAGTGTTGACATTATCAATAATAACAATGTTTTTTGCTTTACGTCCCACTAACTACGTTTACGGATTTCGGAGACTCCGAGGTCCCGGAATTTAGTCCCTCAGGAGTTCTTTTACGTGCCAGTAAATATACCGACACTAGGCTGACTATCTGAGCAAATACTACCGGACTGAGCCAGGATAAAACCTGCCAGGTTGGGGTCAGATGGTAAGCGCCCAACCTCTGAGCCACTCAGCGCGGCTGCTGACATTTTCTAAAATATTGAAACAATTTAGAGTGACTTGACTGATCTAGGAGTGATGGTTTCTCGCAATACCGATATTACGCGAAATTTTTACAAAGGCTTGTACATTTTATATTCTCATTTTTCACGACCTGTAAACCAGTGCTTAATTTCGGCCAGAATTCGCCGGAGCCGGAGTTCCGGCACCTTCCAGGGATTTTTTGCACAGTGTTTCTAAGGTGACTGCTCAATAAAAATGATAAAAAGTTACCGCGACAGGGTCCACACACCGAAGTATGAAATTTTTCTACAACTTGAGCTTTGTTGAAATTGGATATATCTTAAAATTGTAATCTTTAATTTTTTTTTTGCTAGGGGCTTTACGTCGCACCGACACAGATAGGTCTTATGGCGACGATGGGATAGGAAAGGCCTAGGAGTTGGAAGGAAGCGGCCGTGGCCTTAATTAAGGTACAGCCCCAGCATTTGCCTGGTGTGAAAATGGGAAACCACGGAAAACCATTTTCAGGGCTGCCGATAGTGGGATTCGAACCTACTATCTCCCGGATGCAAGCTCACAGCCGCGCGCCTCTACGCACACGGCCAACTCGCCCGGTAAAATCTTTAAATAGGCTATACAATAAATTGTAGCTTTGTAGTGGTTAAATAGAAAGAGTTTTAAAAATATTAGGGATAATTTTGATTCCATTGGTTACATTTAGAAGCTTTTACTGCTAGTATACCTAAAATCTGTTACTTCTTTACTCACTATTATCAAAGTTACGACAAAATCTGACTGAAGAATATTACATACCCCCACTGTTAATATTAAATCAATAGTAGACAAAATTATGTTCTAAAACAATCGGTGCTACGTCAGCATTTTCGCACGCTTTTTGCTGAGTCAGCACTTTTTTGCAGGCAAGGTCACTGACCCATAGCCAACGACATCAGGTCAATGACGTCATTATGATGTACACCTAACCTGCAACCATGAACGCTAACCTAACCACATTGGGTTAGGTTAGGGGCCGAGGTTTTGGTTTTGGGGATGTGGAGAAGGTCCTTACCTCCCCCCTGAGACCTACATCCTAGCCCCTACCAAAATAGGGGAAGGGTGAGAGAGAGATTACTTTCACTCTCTCCCAGAAGACCACCTCCCGGTCCTCGACCAAAAATATTGCCGGCTTCTTAGCCAGGCATGGCTACCTTCCTTGCGGAAATTGGCACTGAGCTCTCGTCCGCTCCGACCTTTATTGCATGGTCGTGCGGGTGGGGATGTGGGTGGAGTATGGCCGAATGGTAGTGCTCCTGTGCGCTAAACATCTGACTTCCCTCTTGTGGCGACTTGGCGAGTTACTATGCTTGCGGGGGAAGGGGAGACTTATCAGCGTGCCCTCGTAGTGTCTTCGTGAGTTACTGCAAACAAATATCCCGCTAAAGAGATAACAGCATGCTCTTGTGTCGACTTTCGTGAGTTAATGTAAGCAAATGACTAACAGATTTCGCTCGAGACATATCAGTGTGCTCTCGTGGCGACTTCGTTAGTTACTCTAATCAAATGAATGTCAGATCCCGATGGAGACATAACAGTCCACTCTCGTCGACTAAGAAGAAAAGCAGAGGTTGCGCCGCCTAACAGTAGTTGGTAAATGGCTAACAGATCGTACACTAGCAGTTAGTTTACTGTTTTGCTGCGAATTGAGCCCCGGGTCCTTCTGAACCGAAGTCCACAACGCTAACCATTCAGAAAAGGAGTCGGAGCAGCTGAGAGTGGTGGTCATGATTACTGCTTTAAGAGGAAGTACAACTGGACAACCATCCTCCATATAACACTTGTGACGGACGGTAATTACAGTTACGGTAAGGTTAATGATCACTGTGACGTTCTATTTTATATATATAAAATATAGGATCAAATTCAACACTGTGATGCTGCGCTTGTACTGGGGGAGTAATAATACATACCAATGTGCTAAGTGGCACACGTTTATACATGGGAAGTTGTTATAATAAAAATAACATAATCCTGTGACGTGCCGAGTTGCAAGTTAACTTAAAAACACTGTGACATATGGATCACTCAATAAAAAATACAACACAAACACACTAGCCGCAGAAAATTAAGATCAAGATATCACGATGGCTAGGTAAGTAAAAATAAGATACCCAGTACTAGTTTCAGGTTAGGTTAAGAATGACACACCATACACTTACACCCACAACACAATTTCCACAATGGTGTCGTCAAGCACAAGGTAATTTAAACGGCAGTATAAAATTAACATGCAAAACAACTTACCTCAATGGGTAAATTAGTGGAGAGCGAGCTAGGAGTGGATCTTGCAACGTGACCTTAGTATCAGTACCAACTTACCAATTTCAGAGTATAATTACCAACGTTGTCTCAAAGGATAACCCAGTATTAGGAGCATAAAATTTAATAAAGGTATATGAAGGTTACAAGGTTAAATGATCTGCGTTATCTTTTCTTTGAAAAATATTTGATAAGGAAAGGAACAAGTAATAGGTAAAATGAGGAGAGAAATGAAACTAGAACCTTAGTACAGAGCAAATACCTTTAAAGTATCACAGGAGCTGAAATCCCTACCAGGAAGAGAGGGCGGAATTCCCTAAACTAATTAAAGAAATCAGATAATTATACAAGGACTGATCATATAGTCATTGTCACCAAAGCACAAGGCCATGCAATGGAGTGAAGACTCCAAATTACTAAACTACGTATTATTTCAAAATCAGCAGAATCAAAGACTTGACACAAAAGGTCAACCAGAGAGGTGATATCCAATATCAACGGTATCACCTTAAAATCTCCAGACCGAAGTTCACAGGGAGTAGAACACGCTCCCTAATTCAATATTTTCATACGTAGAAGGTAAAGTTTATAACAGAGATTATCGCAGATAATCCGGGACAAAACTAGGATGAAAATAGTAACAGGTAATTAAATATCAAACCATCATATGTAGGGTAGATCTCACATGAAATCGAGACCTACGTGTCACACCACCAAATACAATCAGTCTCAACTTCTTTTTTTTAAAGAAAACATCAAACAATAGTCACCAAGAGGACCCCAAAAAGTACATAAAACATGCGGACAAAACATGTGACAAATCACCGCAATAAAGGTGGTTTCATTTTTCTCTTTGCATACCGGTAATTCTTTACATTAAATGATAGTCATTTCCACGGTTAGTTTCCCCAACAGAGGGGTAAAATACATGAAACCCCTTTCAGTATTTAAAGTGAAGATGAAATAATTCAATCTAAAAATTGGGCAAGGTTTCCCATAAAACATGATATAATACGAGTGGTATCTGACATAAGCAGAATTAAAACCTGGGAAATTAAAGATGCAGAGTTACAATGGTAAGGTACAAGTTTGAAAGCCTCCTAAACGGAAAGGCGTACAGAAAATTACTGACTTTGGTAAATTTTTAAATCCACAAACCAGAAGGAAAAGGAGTTTTAGAACAGGGTCAGTAATGAAATTAAGAAAAGAACACATCTAAGAATATGATATATACTAACCGGAATACCAGAATAGGATGGGAGGTTGGAGGAGATTGCAGATCAAACCATAAAAGGATAAAATTTACATACCAGCTAGTTAAATAATGGTAAAAATAAAACTTTAACAAAAGTTTCCCTAAAAGGGGGTGGAAACCGGGATAAACCCCGGAAAAAAGTACCGGAGACTACATTGCACGTCTGTCTCGTAGAAAGATCAGGCAATAACCACCAACATGGCTACCCCCAACACTCACCAAGGCCATCCGCATCCGCTCAGCCATACCAAGAAGGGGAGGGGATAGAGCCATACGTGCAGAACACATTACAGAACTACACGGACAAAGGTCCATACAGTTCTGTTTACATGTTGAGAGGGACTTGAATTAAGAAAGTCATATGTTAAATTATCCTCACACACTAATCAGAGAGAGAAGAATGGAAGGGAACCAACATTTCAGAGAATGATTGCATCGGCCAAATTAAGACTAGGGCCATTTAGAGGCATGAAATTGTAAGACTCCTAATGCGGCGGGGTCGGCTATGATATATAAAATTAAGAAGCCCGGCTCAAGTAATTGGAAGCAATGCCAGAACACAGCTAAGGACCTCGCGGTTACAACCCACGCTCCCAAGTTGAGAGCCCCTGGGACGCTTTTAGTCCTCTTTTACGACAGACAGGGTACAGAATGAGTGTTATTCTACCTCTCTACCCACAGGGGATAGCAGCTGAGGTGACTCCCCGACTCGGCTGCGAATCGAGCCCGGGACCCTCTAATCCGAATGCCACAATACTAACCATTCAGCCAAGGAGTTGAACATTAATAATAGAATAGAATAGAGTGGAATGGAATAGAATAGAATAGAATAGAATAGAATACTCCTGTCTCCCAGTTCAGTATCACCTGAATCTGGGGAGAGAGCATTCGTTTATTACAATTCATTAAATTCGATGCATGACTTACATTTCCCTCTCACAATTGTTGACTATTACTAAACTGAATATAATTTATTTTGTCCTAGACGTTAACAATATTATATAGTCTAGGACAATATGTATCTTCACCTACCTTAGCTTACTTAATACAACAATGTTTATATTGCTACATTTAAAATGAGAAGTTAAAATTAGAATGGCAAAATTAAAATGTATTACGGCATTACGGCACACTGGCACCTTGCCGCAAAGCCATCCATGTGGAGGAGAGTATCCTCCTTTATCTCACCTGACTGACACAGCAAGTCATAACATTCCACTTCTACCTCTCCTGACACAATCCACTAGCACTTGTTGTACAGCCATCATGTGTCTTACATTGTCTTCATGTTTCTACTTAGTGCATTATTCTGTTTTTACGTTACCTCTCATTACTCATTATACCATATATAATTAAAGTTTAATTGTCTATCATCACACCCATCAAAATCACATTTACTAACAATAACATTACTTTTAGTTAGTGCCAATCTCTTCTCATTTCTTTCTGCCACATGTTTCTTAGAATACAAAGCTATTCTTCTTGGGGTGATCCATTATTTATTTAACAATTTAGCTATTGTATAAAATTCCTTCTCTCTTTCTACTTTTTATTTATATTCATCACCAAGATATTTAGTTCTCATTGTATTTGTACCCTTACATGTTCTCAATAAATGCGCTTCTTCCATTATTTCGCCACAGATTAAACAATGATTTTCATTATGGTTCTCTCTCAGTCCCTTGTTTTTATATAACCCCATTAGCCACCACACCACACGTCTTAATTCCCTATTTGGGATTCTTTTTTTCTTATTGACATGTTTTGAATAATTCCGAAAAATTCTGCTAGTGTTCTTTTGGTTTGACATTCTGCCCTAATCATCTGTTTCTCTATGTCCCTCACTCCAATCGTTAATTTTTTAATGTATCTGTTCTCTTTACTGTTCATCTCTTTGTCCCAATATTCTCCCATTCCTATTTTATCTAGCATACTTTTCACTTTCGATAGCCAATAATCATCATCTAAGTGTCTCATCTGGTGTTGGTATGCTATGTTCAATATTTCCCTCCCCTGTTAATCTTAACCAATATTTTACTACTTTCCTGATTATATCTACTTGGATTCTGATATCTTCACATATACTTCTAGCTCCACTATTTGCTGTGCATTCTGGTAGACATATTATTATTTTACAGAATTTATTACTTATTACATCTAGTTCTTTTTTATCTATTTCGATACCCCATATTTCTACACCATACAGTTATCTTGATGCCACAAGAGCATTAAAACATTTTTGGGTAGCTTGTATTCCATATTTGGCATCTTCCTGTCTAAGGACCTTATACTTGATAGGGCGGCCAATCATTTTAATTTGGCACGTCGTATCTGGTCCTTCCACATCCCATTCGATGTTATTATGATTCCTAGATATTCTAATTTATTTACAACTTCTAATTCAACACCATCTAACCACCAGCGCCTTTCGTTTCTCTTTAATTTATTTCCTCTTTACAAACCATTACTTTTGTTTTCTTGATATTTATTTTCAAATTCCATGTACTACAGTATTCTGCCGTTTTTTAAGGCTACTTTGCATACCGACTGTCGTTAGTGAGAGCAGCAGGATGTCGTCTGCGAAGACTAAGCCAGGAATCTCTTTGTTTTTTAAGCAAGGGCTTGTCCTATCCTACTTCCCCTGACATTCCATTACATCATTAATAAAAAGCAAGAACAGAATTGGTGATAGTTTACATCCCTGCTTAAGTCCAATATTCGAGTGTACCTTGTCTACCATTAGGTCTTCCTTAACTTTAATCGAGCATATCACTTCTGCGTATAATTATTCTATGGCTTTAATCATTTTATTTGACATCCCTATTCCAGCCAGCTTCGCAACGACTGCCCGTCTGCTAACCGAATCAAATGCTTTTTGTAGGTCTTTTTCTGAAATATATAATCTACCACCTTTCCTCCTTATGTACTTATCCATTAATGTTTTAATTATAAATATATTGTCTGTAGTTCTCATTCGTTTCCTGAATCCTGATTGGTACACTGAGAGTATAGAGTAATCTTCTGCCCATTTCATAATTCTTTTAGCTAAAATACCGGTGTAGATCTTACTGAGTGTATCCAACAAACTAATACCCCTATAGTTGTTCGTATTCGATCATTCCCCCTTTCTTTTATATATCGGGCAAATTACTCCTTCCTGCCAACATCTGGGAATTTTTCTGCCATCAAAGATTTTGTTAAATATTTTAGTTATTATTTATAGCATCTGGCTGTTATTTCCTATCTCTTTCCAAAATTCATACGTAATTCCATTAGCAGCACCTGATTTTCCGCCCTTCCCGTTTATCAATGTATCTAGTACCTCATCTGTGGTTATTATATCGTCTAGTACAGGCAGAGTAAACTCCACATGTCATTTTTCTTTCTTTCCCATGTGTCTTTACCCCCTAATAACCCCTTAAAATTAACCACTCCTCATTGGATATGCTTACTTCATCACATCTTTTATAATCTTTCCATATTGTGCTAATTCTTTTCCATACTTTCTTAGTTTCATTTTCTTTACAGTATTTAGGTAATAATTTTGGCTCTTTGTCCTGCCAGATCCTTTATCTATCGCTTATTAAATCTTTGTATTCCTTCCTCTTTTTACAAAATTCTGCTCGTAAATCCTGAGATCCCTTATTTATGTACACTTTCAAGGCCTTGATCATTTGAATTTTCTTCACTTTACACTCCTCAGTATACCATACATTTTGTTTATATTGCCTTCTCTTACTCACAACCATTAATTTACCGGCTACTTCTGTTGATCTTTCAAGCATTCTTATTGCTTCATCTATGTTATTATCCTCTATCATATACTCCATACCTATCTTCAAAATTTCAAAGGTTTTACCCCTATAGTAGTCCCTAAATTCGTCTCTCTTTTCCTCGCTCCACCTGTATCTTACTCATTTTCTCTATTCGTAGTTGAAATAATGTTTACCTTCTTGTTTATCTTCATCTCTCAGTAATCGAATAGCAACTGGGAAATGATGAAATGCTGTCCAATTTTTTTACCTGAATGCCCTTAATATAAGTTAAATCCTCTCTATATGCCAATACGAAGTCTATAACACTGCCTCCTGACTCAACTATGTATGTTAGGCTACCTGATTCGTCCCCCGGCCAGCCCCTATTCAAGATGTACAATTCCTCTATCGCACATATTTCCAGTAGTTTCTCTCCATTTTTGTTACACTCTTTGTCTTTGCTTCTCCTTCTTTCTATTAACATTTCATCAGTTTCTTTATCGTATAATGGATTTTTTAAGCCAAACCTTGCGTCAAAATCACCCATTATATTTATGCCCGCTTCTTCATTTCCAAATTGAATGTGGTTTACGGCATCAACAAGCTCTTCAAAATAGTTTTTCTTCTCAAACGGGGTCCCCGATGGGTGATTGTAACCAAAACCAATGAAAATTTCTCTCCTACTCTGGTTTCCTTTCTTTACTTTTACCCAAATCATTTCCTCACATCCCGATTCATATTTCATCTTTTACGATCACTGTTATTCCTCCCGGGTAACGCCCTTTCAGACTCCTTTTATATTTCGTTCTACTCCGGACCTTAAATCCTGGTATTTGCACATTTTTTGCTCGGCGACAACCAATCTCTACTATTCCAATAATCTCACTATTTCTCTTTAGATCTATAAATTCATCATTTCCCAGTTTGCTTAATATATCCTCGATATTTATTAATCCCACTACCCAGTCTAGTTATTTGTTCGTGGGTATATCTGATGTCGCCAACGCCTTACTTATCGTCATTCGTGCTTTTTCTAACTGTATAATGGATCCACTTGGCGAGCTATTTCCTCTTCTGACCCCCTAGCTTCCTCAGACCTTGTTAACCGTTTTTTGCCCAAATGTCTTTCAGATTTAACGTTTGCTTACATTTCTTTACTTCTTTTCTCCCTGTGATGTCTTGCCTCCTATGGACGAACCTCTTCTTCTTGGGTTAATCTCCTGAGTTGGTTCTGCCTGGTTTCGATCGCCGCGTCATGCGGTTCACTGTCCCTGCTTTGTTGGTTGCCACACACACATGTTGACTCAGATTTACTGCTGTCACTCACTAGACTGCTGTTCTTCCGCATAGCTGACGAATCAGGGCAATGTCCCAGCTCGCGGAGCTGACTAACAATCCATATCTTGTTCCAAGAATTGGCCGCTATTATAAGTCTGTTTCCACGGATAAATGCTTTTAGGCCCGAGTGCCGCGCCTTTCCTTGATGAAAACGTAATGTTCGCACATTTTCCATTTCTTCTTGGTCCAATTCTTAATCCAAATTTTCGTGCCCTTCAAGTTTTTCGTATTTTCCAAAATTTTTCGAGCCTTCAAACTAGATATCATACATACTTTTACTGGTCTTTTCCCCATATTCCTTCCTAATCTAAAGGCATTATCGATATCACTTTCGTTACATTCGACCTTCAAACTCTCCCTGATTAGGGAAAGTATTCTATGTAGCATATCGTTAAAGTTCTCTCTTTCTATTTTTACCAGCCCGTAGATTATTGTTTCTCTTCCTATCTTCCTTCGCTCGTGTCTTTTCCTTTTCGAGATTCCTTAACCTTTCTTCTAGCTCCAGTACTTTTGACCTCATTCCATCTATTTCGTTTTTATTCTGTAATAAGCTCTCTGTGATATCCTTGAGTTCTGACTGTATGAATGGCTTCAAATCCTTGAATTCCTTTTCTGTTCCGTTAGCATTTCCTTGGTCTTCTCTGCCTGGCATTCTTGCATGGCCTCCTTGAGCTTCTCAATATCTTCCCATGACAGCCCAGGGCCAGGATTTATCTCCACTCCACCGATCACCATCACCATCATCACCACTAATGAAACTACTATTTGTGTAATGTTGAAACCGTTTTTCACCATTTGAGATAACTTCACCTTCCATCTGCCCTGCCATCTGCCTATAGCACACCTGTATTGCTCAATTGAAACTCCCATGTTAGTACACTCCTATACTTTCCACACGTTCAGCACTACGTCCGTTCATCTCAAGAGCTGAATTGCAACTGGACATTAATAATAATAATAATAATAATAATAATAATAATAATAATAATAATAATAATAATAATAATAATAATAATAATAATAATAATAATAATAATAATAATAATAATAATAATAATAATAATAATTGTACCGGGCGGTACACCTCCACTCCGCTAATTTAAAATGTGCGCCAGTTGAAACTCCTCTGCTGGAGGAAGTCTGAACTTTATCTACGCTATTAATTCTCTACTTTCTCAGAAGATGTCACCACGTGGAAAATTTTGAGTTTTTGAACTGTGTCATTTTTGATGTGGTTTTGTTTCGCTTGAAGTAAGCAGTGTGAACTTTCTCTTCTAGAGGACACTACTGAAGATCAACAATAGTGCAACCTAGTACGGAGTCAAAGAAATATTTTGTTGGAGAAATTTTTATTTCAAATGTTTGTTCTTTGCTAAAAATTTTTTAAGTTGGCTGTATACCCCTCTCTTTCCCCTTGTTTTGCATTTAACCAATCCTGAATTTCTTTGAGTTATTTCCGACCAATCCGATGTATCTTCCCCCAACTTGGATATGTTTCTGTACCCGAGCCAATAAAAAGTTTGTGGGAGGGTGTTTTCATTCCCCTAACGCCTAGAACCTTCCGCGAGAGGATATAAACTGCTGATTTTAGGGTCTCCGGGCCACTTCTGTTCCATCTTTCAGTGTATAAAGTACATAGCAGGAGGCGGGAAGCGCCTCTTTCCTCGGCAGCGGTCATCAATAAGGTAATGGCCGATTAATAAATTCTTTCTTTGCTAGCTCAGCAGTTTAACTCTCGGGGCGGGTGCGAAGCGTTCCTCCATGTAACCTTTTCCTAAAATGTAACGATCTTTTCTTCTATTCTCTTTTAAGCTGCATATTGGGATAGAGAGTGCTAACCCTCTCGAGCTCCCACTCACATTGTCTTGAGGTGAACTATATTTTCTCAACCTATTCTTCGTTAATGTAAAACAAATTGCTCTTTTCTAAAGTCACCTCGGTAGTATGGGATTAGCCCTTGCATTAGTGGCCTAGAGCCAGATTAGGTTTTTTAAACAAGTGTATTAGGAGTGCAAGTTCGCCTCCTCTCAAATTGTTATTTTAGAGGTCATGTAATTGTCCATTTTTATTTAATAGACCTCAGTAGATTGGGTATTTTACCCCTGTGTTTATGTCCGTTGAGGACAACTTGAAGGTGGAGTTTGGTTTAAATTTTGAGAGCGAGTGGCTCTTTTGAAAATTGAATGTTGTATGCCTCGTGGAGGCTTTTCTGTGTAATTTGGAGCAAGGGCTCCTAGGTATGAATGGGGTTTTCTGCCCCTCTGTTAAAACTCGTGTTTGGGGTAAAACTGAGCTGATTGCCCAAGCAGTGTAAAATCTGGGCGCGAAGCCCAATCCCTGTAAATATTGTAACTACCCTTTTTGATTTGCTACTTTGTACCTGCCATGCTTGTTATTTCTTTGTTTTTGAAAAGAAAATATAACCTTGTTAAATTTTAAATTAATTTTGCTTTCGTAGCTGGAGACCTATTCACACCCGCACCTTCTTTCACCTCTACCTACCACGGAAAAATCCGTAACAATAATAATAATAATAATAATACTTTTCCAATAGCCGAGGGTTACGTGTGCGAAATGTGTAGGCCATGTGGATTTGGCCCTGTTTTACGGTATGATGCACTGTCTGACAGCAACCCTATATGGAGATATGTAATCACTATTGTGTGTTTCTGTATTGATTGGTAATATAGTGTATGTACTGTTTGAAAACGAAGAGGAAAGTGATGAGACAAACACACAAACAACCAGTCCTCTCCGAGCCAGAAGACTTAAACAGATCAGGTTAAAATCCTTGACTCGGAGGCGAGTCGAACCCTGGATCCTCTGAACCGAAGACTATTCTCACCTATAAGTTACCTTAAGTGTTCAAATCCTTTACGCGGTGTCAATAAAGATCGCGTAGGAGGTTAGGTTAGCGTTTCTTGTAAAAAAAAGTTAGGTTATAATGTCATAACATTCTATCCTCAAGTACATGTCATCAAACTGATTACGCTTTTCTAAGAACAGACGATAAATGCCTTGGTGTGAGGTTAAGTAAACACACGTGTTAAGCCTACTTCCAGGTCAACTATATTCCTGTCTAGCAGCAGAATTAGCTGAAGCCTACAAGAATTAAATAATTAAACTCACGGACAAAATCACATACCATTTTGGTTATTTTTCTTTGAACACTGACAAGTCTGTTATGTCATTGATAAATCTTCGACTGGAACATAAGCTTCAAACGTATATGTGAAATAATTTTTCCATACAATTTATGAAAAACACGAAAAATAAAATAAATTATTGAATTTTTTTCACTGAATTCGCATAGAAATCTTCCTCCCTCCTTATAGAATAAACTTTATGAGGGGAAGGAGGAGATGACTCTGAGGAGGGGAAAAGGTTGTAATACGCTATTCGGTTTATTAGGAGGACGAGGAGGAGGAGGTCTTCCCTCCGCCTCCTTATAGAAGCCTATAAGGGGAAAGAAGAAGGAGGCAATGAGGAGGAGGAGGAGAAGGTTGATATACGCTTCTAGGTTTATTAAGAGGAGGATGAGGAGAAAAAGTAGCATTGTTAAATATCTTACATTTACACTTACCTTTTATACATTTCTATCTTATATATCAGGAACATAATCCTTCGAAACATATTTGTATAATATAAGAATTCACTTTTTTCAGCTTGTTAAGTACCAATAGTTTTGTCTTATAATAATACATAATTTGAAGGATAAAGGAAGAGGAATAGAAGTGAGATGTTTGGCAGGAAAAACTGATCTATGATAGTAAAATAAAAACAATATAGCTCTTTCAAAAGTATTTATCATTCTCATCATCGTCGTCATCATTACCATCAACATCAGACATTTTTAGTATAATGCACTCGTATATAAAAATGATATAACTTTTTGATTTCGTTTTATTTATTTATTTATTTATTGATGTCTTTATTTGTGGCGAAGTTAGGGTTCTTGGCCCTCTCTTACACTTAACCACATTAAGCGGCTTAATACTGAATCCAAACTTAATATTCAAACTTACATATTCATACATACATATTCAATATTTCAAAATAAAGCAGAACATAATGTTACATATTCAATATGGAAATAAAGATAGAAATTAAAAAAATGATGTAATATCAACAACATCCGAGATTTAGTACAATATATTCAATATAAATTGATATCTTTCTTTCTTTTATATTTACATACATATTCGATATTTTTTAAGAAATGAACCAGATAAATAAGATAAACCATGTAGAAAATACCATATTTCACATAATACGGTACTACATTTTCAGTACAGAAATGAAATTAAAAATTAAAAATAATGATGTGTTAGCATTTTATGGTTTTTTGCATTTATATATATTCAATATTTTTATCGAACTGTAAAAATGAGATAATAAAGTGTCAAACATTTCGTATTTCAGATAATATACATTTTTACAGTAATATAGGTTTACTTTTCTAATGAAATGTAGAAAACATTTCATAAGCTAGAACATTACGATAGTGTTGTAGTTGTAAATGTCTAACTACTCTAGGACAAGCACCATTTGCTTACGCACAGATTGTGAATTTTCTGTCTCGTAAGCATACATTTTTGGTGCTAATCTAAAAAACTCAGTCATAATATTCATACAACATTCATTTTTCATGAGACCTATTATTTTCTTATTAAGTGGCTTAATGTCGAATTGATTACATGATGATAAAGAAGTGTCAAAGCATTCAGAATGTTTACGCATTACATTGTAGATGTTTGTATTCTGAATATGATAAATAAAACTATCTGTGTCCGTATACAAAAGTCAAAGATCCATAAACTGCTGCTTTGCAAAATCATAGTGAAAATCACAGCGTACATTTTTAATTTTGAGTAATCTAGTATAACCATCCCTAAATAGATTGACTTTGCATAAACTATCTGTGTTTTTTCATTTCAACAGTAATAAGGTCACGATCGATAACATTATTTTTTAAATTTCGGTTTTGAGTTGTACTTGCGTGCACCATACCGACCATCCCAATGATCATTTATCATACCATATTTATTTTCCTCCAGATCTTACAGTATACAACCTATTAGATCTTTATGATGGAGAAAAATAACATCATATCCAAACCCAAGCATCTATGAAAATTTAAAAGCAATCCAAAATTAAACAATAACGCAATCAAATCAAAACCAGATTTGTTTTACTAGGAGAGAAGATATCCAAATGAACAAGAATGAAGAATACCTCCCGGCATCCAACTGAATAATAACATAATCAAATCGAAACACAAATGTTCTCCTATTCGGAGATAAGAACGAAAACACGGCATCGAATGAGAGGCTATTAACCTGCCACTTTGGACCTGATTGCGTCAACAAGCCTTGTATTACCCACTATACCAATTCCTGCTGACTTAACCATAATATTTCGTTATCCGCTGAGTTAGAGCCTCCATGTCCACTTGCTGTCTTCGCAGTTTATTATACTACAGACACTGTTCTACTTTCCATTTAAATTCATGACCACTTGTGTGTTCACACAACAGTTTCTTATCTTTTTAGTGCAATCTTTCCACTTATGAGTCCACACAGCCATTTCTTATCTTTGATAGAGTCTTTGTAAATTTATGTGCTAATTTCTTTTAATTTATTAACGCATAGCTTTTGACCGCACATAAATATCGATTCAAGTTTCTCCCCTGTTCCATTCTTTAATCACCCAGCTTAACAATGTTTGTTCATTCCCTTGCTTTAATATCTCTTGATTACTGGCACTCAAAAGCTTCCCTCTTTCCCTTTCAGTTTCTTTACAATGGCCTATCAAGTGTAGGTCATCACTCAATGATTAATTAAATGAATGTCGCGTTATCTCCGAACGTTTTCCATACTTTTCCATATATGCAGTTATTCATGAGTTTGAAAAACCGTAATTTCAAAAGTTGAAGTAGCACCTTAACAATGCTTTGTATTTAAATCCATGTACGATTTAAGCCACGTTTGCAGCTTATATGCAATAATACGGTGAATACGCTCTAATTGTAAATCGTATTTTAGACATCGAACAAGACACTGAATGTAAATAACATACCGTATTTTTGGGTTCAGGGAAGCTAGCAGTTTAGCATGCTTTAATGTATTATCAGGGGGAATCACTTTTTCAACACAAAAAGGAAGGTCAGAATGTGTATAATGCAGTTTAGAAAGGTAAGCAAGGTTAACTTCCAAAACGAAACCGCGATTAGGATCTTTAGCAGCAAGATAAACATCAAAAAGTTCAATTTCATTTTCAGTTAGCCAAACAAAACCTTTATATGGTAAAACTTGTGACATCGTATGGACATAAAGGTTATTAACGTCAAAATACGTAAGATAAGAATGTTTTTTCTCTGAATCATCATGTTTGAGGTACGGATTATTTGCAATTGCGTGTCTGTTAACAAGCGAAACAAGACCACCACCAATTCCACATTCAAAAAACAAAAGCATGTCTACATCAGTAAGAAGATCAAGTCTAACCCTTGTATACTTTAACATTGCATCCCACGAAAAACCAGGAGTAGAATGATAATAGCAAGGGTCTAATCCATAAATAGTCAAACATATTTTACGAAACTTTTCGAATATATCACAAAGTAAAAGTGTGTCTACTTTTAAATACAAGTCAGCATATTCACCTAAAGCTCTTATATTAAATGTTGAGACCACACATTACATGCATGCATGTAGTCTTCACCTGAAATGTATACTGTATGCTTATCACTGGATGATGGTCTTAGTGATGGTGAACTGCTTTCATTTAAAACACTTGGACATGCAGACTGTGGAGGTAGTTTCTTCTAACGTTCCAAGGCTTTGAATATAGTCATATGGCAGAATCCCTTTCCTAATACAAAGTTTTCAGGATCTGGAAAATACTCACGAATGTATTTTAAGTCGTCGCTTGAAAGACCATTTACAGGTGTATCAAGAGAAAGGTTAATACATTTATATGAGTCTAAAACAGAATGCTAATATCGCCTACACGTTGAGTGAATGAAATGAAACGCTCGTGATTTTGAGCAATTTCACAGAAATGTGTGCATTCTACTCGTGCAAACTCACGCACAACGAAGTGCGAGTTATAGCCTGACATGTTATGAAAAATCAAGGAATTAATCTCGGAACACGATATAAAATATTACATGGCTGATTTGCAAGTCCACGATATTCTCATGTAAAGTGACAGTGATCTCTAACCTTAATCTCTGGAAATATAATAGGTTGTTTACAGATGTGGCATTCATCTGTTTCATTATGCATAATCTTAAAATCTAATGATATTTGAACTGGAACTGGGCATAATATAAGTAAATTAACACTATGGCTAACTCTTGTAATTAATTTAAGAGCAATGCAGTACAGTTTTCTCCATGATACATCTTAAAAATGATAAAGAAAAATCGAATGAATAAACAAATTTGCAACAGAAAATGGTGTATGCTTCTTAATATAATCAGTATATGGTTATGTCAAACCTGGTTGACAGCGATGAATAGGTGTTGTAAAAGATTAAACATCTGCATAAACGGTAAATGGAACACTTTCCTGACGACAATAATTCTCAAATTTCATTTCTGCTTTACCACTATTAGGAAGAAAAAGTTTTATATCTGTTGCACAATCAAGTAAGTGAGTAGCTAACATGCTTTCTGATGAAAAGTATTGCAAGCATCTGTCACATATAAACTTCCTTTCTGTGTGTGGTGAAAGTTGTGAGCTTAACAAATGTGAAATATTTGTTATAAGACGGTAGTGGCTTGTGTTTTCATCACAAATATGAACGATGAGTACGATGAAGTTTAGGCTGTATACAGCGGTCCAACAATACTCTCTCCCTTTACACCGTACACATAAAATTAAAAATCACAATTGTTTTTCTCAAATTTGGAAATGTCTGTTAAGTCCGTTGGAAAAGTAAAATCGTCAAAACTTAACGTATGTTGCAACTCATTGGACATAACTTCATACTGTGAAGTTCTACAAGGATTATGTGTTACTGGTTTAATGCCATTGCAATACACCATAAAAAGCAATAGTAATCATTATTCTGAATATTGATAACAGCTTTTTTCATCTGCAATGGCTTTCGGAAGTAGGATATATGGCCTTCCTGAATTTAATGGATCAGACTTAAAGACATTAAGCTGAAAATGTGAAGTGAAATACTTCATAGTGCTTTACTGCTTGCACCCTCTTCAAAACTTTTGAAATTTAGTAAGCAATTCATCTACAATGTGTTCGTGAAACCGTTCTGAAATATTATCGGAACATAACAGCTTTGTCATTTTTGATGTTATACGAAAGGTTTCATGAATTTCATCATTATCTTTTAAATTAATAAATGAACATGTTATGCTGCATTCAACTTAAGTGCAGAATGTGTGGATAGCAATGAAGATACTTTATCTTTGCACACATCATAGCATGATGTTAAAAACCTATTTGGATCTAAAATGCTCATTTAAATTTTTATAATACCACGTGGTAAAATGGTTTGTTGGTTTATTTCATGTAGATCAGAATCGGAAAGTGCGTTAAATCTATTTGGTAAAAACACTTTGAAATCCTCACATGTACATAAAATTCTCTCACCATATCTTGTTGATATTCTTTGAAGAGAAATAACATGGAAATATAATCAACAGGAAAATCACAAAGTCTGCGCGTTGGAATTCCTACGAAGAGACCGAGATTGTTAATTGCCTCCATTCTAAAAACACATTTACTAATATTAGAGTATTGAAATATCAACAACGTGTGTTTGTTTTATATTAAAGATTAATACGTAACTTGAAAATATAATTGAGATGTGGTGTGCGCTGACTTCCGCGATGAGGTTACACAACTACCGAAAAACGTCTGACAGTGTACGTTTCGTACAGCGTTGTCTTTGATAATGTGCGTCTTTCTTTTTCGAGACTTGTTTTCACAAGTGCTGTTAACACCTAAAGTAAAAACAAAACATATTAAAAATTAAGAAATATAATATAATATAATATAATATAATATAATATAATATAATATAATATAATATAATATAATATAATATAATATAATATAATATAATATAATATCAAATTTATATTCAACTTACTTTTCAGATGAATGCACAATTCATGTCACAAGGTTTGAAGGAGAGCCTGGTCAGCACATGAATATATTTGACACATAGATTGATTCTGTCTCTCTCTCTCTCTGATGATGTTGATGATAGTGATGATGATGATGATTTTCTGTAAAAATAAAAATCATATAAATATAAAAATATAATGTTATAAATCATTCACTTTTAAAATGTATATATATTTATATATTTCTTTCGCACACACGTATCTCTATACTTTCAAAAAACTTCAATATTTGTAAGCTACTCTGCTTGGCAGTGAGAAGGACGAATATCGAGTGCATGCTGATATATACATAATCATATTGATCAAAGTTCGTCTACCGTCATCAGTTTCGAAGGAGAAAGAGAGCCTGGTCAGCACATGAATATATTTGACACATAGATTGATTCTGTCTCTTTCTCTGATGATGTTGATAATAGTGATGATTATGATGATTTTCTGTAAAAATAAAAATCATATAAATATAAAAATATAATGTTATAAATCATTTACTTATAAAATTAAGTTTGGTCGAGATCTATTCAGCCGTTTGTCCATTATGGTAGAACAAACAAACAAACAAACAAACAAACAAACAAACAAACAAACAAACAAACAAACAAACAAACAGACAAAGAGACAGATACCAAAGCTAAAAACTATTGATACGATCTTGAGTTGACCTAAAACGGATAAATATATCAAAACATGGCGAAATAAATGGCATTACAGACAGTGGACACCCTACAAATTTATTTATAAGATTCTAGCACCTACCCGCGTCTTCGCTCTCGTGGATATCATAATTTGATAAAAGTAATCGTTCCTCTGTACTTCACTGATGCATTATCGAAAAATCCCTAAAGTATAAAAAATCACAGAAAAATTGAGTTTCATTTACCCCAGAAACTCTTTGTAAACCCCGTTTGTGGTATTGCCTTTTGGGGCTAAGATGACGAGGCTACCGGCGGAGCTAACTCTGGCAAATGTGACATAGAACTGTACATGTGAGAAACAGTCCTCCCTCAAGTCGAAAACAATAAAACACATGTTTATTTAATTTTAAAGGACATTCCAAATACCTATTTCCACGGCTCTAACATGTTCAGTTTTTGAGATATAAATATCCGCATTAAAATAATTCAACCCCTTTATCAGTTCTCACCCCTCCCCCACCTTAGTGGATTTTCCAAAAACAAAAATACAAGTTTCTTTATTTTCAAAGGAACTTCCAGATACCAATGTTAACGTCTGTAATATGTTAAGTTTTTGAGATATACTGTAGATACGCCCAACCTTAAAATTTATCCGATTTATCAATTCTTTCCATCCCTTAAGTGGATTTAAAAGTACGTGTTTCTTTATTTTAAATGAGATTCCAAATTCCTATATTCACTCCTGTAACGTATTCAGTTTCTGAGATATACTCATTTTAAAAATTCACCTCAATTTCACTTACTTTACCTCCCCACTTAGGTGGATTTTCCGAAACAAAAAATGCGCGATTCTTTATTTTTAATGGAGATTTAATATACCGATTTTACGTCTGTAATATGTCAAGGTTTTGAGATAAACTCATTTCAAAAATTAACCCCCTTTATTAAATTTTTTCTACCTCCCTTCCATTAAATTGTTTACCGAAAAAATATGCGTTTCTTTATTTTTAGGGTAGATTCCATGTATCAATTTTCAAGTCTGTAACAACTTCAGTTTTAGAGATATAACTATCCTCACATAAAGGATTCAACCCCTTTGGCAGTTATTTTTACCTCAGCCCTTCCGTTAAGTGTATTTTCCGGAAAAATACGTGTCTCTTTAATTTGAAAGGAGATTCCAAATACCAATTTCCACTCCTTTAAACTTTTAAGTTTTGAGATATACTCATTTTAAAGAAATTCACCCCCTCCACTTTTCATCCCTTTATTGACAGTATATCCGAAAATCCTCCTTTAGTGAGCATCTGCATTGTAATATAGCCTAAATGTATTCCCGAAGTTTCATTTCTTTATGTCCAGTAGTCTTGGCTCGGCGATGATGAGTCAGTCAGTCAGTCAGTCAGTCAGTCAGTCAGGACATGAAATTATACATATATAGATACAGTGAGTTTCTCTCATCGGATGGTCGGCAGGCGCGCCCAGCTTATCTGCCTCCCGTTGACTCATCACTTCCCGTTACACAGCGGAGCGACAGCACGGGAATGCCCGCAATTCGCAGTTCAGGTCCGTGCTTAGAACGTGTATTAAGTGTTGATTTATCGCTACAACTGTTCTCGAATTGTGAAGTGTTACTTCGGGGTAGAGGAAAGGGTATTTATGTACGATAATTATGTGAAAACAGAGCCCTGAAGGGAAGTCGTAAGGCGATTTGTGACACAATTTCCAGGTGGGTGCCCTCCAAATAAAGAGGCCTTGCGGAAACTCGTAAATAAACTGAGAGGAACTGGTTCTTTACTCAATAAGAATCGAAGTGTTAAAAAAGGGTACATAACGAGAAAAAAGAAAATGAAATCACAGAAAGATTGGAACATACGCGTACAAAATCTCTAAGACGAATTGGACCAGAAGCTCAGAATGGCGGGCTACGAAAATGTTAAAATTGAAACCATACTGTATCAGGAAAAAATGTTTATCTTTGAGGCGCTTGACACTAATTTGATGAGCATGGACTATATCTTAGGGTGTGGCTTAAAAACATTGGAGTTGGTACAGAGAGGGTTATAGTTCATCGAACTTAGAGATTTTTTAATAATCTGAGTTTATTGATCATTCAAGACAAGTTAATATCACCTTCATACAGTAGAATCGAAGTGTCGTGGCCGGCTGGTAACTCCGGACCCTAGGATGGTGCTGGATACGGCCTGGGTAGGAACCACGCCCGCCTGTATGAGAAGTTCTCGAAGTTCTGGAATTTCTCGAAGTTCTGGACTTAAGAGTTTTCGATTCTCCAGACGCACACGTTCCGGGGTTCGATCTTTGAGACATGATTCACATGCAAGTTCCCCGTAAGGCACTCCATTTATTTGTAGTACTGTTAAATAGATATGACCTTTAAATTATTGATCTACTCGTACAATGAAATATGGCAAGTGTTACTAAATCATTGAATCGAAAACGTTCCTAAATCGTCACTTGAAAAACAGGATGATTGGACTAAATATTTGACCTTGTATTGGTCGAATTAATGTTTAAAATGTCGAGTTCATGACGTGAGGTTACTAACACAGGCATGGTAAACTAGAATGTTCTATAGGGTTACCAATTATAGTCACCACAGTTCTCAATGCACAGTTTATGAAGGTTCGGAACACATTGGCACATTTGCACTACGCTTAGTAAATGAAATAGTACTCGGAAAATGTCTTGTTCCGTCGATAAGCAAAGTAAATAATCATTAAAGAAAAATGGTACTTGGAAAAGTCTAACTCCATAAATTGTGAGTTCACTTATAACACTGGAAAGTTCTATGTTCCCTCAGAATATGGCATGTGTACTCTGAGTTGTCACAGTCTGCTATGTTGACACGAGTCTAAATACAAGTCCTGGTGCAGTACTCGGAAAGTTTTTCATGTTTTCACACTCGAACGCAATGTTTGAAAATACCCTAAGTTCCACAGTTTGTCATGAAACATAATTTCAATGTGGTACTTGAAAAAATCATACCATTCACACGAAAGTTTACGTTGCTACAGCTTTGTTGTAGAACACAAGTCCAACTTACACACTCGGAGAATTTCTATGTTCCTGAAATCGGTCCACGAAAGCACAAGTTCGAAATACAAGTTCAAACGTGATACTTGCAGAAGTCACGACACTCACGAGAATTCTAAGTTCCTTCAATAGTCACCGGAGCACAAGTCCTAACGCGGCACTTTGAAGAAAATAACAAAATTCCAACACTCGAATTTCAAATACTTATCCGACTATAGGTCCAGTCCGCACTCGTAGCGCTCCTCCCGTTACCCGTGCTGCAGAGACGGTGGAGTGACATATACTGAATTTGTAGTCCGGATCGCCTTCCTTTTATACCGGATTGTGGGAAAGTATCTAGAACATGGGTATTATCTACCCCTATAACTCCTAAAGTATACGGTGGATTTTCCTAAGAATTTGACAGGTTGCGTCTATTATAATGGTCTTCACGATGGCAGTGTCAAAATAACAATATTTTAACGCAAAATAGACTTTTGCAGATGGGCTTGGATATGACCATATATGGTCATGTAGAGCTCACTCGAGGCGGATACGTCACTCTCTGAGTACGTCATTGAGTTCGGCGGGCTGTCTATCCTCCGCCTCGCGCGAAGTTCAACAAACATACTTCGAACTTCTCTTCCGTAGTGGCGTTCCCGGTACAGTACACATCCAAAGAGAAATAACCTTAACTACGGAAGACAGACGAATTTATGCGTGTAAATCTAAGTTTCCTAAGACGCTGTTAGAAATATAAGGATGAAGGAGGAGAACATTTCTAACATTTCCTGTCATAAGATACGAGCTTATTTTCTTAATCCTTAATAACTGACTTTCTTAAGGCTTATTTTCTTAATTTCAATTGTTACCTTACATAATGCACGGATAAATCGAGCAAAGTGCTGTCCTTGTTGCTATGCCGCGGAGCGGGGAGTGATGAGTCAACGGGAGGCAGAGGAGCTGGGGATGCCAGGCGGCCAACCGGTGAGAGAAACTCATTGTAGATGCAATTTCCTGACTGATTGTCAATCAACTCCCAGGCAAAACTATCGGACATATTTAAAATCTATTCCATGCAGGGGCAAACATATTCTGAAAATTTTACCTCATATGTCAAACGGTTTCAGAGATATGGATATATGTTTTCATGCCTCACCTTTCGGGTCAAAACCCGCTTTGGGGTGTACTTTTTATAACCTAAGATATATGGCACAACCATCATGTCATATTTCAAGCTCGTATTTAAAGCCGTTTCAGATAAATGAATATTTATATCAGCAGGCCTCATTCCCTAGACAACCCCATTAGGGTGTGTTGTTTTCAGACCACTTCTTATTTAAAATCTAAGACATACAGGAGGAACCATCATGTGAGATTTCATCCTCGTACATTAGCAGTTTCAGAGAAAATAATATTTTTTGGAATACATTTTTAGTACAGCGTAGGCACCCACTAAAGAATAGTTTCAAAAAATTCACCCCTAAGGGGATGAAAGGGTGGCAAAATCGTAAAAACCAAAAATATTCATTCCTCCGGTATCGTTGCCCGGACAAAGTTAAAATTGCACTTGATGATTGCTTCTTTATATATGTTAAATAAGTTTAGAAAAACTTTCAGCCGTTAAGTGTTAAATTGAGGTAATACCCGCGACAGCTGTCAATAAGCATATGGATTTCAAATTCCGCGCCCACGTGGTTAAAGATGGCAGCTGTCATCTGAACAGCAGTCAAAAAGCATGTGGATTTCAAATTCCGCACCCCCACGTGCATAAGCTGGTAACAATTGAGGTTTGGTCCCGTCAAGATGGTAGCAGTAAGATTAGCGATGTTCTGTCATCCTGAAAAGTGAGGTTAGCGTCCGTCAAGATGAGAGCTGTCACGTTCACAGCTGTCAAAAACACGTGGCCAAGCACGTGGTTTTGTTTACAAACAACGTGACGTCACGGTCAGGTGGTCATAACGTCATGAGGTCAATGACTTTGGTCGGGGTCAATGATCTCGGATGCTGACTCAGCAGAAAAAATGCTGACGATGTGGCTTAGAACTGGCCTAGCACCCCTACTGCTTTACCCATGTTAGATTTGTCTTCATCTTTTATGTGCAATTCATAATGAATTACCATCTGTATCCGTTTATCAGTTTCCTGATTACGATAAATAAAGACGTGAAATTAAATGCCCGTGGTCTACCATGCCGATACTTTCTGACTTGACTCGTTTTATTTTATTTCAACTACACACTTACACTCGTCGTCTTCGTTAAAGATACCGTTCTTCATTCTACAACACTCTTAAAAAGCCCAATGGGAAAATGAGCAGAAACATGCATGATATTTCATGTTATTTTCCGCGTTTCGACATATTTGCAGCTCCGCAACGAGAGTCAAATTA
Source organism: Anabrus simplex (assembly GCF_040414725.1). Classification (NCBI taxonomy): domain Eukaryota; kingdom Metazoa; phylum Arthropoda; class Insecta; order Orthoptera; family Tettigoniidae; genus Anabrus; species Anabrus simplex. Next base: position 364,306,903 of record NC_090269.1, on the reverse strand, counting down.
GTTTGGAGTCACGAGGCTTCATGCGAACCGAGCCCGGTGTTCGGAGTCGATGGAGTCGACACTCTCGATTCTAGTCTTCAGTCGCGCCCATCCCTACGAAACAATGACATAGTTCCCAACCCTAGTATGGCGTGATATTATGTGGGACCACACGCAGGACAAGTACGATACACGGAATACATCCTCCGACCCATAGTGACACCGCATCGCCTGTATTCCGAAGACTTTTAATGCATCTTTTATATTTTTATATTTTGTATACTTTGTCTCACGATTATGGCTGAAAATATCTCAATGGGATGAAACATGTTCCATTTTATTAAAATAACTTTATTCTGAAATTAATAGAAGCAAGTGTGTCGCAAATTAATTTTTACCTGAAAATACCACAACGCTGTTAATGTGACAATACGGGCTTAAATATGAAATTTATCTCTTGTAACAAGATTGATTATCATAATGGATCATCCTCTATAACGAATAAAAACATGCTATTATTTCTTTTCCAGAAATTTTCAAATTTGTTGATGGGATGAGCAGAAGCCATCTTCCAATCTAGATTGATTATCATAATGGATCATCCTCTATAACGAATAAAATACATGCTATTATTTCTTTTCCAGAAATTTTCAAATTTGTTGATGGCATGAGCAGAAGCTATCTTCCAATCTTCAGAACATGGGCTGGTCCTACCGCTGAAGTTCATCTGGCACATCCAAAGCATATTGAGGTAATATTCAAAACTTCTTTTCCACACTTTTGACACGAGAAATCTGGTGGTCGATTGGAATTTGGTAGATACCTACTGTTAGCTGCTGGGATCTTTGAGCCGCATTGAAATGTTAACAGCTGGTTGCGAGCACGCCGCGCTGTACTCGTGCTGTGATGACAGCGTGTTACTGTTCATACGGACACTGTGCGCCTGATTACACTCCAATACGATGCCTTCCGGACTGAGCGTAGTCATGCTGACGCAAGCAGGTGACTACTTTTCTCTCCCTGAGAAACTATGATTCCTACAGAAGGCAGCAGATGACAGTACGTCTGCCAGAGGAGCCCACGAATCGGGTGTAAAGAAGACGGGCAAAGACGCAGCGGGGACTTCAACGGTAACCATTTCGTTTTTTGCGCGGCGCGGCGCTAATTTCCCGCATTCGTCTATCTTACCTGCCCTGCACTTCCCATCTTTCTGCTGGAGTAACTGGCACCTTTTGAATTCCTCCAATCCTGCTCATTCCAATGATACCTGATTTTTCCATTTGAACCTAAACTTCTTGGGAGTATACCAACATTTCATATTCACGTCGCATTTTCCATATTCACTTCAGTCTAGTTTCACCAGACTAGCCCAATGTTCCTATATACGAGTATATTGAAATAATTGGTTGGGTAGGATACTTAGAAATATATTTCAACCTGATTGCTCTACACGTTCACGAGTTCTGAAAGTTAAGACTTGACTGAGTGCTCTATTTCGTACCCGATCTTACCTGCCACAGCACTGAAGGGAATGGGAAACCTTCCTTCGTCTATCCAGTGCTACCAATCTCATTCGCCTGTCTGTTGTAGGATTCTTGATATTAACATCTAAGTATCTACAAAGATCCGGTACTCAAGATTAAACAATTACATCATGATTACATCAGCAACCCATTGATAGGCTTATTCTGTCCATCGTTGTGTTAGGCACTGTTAGGAAAGATTTGCACCATCTGATAATATGAGGATTAATTAGGATTCAAGAGGAAATGTGCAAAATGTCGACTAAGTGTCGTTGAAACAAAGATTTGTGAGATCAGCCGGTGTCACTAAAATGGACCAGGTTTTCAAAAAAAGAAAAAAGGAAAATTTTTGACGTTGCTCCAATCCAGGCGACTGCGTTGGTTTGGTCATGTGCTGCGGTCAGAAGCAGAGACAATTGCATAGATGTAAAAAGACCCAAACAAAGACCTAACCAGGTTGGTACACTACACCGCATCATGGAGAGAAGAAGTCTACACCCCGATATAGCCCACGCCCGAACTATATGTGCATTGAACGCGTCCCCATTCCACGTAATGATAACGTACCGTAATTATCACCCCCTCCCGCGACTTCTTCCCCCAGGTTACTGATTGTAAAGATATATCCACAACAAAATTGACAGTAAGAAAAGCTTAAATCCTTAATAAGTTTTCAAGCAGTCGTAATTGATCTGCATTTAAGGCTCTCCCCTATGTGACATATTTCCCATCAAATGTTTACCTACAGCTTTCTTAAATAATTTCAAAGAAGTTGGAACTTTATCGAACATTTCCCTTGATAAATTACTCCATTCCCTAATTTATCTTTCTATAAATTATTACTTGCTCCATTTAGTACTCTTGAATTTCAACTTCATCTAGACTATTCGTCTATTAATGTAATTATACACTATTTTACCACTGACAGTTCGGAACATCCTGTTTTATGGAGCAGCTCATCTCCTTACTCCCACGTCTTCCCAGCCCAATGTTTGCATCATATTGTAACACTACTGTTTTGTCGAAAATCACCCAGAACAAATCGAGCTGCTTTCCTTTCGACCTTTCTCCAGTGCTCCTATCGAGTAATCCTGCTGTGGGTCCGATACACTGAAACCAGACCTCCTCTAATTGTAGACCGAGCTCGATAGCTGCACTCTCTCAAGTGAGGCCAGTATCCAGTATTCGGGAGATAGTGGGTTCGAACCACACTATCGGCAGGCCTGAAGATGGTCTTCCGTGGTTTCCCATTTTCACACCATGTAAATGCTGGTACTGTACCTTAATTAAGACCACGGCTGCTTCCTATCCTCTACTAGCCATTTTCTGTTCCATCGAACCCATAAGACCTATCTGTGTGGGTGCGTGGTAAAGCAATCTGTAAAAGTCCTCTAATTGGGATCTTACTAGTGACACACGACCTTTACTTTACATCCTTTCTACAATCCCTAATACTACCATAGCCAAATGAACCTGTACCGTATTTACAACCTCGTGATTGTGATTACCCCAGTGAAGATCTTTCTTTATACTGTAATAACACCTCAGTACTTACAGTGATCCCCGTGAGAAACTTGCAGCCCCATCAACACAGTAATGAAAACCGAGACGATTTTACCTCTGGTGAAACTGACATGACGTTTCGTCCCGTTTACCATCATCTCTCATCTGCTGTCTATCTCATAACATTGGTGAGGTCTTGTTTCAATCGCTCACAATCCTATACATTTTTGTTACTGTATATAGTATAACACCATCTGCAAAAAGGCTTATCTGTGATTCCGTCCTTTACGCGTATCATTAATATACAGTACATAAATAAAAACGTAATGGTCCAATAAATCTGCCCTGCGGGTCACCGCTACTTAATCGTTACAAGATCAGAGAATGCTGCACCTACTCTAATACTCTAACTTCTCTTTTCTAGAAATTTAGCCACACCCATTCAACCACTCTTTTGTCTAGTCCAATAGCCCTCATTTTCGTCACCAGTCTCCCGTGATCTACTCTATCAGAAGCCTTCGATAGGGCAATAGCGATGGAGTCTAATTGACCACGTTTCTAAAATATCTGCTATATCTCGCTGGAATCCTACAAGTTGAGCCTCACTGGAATAACCTTTCCGAAACCAGAACTGTATTCTATCAAACCTATTTTCGCAAACGTGTCTAATACAACCAAGGCAAGACACATTTCGTTATGTACAGTACGACAAAAAAAGGTTAAAAGGTTCTTTTCACACACCGACGGTATTAAGTTTGTGTGCCCTGAATGTCTTTTTTCTCTCGGCCTCTATGACCCTTCCCATTCTTTTGCCGATATCTTCATTCTTCGACGTGTCGGACCTCTTCATTCTTCACTTGTGATTATAGTTAAGAGGGGATGGTTATTTAGTCTTACTTACCCTCAAAAAGTAGTCAACGCTACCAGCAGAAAACCATCTCAAGTTGATATGCTAAACGTGTCTCATCATATATATTATTTCAGGTGTTTAGATCCCTTTTGAGGCGCTTATAAGTAACCGATCGTAACAAATGAGCATTCGAAAGAAAGAGAGTAGACATTGGCAGTGACGAATTGCACTCTCATTGCATGATTTCGGTAATTTCTTTTAAAATGAGTTTAAAATATTGTACGAAGTGTGCGATTTGCAAATACTGTTGCTGTAGGAAAATACGCGCTATCATTGTTGTCCACTTCACATTTTGGGCACTGGGACGCCTGTTTTATGTCATTATAGAATGCTGTAATTATCAGTTAAGAAACGAATGATAGTAAAACCAAAAATTACTTCCGGAACATTCTTCGTCAGAATGCACTTGCATTTTTCTCCCGTTCAAGTGATACCATAAATGTTAAAAATGACATTAAGTGGTAAGTAAGACTGGATAATGTTGCACTGATTTGTGTATTCCTTAGCTCACCAGTAGGTCACCAGGTGGCTACTCCACCACATACTTTGTGGACATGCGAGATTTCTCGCACGGGTCCCCGAGTTACATTTTATTTCAATAAGTTTACATGATCTCAAGCATTTAAGAATTTCCCTTTTAGGAAATCCTATACCACGGATCCCATACCATAATCAGAGTTTATTGTGTGATCACGGTACTGCCTGCTCGATATGAAGCAGCCATCGGATGCATATCGAGCAGGCAGTGGATTACGGACCGCTGACCCGATTGCAATGCCTTCTCTGTAAGTTATGCATTATAGAATATATATGTGAATGACTGACTCAATCCTTTAGTCTCAGGGCTTAATTGTATAAGTCTTGGTATATTGGGTGCTCATAGTACAAATAATTGATATTCTGTTCAGAACGTCCCGGGTTCCATTCCCGACCGGGCCAGGGATTATAATCTCGTGTGATTAATTCTTCTGGCTCGAGGACTGTGTATTTGTGTTTATCCTAAAACGTTCCTCTTCATATTCGTACAACACACTGTACTCGACAGAGGCATGAACAAGGACTAAAGGATACCTACATGAGACTGTTTATTCCATTGTCTGTGGGGAAGTTCTCGGAGTTTTGATGCGTGGAGCCCTAAGAAGCTTCACCAAGCCGTACTTGTAGCGGAACAGGAAGATACGGCGTAACAAACTAGGGAAATCCCCTAGGAAGGAGAACTGGCTTTATTCAGTCACGAGCCCTCAGACGGCGAAAAGAGGATATCTCTAGTGAGCGAACTCTCCAACCCCATCGGCAAACAACATGACCAAGAGTGATCTAGTTGCTTGCATTTCAAGTATTTAATTACCATGACGTGGGTCATGAAGTCAGAAAATCAGAATATTAATATTTGCATTTATAGGGAAAAGTTACATACTCCATTGATGAGAATAGGTATTTGTGTGTTACATAATAGCGGAAATTTCCACGAGGCATCTGGCTATCGTCTGAAAGATACTTGAGACAGGAAGTTTACCCTCGAAAGGGAGTAATGATAGGCCTATAATTCGGTAATTTACGACCGGATTCTTTACGCACTATTTATTCGTAACACCCCGTGGATAGGGAGTACTCGATTTTCTAGTGGTGGAATCATCCAGAGTTACGCCAGTTTTTCACCGATATTACACATTAATGGTACTACAAGAACCGAGCTTGATAGCTGCAGTCGCTTAAGTGCGGCCAGTGTCCAGTATTCGGGAGATAGTAGGTTGGAATCCCATTGTCGGCAGCCCTGAAGATGGTTTTCTGTGGTTTCCCATTTTCACATCAGGCAAATGCTGGGGCTGTACCTTAATTAAGGCCACGGCCGCTTCATTCCCACTCCTAGTCCTTTCCTGTCCCATCATCGCCATAAGACATATCTGTATCGGTGCGACGTAAAACCAATAGCAAAAAAGGTACTAAAAGAGAGCAAAAATTAGAAGAGGAGTACGACAAGGCTGCTCCCCGTCACCATGTCTCTTTAAGCTGTTCATACAAAATGCTGAGAATTGAATGAGCATTCTAAAGAGGTGTTTTTTATAATTTGCTTTACGTCGAATCAACACAGATAGGTCTTACGGCAACGATGTGATTGGAAAGGCCTAGGTGTGGGAAGGAAGCGACCGTGGCCCTAATTAAGGTGCCTGGTGTGAAAATGGGAAACCAAGGAACACTATCTTCAAGGCTGCCGATACTGGGGCTCGAACTCACTATCTTCCGGATGCAAGCTCACAGTTGCGCGCCCCTAATCGCACGGCCAACTCGCCCGTTGGGGTGAATTTTAATGAGATTTCGGGTAATAGTATTTATTGATGAAGAACATTACCGGCTTTCAGCCCAAATACTTGTTCGCGTTACAAAGAAGTAAAATATAAAAGAAAAAGAAAAATGAACTAAATCTACCATGTGGACGCTCGCATGGGCGGAAAACCGGGCCGCATGCAATCGCCACCCTTATAACTAGCTTGTTCCCGTTACAATTTAAAAATACAAAATAAAAATAAACTAAGTCTACTATGTGGACGCTCGCATGGGCGGAAAGCCGGGCCGCATGCAATCGCCACCCTTATAACGAGCTTGTTCCCGTTACAATGAAAAAATACAAAATAAAAATAAACTAAGTCTACTATGTGGACGCTCACATGGGCGGAAAACCAGGCCACATGTAATGGCCACTCCTATGCCTAACTTATTCTAAACTCCTTTACACGCACTTATTTACTCAAGACCTCAAAACCTCCCTGTTATATTCAATCCTCTTAAAATCAACATTTCGTCTTCCAGCTCTACTTACTTAGCATTCTGTTATCCGCAGCGCATGTGCCTTCATTCTTATTACCTAATCGCCTTATTCACCTACTGACTTAGCAGTTCTTAATATTTCTTGTGCACTAACCTACTTCCAAATACATTCCAGATCACTTCTGAGTCAACAGTTGAGTCGTGATTTTCCTCATCTAACTTCCTTTCAACTACTACACCAATTACGTGACCATGTCTTGCCATCTCATTATAAACATGACCTATCTTTATTACTTTCACCTTCCAAATTAGAATATCTTACCACTTCCCTACTCTTCTTTACACTTTACACACCTTTCACATTCACCGTGTAACTTCACGTTTTACAATCAGATATAACAGAACCTACTAATTTTTGTCTTTATCTTAACTATGACGCTAGTAATGCCATTCCTAATGCTGCCAGTCCCTGCTATGAATGGTGTGAAAATGTCGCTCATAGGTTCGGTTGGCGCACGCATTTCAGTGGTCTTGGCAGACAGATGTGCAATAGCAACATCTGGTTCGGTGAGGAAAACAACGGGAAACTACCTCACTCCTCATTTCCCTAGTACGCCTCTTCAGTGATACCTAGGCCATATATGACATCTAATGGTGAACCTGTTGAGGATCCAACCAGCCTTCGGGCTGAATACCCAACATACATCTTTCACTCACTCTTCACATACTTTTGTAACCATACTTTTCCTACTTAACCGCACTAATCAACTCTAAACGTACAAATCCTTATATCTAAAACTTTTCATTATCACTCATATATACTCCTCAAATTCATTCTCTTTTTATACCCTTAGCTCTTTGAACTTTCTTTCGATGAACTATCTTCTTTTAACTTTATTTCACAAACTCTCCTTACCGAAAATAAATACCTGTTTAATTCTCCTCCTTTCTCCCAATCCTTGATAATCCACCCTACGATTTTTTGCTCATCACCTTTTTCTAATAATTCCCGACTATTGGCATTCAAAAGTGTTTTTCTTACCTTTTCCGTATCTTTACAATTACCTATTAAGTGTAGATCATTGCCCGATATCCCACATCTTTACCCTTTGTCCATCCCTTATTCTTGGATAGACCAATCAGGCACCATAGTAATCCTCCTCTGTTTAACCTATCTACAATCCTAATATTTCACCCTGTCACTTCCATAACTTTATTAAAAACACTAAGCGATCCGGTGTTCGTGTACTCTTCTATCAATTTCTGCCTTTGAATAGCTCTAATCCTCCTCGAAAGCACCCCCTGACCCCTAGCTTCTTTTTTCTTCCAAACATCTTCCCACATGTATCCCAATCCCACCTTCTCCAAGTACAGTTTATTTTTTTCTAGCCAGCACCCCTTATACATACCTTTCTTTTGTTGGTCGTACGTAGCCTGGAGCACCATCTCTCCTTCCCCTCTTTTCAACCCCATCCAGTATTTGACTACTCTTTTCACATACTCAACCTCTATTTCTTCCCCGCAGATTAATTCCACCCTAGCATTCGCTGTGCACTGAGGGAGCCCCATCACTGCCGTACCAAATTTACCAATAATTTGTGTATACTCCCTTTTCCTCCAGCCCTCATACTTCCCCCCCCATACATTATCCTACCGAATACTACTGATCTTAAGACTGACCTCAAGGTTTCATAGCTAATTCCTGGAAATGTAGCCACTAATATTTTGATCCTCCCATGTCCCCCTTTCGTTTAAAATCACTCCCAGATATTCTAACTTATTTACTTGTTCCAACCTCTCTCCCTGTACCATCCAAATCATTTCTTTTTTTCTACCTTCATGTTTCTACGTTACTAACACTTTAGATTTATTCCCTTTAATTTTCAGGGCCCATTCCTTTGCATATTCTGATACTGCATTTAAGCTTTGCTGCATCCCACCTGCAGTTAATGTCAGCAAAACCACATCGTCTGCAAAAGTCAGTCTCGGTATCTCCAACTCATTAAGCACCGGTGCTACACATTTATTCCCGCCGTGTCCATCCAAAATGTCATAAATTAAAATAAACAATATCGGGGATAATTTACATCCTTGTTTTAAACCCACCTTACACTCCAATGGCCTACTCAACCCGTTTTCCTCTAGCTTAACACAGCACCTGACCTCCTTATTTATCGCCTCTACTGCACGTATCAACTTCCCCGAAACCCCCAACCTAACCAATTCTTCTACTAACGCACTTCTGTTTACCTTATCAAACGCTTTTCAAAATCGATTGCCGCCACAAACACTTTGCCTCTTCCCATACTCATGTATTTCTCTAAAATCGTCTTCACTATCATTATGTTGTCTACTGTTCTTTTTCCTTTTCTAAAGCCCCCTTGGTAAGCTGACAAAACCGAATTCTTTTCCGCCCAGTCACTTAATCTGTTAGCTAAAAATCCTGTATAAATTTTACTTAAAGAATCTAGCAGCGATATTATCCCTATAATTATTCGTGTTGTTTTTGTTACCTTTCTTCTTGTATATTGGACATACAATTCCTGTTTCCCATTCTTTAGGGTACTTATCCCATCAAAAATCTTGTTAAATAATTTCACCATGCCCTCTATCATCAGCCCAGTTTTTCTTACTTCTTTCCAAAACCTATTATTAATACCATTGCATCCTCCCGCAGACCTACCCCTGATTTTACTTATCACTCACATGACTCCTACTTTTGAAATTTCTTTGCACAGTTCGAATATTGATCCCCCTATCTCTCCAGATAACTTATTCTCCCTTTTATATACACCATTACCTTCCCCCGAGTAATTCACTAAAATAGTTCACCCATTGCTCATCCTCAATTCTTGGTTTCTCAAATCTCCCTCCGCCCTTGACTATTATGTTTCTCTCCTAAATTTTTTCCACTTTATTCGTCCTACACTCTTTATTTATCGCTTCCGTTTGTTCTTTAATCCATGACTTTTCTCTCTCACTGTTTTTTCTTTTGTAGTCTTTCCTTAAATTACAGAAAACTTCTTTTCCTGTACTCCCCCTCTTTTATATACTCTCTTAACGCACCCATAACCCTATTTCACATTTCCTCACACTCCTTACTGTACCAGCCTTCCCCCTCTCTCTCGCTCTCTTTTCTCCACCTGCCTCTGTCAATCTGTGCTATCCTCTTGATTGGGTGTAAAATCAGTTCCAAAGCTCTATCTATGTTGTTTTTCTCCAATGCAACCTGCCATCCATACCTTACTAATTGTAACTCTTCTTTTATTATTGTATCCAATTCCCGTTCTGTTTCCTCTGTCCATGTATATATAATATACCCTCTCCCTACTTCAGCATTATTCTTAACCTCTCTCTTCTTGTGCCTCCATTCCCTCCTTTTTAACAACACCTACACTGGAAAATGATGTGCTTCGATCTAATCTCCTACCTCCATCCTTAAAATTTCCTCCAATGTATCTTCTGAGCTTATTACTATGGCAATCACGCTTCCTCCCTGTTCTCTAACATAAGCCAGTTTCCCAATCCTGTCGCCCTCCTTCCATCAATTTAGAATATAGAAATTACCGCTGCACACATTTCTAAGAGTTTATCTTCATAACTATTTATGCCTTTATCTTCACTTCTACATTCCCTCATTACCCCTTCTTCTCTACTGTTTACTTGGCTCCGTTCCAATATTCTCGCATTCCAGTCTCCAAATAACAACATAACATCTGCAAACTTCTCTCTTATCGTATTAATATCCATCAATAACTCTTCAAAAAATGTGTATTTGTGTAAAACGAACTCCTAGGGTGGCAATATGCAAATGCTAAACTTACCTTCTTCACCCTCCCTTCTTCCCTCCCCATATTAAATCTAATCCAGATATTTTCTTGCATCTCTGTCTCAATATCCCCTACTAGTCCACATCTTCCTTTATTAGAACCACTATTCCTCCTGCGGTTCTTCCCTTATTCCTCTCCCTTACTTTGTATTTATATTTAACCACAAAACCCTTACTATCTTATCTCCTTTCCTATTTCAAGTCATGTCTCCAAGAGTGCCACAATATCGTAACTTTCCACTACTTCCTTAACCTTTTTATTATCTAATTTACCTAGCAGCCCTTCAATATTCACAAATCCTATTTTCCATTTTTGTTATAACTTACCCTTCCCCCTTCCAGATTACCTCTCCTATTCTTACTTCTTGTTAACATAGCCCTCTCACTCTCTGACTCCATTTCTCCTTTTCTTAACATTTGTTGTCGGTTTCTTCCCTCTTTATCCTCCAAACCTTTATACCTTTTACCCCACAAGTCTTTTGGCCTCATACTTCTTTTTTTGTTCATAGCTCCTTTTCCTTTCTCTTCGACACGCATCTCACCACCTTTATTGTTCCCTTGTCCACTACACTCTGGTCTTAACGATTCTTGAGACTCTCCCTCGCTCATCACTTCCCGACGCACTTCTTCCACATCCGCACTGCGTTGCCCAATTCCTCCTGGGTTGCTCTCCTCACTTACCTCCACTCGATCCATAATTCGTTCTGCGACCTTCCTTCTATCTTGCACCTCCACCTACTTTCCGTCCTGATCGTCCATCGCTTTCAATTTTTCCGCCGACCACTCTCTAAACCATTTTCCATTCGACACCACTAGCCGCTGCCCCCTTATTTGTGCCTTCAGCCCTTGTTGTCTCGCCCTCCAAAAATGCCTCTTCAAAGTTTTCATATTTTCACTTCCTTCTTTACCCATATCTCTCCTTACCCAGAATTTCTGTCCTTGTAAGTTGTTGGCGTTTCTTAATACAATTTCTGCAATTAAAGTAGACAATAACTTTACTCTAATTGGTCTGCAACCTTTAGCTTTACCCACTCTTTCCACATTGTCTATATCCACTTCACTAAAATTTATTTTCATCTTGTTCTGTATGACTTCGACCACCTTACAAATTATGTCCACTTTGCCTTCCTTAACACCATATACAAATATGGATTTCATCCTCTCCTGGTTGCACACTTATGCTTCCATCTTCATCTTTAGCACCTCCTCTTCTAGATATTTTACTTTCCCTCTTGACAGATCTACTTCTTTCTCATTACTACACGTTCTGTTCATCGTTTCTTCTGCCTATGCTTCTATCCATTTTTAACATTCCCTATCTCCTTTGATTGCTCTTTCATCATATTCTTTATTTCTTTCATCTGCTCCCAAGGGCAAGTTTCTTGTATGACTTTCCTATCTCCTTGATTGCTGCCAAATCTTCCCAGCTTAAGTTGCCACTGGTATTCGGGGCCGAGTTTATGTCCAACCCCCCCAATGACCAGAAGCACAGCTATCACTGCTGCTACCAGTACCGCCTCACCCATCTTTCCCAGCTCTTCTTTTTCCCCAAACCATTCTTGAAATTCTTCCCCTGCTTCCACTGCCACCTCCCAATCGCTGTCCGGTACTGTTCCACTCCCATCATACTTCACGGCACGCACTACACAACACGTCCGCTCTCACCGCTTGCTCAAGCTAGACTGGTGAATTTTAATGATAATCAGGTGCACATTATCCGCTTTGCAGATGATATTGCTATCTTAGGTAATTTAAAAAATAATATGAGTAAAATGCTAAGAACATTCAATAAATCCCTAAAAATATTTAAACTAAATATAAAGAAAACAAAATTCATGATGGTAGACAAAAAGAAGCCTACGGGTAGAAAAGACTTAACACACTGATAGAACAAGTCACAGAATTCTCCTATTTGGGTAGTGTAATTACCCCTGATAATAGGTCCCTTTCGGAAATCAAGACAAGAATAGTGGTAGAAAAACAAGTTTTCCAAAATAAGAAAATCTTATTGCTAAACAACCATCTCAGTTTGGAGACCAGAAAATCATTTCTCAAGACCATTGTTTGGAGTGTGCTACTGTATGGATATGTGAAACCTAGACATTAGCGAAACAGGAAGAAATAAAACTTGAGACTGCAGAAATGTGATTTTTTGAGAAAAATTAAAAAACAAGTTGGATAGATAAAAATAATGATCTTGTTTTAAGGAACGTCAAGGAGGATCTATGTTTATTAAATACGATAAAGAAGGGGGAAACAAAGTTCCTTGGATACTCACTGAGACATGACTCTTCTCCAAACCATCATTGAAGGTAAAGTACAGGGAAAGAGTCTCAGGGGACGACCAAGGATGTCATAATTCGGAACTCCTTCGGTGAAGTGGCATGTGGTTCATATAGCAACATGAAGAGGCAGCAGAAGATCGTCAGATGTGGCTACAGCGACAGTAGATCATGATGATGATTATGGTCACATAAGGACCCAGACACATCTTCCAAACACTCAACTATTCTATCTCGTGCGGGACAGACGTTTAACGGTGTGAAAGTAATTTATGCAGATATCGTGAGGGAAAACATTATTAGAGTGATATAGGATTAGTACCGTATAAATACATATAAAGAAACCGCATGCGCGGACGGATTATCTGATCAACTCTGTGCGCGAACTCAAAATATTATTATCATCACTCGAGACAAAGGGAGTGATTTACATTTGAGCCTGCGATCATAATAGCGAAAATATACGGAGGGATAGACACTGCACCACGTAATTAAATGAATGAGTCTTCTTCTTCTACTAAAGCTTTTCCCACACTTGTGGAGTCGCGGGTGCGAACTGTGTTGCACATGTGGATTTGACCCTGTTTTACAGCTGGATGCCATTCCTGACACAATCCTATATGGAGGGATGTAATCACAATTACGTGTTACTGTGGTGGTTGGTAGTATAGTATGTTGTCTGAATATCTGGAGGAAAGTGTTGAGACAAATGCAAACACCCAGTCCCCGAGTCAGAAGAATTAATCAGACGCGATTAAAATCCCCGACCCGGCCGGGAATCGAACCCACGACCCTCTGAACCGAAGGCCTCAACGCTGACTATTCAGTCAAGGAGTCGGACAAATGAACTAGACATGAGCGATTTAGTAAAATCCCTATTTATGATAATCTGATCTCGGGACATTTGAATCAGGGACACCCGTGTCGTAAAGTGCGCGTTTAGAAGGAGACGTCCGAAATGAACCTAATCATATGTGTTCTTTGACGCAGCAATAGGACTGGAAGTTAAGTATCACAGGATTATGGATCTACGTCCCATAAGCAAGTGCCGGGACTTACCATCATGGAAGTCAACCTGGAGAGGATGTCGATTTACGGGACTATCATTATGGATCTCCCGCCGTAAAGGAAGGCATTCCTGAGGGCAGAGGCACAGTACAACTACTGTATATTTTATAGCATGGCATGTAGGGTGACGGGTTTTCCTTTTAAAAATCATAAATATATAAATAATAAATTGCTAGGGTCAATAATCTGTCAGTACTAAATGCTAGGTTTCAAACTAAATTTGCCTATAACACAGGGCACGAGTGTAGTTTTAGTAGCAAATCTGAGTGATTTAAATTTTTGTAAATACACTTAGATTTTTATGGGAGTTTATTCTTTTACTTTGGGTTTTCACAGTATATACAGGGTGGTCGAAAACAACACGAACCAGATACATGAGCGTTAGAGAGCTGGTCATACTGATAAGTAATTCGAAAATATTACGTGGATATCTCGCGCCGTTGTCATATTATCAGCTGCAGAAGTTAACCAATCAGATCGCTTCATGGGCGACTTCACGTGGTCTTTGTGAGGCGGTGTTGTTAAATCTGCACGTAGCTTATGAGCGGCTTGAGAGCGCCACTAGAAGAAATAAACTCCAGGGGAGGGACTTGAACAAGGAGCTCCCTGCTGATAGGCTCGACCCACAGCAAGCTCGCTACGGTGGCATTGGCTGAAATCCATGGTGTGGCTCTCAAGACCGAACAAGCCACGAGGAGATTTAGCAACACCGCCTCGTAAAGCCCACCTGAAGTCGGCCGTGAAGCGATCTGATCGGTTAACTTCAACAGCTGATAATATGACAATGGAGCGAGATATGGACGTAATTTTTTTCAAATTACTTATCAGTATTGCCAACGCTCTAACGCTCATATACTCGGTTCACGTTGTTTCCGACCACCCTGTATTTGTAGTTAGACTTAGGATTCATAATAGTGAGTGCCGGTAGTTTTCAAGGGTCGTTTAACTGTTGAGTAGACGTAACCATCAGGGGAATATTTACGCGGAACGGACGGCCGATTCTTGAGTATTGTATTGTTATTTGATTAGTCCACGTTATAGTGTGTATCGTTTCTTGTGTGTGCATACGGGATCAAGGCTGGTACTCAAACTCTTGGTATGACATGCATGCGAATATGTTTAATGTAGAATAGTCATCTTTTGCTGAATGTTGTGATGGAAAGATGCTTCAGAGGTCCGAACTACGTCCCCCCATTAACAGCTAGGTGTCAGTCTTGCAGACGAGTACTGTTTGTGCTACCCTATTGTTTCTGTCTATTAAAGAATCAGCTGTACAGAGTGATGTCATTCTATGATGTTACAAGTCTGTGAAGCCAGGACTTCTGGTGTGGAATATGAAGGCCATGTAATGTGTCGGGCTATTTAGTACCTCATTGAATTGAGCGAGTTAACTGATTTATTATTACTTGAGTGAAGGCCGAAGGAAGGCAAATATGAGATTTAAAGAGATATGTCAAGAAAAGGAACAAAGGTTCCGAGTGAACCATGTGTGTTATGTGGCTTCGGAACGCCCCCTCATGCTGCAGAGAAAGATCAATGTTTTTCCCCTTCTATAAAGGGGTGAGTGATTTTTGTGAAACGAGGCACGGCACAGTAAATGTTTATTTTCTCAGCCTAATTTAATTAAAAACAGGGTAGCAAATCAGGTGGTAGATGACCCCTTTTAAATATTCCTAGTAGGTTTTCTCTTTCAGCAATCCATCTTCAATTTCCGAAGATTAAGAGTTCGAACCTCGTTGACAGATGCATTTGGCGGGGACATACTGTATCTATTGTATATATATTTCTCTTGTGTGTGTGTTAATGTGTGATTGGTGTGCTGGTTCTGCCTGGTGGTCATTTGTTTTGTTTTTTCTTGTATCCTGGGTTCATCCCGACGTAAGGTTTTCGATTCCATAGCTAAATGGTTAGCGTGCTGGCCTTTGCCTCAGGGGTCCCGGGTTTCATTCCCGGTAGGGGCGGGAATTTTAACCAGCATTGGTTAATTTCCCTTGCACGGAGGCTGGATGTATGTGTCGTCTTCATCATCATTTCATCCCCATCACGACGCGCAGGTCGCCTACGAACGTCAAATCAAAAGACCTGCACCTGGCGAGCCGAACATGTCCTCGGACATTCCCGGCACTAAAAGCCATACGCCATTTCATTTCTCGACATAAGGCATTTGGTAATTACCAGATGTTTGCATACGTCTTTTCCGGTTTCTCTAAGAGCAGCGAACAGTGCGCAGCGTATGAATTTGACACATACGTCAGTTTGTTCGTCTGACATTAACTTACCAACACACACAAGTTGAGTCTGCCAAACACTAGCGTCTGTGTTGTATCGTCCAGTGATCATGTCAAAGTTTGTGCCTGAAAAAGAACATTTGCGGCACGCATTGCTTTTCTTCAATCAATCAACCAATACTGATCTGCATTTAGGGCAGTCGCCCAGGTGGCAGATTCCCTATCTGTTGCTTTCCTAGCCTTTTCCTAAATGATTTCAAAGAAATTGGAAATTTATTGAACATCTCTCTTGGTAAGTTATTCCAATCCTTAACTCCCCTTCCTATAAATGAATATTTGCCCCAGTTTGTCCTCTTGAATTCCAACTTTATCTTCATATTGTGATCTTTCCTACTTTTATAAACGCCATTCAAACTTATTCGTCTACTAATGTCATTCCACGCCATCTCTCCGCTGACAGCTCGGAACATACCACTTAGTCGAGCGGCTCTTCTTCTTTCTCTCAATTCTTCCCAACCCAAACATTGCAACATTATTGTAATGCTACTCTTTTGTCGGAAATCACCCAGAACAAATCGAGCTGCTTTTCTTTGGATTTTTTCCAGTTCTTGAATCAGGTAATCCTGGTGAGGGTCCCATACACTGGAACCATACTCTAGTTGGGGTCTTACCAGAGACTTATATGTACTCTCCTTTACATCCTTACTACAACCCCTAAACACCCTCATAACCATGTGCAGAGATCTGTACCCTTTATTTACAATCCCATTTATGTGATTTCCCCAATGAAAATCTTTCCTTATATTAACACCTAGATACTTACAATGATCCCCAAAAGGAACTTTCACCCCATCAACGCAGTAATTAAAACTGAGAGGATTTTTCCTATTTGTGAAACTCACAAGCCGACTTTTAACCCCGTTTATCAACATACCGTTGCCCGCTGTCCATCTCACAACATTTTCGAGGTCACGTTGCAGTTACTTACAATCTTATTTAATCAAAAGAAAAAAAGGCTGTGGAAAGTCACTGTTTGCTGGTAGAAACTTACGGTGAACACGCTTAATCGATTGGAACATGTGAGATATGGTTTCGACAATTTAAATGTGGTAATTTCAATGTGAAAGACAGTGCGCTCTGTTAGACCACAAACGTGCGAAGACGAGCAATTGCGGGCGTTACTGGATGATGACCCAACTCAAAATCAACGCTATCGCCAACAAATGATTACTTTAAATCACGCATTGAACGAAAGACGACCGGGATGGGCTAGAAGACATGGCAAAGTGATTTTGTTACACGACAATGCTCCGTCTCACACAGCAAACTCAGTGAAAGACACCTTGAAATCGCGTGGATGGGACTTCATTCTGCATCTACCATACTCTCCGACCTGGCGCCAACTGATTATCACCTTTTCGTATCAACGGAGCACGCTCTCGCAGAACAGCACTTCAGCAATTTCGAGGAAGTTGGAAAATGGCTCGACGAATGGTTTGCCGCAAAAGACAAGTAGTTCTTCTAGCGTGGTATTCAGAAACTTACCTGAAAGATTGGCGAAGTGTACAGAAGCCGACGGCCAATATTTTGAATAAACACAAAATGAATTTCCCTTGAAAATTACGTGTTTCCTTTACCACAAAACCCGAC
Source organism: Anabrus simplex (assembly GCF_040414725.1). Taxonomy (NCBI): domain Eukaryota; kingdom Metazoa; phylum Arthropoda; class Insecta; order Orthoptera; family Tettigoniidae; genus Anabrus; species Anabrus simplex. The sequence goes on along the minus strand of NC_090269.1, from coordinate 364,289,165 downwards.
AAAAACTTATGCATACACCTGGTTTTGTTGTTTATTTAGGAATATTGTAGAGCATTCCAGAGGGAAATATGTGAAATAGCATAGGCATCACTAAGTGTTGTTTATTTTCTTATTTGTAGTATTATCTCAGTGTAAAGGGACTGTCTGATTAATTTATCTTTGCACGCTAATTACCATGATAAAGACATTCGTTATAGTTCTATTCTGTCTCATCCTCGGCAAATATAATTCACAAAAACATTGTTTTGCGTCATGATTATGTTATTCGTTTATGTTCATTTGGATTTATTTTGCTTCATTTTATCCCCACCAAGAGGTAATATGTCTTTTATTTTAGCACATATTTGATTATCATTCGTAGTAGTTAGCTGCTACCATTCTCCTGCCCTTATAGACCCATACGTTTAGAATACCATCCACACCTCGGACTGAACGCGACCTTAAACCATTGCCGGTGCACTTAAGGGGGCAGGGTGATGGGTGCAAAACCACACTACCAACCATCACAGAAACACACACGAGTGATTATATCCCTCCTCGTAGGGCTCAGGAAGTGCATCTGGCCGTAAAACAGGGCCTACTCCTCATGCGCGACACAGTTCCCATCTTCGACGCGACACGTGTGGGTAAAACGGTAGTAAAATATAGCACGAGCCATTGGTTTGATTTTCAACCGTAAGGAGCAGAAACATATTTAAGAAATGAAAATAATTTAATTTTCTGAACTATGTTGATATTATCTTCAGTTAAAACCCTCTCTAATTAAAAATGTCTCTGTTTTATAACTCTAAACTTATATCGTGAAATCTAGCGGTTTGACTTATACTCTCAAGTCGAATGTCACATTGACTCATAAGAGATGACTATGCAGCCAACCAGTGGCGTATACTGAGGGCTACCAAGGCTATCAGTGAAGCCCAAACCTCAAATGCGAACGATGGAAATCTAAAGCACATTATAATGTAAGCATCTGACACATTGTTCCAATGATAAAAAAAACCGCGTGCGTATTTCTGAGAACAAGGCTTCGGAGACTGATATTGCAGCCCAGACTCTCGTCCCTTCCCCTCGACTCACGCACGCGGCTTGCTGCTGTATGCCTGATAGGCGCGGGGACAGGGGAGGATAGGTGTGCTAGGCTTCGGTCCGTCAGATCGCCACTGCTAACTATCAACCATGCGTTACTCATCGTAGGGCCTATATACCTCCTCACCTCATACTTCTGACTTAATTATATGGAAAAGAGTGCTGGTATTTCACTCCCATTTACTTCTACATCCTTGTAGGAAGACACTGCAAGGCTGCTGTTATAGGAGTAATATAGTCTATAAAAATAGGTAGATCTTCTACAATGAAATGCAATCTTTCGGTTTAGTGATCTGCTGTTCTCTTTTGTTGGTTGGAATCGAACCCATGATCATGGGTCGGACATCACCACTGATCTCCTGAGGAAGCCAATTAACCAGTGAACGATGGGTACGACCGCTGTAAAATTCAATATTTTTATTTAATAATAATAATAATAATGATAATAATAATAATAATAATGGTGCTTGGCGTCTGTGTAGCGTTGGTGGTGTCCTAATGAGGATAAAATGAATGGCGAAGACGTCATAAATACCCAGTCCCCAAGCCAGGATAATTAACAGTATGAGGGGGTTGATTCTGAAAATTGAAACGGGGCTATCGGACCAAAAGCAAGCATTCTATCCATTTAGCCACAAAGCCGGACTTTAATTTGCTAAACCCCTTAGGCTACCATCTCCACTGATCAGGTGTTGAGTGTTGGCAATAGCAGAGGCCAGGGCAGTAGCTTGTAAAGCAGCCTTGACAACACAGCAGGCTTCACCGTTGGCTATTGGCTGCAGCTCAAAACGCTGAAGGCTTGACGTTCACTAAACCAACTATCGAAAAGGGGTAACGAAAGCCCACGTCTTGATCCCAGCATACGCCACTGCAGCCTCCGTATTTACTGATAAGGATACTCTCAAGTCGAATGTCACATTGTCTCATAAGAGATGACTATGCAGTCTCCGTATTTACTGATAAGGATACAGCTGACCTTCTTAAGATAAAACTACGCTATTTAGGCCACCCGTAATTTGAATGTTATGAAACAAAAGACACGCGCAGTGTTTCACTAACGGAAATATGGACCTATCAATCAAGAGGCATTAGTTAGCATTTTCTCGTTTTGACAAAAAAAAAAAACAAAAAAAAAAGATAAGCTTAATCAGTGGCAGAGTCGAACCACTTTGGTATACTGGTAGTAAATTAAGATATCAGAAATCATTTCGGGAATAAAAACCTTTAGAATGGGCCCTTTCAGTCATCAATGAACTGCTTTTAGGACTGTCGCCAAGGTTGCAGATTCATTATCAGTAGTTTAGCTAGCTTCTTCTTAAATATTTTCAAAAACTTGGAAACTTACCTAATATTTCCCTTGATAAATTATTCTTTCTTTTTCTTTAATCTGTTTACCCTCCAGGGTTGGTTTTTTCCTCGAACTCAGCGAGGGATCCCACCTCTACCGCCTCAAGGGCAGTGTCCTGGAGCGTGAGACATTGGGGCGGGGGCCTCACCTGCTATGCTGAACAGGGGCCTTCGTGGGGGATGGTAAGATTGGAAGGGATAGACAAGGAAGAGGGAAGGAAGTGGCCGTGGCCTTCAGTTAGGTACCATCCCAACATTTGCCTGACGGAGAAGTGGGAAACCACGAAAAACCACTTCCAGGATGGCTGAGGTATGAATTGAACCCACCTATACTCAATTGACCTTCCGAGGCTGAGTGGACCCCGTTCCAGCCCTCGTACCACTTTTCAAATTTCGTGGCAGAGCCGTGAATCAAACCCGTGCCTCCGGAGGTGGCAGCTAAGAAAGAAAGAAAGAAAGAAAGAAAGAAAGAATATCACCCGTTTCCTTGTACACGGGGGCTGCTATTGCAACTTCCCATTCATTTGGTATCACTCCTTATGGAAACGGTAATCAAGTATTCCAGATATGGTACTATATAACAATCCATTGCCTATGATATATCCCCCCATTAATCGTCTCAATTCCAGCTGCTTTTCTGGCTTTCAACTTTTGTATATTTTTGTAAATGTCTTTATTTTCATAGGTAAATTTCAATAAGTCGCCTCCTCTATCTGGACATTATCCTAGTATCCGCCTACCTTTACATACTGCTGACAGAATAATTCTGCCTTCTATAAGTCCTCACATATACACTCTCCTTTTTCATTAATGGTCCCGGAATATCCTTCCTGGAACCTATGCTCTCTAAAAATCATATGGTCGCCAATTATGTTTGTCATCATGTTATCTTTAGCTGACTTTTTTTGCTAAATTCAATTTGCTAGCCAGCTCTTTCAGTCTATCCTTAACTCCCGCAAGCAGTCCTAACTATATTTCGTTCTAATCTGCATCTTCACCTTAAACTCTTTCTTCCCCTGTTGTAACATAATGTGTTTACCATTCCTTGCCACATTTAAAAGTACATACTTGTTTCAACAATTGCTTTAAAACCATCCCAGAGGCTGTGTTCTTTTTTATTTGCCATTTTCCAATGAGTATAACTGCTTTTAAAATATCTCCATGCCTCTCTTATGAACCATATGTTATTACCTAACAATCCTAATTTTACGTCATTCCTTTCTATCAAGCCTTTAACTATGACAAAGATAGCTTCAGGATCACTTAAACCATATATCACTCAGTTTCTCAATACAGGTCATCTGGTTTTATCAACACCACGTGTAGAATAATTTTCACTTTCTGATTCAGCTGTATTTCCCATAATAACTTATTCACCATTTTTGGTCATGCATTTTGTCATTCGCATTACCTTATCGTCCATGTTGTCCGATTCGTTGGCTGAATGGACAGCGTACTGGCCTACGGTTCAGAGGGTCCCGGGTTCGATTCCCGGTCGGGTCGGATATATTAAACTTCAGGCTAGCAACCCGTCGGAAGGACATTTGATTGCTTTCAAGTCTTGCAAAAGGAAAATGCAAGACCGTAACGGGACACATAGCCCAATACTTGGAAGGAAGATGATAATGATGGTTAATTCCAATGGCTCGGAGACTGGATCTTTGTGCTGTCCCCAACATCCCTGCAACTCACACACCACACATAAGACTATCCTCCACCACAATACCACGAAGTTACCTACACATGACAGATGCCTCCCACCCTCATGGCGGCGGATCGTCCTTACAAGGGCTGCACTCGGCAAGAAATCGAAAAAAATCGTCAATGTTCGATTTCTATCCCTGGCTCAGCGAGGGATCCCTCCTCAACTGCTTCAAGGGGAGTGTCCTCGAACGTGAGACATTTGGTCGGGATACAACTGCAGAAGAAGACCAGTATCTCGTCCAGGCGGCCTCACCTACTATGCTGAACAGGGGCCTTTTGGGGAGACGGGAAGATGGGAGGGATAGGTAAGGAAGAGGTAGGGAGCGGCCGTGTCCTTATGTAAGTGGGATACACGGAAAGCCACTTTAATAATGGCTGAGGTGGGAATAGAACCCCTCCACTCAATTGACCTCCCGAGGCTGAGTGAATTCCGTATCAGCCCTGGAATCAATTTTCAAATTTTCGTGGCAGAGCCGGGAATCACAACCTTCGGATTTCGTATCCGGTGCCGATTTTAAACATATTGTGCTGGTACGATTCCTTCCAAAGGTTAATGATGGCCACAAACAACATCAGCCATAAGTAGTTAATTCTGGGGCGTTCGGCCGCCGCCACCTCCACACGCCGCTGTGAGTGGCCTCCTCCACACGGAATGTGATGACAAAGAGTGCATGCTTAACCTCACATGAACTCACCTGAAAATTAGGGCGGTTGGCTAAGAGTACGCCCTTAATCTCACATGATGTAACGCTGGGTATGTATACAGGCTTAATTTTACAGATCCCGGGTTCGACCCCAGGCCTAAGGGCGTTAACCTTGCAGGCCTAAGTTCGATGCCGAGGCTAACCGCATAACAGAGCAGGTTTAACTTTACTTGATATTAATGCCTAAGAGTGTAGGCGTAACCTCACGCTGACCAGGCATTAACCTAACTGGTTGCCCTTCCTTACACTAGCCCGGACATAACTTTACACCCTGGCTACAGTGCAGGCTTAACCTTATGCTGACTAGGCGTTAATCTAACCGGTTGCCCTTCCCTATACCGTGGCTAGAAGTGCTGGCTTAACCTTACACCGACCAGGCGGAAAACTTACGGTTGCACTTCCCTACACCAGCTCGGACATATCTTTACACCTTAGCTAATTCTGCAGTCTTAACCTGACCATGAACAGGCGTTAACCTAACCCTTCCCTACACTAGTTTAGCGGCTACACGTTGTACTAATAGAATTAGGAAGATGGTTTGAGACTTAAAACACATGCTTTATTCATAGGGGCGTAACGTTGAAAGGCACATCCAGGGGCTTGGAGCAGAATATGGAACAGGATGGCGGCTTCACATTGTACTGATCGGACTAGGGAGATGTGTAAGGCTTAATACACATGCTTATTCTTAGGGGCATAACGTTGAAAGGCGACCTTAAGTCTGGGAGCTGAGCGGCCGCATAAAGGGATGAGGGTAAAAGGCCAAAAGAAAAAAAGGGCAAAAGGGGTAAAGGGCTACTAAAGTGCAAAAGGCCGAAATGGTTGACGGGCAAAACGGCTAAATTGCAAAAGGGTAAAGGGAAAAAGGGCAAAAGAGCCCAACGGGCAAAAGGGCTAAAGGGCAAAAGACGTAAAGAGCTAAATGGCTAAAGGGAAAACGGCTAAAGGGAAAAAACGCGAAAGCGCTAAATTGCTAAAGGGAAAATGGATAAAGGGCTAAATGGCAAAAGGGCAAAAGTGAAAAAGGACAGAAAGGCCACGGGCGAAAGGGCTAAATGTCTAAAGGGCAAAAAGGATTAAGGGCTAAATGACTAAAGGGCAAAAAGCGAAAGGGTGAAAGGAAAAGTATAAAGAGCAAAAGGGCAAAAGGGTCTTTGGTCTAGGGCTCAGTGCTGAGCTTGGAACAAGATGGTGGCACGGGACTAGAGAGATGGTATAAGTTTTAATCATCATCATCAGTCGTATTACTCATTACTGAGTGTCATGACTCCATTGTTTTGTCTCTGGAGAGTTACATGCTTTATAAATGTCCCCATCCAGCTCGATCTTCAGCTTTTCCTAAGACGTTCTGAAGAGGAAGGACTGTTATTTTCCTAGCCTGATCTAGCGATCTGCTTGCTGTTCTTTCACGTGGTCTTTTGCCTTCTGTGATATATTTCTCCAGGTTGTCTCCATCCCTCCCTAAGATATGTCCAAGGAACTGAAATCTTCTTTCACTGAAACGTGTACAGAGACATGTCACTATCTTCAGCTCTTTAATGATGGACTCATTCTTTCTTCTTTCGGTCCAAGCTACACGTAGTATTCTATGCCAACACCACATCTCAAAGGCATCGATGTGATCTTTGTCGTTAGTCTTGATCGTCCGTGTCTCACAACTGTAGAGGAACACGTAAAATACTAGTGCTTCAACTAAGTGAATCTTCGTGATATTGGATATTGCCCTGTTCTGCCAAATCTTAGTTAGTTTACTCATGGCTGCACGTCCCAGGACAATACGCCTCTTTATATCTTTCTCGCAATTTCCTGTATCACTTATACATGACCCAAGATATACAAGGTCATTAACCAACTCCAAGATGCACTTGATTTCCACGATCAATGACCATGAGTTTGGTCTTCTTCAAATTGATTTCTAATCCGTAAATGAGACTTGCATCCTTTACTCTTGCAATTAAATCTGCGAGCTCATCTTCACTACTGGCAATGAATGTGGTGTCGTCAACAAAACGCAAGTTGTTGATTTTCGTCCAGCAATTGAGATACCATCAGACCAACCATCAAGCGCTCTCCTCATGATGTACTTGGCGTAGATATTGTATAGCTGGGGAGACAATACGCAGCCTTGCCTTACGCCTTTGGATACACTGAAAAATTCTGAGGTAACACCATTCACCCTTATGGTCGCGAAGTTACTGTCATAAAGGCCTTTCAGCAGTGATATGAGATGTCTTGGAACATCATAATTTTAGAAAGCTATTTCGAGGTCTTGAAACTGAGCGGCTCCAGAGTCGAAGACGCTAGGTACTGAGCTGATGCGTAATGCGCTGTTGAGGTTTAGTGTTTGGAACACTGAGTTTCGATTGTAACATTTCGAGCTTATAGACTTGAACGCTAGAGACCTATAGTAGCTTACAATATTGTTGACGTCACTTAGAGATTAAAACTTTGTGTTCAGAACCGAAAAAAGTGTCCGCGCTATACATGACTGGGATTGGAACTCAGGCCTCTTCCCTTTGAGGTGCTGAGTATCATGGTAAGTAAATGACTGCACATTGAAAGCGTGATTTTAATTCAAAACACCCAACGTTTGAGCTGTGAGAAATTAAAAGAAAACCCCAGCCCGACTGGGAATCGAACTCGGCACTCTTTCCCTTGGACTTTTGACTACCATAGTAACTAAATGGCGACCTGAGTAGCTCAGATGGTTGAGATGTTGGCCTTCTGACCCCAACTTGAGAGGTTCGATCCTGGTTCAGGGCGGTGGTATTTGAAGGTGCTCAAATACGTCAGCCTCGTGTCGGTAGATTTACTGACACGTAAAACAACTCCTGCGGAATAAAATTCCGGCACTTCGGGGGCTCTGAAAACCGTAAAAGTAGTTAATGTGACGTAAAGCAAATAACATTATTATTATTAGTAACCAAATGATTTGTACGTTAAATGCAACACACCCAAGCATCGAGCTACAAGAAATTTAAACAATCGTCGACCCGACAAGGAACCGAAAGTGTGGCTCATCTATGTGGGCAGCAAACAAGCATGCCAACTAAATTACGGTGTGTTGAAAGTTTGTGCGTTTAATTGAAACACCTGGCTTTAGCGCTACACGAACTGAAAGTTAAAAACCACTATTTAGCCATTTGTTCATTTAGCCCTTTTGCCGTGTTGGCCTTTTGCTCTTTGACACTGTAGCCATTTAGCCCTTTACTCTTTTTGTCCTTTAGCACTTTTACCTTTTGCTTTTTTTCTCTTTTTGCCCTGTATCCATTGTGCCCTTTATACGGTCCTTTAGCTCCCAGACTTAGGGTCACCTTTCAGTGTTATGCCCCTAAGAATAACGCATACGTATTCAAACTTACACCATCTCCCTAGTCTCATCAGTACAATTTGTAACCGCCATCTTGTTCCAAGTTCGGTTCAATCCCCTAAGTGTGATTTTCAACGTTACGCCCCTATGAATAAAGTATATGTGTTAAGTCTTACACAATCTTCCTAGTCCTATTAGTGCAACGCGTAGTATCTAAGCTAGTGTAGGGACGAGCTAGGCGTTAGATTCATGCCTGGTCATCGTAAGGTTAAGCCTGCAAAATTAGGTAGGGTGTAAGGAAGGGCAACCGGTTAGGTTAACGCATTGTCAGCGTAAGGTTAAGCCCACACTCTCAGCCATTAACATCATGTAATGTTAAGCCTGCATTGTTATGTGGTTAGCTTCGTCATCGAACTTAGGTCTGTAAGGTTTACCCCTTAGGCTTGGAGTCGAACCCGGGATCTGTAAGGTTAAGCCTGGACACGTAGCCAGCATTACGTCATGTAAGGTTGCGCTTTAGCCAGCATCCCGCACCACGCTGTGACGTCACCCACCAGATAACGCCTCGTCCAGGGGCCACCGGATTCCAGATCCCGCAGAACCACCCAATAGTAACCACTGCCAAATATTTAAGACCTAGGTAAACAACTGATACGGAATCTGCCACCTGGGCAACAGCCCAAAATGCAGATCAATGATGATTGAAGATTGATAAAGAACAACAGTTCGTGCAGTTAAATTTTTGTTTCTCGTCTTATTCGTGTCACAGACTGACCTAGACATTCTGTATACTGTAGGTCTATTTTAAATGTAACATAGTTGATATTCGTGGCAGTGTAAATAGTTGAAAAATAACTTTACATTCGCGGTTAAAAAGAGCACCTTATTCTAATGAGCACGATACAACACATCAAAGAACTTACTGTAAGTATTCATAATGATTTTGAGTCCAAGTGCAGTGAACATACACTCGTACTGCATAACTTCTAACAAGTAATTAGAAACTCAAATAAATGTCCTTTACTTATCAATCAATCAATCAATCAATCAATCAATCAATCAATCAATCAATCAATCAATCAATCAATCAATCAATCAATCAATCAATCAATCAATCAATCAATCAATCAATCAATCAATCAATCAATCAATCACCACTGAACTGCATTTAGTGCAGTCGCTCACGTGGCAGATTCATTACCTGTCGTTTACATAGTCTTTCTTAAATAATTGCAAAGAATTTGCAACTTTATTGAACTTCTCCAGTAGTAGGGCTGGGCGGTTCCTAAAATAATGCGAGCTGAATCAGCATTTTCCCACGTGGTAATTGGCACCTGTCAAGGTCATTGACCCATGATGTCACGGTCACATGACCACGACGTCACGATGACGTGCTATTGGCTAACCTGATTGCTGCCATCTTGATAGGTCTTAACCTCGTGCACTTCTTTTGGCGCGGAATTTTGAAAAAGGGAACGGGGCTATCCTCACTGCTGTAATCGTGACAGGTCCTAACCACGTGCTCGTGTTGGGCGCGCAATTTTGAATGACTCTGACGGGACTTAGCCACGTGCGGGAGCGGAAATTTGAAAAAGAGAACGATCCTAACCTCGCTGATATCATCTTGATGGGACTTGGCCAAGTGCAGGCGGGGAATTTTGAAACGAACCCTAACCTCACTGCTGTCATCTTGACGGGACTTAGCCATGTGCGACACCATCTTGGAGAAGCGTCACCTCACAAAGTCCCTTCCTAATACTATCTTGGAGGGGAATAAGGACCCTAGTTTTAAGGCTAGCTGCCCTTATCGACATGCCCCTTCCCGTCACCATCTTAGAGCGGCCTAAACTCAGAGTACTCTAGTTTTAAGGCTAGCTCCCCTTCTCAACATCCCCCTTCCCGACACCATCTTAGAGGGCCTAAGGACCCTAGTGTTATAGCTAGCTGCCCATCTCGACATTCCCCTTCCCGACACACACCAACTTAGAGAGGTCTAAGAATCATAGTTTTAAGGCTAGCTGCCCTTCTCGACACTATCTTTCCGGATAACCCTTCTCGGCACTATCTTGGAGGGGCCTATCCTCAGAGGACCCTCTAGTAGTATGGATAGCTGCCCGCCTCGACATGCCCCTTCCCGACACCATCTTGGAGGGGTCTAAGGATCCTAGTTTTAAAGCTAGCTGCCCTTCTCTTCATGCCCCTTCCCAAAACCATCTAAGAGTGAGCCTAAGGACTCTAGTTTTAAGGCTAGATGCCATTCTCGACACACCACCATCTTAGAGGGGCCTAACCTTAGAGGACCCTAGTTTTAAGGCAAGCTGCCTTCTCGATATGCCCCTTCCCGACAACATCTTCGAGGGGTCTAAGGACGCTAGTTTTAAGGCTAGTTGCCCCTCCCTACATACCCTTTCCCCCACACCATCTTCCTCCTCCTCGTGACGTTACGTAAGTCACCTCAAACCCTCCTCCTCTTCCTCCTCCTCCTTACAGTTTTACAGTTATATGGCTATCCTCTTTTCTACTTATCTGACACGGACAGATGCCCTCCATTCTATATTGCACTAGATGTCCCTCCTCTTCGGAGGAAGCCTAACTACACCGTCGCTAACGCTTTACGTCTCTATCCGACGTGTGATCTCCCCTCCTGAACAAGATAAAACATGTTGTCAATCAATCCTTTTACAGACGACAGGAAAAATGCATTATGCTGTGCTCTCTACCAAGAGCAAGTTTCCTGTGTTTAGAACATATATACTCTTTTGTTATCTTAAGTAAAGATTTGAATAGACAGCATACATTCTCATCGTATTCTGAACAGAAAAAACACCGTCGATAATGCTTTACATCTCCACCCGATGCGTGACCTCCCTTCCTGAACAAGACAAAACAATTGTACAATATTGTTACAGAGGACCGGAAAATGCATTGTGCTGTGCCCTCCACCAAGAGCAACATTTTTTGTGTTTAGAAAATATATAGTCTGTTGTTATCTTACATTAAAGAGCTGATTAGTCAGCATACATTCGCATCGTATTCTGAACAGAAAATTTACCTTGATTATAAATATATGATAGGAAGAGGGCGCAGTATCATGTTGATAAAAACAATAGAAATTGTCACGCTGGCAAATGATGATTGCATAGAATAAAACCACCTCTCTCTCTCTCTCTCTCTCTCTCTCTCTCTCTCTCTCTCTCTCTCTCCCTCTCTCCCTATTTCGCGAATATAATATCAACTTTATGACGCAAACACAATAGTCATCGTAACAAAATAAGAAATCATGGACTCGAACTCTGATCTCTCTGTTCACTTCTAGAATAAAAATGACTAATACATGAAACACATGGAATCGAACCCTGATCTCTCTTATTAATGCTAGAATATAAATACCAAACACATAACCACTGTAAAAAATCTCTCTCTCTCTCTCTCTCTCTCTCTCTCTCTCTCTCTATTACTGTGATGGATTCGATCACTGATTTCTCTGTTGAATGTCAGATTTAAAAATTAAAATCTCTAACACATACAACAAAACATCTGTATTACAGATATAGATTCGAAATGTGAACTCTCTGATTTAGTCACCGTAACAGAATTAAAAAAATCATGGATTCGGACCCTGTTCTTTCTGTTCATCGTCAGAAAAAATCTCTAATACATGCAACACATGGAATCGAACCTTGATCTCTCTTATTAATGGTAGAATAAAAATACCAAACACATAACCATTATTAAAAATCCCTCTCTTACTGTCATGAATTCGAACACTGATCTCTCTGCTGAATGTCAGATTAATAAAGGAAAATCTCTATCACATGCAACAGAAACACATCTGCATTACAGTTATAGATTCGAACTCTGATCTCTCCGATTTAGTCATCGTGACAGAATATAAAATCATGGATTCAAGCCCTGTTCTCTCTGTTCAGCATTAGAATAAAAAATGACTAATACATGCAACACATAGATTCGAGCCCTGATTTCTCTGTTCAGTGCTAGAATAAAAATACCCCACCCCTTATTTCGTGTGCTGTTTACACATGATTCATGGCACAAACACAAAGTTACCGTAAACAATTACATGCATGGAATCGAACACTGAAACTCTCTAATGTGTAAGTTAACAACAGACTATACATGGAAATCAACTCACTACTTCTCATTTTCGCAAGTACACTTATTGTTTGTTATATGCATACAGCACACACTATAGTAAAACCGAACACACTCAAAATACGGAATTGATTGTTACATTGAAATTTTTTTTTTGAGACAAGCAAATGCCGTGAGCTAGCCCTTACACACGTATATTTCATCAGTATGCGCAAACACACACGAGTTCTAATTCTCTGCAAACTTCATTCACAGATATAGCTATTACATTTTTTGTATTTAATTTTGATTACCTGAGATACCTACATGTGAAAAAAGGGGAAAAATTAATTCATATTTTAAGTTTTTTTTGTATGTGGGTGGTGTGCTCTTCATGAAGTCATAGAAAGAAATGAACGAGCCACACTGCGAGATTCTGCCTGCAGGTTGCTAGTGGGTAGACCGCTGTTTGACTCAGCAACACGCACGCAGGTACAACACACTTTGACTTACTTACTGCCTCTCGGAGACCGCATACTATTATTATTATTATTATTATTATTATTATTATTATTATTATTATTATTATTATTATTATTATTACAAATTCCTCTTATTGTTATAAAAATCATTGTTAACTCCCTAATTCGGTGCAAGGAGGCACCCCAACTTACGAGTCGTTTTCAAATTCACATGCAACGGAAACTTCATAAAATCACCGGGCATGTTGTTCATCCGTAGGCGACCTGCGCGTTGTATTGCACATTACCAAACTCCATAGCACTTTACCTCTTGAATGGCCTTGGCCTACCAAGCGGTCGCTGCACAGCCTCTGAAAGCCTGCAGATTACAAGGTGTCGTGTGGTCAGCACGACAAATCATCTTGCGCCATAGCATTTGAGCGCTCCACTGCCCCGGAAGGCCTGCAAAATTACGAGGTAAAAACTGTCTTTAGGGCTACCAACAGTGGGATTCGAACCCACTACACCCCGGATGCAAGCTTACAGCCGTGCGCCCCTAACCGCACGGTCAACTCGCCCGGTACAATTATTAAAACAGACATGTTAAAAACTATAAGTTTTGAGCGAGTCGTAGTAATTTATTCAATAATGAATTACTCTATTATTAGTCTATTCATTTATCAGTAACGTACACTTGTTTGTGTGTGCGTATGCGTACACGCTTTTTTGCCTGTTACTTACAAACAGGGCAGGGAATACCGTTACAAGTAACGCTACTATTCTCGGATGCCAACATGGGATTCTAACAGCGAATTCGTTAGCGTGCTAGTTGAGTTAACCTCAACACGGTAATTTTAATCTAAATCTCTATAGGAAACCACGGAAAACCATATTAAGGGCTGCCGACAGTGTTTGTGTACATATGCGTACACAGCTTACAGCCGCGCGCCCCTAACCGCACGGTCAACTTGCTCAGCGAGTTAGCATGTGCTCGTCTGACCTTCAGCTCGCCATTTTACTCGGCCGGCCGGCCGGCCGGGCCCACTTTGAGTGAAAAACCCTGTATATTAAATTAACTTCGCTCAGAGAGACCTCATTTGAAACTGAGTTGACTGATGATTACTGCAACTTCCCGCGTTATATAGGCCTACTGTTGTCGAATAAATGTGTGACAAAGTTATTTCACTGCAAAATCGTATGAGGCGTAATACGATCTCAGGTGCACTACACATCAAGAAAGAATCATTTTCTAACTATAATATAATAATTTGGTATCAATTTTCACTGCTGCAATCGTTTTTTAACAATTTGGTTCAGTTATTTTATGAAGAGCGTGTCACGCAGTTGCCAGAGACTGTTTACAGTTGTGCTGTGTTACACCAAATACAGTAGAGACAATACGCGACACTTACGGATTTAGCCTTGTTAAAATGGGAGACAATTCGACGGTGGCGCTCCCAGTGACTTGACCTGAAAAGTCGCGCTAAATTCAAATATCAATGGAAATGTATATACGAAAATGAATAAATAAATTACATCTAGAAAGAAAGTATTATTGAGATATTAACTTCGAAGTTGCTAAATCAGTTCGGGATAAATGAATGAAGAATTATTTAAAGACAGAAATTAGACATATAAGCAAGATGTGAAATGGACTGCTGCGAAATGGCTTGATCTTTCATTTATGCATTACTTTTTTATGCTTTAGCATTCCTCCCTGAACATTTACGGTTAGATTTGTCTTTTTTCACATTTAAAAACATTGTATCATCACATTAAGACACTTGTCAATAAAAACATAGGCACATTCCTTACACACATGATGCAATGAATTAACATTTAAAAGCTTGACAATTTTCCTCTTAACATTAAGCCTACTAACAGGAAGAAAATCTATAAAACCCTGGCTTTAATCTGAGAGTAGGGATAAAAGAAAGAAAAGTATGAAAATGTTGTCGATAGTGATGCTTTGAGGAATATTTACGTACAATTAGAGTAAAAATGTAACATATACTTGGCTGTATAGTCGAGGATTTCTAAAGTCGCTTGCCTGGAAATGATCTAAACAGATCTTATAATTCTTATATAAGCGTAACGTCCCTCCTTTCTTGTACACCTTACCCAAATCACTTCTGTGACATTTCAAAACAAAAACCCCACAGATCACACCTATAACAGCACATTGGTATTGAAGGTTAACTGCTGCACTATACAATAAAATATGCGTATTCTATTTTAAGCCAGTTAAAATATGGGTAGAGCAGGTCAGAAGATTATGAAGTACTATAAAAATCTCTTTGTCACTGGAAGAATATATATGTAAACACAATATTACTTACATTTCCTTGTCATGAGGGAGGCGAAAGAAAGACCGCGCATTCTTCTCTACTTCATAGTTACTGCAGACAAACACAGCACATACCTTTCTCCTCATGTTGAGAGGAGATATCAAGGAATGACACACTCTACTATTTAATTATGTAAACTCACTGAAAACGCATAAATAACACCAAAAACTCCACACACAAATACACGTGCTCTTATGACAGAATCAGTAGTTCTCAGGTCTACCCGCTAGAGAGAGCTCTAATAGCTGTCCTCGATATCTCGCTGAGTGTCGCGTACTGTATTTGGTTACACTCAGCAGTGGCCGAGATTGGTAATTAGAATGGAGGGGGGGGGGACAAAAAGCATTCATGGAAAACAAAAGAGTACTGGCGGCCACGGAATATGGGGAGGGGGAGGGGCAGGTAGACAACAAAATTTAAACAAAAGAGCTACAAAATTGTAAGCTTCTGATGCTCCCTGGCGAATTACGACAGATATGTAAAGTTTGACAGTTTACCGGGTTAATTGCTGTAAAAATAGATTTTTTTTTTTTTTTTTTTTTTGAGATTTTGATTCAATAATATTCAATAAAACTTTCACCAAAGGAACAATTATACATGTACGCAACTAAGGTGTTAGGCCATCATATACTAATCGCCTTTCTACACCTGCTGCGCGGATCTATTTTCTGACTTTAAGGTTAGAAGCAAATACAGTACTCACAATACATAACACACTGCGAGATATCGAGGGTCAGCGATTAGAGATCTATCTAGCGGAGTGACCTGGAGTTACTGATTCTGTCATAAGAGCACGTGTATTTGCTTGTGAAGTTTTTGGCGTTATTTATGCGTTTGCATTAAGGTGACATAAGTAAATAGTGGCTTGTGTCATTCCTTTATATCTCCTGTCAATATGAGTGGAAAGATATGAGTTGCGTTTGGCTGCAATAACTATGATGTGCAGAAGGATTCGCGGTCTTACTTCCGTTTCCCTCTTGACAAGAAAATGTAAGTAAATATAATACTGTGTTTGCATATATATTCTTCCAGTTACAAAGTGATTTTTATAGTGCTTCCTAAATTTCTGACTGCGCGACCCATATTTTAACTGGCTTAAAATATAATAAGCTTATTTTATTGTATTAGTGCAGCAGTTAGCCTTCAATACCGGTACCGATGTGTTGTAGGTGTGATCTGTGGGTTTTGATTTAATTCAGGAAAATGCATATGCATACGTGTGTGGCTGGTTGTGTTCCAAAGTTACCCCATTTGGAATGCCGTAATACGTTATCAAGCACTGAAGAAAATATGGATGATTTAAGAAATGTACATATTTTGTTGAAACAATATGATGATGAAAATTTCCTTTACCCTAATGTAATGGGAAGTATTGCTTATAGGGAAATTTTGAATGTTTTTGCGGTTAAATTTATAGATTTTCTTTCTGTTAGTAGGCTTCAAGTAAAAAAGGAAAATTTTCCAGCTCTTAAATGTAAATTCATTGAATCATGTGTGTAAGGAATGTGCCGATATTTTTTATTGACAAGTGTCCTAATGTGATGATACAATGCTTTTAAATGAGAAAAATGACAAATCTAGCCGTGAAAGTTCAGGCAGGTATGCTAAAGCTAAAAAAGTAGTATATAAATGAAAGATCAAGCCCTTTCACACCAGTCCATTTCACATCTTGATTATATTTCTGATTTCAGTCTTTAAATAATGACCTGTTAAATAATTCTTCATTCATTTATCCAGAATTGCTTTAGCAACTTTGAAGTTAATATTTTAGTAACACTTTCTTTCTAGACGTAATTTATTTATCCATTTCCGCATATACATTTCCATTGATATTTGAATTTAGCGCGAACTTCCAGGTCACGCCACTAGGAGCGCCACTTGCGAATTGTCTCCCATTTTAACAAGGCTAAATCCGGAAGTGTCGCGTATTGTCTCTGCTGTATTTGTTGGAAGCTAATTAGGCGTACTTGCCGTGGCGCTGAAAAATCAGTCAACTGCGTCGAATGACCTTTGTGCGTACTTCTGCGAAGTACTTTTTTATTTAAAGAAATTAAAAGAGATAATTCGGTATAGACAACAGGGGTTGTATAAATTGCCCTTTTTAAAAATAATTCCTAGGGTTTTTTGATTGGCCGGGCGAGTTGGCCGTGCGGTTAGAGGCACGCGACTGTGAGCTTGCATCCGGGAGATAGTGGGTTCGAATCCCACTGTCGGCAGTCCTGAAGATGGTTTCGCGTGGTTTCCCATTTTTACATCAGGCAAATGCTGGGGCTGTACCTTAATTAATGCCACGACCGCTTCCTTCCAACTCCCAGGCCTTTCCTATCCCCTCGTCGCCATAAGACCTATTTGTGTCGGTGCGACGTAAAACCACTAACAAAAAAGTTTTTGGCAGCAAAAATGAAATAAACATTTCTTTTCTTTCGCCCCTAATCGCCGCTACTGACACTCAGTGCATTAAATTGCTGCTATTCCAACCAATTGGCAATTCATCTACATACAAATTGTAAGCGAAAGAACTATTTCGATTGATTCTACAAAATCGCCCTGACCATTTCCGTTCAGAGTAGAGCTACGTATTCGACGTCAAAATTTGCGACCATGACCCTGAAACAGGCCCGTTCAATATTTTTAGATCCTTATCATACGCTAAATAAATTACATGTTCTAAACCCGCCAAAGTTATCGAACGTGAAAATAAATTGACAAGGCTTAGTACCAGTACCATACCATTGATATTTTAACAAGCTGAGGCACTGTTTTAAAGCTAAGAGTCCCGAGAATTTCATCAGATTTACCATTTCATTTCAAATGAGTTCATTTTTAAATTACATTTAGCTTTGACACGACAAAAAAATTAAACATCATGATAGACGCTTAATGTGGCTGAAGTTGGTCTAATTGCAAGTGGATATTTCTTCTTTTCTAATGGATAATTTAAGGTGTCTCTCTCTCTCTTGTCACATCCAAAAGAATAATTTTCATGTTCACGTGAGAAAACCTGGTTTTGTATTCGAGGAAATATTTTTATTTAAAATTTCTTCAAAGAGGATAGCTAGAATTTTATATTACCGGTAACATAAATGAAAGCTTAGTGTGTCAAGTGAAAAATAAATCTTAGATGCCAAAACTCTCATCAAGATAAAGTAAAGAATCCTTACAGGTCAACAAATTACTGTGAGGACAACCGGTATTTAGTATTTTTTGTATTTATCAAGGTAATTTACATCTCCATTCTTGACTGTTATGTAGTGATGGGCAACGCTCTCGCTCGAGACTCTCGCGATAATTTCGAGACCGATCCTCCTGAAGTGCAAGCTGTGCGACGTACCAGTAACTACGACTGTAAACGTGATAGTATATCATTGGCAGTTATTGCGTGAAATAACGTTCTCATATGAAAACGTGTGAGCCAATACATTTTGTCAAAAGCCTGGAGAAGTACTGCATGTTCAACTATGAACCTCTTAATACCATTAACGAAAGTGAAAACAGAATGTCAGTATCTTAAACTGTTCACGACTTGTTTGGGGTGGACATCTTAGCTGAATAACCATGCATAATTTGTGAATAACACTGTAGATAGGATGTACTCCTACTCGGATACTAGAGGCGTGCATTATTCGAACTTGCGACGGGAAAGATGTGCTTTGCTACATATGCAACCGCCATTACAAATGAGTGGAACGTGTAATCTAAAATGTCCGACTTTGCTCCAATTCTTTCAGCGGAGGTGATCGGCAAAGCTCTCGAGACCGATTCTCGTGTGCTGCGAGCTGTGTGACGTCCCAGTTACTACGAGTGTAAGCTTGATAGTTATCATCAGAAGTTCTCATATAGAAACGTGTGTGACGATAAATTTTGTCAAAGCACTGCATGTCCAATTATGAGTTCCTTAATAGCATTAATGAAAGTGAAGACAGAATGCCAGTATCTTAAACTGTTCGAGTTATTTCAGGTGGAATTCTTAGCTGAATAACCCGTATAATTTGTTAATAACTGTTTTTTGGGATGTAAACCTACCTGGATGCCTCGCAATCGTTGTCGACAGGGTAGCTTCCTGTGATGCAGGCCGGGCCGGAGGTGTTCTGTGACTATTTCTCTTCATTTATATTATTTGTTTTCAAGTGTCCGATCATCCCAGAAGTATTTCTGCCGACGTATTTTACTTTTGAACAAGCAACACAGCGGGCTGTGCTATGTGACATATCTTCAAAATAACCGACATCCATGACTAACGTTGCGTTCCAGACATAGTCGCGTACAACTAGACACAATTTCATATTACACCGTCATATATAGAAGTACCTAATTTTGACGCGAATACTCTATAACATTGTAAGGAATCATTTCCTTCGCCACCAAAATATCGGTAAACATAAGCAGTGGTCATATGTTATTGAATGTGGGGTCTGATAACGATGCAGACCTACCTGTCGAAAGAATTGGAGCAAAGCCAAGTATTTTAGTCTACTCATTCCACTCATGCGTAATGGTGGTTGCATATGCGGCAGGGCGCATCTTGCCTCGTCTCGTGTTCGAATAGTGCACGCCTCTAATATCCAGGTACGTGTACCTACAGTAGCCGTCAGGTTCTGTACTTAAACCACTCATTCGTGTACCTACCAGTGCATACAATGCCAGAATACTGCGTCAAAATAGACCTCGGTAGAAATGAACGCCCTAGTCGCTTGTTGACACGTATTTACGAAATGGAGAATGTCCGTGGTTGGCTATTCGCATACTCGGCACAAACAACATTCAACGCCGACTATCTGTAGGCCTACGGCATGCTTCTCGCCGCACAATGCGGGGACAATGCTCTCGAGATCTCTCCAAATTTCTCGCGAGAAATAGTGGCTGCGCTAGTCTCGCGAAATCCCCAGAAATATCAAGACCCCGTCTCAGACTGCCCATCACTACTGTTATGTCTTTCAGCATTCATTTTACCGGACGAGTTGGCCGTGCGGTTAGGAGCGTGCCGCTGTGAGCTTGCATCCGGGAGATAGTTGGTTCGAATCCCACTGTCGGCAGCCCTGAAGATGGTTTTCCGTGGTTTCGCATTCTCACATTAGGCAAATGTTGGGGCTGTACCTTAATTAAGGCCACGGCCGTTTCCTCCAACTCCTAGGCCTTTCCTATCCCATCGTCGCCATAAGACCTCTCTGTGTCGGTGCGACGTTAAGCCACTAGAAAATAAAATCATTCATATTTTAAACCTCTGTGACTTGACTAAGGATCTCTGTGGCACACTTAGTTTGATACGTGTTAGCTTTAACTGAGTCTAACCATTGTCACTTTGGTCTTACTCTGCTTCTCTTACCCTCCATGGTCAAGTCCACTATTCATTGCAAGTGCCCTTCTGGTATTGGTCCCATCTATTTGTATCAGTGATCATTTTTGCTACTTTCATATTTGTTACCACTTCAAGATTATGAATAACATACCTTAAGGCCGAAAATAATTTAAAAACGGTACCTGTGCCCAAATGCTAGTTGACACCTCCAACGTTACACACCAAAAACATCAAATTTCCATTTCAGGTTATAATGAACAGCAGTGTCCACATCGAGAAGTCATCGTTCTATGACTTTCTACATCCATGGCTTGGTGAAGGCTTACTTACCAGTACAGGTGAGTACCCAAATATTGTTGAATAATGACACCTTAGATTTGTACACCACAAAAGATTACAGTCATAAACTGCTTTTTCTTCTGGTGCTACCTCCTGAAAGAAGGTTGGTGACCTATTTTACATTTCTTGTATCAGAGTTGCTGTATCGTGGATATCGAACAACTGTCGAAAGTTTTGCACCAGAGGTCTTCTTCACCCTCGTCCACATTTCCCTTCTATACTTCATTTTCATGATATAAGGGAAAACAGTTACTACTGTTGTCTCATTTGCTAATTCGCTGTATTTATCTTTCTATCGAATGGATCCTTACCATTTTCTTTCCTTTTGTTAGATAAATTAATGTGATTTTATATTAGTTACTGCAAATAATAATAAAAATTAGGACCTGAATATATTGATTGTAACTCCTTGAAACCCCCCCCCCCCCTGAATGTTGGCAATACCATAGGATAAGCATACAGCTTATAGGATATAAGCATGGATATTGCACATACTTCAGGTATGTCCAACCCTTGTCCCATTTCTGCACGGGTTCAGGCAAATACACCATAGATAATATTAGACACTTCCGTATTCTCCCGTATTAAATTGAGACACATGTTGACAGTGGTGCTCCTGGCGGCTCGACCTTAAACATCAGGTGGCAAGATTGAAGCTACAAAGGTTGATAGAAGTAGTGAATCTAAATAATGTTTTTGCGTTGTTCTACTGCAGATGTTGAATGTAGATACTGATGAAAATAATGAAACTCAAGGGTAATGTTGTTTTTTCTGAATCCTTGAATGAACGGTCAGCATTGAGACCTTTGGTTCAGAAGGTCCTGGATTCGATTCCCGACTGGATCGGGGATTTTAAACACATCTAATTAATTCTTCTGACTAGGGGACTGTGTTTGTTCCAACACTTTTTTCTTCATATTCAGACAACACACTACATTTTCAACCACCACAGTAACACGCAATAGTGATTACTAGACCTCGGATTTTAAGGTGCTTAAATGTTATTTTATCTGCCTAAAATAGACTCTCAAATAAGTTCTAAAATATTTTTAGGCAGCTTCAGTTTTATGTATTTTAATAGGCATCCATTAAAATGCCATGTTTATTTTGCTAAATTGATAATACTCATTAGTGGAAAATATCAAACAAGTTTCACTCACCTCTTTGCTGCAAATGTTACAGAATGTTATTTTACCATCTGATCTGAAAAGGAGAAACTCCTGTACGGCAACCACTTTTTAATTAAGGACAACTAGGAACTTGACACTTTTGGCACAATTCACACAGTGAACAAGCGGGAATGCCAAAATGTTCTCACAGAATGAAATGGATTTTTTTTTTTTCCAGCAGGTCAATGGATCCTGTCTCCTGCCTCGTGACAGACTATGGGAGTGTTCGGTGCAAGAGGTTTTTAAGGCTTTTCGGGGAGTGTGGTTTACAGTTTTCCTATTTCAAGATTAAGATACTGAAAATGAGTCAGCAAATATTTTATTGTCTCGGGATATATTAAAAGTATTTTAACCGATTTAGGGATAAAAATATGAATTATAAGAATATAGGCAAATGTAGGTACTATAGGGCCACCATTTCTAACTTTATAAATACATGAAACATGTAAATACAGCTTCAATTTAAGTTATCTCTTCTGGAACAGAATAGGTCTTTCCTTAAAACCCGAGGTCTAGTGATTACATTCCTCCATATAGGGTTAGCGTTAGGAAGGGCATTCGACCGTAAAAGAGGGCCAAATCCATATATGTGACAAAGCGCACATCCGCAAACCCACAGATGTGCGAAAAGCGGTAGAAGAGGAATTTTTGTTTTATGTATTTTATGTTAATTTTCTCCATCAAATAACAATATATTAACTCAAATGTTTTAATATTCACAAACAATAGGACAAAAGTAATAACAACTCAGTAGCTAACAAACAATTTAGCAACCTAAAACAAAAAATCAAAGACAACTTAATGTTCACCAAAGCAGATAAAGGCAATACTAATATACAGTAATCATGGATAAAACTGAATACCGAAGACAGAGCATTTCTTCACAGATAATAAATTCACTGTTGTTAAGAAAGACCCCACATTTTGTCTCGAGGAAAGCAGAAGAAAAAATTTGATAGCTGAGAAAGTTCAAAGTTATTGCAGCCAAAATACAGCACAAACGTTATCAGACATGGTTCAATGCTTGTATCATTGTAAATCCAAAATCTTTTGTCATCGGATAAATTCAATTTTCACGAAAATCTTCTTCCTAATGCAAATCCAAGAACTAAATTTCACACTACATCAGCAATCAGTATTACTAATACACTCAGTTTCAAGGCCGTCCCACTAGGTGCGCTGGCAATTAATGTCTTTGCGATATCTCACAAAGTGGCACGTATTCTCTATAGTGTACTTGGTTCGGATATGAAGTGAGGTGAATCCTTGTAGTGAAATAAATGTAACTTAAAAGTTTTTTAGTCTGTCAAACACACAAATCCAATATAATGTATAACACTATGACAAACCTGTAAAATATTCACGCTATCAAACAAAGAATGACATGTTTTATTCTACAAGAACATCCTCAGATTCTATCAAATCACTGAAGACTTGATGCCCTTCCTGATGCCAGCCTCATCAGAGGAGTTAATGATGAAATGAGTCATGTGATATATGATAGAATGAAGGGAGAGGGCAAAGCACAGTGTCGGTACATAGCCTACTCCTGTCGAATAGCACTGAGTAGCCTGTTCAAGGATTAACATCCCTGTAAGATGAACCAATCCCGATCAACAGCGTCATATGCACTCACTCCATGCAAACACTGTGGAGAAGTCTGGAAATGAATTCAGGCTTTTGGCATGCAATCTAGTGATTAAAAATTGCTGGCCAACATTCTTATGGTGAAATTTTTTTTCCACCAACAGAACTTGGACTGGCTAACCATAGTGTCAGATGATAAGGACTTGATTCCATAACAATCATAACCTCCAGGCAGGTGCTACATAACTTATAATGAACACATACAACAGACCTGACCAGTTTATCTTCCTCTTCCTAGTCATCGCCCGAGTTGTTTACGGGAATTATACGAATAACTGGATGATTGAACACAGAGTTCAGCATTTGGTAGGTTTCTTTAGTTCCTTGTATATGCCATATGTAATTCTGTCAATGTCCTCTTTTCACCCCATCACAGGTACTTTATAAAATCACGACCAGTTCTTCTAGCAGGTGTGTTTCAAGATTTTTAGATCGCGTCTTCAATTTGATTTGTTACCAGACTAACTCAATAGTATTTATTATTATTAAATTAAAAGCGCACAATGTGCAAAAACAGTTTTTGTACAGATGGTCAACTATGCTAATGCCATTCTTATTATTGAGGTTGTCCTCATTTTGCAGTTTTGTGCATGGTATCTTTCACAATGATCGTTGCACAGGTTACATATACAGTCTTCGTTCGGCTGGTGGAAGTTTTTGGTTTGGCAGAATCTGTGGTGAAATCCATGAGTGGCGTAACGTGTAATTACGTGCCGTAGCTCGTAATTTGCTTGCTTCCATTCTACCGTCATTATAGCGTCCGTGGAATAGAAGTCGGACCAAATAGCATTCCTTTTCTCGTTTAAATTTTGGCGCGCATTCTCGTAGGGCTTGGTGTTTGGTAGACAAAACTGTGTTTTGATATCGTCAATGAGATAGTCCTCCTTGGTTAGAACATACGTTAACCTTGAAGGGGCTGACTTCCCAATGCCTAGTATTCTCTTGAGATATCGGGCCTTGACTTTTTCTATTGTCATCAGGTCGCTGAGTGTGAGTTTTTCCCAGGTGATGCTAATCCCATAGGTTGCTATTGGTGATATGGCTGTCCTGAACAGTAGCATTGCTGTACCCAATGATATTTGTTGAGGTTGTTGAATGTTGTAGATGGCTTTTATTGCTGCGGCTGCTCTTTCTTTGACGTGGATATTGTAGGATGTTAGAGTAGTTTGGAGGGTGACTCCAAGGTACTTGAATTTCGGCACTACTTCCAGAGGTTTGTTGTGCATGGTTATTGTATTTTTAGGTGCATGTTTTCCTCCTTTCCTAAAGGTCATTTGTTTAGTTTTGTTGTGGTTTATTTGCAAACCGTTTCTTTCTGCCCATGATGTGAGCCTATTGAGGACCTCTTGGAGCTCTTCTATGTTTTCTGAGCCTATTGCCATATCATCTGCGTAAAGTATAAGCAATGCTGAGGTATCTGTGATTATTTCTGTGATGTCTGCTGTCATGATGTTGAATAAAATTGGGCTGATTGGGTCACCTTGTAGGACTCCGTTTGTTTGGGTTACGTTTTTGGATAGGGTTATGTTGTCTGATATTTGGACATAGTTATATTTGAGGATATTCGAGATTATGATTGCTATCGGATGTGTAGCTCCTATTAGGTAATTGAGTTTCCGGATGAGTGTTGCTCTATCAACAAGGTCAAAAGCCTTACGATAGTCTACGAAGACTACAAAATATTTCTCTCCTGGATGCCTCAATGTATCTTGGACCAGTTCTATTAGATATTTTACAGCATGTAGTGTGCTTCTTCCCTTTCGCAAGCCGAATTGATTTTCTGGTATCTGGGAGTCTATTTCTTCTGCAAGCCTGATTGTTAAGATTTTCATGAAGATTTTGAATGATGTATTTTCGAGGGCTATACCTCGATATGAATCAGGATTGTCAATTTCTCCTTTCTTAAATATAATTTTGATTGTTGACAATCTCCATTGCTCTGGAATTTCCCCAGTGTGCATGCATGTGTTGAATAGTTCTACCCAGTAGTCTAGCATGACAGGTAGAGAGTCTTTCAGGTGTTCTGTGCAAATGCTGTCTGGGCCGGGGGCCTTTCCATTTTTTGCTGCTGTTATTGTATTATATATTTCCTGCCTCGTTATGGGGATGTGATTTCCCGTCATTGTTACTGGAGTTAATTCAAAAGCTGTTGATCGGTGTTGGAGGTTGAGAATGCTTTTGAAATGGTTTTCCCATGACTCCATTGAGATATTATTTGTTACTGAAGTTTTTGGTTTCCTAAGCACTAGGAACGGGTCATTTTGGGCGTTTGCAGCACGTCTCCTGGAGTCTTCCTCAATGTACTCCGTTCTTGTTTTCTTGATTAGTGATTTATATTTCCTTTTTTGTTCGGCATATTGGGCCAGGTGACTCGGGTTCGATGTGTTCTTCGCTCGATGTAGTGCCAGGAGGGTCTTTTTCCGTTCATTGTAACAGTCTTTATTGAACCATGGTTGTGATCTCCTTACTTTCATGTGAGTTTGGCATGATTGAAGGGTTCTTGTACACATTTCCACTGCTTCAGTTAGTTCATGTCGTTGAACTAATAGCCTTGCTTTATCTATCTCATCACCGATATGTCTTAGTTTCTCTGGATCTAATTTCCTGGATATTTTCTTACTTGGTTGTATTGGCAATTGATCTTTATGAGTAATTTCAAAGACTGTCGAGATTGGTATATGTTTCCTAATCGGAGCTATGGCTGAAGTCCATAATGCTTTTTGACTGAATATTTTAATGTCTGCACCTCTGTAAAAGACTAAATCTATGGCCCTGCTTCCATTCGAGGCTATGTACGTTTTCATGTAGGGACTGTTAACAAGGACATAGCCGGCTTCTTCCAGAGCCTCTTTAATCAATTCTGTTCTGACGGTTGGTTTGTCTATTCTTGCATTTAGGTCGCCTGCGAAGATTACTCTATCATCTGTTTGCGTTTGTGACAAGGCCTCTGTTATTCTTTCGAGTGTGTCCTCTGTTGACATATGTGGTTGAACATACATGCCAATGATTGATAGTAGGCTGGTCTTTACGGTAATTGTGTTTTCTTCTTTTATTATTTGTTTTATTTTCCCTAAGTTCGGTTTGAGAAAGATGGAGACCCCTCCTGATGGTCTTCCTGTGGTCTGACGAGCGAATGAATGAATTCCGTAATATCCTTGAATGTTGAAATCCTGTGTTAAGAGTGTTTCTGTCAGTATAATGGCGTTGTAGTTGCTTAATGTGTCTATTGGAAAGAGAGGCAGAGCGTTTTTTATGCCTTCAATGTTCCATTGGAACATATGTGTATGTTTATTGTAGTTCTCCTCCTTCAGCACGGTTTGCTCTCCGAAAACGAAATCTTCTTACGATTGTTCTATTTGGCCAGAATTCTTAGGATATGGTGATAAGGCGGAAGTCTTCGAATTACTGTATGTACTGATCCATCATTTCATCGATGAGAAAATAGTATGTGAGTTAATGATACGGTTTTGATAAGGTGCATTTTAGCTATCACAGATGGTCCCTCTAGCACTTTCAGAACACTTTTTCAAAATCATTCTTCAAAAATTATAAAATTGATTTTGCCATGATTGTCTGCAGATGCTTCTGCAAACTTCTTCCGGGTACAAATATGGCACCGTCAATGAAATTGATGTGTCGCGCACAGTGTAAAATTACAATTCTGTTACCATTTGTGTTGGAATTGGGTACAACACA
This sequence comes from Anabrus simplex, assembly GCF_040414725.1. Taxonomy (NCBI): domain Eukaryota; kingdom Metazoa; phylum Arthropoda; class Insecta; order Orthoptera; family Tettigoniidae; genus Anabrus; species Anabrus simplex. The sequence goes on along the minus strand of NC_090269.1, from coordinate 364,261,966 downwards.
GTTGTCGGTGTTGTTGATCACAAGTAAAATCATCATTTTTTTGTAAATATATATCGTCGTTGCCGGGACAAAACCTCCTATGTGATAATATTTTTGGAGATATACTGACCCGCAGCACATACATTACGAAGGGCGAGAATGCCTTGACATTATTCACACAATATTGCACCTTAGATGACAAAACCTCACAGGCCGAACTTCTAAGCTAAAATATTTCACATGGGAGGTTTTGTCCCGGCAGCAACGATATATTCCGTCTTTCTTCTTTTGCTGACGACCAGTACAATCACATTTTTCTGCTTCAACAGCCCCCACCTTCAGTATTAGCCCAGCTGGCGTAAAGTGATTTCAATTAAATTATTAGTGATTTAAGCTCACTAGGGAGTGCTTATGACTAGTTCTCTTTGGATGTTTGCTTTTGTTCCTAATACCCCTCGAGTCCTGCTATTGTTGTTTTCTTTCTTTCCTGTGAAAGTGGTTTGCGAGATTTAACAACTTCTGGTGGAGGAGACCACGAATTTACCAATTTACAAAATTTAGGGTGGTCTGAAACATCTGTATCAGAAATCCCAGCAGAAGCTTAGTCCTTATTTACTTCATTGAGCCACATACTTCTAGTCTCATAGCTTTCGATGAGTGAGAAGATCTTCTTCATAAGCCTGCCATTGTCCATTCTCAGACGTGCCCATAAAACTTATATCTTACATGAAATGAAATAAAATAGAATGTGGAAATTAACCTTGCCACTCCCAAGTTCTTTTCAGCCTTATACAGTCCCATTCCAGATATTTCTGGATGTTTTGACAATGGATGAAATAGGCTATAAATACCTTGTATTTACACAGCTACTGAACAGTGATGTAACAAGAGCATTGGCAATAGTTTCCTCTTTGCTCTTTTACCAGAACTTGGCAATGGCATGATAAATGTCTATAGCTTGTTTTGCAACAACTTATCTTCATCATACACATAAAAGTCAGGCTTATCATCATTCCCTAACATTTCTAAAATATAATATTCCTTCACGCTTTTTTTTACACTTCTGCTTACCCATCTCAGAAGACAGCTGTGAAAGAAAAACATAGGGTACATAATTATCGTCAAAATACGGCAATGCAATTTATGAATCGTCCATCATCTGAATAGAGCATGTGATCAACAAAACTACAGCATCAGACTGAACTCAGAAGTGAAGAAGAGCACCAGTGTTAGTCACTGCCTCTATTTGGACATTATCCTTATATCCAACTACTGTTACATACTGCTGACTGAATACTTCTGCCTTGTATAAGTCCTCACATATACATTCCCTTTGTTTATTAACCCTCCGTCGGTCGCACCGCATCCAGAAGGCGCCAGCGCTAGTTTTCGCGCCCTACTTCACAGTGCATGCGTCTGGTGAACATGCACTCACAGTATCTTGACAGCTGCCAGTGTCTTACAATACATTTGAGAAGTTGTCAGTGTTGATAAAATTAGTGTTGGGATACTGACCGTTGGCGCCTACCGGATGCCACGCGACCTAAACCTTCCGTGTTTTTAGTATGGCTGGTAACCGTCAGTTTTAAATTTAAACAATCCTAGTGACTTGAAATTAATGCACAGTTTACTTCCTGATGATAATTTCGATGAAGAGCAACAGAATGTAGACGACAGTGATATTGACGCTGAATATCTTCTGGCTGAGAGTACAGAAGACAACTCCGATACTGAGGAAAGTGGAGCGGAAGATGAACCTCTTCTCAGGCACATCCTGTTTTATGCAGGGAAGGCTTGAAACACAAAGTGGGGTAAGCACCCTGAATCTAATCGTAGGAAGAAAATACCCCCACATAATTTGCTCACCAAACTGCCAGGAGTTATTGGTGATGCATGTCACGTAAAAGATGAAGGTGAGTGTTGGAAATTGTTTATACGTAGGTGGATCAAAAGGTTAGTTGCACTAACGCGCCGCAGCAGGGCGCTGTGTGTAGCAAACGTGGGCACAGCGGAGAAAGGGACAGACACTGACCACACTTCTGTTAGGCAGGTCGCTGTGGTGTCTCGTCTATTATTGTGTGAATAGCGGCCAAATGCAATGGCGCGTCAACTGGACGTTCACTCCAAATATGAGGTGCGTGCGACAATCCGATTCGTATGGGCCAAAAGGAAGAATTGCATGGACATTCATCGCGAAATTAGTGCTGTGTATGGGGAGCGGGCCATTTCCCGGCAAGGTATCGTAAAGTGGTGTCAGCAATTCGAAGCCGGACGCACAGATATCATGGACAACCATCGCGAAGGCGGGCCCGCAACGTCCAGGACCCATGCAAAGGTCAACAGTGTGAATGTGATCATTATACAGAACTGGTGCATTAAACTGAGAGAAATCGCGACGCAGCTGAACATGTCGTATGGCGTGTGTTCGCTATTGTTCACGAGGACCTTGGATATCGTAAGCTGTGTCAAAGATGGGTCCCACATCTTCTCACCGATGAGAACAAGGGACAACGTTTCCAATCCACCTGGCATTTTTGCAACGCTATGCCGCAGACGGCAACGGGTTTCTGCGGCGAATCGTCACAGGCGACGAAACGTGGGTCCACCATTTCACCCCCGAAACGAAGCTAACATCAATGGAATGGGTGCACCCCTCATCACCACAACGAAAGAAGGCCAAGGTTCAACCTTCAACCGGTAAGGTTATGGCGACAGTGTTCATTGACATGGAGGGTTTGCTGCACGTGGAATTCATGCCGAAAGGAACGACGATCAACGCGGCGGCGTATTGTCAAACGTTGCACCGGTTGCGTAAAGCGATTAAAGAGAAGCGTCGGGGGAAACTGAGCGCCGGTGTGATTTTGTTGCACGATAATGCAGCACCTCACAAGGCCTGCCAAACGAGAGAACTGCTGCAGCGTATCAAGTGGGAGGTCTGGCAACATCCACCCTACAGTCCCGACCTAGCGCCATGTGACTTTCATCTGTTCGGTAAGCTCAAAACGGAGCTCAGTGGTCGACGTTTCCAGACCAATGAAGAGGTGAAGGTCCCTCTCTCCGAGTGGTTGCAGAACGTTGGAGGAAATTTCTATGCATCCGGCATCGACAAGTTGGTTGTGCGTTTGCAGAAATGTTTGGAGTCTCTCGGAAACTATGAGGAAAAGTGCCGTTACAGTGTATGTCGTTATAGTCGTATAGGTGGCCATAACTGGGAAGTGCAACTTATTTTCTGATCTGCCCTGGTAACTGATGAAATGTTACATACCGGTACCGGTAGTGTCTTGGATATATAAATCAGTATATAGAACACGTAAAAGGAAATTTTCAAAGGGAATGAGATTCGAAAGTGACTGATGTTTTTGAAATAAAGACATTCTTAGGACTTTTATATTTGGCTGGTACTTTACATGCAAACATAATAATGCTGGAGGACTTGTGGGGCACGGACGGCAATGGAGTGAAAAATTTCTGCCTTGTTATGTATTTGAGGTGTTTTAAATTTTTGCTTCATTGCTTTTGTTTTGACGACAGGTTTACAAGAGAGGAACATAAGTTAGACAACTTGGCAGCTATCCAGGAAGTATTTCCATCATTTGTTGACAACTGTAAGAACTATTCCCTTGAGTCATTTGTAACAATAGATGAAAAGCTCGAAGCCTTTCGTGGAAGATGGCGGTTTAACCAGTATATTGCATCAAAACCAGCCAAATACAGGATAAAAATATGCCTCCTAGTGGATGCAAAAACTTTCTATTGTCATAATTTGGAAATTTACCCAGGGAAACAGACAGAGGGGCCGTTTCACATCAGTAATAAACCATCAAATGTTGTTAAGCGGTTGGCACGGCCTATCTATTACACAGGTAATAATATTACGGCGGATAATTGGTTCACAGACTTTGACTTGATAGTAGACTAACTTGAAGAAGAAGAGATTATCTTATGTCGGCGCAATTTGAAAGAATAAAAGATGTCTGCCACCTGAGCTTACAAATGTGAAACGAAGGACAGTAAACTCATCAATGTTTGGTTTCAATGAACATGCCACTTTAGTCTCCTATGTTCCTAAGAAAAACAGAATTGTCCTGCTCGTTTCCAGTCATCAATTAGGTGATGACTCGCTTGATGATGAAACTGAAGAAAATGCCATACCTATAATTATGACATGCTACAATGGGACAAAGGGTGGAGTAGATGCCGTGGATAAAATGTGTGCAAGTTACAACGTAGCCCGAAATATCATACGTTGGCCACTAGTTATTTTCTTTGCTATGTTGAATGTAGCTGGCATAAATGTTCAGGCAGTGGCTATTGGGAACGGAATGAATATCGGTAGGAGGAGACTGTTTCTGAGAACTACTATCTGAACAGTTGGTGTCAGAAGAGATTAGGCAAAGGAACATGAATCCAACAGGTCTCCATCCGACACTGCGTTTCCAACTTGAAAAGTACCGACCTGCAGAGCAAGACAAAGAAGCAATAGCCACTGGAACTACCTTCCTCCACTTCCTTAAAATAAACCATTGACACTTGCAAGCTCACTAAACTGAAGAGGATCACTAGAATGACAAGGCACAGCTGCAGGAAATGTAAGGAACATTTGTGCCTAAAACACGGAAGAATGATTTGTCATGAATGCTTCGAAAATCTGGACTTGGGAAAATAAAAGGAAAGATGAACAGTCCATTCTGCATTTTTTCTTTAGTTCTGTACTACATTGCATACTTTTCTGTTTTTACATTATTATTACCGACTTCAAATTCTGTGAACAACGTTACGGTATATCATGCTATAGCTCTTATTGTTGACTATATTATTGTGTGTAAAATAAATACTACCTAAGAGATATGACACTGAGCATTCTTGTAATATTTGAAACGAGATAAAAACCTGCAGGACTTTATTGTTGCTATTAACAATGGAAATAAGAGTAAAAGGAATGTCAACATTATTTAACTCAATTATATCCAAACATGTCTACAGGAAATGTATTTTTATAACTAATAACAAATGGCGCCTCCTAGACTTTGTTGACTTATCGTGTCAAAATTAGAGTGTGACCGATGGAGGGTTAATGATCCCTGGAATGTCTTTCCTGGGACCTGTTTGTGCCTTGAAGTAGGTACAGCTATCTATGCATATCCTTCCATCGCTCTCTAAATTCATATGGCTGCCAATTATGTGTGACACCATGTATTCCTTAGCTGACTTCCCTGCTAAATTCAATTTCCTAGTAAGTACCTTCAATCTCTCCTTACTCCTGCAACTATTCCTAAATCTATTTCTTTGTAATCTGCACCTCCTTCTTAATCTCTTTATTTCCCTGCTATAATATAATGTGTCCTTACCATTCCTTACCACTTTTAAAGGTACATATTATATCTGTATTCACACTCTTCACCAATTGCTTTAAACCCATCCCATAGGCTGTTTACATTTTTATTCACCATTTTCTTTTGATCATAACTACTTTCTAAAAGTTTCCCCATGCCCCTCTTATCAGCCATATGCTATTGTATAATAGTTTTACCTGTACAACATTCCTTTGTATTACATTTACTTTTAACTATGACAAAAACAGTTTCGTGATCACTTATACCATCTATCACTTCAGTTTTTCTGTAGAGCTAACCTGGTTTTATCGGCACTATGACTAGAATATTTTCCCCTCTAGCTGGTTCCATCACTTTCTGATTCAGTTGTATTCCCATATTAACTTATTTGCCATTTGTTGGTCATGCTTTCTGTTGTTCACATTTCCTTCCCAGTTAACATTTGATAAATTGAGATCACCCAGTACAATAATGTTCCTTTTGTGTCATTCTCTACATAGCTGATTATCTTACCAAATAATTCAGCATCAGCACCAGCCTTGCCAGATCTGTACACACCAAAAACATAAAAATGCCTTTTATCTTTAGAGATACATCCTACACCTAGAATTTCATGTTTCTCATCTTTAACATTTTTGTACCTTACAAATTCTTCTTTTACCAGTATGAATACCTCCCCTCCTACAATTCCTTCCCCCTGTGGGTGGGAGCAGTATATTCTGCCTGCCGTAAGAGGTGACTAAAAGGGGCTCCATGGGCTTTAAACTTGGGAGGGTGGGTTGGCGATCATGGGGTCCTGAGCTGAGTCCTGGCATTGTTTTCACTTACTTTTGCCAGGCTTCTCACGTTCATCTATCCTCTCTGACCTTCCTTGGTCAACTCCTGTTATTTTCTGACCCCAACGATATTAGAGAGTACTCAACGCCCAAGGAGTTTTTCGTTTTCATGCCCTTCGTGGCCCTTGTCTTTCTTTGGCCGATACCTTTATTTTTTACAGTGTCGGATCCCTTCCTTTTTTCTCTCTGATTAGTGTTACATACAGGACGGTTGCCTAGTTGTACTTCTCTTAAAACAATAAACTCCACCACCTCTCTCTCTTTTCTACCGTTCCTAACCTGTTTCTACATTAAATATTCCAATTGCATGAGAAAATATCCACATCCATAATATCACTTCTCAGCCATAATTCAATTCCTTTTACAATAAATAAATAAATAAATAAATAAATAAATAAATAAATAAATAAATAAATAAATAAATAAATAAATAAATAAATAAATAAATAAATAAATAAATAAATAAATAAATAAATAAATAAATAAATAAATAAATAAATATCAATCAAATTACTTAATTCTATTCCTTTCTTTATAATACTTTCACAGTTTAAAACTATCAATTTTATGTCATCCTTACTTGACTTCCTGCTTCCTGTATTGTCATCACCACTTTATTGTGCACCCCATTTTCTTCAATGTACCGGTACCTCCCTGTAACTCTTCTAAACAAACCCCCTAAATTATATGTAGCATTGTGGTTCAAATGAAGACCATCTGAGCATAGATCCCTATCTCCTACCCACCCATCAGGATATACAAGTCTCACTCCCAATTTCCCATATACCCAATCCATAGTCTCATTTAAATCCTTAATCACCCTCCAGTCAGTATACCTTCTACACAGTATCCCAAGATAATCTCTGCTTCCGTAAACTTTTTCCATGCTACCGTAACCAGATCCCACACCATCCCCAACTATGTTAGTAACTATTTCTGCTTGCCTTACGTTGCTGATACCAATGTGGAGAATTACCACCTTCTCCTTACCTCATCATTTGCCTTTACTTTGTCCTCTTTGTAAATACCAATACCGTATAACTTATATTGTTTTGTTTTGGGCATATTACTACTTAAAAACTATTGCTGCTGGTCCTTTAGACTCTTGCATTATCAGGGAGCTGAAAACATAATTATGTAAAATACTGAAGTTGGTGTTCTGAAATTATAAAATATTGACTTCTAGTATAATTTCTTAACACCGGAGAGTTTTAAATACATGGAATGCTATAAACAACTGCCACATGGCTTGCAGTATGCTCTCATGCTTACAAGAATCACCAGCAGCATCTGTGTTAAGGAGAAATGCATTTCAGTGAAGGGTTACTTGACCAAGCAAATTATTATAGTTGAATTATGCCTAGCATTAGATGAAGAAGAATCTCAGGATGAAAAAAAAAGTCTCTGATAGGAAATTATGCAGGCCAGGGAACAGATAAAAAGAATTGGACTGAATCAGCTGTTCCACATCAGGAATTAGGTTCCATGTAAGCATATAATTTCATCAATAATAACCAAATATTAAATATTCTTTCTATTACCTTTTTAGACCTGTTGAGTTCTTTCTCTCCTTTCATGATATTCCTATGTCTTAGTCTTTTACTGCTGATTCATTCTTTTCTCTCTTTTTTCTTTTCATTTATCTAGCATTCCTACACTTCCCGCTTGAATATCAAAGCTATACATTTTTGGAATATGTGGCATTCATAGGACTCCAGCATGCCAAAGCCCTTCATTGTACCATATGTATATATCTTGTTTGACATAATGTTGGCAACAGCATAGACATTTGAATGGGACTCCAACAAGTCAAAGCCCTATAATTGTACCATATGTATATATCTTAACATTAGTATTATATTAGAATAATGTATTATTTTTCAATTAGTTTTTAGTAATGTTTTATTATGTACCGGTACAATCGCTATTAAGCAGGTTCACCAACAGCTGATGATGACCTATTTATAGGTCAAAACTGGTACTGTTTTAATATAAATAATTCTACACATTTTGTAAAATAAAGTATTGATTAGGTGGAAAACTCATCCTTCATACTTGTGTTCAAAGATGTGTCAAGATGGCCTCTTGGGGAGTGCTGAAACCCGCCCTCAGAGGCATAATGAATATGATAGGGACCCTCCCCCCTATGCAGGAACCAAAATTGGGCCCCTCAAAGAAATTATAACACATATAAATTTAACTATAGCATAACATGAATGCGATTTATATCCATTTAATATATACAAAGGACTGTGTGTAAAATTACAAGACAAAATTAATATATTTTGTATCTTTTGCTTTTACATTTTTAAAATATTACTCAACTGGACTATATGGCATACTTTCTGGGATATAAAAGTATTGATGATCTCAATGACATCGATGGATGTTACATTTGATGCTGAGGCGGCTCAGTTCATTGAGTGTGTCTTGGAACATAGCATTTCATAGGTAGTTGTTTTTAAGTTTCAGTTTCAGAAATGATAGTTCTCCGGAATAAACACTAACAGGAATGATATTAGGACTAGCATATACTTCTGATACCAATTTTCATTAAAAAAAAAAAATAATAACTTGATATAGGTATTTTCAAGAAAGCATGCTGCTCGTGTTATGAGAGACGGCTGTGCTACTCTTACATAATAAGAACTGTATCCAGATGCAACTACCTGGCAATTACTCCACTTACAAATTGTAAAAATAATACTTTTCGGCCCATTTTACATCATGTCACTTTCACCGTGCAGACAGGCATTCGAGTAATATTTATTTATTTATTTATTTATTTATTTATTTATTTATTTATTTATTTATTTATTTATTTATTTATTTACGGGAGACCTTAAATCCTGTGTATGTAGAAGAATGAGTTTGATAAGGAGAGAGCCCATGTACTTGAAGATGGCAGGCAGTGAATGAAGATACAGAGATTTTCCTTGTCATTTTGTATTTCATGTTTGTCCTTGTCTCCTCTTTCTCTTGCTCAATCTTCGTACATTGACCTGTCAGTGAATTACGTGTTCCTGTTTATATATTCGCTCTGTATTTTCCATGGTTTCCCATTTTCACACCAGGCAAATGTTAGACCTGTACCTTAATTCAGGCCACAGCCACTTCCTTCCCACTCCAAGGCCTTTCCTATCCCATTGTCACCATAAGACCTATCTGTGGTGGTGCAATGTAAAACAAATGGAAAGAAAAATCTCTCTACAGTGCAGTCCTTTCAAAAACCTTATGCAGTATTTTAAGTAACCTACTAATATCTAATTCTTATCTGAAATGTTTCAAAATGATTTCAGGTAGAAAGTGGCATTCCCACAGAAAACTTATCACCCCAACTTTCCACTTCAAGATATTGGAGTCATTTACTGAAGTGTTTGCTGAGAAAAGCCATATTTTGGTGCAGAAACTGAAGAAAGAGGTCAATGGAAAGGGGTTCAATATCTATCCCTATATTACACATTGTGCGCTAGATATCATCTGTGGTAAGTAATATTTCCTTTTCCTTTTTGTCATCTGAAACATGGTGATCTTGATCAATCAGTCATCATTGATCTGCATTTAGGGCTGTCACCCAGATGGCAGATTCCCTATCAGTTGTGTACCTATTCTTTTCTTAAATGATTTCATGGAATAATTTATCAATAAATTAATTTCCAATCCCTAATTCCTCTTCCTATAAATGAATATTTCTCTTCTTGAATTCCACCACTTTAACTTCATATTATGATCTTTCCTACCTTTAAAAGTTCTGCTCAAGCTTATTTGTCCACGAATGTCTTTCCAGACTAACTCTCCACTGATATCTTGGAACATACTGCTTAAAACTAACAAACAATGTTAGGTTTTCGTCCACCCAATCAATACACATCACTTTACAAGTGAACTATTTAATTAAAAACATATTTAAAATATTAGGGACATGTTTCGTCTCTATTTGGGACATCATCAGCCATAAATCACGTGGTAGATTATGAAACTCAAAATTATGAAACTGAAAAAAATTATCGAAAAACCCAAATGCCTTTTTAAGGACTAATTGAGAAATGTAAAAAATATAAATATATATACATTATTTACACAAAATTGACCTCACTTCTTGCAAAAACTTTTATCTTCAATGTTAAAAAAATGGAAAATAACTTGAAACTGACAAGCCCGCCATAACGTCTCATACGGAATCAATGTCCATTTTTGCTGACCATATTTAAAACAATATCTTTTACATTTTCAGGTCTTTCAGGCATTCCCAGATCTTGTTCTAAGGGATGATAACGTAGGCCTTTTCAGTGTTCAAAAATGTAATCACAAGATTCTTTCGACATACCCAGTACATTTTTATTAACATTCTTATGGCAAAAATGAGATCCATACTACTTTGAGCTTTCCTGAATTCATGTTGTTCCTCAAGAACGTTCCATTATCTTCCTCTCATTTCTGTGATCTTTCCAAACAGCTTTGCAGTGTGTGACAACAGTGTTATGCTCCTGTAGCTTCCACATTTCCAATTGTTGCCCTTTTGGAACAGTAGAATGATGATTCCTTTCCTCCAATCTTTTGGGATTTTGTTTTCTTCCCAGATACTGAGAGCACTCTGTATAGGCAATTTAAGCCTAGTATTCCAGCTGTGTTTATCATGTCTGAAGTGGGATCATTGAAGCGTGGGGACCTTCCATTTTGCATGCTCTTTATTGCTGTTTTGACTTGAAGCCATGTTAATGGGGGTTGCTCTTTCTGAATTTCATCTATTCTACATTATTGGTTGTGGTGTTGTCACTATCTCCATTTAATAACATGCTGAAGTACCATATCCCTTCATTTCATCTCTTATCCCTTCCTCCGTTCTTTTTAAACTAGACCTACCATAATTTGTTTCCAGTGCAAGTATGTTTCCATGTTCATATTTTTTACTGCTTTCTTGCTTCCTTAATAGTCTTCCTCCTTCCTGATAGTAAAATCAGACCAGCACTATTCCTTTTCTTCTTGAATTAGTCGTTTTAGAGCCAAATCTTTGTTCCAGTATTCCTATGCTCAATGTTTATATTCTACTTCATTTCACCTATCACCCATTTTTTGTTTTACGTGATCTAATTCTTTTCCAGCTTATTTCTTTCTTTTACTGCTGTTTTTCCCTGGTCATTCCACCAAGGTACTTCCCTTTTGGTGTTGCACTTGTTTTCCCAGAGATTTTCTCAGCTTCTTTACAAGGGTTTCTTTGGACAAGGATCGTTCTTCTTCTACCACTTTAATCTCATTTTAGGTTAATTTTGTTGTTATCCTTGCTAGGTAATTCTTTTTCTTCCCTGAGCCTTCAACAAACAGACATCATAGTGTAGAGTCCAATGAATATATAGAGTCCAAGGAATGAACTCTATGGATGAAGCTATGCATGTGAAGTGGTGTGGTGATGGGGTCATGTAAGGCAAATGGTGAGGAGTAGATTACCTAGGAGAAGAATGAACTAAGCCATGGAGGGCAAGAGAAACAGAAGAGACTAAGCCAACAATGACTAGACTCTGATTTTAATGATTTCAAGGTAAGAGATTTAGGAATAGACTAGGCCACAGTGTTAGTTGCTAATAGAGGTGGTGCTTAGTTCAAAGAGAGAGGCTTGTAGATTGAATGTTGGAAGGTACTGTACCGGGTATTGCACCCGTCATGCCGGGCTCAGCTCGGCCGGTGAGCGAGGATCTCACGGGGTAGATCGTTCGCTTATCGGCTGTGCGGGATTTTTAAGTGCAGGGATAGATGAAGAACTAGTGGCAAATGAAAGAAAGCTAAATAGGTTTTATATATTTATTTAAACTACTGCTCTTCAAATTTGACATAGAATTTACAAAATCTGGGAAAAGGATTTTCTTTTTTGTGTGTAATTCTTCTTCCATTATGACGTTGCTAATAAGAACACTTCTTCAATTAACGGGTTATCAGATGCCTGAATCTGCAAGTATAACGTAAAATTCTTAGTTTAAATTTAATTAATGACAAAATAATAATTATTTTGAGATTATTTCCTCCAATAATAATAAATTTACTTGAAAATTAAATTTATTTCATCACCGGATTTCATTAGAATCGTATTGGAAAATGATCATTTTCTCTCCCTTATAAAAATTAAAATAAAAATTTTCTTCCATAAACTTATGGTCGTATCGTCTTCCTTAGACTTTAAACTTGTCAATTTACTCATTTTCATAATTATTTAGTGACTAATCTTCATACAATAACCTTAAATTTGACGTTATATCAACCTACACGTCATTCGTTAACTCGTAATAATTTGTTATGTTGCGTTTACAAATTCCATTTTTGTGAATTCAATCCACTGACATTGCCTTTAATTATCTGATTTTATTCGCTAGCTAAGATCCTATTCTTCCTTAAGGGGGGATGTCAATGAGAATGGTTGAAAATTTCGATTTTTTGACAATGGTGTTTTTTGAATGTTTGGGATGTTGTTTTCATCTTGTGAAAGTTTCATGGTAATATATTTTCTAGAAGTTGGTGAAAAAATTAATGTTTATGTGGGTGCGCGAATGTGTCGCACCAAGTTTCAACCTACTCTGTTGCTTTTGGATGCATTTTCTATGCTCCAAGGATGACTGGTGTAAATACAATATTGATAGAACCACTTACAAAGTAACATTCACTCCCTAAGGCAGTTATGAATGAAATAAAGCCAACGTTCCGAGTTCTGGCTGACCCAGAATTACTAAAAAGGTGTATTCATGGGAAGACACAAAATGATAATGAAAGTTTTAACAACCTAGTGTTGGGTCGGTGTTCAAAAACTACATTCTGTGGACTGAACATGTTATCTATTGCTGTTTACGATGCTGTGTTGTGGTTTTAATGAGGAAAATAAAGGCAGAATTGAAGTTCTAAGACAGGTAGGAATGGAACCAGGAGTAGATACTATCCGGATATTGAATGAAATAGATCAGAAGATGATTGCGAAAGCTGAAGCCAGTCTACTAAAATTACAGCAGACTGCAAGACTGCACAGAAGATCATAGAAGAGAAGGCAAGAAGATGATGAAGAACACTATTGTTATGGAGGACATTAAATCTCTGGCTTTAAAAAATGAGTATTTTCATACTGAATGCAAATACAAATTTTTAAACCTTCAGTTCTCACAATCACATTTTTCAAACTATTTTGTGCCTTTTCTCAGCAGCTATTAGAGCCAGAGTAATGTAATTTTCAGTACTTGCTTATATCAACACAACATCCCTTAGGAACTAGAATAAAGGGACTACAGTTATTAGAAACCAAATTATGGGGTTATTATGAACTAAAAATGGGGTTAAAAACATTTTGGAAATTAAAAATTTAATTTCTACACAATCATTTCACTCAAATACAAAATTCTAGTTCCCAATACTAACATATGTTTGAATATTATGGACAACAAATTTCATAGTGATATGTCCATTGGTCTTGAGAAAAAGGTGCACTTTTGTTACAATGGATTTTCTAAAAATGATATAAACTTTTTGACCACACTGTATAATATTTCTAACTGTAATCAAGCATTTAGACTCACTAATAACATTTTATTACATGTGCAAAATATGAAAATTCTATCTTGAAAAACAAGTCCACAGTGATTTTTTTAAACAAACACTGAATTATCATTGACATCCCCCCTTAAAAACGAATGAAATTCACTAAAGATTCATATTCCGTCAAACTGTGAACTAATGAAATTGGCATAGAATCGGCCAAAAATCCACGCGAATAGCGAAGAGCATCGTCACAAATATGGACAATCAGAAATCACAATAGGCAAAATATAGACAAATCACACACACAATATTCACTCAAAGGTACCCGGTAATATTATAAATATATTTTACACGAATGCTAGCCCATGATAATTCATTTTCAAGTTTATTCAAAGTCGGGAAAAATATTATTACGATGACAATATCATGAAAAATTCCTCTCGTCAACTCAAGATGTACAGATTATCACTTTACTGAAGAATTTAACCATACGACGATGTTCATGGGATTTTTACGAACAGAAATCATCCAAAATTATCGGTCAAAATGCCTATAACACTACGCGCACGCGGTTCATGAGCTGCGGTATTTATTTTTATCCTCCTACCCTAATCGTGGTTCTCAATCTGCGCTCACACCGAAGAAATTATGTCAGATGACATATTTCTTCTCAAATTGACTTAACAATGGATGTACAAATTATCCTCTAAAATTTACAGTGTCCATCTACAAGTCAGATAATTATAATAGCACAGCGAAATATACAAGTGCATCGTTCGGATACTGCCACTTTCCAGGCCTATATTTATACAAAACGAGCACACATTAATCTTGTTTAATAATAAATATCATTATGCTTATATGTTCTTTTAGCCGGTAATTAGGTTGGTTTATTTTTCTTCTTCTTCTTCTTCTTCTTCTTCTTCTTCTTATTATTATTATTATTCCTGGCCGCGCAAGATTACACATGCGAAAGCTACTGTACGATAATATCTAGATGACTCTAACGCACTCAAATGCAACAATACGTCGTATAATTGAGGAATGAAATCTCATATAATGAAATTTGCGGAAATACTGTCCCATCTGGTCTTAATTCAAATATAAAATCATTTAAACCACCCTAGTTTAATGTTGAGGTCAAGTTAATTTTATTTCTCCTGCCACAATGAACTCGGGACAGTTGAAATATCTCTCGATGACATTCACTCCAAAAACAAGCTAATAGATTCCAAAATACACACTCAGCATCACAAACTACCGTCACCAAGGAAAGAAGGAATGGAAAATTCTAACTACGACAAACTAATAGAAATTACACTAAACAAATAAGTAGAGGCTATATCATTACAACTTTTACATTTACAGATAGAAAGAAAGAATAACAATGTTTAAATATTACTTGGGTGACTGTCGACTTCTGAATTCGGGCTGATGACTTAGTGCATTACCACATTACGCACCATCGAACCTGGTCTCGTCCGCGTCTGAGGTGCCTCACATAATTACTCGTTCATTGAGGACACGTTGGCGTGCAGGAAACAACAGCATTCATATTGTAGAAGGACAGGCATCTTGACTTGCGCTCGAACCAATAGTTTCCTCTGTAGAAGTTCCTCGTGAAAGCTGAAACTAATAAATAAGTCTTAGAAAAGTCCAGGACACACACCGATGCTTGTTGAGATGAATGGAATAACTTAACTTGTACTCAGTTAATTGTAGACAGAATTTAAGCATGTCTGAATTGCAGTCTGATATATATTGAAGGCTTTTAAATGAGGTGAAGTTCTCCAGTGAAGTAAAGTACGTCTTATCTCGTCCACAGTTGTAGTCAGAATAATTCCCAACCGTTAAATTCAGAAGTAGAAAACCAGGATAAAATTTCCTTAGGAATTACCACGATTTCGTCGTCTTAAGACAGAGGTGTGTCCCTTAATTACACTTGATAGGTTATCTCATTACATTAACACGAATATTGTCATCTGATTGGCTGCTATAGTCCCCCGTCACGCGACCTTGCCAGTATTGATCGGATGATAGAAACATATTTCGCCTGGTCACGTGGTACGCACGGCTGATTGAAGGTCGACCGGCTAACAGTATCTCTGCTTGCCTTCCTTGCGTTCTGGCCCAGCTGGAATTCCCATCACCTGGTAACTGGTTCTCGCCGACTCGAAGTGATGAAACTCCCTTCCTGGCGTACGAAATAATGTTCCAACTTACTGCAGGAATGAAATATTTTCCCTAAATTAATTTTTACCACTTTTGAAGGGGACAGTATACACCATTAAACTGACGGTGTGCAGCGTGGCACATCGTGGGCTGTAATGATCATGCGAGCCTGAAATTTCATAGATATGCTAACAAAGCAATACTCTCGTGAATTATGCTGTAAAAATTATTAGTTCAAAGTCTTGCCACCAGATGAAAATACAGTGCTGTAAGCAGTGGTAGGGTTGCAGAAAAAGGCAGGGAAGATCAAACACATGATAGTGGTGATTTTGGCACATTTATTAGGATTTATGGTTACAAACACTGTTCAATACAGCCTCCCCACTCAGAAACATCCTGCATCCGTAATACGGCATGGTTGAAGGTTGCCTGCAGTATATCTGGTGAAATTAGAGCAACATGCCGTTGTATGCTAGCCTTTAGATCAGGCAAGGACTGAATATGTCCTTGATAGACACAACCCTTCAAACATTCCTAAAACCAGAAGTTACATGGATTTAAATCGGGGGATATTGAAGGTCATGCATCTGGAAAATACCCGGAGATGATGCAATCATTACTGAAGGTTTCTCACAGCAAATATTTTACCCAGAAAGTGGCATGTGGTGTTTCCTCACCTTGAATGAATATAACGGTGTTGTCACAGTTGCGTTCTTGCAAAGCTGGAATCGTATCTTGCACAAGGAGGACCCTAGAATGTACAGATGTCACTGTACACCTAATAGGCCCACGAGGGGTCATTCCCTCAAAGAAAAACAGACCAGGAATGAAGGAGCTTGTATAACCACACCAAACAGTCACGTAAGCTGAACACAACGTTCCTGTAACAACTAAGGAACTGACAACGCAATTCCACCGGAAGAAGATTTTAGCATCTGAGTTACAGAAAATTGCATGTTCTGACTGCATGCTTGGTGGCAAGACTTGGAACTACTAATTTTTGTGACATAATTCACAAACATATTACTTTGTTAGCATATGTACGAAATTTCAGACTTCTACGATCATTACAGCACATGCTGTGCCTCGCTGAACATCGTCAGTTTAATTGTGCATACCCGGTATAATAGTCTATAATGAAGATGTATGTATGGGCTTTTATTTACACCAAAGTAAAGTAATGAACTTCATTCCGGTTCCGCATTGACTTTCAATATCTAAGATTCAGTCTGGCATGCTGGGTTGCTTTTTCAGTTACGCCATCTTCCCATTCCTATCACTATCATTCGATTTATTTTCAGCTATCTTCAACATCGATCAGCACAGATCATCATCCGTGGTACCCGTTCCTATTCCTTTCGTATGACTGCGGGCGTAGCCCAAGTTTCCCCCTTTCCCCACTTTTATATATTTTGTATACTTATGATATCCCACATCCCGACCCCCTTTAAGACTCTATCAATATGCCGATGATCTGGCTATCCTTGCACTTACACCTACTACTGTTACTCTTACCTGTTATCCTGGTTCGACGCCTGGGATATTGCTGTTAATCCTACCAAGACCCAATTTATTATGTTTCGGAAAAAATCCCGCCTCTCTAGACCCCATCACCGAGTTCTTTTAACGTTGTATAATACTCCACTAATAGAAACTAATACCCTAATCTACCTTGGTATTCAATTCCAGAACAACCTTCATTGGAAACATCATTTAATACAAGTCTACAAACGTGCCCTTCAACACTTTCAAGCCCTGCGTATTCTTACTGGTAAAACGTGCGGCCTCCGTCCTTCCCAAATCCTCACAGTTTATAAATATTTTATCCGACCTGTCGTAACATACAGTTCATTGACCTGGCTCACAGATGACAGACAACAATACGTGACCTTGCATAAACTTGACAGACATGCTATGCGTATTGCATACCATCTCCCCTTTGACACCCCTTCTGCTGACTTCCAACCTCTTTATTCTTTCCACACCATCCTTACTCATGTCCATGATCTTTGTCTCAAATACTTACAATCTGCCCTAGCCATCAATCATTCTGCGATTAAAGAAGCCCTCAACCTTTCTCCTCTTGCCACGGCTATTCTTAATAATGACTGCTCTCCTGTTATCTCCTACCTTTTCCCCACCCCTATCACGTAACTTCCCCCTCTGTCCCACTGCCTTTTTAATCTAACTTTTCTTTTACTGGATATTATGATGCTCCTCGCGGCAGCGGTATCAGCCTCCAATATCTGTGTCTGAGTGCTTTACGACACTACCAGTGTCATCTCTGTCCGTGTTCATTTTCTATCATTCTGTGTTTTTCGCGTCCTCATTGTTTCACTAGTGTTCGTTCATTTTCTTCTGCTTCCACCATAGTGTTTTTCGTATCGTACGTCAAGATGAACTGAAGACATTTCTCTCTCAGTACGATGTGTTGTGTGTTTATATTTTGTGTGCCAACCGAAATCAATGAAAAATAGACTGACATGGAAGAAATCACATACTATTTCCTTGTTATATACGTGTGTATGTTTTACATTTTCTCTGTTTCAATCTGTATTTGACTATGTTATATCATAATTCCAGAAACAGCAATGGGGACAACAATCAATGCTCAGGATGGAGGAGAATCTGAATATGTGTCTGCAGTGTATGAGTAAGTAAAATATTTTGAAATAGAACACAGTAAAATAGATAAGCTTTGTTAACCTGTTATTTTAACTTTTATTTTTTGTTTGTTTCACGTGATCTAAAGTGGCAGTAACACATAATAATACCAATATAGTTGGTCCGTTATTGAACATTATACATTTTTTACTTAACTCATTCCTGGTTGCCAGCGTTTTGCCCCAGTGTACTAAGTTGGGCTCATAAATTTACTCATTGGGAACAAATATTTCAGCTTCCCTATGGGAATCAACATCTTTATCATCTGGAGGCCAGCCAGGCATCAAATTTTTTAAATGAGACAAAGTTTCTCATAGTGCATTGGCACTGCTGGTGGCACCAAGTAGCCTATGCAGTGGCCTCCATGGTATACACTCGCCATGTGTCATGGTAGGTGTGCTATTTACCAAATGATGAGTCCAACATAGCACACTGGGGTGCAATACTGGCAACCAGGAAAGAGTTAGCCGGGAAATTTGTAATGTTTAATAATGGACCAAACTATATTGGTATTATTAAGTGGTATATTCCGAGCTGTCAGCGGAGAGATGGGGTGGAATGACATTAGTAGACGAAAAAGTTTGAGTGGTGTCTTTAAAAGTAGGAAAGATCACAATATGAAGATAAAGCTGGAATACAAGAGGACAAATTGGGGCGAATATTTGTTTATAAGAAGGACAGTTAGGGATTGGAAGAACTTACAAGGGAGATATAAAACAATATTCCAATTTCTTTGCAATCATTTAACAAAAGACTAGAGAAACAACAGATAGGTAATCTGCCTCCTGGGCGACTGCCCTAAATGCAGATCAGTGGTTGGTTGGTTGGTTGGTTGGTTGGTTGGTTGGTTGGTTGGTTGGTTGGTTGGTTGGTTGGTTGGTTGGTTGGTTGGTTGGTTGGTTGGTTGGTTGGTTGGTTGGTTGGTTGGTTGGTTGGTTGGTTGGTTGGTTGGTTGGTTGGTCGGACGGTTTACGCTTCCGCTCAAAATCACATGTTCTAATATTAGAATTCAATATCTGACTGTAAGTTCAAATTCAATATTCAAAATTGTGAATGAATGTTTCCTGACATGTAATGTCACTTGGAAAAGCACAAGTTTAAGACTGCACTATTTGAGCTGCAAAGTTAACATTCCTTACTGGCAGAAAATATTTTAGTCGCCTTATTATGATGAACTTGGACAGTTCAACTGCAGACTTTCAACACTGGCAGTATCATATTGTAGAACTTCCATCAGCCAACTGGCATGGCTGGGTTATGGGATAATACTGCGCCAAGGTTTGTCACCTGGCTTCTTTTATACTGAATCTGCCATATGCATCACAGAATTCAGCTATCACTTCAACCTGCAATAACTCGTTCAATCCTTCACGGATTTTTGTAAAACTTGTGTTAGTTATGTAGGTTCTAATACTGGCTACACAATTCTGTAGTTCAAGTGATTGTACCATTTTTATTAAGCTAGTTATTAACCATAAAAGGAATGCAATGTTCAAAGTGGCGCAGTTTGTCCTTGACCGGCCAGTAGCAAGCTCACATCAAGTTCGCTAGCAGCGGTCGGCTATCCTCACACACAGCACATATTTTAAATTCAATATCCTTCAAGTACGGACTCCAGACCAGCGTTCCTGGTTTGGTATATACATGGTTTAATGATCATGTAATAATATTTTTGGTTGGATTTTGATAGTATGTATTCATTTAAATGAGAGAGTGTGGTATGTATGTGCTTTGTAAATCAACAGTCTATATATTTAAAACATTAGTCTGGTACTTGTTATAGCGATTTTAAGGGAACAGCCAAACCTATTGACATCGTAAAGCATTCTGATGAAAGCTTTTGGCCTGTAGATTTGTAGAGTGTTTTTAAAAGCATAAAACTTTCTTGCTGTATACTTTTAATTATTAAATAAAAAATATAGCATTATGATTAGCCAAAGCAATCACCAGTACGTCAAGGCCGCTTGAACTGTTAGAGCATTGGGGTGTGTGGCATGATAGAGGGGGTGAAAGGGGTTAAGCATATAAATGCAGTCCGACGTCTTCTTGATTAGCTGTACTTCGGCTTCTTCCAGCCTGTGTTAAAGCGAGTCACTTGACCGAGAAGAAGCTATTCACTGCAATTTTACTACCTCTTATATATTTGTTAACTTGAAGTGATTTCAGATAAATTTAAATGTTTCCTTCTCCACATTGTCTCTCCCTATATCTGTTAGCTTGAGTGATTTAGGAGAAATTTTAACTTTATTCATGTTGTACTTTTAACACAGAGTCTGTGAACTTCTTCCATTCCGGTAGTTATCAAAGTGAGTTAATCCCCCGTGTCAGCCTGATGCATGGGCGCCCATAGGATAGTTTGTAGGGGGGCTAGACCTGTGGGTATGCAGTATTTTTAATATTTTGGAAGACGAATGTCGACTTCTATTCCACAGTAGAATACCACACACGGTATCCCCTACAACTTCTACGTAATACCGATTTTTAAACCATTTTCTTGAAAGAAAAACAGCTGACTATATTAGATTTTTTCCTTTCCCTGAGAGCTAGGGGGAGGGGGGGCGTGGCCCCACCTTGCCCCCGCGTATGGGGGCCCATGTCCTGATGTGCTATTTTTCATTTTCCATTTGGCCAACATGGTGTCTGGATTAAAATTAAGTTCCAAAGCAGCTGATGATATTTGATTAGCACAGGTGACGACATTCTATTCTTTTTGGTGGGGAAATTATTGTTCTTGGTGGAGATTTCATAAATGTTTTGTCTGGTTTGCCACATGCTTATCTCCAAACAATTATTTATTTATAAACTTAACTGTATTTTCAAATACTCTTCTCTTTGACCCTTCTTCAAAATATGCTGCTTAAATAAAAATACATGGGAAAAACCACAAAACAATAAATGAAATTCATTGTTTTTTTTGTAAGAAATCAGTAATAGTGACTAAGTATCTGCCAATATTCTCGTATAAGATGGTTTTATGCTCGTTGTCTTCGTTGAGATTCTCTTCACCGTTTTCCAATTTATCAAGAACGATGTGGATGTTTTCCAGGTTGTTCATAAGATTACTTTTATTTATCATACACATAATTTGTAGATGGTGACAGATCAAATGTTATTGAACTACAAGTTGTCCATTTCATGACCGTATCGATGTTCAATCAAGAAGTAAGTATAAATAACCACCTAATCGATACTTTATTATTGCCTCAGGCAAAATTGAATAAAATTAAAACTTACAGGACATGTTTCGACCACTTAGTGGTCCTCTTCAGCTGTATAAATAAAGAACTGAAAAGAAAAAACATTATAACAATAAGCACAAATAAAAGGTCTTTGGAGACTCCTTTGATAAAAATGGAGGTCATCAGAATAGGACATCTTGCCTCACCTTCTTGTTTGGAAAATATGTTTATTCTGCGCTGTCTAGAGGGTCTGTCTTTGAGCGCGACCTGGTGAAGTAACGATGTGATACAGTTTGACAGTTCATGGTAAGCTCTGGAGAGAAGGGAAGTAGAGTTTTATCATCATCTAAAATAACATGTGAGGGAGGAGGGATATTGGGCTGTGCTTCTGCGATGTCGTGTTTGAATATATCTCTTGTTCTTCTAGTCTGTTTCATGTCTACCCATTCTAAGTATTTGCTAATATTCTCGTATAAGATGGTTTTATGCTCGTTGTCTTCGTTGAGATTCTCTTCACCGTTTTCCAATTTATCAAGAACGATGTGGATGTTTTCCAGGTTGTTCATAAGATTACCTTTATTTATCATACAGATAATTTGAAGGTCCTGTTTTATATTGGTGAATTTGTGGTTGGACTCTTTCATATGGGATTCCATGGCAGAGAATCTTTTGTATTTTTCAGCGTTGGCGTGTTCTTGATATCTAATTAAGAAGTTCCTTCCAGATTGTCCCACGTAAGTTTTTTTACATTGAGCACAAGTCAGCTTATAAATACCCGATTCCTGGAATTCGTCATCTTTAAGTTTATTAGCTTTATTGTGACTAAAGAATCTATGTTTCGTGTTGTTGTTTGTAGAGAAGGCTACTTTGGTATTGTGTTTCTTGAATAAGTTGATGATTTCGTAAATCTTCGGGTTATTAAAGGTGAATTTTACATATCCTTTTTCTTTTTCTGAAAGCTCAATATAAAATAACTTACGTGGGACAATCTGGAAGGAACGAGCATAAAAACATCTTATACGAGAATATTAGCAAATACTTAGAATGGGTAGACATGAAACAGACTAGACGAACAAGAGATATATTCAAACACGACATCGCAGAAGCACAGCCCAATCTCCCTCCTCCCTCACATGTTATTTTAGATGATGATAAAACTCTACTTCCCTTCTCTCCAGAGCTTACCATGAACTGTCAAACTGTATCACATCGTTACTTCACCAGGTCGCGCTCAAAGACAGACCCTCTAGACAGCGCAGAATAAACATCTTTTCCAAACAAGAACGAGAGGCAAGATGTCCTATTCTGATGACCTCCATTTTTATCAAAGGAGTCTCCAAAGAACTTTTATTTGTGCTTATTGTTATAATGTTTTTTCTTTTCAGTTCTTTATTTATACAGCTGAAGAGGACCACTAAGTGGTCGAAACATGTCCTGTAAGTTTTAATTTTATTCAATTTTTCCTGAGGCAATAATAAAGTATCGATTAGGTGGTTATTTATACTTACTTCTTGATTGAACTACAAGCCAACATTTTATCACGTGATGATATCGTGATTGAAATTTGTAGCAAAACATTCACTTCTGTGAAAGTTGTCATTATTTTCTCAAAAGTTGCCATTCTTAATTAATTTGAAAGTCATTGGGTTTATACCTGGTAGTTCAAAACCATATAGGTACTAGCCTCAACACATTAGTACTGAAGATGAAAACTAGCTACTTCAGTTTCCTATATAATTATAATACTTGAATTCCTTGGAATTAATGTTTTGGCTCCACATATTCTTATTTAAAAACTGGAGTCATAATTATGCTCCTTATAAATCTGAACATTTCTCAGCGGCTCCTAAAAAGAACCAGATCAGGGCCTAATTGTAGTAAGTATGTACGAAAATTGTTTAATATTTGGAAATAATAAGTGACAATAAAGAGAGCACTAATCCCTTGAATTAACTTAACAACATCTGATAAAACACTTACATTTCTTTTTCAAGAGGTATTTTGTATCACGGCCAATAAACCTCAAGGTACATGAAGGTCACTACAGTATTTACCTCAGCCAGTTTTCATCCATGGCCAGTTAAATGTTCCAGTGTTAAGAGAGCAACATTTCAAAGTTGCACTAGTGCCAAAAGCTAATTATCCAAGGAATGCACCAAGCAAGGGTCTGTGTGGTTTGGATCACATAGCTATCAGCTTGCAATCATAAGATAGTGGGTTCAAACCCCACTGTTAGCAACCCTGAAGATAGATTTTCGTGGTTTCCCATTTTCACATCAGACAAATGCTGGGGCTGTACCTTAATTAAGGCCGTGGTTGCTTCCTTCCCACTTTTAGTCATTTCCTATCCAATTGTTGGTGTAAGACCTGGCTGTCTCAATAAGACGTAAAGAAAATTGTATATACCGATATAAGAAAATCTTTCAAAAATATTTTCCCCAGTACGTTAAGTACGATCAGACATGTTTTATATGTTCTATCTCACAGTAACATTTATTCATCATACACATCCTCTTATCTCCTCGTCTTTTATTCTTAATACTTCCCTCCGGTGGCGTGCCAGATGCGACCGTGCCGCATGCGACCCGTGCCACTAGCGACCGCATAATCTGTAACCATGCCAGATGCAACCGGCGTTGACAAGCAAATTGTCATTTGATAAGTTGTGTCATCACCCAAGATAGGGTAAGCTAAACGAAGTGCAATGCCATTTCAATAAGTCATATAAGCAGCTACTGCCCCTACTTTACATAACACTTCTGGGGGAAACTCGTTTTACAACACGAAACATTGTGATGCGTTTACGTCTTTTTCCACCGGGCGAGTTGGTCATGCGGTTAGAGACGCGACACACGGCCCTGAGCTTGCGTCCGG
Source organism: Anabrus simplex (assembly GCF_040414725.1). NCBI lineage: Eukaryota > Metazoa > Arthropoda > Insecta > Orthoptera > Tettigoniidae > Anabrus > Anabrus simplex. Next base: position 364,237,420 of record NC_090269.1, on the reverse strand, counting down.
GAGATAGTGGGTTCGAATCCCACTGTCAGCAGCCCTGAATATGCTTTTCCGTGGTTTCCCATTTTCACACCAGGCAAATGCTGGGGATGTACTTTAATTAAGACCAGGACCGCTTCCTTCCCATTCTTAGCCTTTTCCTACCCCATCATCGCCTTAAGAACTGTCTGTGTCGGTGCGACGTAATGTCACTAGCAAAAAATAAAGGATCATAATTCTCTGAAATTACTTACGACTTAGGCCTACTTACTTATCGTGTCCTATTAGTACCAGGAGTGTCCGAGGACGTGTTTGGCTTGCCTGGTGCAGATCTTTCTACCTGACTCCCGTGGGCAGCCTGCGCTTCTGGATGTGGGATTATGATAATGTAGTAGGGAGAGATGAAACCCGGTTTCGGCACGTAGCCTACTCCTCTCGAATAATACCAAGGGGTCTGCTCAATGCTTTATGTCGCCATTCGATGGCCGAATCATCATCAACGGCATCATATCCCCTCACTCCATTTGAACACTGCGGAAAGGTTTGGATTTGAATCCAGGCTTTTGGCATGCTATCTAGTGATTAGAAACTGTCTACCAGCAACTTTCTTACCCTGCCGGCCAACATTCCGATGGTGTTGTTTTATTTTTTTCATCCAGGTTAAGTGGCTCAGACGGCTCCAGATGGTTGAGATGCTGGTCTTCGGACTCCAACTAAGCGGGTTCGATCCTGGCTCAGTCCGGTGGTATTTGAACGTGCTCAAATACGTCAGCTTTGTGTCGGTGGATTTACTGACACGTAAAATAAGTCCTGCGGGGCTAAATGCCGGCACCTCAGCGTCTCCTTAAACCAGGCCTTTCCAACTAGAGCACTTAGGGCTGGGGTGCACCTGCGCTGCACTCAGCAGCACCGTTCCCCTCCTTCCCCACCTACCTCAGTGCATGTGTGCGTAAGAGACTGTACATTCATTCTCATTCTCTGTGTGTGTGTGTCATTCTCAGTAGAATCTATTCGATAGAACAGACAGTGGAGCAGTTGGTTTCACCTTCGTTAAAAATGTTGTTTAATCCTTCATGGTTGGATTCATATTTTGTTCTCAATACCAAAGGGAAAGCTCAGTGTTTAATTTGCCATGTCATTTTAAGCGTACAGTCTTCAACCGTACGACGACACTACCACAATAAACATGTTTCCACCTATGATGACATTGTTGGCGCAGAAAGAACCGAACAAATTGCTAAGTTAAAATCGGAATTGCCAAGTTTTTTAGAGATACGTAATAACTTACTCATTAGGAATTGTTTTACATGCAATTTAGGAGATTTGTTTTCGTTTTTGGTTTTGTATTATTAAGAACTGTTTAGAATTAGACTTAGATGTGCTGCTAAGAAAAAATACCGAGCGAGTTAGCGGCGCAGTTAGGGGCGCTCAGCTGTAAGCTTGCATCCGGGAGATAGTGGGTTCGAACCCTACTGTCGGCAGCGCTGAAGATGGTTTTCCGTGGTTCCCATTTTCAAACCAAGAAAATGCTGGAGCTGTTCCTTAATTAAGGCCACGGCCGCTTCCTTCCCATTCATAGCCTTTTCCTATCCCATCATCGCCATAACACCTATTGCAAAAAATAACCCACAAAGATAATTATTTTATCTCCCAGTCCCACAGATACTTGAACCCAATACTTTAGAAGGCGCAGTTTGAGCACGTCATGGGCTATTGTTGCTCTGAAAATGGCAAGGAAACCCAGATGTTTTCAATTCTGAATTTAAATAAATGGAGAACTAGGACTTCTCTGTCTGATGCGGACTTAGAGGCTGTACTTAGAATTTCTACTGCCAAGTCGATTGTACCCATTATTGGTAAATTAGTTGCCGCAAAACGATGTCAGCAATCGACTTAAACGCTAAATGTATTTTAAAGCAAACTCAAAGTAAGTACAGAATAAATTGTGTGTTTATGTGTTCACAGAACTGTCATAAATAATATTGTTTTCATAAGCTGCGTGCTGACTTGACGACCTGTGGTTCTGCCTCTGTCACTTCCCCTCCTTCCCCCACCACCTCAACGGTGCTATAGCACAGCACCAGGGCTGCTGACGGGGCCGGCCGGGGCTGTGGGAGCACCTCAGTTGGAATCGCTTGCCTTAAACCATAAAAATAGTTACTAAGACATAAAGCCAGCAACTTTATTATAATTTTCTTTCGACCAACGGCACTCGAACCTGCTAACCACGGTGTCAGACCTTTATTTTAGAAAAGACCAAGTTAGTTACTAATAAGCAATCTGGGCCGATGACCTCCGATGTTAGGCCCCTTAAAACAGCAAGTAACAACAATAAGCAATCTGCCACTTGATGACAGCCCTTAATGCAGATCAATTGTAGGTGATTGATGGGTCGCATGCGGCACGATGCTTATCCGCTCGGTCGCTATTGGCACGATAATGGCCTGGTCGCATCCGGCACTGTCGCATCTGGCACGTAACCTTCCCTCCTTCAGTCAATCAATCAATGATATGCATTTAGGGCTCTTGCCCAGGTGGCGGATTCCCTACCAGTTGTTTACCAAGCCTTTTCTTAAACGTTTTCATAGAACTAGGAAATCTAATGAACATTTCCCTTGTTTCTCATAGCTGACTCTATTTTGTTTTAATTTCCATAAAAGAATTTGTTAAGCATGGAGCTCATTGCTATGGGCAGCGTACCGGTACTTCACAGTGTTGTGTCCACGAAGAGAGATGCTTCCTGTTCTTTCTATTCCCTATCTTACTTAATGTATGGTACTGACTCGCTGGTCAAATTGGATTAAGGAGAGAACTATTCTCACACCTAAGAACAACACCACAGCAAGAATCGGTAATTCTTTATTGGACAAACATCCTACAAAGTTGGTGAGATATTCTGCGTACTCCATGGTGGAGATAGAGAACATGATCCACTACCTTGTGGAGTTCCACCTCACTTTAAATCCACCAGGTTTTCCACCTCACAATCTCAGTCTGAAAGTCTATAATGCTGCTATGGAATCTGATATCTCCTAAACTCTGTAATAAAAATGGCATCAGGCTGCATGTGAAGTTTTTATGCGGTAACATGATCGATCAACAATCTTCACGGGATGAGGTGCGGGAGGAACAGTTTTCATTTCCCACATTCCTTTGATTCCCTCTGACAATCGCTTCCTATTCAAATAACTGCAATATCCTGTTAAACTATGCTTCACAATGACAATAAACAAAGATCAGAGGCAGTCTTTAAAAGTTGCTGGTGTGGATTTAATGAATTATCGCTTTTACCATGGCCAGTTATACGTGGCCTGTTCATGTGTAAGCTTTCCTGACAGACTTGTGATGTTGTAATTCTGCAGCCAAAAATGTAGAAAATCTAACAACCACCTTGGACAACATAATTTGAATGGCAGTAGAATTCAAGTGTGACTGGTTGTAGGCAAGAAAGCCTGTCATTATAATAATAAAAACACCCCACCTTGATTGTGAATGGCAATAAGAAACGGGGGGCCTGCAATTATTATGAAAATTGCCCAACTCGAATGTGACTGGAAGTATTAATGGTGCTTGACTTTGTAATGAATACTCCCCGAATCGATTGTGACAGGCAGTAGGCAAGGAAGCCTACTTGAATGTGACTTCAACATCAACCTTGGGCAACATAATTTGAATGGCAGTAGGAAAGGGGGTCTGCCTTTATAATGACAACTGTGCAACTGTGAGAACGGTTGGCTGTTGAGAGAGCTCTTGCATTATTGTAGTGATAAAGTAGTGAAAACCTATTGAAATAGCTTAATTTTGTGTATATCTGATTCATTTAGTGCTGTTTATATAGTGGTGTTTAGTGCTTGTTGGTAGAAATTGGGAGTAGTAATAATTATTTAAGTTTTGTAACAAGTAATTCAGTTGGTCTTCAGTAAATTACGTTTTCTAGGTTAAGTAGGCTAGCTAGGTGCACCTTGTTTGGAATTTAGGTTTAGGAAATACTTTAGGTAACAATATTAACTTTAAAAATATTTGTAAATATCTGTAGGTTCGTTAGTTGTACTTACAAAGGCAGATTATCGTAAGGAATAGTACCGTAACTTCTGCAGCAACTTCTCCGGTATTTCGTATAGATATCCGTTCAAACTATCGCGAAGGATATAATTTACTACATTAAGAAACACGATACGCCTGCAAACTTCCATTTAAAAAGAAGTTAAAGAGATTACACGGTAATAGTTAACAGTCCTATTGTTATTGATTATTGTCGCTCCTCATATTCAAATATTGCATTGTTGGCTACAGTCGTGAACAAAGGGTGTAGTGTAGTCAAGTAAATATAAATAAAAATCAGCTGACCTTGTATTGCATTCATTTGTACTTCTGAGTAGGTAGTTAGTATCCGTAATTTATATTTCGTTCCCTCGATCTTTCAGTATTTGTGAGCGGTTAGCTAATAATAATAAAGTTCATATATCCCAGTAATTGCAGTTCAAGTCCCTGGAGTAGTAGTAGTAGTAGTTTTGATAGAAATATTTGAGAAATTATTGTAGACAACCTCGTATTTTTCAGTAGGCCTAATTAAGGACACTTTTTTTCTCCGTCCCGTGGAGTAGGGAAAATAATAGTAATCCACCAGCTGTAATAATCACATAACCACATTTCAGTAGAATTGTAGTGAAGATAAGGTATAATATATTAGATAGTATCTTGCCAGTTATATTCGTGTTTTTCTTCGTGTACGGCAAACCTTTTGATATTTAAGCATTTAACCAAACGCAGTGTAGTGTAGTGTAGATACATTGTAGTAGAGATACAGTACATTTAGATAGTGCCGTATCTTGCCTGCTATATTCGTGTGTTATCTTTCGTGTATATCTATTAGACCGTAATACTAATAATAATTTGTCTAAGCATTTAGCTTCGTTGGTAATCTTTGAGTACAGTAGTTCTTGCAAATTTCATTTCTGTTGTGCTTAGTAGTGACATACGGTACGGTACCGGTATCGTAATTAGGATACGTCTGAAAGTAGTTTAAAAATTACTGCAGTGTACTGTACAGTAGTATACGAGTAATATCCTATTAGAATTGAGTGTGCTTACTTTAATTTTGTAAAATATTTGTGTAGTACTGGTGTAGTAGAGGTATCCGTAGAAACTCTTAATAAAATATTGTTGAAATTAGGATAGGCTTAATTGCAGTTTGGAATTGTGTAGTTCTTGTGTATTACTTTCGATATTCAGTAATTAACAGCAGCTTTTATCCTGTTAGGGGTTGTAGGATAAAAAAATAGAGCACGACTAAATAGTATTGTAGTGTAGTCGTATATTAATTACCTTATTGTTGTGTACAATCCCAGAAAATATATCCCTCCGTTCATTTTTTTTTGCAAATAAGTTATTTTATTTTTTAATTTAAAATTTCCCCCCCGTAAAGAATGGCTAAGGAGCGCGAGTGTACTTATTGTGGGTGTGGTGAGGCATTGAGGGGTGTAAGGGAGGAGTTGGAAAGTTTGAGGGAGATAATTAGGATTCTCACAGAAGACAGGAAGGAAGATAGGACTCCCTCAAACAATGTACAGGTTACAGTAGGTGTACAAGAGGGAGGGGAAGGAAAGGGAGGAGTTGTAGAAGACAGGTGGTCTAATGTTCTAAGGGGAAGGAGATTGCAGGCCAAGGGCTCTATTCAGGATCAGAATTCAGGACAGGTGTCTGTGCGAAATCGGTACGAGTCACTCCAGGTAGAACAACAGAGGGAAGATGAGGGACAGGGAACTGTTGGTGAGATGCGTGGAAGTAGGAGGAAGGCAAAAGGTAGGAAAGGGAAATGTAGAGTAGAGGATAGGAAAAGACAGGTGGAACAGGGTCATGGGAAGGAGAAAAGGGAGGAGGAAGTAGCTTCTGCAGCTATCAGGAAAGATAGGGCTGACCAGGAGGGGAGGGGATCAAATGAGGTGGGTAGGGTTGAGGCTCTGGTCATGGGGGATTCCATCGTTAGACACGTGGGGAAAGTGTGTGGAGGAAAGGGAACCAGGGTAGAATGTTATCTAGGAATTAGATTGAGGCAGATGTTGAGGAAAGTAGAAGAGAGGGAGGAGGGGAAGGAGAATGTGGTAGTGTTTCACGTTGGTACCAACAACGTAAGGCAAGCTGATATAAGTACCAACATAGTTGGAGATGTGTGGGATCTGGTAAATGCAGCAGGGTGAAGTTTAAGAAAGCGGAGATTGTTATTAGTGGAATACTGTGTAGGAGGGATACTGACTGGAGGGTGATTGGGGATTTAAATGAGACTATGGAGTGGGTATGTGGGAAACTGGGAGTGAAATTTCTAGATCCTAATGGGTGGGTAGGAGATAGAGATCTGCGCTCGGATGGCCTTCATTTAAACCGCAGTGGTACGTATAAGTTAGGAAATTTGTTTGGAAGGGTAATAGGGAGGTACATTCAGGGAAACGGGATGGCCTAGGGAGCGGTGATAAGGGAACAGGGAACTGGAAATCAAGTAGGGATGACATAAAATTGTTAGTGTTGAACTGTAGAAGTATTGTAAAGAAAGGAATAGAATTAAGTAATTTAATAGATATATATTTACCAGATATTGTAATAGGAGTTGAATCATGGCTGAGAAATGATATAATGGATGCAGAAATTTTCTCACGGCACTGGAGTGTGTATCGTAGAGATAGGATAGGAAAGGTGGGAGGGGGAGTTTTCATTCTGGTGAAAGAAGAATTTGTAAGCTACGAAAAAGTTAAAGATGAGACACATGAAATTCTAGGTGTAAGGCTCATTTCTAAAGATAATAGTCAACTTGATATATTTGGAGTGTACAGATCGGGAAAGGGTAGCACTGATGCGGATTCGGAATTATTTGATAGGATAGTCAGCTATGTGGGAAATGACATGGAAAGAAATGTGATTGTAGCGGGAGATCTGAATTTGCCAGATGTCAATTGGGAAGGAAATGCGAACGACAGGAAGCATGACCAACAAATGGCAAATAAGTTAATATGGGAAGGACAACTGATTCAGAAAGTGATGGAACCAACCAGAGGGGAAAATATTTTGGATGTGGTGCTGATAAAACCAGATGAGCTCTATAGGGAAACTGAAGTAATAGATGGTATTAGTGATCATGAAGCTGTTTTTGTGGTAGTTAAAAATAAATGTGATAGAAAGGAAGGTCTTAAAAGTAGGACTGTTAGGCAGTACCATATGGCTGATAAAGCAGGTATGAGGCAGTTTCTAAAAAGTAACTATGAACGGTGGGAAACGGTAAATAAAAATGTAAACAGACTCTGGGATGGGTTTAAAGAAATTGTTGAGGAATGCGAAAACAGGTTTGTATCTTTAAGGGTGGTAAGGAATGGTAAAGACCCACCTTATTATAATAGAGAAATAAATAGCCTAAGAAGGAGGTGCAGACTGGAAAGAAATAGAGTTAGAAATGGCTGTGGAAGTAAGGAGAAATTGAAGGAACTTACTAGAAAATTGAATCTAGCAAAGAAGGCAGCTAAGGATAACATGATGGCAACATAATTGGCAGTCATACAAATTTTAGTGAAAAATGGAAGGGTATGTATAGGTATTTTAAGGCAGAAACAGGTTCAAAGAAGGACATTCCAGGAATAATTAATGAACAAGGGGAGTGTGTATGTGAGGATCTTCAAAAGGCAGAAGTATTCAGTCAGCAGTATGTCAAGATTGTTGGTTACAAGGATAATGTCGAGATAGAGGAAGAGACTAAGGCCAAAGAAGTAACAAAATTTACATATGATAACAATGACATTTACAATAAGATACAAAAGTTGAAAACTAGAAAAGCGGCTGGATATGATCAGATTTCTGGGGATATACTAAAGACAATGGGTTGGGATATAGTACCATATCTGAAGTACTTATTTGATTATTGTTTGACCGAAGGAGCTATACCAGATGAATGGAGAGTTGCTATAGTAGCTCCTGTGTATAAAGGAAAGGGTGATAGACATAAAGCTGAAAATTACAGGCCAGTAAGTTTGACATGCATTGTACGTAAGCTTTGGGAAGGCATTCTTTCTGATTATATTAGACATGTTTGTGAAATTAATAACTGGTTCGATAGAAGGCAATTCGGTTTTAGGAAAGGTTATTCCACTGAAGCTCAACTTGTAGGATTCCAGCAAGATATAGCAGATATCTTGGATTCTGGAGGTCAAATGGACTGTATCGCGATTGACATGTCTAAAGCATTTGATAGGGTGGATCATGGGAGACTACTGGAAAAAATGAGTGCAATTGGACTAGACAAAAGAGTGACTGAATGGGTTGCTATATTTCTAGAAAATAGATCTCAGATAGAGTAGATGAAGCTTTGTCTGACCCTGTAATAGTTGAGAGGGGAGTTCCTCAGGGCAGTGTTATCGGACCTTTATGTTTTCTTATATATATAAATGATATAAGTAAAGGAGTGGAATCGGAGGTAAGGCTTTTTGCGGATGATGTTATTCTCTATAGAGTGATAAATAAGTTACAAGATTGTCAGCAACTGCAACGTGGCCTCGAAAATATTGTGAGATGGACAGCAGGCAATGGTATGTTGATAAACGGGGCTAAAAGTCAGGTTGTGAGTTTCACAAATAGGAAAAGTCCTCTCAGTTTTAATTACTGCGTTGATGGGGTGAAAGTTCCTTTTGGGGATCATTGTAAGTATCTAGGTGTTAATATAAGGAAAGATCTTCACTGGGGTAATCACATAAATGGGATTGTAAATAAAGGGTGCCGATCTCTGCACATGGTTATGAGGGTGTTTAGGGGTTGTAGTAAGGATGTAAAGGAGAATGCATATAAGTCTCTGGTAAGACCCCAACTAGAGTATGGTTCCAGTGTATGGGACCCTCACCAGGATTACCTGATTCAAGAACTGGAAAAAATCCAAAGAAAAGCAGCTCGATTTGTTCTGGGTGATTTCCGACAAAAGAGTAGCGTTACAAAAATGTTGCAATGTTTGGGTTGGGAAGAATTGCGAGAAAGAAGAAGAGCTGCTCGACTAAGTGGTATGTTCCGAGCTGTCAGTGGAGAGATGGCGTGGAATGACATTAGTAGACGGATAGGTTTGAATGGCGTCTATAAAAGTAGGACAGATCACAATATGAAGATAAAGTTGGAATTCAAGAGGACAAACTGGGGCAAATATTCATTTATAGGAAGGGGAGTTAGGGATTGGAATAACTTACCAAGGGAGATGTTCAATAAATTTCCAATTTTTTTGAAATCATTTCGGATAAGGCTAGGAAAGCAACAGATAGGGAATCTGCCACCTGGGCGACTGCCCTAAATGCAGATCAGTATTGATTGATTCAATTGTGACTGTCTGTAGGCAAGGAACCCTGCTATTAGAATGAAAACTCCCGTACTTGATTGTGACAGGTAGTAGGAAAGAGAGGCCTATCTTTATAGTGAAAACTGTCCAATTTGCATTTGACTGGAAGTAGGGAAGGGGGCCTGCCATTATAATCTAAACTCCCAAACTCTACCGGTACTGTGACTGGCAGTAGGAAATGGGGCCTGTCGTTATAATGTAAATTCCCTAACCTGGACTATACATATGAAACAACATTCGGAGACCTCCCTGTGATGATTCTCAGGTAACACTAAGAGCAATGCAATCTAATAAAATCCTACTGACATGTATTTACCTAGAATTCTGTATACAACATAGAATTCTTTAGTGAAGCATGGGTACAATAGCTAGTAAATTATATTGTTATAAAGCAGCAGGAATAGATTACATTAGATCTGAAATTGTGAAATATAAGGGAAATGCAAAGATGAAATAGTTTCATAGAATATAGGCCTATTTATATAAAAGGTCACAATATATTAAATTCTTTTCCATTTGCAGGACAAGTGAAGTCTCTTTAAATCGAGCCGTGCGGCCGTGGTTGTATCCAGACTTTATTTTCTATAGAAGTTCAGTGGGAAAGAAGTTCAAGAAAAATCTCAACATTCTACATGGTTTTACCAACAAGGTACGTTTAGCTGAATTGATGTATACATACAGTACATATGAAAAAACAGTAGAGAAATCAATGAAATGAAATGCTGGAAATAGTTAACCATTAGTTTGCATATTTCAAATAGAATTGATCTGAAAAATAATATGTCTTTATTACCTTCTCAGCGCCACACTCTCACCACAGGACTGGGAGAAAGCAGATCATATCTCCCAGTCTTCTATGATTTCAACATTCGATCAGTCGACCAACCGGCAGAAGAATAAGTTTGCGCGATATCAGGAGAATCGACACGTGCCAAAGACTTTGTCTGCCCTGGATACCTCATGGATAATCGTCAACCTGACCAACCATTGCCTGCCAGAGGCAGAAACCTCTCTACTGGCTAATGAGGAAACTTTGCTGTTACCCCTCGCTCGATTTCTGTGGAGATCGTCGTGAATATCGAATATCGTCGCAATTTACCATATGACCAAGCAGAAGAAATCTGCCACAAAGCCTCAAGTATACAAAAAAGGCACCAGCACCAAAGAGCAACCTCACGGTTCAAGAGAGGAAGGCCATATAATCTCTGAACATGGATGAGAATTCTTCCCGGGGATAAAGGGAACACTACTGACATCATGGCTACTAATGATTACACTACGAAGATGTCTGAGATTTTGGACCCATAGATCTACCGTAGACTACTGAAAGATCCAACCAACCGGATTCTTCTAAACACCAATAGCCTTATGTTACTGCGTGCAATTATCAATTATTAACAGCTGTAGTGCACGGCAGTAGTGGTAATGTACATACGATGTTGAGATAATATAGTATAGAATTAGTTAATATATATACAGTATAGCTTAGCAAAAAGGTCGTAGAGTAAGAAGCACAAATAATAATAATAATAATAATAATAATAATAATAATAATGAAAATAATAATTGAACGATGGAAACGCGCAGTGAGAAGGAGCTAGGCCAAGAAATGAAAGAATATAGGAACAAGAGAAAACCAAAGGTTAACAATACAAATAAAATATATTTAACAATAAATAAATAAATAAATAAATAAATAAATAAATAAATAATGAAACATTTTGCAACAAGATAATAAATCGAAGACAAGAGGTTTTTTGCTTGGGGCTTTACGTCGCACCGACACAGATAGGTCTTATGGCGACGATGGGATAGGAAAGGCCTAGGAGTTGGAAGGAAGCGGCCCTGACCTGCCTGGTGTGAAAATGGGAAACCACGGAAAACCATCTTCAGGGCTGCCGATAGTGGGATTCGAACCTACTATCTCCTGGATGCAAGCTCACAGCCGCGCGCCTCTACGCGCACGGCCAACTCGCCCGGTGGACAAGAGTTTGATAGATAGTGAATTATATAGAGAAAACCTGAGAAGATAAGAAAAATGTGCCACATTTACAGTATAGGTTATAAGAAATGTATCCAAAAACCGTATAAACAAATATAAAGCGTACAATGAAGAATATGAAAGCGGACCAAGAAAAAAGAGCAAACCTGAAAAAAAAAAAGAAATGCGAAAGGAAGGGATGTAGGGATCGAGCTGGGGAAAGGATTCTCTTTGCCGGGTGTGTCTATGCTGCGGGATCAGTTATTATGATAATTATAATACAAAGTAGCATCGGTCCTAGGAGGCAGGTAATGGGATTACCAATTTTACATTGTCCGTAGCGCAGTTTGTGATTGAAAGGTTTTTGTAGAAATAAAGTCTTGCATGTGTGATTTGAAGATACAAATTTAAACCGGCGGAAGAAAATTTCAGCTGGAACAGATGGACCAATAGAAAATTTAATGTCCAAATAACATAATGGGAAAGTCTTGCTCACCCAATTGTTTGAAGAAATAACAGTCCAGATGGAAATTACAACATAGAACGTAGCACAGTTATTTTGGTGCTCCACCACTCCGAGGCGAAGACAGACTCAATTTTTGGTGCGGCGGAGTGAGAATATATAACAGTTCAGAAAGATCAAGAAAAGTAAGGAAGCTGAAAGCCAGCATGTTCCAGATGCGTCATTATCACGTGTCCAATAGGTAAGCACCAGCACACACACACAAGCGGAGAAGGCGAAGCGTGGAGAGGATGACGTCAGAGTCACGTGATGAATTGAGTAGACAGACGGCAGGAGAGCGGAGCAATAGAATGTGTGGAGCAGCGGCGGCGTGATCGGAGAAAAGGCAGCATGCAAGGTAGGGAATATACGTAGTATAAGCGGAGATCGTAACACTTATTAAAGGCCTCATCACTGCAAGACAATGTGAGGAGAGAAACCCCCAAAAGTGAAGCTCTACCTTCGAGACTATATAGCTTACACAAGATTCATAAGGACAATGTACCTCTACAGCCCATCGTGAGTGCTATTTGTGACATGAAAATGGCAACAAATATTTATTTGGCATAATGGAATTGTAACATGAAAACATCTATGAGTATCTATGTATTTATTTGGCATGTCTACTTGTGTATCGAGACGTTATCTAACATTATCGCCCATTGTCCTCTAATTGTGGAATTCACCATGCAAATTTAATTCAAAACTATATCTCCTATTATTACGTATTTGCTGGATTAATCTGATTCGCTCGATTATTGATCGAGTGCCGTGCGTTTGCGCCGTGCGAACTTTGAATGCTGGGAACTGCGGTCTTCCGCCTTGTCTGTATGAGAGAGAAGGCAGTCTGTCTGTTGTGTTCGAGCATTCAACATGGCTGTGTTTAGCCGCGCTCGTAAAAAGACATCTTGGTGCAGTCGGAGAGTGCTATTAATGGCGAGTTACTCGCCAGGATAAGTGCGAGGATGTCAGGGCTATGCCCTTGATCTTTTGAATATTTCTCAGTGTGCTCCAACCCATATTTATTGCACTAGTGCAAGAAGAAAACTTTGTGTGTATAGTAACCGTTACCGGCATGGCAAGTTGTAAATGTGTTGTAAGTCTTAATATTGGATACCTCCACTCAGTAAGTTCTGTAGATTACAAATAATTCCAGGGATCTCGTACGACCATGCTTTAAAAGTGAGTGAATTTGACCAACATCATAAACGCACCCTTTCGGCACCGTATAAACCTTTTTAAGCGAAATCTTGTATCGGTTTTGAACTGAATCCGTAGAAAAACAAAAACAAAAAGCATGTAACTGAAATGTGTGGGAATTTGGAATCGCTAGTTATGCGTCTATGAGGTTGTATGTTATGTGAGTTGTTTAAATCTTACTGTGTTGTCGTTCGTACCTTGTTTGCCTACTCATTCTTTGATATTTTTATTATTATCGTCGTGATTATTATTATTATTATTATTATTATTATTATTATTATTATTATTATTATTATTATTATTATTATTATTATTATTATTATTCTCTTTTTTTATTTTGGTGTTGATTTTCCTCCCTAATTTTTCTTCGTTGTTCGTATTTGCCTTCTAACTATGATGCTATTGCCTTATCGGCAAATTATTTGGATGTGATCGCTATTTGCATTGTTCGGGACTTTAATTAATGACACCTCATGTATGTATCCTAGCGTAATCCAAATCCCCCTTCATTGCAAATTATCTAAGCTGTAGGCGAACTGTTTAACAAAAGCTAATGTAATTTCATACTATCTCCTACTGGATAGATTATTATTATTATTATTATTATTATTGTTTTTAATAACGTCAAGTCTGTGAAAAATTGAAATTTTCTGGTCGATATTTAACTTAATATATGCCATTCTCTTAATGTTTTCTTGTCACATACAACTCATTGTTTGGGGTTCCTTGCCTTTGTTATTATTACGTAATGTGTCATCCCATCTTATCTTATCTTATCTTATCTTATCTGATGGACACGTTTTATATTTTTGGGGCTTTGATGACTATTATGGGATCATGGCTTGGTATCGGTAAATGGTTGCTCCTGTTGTGTGCTTTGGTGTTCTGTTATTATGTGGGAACGTTTATAGTATTTTCCCCTTCATTTAGTTGGGATTTCTTTCCACTATTATTTTATTATAATTTAATCTTGGTTGGTTAATTTGTGTAACTTTTATTCGCGGTTGGAGTCATTATTTTCTTCGTACAAGTGTCCTTGTGTGTGACTTATTATTTGTGTTGATAGTGTAGCAAATTTCAATTTTAAGCAGTATTAATAGTCGCAGGCCCGCATACCGATGATCATCAAACTAATTTTTAAAATGAATTTCCGTGTATTAATTACCTAGTGTTTATCGTTCAAATATTCTGGTTGCAACGAATTTTTCTTTTTTTAATATTTTAATCTTTCTGTACATTAAGTTAACATAATTGACAATTTTATTTAATGGTATCAGTTATGAGTTTTCCAACTTTGATTTTTCGAGGAAGCCTATGTTGATATCAACTTCATTTTATCTTAATATAAAATTCATTATAAAATAGTGTTTCTCTTTTAGTTTTAATTGCGTTTTGGTTTTTTAAGAAAATATATATTTAACTGTACTTATACTGTTTTTAAAATTTTCATATTTAATTTATTAAGTAAAATTTCTTTATTTTAAATTTAATCTTGCTTCTTATTTAGTAGCTAGTAGTATTGACCTGGCAACCTGTCAAACGTTGATGTAAAGATCCTGCCCTTTTTCCTTCATGTTTTGCCCTCCACGCTTCGTATTTGTGCTACTGCCCTTACGGTAAGCGTTGTGTTTTGTTTTCATTTTGCTAATTGTATATTTGCATTGTTTTGTTATGTGCACATCTTGATGAGGTTGCACGAGTCCTCTAACCACCTTAATACAACCTTACATCGGTGGAACACAGTCACACATCAGAGATTCAGGCCACTTCATAGAAAACTTGAAGACATCCAGTTGGAAGCTGAAGACCTGCTTGTCACCTTTGGCACGGTCGCACTCTTCACTAATGTGCCAGTAAAGGAGGCCCTGGACCACATCGCTCAGATTTTTTCCAAGGATGTCACCAACTTGTACAACTATTGCCTCACCGCAAGCTATTTCCTGTGGAATGACAGTTTTTATGAACAAATAAACGGTGTCTTCATGGACACTCCTCTGAGTCCGGTGATTGCAATGGAAAAGTTTGAGCACTCATCAGTCAAGATCGCACCACTGAAACCGAAGGTGTGGCTTCATCACATTGGTGACACCTTTGTAATCTGGAGCCATGGACAAACAGCTACATCTGTGTCTAATGCATCTGAACAGTGTTAACACCAATATTTAGCTCACTATAGAGACAGAAAACAGAGGAAAACTCCCTTTCCTCAATGTTCTGGTGATGGAGATGGCCAATTTAAACTTGGGACATGTGTACTGCAAGCTGATTCATACATACTGCTATCTGCAGGAGATATCCAACCACCACCTACAATAAAAATATGGAGTGATTAATACGCTAGCCGACCGTGCAAGAAGAATTTGTCAACTCTGCACTTAAACGAGGAATTCAGCCACCTCAATATGTCCTTATACGCTAACGGGTACAGCCATAAAGATATCCAGCAAGCAATCCATCCCAGACGTCCAAAAACCAGGGAGAAAGAAAAGGAGTGGCCGGCAGCTAAAGCTTTTCTGCCGTATATTGGAAAGATTAGCGAGGCTACTGGAGTCCCATGGGGTAAACATTATATATAGACCAACGAAGAAATCCAGGAACTGCTAAGGTCTGCTAAAGACAAACTCCGTCCTCTCTCCACAGCAGGTGTCTATACAAGATTCCATGCAGCTGCAGCAAGGTATACATAGGAACTACGAAACGTAGCATCGCCACCCGACTGCAGGAGCATAATAGACACAGCTGGCCGGGAAAGGGCCATCAGTCACTGAACACTCGCTGCTAACAGGTCATAACATACAGTACAGTAACACCAAAGTCCTGTCAAATACTGTGTCTTATCACACTTGGTTACAAAGGGAAGCCACTGAAATCCTGAAGAACTCCAACAGCTTCAACTGCAATGAGGAATCTGAATGGGTCAACAGCACCTGGTTTCCAGTCCTGAAAGATTTAAACCCTGGAGGACACGATGGCCGCAGAAGACCAGAAAAAGCAACGGGTGATCAGTTGCCTGTCTTTGCCAAGGTCTTGGACCAAGACAAGTCAACCAACGTCATGCTCCTTAATGCTTTATCATGGTTGAAGAATAGCCAATCAGCCACCACCCCTCCAGGATGGCAGACCAATATGCGAACAATACACTGTAGCCTACACTTTCATTGGCCAAAGAATAGCCAATCAGCGACCGCTCCCCACCATAGTGTACCACAGCCTGTACTGTATAATCAGGTGGAATTGCAACACCGTTCAATTCCACCATGAGCTTTACAGCCATTAAGTCAGTCGGAACCCTTGTAAATGCCGAACACAGCCTTCAGTGAAATGTCAGGACCATTATACGCTCCTGGAACATGGCTTACAAGCCCGTAAAATACAGACATGATTTAGTTATATTTATGTTCCATAGATCCAGAGAATACGTATGCCAGAGAACTAAGTGAAAAGGTATTAGCTCGTCCATGTTGTCTGAGAGGGTAATGGCGTGAAGCAGACAGTTACCTGTAGGTGTTAAGTACAGTGGTCATTATATGTCTGTTTTCGGTCTGACTTTACTGTACGGGAGTTGGGTAGACTTAAGAGACATTACTTATGCGTCCCAAAACATGTTACCCTTATTTATTTTGTACAATATTTATTCTTAATTAACTCCTATCCATTGGCGCAAACTTCCTAAAAATTGCCGAGTAAATAACTACTTCTAGTTATAAATTTCTGATAACTAATGGCAACATCATGTTCATACTGAAGTAAAAGATCGAGGCATGCTGCTACCGTAGTTTCAACCAGCCCACTAGTTTATTTTTGCTACGGGCTTTACGTCGCACCGACACAGATAGGTCTTATGGCGACGATGGGATAGGAAAGGCCTAGGAGTTGGAAGGAACCGGTCGTGGACTTAATTAAGGTACAGCCCCAACATTTGCCTGGTGTGAAAATGGGAAACCACGGAAAACCATTTTCAGGGCTGCCGACAGTGGGATTCGAACCCACTCTCTCCCGGATGCAAGCTCACAGCCGCGCGCCTCTACGCGCATGGCCAACTCGCCCGGTAGAGCCCGGTCAGCCCACTAGTGACCTGAAGGAATTTCTTTTGCATCTTCCATTCATATCACTTGAGGCCACCCTGTGCTCGGATTGTTGACTAACCTATCTTTTACGCCGAAATTGCTTAGCATAGTTAAAGTGAATGAAGCCTACAATGTTCCTGCCTTCAGATGGCAGATTGTTGTTTAATCCGAAGAGTACCACCCTTGTGATATCTCGTGTGATCTATTCTTTTCTTTCATTTCTCTAAGGTAAGCAAGTATAAGATTCCAGACTATTATTGATTGGAGTAGTTACTGGCAGGTATATTGTTTTCCATAGATCATATCTACAAGCAAGTTCACGTCCTTATTTTAGGCATGGAGGCTTCACATCAGTGAACAGGAAACAAACATTTACTTCGGGGGTAATTTCTGGGACATGCACTTATAGAATCGAAAAACTGTCACTGAGGTAAATACGCTGGAATGTCTCCTCAATAATAATGCACATAACAAGTGCACCTACATTGTTTTGGATGTCACAGTAGGGACTAACCAAAGTCAAATATGTCAGGTCACTGATGACATGAACTGATAACAACTAAAAACAGCATCGGGTCACTGGTGGGTTGATACAACATGAAATCGTCATCAAAATTCACTGTCGCAGGGAACGTGTTAAAAAGTAAAGATGTTAAGAGAAGTAGGGGGAGACCAAGGCAGCGATGGTTAGACATGAGTTTTAGTGATTTAATGTTAAGAAGTATTGGAACAAAATGAAGCCACAGAGCTAGTTGTATATAGAGGATTTGAGGAGGTGCTTTGTTAATTTACAGAGGCTTGTAGCAGACTGAATGCTGAAAGGCATGACAATCTGGAAAGAAGATGTATGTATGTATGTATGTATGTATGTATGTATGTATGTATGTATGTATGTATGTATGTATGTATGTATGTAAGTATGTAAGTATGTATGTATTGAACCCATGACCTTTGTGCCCTAAGAATTTTAAGTATGAAAAGTTACTACATTTCTGAACATTCCCTGATATCACGGGAGTGACACGTGGCGAGGGGGTAGCTACTTTCGGTCCCACGCTCTGGGATACGTGACGTCATCCGCACGTGTCGTACGTGGAAAGATACAGAAGAAAGTTTGAGACTGCTAAGCAATTTCGGTGGATTATTTCAGAAGGGTGCGCGTGTATAGCGTCCCAACGCGAAGTCGACAGAAAAGTAGTGTCTATCAAATGAGGTAATCTAACCAGTTAAATTAATAAATATAAATTTTAAATGTTCAGTATCACTACTGCTAGTGAATTAACAAATACATGGTTAGATCCAAAACTCTTTTAAATACGGTTCATTTAAGTCAGAAAGATTACGCAAATTTTCTTGGTGGCAAAAGGGAAAATGCCTGGAGAGAGTGGGTAATGGCTATAAATATAGAAGGAGCGCCATGATGAAATCCCTACATTGTGTTATTGAATCTTGCGCGAGAGAGTTAGACTGTTCTGTAAATCAAGCGACAAAAGTAGACTAAGTCCGACGAACAGATTTTGGCCGATGTGGCTGGGGTCTGGAATCCAAATGGATTTTGTTTGAGCAAAGGTAGTCTTATAAAAAGGACGGTCAAGATATTGCAGAAGAAGTATAAAGCTGTAAAATATTTGTGTGTTGTAAAAAGTAATTCGTGTGCGGGCAGTAACTACCATCAGTCGAGTGCGATCAACGGAGACACGTGTGAAGAGTATTTCATTTTTTGTGTCTTATTTCCAGGAAAAAAATAAATATTATGATGTACAGCTAGAAATGTAAAATGGTTAGATTAAGCGACGGAAGGTCACCGGTGATCCGAAGGATGGAATCCGACGTCGATTTAAGGTAGATGCCTTGCTATCTTACCACCTAATATACCTTGTTTTGTGATGTCAAACTTATTTGCATTTGAAATGGGTTTTTTATGACGCAGTTGGTCACCCCTATTTTTTGGCGAATGTCAAAATATGACGAAAGGTCCTTTGTTTTATTTACTGCTTGGATAAATTTAAAATATTGTGAGTGCCGTGTGACATGTAAAAGTTATTAGTGAGGGCTTCGAAGTGATATCACGTCCAGAGTAGATCGTCAATTTCCGTGAATTTATTGCCTATACTTTTGTGATGTTAATTGAGATAATTTTATCTGACGTAATTTTTTTCTGTTTGAATTTTGACGTAAATAATGTAAGAAATCCATGGTTACCCATTTTCAATATAGTGGAAGCGCGCTGTCGGGTTGAGAATATAGAGTGGTGAATTTTGTCACGGAGTGAAACGTATTATATATGTCCATTTAAGCTGTGTCTGACTGACAATAAAAAAATAGTAGAATTTTGCAGGCATTTGTGAAATCCAGTTTTGGAAAATACGAGTTCATTATGCGAAGTGTTCATTATTAATGTATTTGTACGTATTATGCGTCGTGGATTTCAAGTATTTTTTCCAGTCTTGTTTGGCAGTGAGAGCCGTCGAGTGGAGACGAGTGTTCAGAGCTGTCGTATGAGTTGAGATGGGATTTGTGAATCAGGTGATTGGAAGCCTATAAATGTTCTGGGAAGATTTTGTGTAATATTTGCGATGGAAAGTAGAATGCGAGACTCCATGCCGGTATTAATTTGCAACGTGTACAATTATAGTAGGGAATTTTGAAGTATAATCTATGTGCACTTTGCTGGTCAGAAATATCGTATTTGTTTAATTGTCGGCGAAGTTTAAAGGTTTCGTTCTGAGAGGCCAGTCAGGCAGAACGAACAGATGTTTCATATCACAGCAGAGCGAGGGTCGCGTCTCAATGTCGTCAGCTGATACTAGGAGTTCGCAGCTCGGATAACGGAACGTGCAGAGTGTGTTACGCATTGACACGAGATCGCATTTCTTGGCAGTAGATATCAATAATTACGGAATGTAGTTGAAATTTCCATCCGGGAATAAAATGTATGTTGTTAGATACTGTAAATTTGTTTAACTGAGACTTTAATGTATATTTGAGACCACGAACTCAGAGTATATTGAGCGAGGTTAGCCAATTTCAGGGTTGTCCAAAATATAGAGCGATGGTAATGATGATTGTTTTGTTTGTGAGGGGCACACAAAGCTTCACGGAAATGATATGACAAATGTTTGACATCGTAATCGGTTTACATTGTACGGCGAGTTACTTATGGTTTTGTACTTAATTATTAGGGTTATCCAAGTAGTAATAATGGTTAGTATTAAATTAAATTAAAGTGTGATGTCACGAAACAAGATAAATACTGGAAATAAGTGATGTAAATTTTTCCAGTTACCGACGATATACATCCAACATGATTAAAAATGAATTACGTCAAGACTTATATAGGGACTTGTGAAAGAAACCATTCGTCCGCGGAGATAGAATTTGTTGTTCATTAAGATTTCATTAAATCATTTAAATTCATTTAATTATTCAATTCAGTGGAAAAGTATTTTGAAATAACTTTAAATCAAGCGAATGACTTGAAGATGCATTCTGGAAATCTTAGTTTATTTTTCTGGGGAATATGTAAATGTTAACGTAACGATTAAGGCGACATATCCGAAGTTAATTGATTTTACTGCCACAGAGTATAGTGAGCATTGTTGTTGTTGCATTATTTGACTTTGATTGATGGAGCAGTAAATGTGCTGGGGTTAGTAAAGTGGAAACCTTGGTCATCAACCAATGTAACTTAATTGTGTTTAGCTTTCAGCATAGAAACTTGGATGGTCATGGGGTCATCAACCTCGGTGACTTAGAGTAGGGGCATGTGCCTCCGTAGCATCATTTTCTTGCGGTCATCATCCACAATGACTTTAAAGTAACTTAGAAGTTTAGATGTCGGTCCATGACATAGTCGCAGGTCACATCGATTCAATTAAGGGTCCATGCCGTATAACCACTGTGTGGTACACACCGATTGGACAGCCTTTATTATACCCAGAGTCCAGACTTCGTGTTACGACCATAAGGAATCACTATGATGGTACATGTAGTCTCACATGGAAGCCGAATCTAAGGATTTCCAGACTTTCTTTTCTTTAATTAATAATTGAGACAATGGTTTCTAGTAAGGATGCCCATCAGGCAGTTATGTCAAAGGCTCACACCAGTGTTCTGACCTTCTGTGCAAAATGTGTCCAGTGGACACGATTGGATTCCAATGATACCGATGATAAAATGATTAACTCTTCAGAGATTACTTGAATAAATAGGAATAATTGTTTAAACAGACCTTTCATTTGAGTAAATAGATTAGAATTACTGAACCCTACCTTTACCTCAGCAAGTGACGAAGAACCTGATACGACCCAAGAGACAGATTTCATGAACTTTTGCTGGTAGGTAAGGAAGGTAGGTATCCTTCAGTGTGGACCAAGGGTTCAGTATGTATGTATGTATGTATGTATGTATGTATGTATGTATGTATGTATGTATGTATGTATGTATGTATGTATGTATGTATGTATGTATGTATTTATGTATTTATGTATGTATGTATGTATGTATGTATGTATGTATGTATGTATGTATGTATGTATGTATGTATGTATGTATGTTTACTCAAAATCATATGAACATGTTTGTCTCCATAGAGTAATGGTTAATGCTATTAGCTCCCATGCTAAGGGGCCCATGTTCGGTTCCTGGTACTGCTAGAGATTTAAGAATAGCAGGAGGGCTGGTATGTGGTTAAAATAGTACATGCAGCTTTCCTCCAAAGGGGGTGTGCCTGAAAAGAGCTGCACCATCTCGGAATGATGTCATGAGTTTACTTCATCACTTGAACATAAATCATCAAAGATAAAAAGCTAGGCAAAAGGAGCAGACAAAGGATATGAGGGAGCAACATCACCTTTCATTAAATATTTTATATACGTTTTTTCTGTTGCCATTATTCACACCATAATCACATGAAATGTTCATGAGACTCTCACTTCTTCGGTACCATGTCAGGTACTGTACTGTATGGTCATGTGTTCGAAGTATGGAGAAGTCAAGCACTAAGGCACAATTTGATATGGAACAGGGATTTATGTCTTCCCACCTTGTACTCATATTAGTTTCGATCTTTCTTCTTTTTTTACAAATTGCTCTACATTGCACAGACACAGTTAGGTCTTATGGCAACGATGGACAGGAAGGGGCTAGGAGTGGGATAGAAGCGACCGTGGCCTTAATTAAGGTACAACCCCAGTATTTTCATGGAAAATCATCTTCAGGGCTCCCAACAGTGGGTTTGAACTCACTATCTCCCAAATACTGGATACTGGCTGCACTTAAGTGACTGCAGCTATCAAGCTCGGTAGTTTTGGTTTTTCAGGACCTACTGGTCAACAAGGGCAACAGCTCTAAATGCAGAGCATTGATTGATTGATTGATTGATTGATTGATTGATTGATTGATTGATTGATTGATTGACTTCAATAAGGCTCTTTCTAAGTCTTTTATGGTATACGTATTCTTATATCAAAAACTAACGCATGTTATGATATTATTTTCAGATCATACAAGAAAGAAAAATGGCATTTTCCAAAAAGTCACCTGAAACCAATGCTCCAGTTAATGATGGTATTGGTGAGTACATGTTTAGATTTAATCTATACTTCAGATGTCAAGAATCTTAACTCTATTTTTAGTGTTTTTGAGATTTTGGTATTGTAAGAATTGTTAGAAGGAAATTTATTTCAAAGTAACTTATTAGTGGTACCGTACTTCCCAGCATTATTCGCATCCAATAGAGGTTGTAAAATGGAAGCTATATCTCCCATACTGCTTAGTGGTATGGTATATTGCAATTATACAAATAGTACTACCCGGTATGCTGCAAATGTACAAAGTAAGTAAAATAATAAAGGGAAATGTTTTTAAAATCCTGACTATGCACTGGTAATAAGAACAGAATGAAGTCGGTTGATTTTTCTTCCTCTCCTCAGAAGGTATGAAAATTGTGAGTAATGACTTTTGGTGTCTGAGCTATGCTATTACTTTATTAGCTCACTTGGTTTTGCTGTGCTTACTCAGTACTTACCAGGAGTGGTATTGAAGTTCAAGCCTGAACAACTTCTGTGTGATCACTCAGTGTGATGGCTATAATCCATGGAATGATGACTATATGGTAGAATTTACTGCAAAAATTTTGTGTCAACAGAATGATTAACTCTTTGAAATCATTGTCAAAACTAGATACGATCCAGTGTAGTTCATTTCCACTCACTTCTGGTGTACAGTACATGTACTTTCATGGCCATTCTCTTGCACCTTTTCCAACAGCCGAAAAGATGTGAAATAATTATCAAAGAACAAGTTGAGTTGAGCACGTAGTTTTGAAATTAGGTCCATAACAGCTGATCCACCTATTCTAATTCTGGTATTGTGTTTCCAGTAGCCACTCCTTGGTAAGGATCTCCTTAAACTAGATACCTGAGATGAGTCCATAGAGCCTGGCGTTTAATATGAAAAAGGTATTGGTTTGCCATGAATGTGTTGCTTGACACCGTATCTTCCAAAATAAGAAACCACTGACTTATCCACATAAAGTTGCACATCACCAGGATAATAACATAGCCAGCATTCATTTAGCATAGTCCAAACAGGTCAATGATTTCTGAAACGGTCATTGCAGTCTAATTTAGCATTGTCACAAAAATGTAAATATATGAGAATTTCCTTAAACCGATTGCTTGGCATTGCTGTGCTTACTCCAACATGATGTAGATCATCAGAGGTTTCCCAGTATATTCTTTTTCTGACCATCACATTGTAACCAGAAAAAAACAATATTACAAATAATATATTTTTTTACAATTTGCTTTATGTCGTACCAACACAGAGAGGTCTTATGACGACAATGGGATACGAAAGGGCTAGGAGTGGGAAGGAAGTGGCCTTAATTAAGTTACAGCCCCAGCATTGCCTGTTGTAGAAATGAGAAACCCTAACCATCTTCAGGGCTGCTGACAGTGGAGTTTGAACCCACTGTCTTCTGGATGCAAGCGCACAGCTGCACGCTCCTAACCACATGGCCAACTCGCCCAGTTGCAAAGAATAGTTGAAGTTCAGTTTTATTAAATGAAAATGACGTATTGCCGTTTTCAACAGAGTATTGGACTGTGCTCTGAATGATACTGAATAATCAAGTACTTCATCGTAAAAGAACAGTTCAAACAATTGAGTTGGGGAATACTCATTGTTTATAAACCTCGGTTGAGTAATATCTGTGCTTGGCTTGTTCACAATGTTATTCCCACACATATTATTATTATTATTATATTACTCGATTAGATGAGGTTGGCCCTGACTGCTTATTAATTTCTGCTTGTTACATTTGGGTTGCCCGTTATTAGGCTAACTTGAAAATGTACTCAGAACTGGACTAGCTGCTTCTTCACTAACACGACTTACTTCATTTTCAGTCAGTACACCATCTCACACATGGATTGTTCCATTTTTAGTTAGTTTTGTACACATTAGTTGAGCACCAGCCCGAAGCTAATTGCCAGAGAGACTGTTTATATCTCCATATGACAAATCACTATTGCTATAAAAAGCATTAACACCAATATACTGTAGTTGGTCTGTTATTGGACATTATAAATTTTCCTGCTAACTCATTCCTAGTTGCCAGCATCTCGCCCCAGTGTTCTATGTACATATTAGCATCTAGGATGTCTTCTGATTTCTCCAGGACACTAACGATCTGCTTTACAGTCAGTCTGAGAAAAGTAAATGAAAACTCCAGTACTGAGGTGATCCCGTTCGTGCCCAATGTATATATATGTCGTCATGGAACGTTTGTGCTCTGTCACAAATTAATTTAAAACCTATCAAAAACTCATTTCATTATTACATTCAACACAATACTCTAATTTTACTAATAAAATTAACAATATAACAAAATAATACTCACCGCAATGGAAGCGTCATTTTCTTGACTGTATACTGAACGATATTTCATACACATTAAAAGGCTTAAAATTGAGTGTCTGTTATTATTATTATTATTATTATTATTATTATTATTATTATTATTATTATTATTATTATTATTATTATTATTATTATTATTATAATTATATTCCGTCCAGGTTTTATTAGTTTTGAGCTTTTGGCTCCGCAAAACAATGATTATTAATCAGTGTTCTGAAGGCAGATCGATTCTTCAGTTTCCTGGTTGATACTGACTTCCTGAAGATCTGATTCTATTTCATTTAGCCAGTTGTTCTTGACTTTCAGTGTGAAAGCAAGATTTAGAATTCTTTTGGTCACACTATCTCTGTTCATTCTGAGAATGTGACCGTAGAATTTCAACCTCTCTTTCCTGATAGTGTCTCAGATTTTTTCAGTATGGCGATACATTTCATAAGATTTCTTTCTCATCCATACTCCCTCAGTGCAGATTCGGCCAAAAATTTTCCGTAAAATTTTTCTTCCTTGCTTTTCTATATCTTATATGAGTGAACTTCTACCACTGATTAAGGTTTCCTATGCATATAATGCTTCAGGTTTTACTACTGTATTATAATGTCTTAGTTTTTTGTTTTCTGAGATAATGATTTTTTGTTATATGTGTTCCAAGTGATTCGATATGCTTTCTGTAATTTAGTCATTCTCTCCGTATTTGCTTCACGATTTAATCCATAAGGTTGAATGATTTCTCCAAGGTATTTGAATTTATTTACTTGGGAAATTTGTCCAAATTTAGTCACCATAGCTTGCCCATCTAGAAACAGAGAGGCTCCTTCCATGTACTGGGTTTATTCATATGATAGTTGAAGTCCTGTTTTGGCTGCAATTTCATGTAGGTTTTCGAGGGAGTGGATTGCTTCTTGCCTATTATTAGAAAGATCATCTGCAAAAGCTAGACACCGCATGTGAATTCTGCTTTCTCAGTTGTCTAATTCTTTTTCCCAGGTTCTGATTACTTTTTCTAGAACAAGATTGAACAAAAGAGGTGACAGTCCATCTCCTTGTCGGACCCCTGTGTTGACATCAAAAGGCTGAGATATTTCTCCTAAGAATTTAACTTTGGAAGTAATGTCAGTTAATGTTTGTCTGATCAATTCTCTTGCTTTTCTGTCTACTTTAAATTCTTCGAGTACTTCGAAAAGTGTCTTTCAGTCTATGGACTCATATGCTTTTCTAAAGTCTACGAAGGTGATCACTGTTTGTCTAGTTTTGCGCATTTGTAAGATAGTTTTGAGATTATGTGTTCTGTGCATGATCTGTCCTTTCTGAAACCTGCCCGGTATTCTACAGTGAGGTGATCTGTTGGTCTTTCAAGCCTTCTCAGTAGAACTTTGGAGAATATATTGTAGGTAACTGATACCAAGGAGATACCTGTATAGTTGTTGATGTCAGTTTTATCACCTTTTTTGTTCAGTGGGTGAATTAATGCACATTTCCAGTCCTCAGGAATCTTTTCCATGATCCAAATATTGCTGAGAATACCATGAAGATTCGAGGAAGGACTTTTGCTACCAATCTTCCACATTTCGGCAATTATACTGTCCTCACCCAGAGCTTTGTTTTTCTTCAGGTCACTGACATTTTGTTTGATTTCTTCCAATGTAGGTGGTTCTGAATCTAGATTTGGTGTGGGGTTTTCAAAGGTGAGTTGTTCTCCAGGAGATTCACAGTTTACAAGTTTATGAAAATGACTTGCAAACAGTTTGCAATTTTTCGATTATTTGTTTCTAGAGTTCCATCTGGACATTTGAAACAAAGCCTAGATGCTTGGTAATTTGATATTTCTTCTCTGAAAGTTCTGTAAAAGTTTCATGTTTTATTTTTTGTGACTTCCAGTTGAATTTCTGCCAATCTTCTGTGATTATAATTGCATTTGTCACATCTGATGATTTTTGAGGTTTGTTTCTGGATCTTAATGAATTCCTGCCAAGTTTTTCCAGTTTTATGGGAATTCCAATCTCTCCACGCTCTCGTTCTATGGCATTGTCACAGGTTTCATTCCGCCGTCAGTGTTTACGTTTCCTGGGAGGGATGCCTAATCTTTTGGAAGCTTCTACAAATGCTTCTTTGAGTACTAACCAGTTGGATGGATTCTGGTTGGAGATATTTGTAACAAAGGAGCCCGAGTTGTTTTAAAGATGTTCTGGGTTGATTTGCAGTTTCTTGTTTGTTCTGATTTTGGGTCTTTTAGGTTGAAATTTTACTTTTACTGGAGATAAGTCATGATCAGAGTCAATAACTCTTTTCTTGACTTTAATATTAATCATTTCCCTTTGATTTTTATTAGAAATCACTACATGAACTAACTAGAATTCCCCTACATGAAAGTTAGGAGATATCCAAGTTGATTTCTTTCATGGTATTATTATTATTATTATTATTATTATTATTATTATTATTATTATTATTATTATTATTATTATTTATCCGGGAATAACCACAATAATATTATTTGTATAGACTTAACTTCTTCAGATACTTAACATATATACTGAATTTTAATTCAAGACTGCCACTACTAAGTTCTTTGAGCAAAGTTTAGAAGAAAAGGAAGGACATTTCAAATGTTTAACCACCTTTTATAATGAAAGATGATAATAAAGAATATAATAATAAGTATGACATTAATTTTAAACAACTTTATGTTTCAGGAATAAAAAAGAGGATGGCATTTCTGGATCTCTTGCTGGAAGCATCAGATGATGGTAAACTTCTCTCTGATGTAGATATTAGGGAAGAAGTCGACACTTTTATGTTTGAGGTAGGTCTTTGTGTATTATTGTCTCCACAGATGAGATTATTTCACAATCTTCCCAAAGTTAACACCAGAGTGCAATCGTATCATACTCTTACTCCAGAAAACATTCCGTTTAGAATATGGTAAATAAAACTTTTCTTACTTCCTGGAATCAAATCACTTGTCATTCAAGGTGACAGGGCAAAACAATTTCTTTCCTATTTTGAAACCATTTGTTCTCTCTAATCTGTTATGGCTCCAATTTGTCTATCACTGGTTCTTTACTTTCTTTCATTAAAGTTATATCCACTCTTCTTCATTATACACTCTGTACATCACTTTAGTAATGTTTCCTTCCTTCTCTCATTTTAGGGTCATGATACCACATCAGCTGGCATATGTTATGCCCTTCTTCTACTAGGTCACCATCCAGATGTCCAGGTAATGTGTAATGGTCACATGATGGCTGAAAACAGCAGTTCCCTCTGTTTCTGTTGTTGATTTGACATTCTATTTATAACAAAATAAATGACATCCAGTACATAGTGATGACAAGAACTGACCACAGATGTCAGTAGACTCATTCTATCTTTTCATAAAAGTATACAAGTAGTCCAGCATTTGATCCCATTGAACTGGAAATTGAAGTACCAGTAAGTAGAGGAGCAATAGGGTTCCCAAATTTGCTGAGTCAGCACTTTTTCTGCTGCGTCAGCACCCGAGGTCATTGACCCTGGGTGACGCCACGACCACGTGCTCTCGTTTGTAAACAAAGCCGCGTGCTTTTTTGACAGCTGACAGCTGCCATCTTTTGCTAACCTCAGTACTGCCATCTTTACGGCACTAAACCTCATGGCTACCATCTTAGGCACATAGTGGCGGGCAATTTGAAATTCCACGTGCTTTTTGACAGCTGTCAGCGGCCATCTTCAAACAACAGAGCATCGTGCTGGCATCTTGATGGGGCTAAATCCTCATGGGTGCCACCTTAGGACGTGGGACGTGCGAAATTTGAAATTCCACAGCTCTCATTTTAGGCACGGTAGGCTAACCTAAGTAAATGATTATGCTTTATTAACTTCAGGGGAGTATAGGGGAGGTTAAAAGAGGTAGTCCTCTTTCCCCTATCTCCCCTTAACAAAAATAAGGGACAGGTGAGTGAGAGATGTGCTCTCTCTCTCTCCCTAGAGGTCCACCGCCGTAACGATGTCTCCCCTATAAAAAATATTTCCCTGGGGCCAGGGCACGGCTGCCTCTTACGAGGCAAGCAAGAGACACATTGTCTTACACTCGTATTTATACCTACGTTGAGTGGGTGGGAGAGAATGCTTAGATCAGCATGTGTGCGCACGCAGATCGATGAGTCGTGGATGAGTCATTAGTTAATTCGTATGTCATCCTAGGTAGGCCCCCATCCTCACAGATACGCAAGTCAACTATACGGTGTCAAATCGAAAGGCCTGCACTAGGCTTCTCCAGAGGCCACATGCCAATATTACCAGAAAGTGAATCAGAGGTGAATTTCAAGTGAGATGGAGGAACTCTGTAGTGGAGAGCATCAAAGCAAGAGGTGTAGGTAGCAGTCCTATGATAGAAGAAAAAAAGACAGAATAACGTGGAGAGCTATTTACTGTACATTACACTGCCCATGTGCTTTAAATAAACTTTCATTCTATTAGCCTGTGTTTATTAGATGTAGAACATATTAAGCATAGAGCAATAAGCAGTGGAATCCGAAACTCAACCTCCCGATTTTGTGTCAGTTGCTGTATCCAACTGAGCTATGGTGGCCTATACTTCAGTTCTTATGAGTTTCGACTTGACATTTGAGTGCTGCCTTTTGGCGGAGGCTAAGTGAATTAATAAACAGCCAATCGTAAGCAGCCGATCACTCCAATAGAGTGCATTAGACACTAATTCTAGTTACCAGCGTTATCAATCTGTTGTTTGCTATAAGCTAGCAACTATGTTGCATTGTGCACTGTTCTTTCCGCGGTCTTTGTCAGTTCACTCGGTCGTTCTTGACAAAGAACCAACAACGATGGCTAGAAATAATCTGTTGATCGAGTGGTTGAAGGAGCACAATATTTCGGTTTGCGATGACATGAGGAAGGGGTGGGGTTGGGGGGTAGATCTCATACATCTTGTGAAAAAAACAAGCCCGAGAATCGAGTTTTGTGGTGGATGAAATAGCCAGGAGGCATGGGCATAACGTCGTTCGCCTCCACCACACCATTGCCATCTTAACACCATAGAACTGATTTGGGCCCATGTGAAGTATTAGGCCGAAGTAGCTGCGAATAACCGACCCTTCACAGCTTCGGAAGTTGAAAGACTTCTGTGGGAAGCTGCAGGCCATGTAAGTGCAGGTTGTGAGACACAATCCGAGATAAGTGAAGCTTGGGAGAGGGAAGGTATCACAGACGATTATGTTGAAGACGTTATTATCTCGTTATAGTCAAGCGAGAATGAAACCTCAGCAGACCATGACGATGCTGATAGTGACTCAGAAATTATTGGAGTATTCCTTTTGTAGGATTCTTCCTTCCTTAGAAATTGAATCGATTAGCAATGCAAGCTCTTCTAGATGGTAAGTAGAAATTTCATTTCATTTTCTCGCGTTTTATCTGTTCGAGCATAGCCTTATCCTAAATACGTTACGTGCTATTGTTAATCTTATGTGAGTTACGCATGTTGCTACAAAGAATAATTGATTCTGGACTTATATTCGAGTATATACATTTCCGTTCGTGCTATGTATCATGAATCAGGTGTTCATACTGTACTTGTAGCAATTTGGCACCAATGTCTGACTTCTGGTTAACTGTCAAGTCAAAACTCATAGAAATGGTACTATAAGTCATATTTTTTCTCTTAGAAAGGATCTAAGCTACCGTACAGATTTGGCACCACTGCCATCTCACTGTAGAGTGCATGCAAGTCGCCTGTTGTGGGCCAAGTCAATGAATATTTCATTTTCACGACTGCGTTTGACTAGAAATAAATTTTCAATGTAATAGATCTGATTGGCCATTTTTGTTCTGTACTTAACATCTCTTCAATATATGTAAAAAATAAAGTGTCTGCAAATTAGATTAGTCATAACTAGAGCCCAGATTTCCATGCACTATCAAATCTCAAAATATGCAACATTCATGCTTGACAAAACATGCACAATAAACTGGAAAGTATGCACTATCAAATCAGTTCCTTTTACAAAATTGTACAACAACTAATTTTTCCAGATTGTCTTGATTCAAGCTCATCCGTTCATCTGTCAGCACATTCTTGAGCACAAAAGACCTTTCTAAATTATAAGAAGTAGCAGGTGTGTACTATAATAAAGACATTTGGAACAAAGTGACGTCAAATTTTACATCTTTTATAAGCTTGACGAATTCAAAATGAGGATTTGAATGGATCACTTTGTTCAACTTATCTCTAGCTGCCAAATAACCGGACCTACTTCCCCGTGCGATGACTGCAGATAATGATTATGCTAACGATTGCCTTTAAAGACATGTGACGAGTAAGAGTTCCCGGTAAGAATTTCCAGAATAACAACAGAAGAGGGTTCAGTTCAAAACAAAGGTTTGTAACCTGCTATCTCAGTAACATGGCATCTCAGAATTGCGAAAAATACAAGGTTTTTTTCCTGTCTAACATAGATGGAAATATGAGCCATCATTTAGTAATGCACGATACACGGTTCAGTTTATAGTAATTTGTAACTGGGACACCTTATTCCTAAGAATTACATAGATCAATGTGGGACCTTCCGACTTACGTAAATGTTTATTCAAGCAACAGATAAAGTGCTTTGTTAATTGGTTTATAGGACCTCTACCCCTTGCACTAACTGTGGTTGTCAGATACGATGCCAAGAATACATTCTCTCCGTCTCTCAGTAACAGAAATACTGTATAATGTGGAAAAATGTCCCAAATTCTGCAAACTAATATTCATAAAAGGCACTATAATGCAAGTTAACATTATATATGCGCCAGACTCAGAAGAAAAGTCATATTAAGCAATATAAACATCCAAATATACGCTATTAAATCCAAAATATTCAAAATATGCAATAGGCCCTATGCATGAATTTTCTCCTGAAAAGGCCAAAACATGTAAACACGCAGAGAAAAATAACGGTTATTTGGAATCGTTAAGTCATAAAACGAATATCAGCAAAGTTTGTGAAGTGTTACCACCTTCTTTAAAAACATGCATTTGCATGGAAATCTGGGCTCTAGTCATAACATTTTAACTCATTATTTTACTGCATAGTAAAGAAAACTATATGCATGTTGAAGGTGTGAAGCTCATCTAATCATGTATCCAAGAGCGTGAATTTCCATTGACATAATGTTTGAGGAATAGTGGTTGGGTACGAGTTGTGTTTTATTGTACATGAATTGTCTCTATAACTGTACCATAATATTGTATTCTTACTTCTCTTTTTTGACAGGAGAAAGTTTTCCAGGAGCTCAATGAAATATTCCAGGGATCTGATCGCCACCCAACAATGAAAGATCTTCAGGAGATGAAATATTTGGAAAGGGTGATCAAAGAAACTCTCAGGCTTTACCCCAGTGTGCCTTTCATTGGACGAACACTACAAGAAGATGTCAAAATTGGTAAATGTTTACATTACTTCTATTAACCTAACAACCAGAAACAATACCTCATTCAGTAGCCTTGATCTGTTGTCTGAAACAAAGCCAAGGCAAAGCCAGCCATGCACAAGTCATGAAGGCCCTTTGAGGAGTGGAAAGTAAAAGCTTCCACTGCCCATAACCTTGGCACTAAGCAAGAAAGAGTAATTGGCCTCTCCAGAAGTAGATATATATTTCTTAAATTTTTCTACTTTCTGATGGGGAATTGATCTCTTGTTCTTCACCATGAACCAACAACGGCTTTATCACCTCAGCTAGGCAATTTCTGGTGTGTTGTCTAACAGTCATGTGATGATATAGATGTTGATTCCCATCTATATCACCTGATGGCCAGGCAGGCATCAATTTTTGGAAATGAGACAAAGTCTCTCATAGTGCATGACACTGCCAGTGACTCCAAGTAGCCAATGCAGTGGCCTCTACGGTATGCACTAGCCGTGCGTCTTGGTGGGTGTGCTATTTACCAACTGATGAACCCAACTTAGCACACTGGGGCAAAATGGTGGCAACCAGGAATGAGTTAGCTGGAAAATTTATAATGTTCAATAAAGGACAAACTACATTGGTCTAACGGTCAGTTATATGGCTTTCCTTCCAATTTGCCTGAGTTTGTTTTCTGATTCTGCCATGGAGAATTTAATCCTAGTGTGATAGTTGCAATGAGATACACTCACAGGTGGAACCAGGGAGAGGCTAATGGAAACCTTAGCCTCCCCCCTCCTCCACCTCTAGTTACTTTAAAATTCACAAAGTTGTTTTTGTTTAATGAAATTAAACCTAACAGTTCCATTTCTACCTTAAATACACCAAAGTTCACTAGTGAAGAGCATACACCAATTGACTAGTAACTATTGAACTCGCCCTAGCAGTGGCCGGAGGACTGGCAACAATAGGCTGCATATTGGCATGTGCTGTTTACATCACTGACCATGGAGTCCATTGCTTCACAACAAGTTTCAACGAGCTTGTGGACTGCAGTGCATTAATGCTCACAGTGAATGAAAAAAATCCACAGCCTGTTTCCAGTCATTCGACCGGGTCAGGACTGGAATGAATGAAGCCCCATCTAGCGGTGAGGATAGGAAATGTGCCGGCTGCCGAAGTCTGTCACACTCCTCTGGGGCAATGATTAATGAATGACAGATGAAATGATATGAGATTGGAGAGTGTTGCTGGAGTGAAATATGACAGGGAAACCCGGAGTACCCGGAGAAAAACTTGTCCTGCTTCCGCTTTGTCCAGCACAAATCTCACATGGAGTGACTGGGAAGCCGGTGTGGTATTCACGTATTTATGACTTTACAAAGGAAAAAATTAAATGTATTCTCCTAATTCAATATAAAACATAACTCCATCATTAGATGGAGCAATAAAATTCAAACATATTTTGACTCGTTTGAGCCATCTTCAGTGAAATAAGGGGGATTTGAACCACGGGACCCAGGGGCGATAGGCCGGTGCGCTGCCACATGAGCCATGGAGGCTTGTTCACAGTGAATGTATTTGGTAATTTAAATATTTAGGAATGAACTCTACTGTATGAATGAAACTGTACGCATAAACCAGCTTCGGTGGTAAGGTCATGTGAGGCGAATGGAGGAGGATAGATTATCCAGGAGAATAATTGACTCTGTTATGGAGGGTAAGAGGAGTAGAGGGAGCTCAAGGCGACGATGGTTAGACTCAGTTTCTGACGATTTAAGGGTAAAAGATATAGAACTTAATGAGACCACATAACTAGTTACAAATAGAGGATTGTGGTGGTATTTAGTAAATTCACAAAGGCTGGCAGATTGAGCGCTGAAAGGCATTACCGAGTATTATGAAGATAATGAAGATGTATGTATGTATGTATGTATGTATGTATGTATGTATGTATGTATGTATGTATGTATGTATGTATGTATGTATGTATGTATGTATGTATGTATGTATGTATGTATGTATGTATGTATGTATGTATTCCACCTTATCGATACTTATCATAACTTATGAATTTCATTATGGTCCGTATTGACAATTAATCACTATCAAAGGGTAGGAAGGGTCCACATATTCAACCTACAGTATCTTAACTGTGGATTCACGCAGGTAATTGATTTTTTGAGTGGCTACTTCGGGAGAGGAAGTAAGGAGAGTGAGGTCATCTGCAAAAGCAAGGCAATAAATATTGATAATATTGTGAGTTTGTCCTATTTGAACTCCATTAGAAATTAATTTAGATTGGAGAACATGTCTCCATTCCTGGATGACCCTCTCAAGAGCATGGTTGAAAAATAGTGGTGATAGTCCATTTCTTTGCTGAAATCCTGTTTAGATTTGAAAGGCTTTTGAAATCTCAGATCTGAATTTCACTTTGGAAGGCATACCAGTGAGTGTACTTTGGAGAACTTGGAAAAAGGGTTGTGCGGTCAATAGAGTCATATGCCTTTTGGATATCTACAAAAGTGATGACAAATGGTCTGGCTCTGAGTTTCAGGTAGCCAATAATCGTTTTTAGATTCTGGATCAGTTCTGCACAGGACCTGGATTTTGGGAAGCCGGCGTGGTATTCACGTATTTATGACTTTACAAAGGAAAAAATTAAATGTATTCTCCTAATTCAATATAAAACATAACTCCATCATTAGATGGAGCAATAAAATTCAAACATATTTTGACTCGTTTGAGCCATCTTCAGTGAAATAAGGGGGTTAAAGTAATCTACATAATACAAGCTAAAAATGTGCTAAAACATAATGAAGGAACAAAAAAAGAGATATGACAAAATAAATACAATAACAATATACAGTATTTACATCACTAGATGGAGCAATAAATAACTCGCTGAGAAAAATTCAGTGAAAAAAGGTTAATATAAAACATAATTGAATCCAAAAGGTGTGATAAAACTAAGAAAAGAAAAGAAAGTAAATGATACAGACAGAAACAAAACAGTACGTGCTAATGGTGAGGTGGCGGACATCTTAGTTTAAAAATTTTAGTTTTGGATAACAATTTTTTAATTGTTACCGGTATTTTCTTTTCTGGGGGCTACATCGCATTGCAAATTCTACCAAGGGGTATCTAGCTTTCCTCATTTTAGGTGCGATAAAAGAGAAGAGATTTGCTCTAAGAATACAGTTTGAAGTACTTTTAAGTTTCTCTTTGTCAGATTGAAGGATTTGTTGAGGTCAGTTTTTCCATTTAGTCTAAGACACTCCAATAAGGGTATCGCTTGATGAGATAACAGATAGCACACAGAAAATGTTTGGGAATACTGTCATTGGATTAATGACAAAAGAAATTATAGTAAAAAAATGTTCACCATCAGAATGTTAGCCGTCAGGGTAGGAGAAGAGGTGGTATACAATTTCTAATCACTAGATTTCATCCCAAAAGCCTGGATTAAATTCCAAACCTCTTCAAAGTGCTTATATGGAGTGAGGGTATATGAAGCTGTTGATAGTGATTGTCCCTTGGGACGATGGGATAGGAAAGGGCTAGGAGTGGGAAAGAAGCAACCATGGCCTTAATTAAGGTACAGCCCCAGCATTTGCCTGGAGTGAAAAATGGGAAACGGCAGAAAACCATCTTCAGGGCTGCTGACAGTGGGGTTTGAACCCACTATTTCCGGAATACTGGATACTGGCCGCACTTAAGCAAGATTCTTCTCTTTCTACAGGGTTCGCATAGTAGTCAATTTGTGCAGAACACACTGTAAACTGCCTACTGGGGCTGGGAAGTGGCTATGCAAACCAAACAAGAAACTTGCGCATTTACAATGAGCATTACCTGTGTGTCCCACTTCCCCTCTATTCCATCCTCTGACGCACAGCAGCAGGCAGCGGATGGTTCTCTGATATAGCAAATACGGCAAGTTTCTCAGTTGGAATCACACGCCCAGAAGTAAAAAAGTAACCAATCCGTTTGCATCATCGTTTTTAACATAACATGAAGAGCATCCCTGATTGTTTTGTTGGTATAGTTCTGATACACCCTGTATATGACTTAAAACTTGAATGTATTTGTATTGTATATTCATAAACACTGATTTCCTAATTGCTGTTTTGAACATGAATGTTTGTTAGATGACTTCAGCGGTATAATCAGCTAGATATTGGGTTGTATCCCCTCTGAGATTGGTGGCACTTAAGGAAGTATAAAGGCAACAGCATCAATCAATCAATCAATCATTACTGATATGCATTTAGGGCAGTCGCCCAGGTGGCAGATTTCCTATCTGTTGCTTTCCTAGCCTTTTCCTAAATGATTTCAAAGAAATTGGAAATTTATTGAACGTCTCCCTTGGTAAGTTATTCCAATCCCTAACTCCCCTTCCTATAAACGAATATTTGCCCCAGTTTGTCCACTTGAACTCCAACTTTATCTTCATATTGTGATCTTTCCTACTTTTATAAACGCCATTCAAACTTATTCGTCTACTAATGTCATTCCACGCCATCTCTCCGCTGACAGCTCGGAACATACCACTTAACAGTTCAACAATAATAAAGGTGTTTTAATTTGTTCCACCTATTCAATACTTATATTTTCACTTATGGTGGTTACATAATTAGATTCTTAGTTACATGGGACATGTTTCGCCCTCAATTAAGGGCATCTTCAGCCTAAACACAATCATCAAAAATACAACTAAATTAAAAGTGGAGGTTAAAAGTTTAGTCAGTTATTAAAATTCGGAACATAAAAATGTGAAAAGTGATCAAATATAAAAATGCTAATGGAAAACTGTCTTATGACTAAATTATAATCTTGTCGGAGACTAAAACTTCTTCCATTAAAATTCCAATTAAAACAGTTCACATAAAATATTAGTGGAAAATCAAAATGGTAATGTTATATATAGCCAACGACATGAGGGCGTGAACACAAGCATAAACTTGATTGTCATGAATACAATCTTTCCAAGGCCGCTGATGAAATTCGTCAGCAAGTGAGGCAGAAGCATCTGTTGAAAAATTGTAAGTGGCCGTTAGCACCGGTAGGTAATAAAATGGCTGAAACCTTGCCAGAAAATGTCAGTAGATGCAGAAATAATGTTTTCTGTAAGAGAAGGAAAAGAAGAAATAAGAAATTGAACGTAAGGAGAGAATTCGGTTTACATAAAATTGAAACAGATGAGGACTTACATATAAGTGGAAGTTGTTATTTGTTATCTACTGTTGAGTTGGTTGCTGCCCGTCTGTTGGCTCTGAGTCTGGTGTTGTAACTGTGCTGCAGAGGCGGCAGCGAAATCGGAGGGGAAGGAATAGGGGAGTACGGAAAGGAGGAGAGGATGGGTGGAGTCAATTGTGACGAGGCTGACAAAGGGGCGGAGTCAACCGCATTGCTGGAAGTAGGCCTAATATCTGTAGGTATGGGAGGAGTATTAGAGTTTGAAGAATTAAATATATTAGGTATACTAAAATTATTCGAACTAACTGACTTTAATAATTTCGGCATTAATTCATGTAACATACTTTTATTGTCCGTGGTTTCATTGAGATTCTGTTGCTTATTGTACGTCTGATCTAAATAGATGTATAAACTTTCTAATTCGTTCAGCATTCTTCCTCTTTGTATGTTTCTAATTATTGCTAAGTCTTTCTCTATGGATTC
The DNA here is from genome assembly GCF_040414725.1 of Anabrus simplex. Classification (NCBI taxonomy): domain Eukaryota; kingdom Metazoa; phylum Arthropoda; class Insecta; order Orthoptera; family Tettigoniidae; genus Anabrus; species Anabrus simplex. The sequence continues at coordinate 364,199,363 of NC_090269.1, read as the reverse complement.
AAATCTGTGACCAGTCTCCCTCATATGCAAACTTATCGCTGAATATTTCCTATGTTTTTCCGAGTTAACATGTTCCATGTATCTTGTCATAAAACTTCTCCCAGTCTGACCAACATATGAAAAATTACACTGAGTACATTTAAGTCTGTATACTCCCGGTCCCAAATAACGATTTTTATCATACTTAACTTTTTTATGATTAAAGAATATGGACTGGTTAGTATTAGTAGTTCTAAAAGCTATATTAAAATTATGTTTCTTGAATACATTAGTAATCTGGTGTATAGCTGGATTATTAAAAGTGAATGTAGCATACTCAGTTTTTTGGTCTTTTCTGGTATCAGATTCGTAGATAATTTGTCTTGATTTTATTGATTAATTTGTTATAACATGTAACATACCACTTAGTCGAGCAGCTCTTCTTCTTTCTCTCAGTTCTTCCCAACCCAAACTTTGCAACATTTTTGTAACGCTACTCTTTTGTCGGAAATCACCCAGAACAAATCGAGCTGCTATTCTTTGGATTTTTTCCAGTTCTTGAATCAGGTAATCCTGGTGAGGGTCCCATACACTGGAACCATACTCTAGTTGGGGTCTTACCAGAGACTTATATGCCCTCTCCTTTACATCCTTACTAAAACCCCTAAACACCCTCATAACCATGTGCAGAGATCTGTACCGTTTATTTACAAACATATTTATGTGATTACCCCAATGAAGATCTTTCCTTATATTAATCCCTAGATACTTACAATGATCCCCAAAAGGAATTTTCACCCCATCAACGCAGTAATTAAAACTGAGAGGACTTTTCCTATTTGTGAAACTCACAACCTGACTTTTAGCCCCGTTTATCAACATACCATTGCCTGCTGTCCATCTCACAACATTTTCGAGGTCACGTTGCAGTTGCTCACAATCTCGTAACTTATTTATCACTCTATAGAGAATAACATCATCCGCAAAAAGTCTTACCTCCGATTCCACTCCTTTACTCATATCATTTATATATATATAAGAAAATATAAAGGTCCGATAATACTGCCTTGAGGAACTCCCCTCTTAATTATTACAGGGTCAAATAAAGCTTCACCTACTCTAATTTTCTGAGATCTATTTTCTAGAAATATAGCAACCCATTCAGTCACTCTTTTGTCTAGTCCAATTGCACTCATTTTTGCCAGTAGTCTCCCATGATCCTCCCTATCAAATGCTTTAGACAGGTCAATCGCGATACAGTACATTTGACCTCCAGAATCCAAGATATCTGCAATATCTTGTTGGAATCCTACAAGTTGAGCTTCAGTGGAATAACCTTTCCTAAAACCGAATTGCCTTCTATCGAACCAGTTATTAATTTCACAAACATGTCTAATATAATCAGAAAGAATGCCTTCCCAAAGCTTATATACAATGCATGTCAAACTTACTGGCCTGTAATTTTCAGCTTTATGTCTATCACCCTTTCCTTTATACACCGGGGCTACTATAGCAACTCTCCATTCATCTGGTATAGCTCCTCCGACCAAACAATAATCAAATAAGTACTTCAGATATGTTACTATATCCCAACCCATTGTCTTTAGTATATCCCCAGAAATCTGATCAATTCCAATCGCTTTTCTAGTTTTCAACTTTTGTATCTTGTTGTAAATGTCATTGTTATCATATGTAAATTTGATTACTTCTTTGGCCTTAGTCTCCTCCTCTATCTCGACATTACCCTTGTAACCAACAATCTTTACATACTGCTGACTGAATACTTCTGCCTTTTGAAGATCCTCACATACACACTCCCCTTGTTCATTAATTATTCCTGGAATGCCCTTCTTGGAACCTGTTTCTGCCTTAAAATACCTATACATACCCTTCCATTTTTCACTAAAATTAGTATGACTGCCAAGTATGCTTGCCATCATGTTATCCTTAGCTGCCTTCTTTGCTAGATTCAATTTTCTAGTAAGTTCCTTCAATTTCTCCTTACTTCCACAGCCATTTCTATATTGCTTTCCAGTCTGCACCTCCTTCTTAGTCTCTTTATTTCTTTATTTCCTTACCATTCCTTACCACCCTTAAAGGTACAAACCTGTTTTCGCATTCCTCAACAATTTCTTTAAACCCAACACAGAGTCTGTTTACATTTTTATTTACCGTTTTCCACCGATCATAGTTACTTTTTAGAAACTGCCTCATGCCTGCTTTATCAGCCTTATGGTATTGCCTAATAGTCCTACTTTTAAGACCTTCCGTTCTATCACATTTATTTTTAACTACCACAAAAACAGCTTCATGATCACTAGTACCATCTATTACTTCAGTTTCTCTATGGAGCTCATCTGGTTTTATCAGCACCACATCCAGGATATTTTTCCCTCTGGTTGGTTCCATCACTTTCTGAATCAGCTGTCCTTCCCATATTAACTTATTTGCCATTTGTTGGTCATGCTTCCTGTCGTTCGCATTTCCTTCCCAATTGACATCTGGCAAATTCAGATCTCCCGCTACAATCACACTTCTTTCCATGTCGTTTCCCACATAGCCGACTATCCTATCAAATAATTCCGAATCCGCGTCAGTGCTACCCTTTCCCGATCTGTACACTCCAAATATATCAAGTTGCCTATCATCTGTAGAAACGAGCCTTACACCTAGAATTTCATGTGTCTCATCCTTAACTTTTTCGTAGCTTACAAATTCTTCTTTCACAAGAATGAACACTCCCCCTCCCACCATTCCTATCCTAGCATCATTGACTCATTGTGTCAAGCTGAAGAATTTCTATGAGACAAAATTCTGATGCTCTACTGTAATTCTATGGTGGCTGACATGACGTTAAACAATTATTGTTATTTAGTAATTTGTGGGTTACTGTAGTCACGTCCTAGTTCGTGAACCATGGGCAACGGCTGAGTGGCCTAGTAAGTGGTCCTGAGAGTCGGGATACCAGTTACTATGGAATGGGAGTGGGCATCTCGGATATATTCTGAGTCGGGGCCCTCCTTGTGCTCAGGCGGCTAGGACTACACAATTCACCGGTGGTCCATAACCCGTTAGAGGAGAAATCCTCACTTGGACTATGTGCAAGTAGGGCAGCATCCTGCTTCATGAATTTACCGAGTTCAGAACACTTTAAGCAAGCCTCGGACCTATGGGAGTAATGGAGTTCCACTCCCATTTGACAGGCGAGGGACTCCCTGGAAACAACTTGGCGAACGAAATGGAATTCGATGGGGAGCTATCAATATTAATGGGGCTTATGGAAGAAAGAAGATAGAACTTGCTGAGTCAGCAAAGAGGATGCATCTGGATGTGCTAGGAGTCGTGATATTCGGGTAATGGGAGATAAGGAGGAAGAGATAGGAGATTTTAAAGTGTACTTGACGGGTGTTAGAAAGGGAAGGGCAGAGTCTGGGGTAGGGCTCTTTATCAAGAATATCATTGCACGTAACATAGTTTCTGTTAGGCACGTAAGTGAGCGAATGATGTGGGTAGATTTGTCAGTGGGAGGAATTAGGACAAGAATTGTAACCGTGTATTCACCATGTGAGGGTGCAGATGAAGATGAAGTTGACAAGTTTTATGAAGCATTGAGTGACATCGTGGTCAGGGTCAACAGCAAGGATAGAATAGTGCTAATGGGCGATTTCAATGCGAGAGTTGGGAATAGAATTGAAGGATACGAAAGGGTGATTGGTAAATGTGGGGAAGATATGGAAGCTAATGGGAATGGGAAGCGTTTGCTGGACTTCTGTTCCAGTATGGGTTTAGCTGTTACGAATACATTCTTCAAGCATAAGGCTATTCACCGCTACACATGGGAGGCTAGGGGTACCAGATCCATAATAGACTATATCTTAACAGACTTTGAATTCAGGAAATCTTTTAGGAATGTACGAGTTTTTCGGGGATTTTTCGATGATGCAGACCATTATCGGATCTGTAGTGAACTAAGTATCTCTAGGCCTAGGGTAGAGAAAGTGAAATCTGTCTGCAAACGAATAAGGGTAGAAAATCTCCAGGACGAGGAAATTAGACAGAAGTACATGGATATGATTAGTGATAAGTTTCGAACAGTAGACAGTAAGCAGGTTCAGGATATAGAAAGTGAATGGGTGGCATACAGGGATGCTGTAGTAGAAACAGCAAGGGAATGCCTAGGAACAACTGTATGTAAAGATGGGAAAAGGCGAACATCTTGGTGGAATGATGAAGTGAGAGCAGCCTGTAAACGTAAAAAGAAGGCTAATCAGAAATGGCTCCAAACAAGGGCCGAGGCAGACAGGGATTTGTACGTAGATGAAAGAAACAGAGCGAAACAAATAGTTGTTGAATCCAAAAAGAAGTCATGGGAAGATTTTGGTAATAACCTGGAAAGGCTAGGTCAAGCAGCAGGGAAACCTTTCTGGACAGTAATAAAGAATCTTAGGAAGGGAGGGAAAAAGGAAATGAACAGTGTTTTGAGTAATTCAGGTGAACTCATAACAGATCCCAGAGAATCACTGGAGAGGTGGAGGGAATATTTTGAACATCTTCTCAATGTAAAAGGAAATCATCCTGGTGGTGTTGCAAACAGTCAGGCTCATGGGGAGGAGGAAAATGATGTTGGTGAAATTATGCTTGAGGAAGTGGAAGGGATAGTAAATAAACTCCATTGTCATAAGGCAGCAGGAATAGATGAAATTAGACCTGAAATGGTGAAGTATAGTGGGAAGGCAGGGATGAAATGGCTTCATAGAGTAGTCAAATTAGCGTGGAGTGTTGGTAAGGTACCTTCAGATTGGACAAAAGCAGTAATTGCACCTATCTATAAGCAAGGGAACAGGAAGGATTGCAACAGCTATCGAGGTATCTCATTGATTAGTATACCAGGCAAAGTATTCACAGGCATCTTGGAAGGGAGGGTGCGATCAGTCTTTGAGAGGAAGTTGGATGAAAACCAGTGTGGTTTCAGACCACAGAGAGGCTGTCAGGATCAGATTTTCAGTATGCGCCAGGTAATTGAAAAATGCTACGAGAGGAATAGGCAGTTGTGTTTATGTTTCGTAGATCTAGAGAAAGCATATGACAGGGTACCGAGGGAAAAGGTGTTCGCTATACTGGGGGACTATGGAATTAAATGTAGATTATTAAAATCAATCAAAGGTATTTATGTTGACAATTGGACTTCAGTGAGAATTGATGGTAGAATGAGTTCTTGGTTCAGGGTACTTACAGGAGTTAGACAAGGCTGTAATCTTTCACCTTTATTGTTTGTAGTTTACATGGATCATATGCTGAAAGGTATAAAATGGCAGGGAGGGATTCAGTTAGGTGGAAATGTAGTAAGCAGCCTGGCCTATGCTGACGACTCGGTCTTAATGGCAGACTGTGCCGAAAGCCTGCAGTCTAACATCTTGGAACTTGAAAATAGGTGCAGTGAGTATGGTATGAAAATTAGCACCTCGAAGACTAAATTGATGTCAGTAGGTAAGAAATCCAACAGAATTGAATGCCAGATTGGTGATACAAAGCTAGAACAGGTCGATAATTTCAAGTATTTAGGTTGTGTGTTTTCCCAGGATGGTAATATAGTACGTGAGTTTGAATCAAGGTGTAGTAAAGCTAATGCAGTGAGCTCGCAGTTGCGATCAGCAGTATTCTGTAAGAAGGAAGTCAGCTCCCAGACGAAACTATCTTTACATCGGTCTGTTTTCAGACCAACTTTGCTTTATGGGAGCGAAAGCTGGGTGGACTCAGGGTATCTTATTCATAAGTTAGAAGTAACAGACATGAAAGTAGCAAGAATGATTGCTGGTACAAACAGGTGGGAACAATGGCAGGAGGGTACTCGGAATGAGGAGATAAAGGCTAATTTAGGAATGAACTCGATGGATGAAGCTGTACGCATAAACCGGCTTCGGTGGTGGGGTCATGTGAGGCGAATGGAGGAGGATAGGTTACCTAGGAGAAGAATGGACTCTGTTTTGGAGGGTAAGAGAAGTAGAGGGAGACCAAGACCACGATGGTTAGACTCTGTTTCTAACGATTTAAAGATAAGAGGTATAGAACTAAATGAGGCCACAACACTAGTTGCAAATCGAGGATTGTGGCGACGTTTAGTAAATTCTCAGAGGCTTGCAGACTGAACGCTGAAAGGCATAACAGTCTAGAATGATAATGTATGTATGTATGTATGTAGTAATACAACATTTGTGATGAATGTTTGTAAGGAAAGTACAGTAACTACGGTGATTCATGAAAACAAATTTCTCACTGGTGTTACTAAGAAACAAAAGACACCCAGTTCATTCTACTCATTAGCTCACAAATGTACATTTTACTAAACTTAGGCATAGGTTGATTCGTTACTTCTTTGACCTTCATATCATGACAAAGTAAATGTGCTTTGTATACAATGATGATTGGAGAAAACAAAATAAAATACTACCCTGCAATTTATCTTGATTTCATTAACCAAAGTAGCAAGTAGCAAGCCACAATGATTTGCCAGTTCAGCACAGTATGAATAATGATGTATTTCCTGTTGTGCTCTTAATGCTTAAATTGTATTAAAAATCATCAGTACCAATATTAAAAAAGAAAAGAAAAATGTAACATTGATATTGAAATGCACACATGGGATACATATCTTGATTTTAAGCTATTCATAAGAATAGAGTTGTGGAAATAAACATCTGCCACAGGTATTTGCTGCTATTTTTTTAAATATCCACCTTATATTCAGAAATATAACCATAGTTGGGCAACTGGGACATTGATGATGATGATGATGATTCAGAAATATACAATGTCACTGATGAGATGATAAACTATGATGTAACAATTATAAGGGGATTGATTGGTTGATTTATTTATTTATTTATTTATTTATTTATTTATTTATTTATTTATTTATTTATTTATTTATTTATTTATTTAATGTAGGAGACTACACTGTCCCTGCTGGCTGCACCTTGTGGATTCATATCTACCACACACATCGCCTACCTGAATATTATCCAAATCCAGATCAGTTTGATCCAGATAACTTCTTGCCAGATAGAACTATGGGCCGTCATCCATATGCATATGTTCCATTCAGTGCAGGTCCAAGGAACTGTGTTGGTGAGTATATTGACTAAAATTGGTTATTTTGTTATCATAAAAATATTATGGTGTGAAGGAGATCTTGATTGAGAACTGGGATTTAAAATGAGGCAACTTCATATTCCTACAAATCTTAGTGAATAATACATTATACTGCACAGGAGAGTCAAACAGGAATGGTTTGTGTACAGCCAATTTAATACAGGCCAATTTGTTTGGATAAACATTACCATTCATAAATCAACCATCCACCACGAATCACATGTCCACTGAGTCACAATCGCCTTAGCCCACCATGACAGCGGTCAGCAAAAGTTGAATGGTCCTGGTCTTGAGTCCTTGTACAGCCATTGTTGTCTTCTTCTTGTTCCTGGAAACATCTGCAAGGATGCTGTGAATTAAGGCCCCCTCTTCATCACTTTGCATGCACGAATACACAATATTGATCCTAATGATAGGCTATAACTGACTCAGCCTACACGCAAGTATTGGTCACAACTTGTGCGTCATTAGATTAAGGGCGTATACCCGATCAACATTAGTCCTTCTTTGTGGCTCAAATATGCGGAGCGCACACGTAATATCCGCAACTCACGAACACGTACCGACCGGATATGTTAATTAAAGTGTGAATTGTACTTATTAGTTCATTCGCAAGTCTCGAGTATTAATTTCTCAGTTTAATGAATATTTTGATATCTCAAATGGCACCAGACCGCACTTGGTATTTCAAAGCATTTATTATAAACAAAGATAGAGGTAACTATCCCTTTTTTAATACTGTTAGTCACAAAGCAAATTATTAGTTCTGGAATGCACATATAGCGTATAACTGACTTTGAAATTCACAAAGAAAAATATCATCTCTCACAGAGAACGGCATGCACTGCGTGCACCTCACTTCATAAACTTCAGGTGAATGAGAATGCTTCCCCCACCATGGGAGTTTAAATAGTCTTACAGTTTGTCCATTGCTGGAGGTACATCCCCTACTAACAGGGACAGTGGCCTGCTAACGGCTTTCCGTACTCCAACGGCTTCATGTTCAAATGGGTCTTATTATCAAAAGCGCATAAGTAATCATTATTAAAACCTAGAAGTGAATGATAAATCTGTTTCCAATTTCTCATTAATTCAGACCTGTGGAATTATAGATCAGTGATGGATATCCCTGCTTGAATTCAAAGAATCCAAGCCCTGTGAAGATGAAGTTGGTCAACCTGATTTAGTTGTCTTGTGGTTCCCGATGTTCAAATTTACCTCTCCCCTAGCTCATATCGGTTCAATCTGAAAAGTAGAGTGGGGTATACGTGCCTGGAAACATAGCCAACGATTTGATTTAAACTTGAAAAAGTTTGCTGATAATGGAAAAATATTGGGTGCGCCTCGCCTATGTTGTGGCTCTCCTGACTTCTTGTCTTCACTCGCAGAGTCCTGCATATGCATAAAATAAAATATTTCCACAGTGTCATAAATAAATAATTGAGACATATACGGAATGGCTCAATACAGTGAGATTGAATCAAGGTGTAATAAAGCTAATGCAGTGAGCCCACAGTTGAGCTCAACAGTGTTCTGTAAGAAAGAAGTCAGCTCATTATCAAATCATCAATTTATACTGATCTGCATTTAGGGCAGTCACCCAGGTGGCAGATTCCCTATCTGTTGTTTTCCTAACCTATTCTTAAATGATTTCAATGACATTAGAAATTTATTGAACATCTCCCTTGGTAAGTTATTCCAATACCTAACTCCCCTTCCTATAAATGAATATTTGCCCCAATTTGTCCTCTTGTATTCCAACTTTATCTTCATGTTGTGATCTTTCCTACTTTTAAAGACGCCACTCAAATTTGTCTACTAATGTCATTCCACGCCATTTCTCCGCTGACAGCTCGGAACATACTACTCAAAAATCAAATAATAATATTAGATTAAAAATTCCACCTGTTCAATACATCAGTGTTTTTTATTTAAATTTAAGATATAGTTCTTAAGATATTACATACAGGGACATGTTTCACCCATGTTGAGGGCATCATCAGCCTAAAAATCTCAAACCTAAAAGAAAGATATATCAGGATCCTGATTGTTTTTATACTTAAGTAAGAGGTACTATTTGTATAGATTTTTGCAAATGTCTTATTTTTTAAAAATGTGGTAACAAGTGGTTAGTTGGAAGTTTAAAAATAATACGTAAAATTGCTGCGCTGAATTAAAATTTGGTAAAATATGGTGCCTATTCTGGAGATGGCATAAGTAGCTTATAATAGCTTAATAAATTAGGAATAAAAACACCCTTAGTGGTAGTAAGTTGTTCAAGGAACCGGAGCAGCCATCTTGGAAATATTCGCTAAAAGGTATTCTCCCAAATAAATCACAAATAATAGTAACTAAGCCCAACAACGTACAAGAAAAGTCCGTCCGTGTGTCTTGTACGGTGCGGATCGCTCTTTGGTTGCAGTCTGGTGTTTGCCTGCGGTGATAAGTAGTGTGTGAACGTTTGGCGAGTGTGTGTCTGTGTAAGCTTTGGCGATGGATACTGATAGTGGAGGAGATGAGGCACCGGATCCCTCATCCAATGCCAATGTTGGTCGTGAAGAAATTGTGCCGATGCAAACCAATTTGATTAATCTCATTTCACATATGAATTCATTACAGCAGCCTTTACAACCTCAACAGTCTAATGACGCTAAGCCACCTCCTCCACCTCCTGAAGAGTTGGAGGTTTATCAACAGGCTCATTTTGGTCCACTTATTGTCTTTGTTGAATCAACTAAGTCGAAAAATATTGGTGGGCTACATCCCATGGCGCTTGGGCATTTGTTTTACGATAATGATATTTTTGTGAAAGGTATAACGCCCAAAGGACGAAATAGATTATTGGTGGAATTTAGTTCCGCGATCCAAGCTAATTCCTTTCTATGTCATTCAATACTTGCAACTCACTCTTTGAAAGCATATATTCCCAGTTCCAATATCTTTCGTGTTGGACTTATTCGCGGCGTGGAAAAGAATATTTCTGATTCTGATATTCTTAAATACCTCAAATCTGATGTTCGGGTCAAATCGGTCAAGCGGCTTAACCGTAAGGTTGTGGAGCCCAGTGGAGTGACGTACGTTCCTACTGGAACAGTTAAGATTGTTTTTCGCTCTCAGACTCTTCCTCGATACGTCTCTTTGTTTCAAGTGCATTTAGAGATTCACCCTTTCATATTCTCTCTGATTATATGTTCAAAATGTCAGCGATATGGACACACGATCAAAAACTGTCAGGCTAAGTCACCCCGATGTGGGCATTGTGCGTTACATCACCCTACATCTGAGTGTCAGGAAAATATTCGCCGATGTGTTCACTGTCAGCAGGAACATTATACTGGCTCATCAAACTGCCCTGCTCATCAACAGCAAACTGCTCTTAAAAAGCTTATGTGTACAGAAAATCTATCCTTTTCCGAGGCGTCTGCTAGAAAACCCTCGACCCAATTTGACATGTCCAATAATACCCATCATTTTCCACCTCTTCCTTCTACTAGTTCCTCTTCACCTGTGGAAACCCCCAGGAAACGTAAATTTACTCAGGTGGTTATAAAAGAGCCCCGTCCCATTCCAAAACTTGGTTTTGATAAGTCTGGGTATCTTAATCTCATCAGACCCACTCCAGTGTCTTCACATACCTCGGTCTTTCCATCTACTTCATCTTCATCCTCCCCGTCTCCAATTCCGTCTACGTCCCGTAATTCTCAGTGTTTGCCTTCAGCTTCTTCTCAATCATCTAGCTCCCCTGTGCTACGCCAAAAGGCGCATCTCCAAAGTGGTATTCATCAACTATTTCTACAACTTATTCAATTATTAGGGGACCAGCCACATGTTGCACATACACTTTATAAGCTTCGTGACTGTGTGCACACTATGTTCTCTTTAGATGCTACGTATCCTGCAGTGGAATGCTAGGAGTATTCCTTCTAAACGGTATGAGTTACAATTTTGATAAACGAAATTTCCCCTTTCATTATAGTCTTACAGGAGACTTGGTTTTCCCCATCCACTGAGTTTTATTTAAATGGCTTTAATGTTGAGCGTTGTGATGGTATTGGTTATGGTGGTGTTGCTTTATTTATTCACCATAGTTTATCCTATCAACGTCTTCATATCTCGTATTGTCTACCCCATACGTTTGTTATCGGTATCTCATATAATCGCCTTTCCATTATTAACCTTTACTGCCCTCCAAATCTTTCTATTTCTCATAGTCAATGGTGTCGATTCTTGCAGCAATTTTCTTCTCATAACGAGCTTCTCCTGTTAGGGGACTTCAATCTTCATCATTCTATGTGGGGAAGCAGTAGTGATACTTCCCTGGGTTCTTATTTCCTCACTGCTTCCCAATCGCACGACTTTGTCATCTTAAACGATGGTTCTCCCACGCGCCTCACTCCCCCCGGCTCTCCTCCCAGTGCTGTGGATTTATCATTATGTCGTCCTGCAATGGCTTCGGTTGTAACTTGGTATCGTCTTTCTGATACACATTCTAGCGACCATTTCCCTATTATTCTTACGTATGGTCTTGGTAGGTTTCCTAGTTCTTCTTCCACTCCTACATGTATCAGTAATGTTCGCTCCCTCCGTCACTTGGATAGAGTATATTTTATTTCTCATGTTACCCATCGTATTGAGCTTATTTCGGATACTATTTTGTCTTTTCTACTCTCTTTCAATTTATACATCTCGATCTTTACCATCCTTATAAACCTATTTCTTCTCGTCCCTATTCCTTTTTACGATGGTGGGACTCAGAGTGCCATAATCTGGTTCTTAAACGACGTCGCTTATTCCGGATATATAGGAAAACACTAGCCCCCCATCATTTTTTCCGTCTTAAACAACATATTGCTTACGCTAGACGAGTTTTTCTTTCTAAACGCCGTGCTGCCTGGCGATCCTTTATTTCCTCCCTAAAGGCTCGTACTTCGTCTTCTCATTTATGAAGTGCAATTCGCTCACTTACCCGAGCTTCTCAATACATTCCACCCTCTGTCACCCCTCCACAGATTCTATCTATCTTTCTCAACTCACTCATTCCTGATTATGTTGTGCCCGACTTTACTATCCCCCTGTCTCCACGCTCTTCCTGTTTTTCTGTATTACTCCAACCTATACACCTTTCTGAACTTGAGGCCACCTTGTGTAACGCAAAGAGTTCGTCTCCAGGCCCTGATTATACATCATATGATATACTCACAACTTCATCTCCTTGACTCAAGACACGGCCAGCTAGACTCACACGTTGGCATGATGGCAGAAGCAGACATTCTGTGTGATACAGTGGAGTTCCCTGGTGTCTCAAGGGAAAGTATCCACAATGGCCGAAATGGTAGGAGTATTGACCTAAATCTGATTGATGATATCAGTCGGCAGATAATGGATAATCAATACAAAGAAGAGGTGCATCTTGAGACTGCAAGATCACTGTTAAAGAACATAATGGCTATTCCTCTCAAAAATCTCAAAACGGAAATAAAGAATGGCCTCATGAAGCTGGAAGAAGCTTTAGAGGCTGGAGCAACATGCAGGATGTCGTGGAAGAAATCTGCAGAAGAACAAAAGCAGAGACCAATTACCATGGAGAATAAGGAATTGTCCAACACATCACCAGTGACAAATGACTCGGAGGAGGAAGATCAAGGAAAATGGGAGACGTTTCTGTCAAAGAAGAAGAGAAAGAAGAAGAGTGAGGATAGGAAGCACGAAGATATTCCAACGAAACAGGCCAGTAATGATCCTGAAACTACAGTGCTTAGCAAAAGTGGGAAACGACCTCATTCTAAATCTAGGAGTCGTACAGAAGCCGTAATCATCAAACCGATGAACGGTAAGACTTTCGCTGATGTTTTGAAGGATATCAGGAACAGGGTGAAGCCGGAAGACAGTGGAGCAGGCATTCGATCCATCCGTAAAACAAGAGCTGGAGCTGTCCTTATTAAATTCAACAAAACAACTAAGACTGAAAGTAGGGAGGTATTCAGTAATTCTCTGAGAGATGCCCTCGGACGTGATGGCGATGTAAAGGCGTTAATCCCCCGAACTACACTGGAGATTCGAAACATGGATGGCGTCACTACCGCCGCAGACGTGGAGGAAGCTGTAAGACGAGATTCCGGAAATCCCCATGGAGAACTTAAAATATCGTTCTCGAAACCAAACAGCTGGGGACAGAAACTTGCCATCTTCGAAACCAAAGACGAGGACGCTCAGAAATTACTGGAAGCAGGAAGAATTAAGATAGGATGGCTATACTGCAGAGTAAGAGCTAGAACCATGTTACCTCGCTGCTTCCGATGCCTATCATATGGTCACCTGGCAAGAAACTGCACAGGCCCCGACAGAAGTAAGCTCTGTTTTAAGTGTGGAGAATCTGGCCACAAGGCAGTAGACTGTAAAAAGAACAATCCACGATATATACTTTGTACAGACAAGGGTGTCAATGAAGCTAAACGAAATCACATTCCTGGATCGGGAGCATGTGCAATACTGTATTTCGTGAAGCTCTGGAGAAGGCGAAAAATCACAGTAAATGATGCGAATACTTCAAGCAAACATGCACAGGAGTCAAACAGCTAACGATCTTATGACACAGCTGATTTACGAGATGGAAGTAGACATCGTTATTATTAGCGAACCATATCAAGAGAGGGATCATCCAGGATGGTTTGTGGATAGCCTCGGAACAGCTGCAATTTGGATACCAGATCTAGGAAAAGTCCCAGTAACACAGCATGGATGCGATGACGGTTTTGTTTGGGTACAGACTGGGGGAATCACTATTGTAAGCTGTTATTTTACGCCAAATAAATCTGTTTCCAACTTTCAGATGAAAATTGATGGCCTTGAGGATGTAATACGCAGAATGAAAAAAAACTAGTGGTCGCTGGTGACGTAAATGCTCAAGCGTTGGAATGGGGCATGCCACAAACAGACTCCAGAGGACGTCGTATAATGGAGATGGCAACCGGAACGGGTTTGGTGGTCAACAACATTGGAAATGTGCCAACATTCCGACGGCCAGGATGCCAGGGAACAATACCGGATGTAACCTTTTCATCAGAGTATATTACGCCTAAGATTTCTGAAAGGCAAGTGATTGAGAACTACACGGGGAGCGATCACCAATATATCATCTTTCGAGTGCTCCAATAATCTCCTCAAGAAAGAAACATCTTGCGCAGACCAGCACGGTGGAACGTAGCCGGTATTGACATGGAAACGTTCATTGATGTAATACGGAATGGAATGGAGAACATAACTGAAAAATGTTCTACTCGTAGAAGGAAAGAAGCAGCTGGTGTATGTGTTGAACTCACTATGCAGCTAATCCATCAAGCATGCAACGCCTCAATGCCGCGAAGGAGACCGCGAAATAGCAAGCGCCCAGCTTATTGGTGGACCGAAGAGATTGCTGAACTGAGAAAGAATTGTCTGCGACTTCGACGCAGGGCTCAGAGGATGAGAGGCAGTCAATAGAATACCTCAGTCACAGCGGAGTACAAGTCAGCGAAGAAGGAACTCCGTAATGCAATCAGAAAAAGTAAAGCCGATAAATGGTGGGCACTGGCTAAAGAAGTAGAAGATGATCAATGGGGACAAGGTTATAAGATTGTAATTAAGAAACTCGATACATTTTCAACTCCGAGTGCGGATCCGCAAGCAATTAAACAAATTGTGGATACACTATTCCCAGACCATCCAGAGAGGATTGTCTGTGATGACGAAAAAGAACTGGATGATATACCCCTCTTCACTGTAGAAGAGCTGAATAGAGCTATTAGCTCTCTTAGAAACAAGAAAACTCCAGGACCAGATGGTAAACCTACAGAAGTGTTAAAGATAATAGCAGAACTATGTCCAGAACTGTTGCTGAATATGTACAATCATTGCCTGCAAACGGGTGTTTTTAGTCCCCGATGGAAAATGGCTCGTTTGGTTCTGATCAGCAAAGGAAAACTTGGCGGTTATAGACCTTTATGTATGCTGGACACAGCCGGAAAAGGCCTGGAGAAACTTCTGCAGCCCAGAATCCTCTCAGCAGTTCAACTAGCAGGGGATCTATCTGTTCGCCAACATGGATTTCGGAGAGGACACTCGACGCTAGATGCAGTGTGGGAGGTGGTGAATACAGCAAAAAGGGCACAAATGGGCAACCATCATTCCCGTAAATTGACACTTCTTGTGACCCTGGATGTGAAGAATGCCTTCAATTCGGCAAGATGGAGCGACATGTTGATAGCTCTTGAAGAAACTTTCAAGCTACCACAATATCTTATGCGCATAATGAGAGATTACTTCAAAGATCGCACTCTGTTGTATGATACGGAAGATGGAGAAAAGACAAAACGCCTGACGGCTGGTGCAGCGCAGGGATCGATCCTTGGTCCAGATCTTTGGAACATAATGTATGATGGCTTGTTACGTTAGGAGATGCCAGAGGACACGAAGCTTGTGGGCTACGCTGATGATGTGGCCGCCTTGATAGTAGCTCGTAATGTTGAAATGGCTCAAATCAAACTGAACCAGGTGATGCGGCGCATAAAAGAATGGATGATGAACCACAGTCTAACATTAGCCGAACACAAAACGGAGATAGTTCTTCTGACGAGGAAAAGGATCGAAACTCTTGTACCAATGACTGTTGGAGAGTTAGTGATTGAAACATCTGCGAGCACAAAATATCTAGGAGTGACACTTGACTCCAAGCTCACATTCTGGAATCATATTCAGAGAGCGACAGACAAGGCAGTAAAATACATGACTGCACTTAGCAGACTAATGGGAAATATTAAAGGTCCGAAATCCAGCAAACGACGTCTTCTCATGTCGACGGTTCAGTCAGTGCTCCTATATGGCTCTGAAATCTGGGCTGAATCCTTGAGATTCGCTTGGTATCGGATAAGGATAGCTGCCGTACAACGGAGAGCGGCTTTACGTATTGCATGCGCATACCGCACGGTTTCCGAACCTGTAATCCTCACGGTGGCAGCAATAGCCCCAATAGACATACTTGCATTGGAGCGACATGAAATCTGGCGTACCCAAGGAGAGCTGGGAAAGAAATGTGCAAAGAAGCGTGCCTTCAGTCAACGGATGAGGCGATGGCAACTCAGATGGGAAAGTGACCCTCGAGGCAAATGGACCAAGCGACTGATACCACGCTTGGATATCTGGGTTGAAAGGGCCCATGGTGAAGTAAATTACTGCAGCTTCTAACAGGGCATGGATATTTCCGGAAATTCCTGCATAAAGTGGGCAGAGCGAATGACGCAGCATGCATATACTGTGATAACATTGACGACCTATTTCACACCTTTTTTGTATGCGGCCAATGGACGATTCAGAGAAGATGTGTGGAAACTGAACTAGGAGAATTGACAGCAGATAATATTATTTCGGTGATGCTGCGAAACCAGGAATCCTGGGATCGCGTGGCAGTGTACGTGGAGAACGTCCTTCGTCAGAAGAAGAAGGATTTGGAAGCATACGAACGTTCGTAAAGGAGAAATGAAGAAAGAAGACGTCTGAAAGACAAAGCACGATATCACCCTGAAGTAATGCGAGAGCGGTTCCGGGGTGATGATACACATCGTGGGAAAAGGGTGTGTGGTTTTTAGTGGGTAAGAATCCCACACACTTGTGGAGTGCGGTCCCTTCACAAGTGTCTTTTGAAGATTTTCCACAATCCCTCGTAAAAATTATTATTATTATTATTATTATTATTATTATCATTATTATTATTATCATTATTATTATTATTATTATTATTATTATTATTATTATTATTATTATTATTATTATTATTATTATTATTATTATTATTATGCCCATACTATTATTATTTTATCTGTGAGATTACTATTATTGTATTATCATTATTATTTAATTCAATTCTGCAATGCTTGTCGCTTGCGTGATTGTAGTTAAATGTATGTATGTATATATACGTGTGTGTAGATTAACACTAAAAACATGTACAGTAAGAATTGCTATATATCAAATGTTGGATATGACATATTGTGCAATATTGCTGGCGTTACTGCCAAATCATCGCTACGTCATTGCTACGTCATCGTGCTTATTTAGCGGTGCGCTCACTTTCTGGGAGTTACCTAATGGGTGCCGCGGGGGATTTCGCCATAGGGTGTAATATTTGTCGCGAGGTGGGAGTAGATCACAGTTATTTCTGGAGATTACGTAGGTGTGTCAACCAATGTATATCAGGTGGCTGCATATTGTAGCGTCAGTCATTAGTTAAATGGAAGGTGAACATTGAAGAAGTCATAGGGATGCAGAGGCCTCAGTCGGTCAGTCAACGAGAGTCAACGAGAGCGAACGAGATAGAGAAGACTCAGTGAGCCATTAGTCATTGGTCATTGAGAGAGTGAGGCCACGGTTGCTCGGTCACTTAGTTGAAGATACGGACGGGAAGGCTTACCATGGAGTCATAGAAGGATATACTTGCAATGAAAGCATACAATGCAGACTTACCAAGAAGTCAAATGATATGGAGAAGAAGCAGTCACATGGATACATCACCAAATTAGGCATGACACATCTACAGTAAACACCAGATAAAAGGAATCCGTCAAAATTACACTCAAGGTGTTGAAGGTACAGTCAAGTGAACCAGTGAGGGATATATTTAATTTAAAATTGTTAAATGTCTGGTCAAGAAGAATTCAAATTCATGCCTAATTTCTTTCAGTTGCAATGTCATAATTTCATATTCTCATCTGTTTTAATCGCAGCAGTTCTCACTATTTTTATTGAAATTATTTCAAGAATATATTTTGTTCTATCAAAATAATCTTTTGTTCCATTTCCAGAGTAGAATCACTTAACCTCAAATTTAATGGGGAAACCAAACGCCAATCTCCTTTTCCCAGAACTTATATGGTATGTTATCAAAATTAAGCTTATTACCCCACACCCTAGAGATATTCAAGATTCTCATTCTATTATAGCTGCACTGAGTTGTAGCTGGCGCCCTTCAAATAACGTATGTGTAAGTAAGCAGGTAAGAACCAAGTGTGAGTACGAGGTCCAACGATTGTGTATTTTATTTAATGAATATTAATTTTTATATTTTTCATTTCAAATGCAGTTCTATACTGTTAAAGTAAGTCAGTTAGTCAGAAACCTTCTACAGTACCTATACATACCCTTCCATTTTTCACTAAAATTTGTATGACTGCCAATAATGCTTGCCATCATGTTATCCTTAGCTACCTTCTTTGCTAGATTCCATTTCCTAGTAAGTTCCTTCAATTTCTCCTTACTTCCAAAGCTATTTCTAACTCTATTTCTTTCCAATCTGCACCTCCTTCTTAATCTATTTATTTCTCTATTATAATTAGTTGGGTCTTTACCATTCCTTGCCACCTTTAAAGGTACAAACCTGTTTTCACATTCTTCAACAATTTCTTCAAACCCATCCCAGAGACTGTTTGCATTCTTATTTACCATTTTCCACCTTTCATAATTACTTTTTAAAAACTTCCTCATGCCTGCTTTATCAGCCATATGGAACTGCCTAATAGTCCTACTTTTAAGACCTTCCTTTCTAGCACATTTATTTTTAACTACGACAAAAGACGTTTCGTGATCAGTAATACCATCTATTACTTTGGTTTCTCTATAGAGTTCATCTGGTTTTATCAGCACCACGTCCAGAATATTTTTCCCTCTAGTTGGTTCCGTCACGTTCTGAATTAGCTGTCCTTCCCATATTAGCTTAATGCCATTTGATGGTCATGCTTTCTGTCGTTCGCATTTCCTTCCCAATTGACATTTGGTAAATTCAGATCTCCTGCTACAATCACATTCCTTTCCATGTCGCTTCCCACATAATAATTCTGAATCTGTGTCAGCGCTACCCTTTCCCGGTCTGTACACTCCAAAGACATCAAGTTGCCCATTATCTTTAGAAATGAGCCTTACACCTAGCATTTCATGTTTCTCATCTTTAACTTTTTCGTAGCTTACAAATTCTTCTTTCACCAGAATGAATACTCTTCCTCCCACCATTCCTATCCTACCTCTACGATACACACTCCAGTTTCGTGAGAAAATTTCTACACCCATTATATCACTCCTCAGCCATGATTCAACTCCTATTACAATATCTGGTAAATATATATCTATTAAATTACTTAATTCCGTTCCTTTCTTTACAATACTTCTACAGTTCAACACTAACATTTATATGTCATCCCTACTTTACTTCCAGATCTCTGTACCCTCATCACCGCTCCCTAGACAACCCCATTTCCCCGAATGTACCTCCCTATTACCCTTCTAAACAAATTTCCTAGCTTATACGTACCACTGCGGTTTAAGTGAAGGCCATCTGAGCGCAGATCCCTATCTCCTACCCACCCATTATGATCTAGAAATTTCACTCCCAGTTTCCCACATACCCACTCCATAGTCTCATTTAAATCCCCAATCACCTTACAGTCAGTATTCCTCCTACACCGTATTCTACTAATAACAATCTCCGCTTTCTTAAATTTCACCCGTGCTACCAGATCCCACACATCCCAACTACATTGGTACTTATATGAGCTTGCCTTACGTTGTTGGTACCAACGTGAAACACTACCACCTTATCCTTCCCCTCCTCCTTCTCTTCTACTTTTCTCAGCATCTGCCTCAACCTAATTCCTGGATAACACCATACCCTGTTTCCCTTTCCTACACACACTTTCCCCACATGTCTAACGATGGAATTCCCCATGACCAGAACCTCAACCCTACCCACCACCTTTGATCCCCTCCCCTCCTGGTCAGCCCTATCTTTCCTGATAGCTGCAGAAGCTATAGTACGCGCACTTTTTAGCGATATATCTTTGTACGGGGTGAGGAGTAAGGAGATAGCCTGCCCGGGTCCGGGATACTGCCGATTGAATGGAAATGAAATCTGAATTGAATCGAGAGTATGATCGATCTCTATGTATGTGCTACAAGTTTATTTACATGAATGATTTGACAAATCACTTTCACAATCGTCGATCGCTATGTATATATGTGCTAGAAGTTTATTTACATGAATTCTTTGACAAATCACTTTCACAGTCGTCGATCGCTATGTATATATGTGCTAGCAGTTTATTTACATTAATTCTCTGACGAATCACTTTCACAATTGTCACTGCTGGCTGCAGTACTATTAGTGATAATCTCGTCCATGGCTATTTCCATGACACCGTCGTGCCTCCAGTATTCCGCTTCCAGTTCTTTCACCTTGCTGCAATACCCTTTCCAATTTGCGGCAGATACTGACTGGAATGCCTCGATGGTCCGTTGTCGTAGGGCAACTGCTGACATGTCTCCCGTGATATTGCGTCCTTTGAATTCACGTTTGATTTTTGCCAATTCAATGGCGTTCAGATCACAGTTGTATGGGGGCAGACTAAGGACGACATGGCCTTTTTCAGCAGCCATCACGTCAACAACATAACGTGTCTCAGGAGGTCTGTTTTCCTGAACTAATTCATATAGGGCCTCTTTCCGTTGATTTGCGTCGCAGACAATTGCTCTCCCCTGTAGCCACTGGACCATTGTCACTCATGTATCATACCTCGATGGTATTTTATCCACCTGTCGAGAATGATATGGTGCATTATCCAACACTATCACAGATGCAGGAGGCAAATTAGGGGGCACAGATGTTTTGAACCATTTCTCAAAATTATGGGAATAATTTGGCCATGGTCATCGCCTTGGGTACTTCTGGCTTCAAACATTAATTGTGCTCCTCTAATGAACCCTTTCTCAGATCCAACACTTGCAATGTTTAGCCTTTTCGAAGAGCTTCCCCATGCTGTAACACCCACAACATCTTTTTCTCTCTGATAGCATTTTCCAACCGTTGTATTGTTATCAATCCAGGACTCATCCAAGTAAAATATTTCCTTGCCTTCTTCCCTAGCATGTTTAATTTGGACGAGGAATCGTGCCTGCCAATCAACGATGTCTGCCCGCTCCAGCAATAAAACACATTTGTTTTGGACCTTCTTCCACACAAAACCCATACGTTTCAAAACCTTTCGGAGAGACGTTGGGCTCCACTTCCACTTAATTTCATTCTCCAGCACAGGGATCAGTTTCTTCACGGTGGGCACCACTTTTTGAACGGTATAGAAGTTTTCAATGGTGTCCCTTATCACTTGTTTGTCGTAATCATTCAGTTCTATCTTCCCTTGCGTTCTCTCCCTACGAGCAAGAGGAAAACAGCACTTGCACATGACAACCTACTAGTATCCATGATGATATTGGTTAGAAGAGATTAGGTAGACAGGTTAGACAGACCTACCTCTTTTTACCAGGTGTGCGTGGAGAATCGCCAGGGTGCGAGGCAGAAAATGTCTTAATCCTAATAATAGTTGCAACCGATTTGCCCCTATACGCAGCAGTGCTTTTAATAGCCTTGTTCAGGGGGAAGAGCTGCTCTTTATTTTTTCTCCTGTTTACAGCACTTTACAACTCGGGCTATTATTTTACATCCCTCACTGTGTATAGCCCTGGATGGTCATTTCCGTGGTGGTGTTCCAGGAGGTTCCTGTGATATACCTGGCTTATTTTCCGCACTCATGTTCCCTTCTCTAACCTGTATGGTGGCTTTGTTATGTAAACAACACCAGTACCGGTACGTAAAGTGTATGCCAGACGTCGCACGGCGATGCATAATCGATTCATAGTTTGTGTTCAAAGGTTGCCAATACGAATCTCGAACATTGCCGAGATCTACCGATTCAGCACTAGGGTGTGGATGTATCATTAAAAGGTGCGCGTACGGTACTTCCTCCTCCCTTTTCTCCCTTCCATGACCCTGTTCCACCTGCCTTTTCCTATCCTCTACTCTACATTTCACTTTCCTACCTTTTCCCTTCCTCCTACTTCCACACATCTCAGGAACAGTTCCCTGTTCCTCATCTTCCCTCTGTTGCTCTACCTGGAGTGGCTCATACCGATTTCTCACAGACACCTGTCACAGATCCCGGACAAATCTATCTTTACATCGTTCTGTTTTACGGGTGCGAATGCTGGGTGGACTCAGGATATCTTGTTCATAAGGTAGAAGTAACAGACATGAAAGTAACGAGAATGATCGCTGGTACAAACAGGTGGGAACAATGGCGGGAGGGTTTTCAGAATGAGGAGATAAAAGCTAAGTCAGGAATGAACTCGATGGATGTAGCTGTACGCATAAACCGGCTTCGGTGCTGGGGTCATGTGAGTTTAATGGAGGAGGATAGGTTACCTAGGAGAATAATGGACTCTGTTATGGAAGTTAGGAGAAGTACAGGGAGACCAAGACGATGATCAGATTCAGTTTCTAACGATTCAAAGATAAGAGGTATAGAACTAAATGAGGCCACAGCACTAGTTGCAAACAGAGGAATGTGGCAATATTTAGTAAGTTCACAGAGGCTTGCAGACTGAACACTGAAAGGCATAACGGTCTATAATGATAATGTATGTTTGTATGCATTAAAAATTACATTTTTCATTTAAAGCTTCTTGAGCACCAGATCATACATTTTGGACTAAAGCCAGTAAAAATGTTTACTTCAGATCTGTAAACCTTGTAAGTGTATAAATTCAAATATTAAAGCATAATTAATTACAATAAACACATGTACTACCTAAAGATTTTAAGAATCAGAAAGCAAAGAGATCTTCAAATAGATTATGAAGGCCTTTGAAGGGGTGGAAGGTACAAACTTCCTTTTCTGTAGCCTTGGCAACAAGTGGGATCAAGTCATTACTTGGCTACCTTTGACCCCAAGAATTAAGCTGATACTTATGTTTCAAGTAACCTGATTGAGTCCACGGGTCATGTGCCTATGCAGAAGTGAATTTTTGCAGCTTGTTGAGGAAGAATTGAGAGCGCACATCCTTTAGGGTAAACTGAGCCTCCTTTACCACATTGGCTGGGTATAATTCCAGCAGATGATTTAAATGACTGTTAATCTCTTTTCATTTTCTGATAATCTCTGATATAAATTCCAGATTTATAAATATTGGTTTTTATTTTGCAGGACAAAAATTTGCAATGTTTGAAGAGAAAACAATACTGTCTTCCATTCTTCGAAACTACAAGGTCAAATCATTGGATAAAATAGATGACATCAAACTTCTGATGGAGCTAGTTCTCCGACCAGCCCATGGAATAAACGTGACACTTGAAGCTAGATGATAAATCAACACCTGAAAGCTTTATATAAATTTATGTAAATGTTGTACACCTGCCGTTGAAGTTTACTTTTAAAATAAAATTTGGTAATGAGGGGAGCTTGTGAAAATTGTGTTTAAATATGATTTGTATAAATTGCAAGAGAATGCAGGGTGTTTCAGGAGAACTAGTATATACACTGACTGACAGAGCAAATGCAACACCAAGAAGAAGTGGTTCGAAAGGGATGAAAGTTGGGGAAAAAACAGAGACGGCACGGACGAATAATTGATGTTTATTTCAAACCGATATGCAGGTTACACAATGCGCACGGCATCGACTCAGTAGGATGTAGGACCACCGCGAGCGGCGATGCACGCAGAAACACGTCGAGGTACAGAGTCAATAAGAGTGCGGATGGTGTCCTGAGGGATGGTTCTCCATTCTCTGTCAACCATTTGCCACAGTTGGTCGTCCGTACGAGGCTGGGGCAGAGTTTGCAAACGGCGTCCAATGAGATCCCACACGTGTTCGATTGGTGAGAGATCCGGAGAGTACGCTGGCCACGGAAGCATCTGTACACCTCGTAGAGCCTGTTGGGAGATGCGAGCAGTGTGTGGCCGGGCATTATCCTGCTGAAACAGAGCATTGGGCAGCCCCTGAAGGTAAGGGAGTGCCACCGGCCGCAGCACATGCTGCACGTAGCGGTGGGCATTTAACGTGCCTTGAATACGCACTAGAGGTGACGTGGAATCATACGCAATAGCGCCCCAAACCATGATGCCGCGTTGTCTAGCGGTAGGGCGCTCCACAGTTACTGCCGGATTTGACCTTTCTCCACGCCGACGCCACACTCGTCTGCGGTGACTATCACTGACAGAACAGAAGCGTGACTCATCGGAGAACACGACGTTCCGCCATTCCCTCATCCAAGTCGCTCTAGCCCCGCACCATGCCAGGCGTGCACGTCTATGCTGTGGAGTCAATGGTAGTCTTCTGAGCGGACGCCGGGAGTGCAGGCCTCCTTCAACCAATCGACGGGAAATTGTTCTGGTCGATATTGGAACAGCCAGGGTGTCTTGCACATGCTGAAGAATGGCGGTTGACGTGGCGTGCGGGGCTGCCACCGCTTGGCGGCGGATGCGCCGATCCTCGCGTGCTGACGTCACTCGGGCTGCGCCTGGACCCCTCGCACGTGCCACATGTCCCTGCGCCAACCATCTTCGCCACAGGCGCTGCACCGTGGACACATCCCTATGGATATCGGCTGCGATTTGACGAAGCGACCAACCTGCCCTTCTCAGCCCGATCACCATACCCCTCGTAAAGTCGTCTGTCTGCTGGAAATGCCTCCGTTGACGGCGGCCTGGCATTCTTAGCTATACACGTGTCCTGTGGCACACGACAACACGTTCTACAATGACTGTCGGCTGAGAAATCACGGTACGAAGTGGGCCATTCGCCAACGCCGTGTCCCATTTATCGTTCGCTACGTGCGCAGCACAGCGGCGCATTTCACATCATGAGCATACCTCAGTGACGTCAGTCTACCCTGCAATTGGCATAAAGTTCTGACCACTCCTTCTTGGTGTTGCATTTGCTCTGTCAGTCAGTGTATTTTGTGAGATAGTTGTATGGACTGTTTCTAGTATGAACGATCATGTGTCTAGTGTGCTGTGTATGTGAAATTATGGCAGTTTGTATGGTATGCATAATCTCCTTTTTCACCCTGGCTTTATTCCCAATATATTGGGGATGGCACTTGATATAGATTTGGTCCTGTTTTACGATCAGATGCCCTTCCTCTGCGAAGGGATGTATCACTATTGTTTGTTTCTGTGGTGATTGGTAGTGTGGTATTCGGCTCCATGGCTAAATGTTTAGCATTCTGACCTTTGATTCAAGGGATCCCAGGTTCAATTCCTGCCCAGATGGAGGATTTTAACTTTCATTGCTTAATTACTCTGGGTTAGGGGTTGGGTATTTGTAGCATCTTGAATATTATAATTAGGTAGTGCCCCACCTCACAGAACCGCACGTCCCTGTAGGGTGTCAACTCGAAAGACCTGCACCAGGTCTCTACTGAGGCCACCTGCTATTAAAAGTAGTGTTGTACCGGACGAGTTGGCCGTGCGGTCAGGGGCACACGGCTGTGAGCTAGCATCCGGGAGATAGTGGGTTTGAATCCCACTGTTGGCAGCCTGAAGATGGTTTTTCGTGGTTTTCCATTTTCACACCAGGCAAACGCTGGGTCTGTACCTTAATGAAGGCCACGGCCACTTCCTTCCAACTCCTAGGCCTTTCCTATTCCATTGTCGCTATAAGACCTATCTGTGTCAGTGTGACGTAAAGAAACTAGCAAAAAAAGTAATGTTGTGTGATTATGAAGAGAATTGTACTAAAATGAACACAAACACCCTGTCTTCAAACCGGAAGAATTAGCCGTTCACAGCTAAAATCCTCGACCTGGCCAGGAATTCAACCCGGGGCCCTCTGATCTGAAGACCATTCAGCCAAGGAGCTGGAAATGGTACACATATTAAAAAATTTTGCAGCTGAAAGGCCAAACAAAATAGTTACATCTTACTCCCCCCCCCCCCTATATTTTCATTCCCCGCCTGAAGGGCAGGGCGGTCCCCCTAGATCGTTACGCGATCTCTCGGGCCAAGAGATGGGAGCGGGTCGAGGAGACGTGAGGGAGAAGGAAGGTGGGTAATGATGGGAAATGATGGGAGATGTGTGTATGCTATGGGAGAAGATTAGAAGGAAACGCCAGGGAAAAGAAGAAGAATGAAAAGCAGGTGGAGAGTAGCGGTGATATTAGTAAGAGACGTAGTGAGAAGGCAGATGATATCTAATGTTGGAAGAGGTAGGAGGAAGTGACTAAATTGGGGAGGGGGTCGACAAAGGTGTTGATGGGTTGGAACAGGTGGAGGGCCAGGCCGGGGGGCGAAGATGTGTGTTGTTGTGGTGAACTGTTGAGGGTGGGAAGCAAGAATGCTCCACTCGGTAACGATGTCCATGGATTCGGGCGCCAGTGTTAATAAGGTGGTGGACATCTGGAGTGGGAAGATGGAGTCGCACCATATATGTGGGGCCGTTGACGTGAATCCAGAATGCGCGTCGAGCTGGAACACCTTCAGCTTGGAGTGCATGTATGATGTCCCATTCTGAGATGTCTGGTGCTAT
This sequence comes from Anabrus simplex, assembly GCF_040414725.1. Classification (NCBI taxonomy): domain Eukaryota; kingdom Metazoa; phylum Arthropoda; class Insecta; order Orthoptera; family Tettigoniidae; genus Anabrus; species Anabrus simplex. The sequence goes on along the minus strand of NC_090269.1, from coordinate 364,172,860 downwards.
CCCACGGAGAACACAACTTGTGATAGCGTGCAAGGATGGTGGCGGCTGGGATGTTGTCCTGTGCAGGTGGCAACAGCAGAGTGGTGGCGGTTGAAGTAGAAGTCAAAGTCAGTGAGGTGGTAGAGGGTTGCTGAGGTGCAGTAGTAGAGGAAATTGGCAGGGAAGATGACATTACGGGCAAAGGGTGACAGGTCGTGACAGTAGTAACTGGAGGTTGGGAAGGGCCGTAGGCAGATGTGGTAGTGGTCGTGGTGGTTGTACTTGTAGAGAAGGAAGGCGATGATTGTGGATGCGATGTCAGCGGTTGAGACACATTGGTGAAGGGAACAATAGAGGGGTTTCCGGATATCTGGGCTAGGATGTACGAAGGAGTTGGCACCACTGCATAGGTTCTATGGTTAATAGTCACACCGGAGGCTTGCAGTTGTCGCAGGTTGTTCTCGTTGGCTAGATATACTAGAATCTGCGATGAAGGTGTGGAAGTTGCGCCATCCTCCAGTCTGTAGATATTGTCAACTGGAACGCCAGATGTGCAGCGGTCGATGAAAATGTTGTCTTCAGAGACGTCCAGATCAATATCGGGGATGAGACAGGTAGGCATCATTGTTAGGGAGGCCGACTTCCTACTCGGTATCAGGCCAATATGCTTTGTTATTCGGCTAGGTAGCTAGATAAAGATAAGCACCACCTGGCGAAGCAAAAATATTTCGAGCTGCTGTGGAGTTTCGGAGTCCTTAATGGAGAGAGGTGCCTCTGTGTTGTCGGAGAGCTGCACGTCTTACCGTATTCAGTTAATGACATTGTTCTTTTAGTGCACTTTGTTAGGTGGCATTTGTCATATTCTCCGTTGCACAGCTTACATATACAATTTTCGCTGGGATTGTGATACGATTTAGTCATGGACATTGTGTGATGAAAACCGTGAATGGTGTATTTAGTCACGACATGTCATAGTTCCTAATTTTCTCTCATCCAGTTTCTTTGCATCATTGAGCTTGTAGCATAGAAGTGTAGGTCTATCTCTTTACTCTTATCCTCTCTTCTCTCCAAATGTTTGTATATTGTTCTGTAGCTGGTAGTAACAGTTTGTTCCTCAGGTCCTCTGCATAAAATGTATCCTTGGGCCGAAGACCTTCGATGTTAGGCCCCTTACAACAACAAGCATCAAGCAAAGCAAAATGTATCCTTGGATAGTATATAAACCATTGTTATTGGTGCTGATTTTCCCACTCTCAGTACATTTTTGATAAAGCTGGCTTTGACCCATTCTATTTTTTCAAAGTCTCTGAGGTTTAGACAGTCTGAGATCAGTTCTAATCCATTGGAGATATAGTGGTGTTAAAAAGTCTCATTGCTGTATCTAGGGATGGAGCTAAGAGATTCTTTATGGCTGGGATGGCTCTTGTGGCTGCTGCAGTTCTTTCTTGAATATGATATATAAATGACTTTGTAGTAGTTTGCAGGGTAATTCTAAGGTTCCTAAAATGATTGACAATTTTTAGAGGTTTTTCATTTAAGAGTAAGGAAATCTCTACGTGTGATTTTTCCTTCTTTCTGAAATACATTTGGATCGTCTTTTCCAAATTGGTAGTGGGGTGATTTTTCTTTACTCATTTATCCAGCTCTATTAGAGCTCCTTGTAGGTAATTTTTATTGGAAGACCCCCAGCACCATGTCATCAGTGTATAAGATTGGTATCCGTTGTACTCTCAAGGATGTCTGCAATATCATCTGTGGCAATGCTAACAAAGGACTCATTGGAACCCGCTGTAGAACTCCATTTGTTTGTTCAAATGTATCTGATATGTCAACTGTGCCTTCATTCTGCACAAAATTGACTGTTAAATTATTTCCTATTGCTCTGACAAGTAGGTGTGTTATCCCAATCATGACTTTTGTCTTTGTCATCAGTATTTCCCTGTTTAGTATGTCAAACGCCTTTGAGTAGTCAATAAAGACTGCAAAGTATTTTCTGTTTGTGTATCTCACAGCTTCTTCTGTTTCTTCTAGTAGGTACCTGACTGCTTGTATTTTGTTTCTACCACGTACAAAACAAAATGGGCATTCAGGAATATACACCAAAGTCTCTAGTTCTGATGCTAGGATTTTTGTGTAAATCTTGAAGGTATTATTTTCCAGTGCAATTCCCCTATATGAGTTAGGGTCGCCCATATCTCCTTTCCCTTTGTATAATATCCTGGTGGATAAATTTCGCCAGCACTCTGGAACTGTACCAGACTTGAGGCATTCATTTAGTAATTTTGTCCATACCGGTATCATTATCTCCTGTGACTGTTTTAGGTGTTCCATGTGAACACCCTTAGAAAATTTATTAAAGACATGCATATGATTTATTGGTGCAAAATCCCTACATCTTGTGCTACAGTTCAACATAAATAATTGATGGAAAACCTTACATAATATGCTACAGTTCAACACAAATAACTTACCAATGTGTTTATTGATGCACAAATCTACATTCTTTTGAACAGATCACAACATATATTCAAAAATCATGCCACCAACTTCAATAAACTCTCCAGCTCCCTTGGCAATAGTACATGTAGGTCATTGGAGATCATCTTGGCATATTTTATGAGAGCAGAACTAAGGATAGTACAAATGACCCAATTGTCTATTGTTTGCATTTTTCCTGTAGACTCTGCTTTTTGTCCACACCAATAGACAAAAATTAAAAATTGTTCCAAAAGATATAGGTTTGTGCATCTATAAGAACACTAACAAGTCATTTGTATGTCTTCAATAATAAAGTACTTGTAAAATTGGTCTTATGCATTCCATACAAACAGCTGTTATTCTGCACACATTGCAAATTGGACACATCAATCAATCAATACTGATCTGCATTTAGGGCAGTCGCCCAGGTGGCAGATTCCCTATCTGTTGCTTTCCTAGCCTTTTCCGAAATGATTTCAAAGAAATTGGAAATTTATTGAACATCTCCCTTGGTAAGTTATTCCAATCCCTAACTCCCCTTCCTATAAATGAATATTTGTCCCAGTTTGTCCTCTTGAATTCCAACTTTATCTTCATATTGTGATCTTTCCTACTTTTATAAACGCCATTCAAACCTATTCGTCTACTAATGTCATTCCACGCCATCTCTCCGCTGACACTTTTTCTCAAAATATTACATTCTACTGCCTCCAAATACATTTACTATTCCTCCTGCAATACCCTGTATGTTACCGTACATTAATTCTAGCCCTATTTCCCTGCCCAAGATGTTTAAAAATTCTATGACACAACTACTTCAGAAGTTAGCAAGACAGATCTCAGGAGTCTTAGCTGAAAGAAAATTATCAGAAATGAAGCGGCAAAGCTCTTGCGAGGCAGTTCAGGCTTAGCCTACAACCCCCCCCCCACACACACTAAAAAGAGAAAAAAATATGATATGGAAACGAAGTTTGGAGTACGTTTTAAGTGCACCTCTTCCGTGTGTTAAGTTTGATGGTGCTTGTATTTGCATATTTATGTATTGCTGCATATTTAATGATTTTGGCATGTTTTATGCATATATGAAATGTTTTAAAGCATAAAAAGTATAAATATATATGGTATTGATCCTTATGTTATGAATTTTGGCATTTATTGTCCACCTACTAAAAGTTTTAAAACATAATAGTCTTACTGTAATATAATTAGTAATTTTTCAATTCCTATACAACATACAGTTCTCCTTACTTGCAACTAATGAGGTAACCCGTAACAGGCCTCTTCTTCTGACAATGAGTCAGCATACAAGCTTGTTTCAGCATTGACGAACAGTGCACAGTGCCTAGTATTGGAATTTTTCTGATGTAAATATTGTGAATGTAAGTTGGCTGTTCTGATTATTCTACTCTATTTTAGGCTACATATTTGTCCTGGTCCATATTGTAGTATTAATTGCTTTTATTTAGCAGCAGTAAGTTAATGCTGAAACTGGCTGTTTTAAAGTGATAAGATATTGTAAATTTTATTTTTAAATATTTTTAAACATTTAAGCATGATTGTATCAAACTTGTATTCTCTGGATCTATATGGTACTGAAAAACGTTCTAAAGGAAAACACTAGTACGCATGAAGTAACTGAGAAATCTTCAGTGTGTGAAGTCAGTCATCTTGCAATTAATGCACTGTTAGCATCATCATCTTACACTAAAGGCTAAGCCTTGTTGCTGTAACCATTCTCCTCTCAATCCTGCTGTTCTCTTCACTTCCTTACAGTCTTTACATAGTATCAAGTTTCTCACAATCTCAAAGTACGTCTTCCTTGGTCCTCCTCTTCCTTTTTTCCTAGTATTTTTCCTACAGAGACATTTATTAGGAAGTCATTATGTCTCAGGATATGACGTACAAATTTTAACTTCCTTCTTTCCATATCCTTTATCAGTCTCCATTGCACATTGACTTCCCGTAGAACGTCTAGATTCCTCTTTTTTTCACTCCAGCATGTCCTCGTCATTTTCCTTCAAATCCACATTTCAGTTGCTTCCAATGAATCTTCCTTTTTCCCAATAGTCCAGCTCTTACAAACATAAAGTAGTATACTCCAGACAAAGACTTTTACAAAAGCTTTTCTTGTTTCTAAAGATATGGGTTTAGGATATACTCATAAAGTATATACGGTACTGTACGTCTATGAACATTTTTTCTACTATTAGAATGAAGGTCTCATAATTCGTTATCAGTACAGTAATATGATATGGCAACAGTGCGAATTAATCCAGACCAAAAACCATTGTACCTGGCTTACAGAAGCGTTCCCCAGTGTTGGCTGCCACATGACATCACACATCGCTTCAGTGAGGCGACAGATTCCAGGCCGCAGTGGGCCAGCCTTTACTATACGATCCTAGAACCCTTATGATTTCCGCTGTTTTGGTTTTAATATTACGGTCTGAGATATTGTAGTTGTCTTCCTTAAGCCCAAATCTTTCATTGCCTGCAGCCATCTTTGACTGTCTTGTTAAACCACGTGCGGACATGTTTATTCTTTTCACCCTGGGATAGCTGCCTCTGCGGATGCGTGGTAGAGTGTCGGCCTCCGGATCCCAAGATAGCGGGTTCAAACCCGGCAGAGGTAGTCGGATTTTTGAAGGGCGCAAAAAAGTCCATTCGACACTCTATGTCGTACGATGTCAGCATGTAAAAGATCTCTGGTGATACATTTAGTATTTACCCGACAAAATTAATTAAATCTCAGCCATAGACACCCAAGAGAGATCCGGTTTATCCTGTCTGCCATCTAGCGGACCGAGAGTAAAACAGAACGTCGAAATTGACGAGCAGACAGCCAGATGGCGTCAAATCGAAATGTCTGCAAACGGTAGCTGAGGCAATATGATTATTATTATTACCCTGGGATGGGTCAGTCCCACCCCCATTCCACCTCTTAAACCTCCCACTCCCTATCCCATATCTTTCAAACTCTCTTTCTCACTTACAGCCTCCTTCTTCTATCTTATTTGTAACTTATCCTTTGCAGTTACACACTGCTTGCTCATTTTCTTCCACTATGTCCTAGAGTTAATATTAATATACTTTTAACAACACCGAACTTGCCAACAATTCAACAGTTTCCTTATTTCTCATAGTTCTTCCATCTTATTTGCGTCTCTTAGTCTAAAAACCACTTACTAATTGCACATTTCTTACATTACCAACTCAGTTATTATACCATCCCTTTACAGGTCCTCTCTCAGCTTACTTTCACCTATCTAATTTCTTTATAACAAGGTTCTCCTACCTCACCCTTATCTAGCAATTATCTGCTCATTTCTTGATAGAGTCTTTTACTAATATTTACAGGCTTCTTCTTATTGTATCTAGATTATCTATAATATAACACACTTATCAACTATTCCTCATCCTTATCTAGCTATTACCAGCTCTTTACTTAATACCAATATCCACCATTTTCTTCTTTTGTTTAAGTCATCCTCATCCTTATCTAGCTATTATCAACTTGTCTCTTAATGCAAATATCTACAAACTCTACTTATTGTCACTACATTCACTGTACATAACACATTCGACAACATCTTATTCACCCCTATCTAGATATTACCTATTCTTCTCTTAATAAAATCTTCTACCAATATCTACAATTTTCTTTTTATAATACATTCTTTTCCAGTATATACAGATCCCTTCTTATTCTATTTATATATAATCTAACAATTTAATCTACCTCTTACTTCCCATTTTTCTGAAACACCATTCTACCTGTTATTCCATTAATTTATTTAAAAATCTAGCTCTAACCACATTTATATATTTTGATATATTTGTTCCTCTTTCCCATTCTCTACACAGCCATCATGTCATATTACAACCCTTTTCTACCTTTTTTATCTCTTTCTTATTCAACACTTTCTTTTTAATCTCTTCTAGCGCACTACACTGGTTAAATATATGCAGGTCTGACCATCCCTCCCCACATAAAATACATCTATCCTTATTTTCTCGACTTACCCATCCCCTGTTTTTCGGAACTCCCATTAATCACCAGTAAAAACCTCTTTTACCCCTTCTGCTCTCAAATTCGGTTCTCGGGTTCGTTGTTTCCACCAATTTGTTTACTACTGATAGCGAGTCTCTTTCCCTACATTCCATTATTAAACTCTGTCTTTCTATATCTGCCATTCTCCCTTTTACCCTTTTCCATTCCCATTCTTTCCTCTCTCCCCATTCTGCATACCTAGATCTCCTAACCCTAAATTTTGTGATTTATTTTTACATTTATTCACCCAGTAACCTTCGTTCTCCATAATTTTCTGGAACCTATACACCTCTTGTATTAAATCCCCTCCCTTCCATTAATCCAATCTCATCCAATATTTCATCACCCTCTTAGCTATTGTAATTTCTATCGATTCTTTACATACTAATCTAGCCCCCACATTTGCAGTACAGTCTGGAACCGCCATCATATTCTTACTAAATTTCACCACCACTTGGTTTAGTTTCTTTCTACCCTTCTCCAATCCCCAAACTTCTACCCCATATAACATCTTTCCTTTAACCAATGATTGGAACACCATTCTCTGAATTTTATACTTTATATCCGGAAATTTATTTTCTAATACCCCCACTGCTGCAAGTGCTCCCTTTCCCTTAAATTTGGCCCTTCTGCCCTGATCCTTCCAAGATCCGTTATTACTAATTATTACACCTAAAGATTCATTTTTTCCTGGACTGATTTCTTCCTGCTCTACTATCCAAAATTTCTTTTCTTTCCTGGCTTTCCTTTTCCTGCATACCATTATCTGTGTCTTCCGTACATTTACTCTAAGTGCCTATTTTCTAGTATATTTCACAACGTCTTCTAACCCTTTTTGCAATCCAATTGCTGTTAGTGCCAAGATCAATAAATCATCTGCAAATAGCAGGCCCGGTATCTCTCGCTTCCCTATCCAAGGACATTGCCATTTCCCTCCTCCATGTCTGTCAAATATATTATTTATAAACAGTAAAAATAATATCGGTGACAGCCTACAACAGTGTCTCACACCCCTCTTCGACTCAATGCACTTACCCAACCTACCCCCCCCCCACTGTAATTTAACCACCGCCATTACTTTCTCGTATATTCCTTCTATTGCCATCCTCATTTTCTTCGATAACCCAATATCCCTTAATCTAGTAAATAACGCCTCCCTATTCACTGCATCAAAGGCTTTCTCTAAATCTATTGCTGCTACATATAATCTCATCCCTGCTATCTTCACATACTTCGTAATTAAGGTATCCAAAATCGACACATTATCCACCGTGTTTCTTTCTTGTCTAACCCCATTTTGATACTCCGATATCCTTCCATACTTCTCTGCCCAATTTTTAATCCTATTGGCTAGAATTCCTGTATATACCTTCGACGAGTCAAGGAGTGTTATTCCTCTATAATTATTTGGATCACTTCGTCTCCCTTTATTCTTATATATTGGACATAATACCCCTTTTCTCCCCTCGCTAGGAAATTTCGCCGTTTCCCATATCTTATTAAAAAATGTAACCATCACCTTCAACATTGGTTCATTTGCCCCTACTTCCTTCCATACCCTATTTGTAATACCGTTCTCCCCACTCACTGCATTAGTTTTTGCTTTGCTAGTCTTGCCCATTTCCCCATGCCAGTCTCCCCTCCTAACCAAAAGACCTCTAAAATACCCTACCCACTCATTTTCCCCTATATTTGTTCCCTTCCCCGTAGGCCTAGTTCTCTTTATCTTATTTATAGCTTCCCAAATCCTCTCAAATCTTTTCTCCTTGCAATATCCGTTTACCCTTTCAGCTTCCCCCTCTTTCCAGCATTTCTTTTTCTCGTTCAGTAACTACTTGTAATCCCTTCTTAATTCGCAATATTCCTCCCTTTTTTCTTGTTTCTCTCCCTTCTTAAATTCTGTTAGAGCTGTCATTACAACCTCTCATTTCCTCTTACAGTCTTCATCAAACCACCCCATGCTTCTGTTTTTGTCACTCTCTTCTCTTATCTTCACTTTCTTTCCCACCTTCCATACCGGGAGTTCTATTAATTATAAAATTTTATCCATATCATCTCCTTCCAGTGCCCTTTCAATTTCTACCCTTATACTATCTCCCCTCTCTTTTAAATCTAGTCTCAATTTCTCACTCGTAGTATCATCCCAGATATACCTCCATCCCTCATTATACCTCAACCTTTTCCCTATCCCTCTCTTCACTTCACCGTCATCATATCTTAGTTTTATCTTAATGGGCATGTGTTCTGTTGTCCCACGTTCTGCCACCTCAAAACTTATTATTTTACTTAACGCTGTTTCTGTGCTTACTCCTATATCTACTACACTCCCTCCCTTCGATGTGATGAATGTCAATTCCCCCTTACTATCTCCCTTCATCCATCCGTTTAAAATATTTTTCTATGGCACATAACTCTAACAACCTTACTCCATACCTATTTATACCTTTGTCTTTACAACTTCTTCTATACCCTCTCACGTCGGTATCCTTCCTCCCATAATCTGGAACCCTATTACTCACCCTTGCATTCCAATCCCCCATTAATATCATTCCATCTTCCACATACAGGCCTTTAATTTTGTTTATTTCTTCAATCCGTTCTTCAAAAAAAATATTTGCATAAACTGAAACCTTAGGATGATTATATAATAGAGCCAGCCAAATTGCCTCCATTGCGTCACTTCCCATTTTAATTCTAAACCACACCACCTCTTCTACCTCATTCTGGATCCTCTCTACCCTCCCCGCTATCTCATTTTTATTAAAACTGTTATGCCACCAGGGTTTCTTCCCATCTTCCCCATTTTTCTTATCACGTCGACTACTCTATACCCATCCCTTTCAATTTCTACCCCTTTCCCTAACCAAGTCTCCACTAGGACAATAATATCAAATTCCTTTGCTATTTTTTCAATTTCTCTGTTCCCTAGCTTCCCCATCAACCCCTCAACATTCCACAACCCTATCGTCATATCTAGTTATTTATTCCCTCCTCATCTTTGCTTCTGTGCTTCTCCACTTCCACCCCTACTCCTTGTCACTCTTCCTTGCAAGTCTTCACCATCTCTCTCCTCTTCCTTTTCTTCCTTCCTCTCCTCCTTCCCTTTCTCCATACCTACGCCTTTTTTCCTTCACCATAAATCTTTCAAAGTGATCTTTCCTTATTTAGCACCTGTCTCCTCTCCATTTTACTTTCTGCGTTCCTTTTACTCGGTGAGGATGAATCATTACCCTGTCTCTTATTACCTTCCTTCACCCCTTTCACTTCACTCAGCACCACTCGTGACACATTACTTGCTTCATCCACTTCTGCGTTGTGCTGGCTCTTCAAGGTCTCTGCATTCCCGACCGCCTGGTTGCTGACACTGCTGTTCAGCATTTCTCTACTTCCTGCACCTGATATGATGTGGACTTCGCTCACTTCCGTAATATCACTCTCCACTATGTCACTACCACTTCTCCTTGTGCCCTTCGTCGCTACTCCCTCTGCCGTCAAGGTCTCTTTCTGCTGCTGTTGGTGTTCCTCATCAAGTTTCTTTAGTTGGCCCAACCCTCATATAGGTGACCATCTGCTGTCTCCAACCACCGATTGCTGCCCTCTAATATATGCTTTAGGCCTTGTTTTTGCCTCCCATAAATGTCTGTTCAGGATTCTGTTCCCCTCGATGGCTTCCCTGCTCATCTCCCTTTTTATCCACACTTTCTCTCCTTTTAACTTTCCTGAATTCCTTATCACAATGTCAGCCATCAATGTAGATAATAATTTCACTCTGATGGGCCTCCTTCCCTTAACTTTCCCTACACGGTGCACATCGTTTATATCAACTTCACTAAAGTTGATCTTCATTCAATTCTGGACCACTTCCACCACTTTATACACTAGTTCCACTTAAGTCTCTTTTCCCTCTTCTTGCACACCATATATGAAAATATTCTTTCTCACACATTCTTGTTCACCCCTCTCTACTAATCTCTTCGTTTCTCTCAGGTCACGCTCCAAAAGTTTTACTTTCTATTTCAACAGATCCAACTCATCTTTATTACACCCCTCCTCTTCTAATATCTTCTTCACGTCTTCCTTAATACTCAACTTTAGGTCCATAAACACCTTGAATAACTCTCGAAACATTTATCTTATTTGCTCCGTCTGACAAGCCTCTCTTATCGTATCTCTTATCGTATCGAACTCTTCCCATCCAATGGAACCCACCGGACCTGGACCAGGATTCACTTCCACTCCTCCTGTTATCAACAGCACCATCACCACAGCCGCCACTAGTAGAGTAGCCACCATCCCCCTTTTATCACCCTTCAGCTCCATTTTTGTCTCTTTTCTACTTCCCTTTACACAGTTCCAGCTACCAATCGCTATTCTGTATTGTGTCAACGTGTTTCCCATTGCTCAGCACTCCACTCAGCACATCCGCACTCCTTGCTGACTCCAAGACGACCAACTTTTTATATACTTTATAAACTTGAACAAGACTCAAGACTTCCAGTAGCAAAAATCGAAACAAACGGGATCAAGGAATAAAATAGAAAGAAAGAAACGATACTACTGAAAAAAGACTAGTATTTTTCTCTGTTAATATAAAAATTAATAGTTCTGCCACGTTCAGAAATTTGAAGTAAGTAATATTCAATATCGCACATTCCAGAGATCTGATAAAGCAGTGTAAATAGAAACACAGTTGGCAGTAGTGATTTGATACAGAAGTTCTTCACTATTGGCCTTTGAAATACTGTGGGAGTTTTAAAACATTAAAATGTTATTATAAACAAAGAAACTTCATTCAGTTTAAAGATAAAAAGGTTTCAGACTCCATTCCGGTGTGTTCCGGCACCACTGCATCCCTGCAGTGCAAGCTGAATATCAACATAATGTCCGGCTCCTTGGCTAAATGGTTAGCGTGCTGGCCTTTGGTCACAAGGGTCCGTGGTTCGACTCCCGGCAAAGTCGGGAATTTTAACCATCATTGGTTAATTTCTTTAACACGGGGGCTGGGTGTATGTGTCATCTTCATCATCATTTTCATCGTCATCACGACGCGCAGGTCGCCTACGCGCGTCAAATCTAAAGACCTGCACCTGGTGAGCCGAACTTGTCCTCAGGCACTCCCGGCACTAAAAGCCATCAACATAATTCAATTATATCAGTGTCCTTACAAAGACACTCATGCGTGTGCACACCACACACTCACAAGCACCTGTAACTGTAACCCCCCCCCCGGCTACGCTATTGAATGATATGGGCACATTTGGAGGCGGGATAAAGGTTATGTTAGGAGGGAATGGAGGCAGGAGTCTTGGATTGCTTGAAAGAAGGGGCGCGACGAAGAAGACTGATGGAATATGACGTTTGGGACCGAGGAAAGTGGAAGAAGCTCACCAGAAAGAATATCCGACTCGTTGACCAAATGGTCAGCGTCCTGAACTTCGGTTCAGACAGTCCCGGGTTCGATTCCCGGCCGCGTCAGGCATTTAAACCTTCACTGGTTAATTCCAGTGACCCGGGGGCTGGGTGATTGTTCTGTCCCCAACATCCCTGTGACTCATACACCACACATAACACTATCCTCCACCACAATAACACGCAGTTACCTACAAATGGCAGATGCCGCCCACCTTCATCGGAGGCAGACCCTCTTGGATTCCCCGTCAGGAAGTGGAAAAAGTTAATGTTCCTGGGTATTTGTGGACCACAGAGGTGAAAGAAGGTGCCAGGATGTATGGGTCTAACTACAATGTCAAGAAAATAATTTAAAATTTAAACTGAAGGTTATATTTTCTTAAATTCAACCTTAGCAAATTTTCATAACAATGAAACATCAGGTACAATAACAAAGTTTAGACAAGACAAGAAAATCCAAAATTTAGTGACTGTTTAAACATCCGAGCTTCAAGCCCCTCGCTTTGCAATTCTTGAACTCCTAGCTCGAATTTACAAAAGAGCACAAATTTACTCAAGGGCAGAAATCCCCTCATTCATGGAGCACTGACTCCCAAAATACAATATCCAGCCTTCAAGAGGTATTCAGTAATATTAATTCAAAAAGAGCTAACAGGCTCTCAGTTTTCCAAGCCTACCCAAGGCAACATCAACTAACACTTCCTGGTCTCTCAAGGCACCACTTACAATAGAGGAAAAGAAAAAATGATTATACAGGGGTATTTAATACCCGACCTACTGGGCCCTCCTGTAAAAGGAATACCGGTTAAATAAATGGCACGAACATGAAATGAATGGAGGCGTTTGCTTGCGCTCCTAGATATGAACTCGTAAAACCTAAAGGGCACTAGGCCGATGAAACAGGGGCTATTCCTAAACTACTGAGGTGACTCGTGTATAAAGTAATTTACCACATTACAGAATGAAAAAACAGCAATAAACGTAGTCACTTCGAACCAAGATGAAGGGGAGCTCGAGAGGGTACATCACTCTCTATCCCCGATTTACAGTTAAAGATTTTATGAAGTTATTACATAAGCCGGCAGAAGTTACATTTTCAGAAAAGTAGGTTACACAGGTGATGATTCAGACCTTTCCCTCGGGTTAAACTGCGGAGCTAGCAAGAAAGAAAGAAAGAAAGATGTTATGTGGCCATTACCTTGTCGGTGTACTGCTGCCTAATGAAAGAGGTGCCGCCCGCCTCCTGCTTTGACACACACACTAGGTCAGATGACGATCAATTGGTGAAGAGACGAGAAAATCCACAGTTTATAAACCCTCGGGGAAAGTTCGAGATCATTCATGAATATTCAAGACACACCCACAGAATTTTATTGGTAGATTTCAAAAGTAACACTCAGGATCGAAGAAGAAGAAGAAGAAGAAGAAGAAGAAGAAGAATGTGATTGGTAGAAAATTAATTACAGAAATAATGGATTGGCTAGATTCAAAACTGGCAGAAAGGAAAGATAAATATTGCCAACCCAAAAATAAATAAAAATCAATAAGTAATAACTTATGAATACAAAACTTCTTTAAATCATAAGTTCTTTCATTTCGCACCAGGGTACATGATCATAGTTTTTGTAGTGACATCTGTGGAAGAATGTTCAAAGTTATTGATGAATGGAAAACAAAACAAGTAGAAATTCACACAGTTCAGGAACCTTCACAATAACAAAATTATATCAGACTTTAGTGGTGACGTCTTCAGAGTAAAGTTCTAACTTATTTTATTATTGGTTTCACATTTGGTAGATTGAGGAGTTCTTTTAGGCGCTCATTTTGAACGCGCGGCGTAGAGGTGTACCTCCCGGTACAGACATTCCACCCCATATGTCCTTCCGAGGGGTGACACAGAAGAATATTGAAAGAATTATTTCCAGTTGAAGAAAATTTTCTACGTTTTTTGAAGATGATAGGTAGAAACTAGTTTAACTTTAGCTTTAGAGTGCCCTTGTTGACATAGAAGATTAAATACATGTGAATATTTTTGGCGGCAAGAGCTGCCGCCGATGCCGGTATCCAGTCGAGTTCGCCCGGACCCCTCGAGTACCCTCAGATACACCTCTCCCGCTACTATGAGAGGGGTAGTCGTGGTGATGGTCGCCGCAGATTAGAAGTATATATCCAGTCCCCAGATGAGTTGGCGGTAGGGGCGCCGCACTTCAGCCTTTGCCGGGAGAGGGACTCCGGCGCGCCGTTCACAAGTAGTCTTCCCGGGAGTGGAGTGGGCCCGTATCCCACCTCGGTTGCAGTACGGCGGCGAACGGCTGCGGGGGCACTGAAACAGTAAGATCTCGGCGACAGAAAGGTGTTGTTGGAGACTTGAGTTTAGAGGGTACGATCTTTATTGGTAATGCTGAGGGGCGGGCGGCGTGGAAGATGTTTGTCTGCCAATGGTGTGGATATGCAGGAGACGGGGGCTTGGTAATGGCCACTCAGGAATGGACAGCAGGAGAATCAGAGGGGAAAATCGTACATACAGTTTATATATATATATATATATAACAAAATAAAATAATTTGGGGTAGAAGGCCTCCCAAAAAATATAACTTTCAACCTGCTGCTAAACGTTGATGGCTAAGTTAACAATGACATTACCCAGGTTTCACCTGAGATAGGTGAACTCTAAAGATCCTCTCTCTGACTGGATTGCTTACTAATAAGGTAACCGGTGTCAAAAAATCCAATATGATGCACGGCCCATGAAATCTGGGGCCAAGCTTGCCCGCGGGAACAAAGTTTCTAACCATGACTTGATATCCTACTTTTAAATTGGTGGGCCTACGTCCAGGATCATATCTTTCCCTAACCTTTTCATGTGACACTTCAAGATTGGCCTTAGCCTTCTTCCACAGATCTCTAATATTATCGGGATCTATTGTCTCTGGTAAGATATCATCCAGTGACCAAAGGTTAGAGAGCGGCGTGTTAGACACAAATTTAAACATCAGAGAAGCTGGAGTAAACTTATGGGACTCATGAACCGCCGAATTAAAAGCAAAGTCCAACCAATGCAGGGACATATCCCACCTGGAATTATCATCGTGATGAAATGCAGTAAGGGCCGATCTCAGATAACGATTGACCCGCTCAGCCAGAGATGGTTGAGGATAATACGCCGATGTAGTTACATGTGATGTAGACAGGTCAAAACAAAATTTACGGAAGAGGTTGGATGTAAATGCCTTAGCATTATCAGAAACTATATATCGACACGGACCAAAATAAGCAAAGATGGCATTTAAACAAGAAATAGTGGACTGAGCGATTGCCAGCTTAGTCGGAAATAACCAGGAAAATCTTGTGAAACCATCTACACACACGAGAATGAATTTGTTGGCATTCCCCTTTGATTGGGGGAAGGGTCCGATGTAGTCGATATAGAGGCGTTCCATGGGGCGCGACGCTTGATGAGAAGATAATAGACCTAGCTTTGTGGATCAAGTGGGTTTACTAAGCAAACAAGATTTACAAGCTTTTACCAATTCACGAATTTCACCGTCCATACCTTTCCAAATAAACACCTCTCGGATCTTTTCTCGAGTTTTGAAGATGCCTAAATGCCCCCCTAATGGAGTCCCATAATAGTACTTGAAGATCATAGGTACAAGAACAGCTGGAATCACTACTTTCATCTTTTGGTCATGCCTCGACGGGCAACATAAAACCCCGTTCCTCAACACATAAGGGACAACATGTTCCCCAGAAGAAAGGGTTTCCATAATAGGGGCCAGCACAGGATCTTCACGTTGATATTTTTCAATATCCCTGAACAACATGGGGGCATCAGTTAGAATGGCATTTACACCCGAAGGTATGGGCGTGGGAATAGAAGAACTATCTTCCTGTAACTCCACATCATGAGGAAACATGCGGCTTAGTCCATCCGCAACAACATTTTCGGATCCTCTGATATGCCTAACATCAAATTGGAAGGCCGAAATTCTGAAGGCCCATCGGGCTATACGACCAGTACGACGCGGCCTAGCTAAGACCCAACTTAAGGCTTGGTTATCTGTTTCCAGGTCGAACTTGACGTGTTCCAGATAGAGGCGGAACTTCTCTAATGCAAATAAGACTGCCAAACCCTCAAGTTCATGGATGGAATACTTGGCTTCTTGAGCAGATTGTGTCCTAGGTGCATAGGCGATGGGTCGCCTTCCGAGTTCAGTTTCTTGAAGAAGCACAGCAGCCACCGCCGACGACGAGGCGTCGGTTTGAACGATAAATTTCTTCGAGAAATCAGGCATCGCAACAACCGGTGCATTACAAAGAGCTAATTTCAGATCTTCAAAAGCGGCTTGTTGAGACGGCCCCCACTCGAATTTGACGCCTTTCCTACGAAGTAAGTTCAAGGGCGCCGTTCTGTTAGTGAAGTTAGGAATAAATTTCCTGAAGAAATTCACCATGTCGATGAACCTGGCAATACCTTTGATGTCCTTGGGAGGTTTGAAATCACGGATGGCCTGTGTTCTAGAATGATCAATGGACACACCATCGGGCGACACAATATGGCCTAGGAATGACATGGAAGGTTTAGCAAAAGCTACGGTACCTTAGATAACTTCACAGTTAAGGCAGTTAAGGATCTCTTTGAGATGATCAAGGTGTTCTTCAAAGGTCTCAGAAAATACGACATCATCAAGATAATGGTATAAGTATTCAAATTTGATGCCGGAGAAGACCCTATCTAGCTGTCTCGTTAGCACAGCTGCCCCCGTGGGGAGCCCGAAAGGCACGCGGTTGTACTCATACAAGTTCTAGTCCGTGGTAAAAGCTGTTAGATGTTTTGATTCTTCTTCTAGAGGGATCTGATTGTACGCCTCATTAAGGTCTAAGATGGCGAAGGACTTAGCTTTCCAAAACCATGAAAAACAAGAGTGAAGGTCGGAAAGAGGCACAGATTGTAACACCACCTTCCGATTTAAAGCCCTATAATCAATCACAGGCCTGAAGCCACCTTGGGTTTTCGGAACCAGGAAAATGCGCGATGAATACGCTGACTTAGAGGGTCGAATGATATCATCATTTAACATCTGATCAATGATCTCGTTGGGAGCCTTCCTTTTAGGAGGAGATAGCCTATAAGGTGGAAATCTGACCGGGATCGAATTAGTAACCTCAATCTCATATTCAATAACGTCAGTAACACCAAGAGTATCAGAAAACACATCGGGAAACGACTGACACAATTGACGAATACTATCAGCCTGCTCCTCAGGTAGATGTCTAAGGTCTGACATCATCTCATCCTGGGTAGGCGAAACAGATGAAAATGATGCAGAACTACACTTAAGCAAAGGAATTTTACAATTACTAGCAAATTTGAGGGTGCACGACTTGCTATGAATGTCGAGCACAGGACCGGTATGTGACATGAAGTCTACTCCTAACATTATGGGGCAAGACAAGTGCTTAGCCACAAACAGTTTAACTTTCCGGGTGAATTTAGAAATACGAATTTTGGCAAATAGGAAACCTAAAATTTCTAATGGAGAAGAATTAGCCGAAACGCATTGAACTAAAGTCTAACAATAATCAGAAAGTGTACAGACAGACTTTAATTTTGAGTACCATTCAGCCGAAATAATGGAACAAACACTGCCTGAGTCTAACAGAGCGGTAACGGGTTCACTATTCAACTCAATCTTGAGAAAAGGTACAAGTGCGGGGGACTCCGCCGCAATTCTGAGGCATAGCATAGCATTTGCGGGTGGTGAAAGTTCGGCCAGATTGAGGCCGAAAATTACTCGAAGACTGAGGGGGCTCCTTAGCGACACGTAAGATGTCGGCATACCACATTCCTTCGGCTGAGACAGCCATAGCCTCTAATTCAGCAAAGGTTTGAGGACGCGACGCGAAACACAGATACGACCTGTAGAGCGGGGAAATCCCTTCAACAATCATCTGCACAATTTGATCTTCAGGGAAATGAAGAGCGAATACCCTGGTGTAGAACTTAATGTCCTGGATGAAGTCAGCGAGATTTTCATCCAGACGCTGTACTCTGTAATGGTACTTCTGTATTAGAGAGGACATTTCCCTAGCCGGAATGAAATTCGCCAGAAGGTGTGCATGGAAGTCTTCTATAGAAGATTGCTCAGCTATGGCTCTGACTATTTTGTCCGAGAGGACACCTATGGAGTAAGGGTAAATAATTTGAAGAATTTGAGAAGGAGAAAGAGAAAACACTAGAGCGTGATCTTGAAATTCAACTAAAAATCTTAAAAATGAAATGACATCATTAGTAGAATTAATAGAAAACTTAGAAATTCCCCTAAGTAACATAGCCAAAGGATGAGGCAAGCTACTGAACCCGGGTGACATAGTAGGTAACGGCCTAGGGGGTGAAAATGCTTCAGAGACAGCATTATTTAAGAAGAATGGTGGAATAGATGTACGACGATCAGGCTCATTTCCTAATGGGGCAGGGATTTGTTGAATTGCCACATATTTTCTGCCTTCTTCACCCTTGGAAGAATCCTCCTCACTTACAATGTTTACCACAGTGGCTCGGTCGGTTTTGGGAGCAGCTGTCCCCGTTAACAATTGACTGCCTTTATTGGATATTTTTGATAAATGATCAATTAAATTACTCGCCTCCTTAGCATGATCTTCCTTTCATTTTAGAGACAATAGATCACTCACCCTGTTATAAAAGTGGAACAATCTTGCCTGCACTCTCGTAAGTTGGTTAGCAGAAGGATCACTTACTTCAAAAAAACTTACTACAGAACCTAGCTTGGTGGTGTTGTCCGTGATAGTGGACACAACCTTATCAATATCCTTCTCTCCCAAAGTTGGGATACTAATTGGTAATTCTAATGACTCTTTAAGCTTGGTAGTATCTTCCGCAACCGTGCCTCCAGATTGAAAATTTCTAATACCGGTAAGTAATTCATAAATTAATTCCTCCTTGCGCAAGTAGCCGGAATGGAGGACTTCGCGAGGGCCGGACATGATAACAGAAGTTTACAAATTTAGAAAAGGAAAAAGAAATCCCAGCGATTGAGAAAATTCTTAAAGTTCGAAAAAAATTCTATGTTTAGCCGTCAAAAGGGGCTTAACCGAGACCCATTCAACCACGCTCTGCTACCACTTCTTCCGGGGTATTTGTTGACCGCAGAGGTGAAAGAAGGTGCCGGGATGAATGGGTCTAACTACAATGTCAAGAAAATAATTTAAAATTTAAACTGAAGGTTATATTTTCTTAAATTCAACCTTAGCAAATTTTCATAACAATGAAACATCAGGTACAATGACAAAGTTTAGACAAGACAAGAAAATCCAAAATTTAGTGGCTGTTTAAACATCCGAGCTTCAAGCCCCTCGCTTTGCAATTCTTGAACTCCTAGCTCGAATTTACAAAAGAGCACAAATTTACTCAAGGGCAGAAATCCCCTCATTCATGGAGCACTGACTCCCAAAATACAATATCCAGCCTTCAAGAGGTATTCAGTAATATTAATTCAAAAAGAGCTAACAGGCTCTCAGTTTTCCAAGCCTACCCAAGGCAACATCAACTAACACTTCCTGGTCTCTCAAGGCACCACTTACAATAGAGGAAAAGAAAAAAATGATTATACAGGGGTATTTAATACCCAACCTACTGGGCCTTCCTGTAAAAGGAATACCGGTTAAATAAATGGCACGAACATGAAATGAATGGAGGCGTTTGCTTGCGCTCCTAGATATGAACTCGTAAAACCTAAAGGGCACTAGGCCGATGAAACAGGGGCTATTCCTAAACTACTGAGGTGACTCGTATATAAAGTAATTTACCACATTACAGAATGAAAAAAACAGCAATAAATGTAGTCACCTCGAACCAAGATGAAGGGGAGCTCGAGAGGGTACATCACTCTCTATCCCCGATTTACAGTTAAAGATTTTATGAAGTTATTACATAAGCCGGCAGAAGTTACATTTTCAGAAAAGTAGGTTACATAGGTGATGATTCAGACCTTTCCCTCGGATTAAACTGCGGAGCTAGCAAGAAAGAAAGAGAGATGTTATGTGGCCATTACCTTGTCGGTGTACTGCTGCCTGATGAAAGAGGTGCCGCCCGCTTCCTGCTTTGACACACACACTAGGTCAGATGACTATCAATTGGTCAAGAGACGAGAAAATCCACAGTTTATAAACCCTCGGGAAAAGTTCGAGATCATTCATGAATAATCAAGACACACCCACAGAATTTTATTGGTAGATTTCTAAAAGTAACACTCAGGATCGACGAAGAAGAAGAATAAGAAGACTGTGATTGGTAGAAAATTAATTACAGAAATTATGGATTGGCTAGATTCAAAACTGGCGGAAAGAAAAGATAAATATTGCCAACCCAAAAATAAATGAACATCAATTAGTAAAAAAATCTTATGAATACAAAACTTCTTTAAATCAAAAGTTCTTTCGCTTCGCACCCGGGTGCATGATCATAGTTTTTTGTAGTGACATGTATGGAAGAATGTTCAAACTTCTTGATGAATGGAAAACAAAACAAGTAGAAATTCACACAATTCAGGAAACTTCACAATAACAAAATTATATCAGATTTTAGTGGTGACATCTTCAGAGTAAAGTTCTAACTTGTTGTATTATTGGTTTCACATTTGGTAGATCGAAGAGTTCTTTTAGGCGCTCATTTTGAACGCGCGGTGTAGAGGTGTACCGCCCGGTACAGTTAAGAAATGCGATTTCTACTTCTTGAGGTACACATAAACGTGAGGTTCACTCAGCCTTCACCAAAAGAGTACCAGCTTAATTCCTGGAGGCAAAGGCGGTCCAGCATAGAACTAAGCACTCTATTTCACATAGTGCTAGGTTACGGATAGTGAAAGCCTTTACCTTCCACTCCTCCAAGGCCTTCATAGTCTGATGGCTTTGCTTTGGTTTTGCTATAGATCATTTCCTTAGTAGTTCGCCTGGTGGCCATGATCGTTAAAGGCGCCACGTCTTTAATAGTCTAAGACCGTGGTTATCCAGTTCGAAAAATCACCATCACACTTTCTAATCACTAGATTGCGTGCCAAAAGCTTGGATTCAGTTCCCCACCAGTCCGCAGTGTTCATACGGAATTGATAACGATTCGTCCGTCGGATGGAGACATTAAGTATTGAGCGGACCCTTTGGCGTTATTCGACAGGAGTTGGCTATGTGTGAACACCAGGTCTCACCCTCTCCCGATCTCATTATAATAATCTCATGCTCAGAGGCGCAGCTCAGCCCTGCACCAGGCGAGCCGAACATGTCCTTGGACACTCCCGGCAATGAGTGAAGTCTAAACATAAGTACTGTACTGAATTAGTTTCGCGAATTACTTTACATGCGCGTCCATGCCTGAGGGCAAGGTGGGAACGCGGCCCCCCTAACCCCCCTCCCCCCCTACCTCTCAGGGAAAGGAAAAATGTAATATAGTCAGGTGTTTTTCTTTCAAGAAAATGATTTAAAAATCGGCATTACGTTGTGGTATTCTACCGTGTAATACATGTCGCCATTCATCTTCCAAAATATTAAAAATACTACATACCCCCAGGTCTACACTCCCACCCCCACCCACAAACTATCCTATGGGTGCCCTTGCTTATTAATCATTTATTTAGTTGCTATACTTTCATCGTTCTAACAACATAGGTGAGTATACTGAGCTACTTCTGCTACATTTAGGAAACAACGGCGCTTGACAAGGTAATTTCCGATATTTTTGTCATATTATGTTTCTCATAGAACGAATATAACAATTTTACTTTTTTGTTATTCTTCTCAACCACTGTGCATTTGTAAGCACAAACATAAAGTAATAAGTTCTGATTTCTCTTAGTGATACGGTAAGAGGAATCAGCGGATAAGAGTAGATCTATACTAATATTATAAAGAGGAAAAATGTGTGTATTTGTTTGTAACGGATAGACTCAAAAACACTGAACCGATTTTAAAAATTACTTCACCTATAGAAAGCTACATTGCCAATGTGTAACATGGGTTGTATTTTATTTTCAAAATAATTCGTGGTGGGGGACACGGGGGGTTGGAGGTATAAAAATTATAGGCTAATATAGGCAAAGTACCGAATTTGTTGTACAAGGACGAGATAAAGCTCAATTTAATCCCCTTGACACAAAGAAAACTCGGTAAGCTCTACGGGCCCGAAAACCATGTTTTAAGTTCCTAAAACCAACCGTTACGGAGATATTGCCACCACACTACCCCTGCTCTAGGAATCGGATAAAGCAATGAAGTGCCGTAACCATGGCAACGTCAGCTCCAGTATTCTTACAGCAGCGAGATTATCTACAATATATCACAAAAATCTAACATGTTACAGACATAAACATTGGTATTTGGAGTCCCGTTTAAAAATTAAAGAGCACAAATATTCCTTTTCAGAAAATCCACATAATGGGGTTAGGAGGGTGGGGGGGGGGGGGTGAAAAGAAGTGAGGAAGGAGTTGAATTATTTATATAAGGATACATATATCTCAGAAAATGATGATGCTACAGACGTTAAAATTGGTACTTGGAATCTCCTTTAAAAATGAACACAAGTTTTTTTGCATAATCCACTTAAGGGGGTGAAAAGAATTTTTAAAAAAGTTGAATTTGTAAAATGTGTATCTTCTTCTTCTACCGCTTTAACCACGCCTGTGGGGTTGCGGGTGCGAACTGTGTCGCACATGTGGACTTGACCCTGTTTTATGGCTGGATGCCCTTCCTGACGGCAACCGTATGTGTAGGGAGGAAATTACTATTGCATGTTCCTATTGTGGTTGGTAATGTGGTGTGTTGAGTGAATTTGAAGAGGAGAATGTTGGTACAAACACAAACAACCTGTCCCCGAGCCAGAAGAATTAATCGCACGCGATTAAAAACCCCGACTTAGCTCGAAATCGAAGCCGGAACCCTGTGAAGCGAAGACCTCAACGCTGACCACTCAGCCAAGGAATGGGGCAGTTTTTATAATGAGTATACATTATATCTCATAAACGTAACATGTTACATACGTGAACATTGGTATTTGTCGTCTCACTTAAAGGAACACGACTTTTTGTTTTCGGAAAATCAGCTTAAGCTGGAGATCGAAAATAAGTGAGGGAGGAGTTGAATTATCTTTATGAGGATACTTATATCTCAAAAACTAAGATGTTACAGACGTGAAATTTGGTATTTGGAATCTCCTTTAGAAATAAGGAATTTTTTTCCCCGACATAAAAGAGGACTGTTTCGCACACATAGAGTTCCATGTTCCGTATTCCAGTTTTAGGTCTGCCAGTAGCCTGGTCACCTTAGCCCCAAAAGGCAATGCCACAAACGTGGTTTACAAAGAGGTTCTGGGATAAATGAAATGCAATTTTTCGGTGAGTTTTTATACTTTAGGGATTTACAGATAATATCTTAGTGCAGTACCGAGGAACAAGTAATTTTTATCAAATTACGAAATTCTCGCGAGCGAAGGCGTGGGTAACTGTATTATATACACCGAATGAGTTGAAGAAGAGTGAAGGTCAGGTTTGGTCAAAGAGCCATGAAATCGAAGAGAACAGTGGCGTATGTTGGGATCAAGACGTGGGTTCCTACTAGACTTAGGTTACCCCTTTTCGATGGTTGGTTTATTGAACGTTTAAGTCTTAAGCCTTTTGAGCTGCAGCCAATAGCCAAAGGAGAAATCTGCTGTGTTGTCAAGGCTGCTTCACAAGCTACTGCCCTGGCCTCTGCTACTGTCATGCTGTCAATACTCGACAACTGATCAGCGCAGATGGTAGCCTAAGGTTTAGCTTTGTAGCTAAATGGATAGAATGTTTGCCTTTGGTCCGATGACCCCGGTTCAATTCTCGGAATCAACTCCCTCATTCTGTTAATTTCCCTGGCTTGGGTACTGGGAGTTTATGACGTCTTCGCCATTCATTTCATCCCCAAGCCTATACAGATGCAATGAACCGTTCTTATTATTATTATTATTATTATTATTATTATTATTATTATTATTATTATTATTATTAAATTAAAATTTTGTATAATACGGCATAACCAGTGGTCGTACCCATGATGCAATGGTTTATTAGCTTCCTAGGGAGATCATTGATGGCGTCTGACCCATGATCACGGCTTCGATTCCAACCAACAAAAGATAGCACTAAACCTGAAAGATTTCATTTCATTTTAGCAGACCTACCAATAAAAAGAAAACTAAATTACTCCTATAACAGCAGCCCTGCAGTCTCTTCCTACAAGGATGTAGAAACAAACGGGAGTGAAATACCAGCACTCTGTTATCTATATAATCAAGTCATAAGTATGAGGTGAGGAAGTATATACGATGAGTAACGCTTCGTTGTTCGTTATTAATGGCGATCTGACGGAACGAAACTTTAACACAGCTATCCCGTCAGTCCCCGCACCTATCGGATATTCAACAGGAAGCCGCGCGATGTGAGTCGAGGGGAGACGGACGCAGAGCCTGGGCTGCAGTCTTCGATGCCTTGCTCTCACAAATACGTGCGACGTTTCTTCTCGTTGATTTCAAATTTTGTAAACGGAACAATGTGTCAGATGTGCTTTAGATTTCCATCGTTCTCATTTGAGGTTCGGGCTTCACCGATAGTCCTCAATATACGCTGCTGGAAGAGAGAAGCATGGGAGTCCTGCTAGAGGAGCTCATTGCCCTACGTATTCTACACACTCGAGACTAGACTGTATATTTAACTATTATGTTATTATTTGACCGACCAGAAGACTGCTTAGGAGTTAAGACTGCATTGTTGGATTGGCCTGAATAACACTGTAGTCGGAAGTCATCTCCATATAGGCCACGAAGGTCCTTGCAGGAAGGGAAGGTAAAGGCTACCACTATCCTTAAACTCGGCTCGTAATGGTACAGAGAGGTTAGCTCTAATCTTGGCCGCCTTTGTCCCCAGGAATTAACCTGGTACTCATTTTTGGTCCACGCTGAGCGAACCTCATAACCGTACATCTCTCTAGAAGTGGAAATCTCATTTATAATAAAAAAAATTTCTAGTTTGTGACGTTGAATCAAACCATGCCCTTCCAGGTGAACCGAGCATGCCTTTACCGCTTCGGCTAGACATGCCATAATACTGTAGTAATGAACCAAATACTTACTGGACCAGTGTGGATATCTTCCTCAAGGAAAGATTGCTATAAACGGTTTTGAAAGAGAAAGTAGACTACTCTTAATATTGTCCGCAGGTATGCAATTTATTAAAACAAAGGATCCTATTCCACCTGCAGAACACTCCAGGGACAGATAAGGTAAGTAGTCTTCTCCAAATAGTTAACAGCAAGAGTGAAAATGAAAATTCACAACCTGTTTCCAGTATTTCGACCGGGTCAGGAATGGAATGAAGCCCCCATCTAGCGGCGAAGTTAGGAATTTTACCGGTTGCTGAAGCCTGTCGCATTTTTCTGATTTTTTTTTGTTTTTTTTACAGTGAGTACATGAGTGTCCCAGGGCGAAAACTATACCTTCTACTCTCATCCGTTTCCACATCGTGCCGATGAGTCAGAAAATCTCCATCGCGTACATTGGCGGGGGAGAAGCGATCTGTTATGGAAGGAAAAATTTACCTCCATGTCAGGGATGAAACTCCTTCTTCGCTATGCTGTTAAACAATCTAATTTTGGGGTCGGAGTAAATTTAGAAGAAGAAGAAATAAGAGGCATACCCTCTTAACAAACGGAATTTTTCGAGTGGGGGATTAATTTAGATTTTTAGTAATTTGGTGATTGATTTCAGAATAGGCCGAAAAGTGTCGAGTTGACCGGTTAAAACAGGCCGTAAGTTTGTCGCACTCCTCTGGGGCAATAATTAATGACTGGCAGATGAAATTATATTGGAGAGGGAAAACCGGAGTACCCGGAGAAAATCCTGTCCCACCTCCGCTTTGTCTAGCACACGTCTCACATGGAGTGACCGGGATATGAACCACGGAACCCAGTGATGAGAGGCCGGCGCGCTGCCGCCTGAGCCACGGAGGTGTACTCTAACAGCAGCAATAACCTCGGAAAATCTTGATCGCGGGAACGAGTCATATGGCTCTTACGTCGATCAGAACGGGATAATTCGCAATTATTGAACAGATGGAGCTAACAATACTTTCAATACTTTTGACTTTAACACGAAGAGCAGATATAATACGAGCGATGTATTCTTCACTCAATACTCGCAATACCTTCACAATATTTCGTACACGTTCAGTACATTACTTGTTCAGGAGGGATTTGAGCCAGTTGAAATACTTTCGTCTTTTTTTCATAATGCCCCCTAGCCATCGCTGGATACAAATCTTTGTTACACGCTGAAGGAAGGAGGTCATGCCTAATGTCCCAATTTTCATTATTTGTCTCACGTTATTAATTCGGTCATCTATGGTAATACAAAATAGGGCAATCAAAAATATGTATACATATGTATACACCCACTAGAGTTCTATACACTAATAGTAAAATTATACTCTTATCTATGTGCATTGCTTTTAGATTATCAATATTAATACAGTCCGCCTCTGTGGTGTAGGGGTTGGTGTGATTAGCTGCCACCCCTGGGGGTCTGGGTTCGATTCCCGGCTCTGCCACGAAATTTGAAAAGTGGTACGAGGGCTGGAACGGGGTGCACTCAGCCTCGGGAGGTCAACTGGGTAGAGGTGGGTTCGATTCCCATCTCCTCAGCCCTCCTGGAAGTGGTTTTCCGTGGTTTCCCACTTCTCCTCCAGGCAAATGCCGGGATGGTACCTAACTTAAGGCTACGGCCGCTTCCTTCCCTCTTCTTTGTCTATCCCTTCCAATCTTCCCATCCCCTCGCAAAGCCCCTGTTCAGCATAGCAGGTGAGGCCGCCTGGGCGAGGCACTGGTCATCCTCCCCAGTTGTATCCCCGATCCAGAGTCTGAAGCTCCAGGACACTGCCTTTGAGGCGGTAAAGGTAGGATCCCTCGCTGAGTCCAAGGGAGAAACCGACCCTGGAGGGTAAACAGGGTAAACAGATTAAGAAGAAGAACATTAATACAAAAATTAAACTTAACAGTGTCCTGCACGATAGTGACTACACTCTAAATTCAGACGTTCATAGTTATAACACACAACAAGCAGGTGACATAGCTCTCTTTCAGATACACTCATAGCAATTGTAGTTTCAAGTTTTCAGCCATTCAGTCACATAATCATCTTCCAATCTGTCAGCTTTCAAAAGTAAATTAAAGAAAGTGCTATGGAATCAGTACCTAAGTAAGTAGACGAATTTTGTGAAAAGAATTTGTATGATTGTAATGTAAAGGAAATTTTGGAATTTAATTAGATTAAAGATCATTATAACACAAATTAACTTATTTGTAGCCAATGTATATGTATGCCATTAACAACCTGTATTATATATTTCCTCGTATTGTATTATACGTTGGCTCGTTAGAATTAATTAATAAAATAAACAAATATAAAAAATGATTAACCATAGAAATATGAAAGTATTTTAGTGTCTGTTACTTCTGAACTAGACCAGGAACACACTACAAAGCAAACCCAAAGAAACAAATATAGGCCTATACACAAGGACGTGGTGTCATTCGCCACTTGCGCAGTGATCTCCCTGAATAAGTCACAGAGCAAGTTGGCTGCGTGGTACAGGTAATGTAGGCGTGAGCTTGTATTCGGGAAGTGATAGACGCGAATTACACCACCCTGAAGATGGTTTCCGTGGTATCACAACTTCACACGTAGTAAACAGTCCGTTTGGTGGCCATGATCGTTGAGCCGGTTTGAGTCCCGCTGGTCGAAAAATATTTCACTATCAGAATCTTGGTCAGCAGGGTAGGGTAGGAGAGGTGGTGGTATACAATTTCTAATCGCTAAATTGCGTGTCAGAAGCCTGGATTCAATCACAAAGCTCTCCTGAGTGTTCATATGGAGTTATTTATTTATCGTATGACTTATAGTGCGGGAGTGTCCGAGGACTTGTTTAGTTCACTTGGTGAAGGTCTTTCTGTTTGACGTCCATGGACGACCCGCGCGACTGGATGTGGGATGGTGATAATGAGCCAGGCAGAGGGTGAAAGCCGATTTCGGCACATACCTTACTCCTGTGGAATAATACCAAGGAGTCTGCTCAAATCTTAACATCTCCATCCGACGTAACAATCACCGTCGGTAGTCTCACATGTCCTCACCCCATATGAAACCATATGGACTTAACGCCTTAACGATCATGGCTTTCTGGAGTGATAGCATATGACGCTGTTGATGGTGAATCATCCGTCGGATGGAGCCGTTAAGCCTTGAGCAGACCCCTTGGTGTTATTCGACAAGAGTAGGCTATGTGCGAATACCGCGTTTAACCCTCTCTCTATCTTATGATCATCATCATACCACATCCAGACGCGCAGGTCACCTATGGGCATCAAATAGAATGAATGATCTATTGCAGGTGATCCGAATATGTCCTCGGTCATTCCCGGCACTAAAAGCCATACCATAAACGAAACCTGGCAATCTTAATTGTGGCCAAGGCAATCACCATCCCAATAACTCTTTCGCATCCCAGCATCGCCGAAAATCTGTATGTGCTAGCGAAACGTTTAAATCATTAGCAACAATTTATTATTATTATTATTATTATTATTATTATTATTATTATTATTATTATTTATATAGGCCTATTTATTTATTTCATACCACCAACAGAGATGTTTCTCCAATTACAGGTGGTTTAGACACTACACTCTAATGATTAAAAACAACAAATGTCAGAAAGAACTTAATATCTAAAAACAAAAATATACAACATTATTAATACGTAAAGTAGCAAACGGAATTTACAGCACATTAATACTTTTTCAAGTTCGAAGTGGACTTATGACCTAAAATACTTAATATCTAAAAGTGAATAAAATAAAAGTAGAAATACAGAAACATAAAATAAACTAAGGATTAGTATCTACCAAATAGATAACTCTAATCTTAAACTGGCACCATTTAAAGCAACTGACTTAACAAAGAAAATCATGGAAAGTAAGGCATGAAATATATATGTTTGGTAAGAGATGAGTTGTGGCAATCAGTATGAACAGCACATTAGATCTCAAGTACAAATAGACGCTAGTCTTGACAATTTGTTTGCAGTTTTTCCTACATTTTGTTTATCTATATTTACATTATATAAATTCAAATAAAATACCAAAATGAAACACAAACTAACCAAGAAATAAGTATAAATATAGTATAGGCTATATATGCACCTATAGGGCATACCTTCAGAAATAGTGCTTTAACTGAACTCAAAGTGACCAGCATAATGCGACCATTACTTTAACTGTGTACCTTCTTCAATAATTTTACATAATAATTGTATCTAACAGCAAAGTCTAAATCAAGATCCTATTTAACTGTGACGTTATATGTAGTGCACATTCTAAACACCGGTGAGCTTCTATAAAATACTGTTTTAGAAATCGGAAGAAACAAGAGATGTCTGTCTTAAACTGCCTTTCCGGGTATTGAACGAGAATTGTTGTAGAAAGTAACTGTTATCTACCACATTACTGATAACTCTATGGAGGTATTTTTGATCATTTATTATACGTCTATTTAATAATGAAGTGGAGTTAAATTCTTTCAGGAGATCTTTATAGGGAATTATGCCACTAGGGGCAAACCTGTTATATTTTTTAAAGTAAAGGTAACGTAAGAAACGTTTATGAACTTTCTCCACATTGTGTTGATAGGATTTATAAAGGGGATACCAAATTACCGACGCGTACTCAAGTTTGGACCTCACAAGTGTGTTGAACAAAAGTGTGAGGGCTTGGATATTCTTCAGGTCTCTGGTGTGTCGGATTAAGAAGCTCAGTTTTTTGTAGGCATCATTAATTGTGTCATAAATGTGTGGGTTAAACGACAAATTGTTTGTGATGCGTACTCCTAGATCATTAATTGAATTAACCTGCGTCAGTAATTCATTTTTGATAGAGTACACGTATTCTTTAGGGGATTTGCCGTGTGTAATTTCACTACCCAGCATGATTTTTGCGGCAAAGCATCTGATACGTGATTTTAACTAAATAAGGTCTCCTGATTTCAAAAATGTCATTGGTTCTATTGTATCACATCTAGTGTTCGTGTTATTTGCCATTTACTGTCTGAAAATGTGTCATTGCGGCACAGTGCTGCTTTGTGATAACAGCGAATCGGCTGTTGTTAGAGTGTCCGTGGTTTGCTTAATGGCCGTACTACTTCATAACGGAAACATTCTAGCTTCGATTCCTGTGGCACAGTCCGTTTCACTAAAAGAAAATTATATCGCAATGCAAACTGTTTTAGGTAAAATCAAATATCATGAGCACCAGTGGGACGTATGTAGAACAACAAGCAGGCTACACTAAATTCCCTTGTTATTTTTGTGAATGGGACAGCAGAGCTAGGGTCAAACACTGGTCTACACCTTCCTGGCCCAAGAGACAAGTTTTGACGCCTGGTGTGAAACATGTTGCAAATGCTGCCTAGTTGATCCACAAAAAATCATTTTGCCACAGCTACACATCATACTGGGAATCATGAAGCAGTTAGTTAAGGTCTTGGACAAAAGTAGCCCCTGTTTCAAGTACATTGAAAGCAAATTTCCACATTTATCTGATGAAAAAGTCAAGGAAGGCATTTTTAATGGACCACAAATTAGAAAGATTCTGAAAGACAGAAACTTTGAACAGACGATGAATGCCGTGGAACTTGCTGCATGGAATTCAATAAGAGACGTCATAACGAAGTTCCTAGGAAATGTAAAGGATGAACAATATGAAACAATAGTGAAAACGATGTTGGATGATATGAATGAGTTGGGGTGTAGGATGAGTCTGAACCTGCACTTCCTTCATTCTCATCTCGATCACTTTCCGGAAAAATCTTGGGATTGCTAGTGAAGAAATGGGAGAGAGGTTCCACCAGGAGATCAAGGAGGCAGAAATAAGATACCAGGGGAGGTGAGATGAACCAATGATAGCCGACTACTGTTGGTGTTTGAAAAGAGAAAACAAACTTGATGCAGTCAAACGCTGGGCAGCCAAGAGTTGATTTCAAGGGGACATCTAGGACTGTTAAAGTTTATTTTGTTCACATTTATGTATTCATAAAGATACTGAATAAAAGTTACAGTGTTTGCTTGTAAATCACGTTTAATTGTCAAAATAAATTGCTTTCATTACCTCAGAGTTGTTTGTTTATGTGTTTTTGTGTAAATCAGTATTATATTACAATAAATGCTAAATATTTCATTGTAATTTTATACTCAGTAATTATTCATTATATATAATAATTCAAGACAATATTCAACTATTTGAGAATATATATCATAATGCAAAAAATTATAAATATTTCCAAAATTATCAACATTTTTCAGTACTATTTATATGCAATATTCAGGTTTATCTCTTATTTTATATACCTATTGCGAGAAAACGTGACGTGATTCGTAGGAACGGACAACGGATTCGTGTTCGCGACCCAGAATTAGTTAAGATGACCTATCACACATCTTGCCGCAAAACAATAGTTTGAAAATGCTGGGTTGTGTTTTTAAGAAGCAACATTTCTTTATATTGAAATATAAATTATTTTCTATACTCCATTCGTATAATTAATTTTATTTCTTTGTAAAGCTTTACATCATTCGCCTTAGAAGGGAGATCGTTGATGTAAAGGTTAAATAGCAATGGACCCAGGTTTGAAACCCATTTTTTTTGCTTTAGGTCGCACCGACGCAGATATGTCTTACGGCGACGATGGGATAGGAAAGGCCTAGGAATTGGAAGGAAGCGGCCGTGGCCGTAATTAAGGTACAGCCCCGGAATTTGCCTGGTGTGAAAATGGGAAACCACGGAAAACCATCTTCAGGGCTGCCGGCAGTGGGGCTCGAACCCACTATCTCCCGATTACTGGACACTGGCCGCACTTAATCGACTGCAGCTATCGAGCTCGGTAGGTTTGAACCCTGTGGAACACCAGAATATACGAAAAAATGTCTGAATTACAACTGCGATATGCTACATACCGTTTTCTGTCTCTAAGGTAGGATGAAATCAGTATGATTTCGCATTGGCGAAGTCATTCCAAATTCAGAGAGCTTTTCCAATAAAATGTCGTGATCAATTTTGTCAAAGGCTTTTGAAAAATCCAAGTAAATTACATCAACATTTCCTCGCCTATGTAGAACATTAAAAGCATACTGAGTAAAATTAACAAGATTGCTTATTGTTGATCTACCAGACATAAAGCCATGCTGATATTCACTTATGAGCGAAAATACGACAGTATAAAATCTGTTCTAGGATTTTGTACAGAGCGCATAAAATACAGACAGGTCGACAATTCTTAATCATCTTATTGTCCCCAGATTTAAAGATTGGACAAACTCTCGACATTTTCCAGGCTTTGGGAAATGTCTGCTTCTTAAGTATCAAATTATACACTCTCAGAAGAGGAATGAGTAACACTTCAGAACATGCTTTTAAGATGTAGGGAGGTATCCTATCAGGGCCACATGATTTTTGGATTTTAATTTCGTAATAGCTGCTTCATATTCGCTTGTGGTTATAAATTCAACTCCTAGGGAATCGTCTACCATTAATCGCGGTGTATCCAGAAAAGCGTAAGAAGGTGGAGAAGAAGAGTATACAGATTTAAAGAACGTTGTAAAACCATTGGAAATACTTTGACTATTATTTAGCGTAAAATTATTAAGTTTCATACTCTGTAATAGTGGATCTTTTTGAGTTCGCTTATTTTTAATAAAATTCCAGAATGATTTAGTACCTCTTTCGTGATGTTGTTTTGAATTTCAGAGATATAACGATTGTACGCTTTGTTGATTAAGGTTTTAACATATTTCCTGAATTGTTTATATACATTTTTACTGTGATCAGAAAACTTTTGACGTCTTCTATGCTATTCTGTCAATTTAATAGTATGGATTATTTCCGAAGTAAACCAAACCGGGTATTTAGTTCTCGAAAAAATGCTCTTTTGGGGACCGTGGCTTCAAATACAGAATTTACTTTTACGTAAAAATGTTCTACTGCTTCATCTATATCCTCAATTTTCCCCAACT
Organism: Anabrus simplex; assembly: GCF_040414725.1. Taxonomy (NCBI): domain Eukaryota; kingdom Metazoa; phylum Arthropoda; class Insecta; order Orthoptera; family Tettigoniidae; genus Anabrus; species Anabrus simplex. The sequence continues at coordinate 364,139,800 of NC_090269.1, read as the reverse complement.
CAGACCAGTCTGTTTCTCGAAACATGTTATATATACCAAGAAAATTTGCTTTCTGAAAATCATACGCTATTAGTACGATTTTGCTTTATTCGATCACGTTCACCTCTTGGTTCTAGAATAATTGTTAGTGCAGGATGGTGTGCATCCTCTGGGACTAACGGATATTGCTCTCTGCTCACAGTTACACCAATTACATTAGTTAAAACGAGATCAAGAGTTCTGTCGTTAACGTTCAAAACATTATTAAGAGAGTTCAATTGAGACAGAGACATAAAATTAGCTAGGGACTTGTATGCGATTCCACCATTTAACGTATCATAATCTGAACTAACTATTAACGGAAGGTTCAAATCGCCTACAAGTATGATATGCTGGCTTTGAAGTTTTTCATTAGTTTCAAATAAATTATAAAATGTTAAGTATGTTTCTAGATCACTGGCAGGTGGAAAGTATGTCTCAATATCCTTAAATTTTAAATCTAGTTACTGTGACATAATCACCTGATTAACAGCAATAAGAACCCCCCCCCCACCCCCTCTTGGTACCCATCCTATCTCTACGATATACATTATACCTATTATCTAAGAGTTCACTATTACTGACGTCACTACTTAACTATGTCTCGGAAATTAACAATATATCATGTTCTGAATTGGTACTATTAACGCAAAATTCACTTAGTTTGGTATTGAGTCCTCTCACATTCTGATAATAAATATAAATTATATTAGAATCCATTATGAGTTTGAAAGATAAGCCATTTTAGTTTAACTTACTGACGTCTTCAAGTGTTTTAAGGTTATACACGTACTGTCCTCTTCCTGCTTCCCAAGCTTTGTTGCCTGAAGGATCAACCCACAAATACGCGCAGTTCTTCTCATTCTTCAATCTGCGCGCATGTCCAAGAATTTTCTTACGATAAGGAGTTAAGTTCTGGTTTATGTAGATGAAATGAAATGTCGTATGGCTTTTAGTGCCGGGATATCCCAGGACGGGTTCGGCTCGCCAGGTGCAGGTCTTTCTATTTGATGCCCGTAGGCGACCTGCGCGTCGTGATGAGGATGAAATGATGATGAAGACAACACATACACCCAGCCCCCGTGCCATTGGAATTAACCAATTAAGGTTAAAATCCCCGACCCGGCCGGGAATCTGAACCGAAGGCCAGTACGTTGACCGTTCAGCCAACGAGTCGGACGTTTATGTAGATTATTCCATTACTTGGAAACCCAAGCTGGGATACGTTCAGATTCCTCTTCACTTTACGTCTCCGAATAAAGTTTTCTTTATCTGTTCTCCGCACAAACTTCACAATGATTCCCGCTGAAGACTGATGGGGTTGTTTCTTTAATCTGTGGCAGGTGTCAATCATTTCGTTGTTCACTTCAATGTCCAGTGCTCGACCTAACACCTTCACTAATTCCAGCGTGTCTTCTGTTTTCGTTTCAGGAATTCCATGAATTTCTATGGAATTCCTCCTACCATACTGGTCTAAATCGTCAAGCTGCAATGTTACATCATTAAGCTGGGTTTTAAGTTGAAGGTTCTCCTCTTTCAGTTTGTCAATGTTTTCTAGGCACAGTGCTATTTCTTTTGATTGTAGCTTAATTAGCTCCGCGGCGGTTTCTCATGAGTTAATTCTAAACACTTGCCCAGTTCCCGTTCGGTATCCATATTCTTTATTTTCACGTTCTCTAGTTCAGTCTTTACACTTTTCACCTCTGTTTTAACTTTCGCTACTTCATTCTTCAACTCAGTCAGTAGCAAGTCAGTAGTTGGTAAATATCACTAACAGATGGCGCCTGCGCTTTATCACCACTGGCTACAACCTGACAACCGTCCCTCCGATTCTGTTATGTCCACGTCCTGTTCTGTTAAATCAACACATTTACTATGGTACCAACCCCCTGACATGCTCTGCACTTAATTTTCTGCAAACTATTCCGTTTGCCAATAGTTTTACCACATTTTACACAGGAATTCATAGCCGAGAATTTGGAAAACGGTGAATCGATAGTTCAACGGCGATAGTACTCCCTTAGTTGAAACGTTGCCTACGTTATAATCAAGTCCTGGAAATAGAGCCCGTAAAACGCTATTGAAGTGGTTACACTTCAATGCCGGGCCGCTAGGATCGCTTTCTTGTCCCCTGTCTACCAGGCTCGCACCTGGCTCTCAGCATCATTTGCCTCTAAAAACAAGACAATTCTTAATTTAAATAAAGCAGTAAGATGAAGAAATTATTCGCCATATACAGTTGATGTGCTTCAGAAAAATGGAATTGTATTACCGGTATTTCTCTTTCTCTGATAGTTCAGTTTTATTATACCTCAGCATTTGCAGGTGGTTGGATACAAAAATTTTCAGTCGGTTAATAGAGGAGAAGCTGTCACTTTACAGAAAGAAAAAATTACAGGTCAAACAGTTGGTTGTAGCTGAAAAGCAGAAATGCAAGGAAGAACTGGCTACCAAAATAACGCAGGATGGAAATAAAAAACTTAAACAGTATTGTTAAGAATAGAAGAACTCAAAATGAATCTATCCAATCTAGAACTTCCTAATGGTGAGGTGACTAGGGATAAGACCAAAATATTACAGGAGTTCCAAAGGCACTTTGAAACTTTGCTGAACTGTTATGAGAATGTCACCCCATTAGACGACGAACCTTATGATTTTGGCAGCACAAATACCACTAATCTGACATGGTTGGAAGTAGAGACAGCAATATCTAAGCTGAAAAATAACACATAAACTGGATCAGATGAATTAAGTGTTGAGATGATCAAAGCACTAGGAGAGGTGGATGTACAGGGTGCTAAATAGAATCTGGAAAGATAATGAAATACCCAATGACTGGAAGCAAGGAGTCATCATCCCATTGTTGAAAAAAGGTGATAGAAAAAATGTGCCAACTACAGAGGTATAACTCTGCTGTCACATGGCCTCAAAATCTACAAATCCATCCTTGAGAGCAGGATTAGAAAATATGTTGAACCTACACTTGAGGAGGAACAACATGGATTTAGACCTAATTGATCAACTATATACCTCATTTTTGCCACCCAAATGCTCTATGAGAAGTATTGGAAGAAAGATAAAACACTTATAACCGTTTTTCTGGACATCGAGAAAGCATATGATCCTGTACCACGCAGGCATATATGGGAATGTGTGAGACATAAGAAAGTGCCCGATGACGTCATAGCACGAGTACAACGATTATATGATGAAACCAAGTGTTGTGTACAGGTCAAGGATGGAAGGTCAGGTTGGTTTGAAACGAAGAGTGGAGTCCAGCACGGAAGTTGTCTTTCACCACTTCTCGTCATAATCATAATGGATGAAGTTTTAAAAGCGGTTAAGACAAAGGATCCAACAACTAATGCCCTGGATTTTGCTGATGATGTAATGGTATGGGGTGAGACAGAAGCGGAAGTACAAACTAGACTAGATCTCTGGCATGAAGCTTTTACAACCTTAGGTCTCAAAATCAGCAAAACTAAAACAGTTGGCTTGGTGATGAGTAGAAACTCTCCAACTGTTCATCTAAGAATTGGGGAAGAGGAGATGGATATTGTAGACAACTTCCAGTATTTAGGTAGTGTTCAGTCATCAGACAATACCATTCATTAACTGAGTTGGTTGTGAATGTATTATGCATTTATGGAGTCTTGGTTGTAGGCGGCTCCACATCGTCCATAAATAAATCAGCCCTCATGGATAATAGATTTACACCACATCCAGTTTTAGTACACCTTTGCATGTGAGGTAGGTTACACTGATTACACCAACCAGACACAAAGAGACGTGATGCTCATGCTCACTCCACGCAGCCGAATGACGCTAGTTTAGCAAGCTATATCCTGATGCAATGTTGCACCGTGCACAAGGGTGCGTTCTGTATGTGAGGAGAGTTCATTCTTCCCAATGCCGCCACATCACCCCCCCCCCCCCCCCCACTCGGAGAAGGAAAGTTCACAAACCGAATGGACGGGCAAAGCGAACTCTTCGTCCTGATCGTGTTGTGTACTTTCTGGGTGGCGATGACGCATCAGGTAAGTCAGGTGTAAAAGAAGTGCTAGGTTGACTGGATGAAATGGGGGTAGCTGATGTGTTGGTGCGGGTATAGGAACAGCAAGGTTTGTTTCTATGTATGCAGGTTTCACACGATCTGTACTCACTACTACTTCCTTATTTCCAATCATTAGCGTTAAAGTCTTCTCATTACGGCTGACTACAGGGTAAGGACCAGAGTATGGGGGTTGCAAAGGAGGCTTCACATGGTCAGCCCTCAGGAAAACATGGGAGGCAGTTGCCAAGTCTTTGAAGACGAATACTTTCTCTTGACTATGGCGGGAGGCAGGAACAGGTCTTAGTTCGGCCATTACCTTCCTTAGATGATTTACAAAATCAGAAGGGTCAAGTGGAGTAGAAGAACTGGGCGAAGAAGTAACTATTTCTCCAGGGAGGCGTAGAGGCTCCCCAAAAACTAGTTCGGCAGGGGAAGCTTTCAGATCTTCCTTTAGAACCGCACGCATGCCAAGTAACACTAGGGGTAAGGCTTTTATCTACGTTGCACTATGACACATCAGCGAAGCTTTTAGCTGTCTATGAAGACGTTCCACCATACCGTTAGCGGATGAGTGGTAGCTGGTTGTACGGATTTTTGTTGTACCAAATTGTGTCATAAGTCTGCGAAAGAGTGTAGACTCGAATTGTCTTCCTTGATCAGTAGTTATACGAGTAGGGAGACTAAATCGGGAGATCCAACCACTTATTAGGGTATCGGCTGTTTCTTCGGCAGTGATGCTGCGCATCGGCCATGCCTCTGGCCAGCGAGTAAATCTGTCAACAGCAGTGAGGATATAAGTATAGCCTTCGCAGACAGGCAGTGGACCAGCAATATCCAAGTGAATGTGGCTGAAACGGCCTGTGGGTGCTCCCAAATTCCCCAAAGGAGATATATTATGCCTTGTCACTTTATTGCGTTGACACAGCAAACAAGCACGAGTCCAGGCAAGAGTGTCTTTCTGAATATATGGCCAAACAAATCTATCTGAGACTAGACGAGAGGTGGCTCGACTGCCTGGGTGGCTTAAGTTATGGAGGTTGTCAAAGAACTTGCGTCGAAAAGGAAGTGTCAGGAACGGACGAGGTTTTCCTGTTGATGTATCGCATATAATGGTAGTCGCGGTGCCCGGGAGGGATACCTTTTCTAATGTCAGTGACGTACCACCATGCAATAAGGCTTGGAGTTCGTCATCGTCCGCTTGGGATCGAGCCAGCACAGCATAGTCATCTTCTAGTGAGATGGCTTCAACACGAGACATTGTATCAGCGACAACGTTATCTGCTCCCTTTATATGCTGAATATCCGTTGTGAACTGGGATATGAAGGACAGCTGATTAAGTTGGGCTGGGGGTAGTTTTTCTCTGCGTTGAGAAAATGCATAAAGCAGAGGCTTGTGGTCCGTATATATGGTGCAGTGTTGTGCTTCCAGTACATAGCGGAAATGCTGGACAGCCTCGTACACAGCTAACAGTTCCCTGTAATAGGCCAGCCACGTTGTTTGACGCGCTGAAAGCTTCTTACTGAAAAATGCTAGGGGCTGCCAATGGTGTCCAACTTTCTGTTGCAAACATGCTCCAACTTGAGTATTTGATGCATCGGTAAAGAGATGTAGAGGCGCATCTGGCAATGGATGAGCGAGTTGAATGGTTTGCGCTAGGCTTTCTTTGCATTCGTGGAAAGTACGTTGCAATTCTGGAGTCCAGGGGACAGGTTTAGAACCCTTAAGCTTAGAATTGGCTAGGACGTTCACCAACGGCGCCTGCAATTCAGCCGCATGTGGTAGGAAACGTCTGTAGAAGTTGACCATGCCCAGGAACCGGCGGAGGCCCTGGACAGTCTTCGGTAGAGGGTATTCCATGAGAGACTGGATTCTCTCTGGTGGAGGTTTTGTACCGTCCTTTGAGAGCCGATAGCCCAAGAAGGTTACCTCACTTGCACCTAATACGCACTTGGATGGATTTATGACTACACCGTAATCAGCTAATCTCTGGAAAAGTATGCGGAGATGGTGCATATGCTCTTCAGCATCCCGTGAGAACACCAGGATATCGTCAATATACGGGAAACAGAAGTTTAAATCTCTAGTGACCTCATCCATAAAACGCTGGAAAGTTTGTCCAGCATTTCGTAACCCAAACGACATATAGGGAAATTCAAACAGCCCAAAAGGGGTTGTTATGGCTGTTTTGCAAATGTCACTGGGGTGAATTGGGATCTGTTGGTAGGCCTTGATAATTAATTAATTAATAATTAATTTAATAATTACAAGGTCAAACGTACTGAAAATGGTGGACCCAGCAATGTTATGGCAAAAATCTCCTATGTGTCGTACCGGGTAGCGGTCGGGTATTGTCCTTGCGTTCAGTGCCCGGTAGTCGCCACATGGACGCCATGAGTTGTCCCGCTTAGGTGCAAGGTGCAAGGGTGAGGACCAGGGACTATTAGAAGGTCTCGCTGTACCACACCTTACCATGTCCTCGAATTCTTTCTTCGCTATCTGCAATTTTTGAGATCCTAGACGACGAGGTCGGCAAGAGACCGGTGGGCCTTCGGTTGTCTTAATGTGATGTACAGTATTGTGTTTAATATCACGTCGGGGTTACCATTTATGGAGTCTTGGTTGTAGGCGGCTCCACATCGTCCATAAATAAATCAGCCCTCATGGGTAATAGATTTATTTACACCACATACAGTTTTAGTACACCTTTCCATGTGAGATAGGTTACGCTGATTACACCAACCAGACACAAAGAGACGTGGTGCTCGTACTCATGCTCACTCCACGCAGCCGAATGACGCTAGTTTAGCAAGCTATATCCTGATGCAATGTTGCATCGTGCACAAGGGTGCGTTCTGTATGTGGGGAGAGTTCATTCTTCCCAATGCCGCCACACATTTGTCTGATGTTAAGCATTCGCAGTTCCAGTCATGGTTTATTCACGAGAAATTAAAGGTAGTGGAATTTCGTTTCACAATTTCCAGTGAATGTTCAATGTTCGAAACATTATACAGAGGAAGTATTACGCATGAGATACGAATTCAAGCTGATCGAAGTAGGCCTCTGTTCTTAAGTTTTGATCCGAGTTACGTCATAAGAATCGGGCGATCCCAAAATTTGTCACTGGACTTTTTTTAAACTATGCTACCGTGACCGGCAATCATTTGAGAGGCATCTTCAACCCGAGAGCCAACGGCCGTAGCCGTGTTGAAACACCGGATCCCGTGAGATCTCCGAAGTTAAGCAACATTGGGCGTGGTCAGGAGTTGGATGGGTTGCACGCGCTGTTGGTGGGGGGTAAAGGAATGGAGGAGCGGAAAGGAACTGGCCACCCTACCGCATGTAAACTCCGGCTCAGGAACACCTCTGCGGAGGTTCGGACCTGCCTTCGGGCAGAACAACCCTTACCTTACCTTCAAAGCCAGAAATTTTAAATTAGGAAACCAACGAGGAAAATAATTTGCCCAATAAATTTCACGAAAATGAATGTAGCAAGAGCTAAAATATTGTATTTTCCCCTGAAACAATCTCTGGTTTGAAAAGCATGGAGGTGGTTTTGTCCCGAGAGCATAAAATACAGTTTAAAATAAGCCATTTGTTTTATGGAGCATGTTATTAAATTGTTCAAAGCGCATAACGTCTGCAACACCTCACATGGGACATATTCAGGAACGAGAATAAACGAGCATCTTTTAACCGGGCGAGTTGGTCGTACGGTTAGGGGCGCGCGGCTGTGAGCTTGCATCCGGGAGATAGTGGGTTCGAATCCCACTTTCGGCACTCCAGCAGCCCTGAAGATGGTTTTCCGTGGTTTCCCATTTTGACACCAGGCAAATGCTGGGGCTGTACCTTAATTAAGGCCACGGTCGCTTCCTTCCAACTCCTAGGCCTTTCCTATCCCATCGTCGCCATAATACCTAACTGTGTCGGTGCGATGTAAAGGCACTAGCAAAAAAAGAAAAAGCATCTTTTAGTAGGCCCTACTGAAGATGAACTCCTCAGTTGGTTAATTAATGATTTCCTGTCATATATTAAGAAACTTAAAATGCATTCAGAGAAAGTAAAAAAGAATCATGAGAGAAATGTATCAGGCATAGATCTTGACTACCCAGTCCACTGTGGCCTGCGTAAAATACCTCATAAGTATATATTTGCATTATGCAATGACGAGGAACCTAACGAGCTATGACATCGAGCTCTTCTTCAGCTACCTAAGACGCCAAGCAGAATACAATGACATTATGGTTCGTGTGGCAAAAGAAAAAACAGACTGTAAAGGCTGTTTAGAACATATCTATTCTCCAGCTACTCAAAGTCCAACATTGTGTCTTATTCGTTTTCAAGATCGAGGAGCACTCAGATACCGAAAATCATCGCCTGTGGCACTTCTGCAGTGAAAGACGGAATTTGTCACTTCCGCTGCGAAGAGTTACTAAAAGGTGTACGTTTATTTTTTCGAAAGATATGTTCAACAGTGAATTTAAGTGTGGAAAAGTGTAAAGGCGACAAACCACCTCTTTTTCTACTATGAAAATTTCTGACACCTCTGTTAGACAACATTGCTTTGAGCCACTCAAGTAGAAGAGAGAAAGTTTTGAAACTTGATAAGAAGCCCTTCAGAAGGAAAGTTTTGAAACTTCAATGACATATCCAAGCCAATGCAGCACCGCTCTATAAATAAAACTGCCAATACTCGCAAAAACATTCAGTTCTTTTTATTTAGGATATACTTTACTTATTGACTATACGGCCATGCGAATCCAAGGGGGCAAGACCGCGACCCTAGCGGCTAAATGGTGAACTAGGAAGCAACCCGTTTCCACGAGTTCATTTCAAGGCCTTGTATTATAGCGTAGGGAACGGTTTGAAATCGTCTGTTGGTAATATTGCATTCACTACTATTTGTTTACATCTAACCTGCACAATTCGTACTCACTTTATTTTGAATTTTACTGTTCTTTCAAAATTTCGATGCACACATATTTATCAGTCTGATAGTAAAATGCTAATTGCTAAAAGTACATACTTTTCTAGCTGCATACACACGGTATAATACGCTGAAATTACACAAATTTGAGGTACCGGTAGCTTCACCGCCACCCACACAACTACCTACCACAACGCCAACTATAATAATAATAATAATAATAATAATAATAATAATAATAATAATAATAAGTACGTATTCGTTTCTTCTTTTATTTATTTATTTATTTATTGGTAGTGGTTTACTGTCGCACTAACACATTAACAGTATTTCGGCGACGCAAGGATGGGAAAGTTCCGGGCGAGTTGGCCGTGCGGTTAGTGGCGCGCGGCTGTGAGCTTGCATCCGGTAGATAGTGGGTTCGAATCCCACTGTCGGCTGCCCTGAAGATGGTTTTCCGTAATTTCCCATTTTCACAACAGGCAAATGCTGGGGCTGTACCTTAATTAAGGCCACGGCCGCTTCCTTCCCATTCCGAGGCCTTTCCTATCCCGTCGTCGCCACAAGACTGTGTGTCGGTGCGACGTAAAGCCAATAGCAGAAAAAAAAGGATGGGAAAGGGCCAGATTTGGTAAGGTAGTAGCCGTGGCTGTATCTTTACAGCCCCAGCATTTGCCTGGTGTGAAGATGGGAAACCACGGAAAACGACTTCAAGGCTGCCGACGGTGGGATTCGAACTCACCATCTCCCGGATGCAAGCTCACAGCTACGCGACACTAACCGCCTTATGCATTTATTTAGCGTATGTTTATAAACTGGAGCTGATTTATAGTGTTTCGATACCTAGTCAGCAGTAGGCCTATGTTGGGTTACCGCACCAGGCAGGCACATTTGTATGGAGAGGAAAGTGAAAGAAAAATAATGCTATGTATGAATATTGTTGCACGTTTCATCACAACAGATGTTCAAATTAACATCCTCCCTGTTCCGCACAAAGTACGCCTACTATTCTTCTCATTATGCTTTTTCATACTTCTCTTAGTATTATTGGTGTGATGGCTGCTGTTGTTGCATGAAGTTTCCGCTCAAGGCCAGCCTTGCTAGTAGGAATGAACGCATGATTTGGATGGTGGTAGTGTTTATTGTTGGACAACCATTCTCTGTTAACACTAATCACCGAACGAGTTGGCCGTGTGGTTACATTTACAATGTTTGCTTACATTCTGGAGATAGTGGATTCGACCTCCACTGTCGGCAACCCTAAAAACGGCTTTCCTTGCCTTCCCATTTTCATACCAGGCAAATGGGGCTATATCTTAATTATGGCCATGGCCGCTTCCTTCACACTCCTAGCCCTTCCCTATCACATCCTCCGTCATAAGACCTATCTCTGTCAGTGCGATGTAAAGCAACTAGTAAATAAACAAAAAGAAACCTAATCAAAGCAAAAATAATTGAAGGGGACCGACACTTCAAAAATTGAATACATCGGCCAAAAAAGGCAAGGTCCGCCCGCAAAAGGTGTGAAATTGAAAGAATCCCTAAGCCCCGAAAACCTAATACCATCGGGGTCAAAAGAAAACAAGAGTTGACCAAAGGAGGGGTACCGTGGGTGTTATTCTAATGTCTGCACCAACAGGGGTATGCTTAAGTTGAATCATGCAAATAGTTTCATAAAAAAAAAGCCAATGGTTAAATCGAGGTATCTTAGAGGCCACTTGTACATCGAAATGGCAATTCCTTTGATGAATATTTGTTAACTTAGTTCTTTATTCTTACTTCATATTAATTTTCTGAATATACACGTTTAACAGTTATTCACAGTCTATTGTCCTTGATTCACTTATCGAACATTTGTGAATACATAGCTATAAATTACCGGTACTAAGATGATCAGATCACACAACATTTTAAAAGTCAAAACATGTCTGCACCCTTTAGTGGTGGTTTGAAATTCGAGAAAACTAGAAATCAATCTATTTTTTAAATATTTTGGAACATTCAAGCCCAGATTTCATTAATATTATTAAATGTGTTACAGGTTAAATTGAGCACCACGAAAAGAATTAAGTAGATGACTTTCAATACATTATGGTAGGGTGGCAGGGCCTATAGTGCAAACTGACATACCTTTTCCATTCTTCTCCGCGGGTGGAATTGAAGTGTATGACAAGATTCATCTTCAAATCATCAGGCGCGAAAGAACTCCGATTATCACTTAACACATTCTTGTAAGAAGAGAAGCTCCTTTCTATGTCACAAGGTTATTGGTGCATATTAAAATCATGTAAAAGGTGCAGTGAAGTCCATGGTCTTCATTCCATACAAATGGTATTCCACTTGTATTAATTGCAGATGTGATACCGAGAAATAGTTTTGTCAACACAAGTTCACATTCGATAAGTTTATGATGAATTTGCACAGCTACAGCTGTCGTCAGACTGCCGAAATATGACACAAATATGGCGTTTCTACGAAAATAGGTAAAAATATGACCTTATGACAAAAAATAGCCAAAATATGCATTTATATGACAAATAAAAATCACTTAATTGTGGCGATAATCACCTGAATCGCACCAAAAATCCAATCAGGAAAGAAAATGGATACAAAGAAAAATTATGACTTTTCCTGAACATCCGAGCCCTGCATTATTAGTTCCTGAAATACAATGTAGCTAACATGGCTTTCTACCTAATGAGTAGGACAAAAAGCTTTTAACTTGTTTCTTTTACACACCGATATCAGGTTCACTAATAACATTCTTTTCGCAGGATAAGAGACAAACTTTAAAAAAAGAATAATTGCCCACCGCCACGTACACTAAGGGTGCAACCTTACCCTTTCTCCCCTGTAATATTAAGGTATTGGTTTATAGTGACTTTTCTTGATGTTGGGTCTTTTTCAGTGTCGGTAACCATACAGTTTAGGGACCCTACTTGCCGATACGACGTCTTACTGTTACCGTTAATCTGGCACGTTGGCAACGTTCAGTCACTGTTCTAGCGTGAATTGTGTGTTGCCACCGCATTGCCTCTAAAGTCACTAGCGATACATTTGCGAGAATATTTAAAGCATATTTTCTTTTTCTGTGGGATTGTAAATCTATTTGGCTAATACCAGGTAAGTAGAATTGTGGCATGTTCGGATAATGCATTTAATAACATAGTTTGTGTGAAATGATGAGCACATCATTTTATTAATTACGTTCCTATTTCGTCCCATACTTATACGAACAGAATTCGATTGGGATGTCTAAGAAGGAAGAAAAATCTGCAAAAACTCCTCCGAAAAGGAAACCAAGGTTACGTCCTTTACAAGCTTCAGGTCAAGAAATGCTTGTACATTGCTACGAGCAATTGAAACAGGAAGACGACGAAGAAGGTATCAGTCGTAGTGATACGAAACTAATGGCAAGAGTTTCATTATTAACTGGGGTAAGTGTTCGTTTTTATCTTGTTTCTATGATAAGTTTCTGGCATAATGACAATCAGTTGAAAAGGAGCAGTATTTCATTCTGAACCTAACCTAACCTAACCTGATCATGTAGGCCTAGGCCTATACCGGTACCATGTCTTGTGTCGACTTCGATACGGTTCGTAGACTTAACCTTTGTGTATTCATGTTGACTTATGGTATATGTGTATGTAATATATTTCTGTGTGTGTATTCTTACAGTGTAGTTTCGGTTTAGTCCGAAAAGTAATAGGAAATTTCAAGAAGGGAGTTGAATTTTCTACACCAGGTAAACGCCGAAAGCGTGAACATCCAGTGACCGGCATAGACAGTTTTTCTAAGGAAGCGATAGCAAGGTTTATTTATGATAAATTACATAAAGGTAAGGTGACTTCATAAGGAATCTATTGCAACATTATTTATAGAAATTGGCACGCAGGTGAGATAAGCTCCCAGAAATGTTTTGTGCATGTATTGTCATACAGCTCTTTTGAGTCCCTTGTAACTCTCTTTTTTCTTCCCACAGGAGAAGTCGTAACTGTAAGAAAGGTTTTCGACCACATGAAAGCAAATTATGACACTTATTTGTACAAGGGCTCCGAAACATCATTAAGAAGAATTTTGAAGGCCATGGGGTTTGTGTGGAGTAAAGGTGATCCCTATGCGTATGTTAGAGAAAATGAAGACATTTGTTTTAAGAGATCCTGTTTTCTGAGGGAATACATGCGTAATAAGGACAGTGAGAAACCAAAACCTGTTGTTTTCTTGGATGAGACTTGGATTTTTATGAATGGTGAATATATATGTTATATATTACATTTTATATTTAAAAAATCTTGGAATAATTTATCTTCATCAGGTGTCTTTGGTTTCAATTGTGCATTTGTCTTTCAGGGTCACCCACATACTCCTGGAATAAACCACACAAATCTGGACATGATGTTCAAGGAGTAATTCGTCGACCTGTGTCTGAGGGAGGAAGACTGGTTATTGTTCATGCTGGAACGAAGGATGGCTTTGTACCTGGTATGTTCTTAATTTATTTTACTTCATTTTATTGTAGTGAGGTGATCTCTCTTTACATAGTTATGAGGGTATTTAGGGTTTGTAGTACGGATGCAGGGGGGGGCACATAAGTCTCTGATAAGACCCCAACTTAAGTACAGTTCCTGTGTATGAGACCCTCACTGGGATTACTTGGTTTGAGAATTGGAAAAGTTCAAAAGACAGAAGCACGATTTGTTGTGGGTGATTTCTGACAAAAGAGTAGCGTTACAAAAATTTTGTCGGGTTTGGGCTGGGAAGACTTGGGTGAAAGGAGACAAGTTGCTGGACTAAGTGGTATATTCCGAGCTGTCGGTGGATAGGTGGTGTGGAATGACATTGGTAGACGAATACGTTTCAGTGGTATTTTAAAAGTAGGTAAGATCACAGTACAGTGCTAAAGTTGATGAAAAGTGGGGCAATATTTTGTTTTTTTTTAAGAAGGGAGTTAGGGATTGGAATAATTTACCAAGGGAGATGTTCAATAAATTTCCAAATTCTTTGCAATTATTGAAGAAAATACTAGGCCTATCCCTGAAACTACATCTTCTGTCCTAAGTGCAGATCAGTGGTGACTGATTGATTGAAATTGACTGGCACTAGATCGGAAGTGGCATTATAACTTACCGCTCATTGAGCTCTGTACGTGGTTTTTGATTTTGACTTCTCCACTGTTATTAAAAAGACTTGCAGGTATTCACTTTAGGCCAATGATTAACCTTAGAGAGGTATTTCAATCAAAACTTACTCAGTGTATTTTCATATAATATTACTGGATATTTGTATCAGTAAATTACTTGTATTGTAGGCCTATTTATTATGTTTATTCTGCATTCGACAATCTCCACCTGAATCAGTGCTTGATACCTGACTGTTGAACACCTTCCAAGCTTCTTATTTCTTACTGCCTGATATAGGTTCAGTGTTCGCAGCAATTACATTTGTTCTAAGGTATTGAAATGGGTGTTTATACTTATATCTTTTATGCAAGTGATCGTGGACTTCTAATCCAGATATAGGCCTACTAATGGAGATACATTCATGAGAGATGTTACGATAAAGTAGTGTAAGTAGTAATTAATTGACTTCATCATCAGGTGACTTTGCTACACAGTAGTTGGTTTTACTTAAAATCAGACAGCTTTTTGTATCATTCAACAGAAATCACATTTTTTATTAATAGGCCTATACTTTTTTTAGAACAAATAACTTCATACTAAAACTTAAAATTCTTACAGGTGCTGATTTGATATTTGCTACAAACTTGAAGAGAAATCAGGATTACCATGGTGCTATGAACAGCGAGAAATTTCAGATGTGGGTGAAGACGCAATTAATCGTAGGATTAAGAAATATAGGACCCTGTGTTATTGTAATGGATAATGCACCATATCACTGTAAGCTTGTTGAGCATCAACCAACAACGAAATGGAGGAAGGATCAATTAGTGGTAATTATACTTAATTGAATATTTCCTTCTACTGAATGATGTTTAATGATGTTACAGAAATTAATTTTTATTTTTCCTTTAATTTACAGTCATGGTTAAGGCAGAATGGAGTTTCTCCACCAGAAAATGCCACAAAAGATGAGCTGCAAAGGTTGTGTAATATGAATCGAAGTCACGTAAAGAGGTACAGAAGCACGTAAACATAAGTTTAGATAATGTTGTTTACACTCGTGTATTTGACTTTCATGTATGCATAACAATATTTCTCTGTTTCTTTAAAACCAGGTACATTGTTGACGAGATGCTGCACAGTGAAGGCCATACTGTCTTACGACTTCCTCCATACCACTCATTTTTCAATGCCATCGAATTTGTATGGTCTGTGGCAAAACAGTATTATAACAAAACAGTGGCTTCAAGACCTGGTCACGGATTGGACAGAGCTACAGCTGTGTGGAAAGAATCTCTTGATCAGGTAGGCCAAGTGGAAATGTTATTTATTGGATATATGCAAGTGGAGTTTATAATATACTTGTCAGGTTGTGATACTTCAATATATCCTATAGGCGACAGCAGAGATGTGGAGAAATGAAGTAAAACACACTGAGAAGAAGATTGTCGAGTTCTACAATAATGAGGTGAGAGGTCTTCCTGAAGTGGAGGAACTAGTCATTCATCATGGAAGCAGTGAATCGGAGGAGGAAGATGAAGAAGATGAAGAAGAAGAAGAAAGAAGAGAAGCCGAGGAGTTAGCTGTACCATTGTAAGAGCCATTCCATGAGATTAAGAATGTTATAACTTTGCTGGGAAATAATACATTTCTGATTGCCCCGTCCTTTCTGATATAACGAAGTTACATTTCAAAATTGTGGGAATTGTGTATCTACAAGTTACAGGGCGGTATAGATGTGCAGGTGGGGATCAGTGTCCAATCGGAGTGGAATTATCTAGAACTGCTGTGGCGCAATGTGATGAGGAGCGGGCAAGGGGGGGGAGAGAGAGAGGGAGACAGCACTCTGTCACCAATACACGATGTAAACATTGTACGCCTGTTAAAATACTGACATAACTTAAATTTTATACACTATCTAATGGTTTTCCACAGTTCTCTGAAAGTCACAACTCACGTATACTGTATATATATAGAGAGAATTACATATGAAAATACCTGTGTACACAATAAGTAGCCCACATATTAAATATAAATCAATTTGCTTTATGTCGCACCAACACAGATAGGTCTTATGGCGACAAAGAGGATAGAAGAGATAGGAAAGGGCTAGAAGTGGGAAGGAAGCGGCCGTGGTCTTAATTAAGGTACAGCACAAGCATGTGTCTGGTGTGAAAATGGGAAACCACCGAAAACCATTTTAACGGCTGCCGACGGTAGGATTTGAACCCACCATTCCCCGAATGCAAGCTCATAGCTACGCGACCCTAAACGCACGGCCAGCTAACTCGGTCATCTTTGAAAATGTCTTTTTCTATCAGCAGAGGCTTTTTTAAAATCGTCATATTTTGTATAGGCTACAGGAGATGTACAGTAGCCCACTGGTTTTCTGATTAAACATCATTTATTTAATCTATTGCATCAGTCTACTTACATACTCACTGTCCACGTACATCGGTAACCTCGTGATTCGATTATTGAAGTATTGTGCAATGATGCGACATACAAACTAAGAGAATACCGAGTGGTTCTTCCAAATATAAAACAGACAATTTCGAGTGGTCATGATCATGACTCATAGTCATAGGGTAGGCTAAATAATAATGTTATTGGCTTTATGTCCCACTATCAACTTTTAGGTTTTTTTTGAGACGTCGAGGTGCTGGAATTTAGTCCTGCAGGAGCTCTTTTATGTGTCAGTAAATCTACTGACATGAGGCTGAGCACCTTCAAATACCACCGCACTGAGCTCGGCCCTGCCAAGTTGGGTTCAGAAGGCCAGCGCCTCGACCGTTTGAGCCACTCAGCCAGGTGTGGAGGCTAGAGAGCTGAGTTTAAGTAATTGTCGAACGTCAACTACTTATAAAGATACTGATTGATTAAACTAATACAGTAATTAGAATAACCTAATTGACTACCTACTTACAACCTAGGTACTTTGGAATTGTGTTCTATCTTTTTAACACTGCAAATAAATCCATGTATTGTTTAAAACTCCCTGTAAGAAGAGGACAGTGGATGCGAATAGGTATTATTTTCAAATGAGCTGAGCTCGAGAGTCCATTATAGCATACGATTTTTTCAGTGTACCATGACTCTGTATGTATTGCTTCAGAGGAAGTTCGGCTCCCCGCCAATGTCCAGTGTACCGATAATGAACCATGTGTGTGTTGTGTCTCACTGATCCATGACTGCGTACGATTCTTTCAGTGTGCCATGATTCACTGTGGCTCACTGCAGCGAAAGCTCGACTCCCCGCCAGTGTCCAGTGTGCCTATAAGGAGCCGTGTGTGTCGTGTGGCTCACTGAGCCGTGATTATGCATGATTTGTGTGCCATGAGCTTGCCGTTCCTGTGAATCGATTCACTCGGACACTGAATGAATCGATACACTGCTTCGAATCAAGCACTCAGTAGCCTACACTAGTAGAGGTACATAGTACATTACCATTAAGATAGATAGCATTGCAAAGTAATTTGTCTTTACCATAATAACAATAATAATAATAATAATAATAATAATAATCGTATGGCCTCAGCTACCATGTGCAGACATTTCAAGTTGACGCCATCTGGCTGTCTGCTCGTCAATTTTGACGTTCCGTTATACTCTAGGCCCACTAGATGGCAGACCGAGTAAACCGAAACTCTCTTGGGCGTCTGTGGCTGAGATTTAATGAATTTTGTCGGGTAAACACCAAATGCGTCACCAGAGATCTTTTACATGCCGACATCGTACGACATGAAGTGTCGAATGGACTTTTTTCTGCCCTTCAAAAATCCAACTACCTCTGCCGGGTTTGAACCCGCTATATTGGGATTCGGAGGCCGTCACTCTACCACTGATCCACAGAGGCAGCTGTCTTCACCATGAAATACATCGTCGTCGTACATGACTGAATTACTATCAATATATCTTAGAGAAACTGTAATGTACATGAAACCGAAATTGAGTTAATTTCCACGATACATTCTTCCTATATAAAGGAGACCATGTAGCTTATCCACCTTCATTTCAGCCACATAAATATTCAGCAAAAATTGCAAAATCACATTAAAGGACAAATACAATTTTTTAAGTAGAAATAGTCTGGAACATAGATTAGTGAGGTTGGACATCCTGCGCGTCATCATTCAGGAGTCGCTGTTGAACATACTGTACTTGTCAAAACTAGTAAGTTTCTATTTTACACAATAATAGTGAAATGTTGATGAAGACGACATACACCCAGCCCCCGTGCCAGAGAAATTAACCAACGGTGGTTCAAATTCCCCACCCTGTCGAGAATCAAACCCACACCCTGTGACCAAAGGCCAGCACGCTAACCATTTAGCCATGGGGCCAGACAATAATAGTGAAAAAGCATGTTCACTGCAGCTATTGTTGACAGGATATTTCTTCTCTTTAAAGAACAATGAGTACCACGAATTAATATCCTGTTTTGTTGATTCCTGTAAACTTTGTATGTACGGTTTTGGTTCGCCAGTTCCTAGCGTATCTACTGAATGAAAACTTTGTAGACCAATGGATTCAGTTTTATGTTTATTGCCTTCAGTCGTCACGACAGTTTTTTCAATGACAACAGTCGCTCAATTACAAATCCTGTCAAACCTAACCTAACCCTGCGACAATCAGTGGTTTTCGATGGATCACTACCTAACCGGTCATTATAATTTGTTTTCGGTGGATCACAACCAAACCTGTCCCTATCAGTGGTTTTCGGAAGAATACAGTGGTTTTGTCACAAGTCAATACAGACTCTTGAATCAATGTGTGAAAATGGGAAAGTGTAGAAAACCCTCTTCAGGAATGCCAATCTCTAAGTCCATAGTCTTTTCAGCGTTGTCACACAGCTGAAATTCACTTTAGAAGTAATTGTAAAAAGTCGTATATAGGCTCTACAGATACATAGTACATTACCAATTCCATCTCGATTGCTATGATACGCACACTGCATAGCGGTTTTGCTCTATAGATAAATCATATTATAGTGAAAAAAAATTTGTTTAAAAAAAAAATCTGTCTGGCATGAAGGTCCGGAAGGAAAATACTTTCATTGAATTCTTATTTATGTGCTCACCACCCTAGTAGGTTTAAATAAACCTTATAAATACGTTGTAAGACCCATTCTCGAATATGGATCTGCATGTTGGTTTAATAAATTCCCTAGAGAAAGTTCAAAGAAGAGCGATGCGTTTCGTAACTGGGAATAGAAGGAATACCATTAATTGGGAAAGTCTTGAATCTAGAAGAACTAGAGCTCGCCTGTGTGGTCTTTATAAGAGCTATACGGGAAGGGCTGCTTGGAGTTGTATTAGGAATAGGTTATAACCTCCCTCATTGTATCACTATTTGCAGCGATAGCCAGGAAGCGTTAAAAGCACTATGTGCAGTTAAAACAACATCAAAAATGGTATGGGAATGCCAAAGGATGTTAGATCAGCTGTGTGAATTTAGCTCAGTTACCCTATTACGGGTCCCTGGGCACACAGGTATCAGTGGAAATGAAGAAGCTGACAAACTAGCGAAACAAGGCTCAAAAGGTCCTTTTATAGGACCAGAGCCCTTCCTGGGAGTGTCACTCCGAAGCGTGAAACTGGTAATATCCCAGTGGACAAACCAGTCTCACTTAAGACATTTGGAAGAGGTTAACTATAGCAAGGCAGGCACGTGAACTTATCAAAGGGCCTAGCCAAAGTTATAAAAAGGTCCTGATAAATTTGAATAGGACCAGAATGCGAATGGTAGTTGGACTGTTGACAGGCCACAATACCTTACAGAGACACCTACACATCATGAAAATCAGTCAGGATCCGATGTGTAGAAGATGCGGTAGGGAGGAGGAGACCTCCACGCATGTGTTATGTCAGTGTGAGGCTCTTGCAAGCACTAGACATCGATACCTTGGCTCACATTTCGTGAGCCTGGAAGACATCAGGAATGCCAACATCCGGGCACTGGTATCCTTTATAGGAGCACTAGGTCTGGACTAGGCAAACCCGTTTAAGGGACACAAAGGGTCTTCACAGACCTACGTGTGGAGCCCTGCGAAGGCAGGGTTCACCCATTCTTTATCTATCTATCTATCTAACCTCCCTCATACTTATCGAGAAATTATCATAAGCATAAAATTAGGGCCAGAAACCAGCATACGGATGTATTGGAAATAATTAAATTGTGTATGAAACTGTACATGATGCTGGATTTAGAATGACTAGTAGTATTTCTTATAATATTTTTTTCCATGGAATTCCTTTTTGTACTTGAGTTGTTGTAGTTGTTGGGTAGTATGATTTAACTTTATTATCACTTGTAGTGTTAAGCTAGTAGTAAGTTCAATCTATAGTATTGTAATTTGTAGTGTTAAGTACTGGAAATACTTAAGTTGTGTGTGAATATGTATATAATGACACTGGATTTAGAAAGTTTAATTAGTAGTATTTCTTGCTTGTTGTAATGTTGTTGTTGTTGTTGTTGTTGTAGGGTAATTACGGTTTAACTTCACTTTATTATCACTTATAATGTTAAGCTAGTAGTAAGGTCAACCTATAATATTGTAAGCCAAATTGTTAAGCACTGTAAATACTTAAGTTGTGTGTGAATTTGTATATGATGTTGCTCGATTTAGAATATTAAACTAGCAGTAATTCTTGTTATATTTTCCTTCCATATATCTGCTTCTTGTACTCTTGTTGTTTGTTTGTTTGTTTGTTTCTTTGTTGTAGTTGGGTAATTATGTTAACTTTATTATCACATTACTGTAAGTGACCGTTGCCACCGGGGTATTTCCCATTTGCAATTTATTAATAATAATAATGAGTGACAGAGGTTTAACGTAATTTGGAAGGAATGTTTTGCGTATGATAAATGAGTACCAGTTAACTATTGGGGGCAAAGGCGGTCATGCGTTGAGCTAACCACTCCACCCCACCCCACCAAGTGCCAACGTCATGGATAGTGGAAGCCTTCACCTTCCCCCTTTCCAATGGCTTTCATGGTTTGTACGGAGATGACTTTGCTTTTTGCTTTTTAAATATTAGTATTCATGTTTATTATGTTTGTTTATTCATACCCCTGCTTTGTAATTCAGTGACCATGGAATGGCTCTAAATGTTGTAAATTATATTTATATTTACTTGTATTTATTTCCTTTTTCCTTATTGCACACGTTTGTTGTTGTTATTGTTATTACTACTACATATCGCTTAACATGTAAATAAACTAATATTTAATGCAGTAAATAATGCTTATCTCTTCGGATTCATTTCTTCGTTGCGTATTCGTTTTGCTATGACAACATGACTTCTTTATGATATAAATAAATATAAAATAAAAGTATTTCTTCCCAAACATATTTGTTATACGTGCACCAATCAGAGAACCAACTAGGGAAGTACCTCTTACTAAGGTGCATAATGTTTTTGCATACATGTATAATTGAAGAATTGAAGATCCATATACAGGTAAGTGGGTCGCCCATGTGGTAGGCCTATTACGCGTCATAGGAAACTGAGTGAACTGGCTGTGCAGTTTGATCACATTGCTGTTAGCTTGGTTTCAGGAGATGGTGATGTATTCGAACCCCACAGTTGGCAGGTCTGAAGTTTTTTTTTGCCCGTCATTTTCATTTCAGGCTAGTGCTGTGTCTGTACGCTTATTTACATCTTAAATCCTAGCCCTCTTTCCTATCCAATTCTTGCATCACAACCTGTCTTCATGTGATTTAAGCCAATATATATGTAAAAATCTGGTAATGTTGTAAGCTTGAGATACACCAACTTGTAAGCTGAAAATATGTTTAAAATGCCAAATGCCGAAAACCGTAAAAGTTCTTAGTGGGATGTAAAGCTGTTAGCATTATTATTAAAAGGAAGGACATATGTCTTATGTGGTAAGTCCTTGAACTTGCAGAAACCGCAATGAATTATTCAATCTATATTCCCTCCCCCCTTTCTTTAAGAATGCAGTTATAGTAATGCATACATCAGAATCAGAATAAAGGCAGGAAATGTTTAACATTATTTTAAGCGAGTGAAGGAGAGAATGTATGACTAGCTCATGTTGGCGGATTCGAGTTCGGCGGTATTTGAAAGTGCTCAAATACTCCAGCCTCATGTCTAGATCTACTGGTACATAAAGAACTCTTGCGGGACGAAATACTGGCACCTCGGTGTATGTGAAAACGATAGAAGTAGATAGTAGAACTAATATTCAATTGTGCAGTGAGCTTGAAGCTGACCTAATTTCCGTTCACGTAGCTTGGCACATTAGTATTCCTATATGTTTCCTGATAACCGTGAAGATATAACCAGCCTGCAGGCTGAAAATATGCCCAATCTCTCTCCTTAGGCTACGGGTTACCGGTATTGAAGAGAGAAGGAAATGTTCGCGCAAAAGAAAGGGAAGTCATTGGACTTTCGAAAATCACACTGCAAAGACTTATTAAACAAATTGCATCGTTTAACACGCCCCTATTTTCAAGAATATGGTTATAGTACGCCTACTGCATATCAAAATAAAGACGGATATATGTAACATTAATTTGAGTGAGAAAGGGTGTTTATTTCCTAAATTTCTCATTGAGCGTGGAAACCGACTTAATTATGAATATCTTGATTTATTTCATCTTAACTTTTATCATTTACTAGGGTAGGGAAACATTTATTATCGGTGTTTACATTGAGGTTAGTTTGTTTGGTTATGTCTGGTGATTTTAATATGTAACCAGGCAGGTTGGCAGCAGTGATCAGCCATTACAAAATAGAGAAAAGAAGAGCATCGGGCGGCGATATTTACTTTCTGGGGTATTTCGTTACGTGGCTATTACTATAGGTATTGTGGCGAAGATGGGCTAGGAGTGGGAAGGAAGCATCCGTTACCGTAATTAAGGTACAGCTCCAGCCTTCGCCTGGTGTAAAAATGGGAAACTACGGAAAACCAACTTCTGGGCTGCCGACATGGGGTTTGAACCTACTATCTCCCGAATGCAAGCCCACAGCTATGTGTCCATAACCGCTCGGTCAGCTCATTCGGTAGACAAACATATTCTTAATTTGCCTAATATCACAGCTTTTTGTATTGCACAAGTTCAGTTGATGGCTGAAGCAGTGTGTGTAAAATGCATGAAGTTGATCATTTAAAATCAGTGCTTAGGTTCGAATAAATTTACCTCGCATTATTTGATCCGACATCAAGCCCCTGAGCCCGAAAATCTTGTAAGTTTAATCAGACTTTTCAACTTTAAACTTTCAAATGTATGTAGGGGTGGAAGGGGCGAGGGGGCGGCTAAAGCCCCCATTAGCACCCCCCTAGATCCGCCTCTGACCTTACTCATGGTCTTGTCATATCAAGATATAATCTAAAATTCGCAACTCATCATGAATCACTATTCTAATGTCCGGCTCCATGGTTAAATGATTAGCGTGCTGGCCTTTGGTCACAGGGGTCTCGGGTTCGATTCCCGGCAGGGTCGGGAATTTTAACCATAATTGGTTAATTCTCCTGGCACGGGGACTGGGTGTATGTGTTGTCTTCATCATCATTTCATCCTCATCACGACGCGCAGGTCGCCTACGGGAGTCAAATCAATAGATCTGCACCTGGCGAGCCGAAGTCCTCGGACACATCCCGGCACTAAAATCCATATGCCATTTCATTACTATTCTAATCTCGTTTAACATGTCTTGAGATATATGTACCGGTACTGTAGTTTTGGTCTGGGGATGGACAGCCTTGAGGTAGACAAATCATTATTTCTGGTTGCAAAATACAATGCCTTGCAAGATCGAGGCCTATAATTTACAAAATACTGGTTCAATCCACAATCAATCAATCAATCAATCCATCCATCCATCCACTACTGATCTGCATTTAGGGCAGTCACCCAGGTGGCAGATTCCTTACCTGTTCTTGTCCTAGCCTTTTCTTAAATGATTGTAAAGAAATTTGAAATTTATTGAACATCTCCCTTGGTAACTTATTCCAATCCCTAACTCCCCTTCCTCTTGAATTCCAACTTCA
Organism: Anabrus simplex; assembly: GCF_040414725.1. Taxonomy (NCBI): domain Eukaryota; kingdom Metazoa; phylum Arthropoda; class Insecta; order Orthoptera; family Tettigoniidae; genus Anabrus; species Anabrus simplex. The sequence continues at coordinate 364,115,663 of NC_090269.1, read as the reverse complement.
TCTTCATATTGTAATCTTTCCTACTTTTAAAGACACCACTCAGACTTATTCATCTACTGATGTCTTCCCACGCCATCTCTCCACTGACAACTCGGAACATACCACTTATTAAATAGCACTTGTATGTAACATACCACTTAGTCAAGCAGCTTGTCTCCTTTCTCCCAAATCTTCCCAGCCCAAACTTTGCAACATTTTTGTAACGCTACTCTTTTTTCGGAAGTCAACCAGAAGAAATCGAGCTGCTTTTCTTTGGATTTTTTCCAGTTCCTGAATCAAGTAATCCTGGTGAGGGTCCCATACACTGGAACCATACTCTAGTTGGGGTCTCACTAGAGACAAATATGCTCTCTCCTTTACATCCTTACTACAAACCCTAAATACCCTCATAACCATGTGCAGAGATCTGTACCCTTTATTTACAATCATATTCATGTGATTACCCCAATGAAGATCTTTCCTTATATTAATACCTAGGTATTTACAATGATCCCCAAAGGGAACTTTCACCCCATTAACGCAGTAATTAAAACCGAGAGGAATTTTCCTATTTGTGAAACTCACAACCTGACTTTTATCTCCGTTTATCATCATACCATTGCCTAATGTCCATCTCACAACGTTATCGAGGTCATTTTGCAGTTGCTCACAATCTTGTAACTTATTTATTACTCTGTACAGAATAACATCATCTGCAAACAGCTTTATCTCTGATTCCACTTCTTTACACAAATCATTGATATATAAGTCCGACCCGTTGGCTGAACGGTCAGCGTACTGGCCTTCGGTTCAGAGGGTCCCGGGTTCGATTCCCGGCCGGGTCGGGGATTTTAACCTTAATTTGTTAATTCCAATGGCACGGGGGCTGGGTGTACGTGTTGTCTTCATCATCATTTCATCCTCATCACGACGCGCAGGTCGTCAACGGGCGTTAACTAGAAAGACCTGCACCTGGCGAGCCGAACCCGTTCTGGGATATCCCGGCACTAAAGCCATACGACATTTCATTTTATTGATATATAAGAAAACATAAAGGTCCAAAATAATACTGCCTTGAGGAAATCCCCTCTTTATTATTACAGGGACAGATAAAGCTTCACCTACTCTAATTCTCCGAGTTCTATTTTCTACAAACAGAGCCACCCATTTAGTCACTCTTTTATAAAATCCAATTGCACTCATTTTTGCCAGTGGTCTCCCATGATCTATCCTATCAAATGCCTTAGACAGGTCAATCGCGATACAGTCCAACTGACCTCCTGAATCCAGGATATCTGCTATATCTTGCTGGAATCCTACAAGTTGGGCTTCAGTGGAATAACCTCTCCTAAACCCAAACTGCCTCCTATCACACCAGTTATTAATTTCACAAACATGTCTTAATCAGAAAGAATGCTTTACCTAAGCTTACATGCAATGTATGTCAAACTGACTGGCCCGTAATTTTCAGCCTTATGTCTATCACCCTTTCCTTTATATACAGGGGCTACTATAGCAATTCTCCATTCATTTGGTAAAGTTCCTTCATGCAAACAATAATCAAACAAGTACTTCAGATATGGTACTATATTGTCTTTAGTATATCTCCCGAAACCTTATCAATTCCAGCTGTTTTTCTAGTTTTCAACGTTTGTATCTTTCTGTAAATCTCATTGCTGTCATAAGTAAATTTTAATACTTCTTTAGTATTAGTAACCTCCTCCATCTGGACATTATCCTTGTAACCAAAAATCTTTACATACTGCTGACTGAATACTTCTGCCTTTTGAAGATCCTCACATACACACTGCCCTTGTTCATTAATGATTCCTGGAATGCCCTTCTTGGACCCTGTTTCTGCCTTAAGTACCTATGTACACCCTTCCATTTATCACTAAAATTTGCATGGCCGCCAATTATGCTTGCCATCATGTTATCCTTAGCTGACTTCTTTGCTAGATTCAATTTCCTAGTAAGTTCCTTCAATTTCTCCTTACTTCCACAGCCATTTCTAACTCTGTTATTTCCAACCTGCACCTCCTTCTTAGTCTCTTTACTTCTCTGTTATAATATAATGGATCTTTACCATTCCTTACCACCTGTAAAGGTACAAACTAATTTTCTCATTCTCAACAATTGCTTTAAACCCATCCCAGAGTCTGTTTACATTTTTATTTACCATTTTCCACTGATCATAGTTGCTTATTAAAAACTCCCTCATGACTGTTTTATCAGCGATATGGTACTGCCTAATAGTCCTAATTTTAATCTCTTCCTTTCTTCCATATTTATTTTTAGTTGCCACAAAAAGGACTTTCTGATCAGTGATACCATATATTACTTCAGTTTCTCTATAGAGCTCATCTGGTTTAACCAGCACCACGTCCAGAATATTCTTCCCTCTAGTTGGTTCCATCACTTTCTGAATCAGGTGCCCTTCCCATATTAACTTATTTGCCATTTGTTGGTCATGCTTCCTGTCGTTCGCATTACCTTCCCAACTGACATTTGGTAAATTGAGATCACCCGCTACAATCACGTTCCTTTGCTTATCGTTTCCCACATAGCTGATAATCTTATCAAATAATTCTGAATCAGCAGCTGCGCTACCCTTTCCTGGTCTGTACACTCTAAAGAGATCAAGTTGCCTATTACCTTTAGAGATGAGCCTTACCCCTAGAAATTTGTGTTTGTCATCTTTAACTTTTTCGTAGCTTACAAATTCTTCTTTCACCAGAATGAATACCCCCCTCCTACCATTCCTATCCTATCTCTACGATACATCCTCCAGTTCCATGAGAAAATTTCTGCATCCATTTTATCATTTCTCAGCCATGATTCAACTAATATTACAATATCTACTAAGTATATATCTATTAAATTAATTCTATTCCTTTCTTTACAATACTCCTAGAGTTGAGCACCAACATTTTTATGTCATCCCTACTTGATTTCCAGTTCCCTGTTCCCTTAACATCGCTCCCTAGGCCACCCTGTTTCGCTGAATATATCTCCCTATAGCCTTTCTAAACAAATTTCCTAACTTATATGTACCACTGCGGTTTAAGTGAAGGCCATCTGAGCGCAGATCCATCTCCTACCCACCCATAAGGATCTAGAAATCTCACTCCCAGTTTCCCACTCCATAGTCTCATTTAAATCCCCATCACCTTCCAGTGAGTATCCCTCCTACACAGTAATCCACTGATAACAATCTCTGCTTCCTTAAACTTCACCCATGCTGCAGTTAGCAGGTCCCACACAACCCCCACTATGTTGGTACTTATACCTGCATGTATTACGTTGTTAGTACCAACGTGAAACACTACCACCTTCTCCTTTCCCTCCTCCTTCTCTTCTACTTTCCTCAACATCTGCCTCAACCTAATTCCTGGATAACACTCTACCCTGGTACCCTTTCCTCCACACACTTTCCCGACATGTCTAACGATGGAATCCCCCATGACCAGAGCCTCCCTACCTCTACCCACCTCATTTGATTCCCTCCCCTCCTGGTCAGTTTTATCTTTCCGGACAGCTGCAGAAGCTACTTCCTCCTCCCATTTCTCCATCCCATGACGCTGTTCCACCTGTCTCTTCCTCTCCACTACTCCACATTTCCCTTTCCTACCTCTTCCCTTTCTCCTACTTCCACACTTCTCGGCAACAGTGCCCTGTTCCTCATCTTCCCTCGGTTGTTCTACCTGCAGTGACTTGTACCGATTTCTCACCGACACCTGTCCTAAATTCTCATCCTGAATGGAGCCCTTAGCCTGCAATCTCCTTCCCCTTAAAACATTAGACCACCTGTCTTCTACAATTCAATCATTCACCACATGTCTTCTACAATTCCCTCCCTTTCCTTCCCATCCCTCTATTACACCAACTGTATCCTGTACATTGTTTGAGGGAGGCCTATGTTCCTTCCTGTCCTGTCCTGTCCTGTCCTCTGAGAGAATCTTAATTATCCTCCTCAAGCTCTCCAACTCCTCCCTCATACTCCTTAATGCCTGGCCATACCCACAGTTCCTACACTCGCACTTTTTAGCCTTTCTTCACTAATGAAAAGAAGAGGAAAAATTATATAACTTATTCTGTGCAAAATAAATGAAAGGAAAGAAATATTGCCTGGGTTAGTTTACAAAGATCATACGACAATAAGTTAATTAATATTGGCTACTACTACACTACAATATTACTTAATTGTATAATTTTTTTATTCCTACAACACGCTAACAGGATGATAATTGCTGTTAATTACTGGAAACAGAGAATAATATACAAGAATTAAACAATTCTTAACTGCAGTTAAGTCTACCCTAATTACAACAACATAATTCTAGTAAGAGAGTTACTACAGATACCACAGAAATGGTACTATACTACCCAAATATTTCACAGTAATAGAATAAACACACTACTTTCTAATAAGATACTATAATACACTACAATAATTTTAAACTACATTTAGACTAAGTACAGATACTGCAATACACTACAATCATTTTAAACTACGTACAGACTTATTCTAATTACAACAGGTTATTACCAACCACAAACAGAAAAGAAAATTACCATTAAAGTTCAAAATTTGTAAAACTACTCAAAATTATAGAATATGCACTCTAATTTCTAATAAGTTACTATTCTACACTACAATAATGTTTAAACTACATTCAGACATATCCTAGGTTATTACTCAGCACAAATAGAAATGAAAATTCCAATTAGGCCTAAATTAGATATTCGCAAGAACTACCGGTAGGTACTCAAAGATTACCAACAAAGTGAAACACGTAGACAGATTAATATGAGTACTACTTTATCCTACTATGCTGTAATAGAAATTAAACCTGCTGTTTGCACAAAAATACACACGAATATAACAGGCAAGTTATCTAATATACCGTATCTATACTACAATTCTCAACTGAAATGTGGTTATGTGATTATTACAGATGCTGGATTACTATTATTTTCCCTACTCTGCGGGACGGAGAATAAAAGTGACCTTAAATGCTGAAAAATATGAGGTTGTTTACGATAATTTCTCAAAAATATTTCTGTCTAAACTACGCCAGGGACTTGAATTGCAATTATTGGAATGTAGGAACTTGATTATTAGCTAACCGCTCATAAAAAACGAAATATCGAGGGTGTGAAATATAAGTTACAGATACTTTAACTGCCCACTCAGAATTACAAATGATCGGAATACAAGAATTAGCTGATTTTTATTTATATTTGTTCACGACTGTAGCCAACAATGCCAATATTTGAATATGACAATAATCAATGACAATTATGACTGTTAACTATTTCGCCAGTGAAATATTGTCTATTCCGTTAAAATCCTTTCTTTAAACAAAATTTTCAATAGTATAGCGTTATTTAAAGAAGTTATTACCTTCATGATAGGTGGGACCGTTGAACTGCTATTTGAAATACCCTGTCAAATGCTTGCACTAATAGACTATAACCGCTGCCGAAATTACGACTCTTTTTAATATCCCGTCTTTGTAAGTATTTTATCAACAAACCTATTGATATTTTAATAATACTCTTAAAAAGAAAGAGATATTTCTTCTTTCATGCAGTCCTAAATTACAGGTTGTAATCTAGCAAATGCCTACGGAACTACTCAGTGTGAAAACTGTAAATAAATACCACTAATCGCAGATTACTACGAACAAACACTAAACACAATTATTTGTGGAGCTAAATGTATCACACACACACAAAATTTGGTAAATTTCTACAATTATTAACTACTTTATCACTGAGATAACACAGAGCTCTTGGAACAGCCAACCACTTGCTAGCGCATCCAACAGTGCATCAATTACATGTAGATTACAAGCTAAACTATATTCTAAGCAAGAAGCAATTAACATTAGATAAAAAACTTGCCCTTTTAAAAGAAAATCAATAGCAGTGCATCAAAACTAGAACTCCTTCTCTCAGCAACACACCAGCCATTGTTAACTAATACAATGTTCTCAAAAAAGGAAATGGAACTCTTAAGCAAAGGATTAAAACATAACTGGCCTAATATACAAAAAGAAAATTATATTATCACGACCATAGCAGAAATTGAAATATTTCCAAACTCCCTTTGGAATTACAAAACGACACTAGACATGATGCAAAAAAAGAAACTACCAACATTAACTGAAGGATTAAATAAAAATTCTGATTTCAACAACACCAAATTTATTAAAGATATAAAAAACAAAATTAATATTAACAACATAACAGTAACTAAAGCTGATAAAGGAGGAACTACGGTTTTATTAAATAAAGAAGACTATATTTTAAAAAAACAAAAAAAAAACAGAGGACCGAGCTCGATAGCTGCAGTCGCTTAAGTGCGGTCAGTATCCAGTATTCGGGAGATAGTAGGTTCGAACCCCACTGTCGGCAGCCCTGAAAATGGTTTTCCGTGGTTTCCCATTTTTACATCAGGCAAATGTTGGGGCTGTACCTTAATTAAGGCCACGGCCGCTTCCTTTCCAGTTCTAGCCCTTTCCTGTCCCATCATCGCCATAAGACAAATCTGTGCCGGTGCGACGTAAAGCCAATAACAAAAAAAAAAAAAAAACAGAGGATTTTTTTACAAATGATAGATACACAATCGTCAAAAAAGACCCCACAATACGAATCCAGCAAAATTTAAAAGCACTATTAAAAAATTCTACATTTTTACTCAATGAGCAAGAACAACAAAATCTAATACTTATGAACCCCATTACTCCCACAGCCAGAGCATTACCAAAATTACACAAAAAAGATACTTCCGTACGTCCAATAATCAATTGTAGAAACAGCCCAACTTATAAAACATCTAAATATATCCACAATTTTCTCAAAAAACATTACATTTTTAATAATAAATTCCCTTTAAAGAATTCAGTAAACTTTTGTGATATTTAAAAAACTTCTCCTTACAACCCAACCACATTATGTGCTCTTTTGACATTACAAACATGATCTCTAATGTACCAACCAAAGAAACAGTAAACATCACCAAAGACAACCTCAGTCAACATAGTAAACTTACCAAGCTTGAAATAGAAGATTTCTTAAGAATCCTAAACTTTGTGTTAAACAATAATTATTATACTTTTAATGATAAAATCTACCATCAGGATGGTCTGGCTATGGGACATCCCTTATCTGGCATCTGAGCCGACATATACTTACATTCCTTAGAACATCAGATATGTAGGTGACACTTTTGTAATTGTTAATAAAGAACTCAATAACAGCAATAATGTTTTAAATTTCCTTAACTGCCTAGACAAAAATTTAAAATTCACCAAGGAAGATGAAATCAATAGATCCTTAAATTTCCAAGATGTCACAGTAACACGTAATAATGATAACTTTGACTTCCAAATTTATAGAAAACCAACCCACACCGCAATAATAAAAAAAACTTCATTAAATCCAAAATCCCATAAACAAGCTACCTTCTATAACTTAATTTACAGAGTCCTAAAAATCCCTCTATCACCTAAGAACCTAAAAGATGAACACAATTACATAAAAGATTTGGAAAAAATTAATGGGTAAAAACCAGGAACTATTAACAATTTAATCAACAAAATAAGACTCAAATTCACAACTAATCTCATCCCTGACAGACCCAACAAATCTAATTTTATTACTTTCACTTACAACAATCCAGACATTTACCAAATTTTGAACCCCCTAAGAAACCAAAACACTTGCAATAGCCTTTAGAACAAATAACACCAACCAAAAATTATTTTTCAATCACAACACAGTCAATTCAAATAATAACATTTGCTCAGGTTCAGCATTTACAGACTCACTTGCACCCAATGTGGCGTTTTGTACATCGGACAAACTGGCCATAGCTTTCACACTAGATACTTAGAACTTTATAATGCCTCCAAACACAACAAATTTTACAGCTATGAGCTCTCATATGAGAGAAGCAGGTCATCATTTCACTACTATACATCAAGACCTCACTATTATTACAAAAGTAGGTAAAGGGAAATGAATGAATGAATGAATTAGCAAACATCTATATATTTTTAGACCAATATTACAACAAAAATTCAAACCTTAACGATATTATTGAAGTCAAAAACCCATTATATGAGATTTTACCAAAATTGTTGCAATCTCTAAATTATAAACACAATAAATTAATAAACAATCTAAAATTATCTTCCAAGACCACTCCCACTTTAGGAAACACAACTCCTTCCCCATCCGCCCCCACAAGCCAACCACATCCATTAACACACGAACTTAATGCCCCACCCAACCCACCCCCACCTTCACACCCTCCCCCGCCAATCTTATTTATATTTTACACCCTCTCTCAACAACACAAGCACAAATATCAGTCATTCAAATGCTACCATGGCAACTAATTAACATTACAACAGTTGAAAAGATAAATGAAATCACACACAACATATCTTCTTCAACTCACCTCATATTTAACCAAATTAACATCACAACTGTTCTCCTTTAATTTTATTCCTTAACATTTCACTCTCCTCTTATTTCAGACATAACACCACAAGCTCTACTCAACCTCGCACATTTTATTTTCGACTTTTAATACAAAAAGCTACAAACACGTCTATCAGCTTATTATAAAAATAGCTACATTTCTGACGAGTACTTGTCCTCGCTTCTAAGTGCTTCAAGAAGTTTGTCGTCTTATCTTTTCATATAAAATTAACTACTTGAACTTTGAATTTAAATTTATTTACCACAAGAGTGACTTTTATCCTAAATATTAAGCTATTATATGCTCCTTATGCCATCTCCAGAATAAGGCATCATATTTACCAGATTTCATTTCAACACAGCAATTTACGTCTTCTTTTTCAAACTTTTAACTAACTACTCGTTACCGCAAGACATTCGTAAAGATCTATAATAAGGATTGATTAGGAGACTTTATCATAAGAGTACTTATAACTACTATATTCTACTTGCTAGTTATTTTATACACATCTGTACCTAAAACTGTATCCTCTTATTTATATTTTAGACGTATAAGAACAATCAGGATCCTGATCTATCTTTCTTTCTTTCAGGTATCAGATTTTTAGGCTGATGATGCCCTCATTATGGGTGAAACATGTCCCTATATTTAATATGTTAAGAACTATTTCTTAAAATTAAATAAAAAAACTCTTATGTATTGAACAGGTGGAATTTATAATCTAGTATTATTTTTTGACTTAACGATTATGTTACCGAGACCAGAACAGATGTTGCACCTTACATACATAAAGCCATGGGAGGTTTTGGGATTGCCTATTACTGTTTTCGTCCTAATATTATAAGACTGGGAATTTCACATTTTTGTGTTAAAATTTTATAAAAAACGGTCGTTTTATTTGCACACGTTACATCAAAAAACTTTGTATCATTTCACACTTGTACCAACTTGTACAGTGAGCGTGCTTTCCAGCTCAAGGTCACGAATAATCGTCATTTTGGAAGTGTTAATGATATTTTTTCTCTTTCCAATTTGATTGTGATTAGTGACAAGCAGAACTAAATATAATGCATCTGAGAACTTGAGGACTGATACTTTCGAAACCGTATTCTCGAGTTCAACATAAATTTTAAAAGTCGATGTAGGCCTAACTTACGCGGTCCAAGATTCCCATAAACTGACCAGGAACAGTAGGCTATGCCGGTGATCAAATTACACTGGAAGATATAAAATAAAGAGGGATTTTGTCATCAGGTTGGACACTTTTGTATCTAATGTGCTTTATTTTATTAGATTAGAGAATGAAAAACTACTTGTGGTCGATTGGTGTTTGGCTTGGTGTTACGGGTATTTGATTATTCGAAGAGTTTGGCTGATCAAACTTGCTGAACTCAAAGAAGTTTTCAAAGGAATTTGAAGCAGCTCTCAGAGGAAACTGACGAAGTTTCCCCGGTAAAACTGAATGTAAAGTTTCGAGATTTTTAAGTCGAGTACCAGTAATTAACGTTTGAAGCCCACGGTCTAACTTGCCTGCCTCTCATCCGGAGGGCCCGGGTTCGATTACTGGTCAGGTCAGGCATTTTTACCTGGATATGAGGGCTGGTTCCAGATTCAGTCATTCTATGATTACCTTTAACACATCGGAGACAGTGTCTTAAGGTGGCATGTGGGCAGGCAGACCGCCATATTTTGAAAGTTTTTAAAAAATTGTAGAAAATAGTAGGTAGGTTGCAATTGTAACACGTATATATCATCAAAAAGCTAAAAGTGTCTATTCTACAGATTAAAAAGTTGCATTAAGATCTATTGAATGCTTTTCATATTACACATTTTCCAACGGTATGCCTTTTGCAACAACAACAAAAAAGTCTGACAGCAAAGTCTTACAAATAATGAGCTTGAGTGCGGAATAGTTTGAAGCATTCAGCAACACAATGTGCTACAGAACACATTGGATACCACCAGTATGTCTCTTTCCTCGTTACTTTCCCGCTTTTCCTTTATCTGCACGGGCATTGCATGTGCATCCAAATCACCAAAAGTACCCGGTGAATGTGAATCAGTCCCTGCCTTTGAATTATCATAGCTTGCGTCACTTTGTTCTAAATGAAAATCCAGTCATATGAAGATCGTGAAACATTAGCTAAATAGACTACGAAGTGCAAAATCACACCTGGGTGGAATATGATAGAATAGGTTATAAATACCTTCATCACTAACATGAAGTTCGAAACCAGGATCGAAATCTGAATCATCTATCTCTTCTTCTGAACCACTGTCATCAAAAATCTCTTCTAAAATGTCTACAATTCCACCTTCATGCAATGATCCAATCATTATAGCAGAAACAAAACACTGTCTAAACACTTTGCACGATGTAAACAAAAATCTGAAAGCGCGCACCTTGAGGAGCTGGAAGCAAGTTTAGAAGTATGGAGTGTAGACGCGAATTCGAGCAAAAATAAGCTGCTATAAGTTCGAGAAAACGATGACATAGGACACGAACACATGGTATAGCTGTTATAAAAGTTCTTTAAAGTGGTATTTATACTTTCCGAGCGATTCTCGTCCTGGCTGTGTTGACAATATAACAAATAAGAGGGCTCGAGTTAGCCTCGGACATGGTCAGTCTGAGCTGTTACCCCACCCCGATACACAATCGGGCTCGATCTCCAATGTGTTAATTGAGGAGCTATTTAATGGTGATATGGCGACCCCGGTCTAGAGAGCCAGGAATAACGGCTGAGAGGATTTGTCACACTGACCATGCGTCATCTTGTATTTTGCAGGCCTTTGGACCAAGGGCGGTCATTTGGTAGGCAGAAGGCCCATTGGGGGTGTAGTGTGGTTTAGTTTAGGGGCGTTTGTAAGATTATAAATATACATATTCCATTTTTGTGATGTTTGGCCAAATTGTTGATGGTTCATTCGTTCCCGGATTTTCTGTTTTCCTGTGTTGTACGTTTTTTTTCTGTAGTCCCTCCAAAAACGGAGAATCGAGATTCCACTGTAGTGGTACTAATCATGGGTACTATAAACCCATAGTGAGCCACCCATAGTGCTACTAATCACAAACCTATTGTGTACCTCACATAGTGGTACTACTAACAAGTAAAGTTGACCCATGGTGTTCCTTAGATGATGATACTAATCACAAGTAGTCTCATGGTTCTAATTCAATCATCTCTTGCTCGCCCCATTTAGTCATCTCTCACAACAAGGCAGGGGATACCGTGGGTGTATTCTTCATGTGCGTCCCCTACCCAGGGGGGGGGTAAAACATAAATGTGACATGCAAACTTTGTTTGGGAGCAATCATTGTGAAAGTTTGTGTAGTCTCACCTAGTGATGATAGTCACTTAATGTTTCTATGATAAAAAACAGAAAATGGAGTAACGTCTTTTTTCCTTGTAAACTCTGGGATCATTCCATCCTCAAAGTCAGTAATTCCCTAAAGACTAGCATTTTGTGAAGTAAATTGTAATTTTATTGATTACTTGTTAGAAAAGTTATTAGTAATTGTAACTGAGTACAGTAAAATACCAGTATAACAAAATTTTGGGGACCTCTGAAATTAATTTGTTATACTGAAATTTTGTTATACTGAAATAAGTCAATTCGTAAGAACTCGCCTAGTATTATATCCGTTAGTTATTGTTGTTTTTAGGGGCGGAACTACGAGGTCATCTGCCCTGTTATATCAGCTGCAGGATCTATATAACTTCAAAATACCATTATAATAATAAGAGTTACAGTACTGACAGATGTTTTCAGAAAATCTATTTTTACATTGTACCAGCAAGTCTACACACACTGTTCCAGAACATCATTTTTTTGAAAAAGTCTCAGATTTTCTTCTGAACAGATCCAGACACAAAAGCTCGTTCCAAATAGTCACCAACCACTGCACATGAAGTTAAAACAGATTCTGGCACATCACTTCGTGACACAAGAAAATCTTGAAGGCTACGTGCTATGTTCGTTGCCTGCTGAAGAGTCAAGCTCTGTCGATCACAATCATTTTGGGGGTTATCTTCCTCTTCCTCCTCATCGCATGGATCTCTATCATTCATAATGTCCTCCACAATTTCCTCATTTGTGATTTCTTTTTGGACTATTACATCACTATCTACATTGATGTAGTCGGTAAGACTTACCGTAGATGGCACATCCAACGTTGTACACAAACGCTTCCAATTCTCCTCGGTTTCCACATCATCCAACACTTCACTTTCTGTGACGTCTTCTGTAAAAACCACTCCAGCTTTTCTAAAGCAGTTTGTGATGATGTCTGCATCCAGGGATTTCCATGCAGCATTAAACATCTGCATTGCTTCCAATATATTGATGTTAATGGCTCTATTCGTGGCAACGTTGCACAGCATTCGACGGACTACACGAGCTCGGTAATACCGCTTTACTGCATGAATTATACCCTGATCCAGCGGCTGCAGAATTGAAGTTGTATTTGGAGGCAAAAATAAAACTTTTACATGCTCCAAATGGCGAGGCACACAATTATGAGAAGAGCAATTGTCCAATAATAGAAGAATTCTCGTCTTTTCGGCCTTCATCCGACGTTCCAAGTCCAACAACCACTCTTTGAATAGCACAGATGTCATCCATGCCTTAGAATTGTGCCTGTATTCACAGGGCAGATGTTGCACTCCCTTGAAACACCTTGGCTTCCCAAATTTCCCAATTATGAGAGGTTTCAGTTTGTCCGTCCCTGTGGAATTGGTGCACAAAAGAGCCGTGATACGTTCTTTTGAACGTTTGCCCCCAAAACACTTATTTCCCTTAAAATCAAGGGTTTTGTTCGGCATTAGTTTATAAAATAAAGCAGTTTCGTCTGCATTATAAATGTCTGCCGGCGAATATTCTTTCAAGGCATCCTTTAGAGTCTCCAGCCGCCATGAAGACGCAACTTCCTTCGGGGTATCGTTAGCTTCACCATTTATAATTTTGTGGGATATGCCATATCTCTCCCGGAACCTATGAAGCCAACCAGCACTACCCATAAACTCAGGTGACCCAAGCGAACGTGCGAAAGATCGCGCACGCTCACATAACAGTGGGCCATTTATTGGAATGTTTTTACTCCGCATTTCCGCAAACCACGTATAGACGGCTTGGTCCACCTCCTTGTAGTCGGCTGTCCTGATCTGCTTACGCTGTGGACCTAGGGCATCAGCATCAAAGTTTTCCTCTATCTTGCTTTTCTGTTTTAAAAACGCAGAAAGTGTTGACGGCTAATGCCATACTACTTCGCTACATCTCCTTTCTTTCCGCCTTTCTCTACTTCCGCAAGTATTTTACGTTTTTCAGTCAACGAAAACTGCTGTCGCTTCTGCCTATCCATTTGCGATGATATGTACGGTACTTATTTATTTAACGAAATGCACACGAAATTTGCAAGTTTAATGATATAACCTTAACAGCAAGAAGAAGTAGTTCTCCAAGAGAGAAAGAGAAAACAAGCAGAAATCAGCCTGGATTTTTATTCATCTGATTGACCGCAGCTGGACCGGTCCAAATAATGACATGAGAAGTGCTTTGGATAGGCTTTGCGAATTAAATACGAAGAAGAAACATGCAATGCATCCGTCGCGTTCATTGGTGGATTACAAACATCGCGATCCTACTCAGCCAATAGTGTGACGTCTTACATTGGTTGATGGGCCAAGCCTATTGGTTGCGCAAAGCGTAACGTTCATTGGTGGATTGCAAACTTGGCGCTCGTACTCAGCTAATAGAGTGACGTCTTACATTGGATGACGGGCGAACCATATTTATTTATTTAATAGCGTACAAATGTGCATTAAAAGAAAAAAATACATTAATCTTTCGCATATTCTAGTGAAGATTTCGTTCTCTTGTTGCACTTGCTGAAATGATTGCGATCGCAATGTTTATCACACAATGTAGGGACGGTTCATGAAAGTCTGATCGCCGGCATAGACTATGGTGAAACTCATGTACCGCCCGCCTATTCAAAGCACTTCTCACGTCATTATTTGGACCGGTCCAGCTGCGGTCAATCATAGCATCAGCTGAATAAAAATCCAGGCTGATTTCTGCTTGTTATCTCTTTATCTCTTGGAGAACTACTCGCTGCGTATGTGAAAGATGTATTCTTATTTTCAAATCTTCCCGTAAAAAAAGTTTCTTTGGATGATTCATACGCAAGTCGTGATGGTGACATCCTGGAGATGCCCAGTATTCGTTTCAGAAATCTGGCCTTTACATTTTCAATAGTTCGAAGGTCGGACACCGTTAGTCTTTCCCAAATAAGTTCCATACCAATGTGAGAACTGGGCGAAGCGTATTGGTTACACAAAAGCGATTGCCTTCTCGATCGCGTACGGTGCATGTATGGAAAATGGCGATCATATCGTCTGAATAACGAAATAATGTAACAAGAAAAATGTTGGTCATAAAACAGGATGAATTTTGGTTTTAATTTGAGAAAATATGGTCAAACTGGTAAATAAAAGAGCGCAATTTAAATTCGTTAAACTGAAACTACGAAATTCGTTAAAATGAAATATTTTAACATACAACAAATAGGGAAAAAGGAAGGGACCAAAAAATTATTCGTTATTCTGAAAATTTCGTTATACTGGTGTTCGTTACAGCAGAATTCTACTGTAAACTTTTCCTCAGGGATTGAGCCCAATTACTTTCATTTTTACTTTTCCCATCACTTTTCATATTTAACTTTGCAGTCCAAGACAATGGAATGGAAGAAGACATTAGGTGTTGAAGGTAGTCAACTGCGCATTATTGAAATAATTCAAACTGTATAGCACCTTAAATCTTCAAAACAACAGATATGAACAATTCTTGACGAGTGTACTCTTGGCTTGTTTGACTGAAAATGAAGATGTCTCTGAACCTCATCTATCATCTCCTTGACCAAGAGAACTATCAGTAAGGATACACCAAGTGGACAGGATACAGGATCATACTATGGAAGACAAATTATCTATGACAGTATAAACATTCCAATAAGGTTGGTTCAGTAATCCAACAAAGCCAAATGAAATACATTACACTTGGAGATGTTGCCATGTTCCCTCCAAAGAGACATATGATACAGTGGCTATCAGACTAGGAAACATTATACATTAAAAAGACCTCCAGTAAATTTCACCATAATAGTACAAGGTGAGTTAATTTATGCTCATATGTTTCTGTGAATAAATTTGGTCTTGTATAATTCATGAACTGTTCAGGAAGAGGGATGATGTAGAATGATGAGCACCTGGTCACCAACATGTTGAAAATACCGCAATGATGTAATTCTGAATCTTACCATCAATTAAATTTAATTATTCCTTGACAACATCAGGATTTAATATAATATACACACATTTCAAAACAGTTATTAGTAGCCGACAACGAGCCAGAATATTTATTTGCTAATCGCTGTATTATTTACATCTTTAATTTTCTCTGGTGCTCAAATGAGTATGCAAGTCCGAATGCTACAATTGTGAAGAATGAAATATGTACAATGTTATATATAAATATATACATGAATGTCTGCGAACATATGTTTACAATGGAATCCCTTCTAATTTCTTCTTCTTCGAACACGTGATATTCTCCATGCATTAGGTTCTTCATATTTGTTATATAGTGGTTCAAGACGCTGATTTTTCTTGAACTTGCTCAACTTTGTGGGATCAGAGAATTTGAAGAAAGCAGGAGCAAATTCTACTAACCATCTTGGATCAATGGTAGTCACTTCTCGCATGTATTCTTTCGTTGTCTGGACCAATTCATGATAAATTACCCTGAAACACATTCAAAGATGAAATTAAAAGATATTCAATGAACATATAATTAAAAAATGGAAGAATTTAACTAGAAAAAAGCAAAGAACCAATAAGTTTAAAAATCACAACTAAGAAAGAAAAGAGACAAACCTTGAAGACAAGAATATAAAAGCACACAGAACCAAACAAAACAGATGCTGAATGTTAGAAGGATATTTATCTTCCATTTACAGTAAAACTCCTATTTAGCCTTTTTAAAGGGAGCTGATTTTTTAACCTTAACACATCTAGTGTTGTCATGAAAATCAAGGGGTACTGCGTGAAAACAGCGGCCTAAAATCACGTTTTAGTGCTCTCCTTGTTTTTGCTGCTCGGGATTGTGATTACTTTTTATAGTTTTATTGGTATTGTATTGTAGATAATCATTTTTGCATTCTTTGCAAAGCTTGGAACTTCTTTTTCGTAGGTTGTTAACATCACATAACCATTGTCATCATTACCATCATCATCATCTCCCCCTCTGTAGCGTAACAGTTAGCACTATTAGCTGCCGCCTCAGGGAACCAGATTCGATTCCCGGTACTGCCAGAAATTTAAGAATGGCAGAAGGACTGGTATGTGGTTAAAATGGTACATGCAGCTCACCTCCATCAGGAGTATGCCTGAAAAGAGCTGCACCACCTCGGGATGAGGACACGAGTTTACATTTACATCATCATCATCATCATTTCCTTGCTCCAGCAACTCCAGCAAACAAGACTCCTCCAGTTTGTCCTGTCCTTCCACAGATGTTTATATACGCGTCACCCGTTTACATCTCTAATTTCAAGGTCCTTGAAAATCTGCCTCTCCCAAACATCACGAGGTCTTCCACTGGGTCTCCTCCCAGGGACATTGTGGTCACATGACCATAATGAATAGAAATAAACGCATTACTTTACGCTAAATACAGGTTCTGCCCTAATGCGAATTAAACGAAATTGAATATAAAATTACATTGCTCTTATGGAACAATTTTTTTGGGACTTGAAATTTCTTACATTCTTACATTACTAAATTAGGGTTATACTATATTGGTCTGATTTACAACTAAAGCTAAATACAGCAAAATGGATAGAAGTGAATACAGGAATTTTGTTCATACTCACCATTCTGGCTGTCTATTGAAGAGTGCACTAGAGGGATGTATGTAGACAACTTGACTATCCACTAACGTTCGATATCCTTCTTGAGGGTCTTTCTTGGCAGCATTACGGAAGAAACCAGAACACACAGCCTTCTGGATCCGAACAGTGCTCTTTCCAGCAGAAACCACATCCAGTTTGTGCCTAATTAAAGTTCAAAAGAATCCTTAATGATCTAATGTCAAAACGGTCTACAATTACAAATACAGCAGAAGCTGAATATAACACAATATTATGAGATACTTCACTCTTGCAATACAGCTTATCTACAAAAGGTCATCAGCAGTTTACTGACAAAAAGGGACACTGTCATGGAAAGGACCATAATACAATGCACATTTTCAAGTAAATCTGAAGTATCATTTCAGTAAAACATTTCTACCATCCACACTCTAATGTTGTTCCAGTATGCTATATTCACTCGATAAGTATCCACCTGATGACCATGATCATTAAGGAATCATGTCTCAATGGTACAATACCGTGGTTAGGAGGTTCGTGTCCTGTTCACCATCAGAATGCTGGCCAGCAGGGTACACAACTTTTACTTACTAGGTTGTGCACCAAAAGGCTCTCCACAGTGTTCGTATGGAGTGAGGGCATATGACACTCTTGATGGTGATTTGTCCATCGGATGAAGCCTTGAGCAGAACTCTTGGTGCTTATTCAATGGGAGTACGCTATGTGCTGGCACCAGGTTTCACCCTCTCCCTTCCTACTATCATATATCATGTCATCCATTTCATCCCATTAACTCCTCTGATGAGGCTGATGTCAGGAAGGGCATCTGGCCATAAAAACTCACTACAAAGACTCATTTCTCTTAATACACAAGCCCATGAAGAAAAGGGAAAAGGGGTAGACATACACACACCCATCCCAAGATTAATTTACCCTATAAAACATTCCCCAATCAACTGAATACTGAGGTAGTTTTTGGAACTAAGTTTTTGGTTGTAAAATTCAAAGAAAGAAAATAGAGTTTGAATTATGCCAGTAAATGAGGTATTTCAAAAAGAAAGAAGAGGAGCTACAGATTGGTGAAGTCTGGCAACTGCTCTTTGTCATTAGATAACAGAAGAATGGCCACAATAGGTCACGTAGCAGAAGTACTGAGAACAACAATCTGACAAAGAAGCAAGCCGATACTAGTGCCACCATCCAGCCTTCTTACTGTTATAAAAGTGCAGGTGCCCAACCAGTCCGAGTTATTGCGTCTTGACAAGGGCTATTCATCAATAGTGGAAACACTGACACACTTAGGCTGGTTGGAGTCTCATTGGTGGAAAAAAAAAAATTCATCACCAGAATGTTGGTTGAAATGTACAAGAGATGGTAGTATACAATTTCTAATCATTAGATTCCATGCCAAAAGCCTGGGGTAAATTCTAAACCTCTCCATAGTGTTCATATGGAGTGAGGGCATATGACACTATTAATGGTGATCTGTCTGTCGGATGGGGACGTTAACCCTTGAGCAGACACCTTGGTGTTATATGACATGAATAGGCTATGTGCTGACACCAGGTTTCAACCTCTGCCTAATCAAAATCACCACCACACAGCCAGTTGTGCAGGTCGGCGATGGGCATCAGCTAGATAGACCTGCACTTGGCCTCTCTGAAGGCCGCATGGCATGGCATGGCATGTTATCTCAAACAATGTTTAGGTCAATAATATTATGTATTAAATGTCCTTTCAACCACGCCTGGGAAACTGGAGATGGTTTAGGATGATGATGATGAAATGTCCTTTCAACTACTTTTTCATACTTGAAAACCTCCAAAAACAAAAAACAAAAAAATCAGGTGGTCAAGAGATTGTGGCATAAAATTAGGGAAAAATCAGGAGTAATAGTTTCGTTGGAAACATTGATATCTTGCAGTCAACTTTCTTACTGTGCCAAAACAAGGAAAACGTATACACCCAATCTTGTTCTTGTTTTAGTCACATAGTTCTTCTGCAATCGGTGGCTTAAAACCAGGAGGAACAGTTAACTGATCAGGGGGTTGGGAAAGAAAAAAAAGAAAGAAAGAAATGAATGAATGAACGAACGAACGAACGAACGAACGAACGAACGAACGAACGAACAAACAAACAAACAAACAAATAAATAAATAAATAAATAAATAAATAAATAAATAAATAAATAAATCAGAAGTCTCTACCCAAATCGGGGGGGGAGTTGGTAGGTATGCGTTTAGTTTTAAGACACATTGAAGTGATTGAATACTGTCCTGAAAAAGAGATCCAGTAAATCTACTGATATGAATCTCTCAAGAAAAGTACAGTAGAAGTCCGCTATAGCGAGTACGGCATATAACGAGAACCCTGTTATAACGATAACCATTGTCTGTCCCTTCAAAATTCCTATATTAAACTGTGTCTTATCCTTCGTTTATAGCGAGAACGCTATCACTGACGCGTCCGTTATTACGAGCGATTGTGCGCGCTTGATTTTTTCCACTGCCGATATTTATGCACCCATTCATTATACTGCATGATATTTATCATCTTCGGTACCGTGTTGTTTTCTCACTATGCCCACCAGCAAGCTCTCTTGTCGACATTCAAAGGCGATGTCGGAGTCGATTAGTAATACCAATCGACTCTCTCGTCGACATTCAAAGGCAATGTCGGAGTCGATTAGTAATACCCATCGACTGCTCTTCCTCGAGGAAAATGAAAGAGAACATGTTTTTGTAATAAATGCGTAAATAACGTGTCTGATAACCGTTGTTAACTCGTTAAAGATAAACGCTGAATAAACGATCGCTTTTAATGCTAAATACCACAATTAAGTAATAATGAGATAGGCCTACACCTCAAGATATGACAGATTGCGTCATTGATTACGACGTTAGTTTATATTTTCTCACGTTCGTTAAATTACGGAAAGGCTATTATCATGTAAATTTATAGCGAGAAGGTTATAATTTCTTTACTTCCACTTGAAGTATGTTTTCACCATACGTATAGTACAGATAAGTTAGGATGTGTGATGCTATTTGAATAACAAAACTGAAATGTTTGCCACAAAATGCGATCGATCATCTTCGATACAGTATAGTTTTTGCGCTATGTGTATTTGCGAGCTTTCTCGTCAACATTCGAAGGCGATATTGGAGTCGATTAGTAATACCCGTCGACTGCTGTTCTCGAAAGAAAATTCAAAATTAAAGAGGATAACAAGTTTTCGTAATAAATTGCGTAAATAACGTGGCCGATAGCAGTTGTTAACTCGTTAAAAATAAAGGCTGAAGTAAACGATCTCTTAATTTTAATGGTATACCATATATGGAAATTAAGTAAGAAAGTGATATCCTCAAGATATGGCAGGGTACATCATTATATTTTATCGCGTCTAGTTAAATTTCGGAAAGCTATTCCCATGTCAATTTTTAGCGAGGAGGTTATCATTTCTCTACATGCGTTTCAAATAGGTTTTCATGATGCATATATGGTTAGGTTAGTTAGATGATGCCGTTTGAAGAAAAAAACTGAAATGTTTGCCACAGAGACCTCTGGAGTGATACCGTATTTCTCCAAATCCAAGATAACGTTGTTTTTTTTCTCAGAATCTCATGTGAAGGGTCGTTTTGCATTTGCGGCCTGATAGTAATGAACCTCACTGCCAATACCGTAGTAACCACGCCGCTTCTTTTCACCCCTGCGCGTGAGCACACAAAACTCGTTGACAATAAACGACTGCCTCTTTATCATATATGCCTACATCGCTAGTCGCGGCGACCAGTCATACAGTGCCTATGTGCAACGTCACTGGATCTCGGGAAATAGTGAAGAGAGAATGACATTCTATTATCCTCTACAAAAATGTTTCTCAAATCTGCAGAATGGCATCAAAACATGCAAGCCTTCGAATTCTTAGAAAGGACACGGCTACTCAGTAGCAGAGTATTAACGTGTCTGCTGTACCTGACGCTTAGTGAAATTTAAGTTTTATAGACAGCAGGAATATTCTCGTGATGGATCGTCGTATTGTAAAGATCCGTAGAGCAGGTATTTTCAACAAATTTTCAACAGGTTCTCGTCGATGTTATGATGCCAATTTTAAGTCAATGGCTATTAAACACTCGGAAATGTATAATAATTGTGCAGCCGCAAGAAAATACGGCATAGGCCTAACTAAAGCCAATATTCGGCGTTACCGTGAAGACAAAGATGGTTTAAAAATGCGTACTGCACAAAAAATGCATTCAGTGGCCCGCAACAAGGACGCTTTAAAGAAGGCGAAGATGAAATTGTGAGGTATGTGCACAAAAATACATGGGCGGAATTGCCATACCGCGGCGCAATAAACTTGTTCGTAGACTTTCGAAGTCCGCGATTAAGACCTATACAT
Organism: Anabrus simplex; assembly: GCF_040414725.1. Lineage (NCBI taxonomy): Eukaryota > Metazoa > Arthropoda > Insecta > Orthoptera > Tettigoniidae > Anabrus > Anabrus simplex. The sequence goes on along the minus strand of NC_090269.1, from coordinate 364,093,856 downwards.
CGCTAGCCGCTGAAGTTGGCCAAATCTGGTAAGTGAAAGTAACAGTTTTATAATAAGCAAGAATATTTTCCTGACGGATCGTCGTATTGTAGAGAAGTCTGGAATGTATTGCCGGCAAATTTTCAACGAGTTCCCTTCGATATTACGATGCCAATTTTAAGGTAATGGTTATTAAACCCGCTGAAATAACGCACAATTGTACAGCCGCAAAAAAAATACGGCAAAACTAAAGCCAATGTTCGGTGTCTACAGTCTAAAAATGCGTACTGTACAAGAAAGACATTCATATGATTTTACAAAGCACTTTTTAAGCCTGATTAAAATTTTTTGAAGGAAAAAGTGGGGGTCGTCTTGGATTCGGAGAAATACGGTAATATATATTTTTTCAGAATGAAATTAAACACACACTTTCACGTTGTATCATATTTCGAAAAACAACAAACAAGTAAGCCACAGTGTGAATATTATCCGGGAAAACTCAAATTTTGAACAAACTGATTGCCATTTCATACTGAATTTAATGTGTATGGGAGTTTTTCCGACTTTTACAAAAAATCGGATATAACGACAATCTGCTATAGCGAGTAAATTTTTTGCCGTTATGAATTCTCACTATAACGGAGTTCTACTGTATTCTTAAATTCCAATCTACCACTGGGATTCAATCCTGCAACCCTGAGTACATTTGGCCAGCGAGGTTTAAATTTGGCTGTGTTTACCAAACTAGGATCATTAAAATGGAGATTTCAGACTATGTATCTCTTAAATTTCAATTAACGTTTCAAACTTCAGACATCATAATTCATAATAAAATATATACATTCAATATGCTATTTTAGGAATTTACTTTACCTGTCCATAATTCCCAGCAACTGTTTTCTAACATCCTGAGCTCTCTTCAAGGTACGAATTTGTACAAAGTTCTCATAGCACCATGCATTGGAAAATTTATTGTTTTTCCAAGAATTGTAAACAGAGAGCAGGGTCAGATGATCTCCTTCTGGTTGATTGAACTTAGCTTTCTTCTGGTCTGCCAGGGCTTGTTTATCCTTTGGTCTGTAATCACAATGAAGGTAACTGTATTGGAATGAATACCTAAAATTTAATTCAAGAAATACCCTTGATCAATGATCATTTGTTCCAACAACATTGGTAAAACCATCGTAACATGTAGGGGGGGGACACTAACTTGTAAACATGTCCTGAAAATGCAACTAATTATCAACAAGTGAATGTGCATATACAGGGCAATATTTCTGAGCATATCCATAGATTCCTGCAGTCTTCTGGTGGAAGATGAATGGGAACTTCTCATAACTTGCAGCAATAGCATGCACAACTGATAACATACTGACTCCCAGCTTGCCTACCAGCAGTTTGAGCTGGTGTAATGACTGCTCCAACCCATGTTGGAATAAAATTTTGTGAATAGATTCAAACATGTAGGTTCAGTGTTAAACCAGAGAGCTATTAGCGAACCAACAGTGCCTAACAGATGAAAATCTCCAAGATATTCAAGAACAATTCCAGGAAATCCTTAAGGAAACTTGTGCAACAAGCAGGCATTCTGTATTTTACTGAAGACAGGGCAACAAGAAAACTCGAGTTTAAGCCAAAGAGATGCTGCTGCTGTAATACGCAACTGCAATATTGGTTTCTTCAGGTAATGAATAATGGTGATTTAAACCCTCCATTGGTATTTAATGCATCATTAATGCAACAAGCATAATTGGGTCAATTTTTTTTCTCTCAAGACATCATAAATTCTGACTATTATATTGAGTTGATCCTTTACTTTTTTTTACAACTGACTGAAAGGAAAAGGACAGCCAGGTACTTTCACCAAAATGGTGCAACAGCTCATATGGCATGTAACTCATTAATGCAGTGCATAATATTTTCGGGGAATGAGTAATTAGCCCAGGTTTATGGACGGACCACAGTCTCATTTGACACCCTGTGACTTTTATTTGTGGAGTAGTTTAAAGGAGAAAGTACATAAAAGTAATCCACCCACAACAGAAGAACTCAAAGATGTAATCTGTAATGAAATTCTCAAAATTTCTAGAGTTGAATTGCAAAGGGTAAAAAGGAATATTATTTTACACTACAATGGATGTCTGCAGGCTAGTGGAGAGCAATTTCAGCATTTGCTGCAATGTGCTAAGTAGTTTGTCAATTTATTTATATTTTATTATTCCATAACAGTTGATGATTTCACTACGGGAAGGCACATGCCCACCGTAGTGTAAGCGATATCCAGCAGTTGTGCACAAGACCTGAATAAATAATCAAATATCACCTTGTATTTTTTTAAACTTTCTTCCAAAAATAAACACTTCAAAATAGGGCAAGTGTCTTGAATGAATGTATCACCGACATGATAAGATATTTGTTAAAGATATAAATTTCATCATCCACCAACACAGGTGAGATATTTGACGAGGACAATTGGATGGTGCTATGCATCAACCGGCTAAGCAACAATTTTCAAAAAACAGAATACTGGTACCATCTATCGCCTAAAGAGTTGATCTAACTGCTCGAATTCTCATGGAGCTCTGTCTGAATTTAACCAGCTGTAACAGAAGAAAAAAAATAAGCTTCACTATCATAATGCAGGGTTACAATGTATCAACCATCTATCCACCTTATTCAAAGAATTGATTTGTCAAGTGGTATTTAGCGTTTTCTAACATCCTCCCATATATTACAGGTATTTGTATAGTGCCAGCAGTGCATTATCATTAGTGCATGCTCGATTTTTACTGTATCGTTCTAAAAGTGTACAGTTGGCTGTTTGGGTTTAAGTAACTTAATTACACAAAGCAGTTTAGTAATAAATACAGCAAGTTCATAAACTTCCATTAATTAATCATTATAAGTCATCCACTAAGGCCTTGAAGAAGGTGTGCTAGCACAGGTGGTAAAGGTGTACCTGGAAGGATGTCGGTTCGATTCCTCGTCAGGTAGTCAGAATTTAGGAATGTTACTACCACTTTGTTCTTTTTTTTTTTTTTGCTATTTCTTTTAAGAGTTCAATACTTATTTGCCTGTATACTTCTGTGAAATTCATATATAATAAAATAGTAATAGCTATTGAAAACTTAATATTCTATTGCTGGTTCTTGGTTATTAATAACAAAATCTAACGATGTGGCACTTAACTTACTGTTGCATAACTAAATATTCTGTAGCCCTGAGCATCAACAAGTTAACCAACACAGTCTGGCGCTTAGCCGCTTCATGCGCATCTTCGGTCTGAAACTGCAAATATGGCTAAGTTAAATTTGATGAAAACAAGGAAAATATTGCCCTACATTAGTTTTCTTCTGAATAATCGGATTACATGCACCACATTACATAACTGTACCAAATATGTATTTTGACTAAAATAACTCTTTTGAGATGGTTTTAAATATATGAAAACCTTTGAACGAATTATGTTCAAAACTAAGATTTGACACATAGCCACTTGATGCATAACACCGTCCAATTAAAAAATGTACTGTATGTTCAAGGAAAACAAATTTCTTCAAAAAAAAAAAAAAAAATACTATACACAACTTATACACCACAGCTACCAAAAATGATACTGAATAGATATAAAAGTGTAAGATCTCACCTGTAGAAAACATTCTGCACTGACAACATGGAGACAATGGTGAGAACTTCATCAGAGCAGTTCAAATGCACCGACATAATCAGCATCTTAGAAAGATTGGGTTCCAAGGGAAATTCTGCCATCTGTAAGACAATACAGATGTTATCATTATGGTGGCACTTCACTCAGCACTAATACCTGCTTTCTTGTTCAAATATTCTTGTTCTGGATATGTTTTACATACGTAACAAACACCCCGAGATCATTTCATCACACTAAAATGGCATATAGTCATACTCTGAGTTACATTAGCAAGTTGTCCCTGTGGTAATGGAAAGGAAAAAACAAGTGCAATTTAAGTTCTCTCTGTTCATCAATTGGTAGAGACTTTTGGTATTATTATGAGTTCGATGTATTTTCTATATTATTCTTAAGTCGTCATCATCATCATCATCATCATCATCATCATCATCATCATCATCATCATCATCATAGAACCCCTCCAGCATGCCAGGTAGGGTGCTGTCAAACATGTCTTCGCCATCACTGTCTGTCCAGAAATGCCTTCTCTCTCACCACTGACTCCCAATTCCCTCCTTTTCTCTCTACATCCTCTCTCAGTTGGTGTATCCATCTATTCCTAGGTCTTCCCACTGGCCTGCTTCCATCAACCGTTTCTTTCTAAGCGTGCACGTGGTATTCTTGTGCCAAGCATTCGCTTTACATGTCCATACCAGGTTAGTCTCGAAGTCCTTAGCTTTTCTTCTATTGAATCCACTTACCGTTTCATTCTGATGTCATCGTTTCTTACATGGTTCTTACATGGTTCTTGCATGTTTTTTGGAGAGTAGTTCATAGAAACTTCATTTCACAAGCTTGCAATTTATTAACTTCTCTCTCTTTCAGTGTACATGTTTCTAGCCTGTATGTAAGAATGGACACAAAGTATGACTTATTCGAGTTATCTTCGTTCCCATGGGCACTCTGTTTTCCCAAAGTAGACATCTTACAATGTTGTAGAAGTTGGAACTGCTAGCCACTCTCTTTACTATATCTTTATCTGCAGACTCCTGCTGGAAATTACACTCCCAAGGTATTTGAATACCTCTACACATTGAATGTTTTCACCTTCAAGCTTTATGTGGCAGCCAATCTCTTTCCTACCCATTGTCAGCGTAACAGATTTTGTTGTGCTAGCTTTCATTTGATACTGTTTGAACTTTGCTATCCATTCATCCAGCCTAGTTTGTACCTCAACCTCTGTCTCTCCCTAGATGGCAATATCATCAGCAAACACCAATGTGTGCAGTTCCCTAACTAATTCTCTTTTCAGGTTTTTAAGAATACTGTTTATGACAGTAATGAATAGCAATGGTGAGAGTACCCTGCCTTGTTGGACACACTTTGTGGTATTAAACTATTCTGGAAGGCCATCTCCAACATGCAGACAGCTCCCACAGTTGTGGTACAGCTTCTGGACCTTGCCTACGAGATATTCAGGCACTCCCATATGACTGCTCTAGGCACCCTATTGTATGCGTATGCCTTTTCTAGGCCTAAGAATACCACAATTAGGTCTTTCCCTCTCTCCTAGTGTTATTCCATTAACAATCTTGGGGATTATTCTTAAGTAAGGGTCACAATGTTCAGTGTAAGGATGACTGATTTATTTCTAATAGAAAGGAACAAAAAGTAACAAACCAAATCATAAATATATTTATATTTCAATATACGGTATTACTTATTTCAACATGAATTATAAATAATTCATATCTTTTTTCTTTAGTAGGCTCTATCACACATATCATAGTTACCACTTTCAGAATTAACCCAAAAGTGTGTGTGTCGACGATGATTTCTTTCACTATTGTACACAATATCGTACAATAAACATTAGACTACTGCGTACATGTTAACTTATTCACCATATGTACATGTGACCAATATACCCCTTATATGCCTACTGTCCTTTTAAAAGGACACCTCTTTCTGTCTAAACTAACATATTTTTTTCTTCCAAGTTGAAGTTTACCTGTACTAACTCATGCATTACGTTAATTATAAAATGTGAAATCATGAACCCAACAAAAAATATTTTACGCATATCTGGGTTAAAATCTACAATAAAAGCCATTCAATATCAGCATCGAGTAATTGAAGAGAACATTCTTTAGTTACTTATTTTTTTCCTAATAGGCTGGTATGGATATATATACCCACCCTTCGTCCCAATCTCGTCAGTAGCCCTTCATTATCAAGGGCACTGAGAGAATGCAGCTGCTCTAGAGCCATTATGAGCGATTCCACTGGTGGTGCATCCATGAAGTCGAAGTGCAGTAAATCATTAATACCCATGGTCTTCAACTGCAATACTGTTGTGGCAAGGTTAGTGCGCTGGATCTCGGGTACAGGTGTGGGCAGCATTTCATCACGGTATGCACGTTCAGTATAAAGTCTGTAACATTTACCAGGACCCGTTCTTCCAGCTCGACCTGCCCGTTGTTTGGCTTGAGCCTGAAACAGTGATACAAAGAAAATGGTGTATATATATTATACTTGCAAGATATCCGTGTTTTGCTACGGTTTTAAACTGAAAGTTATTATTCAAAGTTTTACATTTTGTAGAGTCCACTGTCAGTTGAGCCTGTAAAATACGCCCTAAGTTCGTACGCCAAAAGGTTTTGGGGGAATTATTATTTTCTGATCTAACACTCATATTTTGAACCTCATACAGAAGAATTTGAATGTTTTAAAACCTACCTTATTTAACATCTAGGATGTAAAAGCGACCAACCTATGAAATTTTGATTTTGTACGTTGAAACGTAATGGAGGAATGGATACTTTTTTAAGGGGTGAATGTTACTATATACTGTATTTATTAACATCTAGGATATAGACTACTACCCTTCATATTAAAAAAAAATTAAGTTCATGCTTGCAACGGTTTTGGAAGAATGGATATTGTGTTTTTGAGAGTCAACCACCATCTAAACCCCTTAGGGGAGAAACACTTTGAAGTATACGATATTTTACATCTAAGACATGAAAGGAGATCCTTCTCATAAAATTACAACTTTGTACACCACACGGTTTTGGAGGGATGAATAATTTCGTTTATGGAGCTAACCTCATTTAACACTTTATGGATGAAACGTTTAAAAATACTTCCTATTTCACACCTAGGATTTAAAATATATACAGCTATTTGGAATTATGTCTTTGTATATTAAACCGTTTGGGAGGAAGGAATGAATATATTTGTTTTCGGATCTTAACCCCCATTTAACTCACCGAGGGGTTAAATCTGTTTCAAACCTTCTGTTATTTAACACCTAGGGTATTAATTGAAATTTTAACTTCATAATTCAAACCATTTCATATAAATGCATATTTTTGTCATCATTCCTCACCCCCAGTAAAAACCCCTTAGGGGCGTATTGTTTTAAGTCCACTTCTTATCTGTATCCTCATAAAAAGAATTCAACTCCTTTTACACCCCCTCATAAGTTGATTCTCCCCTCCCCCAAAATAATAGTGTTTCTTAATTAATAAAGGAGATTCCAAATATCAATTTTCAGGTCCAAACATCCTTTGTTTTTTGAGATATAAGTATCCTGATACAAAGAATTCAACTTTTTTTTTTCAATTCATTTAATCCCCCCCCCCCAAATTGGACTTTCCGAAAACAAAAGAATATGTGTTTTTGTTTATTTTTAAAAGAACCCAAATACAAATCTTCATGCCTTTAAGATCTTCAGTTTCAGTCTTTTCTACAAACACCCCCTCCCCAACCCATAAGTGGATTTTCCAAAAAACAAAATGTTTCTTTTTAAAGGAGATTCCAAATACCAATTTTCATGTCTGTAACATCTTCAGATACCAGATACCAGTATCCTAATAAAAAGAATTCATCCCCATTTTCAGTCTTATTTACCCCCACCCACCCAAGTATTTTTTCCAAAAACAATAGATACGCGTTACTTTATTTTTAAAACATTAAAAATACCAATTTTCACATCTGTAATATGTTAAATTTTTGAAACAAACTGTAGATATCCTAATTTTAAAAATTCACTCCCTTAACATTTTTCCTTAAGTGGATTTTCAGAAAACAAATTATGCGTGTCCCTTTAATTTTACAGGCGATTTCAAATACCAATTTTCACATGTGTAACATGTTACATCTTTTAGATAGCTATTGGCTTTACGTCGCACCAACACAGATAGGTCTTATGGCGACGACGATGGGATAGGAAAGGCCTAGGAGTTGGAAGTGGCCGTGGCCTTAATTAAGGTAGAGCCCCAGCATTTGCCTGGTGTGAAAATGGGAAACCACAGATAAACCATCTTTAGTGCTGCCAGCAGTGGGATTCGAGCCCACTACCTACCGGATGCAAGCTCACAGCCGCGCGCCCCTAACTGCACGGCCAACTCGCCCGGTACATTTTTTAGATATGTTATAGATATGTTCATTTTAAAAGTTCACCCCCTTTGTCAGTCCTGTTCACCTCCCCTTAAGTAGAGTTTCCAAAAACAAAAAATGCGTGTTTCTTTATTTTTATGGAGATTCAAAATACCAATTTTCATGACGATTCAAAATACCAATTTTCATGACTACAACATCTTCAGATTTTGAGATTTAAGTATCCTCATAAAAGGTATTCAACTCCTTTTTATCCTTTTTTTCACTTCCCTTAAGAGGATTTATCAAAAATAAAAAAATATGTTTTTTCTTATTTTTAAAGGAGACTGCAAATACCTGTTTTCATGTCTTTTAAACTGTTGAGATATAGAAACAACTCATTTTAAAAATTCACCCCCTCAGAGACAGAATATCTAAAATTCCTCCCTTAGTGAGCACCTACATTGTAATACAAATCTATCCCCAACATTTAATTTCTTTATGTCCAGCAGGGTGGGTGGGACGGTCAGTCAGGTAAAACATGTTATTTTATATATATATAGACGAGGCATTGCAGATAACAGGAACAAACTCGCAAATACAAGTTTCGAGAATTTCAATATTCACATCAGCAGTATAATTATCATCACTTTCTGATTTTGGATATCAAAGGCAAGCTCTAATCTCCATTTATAGGCTAAATATGAGTTCTCAAATAGAATATAGAAATTAACACACTTCTCCAAGATGTTAAATGTATGTGCTTCTCCACGGTTTTGCTTGTTGTTGGAAATTGCCATCTTCCATGTTTCTACATTTTTTGCCTTCTTGTCATATAGACATCACTCTCTTCCAAACTCATAATTTATTCCAGTATGCAAAAATCAGCATTTCTACTAATGTTAATATTATGCAGTTACATACACATTTAAAATAAGTAAAGGAAGGATACAGACACAGTGTTATGTCGAGTTAGGCTATCACATCTGGAATGTCTGTACCACTCTTTTCTTGTGTACACTGTACTAACCAAAAGCAAGAGTGTATTACAGATAAAATCCCTTCCTGTAAGAAGCCATACCACTCACTACTATCTTTTATATTTATGATTCGAAACAACAATAAAAAATTGACCTTTGTCGAGTGCATCCTAAATACCTGCAGTACCTCATAACCACTCAGAACTAATTTAGAAATTTATCACAGGCTGAAATTTCATTGAGAAACAATGTGCTAAGCGACTACTTGATTGCCTGGATTGTTGTAAGCATTTACTAAGCTGCAAATGGAACAGACCTTTTGCATTTATGAACAGATCTTCATTAATCAAACAATTCCTTTATTTTACATGATATTAGCCATTTGATAATAATTAGTGTCAATAAATATGGGGATGTTATTCAAGATTGAAAGAAGAATAATCAGAATGTACATAAATAAAAACTACCAAGAAAATGGACACTGAAGACTATGTTTTACGGAAACAGTCTCAAAGGAAATGGAACCAGTAATGAGCACAATCAGGAACAAATGGATCTCATTCTTTGTACATCTACCCAGGACACCAGAAAACAGGATCATCAGGAGAATTATTGAATAAAATTATGGAACAGTAAGTGCAGCCTTAGATGGATTACAATAATTAAGGAAGATATGAGGGAACTACAAATAACAACAGAAAATTTAACACATTGTGGACGGGAGAAGAGTTTACTTGTGTTGGACAGGCCAAGCGTTGTGGATGGGAGACGAGTTAACTCGTCTTCACGAGACTTGTATGTTCGGTGACATCTGTCAAAACCTCTGAAACTATCTGGCGGTGAAGGTTACTAGAATCTTGGTGTTGAAGCTTTTGTTTATTCCATGCTAGCTTTGCTTTACATTCTTCTTCTGTTTTATGGTTCATTTTCTAAGTTTTCCGACCTCGTGTTTACATCGTTCAAGGAGCCATGTGGTGGGTAAGATGGTGCTTCCCAGACTGAACATGAAGGTAGATGCAGACGAGATTTTTAATTAATTATATGCGGAAAAGTATTCGGAAGGCCCCAGTGATGTTGACGATCGCGAGTTCAATGTTGATAGCTATTCTGACAAAAGTGTTTTGGTTGATAATAATGAATTGTGCCCTCCAAACAGCGTGAAGTAATGGTGGTCGAGAACAAGACTGAAAGTGATGTTGCGCGTGTAAATGGAAGTGATGTGTCCATTTCTTCTGATGAATGGGTAGAAAATAATAGTTCACGGACTTTAAAAGATTTCCCAGGAGTTCCTGGCATAATGGTAAGACTTGATGAACCTCAAAATATTGACGAAGTAGTAGGGCTTATTTTTTGTGATGATTTCTTTGAACTTGTTGCCGAGCAGATGAACTTGTATCCAGCGAACTACTTCATTACACAAAATACCTCTTAAGGGCTCGAAGTGGCCTGATGTAACTAGTTGTGAATTGCAAACATTTTTTGCTTTGTTTATAGTGACAGGACAGGTTAAAAAAAAGTCATGTCAGAAAGACTACTGTCAACTGGTCCCCTCAAAATTAATTAATTTATTTATTTATTTATTCATGAACCACAAGATACAGCTACACTGAGCATTGCACTGTCAACAAACTGATTAACAAATGTAAACTTTCATAATAAAATATAACAAACATAACAAAATATAACAAGATCAGGTACACAGCCTACTAATAACAACTGTCCAAATCGAAAACCATGAGAATGTCCACGTTCACAGCCAAGTCGTCGTGGGTCAAGATGACGGTATAATCCCTTCACATCAACTTATCTCTTATCACAGATGTTTTTCATGTATTTAAAAACTGTATAACGAGAAACTTCTTTTATTTTTTTTTTTTTTTGGTAGGGGCTTTACATCGCATCGACACAGATAGGTCTTATGGCGACGATAAGAAACTTCTAAGACTCAAAAGACTCTTACAGACACTTGAAGTGCGCCTGCGCTATGAGTTGAGTGTATTTTCTGTTTCAACATTGGTTGTTCCCCGTCCTGTCCCTTTCCCTTTCCTTCTCAAGCGTGACCTTGGTAGCTGATTGTATCCAGTGTTTAACTCTCATTATTTATTTGTCACTCTGTAGAGCATCTACTTGGGGGTCCATTTCGAACCCGAGGCTTGGCTTCTGGGCTGCGAACATCGGAGCGTAAGTCGTGAATGAATGTTGCATGTGTATATTGAGTGAAAGGTTAATGCTTGCGGCTGCGAATGGGTGTGTAACTGGGTTAGAGTTGTGCTTCTGTGTGTGCTGTGCTGTGTCGAAGTGCCGGGTTCGTAGTCCAGGGGCCTATGACAGCTGAAGGCCGTTTCTTTCTGTAATATGTATTTTTGAAATGTTACATTCTAGTACTACTTGTATTTCTGTTATATTATTATCTGTGGGTAATAGATATTATGTTCTCGGTTGTATGCACGAGGCCAACAGAAGTTTATTGGTCTACTTTGAAAAGGTTCTTCAGTTATGGTGTTGTAAATATTTTGTTACCATTGAATAAATGACGGATGAATTTACAGATGGAAAATTCCCTAACCTCGGTCCACCTAGCTTCCTCTCTGGGCATGTTCCTGTTTCCCTAGGCCCTAATTCTCACTTTAAGAGACTATTTACACCCCTGTCGAATATGCTTTTATTTGATGCTATATCAAGCTCTGAACCATGCTTGTTGCATGTTCATTTATTTGACACTTTTATGCAAATGGGTTCTATCAGCCTCATTTTCCCATATTTACTTATGTATGTCTTGTACTGACCAGTAGAGAGCAGCACCTTCTGTGTTTAAACTGGGAGGCCGTACGAGAGCAGTGACCTTTTTCTCTTTGAAGCTCATCTTCTCTGTGTGTACGTGACAGGTAACAACAATGCCAGTCACGATGGTTGAGGTGGCGTTTTTGTGTCATAAATATTCATTTAACATCTTCAAGATTGGATTATTTACGCTTATCTTTTCTTATTTTAACTATTGATAACTGCAGGTATGTTGGTACTTTTTCTAATATCTGTTTTTGGTGATGATTCATTCCCAACTGTCATGGTTGATTGACATGCATCTTTTCCGCTCCGTCATTTGATATGTTTCATGTGGGTGGGGATGTGATCTTGTGATGATGGCAAAAGGGTCTCTGAGTGGCTACGTTTTGGTGCACTGCGTGCTCCCATACTTCGTAATCGCAAAATATATATGCCTCCCGTCTTGACCAAGGAGCTACATCCAGATCACACGAGACGCGCTATGTTGATGGATGTGAATAAAATGATGGTTCGCCCCGACCTAATAATATAATGGCACGGTGCACGCAAAAAACTTGGAATATGGGAGAGCTGTTGATTATGACCGTGGGGTCATAAATTTATGATTTGCATTTGACTGTGTTATTTGAACAGCCATTCGCCTTTTATTTCCCGATACCCTCATGTGTGCGTGCGAATGCTGGAAGCGTATGCGTTGGTGTGTGGAGGAGTGAAAAAGGTGGTATGTTGGTCGACCTGCCTTATTGTTTGTTTGTATCTGTGCCCCTTTTTGTTCTCGGCACAGATCTGTAAATTTATTTTTATCCGTGGCTGATACTCGCTCGAGTGCCGCCATGCTGGCTGCGTATTTATGCATTGGGCGTGCCTGTTGTATTCTTTGGATTTATCATTCTTGGTTTTGGTCCATGGAGGCTGGTTTTAGCCTCGCGCCGATATCTCCATTCTTCCTATCTGTCTTTTGTTCTCCGTGATGGGCGGATTGTTGTGAGAGCTATTCGTATTGTTGATTACATAATGGTGTAGTAAAGCGGTGTCGTGAATGAATGGCATTTTATCATAAAACGGGCGACCTTATTAAGATGTGAATACGGTAATTACACGGCAAATGATATAATGAAGGTGTGCTTGACAGGCGCTGAGCATTTTAAAATGTGTGATAATGTATTCAAAAGAGGGTTAGTCTTGAGCTCACGCCATGATTCAGAGATGTTTATTAATGCAAGGTACGTCCATGTTTACTATCTTTACACTTCTTTAGATTTCACTTATGAGTTCTGTTTTCTGTCTTAATGTTTCATTTGAATTTTATTAATAAACCCTAGTTCTAAGTCATTTTTCTTTTATTGTTAGTAGTCATAGTCTTGCCCCTTGTTCATCAATTATGAGGGAGTGTTTCCAGCTCGGGGCGGTATTTCAGCCTTTCCTAATCAAAGATCCTGCGGCTTGAATTATTCTCTATGAACGTGTTGATGTTGAGGTTGTATGGATTAATAATATGTCTAGGGGTAGTTCAGGGGTCAGGGGGTTTGGCACAGCTCTTGCCTGCTATTAATATTGTTAAAGAGTGTTGGGAAGCGGATTAGGAAAGATCGTTGAAGTATTGAGTGCTGAGTGTGGGGAATGTGGAGAAGTCTTTGGTTCTGGTGGAGCGGGAAGGAACACGGAGGGAGAAGAGTGAGACAAGATGTTCTGAGCGGTAATGCCCATTTAAGATCCCGTGGAGGAAACTCAGGTCAGCTACCTGTTGTCTGATGTGCAGAGGTGACATATTTATTGCCCTTAATACCTGCTGCGTAGACAGATTTCTGAGCTTGGGGTTTCTGTTTCTTACAATTGCAGCAAAGAAGGACACTGCTCTGTCTAACTGTTTATTGGAGGGGGGAGGCTGTTGTCCAAATCGGAGAGCAGTAGTTTAACAGAGGTTGAATGATCGTGAGGAAGAAGTGACGAAGAGAGACCAAAGGTCTTCAGTAAATTTCACCATAATCAGTAGAAGGTTAGTGAAGTTAGACTAATTTCTTTATGTGCAAGCGCTGTAGCAGTAAGTTACACAGAAAATGGCCGGGCGCAGGGTTTGAACAGTGTGATGAGCACCCGGTCCGCAATGTGTTAAAAACCAAAACAGATAAAGTCAAGAATATCACAGACAAAGCAGACAACAAATCAAGATCAACACAAAGGCAATGGAATGGGTGGTTTCCGACAAAGAAAGAAAGTTAAGATCCAAGAGAATGAAGAAGTATTGGGCTGACAGAAAACTGAAAAACCTTGCTTATAAAATTGACTAGTGGTCCAAAGGAGGCCATAAAATGTAAATAAAATAAATATGGGGATGCGATACAACATTGCAGCCAAAGATGTCTGAGGATTTCGCTGAATCTTTTGGTGTGATCCCGCACACAGTAGGCCTACATAACCAAATTGATCATCTGATCATGTGTGAACAACTTACAGTGTAGGTTCGTCTCAATGTCTGACTAGGTGCGAAACATAACCTTACTTACATGAATATTCTGCTTTGGTGTATTTTTTCATTTTACAGTTTGGCAACCTGATATCAGATTGTTTCAATATTCCTTTCATTCTTCCATCTCTAGTCACTACTCATTTCACAAAGGGTTCTGCTTTCATTACTTCTTACAAATACATCACAAGAAGGCTCAAGAAAATATGGACTAAACATTGGCAGTTGTACGTGAATGTGGTTGGAGATTTGCATCTCTCGGTGCACCTCAATGCCTAACTGTTTTTGCTATTAAAGTTTATTGTAATGTCAACATACCTGGGATATTGGAGTAACAACTAGCGAGTCCATTCCTGTTTTGGAATTATATACTTTTTGTTTGACAAAACCTGGGTCCACTACATAATAGATTCCATCTATTGTCAGTGAAGTTTCAGCAATATTTGTTGCAATGACAACCTACAAGAAAGAGGAAACATTTAAAAGTATTGCAAATTCAATATTTTGTAAACACAAGAATTTTTCTTTAGAAAATAGTCACTAACTTTACGAGAACCTGGAGGTGCTGGTTCAAAAATTCTGGTCTGCATTTCACTGGGCAGTGCTGAGTAAACAGGCAAGATAATAAGCTCTGGAACATCAGGACCAAGTGACTTCATGCGCTCATAAAGAATTTCACAAGCTGTGTCAATCTCCTCTTGACCCGTTAAGAAGAGCAGAATATCACCTGAAAATATAATATGGTAGAGATATTATCATCACAAATGGAGATGAAGATTACTCCAAAGATATACTGACCGGCAAAAAATTCTGCAACACTTCATCTATTTCTTTAAAATCTTAATTTACAAATAAACTACTGTATATTAATATGATATTCTACTGAATTAATAATGTTTTAACATCCATTATACACAGTTTCAATCAAGACACTGTTGGAGATTGTTGCGGTCTGCACCATTACTTCTATAATGCTCCCGGCAGTCTCCATACAATATTTTATAGCCGTTGATTGTTTGTTCATTATCAGTATTCTGTACACTGTACGATTAAAACACCTTTTTTGAGACCCTTCTTACAGTTTCAAAAGCAATTTAGACAGATAAGGATGCCTTTAAGTTCAGAAGATGCTGTGAGAGCAGTAACGCTGGTTGGGGATGGAAGAAGGTACCATTATATTGTAGAAGTGTTAGAAACCACAGCTTCTACCATAATATGTCAAAACAGTGGAGACGTACAGGGAGCTTGGTTCAAACAATAGGAGGAGACCTGGATCAGGTTGGAGCAGGTCAACTTCCATGGGAGAGGATTGGTTTATTATCCATCAGATCTTATGTCATCGCTGTACTATCAACGTTGAAGTGAGAAATCAGCTCCAACATGTTCGGAATGTGAAAGTAAGTGAAAGGACTGTGAGGAGAAGGTTAGAAGATGATCATTCCTCAAAAAGACCTGGCACGAGTCTAACGCTCACAAGATACCACCGGATAGAAAGTCTGTTTTTCGCAATAACATCAGGAGTGGACAATGGAACAGCATGCAAGTTTTGTTGAGTGCTGTCTTTATGTGGATGTGGGGACAGGGGAGGGAGAAGAAGTGCTGCTTTGGTGTTCATTTCTTGGTGCCAAACAAAGAGAATGAAACGAATGGGGAAAGTAGTAAATCAAGTTCAGTCTGAACAACGCTTCATATGTGCACGATTACTTAATACATATAAATGAAAAGAAAAAGAAAAGAAATGGAGGCAAATTTAAAGAAGCGCAATGCTGCAAATATCTGAGGCTGTCATGCATGCACACTGCAGATCCGAGAAATGTTTGCAGTAACATGACATGAATGTACATAGGGAATCATAATTCTCTGCTAAAATATTTTTTTCTCTCATGTGATATACAGCCACTAAAGTACTAACAGATCAAGATACTAGGCATATACAAGGCAAATTAATTATGGAGAAACTTCCACCACATCATGCCATATTTCGTTCCTACGTTTATGAAAATGAAGTGACTGTTCCAACATGACAGTCTCTTATTTCACTCTGTTATAAACCTCTTACTAAGTAACTAAGTTGTTGAAATGACTTTTATCAGTCAGAAACAGAAAATAATTAGTAAAGACACATGATAGCACTGCTCAATTTTTATCCGAGTATTTTCCGAGATTTAGAGATTCACTTATACAAGATGCACAAAATGATTTGGTTCTCCTGCTAGTGTTAACACTTTTTCCCACATAAGTAGAAGCTCGATCAATCAACTTGCAGAGTCAGAGCATCAAATGGCAGCTCTCCTATTCAAAGCTGCAGAATTCTGCCACTTTGGCTATTATTTTTCTGCCTTCACTGAGCACAGTCGTACAAGTACCTTTCCGAGGACGAGTTTAGAGCTTCTGAGGTACATGTGATTCGGTTGGTGTTGCTTCAGACGCAGTAATTATTACTTCAAATGAACTACAGAAAACAAGCTATTAACACCAGAATACAATAAACTAACATCAAAAGCATGACAAGACTAATAGCTCTGTAGTAAAATCATGAGATGTGGGGTGGCCTAAGTGCACTTCATGTTTCAGTGTTGCTAGCTCCACAACAATGTAGACTAAATATTACCGAGTGAGGAACAGGGAACCGAGCGTTCTACATAACATGTGCGGATAGTACTCTTCTCAGGTGAGTCTCATTTCGTTCCGATATCTCTGGATAGAAGAGAAAGAGTTTGGAGGAGACCAGGAGAGCAATATTCTCCTATCAAGAATACCATTTCATTGGGGTTCCATGGAGTAGGCAGGAATTAGTGTGGCTTTAATTAATTTCGTGTGGCTATTTCTAGCCGAGTGCAGCCCTTGAAAGGCAGACCCTCTGACGAGGGTGGGCGGCATATGCCATGTGTAGGTAACTGCATGTTATTGTGGTGGAGGATAGTGTTAAGTGTGGTGTGTGAGATACAGGGATGTTGGGGACAGTACAAACACCCAGCTCCCGGGCCACTGGAATTAACCAATGAAGGTTAAAATCCCCGACCCAGCCGGGAATCGAACCCGGGACCCTCTGAACCAAAGGCCAGTACGCTGACCAATCAGCCAACGAGTCGGAAATTAGTGTGGCTGCTAGTACAGAGTTTATCTTATAGCCCACAAATACATCAAGGAAACCATTAAAACAACATTGTGCCCTTTACACCATTTACCCAGGGACAGATTCACCTTAATGTACGATAATGCACAACCTCACATTCCCCGACATTTGACAAACTTCCTCAATGCCAATGGAATTCGGATGCAGAACTGGCTGGCATGAAATCCTGACTAGAATCTCTAATGAACACGTGTGGAATGTGTTATGCAGAAAAGTGCACCAATGAGTCTTAGACATTCTGTGATAACTTTGTGAGGTACTAGAAAAAAAAATGGAACTTCACTTCCTAAGAAGACATTGTGGTGCCATAATGCCTGAATGGGTACAGGCAGTGATCAACAGAGGTTTCAGTACTCACTTTTGAAGAATGTTGAATCATGAAAGCGTGTGATCATGTAGGAAAAGTGACCAAAAATGGCAAAAGAATGCATTTGAAGCAGAAATTTTTATTTGAAAATCGTTTGAACTTTTGAACCTTCGTAATTAATCAATACTTTTTAAAAGTTTTTTTTTAAAGAGCATACATTATATGCAAAGACAATGGCTATTCAGGGATTGTGGATGTACTGTATATATAAATACACACACATACAGTATACCGTACTTATTCGCCTATAACACCCACTCACCTACAACACTCCCTTTTAATTTTTTACTATTAGTGGGGAGAAAAATAAAGAGGGAAAAACCATAAAAAATCTTTCACATGACCAAGCAGAAAGTGCAACATTTCAGTTAACAGTAAAACCCACTTCCAACCAGATGACGGATAACCTGTTATCTAATGTTAATGTTACCTTTGGTAGCCCGCCTGGTGGCCATGATCGTTAAGGCGTTAAAAGTCTAAACGGTCTGACCCTGTAGTTAGCTGGTTCGAGTCCCACTGGTCGAAAATAATTTCACCATCAGAATGTTGGCTGGCAGGGTAGGGGAGGTAGTGGTATACAATTTCTAATCACTAGAATGTGTGCCAAAAGCCTGGATTAAATTCCAAACCTCATCACAGGGCTCATATGGAGTGAGAGCGTATGACGCTGTTAATAGTGATTTGTCCATTGGATGGGGACGTTAAGCCTTGAACAGACCCCTTGGTGCTATTCGACAGGAGTAGATTATGTGACGGCGCAGGGTTTCAACCCTCTCCCTTCCTACTATCATATAACATAATCCATAAATAAGCCACTCAAAGACCACGTTAGGAGGTTCTACACAAGGTGACTGATAAGCACAAGATGACAAAAAGTGGCAAAATCAAGCGACTGTCCTTTCATATAATCTGTGCATAGATTATAAGTATGTAGGGTCTAATCACCCCTTAGATCGTTTAAGTTTTAGGAAAACAGGAATTTCTTCTGCACTGAATGGAACTAAAGATGATCTACTTTGGGAAGGCGAGAATGAAACTGAGGATTTCATAGGCGATCCTACTGAGTGATCTGAAGCATACTTGCACAAAAGGTACAAAGAAATGAATTTTTAATATAACTTAATATAACTATTATATTTTATATACAGTGAGCAGCACGAAAAATGTAACACCCAATAAATGATGTGTAATCAACTATTTAATCAAAGTGAAGCACTTCAACCAATCTTTTAAGACGGGGTATGTTATTGGCGTTGCTTTGCGAGCAAACAATGAAGTGTTGATTGTTTATTGCACTAGCCTAAATTAATTGTTTTTCCCACGCAACCTGAAAAACACTTAACTGGATGTGAGTCAACGTTTTTCCGCTCTTATAGCACTTCTTGTTGTACCCTTAATTGTTCCCCTTTCAATCACATGTGCTTGTAGGATCTTTCTGTGATTGTCTTAATCAGCTTTCTGGAGTAAACATGCTGTTAAGCCCTGAACAAACTGTGAAAGCTGTTGCTTTGGTAGAAGATGGTCACAGCATGCATTACATTGCAGAAGTGTTGAGGACTACACCTTCCACGATTTCCAGAAACGTACGAAGGTACAGGGAAACGGGAGGCTTTGCAAGGAGACCAGTATCAGGCCCAAGAAGAGCAACATCGGAGAGAGATGACCGCTTCTTACAACTTCAAGTTCTCCGCAACCGACACACCACTGCCGTTGAAACATGAAATCGACTCCACCAAGTTCGAAGGGTCAATGTTAGCTCAAAGAAGACTGGAAGATGCCAATCTTAAGTCCAAAAGACCTGCTGCAGGTCTGGAACTCACCAGTGAGCATCACACAGCTCGAATACGTTTTGCAAGGGAACATCTTGGCTGAACAGTACAACAATGGGATCAAGTGTTGTTCACCGATGAGTTGCGATTTGGCCTCCGATCACCT
Source organism: Anabrus simplex (assembly GCF_040414725.1). NCBI lineage: Eukaryota > Metazoa > Arthropoda > Insecta > Orthoptera > Tettigoniidae > Anabrus > Anabrus simplex. Next base: position 364,074,182 of record NC_090269.1, on the reverse strand, counting down.
GACAGAAGAGAGAGTGTCTGGAGAAGGCCAGAGGAAAGGTATTCCCCTGGCACATTCTCATTCAGGATGCCTTTTCACGGTGGTTCTGTGATGGTGTGGGCAGGAATCAATACAGCTGCAAGGATGGATTTGGTCTTCGTGGAGAATAGGAGCATTACCGCACACTGGTATGTGGAAGAAATCCTTCTGGAGCATGTTGTGACTTTCGCTGCATTTATTGGTGATGATTTTAGAGACATGGTAGGCAACAAGTTTTTCTTTTTATGCAGTAAAGCTGTCTGATTCTCTGCTCGTCAATCGCTAGTTGACAGTAGGTCGAATTTTCACAAAAGTAGTAGATACAAATGAAGTAGGAGATGTTTGAAAAGAAACTCTTCAATTAGTGATCATTACACAAAATGTTTCTATTTTGTTATGTGCTCAAAATGTTGGCCATCAAAGGCAGTGCACAATTGCATTTAAAGGTCATGTGTTATCCAACGTGGCAGTCATTCCAAATTCTTGATACCATATTCTTACTATCTATCAATATTCGTCCAACATTTCATTTTCACGAACTACCTAAACACAATAAAAAGGCTTTGGTTAAATTTTGTTGTTTCTTCATTCTTCAGTTCACATGTAGACTACCATACTCTCAAAACAGTAACAATAATGCTTTAGTCATGTTCCCTTGTAACCAACACTATTATTTTTATATAATAAAATTCTTCCGGGCTGTTATGCCGTGGTCCACTCCTCTCGCTTCTCCTAGACGTTTCGATTACTGCTGCGGTAGTCATCTTCTGTGGCGTCGTGTAGATACGCTCTCCTGTATCCCGCTGGCGACTGCAAAAGCTGTTTGGGAAGCAGCTGTATTTATATGTAAGTGTGTGGCCTCCAATTGGTTCGCGCTGTGCAATCCGACATTTGATTGACTATCTGAAAGCACGACCTCCGATTGGGTCGCGCCGAGCAGCCTGATGTTTGGTTGGCTATCTGAGCACACGACCTCTGATTGGTTCGCGCCGGGCATGGATTCTGACTGGGTCGCTCCGAGAAGTCTGTCGTCTGATTGGATCTCGGAGTGCACGACCTCCGATTGGGTCGTGCCGAGCAATGGATCCTCTGGTTGGTTGACTGTAATGTCCCTGATCTTAGTAAGCTTCGGCCGTACGTTATATAAAGGGGTGTACCAGGCCTTGCTGAGTTTCAGTCCTTCCTCCTTTCTATTAAAGTTATCCGGATGTTTATGTATTTCAATTGCTGCCCTGTAGAGACGGGCGTGAAAGTGAGATGTTGTGGCCAGTATGTCAGTATCCTCGTAACGGATCTCATGATTTCCGTCAAGCAGTGCATGCTCCGCTACTGCTGATTTGTCGTATTGCCCCAAGCGACAATTCCTTTTGTGCTCCGTCAGGCGGGTATTGACACTTCTGCCAGTCGTGCCAATATAAACAGCTCCACAGCTGCATGGTATCCTATAGACCCCAGTAGATGTTAGAGGGTCACGTGGATCTTTGGCAGAACGTAACATGTTTTGTAGCTGTTGGGTCGGCTGAAAAATGGTTTTAACTTCGTGACGTTCAAGGAGCCTTCCAATACGATCCGTGATGTCCCGTATATACGGCAAATAAGCGATACCTTTCTTCCTGGGTTCTTCTCGCTTACTATTCGCTGGCTGTCTTCTGGGGTGGAGTGCTCTCCTGACCTCTTGTACCGTGTAGCCATTGGTTTGTAAGGCTAGATCAAGATGCCGTAGTTCCTTCTCGATGTACTCTGGTTCACAGATACGAAGGGCGCGATCCACCAAAGTCTTCATCATGGCGCGCTTCTGCCCAGGATGGTGATTCAAATTTTTGTTTAAGTATCGGTCTGTGTGTGTTGGTTTTCGGTATACTTGATACCCTAGGGATTCATCATTCTTCCTCTTCACCAGCACGTCCAGGAAAGCTAATTCTCCATCCTTTTCCTTCTCCACCGTAAATTGTATACGAGGATGAATACTGTTCAGATGTGTAAGAAAACCATCAAGTGCCTCCTCTCCATGTCCCCATATTACAAAAGTGTCATCAACAAAGCGGAACCAACAGCTGGGTTTATTTACAGCAGTCTGCAGGGCTTCCTCTTCAAAGAACTCCATATAAAAATTAGCAATTAACAACTTTTGCAGTCGCCAGCGGGATACAGGAGAGCGTATCTACACGACGCCACAGAAGATGACTACCGCAGCAGTAGTCGAAACGTCTGGGAGAAGCGAGAGGAGTGGACCACGGCATAACAGCCCGGAAGAATTTTATTATATTGACACCGGCCGTGAAAGCCTTCATACTTTAACTATTATTTTTAATTATTTCAAAAACATAAACCTCCCTTTCCTGTCTCTAGTTCCCCTGTCATGATTTTACACTAATGCATGACAGTGCACGGCCATATGTTACGAGAATTGTGCATGAGTTCTTGGATGAAACAGGGATTCGTGCTATGGCATGGCCTGCTTGAAGCCCTGATTTGAATCCTATTAAGCACGTTTGGAACTAGCTGGGGAGAAGATCCCGTCAGCACTATCCAGAGACCCTACAGGACCTACGGAATATCCTCCTGGAAGAATGGGAGATGATTCCTCAACAGGACATTACCGCATTAATCAGGAGCATGCCTGAAAGTTTGAATGCCGTCATTGGTGCAAGAGGTGGCAATACACACTTTTGAAGATGCGAACAGAGGTCCCCGAGATTGTCTCCGAGGTCTGTGAAGTGAAAGTGTGAAGTGTATAACATCAAAACAGAAGTGCATACATTACTTTTATGAGCTTATTCAATATTTTCTTGAAATGTGCATCTCTGGTTTAATTTGTTCAATTTGTTTATAACCGTCTTTTCTTTTCATTGTTAGACACTTAGATGGGACCGTACCACAATATTCTATCATAAAATAGTGGATTAGTGTCATAAATTTAAAATAAATTTCAGTTTTGAAAGAAATCAAGTTCTGCATTTTTTGTGCTGCTCAGTGTATATTTTATAAAAGTCAGTTGGTATTAGAACCAAATGTTTTGTTATTTCAGGCAGTTGCTGTATTATGATATTGCAAAACTGTACAGCCTTGAATTCCATGTAGTGCTGTGTGGTTGAGGTGTGGCACTTATTGTCATATATCCGGCCAGCTATGGTAATGCAAGAGGGGGCTGATACAATATTGTTTATATGTGCTAATATCACTAATAAATAAAGCATATATTTAAATAACTATTTTAAGTGTTCATTTTAAAATGTCAGGTGTTAATTTTTCTGGTTTTAAACCATACCAATCCAACCTACATTATGTGCAATTTTCATGTTTTACACCCTCCCTTATTTTTGAAATTGAAAATTAGTCAAAAAGAAGCTGTTATAGGTGAGTAAATGCAGTATATTGCATGTTAGTTCTTCTTCCTTCTCAGCCTTTCTTTTATTATGTTCATAGCTTTCTTCTTTCTGTCCCTTGTGTATTCCTCATTCATTCCCTTCTACCCACATAGTTTTTCCTGATTTTCAGCCTCCCTCTTGCTCTTGGATGATAGTGAATGCTCCTGTAGATATGCAGGACAGATGCGAATAAGCACCAAATAAGCATGATGGGTCAACTGAGGCAGTAGGTAGGGTGGACTCGTCAGCTGTAGTGATAGCAACCTCCCCTGGAGGAAGATAATCTTGATTAAGAAAAAACACGGGTCCTCCAGGTTGGGGGCTATTAGGAGGAAGGGCATCTGATTGTATTCTTTTTTGCCGAAACAAATGGAAGGAGACATATCAAAGAATGAACTAAGTATATTGCACGTTATTTAATAAATAAGAATTTAAAGAAAATGTATGTGTTGCTGTTATTTTTGCTGGCCAGTGTATTACGTACATATTAACATTTCTACAAATTCTGATTTAATACTGTGCAAGAGTAAGAGCAAATTTATAAATATTGCTGAAATAAAAATATACATTACACTGAGCCTGAGATATAGAAAATCAGTACCTGGAGGTTCCCGGAGATGAATCTGCATAACAGTAATGAGTGAAGCATCAAGGTAGTCAGTTTCTGGTTCTTTGGTGTAGAGTACCTCGACTGGAAATGTTCGTCCTGGGATGGTAAATATTGGTGCCTCGAAGAAGTACTGAGAGAACTTAACAGCATCAAGTGTGGCAGATGTTACAATTAACTTCAGTTCTGGTCGCTTCCTCACAGCCTGTTTCAACAGACCTAAAATTAAAACAAAAGAATATGCCATAATTAAGCAGAAATTTCCTTCCTATGGACAAAAGGGGAAAGAAAATGAAAGAAGGGAGAGACTGTGATACACAATAGTAATCAAAGACTTACAACATTATAACATTAGGCCTACTGTAATATCTATGATACTCCTACTCTTCCTACATCTAATACTGCTGATTTCATTTCTGCAGGAACATCTTTTACGCAATGTTATGATTTTTGTCTGCCTCTGTCTTCCTTTTTTTTGGAAACATTGTAGGAACTAAGGTCCCAGTTATATGGCTGAACACTGTAATGATGATTAGGCTATGCATATCCAGTTATATAGAACTAATAAAGTATTTCAATTTAATTTACTCCTCTCAAACGTTCCTATAAATGCAATTTTTTCAAATAATTAATGCTACAAAATGCTATTTTTAATACCATTTTTGCAATAAATAGAAAACATTAATGCTATAATTTCACATTTCTAATTCATGGAAAGAGCTCAAGAAGAAGAAGAAGAAGAAGAAGAAGAAGAAGAAGAAGAAGAAGAAGAAGAAGAAGAAGTGCCTATCAAATAACACAACGGGTTACTAGTGGGTCAGCCCTATCAATATTTATTGTTATCATTAAAACATAGTTAATTTACTTTATTCATTAATTGTACAAGTTTAAAAAAAACTGTACTGAAGAAGCTTCTTCACAGTCAAAATTCTGTACCTACTATTTTTTTTTTTCTATCTGGCAATGTTTACAATAATACAACCACGCATGGTAGTTTGCAACAAAGAGGTGAGTAAAATATATTTTTTTCTCAATTTCCATATGATAATTTGATGACAAAACTAGTCGTGCTTAGTAGAAACAATTCTGTAACCAAACAATAGTTAACAAATAATGACATAAATATTTAAATGTTTGCTTTCTCAGGTGTCTGGTGAAAAAAAAAAAAAAGTACCATCTATACAACACACGCAGGCTGCTCTACACAAAGCAAATGCAGAACGGAAATCTAAACTGAAGCAGACACACTTGATTACAAGACACTCTTGATGCCGACATCCGAGACTTCATCCAGATAAAACGCATTTAGTGCTGATTTGTGTCGTGCCACTGTAGCAGCAAACATCCCATTCTAGAAACGTTTTTTTGTAATGGACCTTGGAAATTCATATCTGTGGTTCTTGGTTGATGAAACAACGGAAAACCTTGGGCAGTACGTTGCCACCTTAATTTATAAAGTCCAATAACGGACCTAAATTTACTCATTCAGGACAAATATTTTAAGTTCCCTATGGGAATCAACATCTATATCATCTGATGGCCAGGCAGGCATCAATTTTTGGAAATGAGATATAGCTCTCATAGTGCATTGGCACTGCTGGTGGCTTCAAGTAGCCTATGCAGTGGCCTCCACGGTAAGTACTAGCCTTGCGTCTTGGGAGGTGTGCTAAGTCCCAACTGACGAGCCCAACTTAGCACACAAGGGCGAAATGCAGGCAACCAAGAATGAGTTAGCTGGAAAATTTATAATGTCCAATAACGGACCGTTATATTGTTATTATAAATTTACTCATTCAGGACAAATATTTTAAGTTCCCTATGGGAATCAACATCTATATCAAGCTTAATCCTGATACACCGTCCAGAGCTTTTCTGATCTACATGAAACAGTTGAGTAATACCAACAGTGGCTCATTTTGTGAACAGTGGACTCAATGTTATCAGTCCTGATGATGACAAAGTTTTAATAGCTGTGACAGATGCTGCTTCATATATGGCACATGCCATACATTTTTCCCTTCTCTTGTCATTGTCATCTGCTTGGCCCATGCCTAAATTGAGTAGCGAACTAGATCAGACTCAAGTTTCCAAAGGTGTATTATAAGAAATAAATTGACGTCCCTTTTCAATACAATATATCAAGTAAATAATATTACATCAGTCTTGGGTCTCATTTCAGCCACTTAGTGGCTGGCCATCTTCAGCTAAGTAAAATTAAACAGATTATGTGATAACTAAAACATATGTATACCAGACAAAGACAATGTTGCAGGAATAATTACAACATTAAAATATATACAACAACAACAATTACAGTTATGATCTTCTTGTAATAATATGATGTGTCTAAGTTCACTTAGGACCTCAGGCAAAGAAGTAAATCTGGAAATGATAGCCAGAACAGACCATTTATATTGATATTATAAATTTACTCATTCGGGACAAATATTTCAGATTCCCTATGGGAATCAACATCTATGTCATGTGATGGACAGGCAGGCATCAATTTTTGGTAATGAGACAAAGTCTCTCATAGTGCATTGGCACTGCCGGTGGCTCCAAGTAGCCTACGCAGTGGCCTCCACGGTATGCACTAGCCATGCGTCTTGGTGGGTGTGCTATTTACCAACTGATGAGCCCAACTTAGCATACTGGGGCGAAACACTAGCAACCAGGAATGAATTAGCCGGAAAATTTATAATGTCCAATAACGGACCATTTATACTGGTATTATAAATTTACTCATTCGGGTAAATTATTTCAGGTTCCCTATGGATATCAACACCTATACCAAAGAATGACGATGAAGGTGAAAGTGAAATCCCAGTTCATCTTATAAAAAACTTAAAATATTGCCCTGTGTCTTCAGCTGATGTTGAACTCTCTTTCTCAGTGTACAAACTAATACAATAGAGTCTTGATTATCCTTCCTAAACAGGACCTGGAGTACATCAGAAAATGTTGAATACAGAATAATTTTGAAAATGAACTGAAACAAACAGGAAGGCTATACTGTATTACTAAAACAATAACACGTTTTATGGTACTCTATTCATTAAATTATCAATTCAATTTTACAGTACACACAGTACTGAACGAAACCGTTCCAAATGTCTTATGAAAATAACTTGTCAACAACGTCTGCTTGCCTGCTGATTCACGTTTTCTTGCTGCGAGATTCCACCATCTACGAAAAATCAACACCTCCATTGCACTTGCTTCCAGCTGTTGCTCAATGTAGGTTAATGCCATTTCCAATGCACTTAATCCTTCATTGCGCATCATCGTTTTCTCCTTTTGTTCTGCAATGCATCGTTGTTGTTCTTCTTCTTCATCATCCTCATTTTCGTTAGCATTCCCAAAATCAATAATATCAGGGTCAGTTCAAATAGCTGATCTTGTGCACACCACTTATTCACATATCGAGCCGTACCATCCTCACAGCCAGGAATGCAATTTAGTAAGGTAACAATGTTTTCCATGTCTTCATGTACCACCCCCTCTCGATGTTCAACCTCACTAAAAATGTTCCAAGACTTCGCTAATGTTGTTGTTTCAACTTTTTCCCACATCTATCATGTTGATTTGTTTTAACTTTTCTATCATGTCACTGCCATTGTCCATTTCTCTAGCAGGGATGAAAGGAGTTTCCGGCGATATTTCCTCTTCAATGTTTCCAGCACACCTTGGTCCACTGGCTGGCATAATGACGTCGCGTTAGGAGGGAGGAACATGACTTTGATGTCACCACTTCTAAGCTGCTCTTCACTTGGGTGTGATGAGAGTGTTGTATAGTAGAAGAAGAGCTTTTCTAGGGAGATTGTTTGAAGCTAGAAATTTTTCTACATCTGGAACAATCTGTGTAAAAAAAAAAAAAAAAAAAGAAAACAGCCTTTAAAGATGTCAGCAGACATCTACGCAGCCTTCTGATTCGTGTAATGGACTGGAAGATCATTAACAAAAATGTTTTTAAATGCCCTAAGCTTCTTTGCTTTACCGATCATAAGCAATTTTGCTTTTAAGTTCCCAGTAATATTACTACAGGCAAGAACAGTAACTCTTTCCTTAATACATTTGTAGCCAGGTGCAGACGTCTTGGCTTGGGCTGCGAGAGTTTTTGATGGCAGCATCTTGAAATTTAGCCCAGTCTCATCACAATTAAAAATCTGATCACCGGTTAATCCTTCAGCAAGAATTATTTCTTGAAATTCCTTTTTAAATTTCACAACCTCATTGGATTTAGCTGACAGTTTTTCTTCACAGATATTAAGCTGCCTAATGCCGTACTGTTTTTTCCACCGATCAAGCCATCCAGCACTGGCAGTAAAACTAGGGTACCCTTCATTAAACTCCTTCTGGAAATACACCACCTTTTCTTCCAGAATGAGGCCAGATATTGGCACACCCTTTTCCTGGTTTTGAGTGAACCAAAGAAAGAATGCTTCACTTACATTTTTGGTTTTTGTACTCATTTTTTTTCATTGCTTTTCTAATTTTCAGTGCATCACTTGTTGCTCTGGTAGAGCACCACTTTGCATTTTCTTCCCTCTTTTTTATTTTTTTCCATTCTGTATGTCCAACACCATAATCTGAAGCCACTTTTTGAATAGTTTCCTCTTTGTCCAATCTCTTTAACGCACCCAACTTGTCTTCCATAGAACAATCACATTCTTCCGTTTACTCGCCATACTCACAGAGGACATGAAAACTATAACATCTGCACCCAACCAATACGACACTGAACAATGAATAAAGATTCATTGCATCAATCCTTGAAAAAAAAAAAAGTCCTACCGCCAGCAGTCAGGCCAGTGCTTGTCCCACGGTCACACCCTCCACACTGGGTGTCCCAAACCTTAGTCTCCACCAAAAGTTCAAATTAAGTCTACCAGTGTCGGATAATATGGAATGTCGGATAAGCGAAGGTCAGCTGAGCGAGACTCTACTGTACTTAGTGACAAACCCCATAACTTTTCCAAGGACAATTTAGAGAAAGTGCTTATTATTTACTGTTAAGCCAACTATGGACATGACGTTTAACCTCAGTCTGTAATTGCGAGCTGTATGTGCCGATTGTGAAATGTACTTGGTTTCTTTTAATACCAATATGGCACATTAAATTAAGGTCATTTACATCACCATTTTAAAGTTTTCTTGATACCTGCTCAGTTATATATATCTGCCTATTATTCATTTTAGTGCCTAAATATAGCAGTTAAGGAGCCTATTTTAGGCACCTAAAACATTACGTTTTAGAGCCTAAACTTCCGTTGTTTAGTCATCACTTAGGAAATGGGCTTTCACAGAGGAAAGTAGTGTGATTGTGGTGAAGAGCAGACAGTGAACTAGATGTATCAGTGCCCTCTTTGTCCGTATTCATGTTCTGAGCAGGATTTGATGCTTGCAGTAAGAATGCCATAGAAGTGGCTCGCTTCTGAACAAAGACCTTTGCAATTTGTCCAACCCTTGTCCATTTCTCTATAGGGTTGGTATGAGGTGAGATGGATCTACCATGGTTTTTTATGACTGGATGCCCTTCCTGACGTCAGCCTCATCCGAGGAATTAATGATGTGAAATGAATGACATGATATATGAAAGTAGGAAGGGAGAGGGTAAAACCCGGTGCCAGCACATAGTCTACTCCTGTTCAATAGCACCAAGGGGTCTGCTTAAGGTTTAACATCGCCATCCCACAAACAAATCACTATCAACAGCGTTGTATGCCTTCACTCTATATGAGCACTGCGGAGAAGTTTGGAATTTAATCCAGGCTTTCGGCACGCAATCTAGTGATTAGAAATTGTATACCACCATCTCCCCTACCCTGTTGGCCAACGTTCTGATGGTGAAATTTTTTCGACCAATGGGACTCGAAATGGCTAACCACGGTGTCAGACCGTTTATACTTCAACTACTTAACGATCATGGCCAGCAGGCAAAGAATGAAAGTTCAGATGCATTTTTGTATATTACAGTGGTAGACTCCTTAAATAAATAAATAAATAAATACATGAATGAATAAATAAATAAATAAATAAATAAATAAATAAATAAATAAATAAATAAATAAATAAATAAATAAATAAATAAATAAATAAATAAATAAATAAATAAATAAATAAATAAATAAATAAATAAATAAATAAATAATTAAATAAATAAATAAATAAAACATTAAACAATCTTTCAGCCAATACTTTGGTTTTGCACAACTTACAATATAGTATGCTTCCACTAGTAGAAAAATCACTATCACCAAACCTGGAGGTAGAAGTACACCTTTTTATAGCCTTTCACATACTTCCTCATGAGTGGGAAAGACGACAGTCAAAGATCATGAGAGTCGACCCCACCCATTCCACCATTATAATCGAGCGCCAGGTCGGGTTTCAGTTTCTTCCCTCATTTTGATTAGACTGTAACAAAATCTGGTCTATCGTGCTGAGTTGACAAAAAGTGTACAGGCTTTTTTTGTCAATCCATTTTGCGGCTAGGATTTTGTTTGCTGAAGCGAAAGTAAGTTCACCCTTCTTCAGTTGTGTTTCCTTGAACTCAGGAGGCATATGTTTCCCGTTTGTCCTAACCGTGCCAAAAACATGTGTGTTTATGTTTCAGGAGAATCTTGTACAAAGACGGTGAACTGTACCAGTTATCCATGTACAAAGTTCTCCATACACCCAAAAGATCCTTACACATGTCAATAACAATCCTCTCACTAACTAATAAATCACTGGAGGTAGATCCTCCCAGTATATATTTTGAAATTCCAGCAATAGTCGTTCTCTGAAGAGAAAACTTTGTACACCTTGATACCGAATCTTGCTCTCTTGGATTTCATCATCTATTCATCAATGCAAATATTTTCTCCTGGAGTATACACAAACTTGAATCTGTCCAAAAGTAAATCTATAACAGGTCTAACCCTTCTTAGTTTGTCATGTTTTGATTCGGAGGAGTCTGTACTAAAATGCAAGAATTTGTTTATAGAAACAAAGCGCTTGAATGGCATGGTTCCACTAAATATGGGAGTTTCTATTACTTTGCGTTTTGACCAGTTATCTTGCATTGCAGGCTTTTTTGTCTGCGATATTAGAATGCACAGAGCAAAGAGAGCTTTTAGCTTGTCTACAGTAACAGGAAACCAATGTTTTTGTTCGTAAGTATTACTGGTTTCAAGGGAAGCGGATAAATTTGCAAGAAATGTAGAAGCATAGGCATTGGTTTCCTTTGTAACATGACCCCATAACTGTGGGGTTAGAAATTCATTCATTGCGTCCATTTCTTTTGGATTATTCCCCACAACCTCCTCCTCACTATAGAATGAATTTCAGAAACTGGTTTGCATGTTACAGAAACAGGCTTATTCTCAACAAGATTCCAATTCCAAGTATCATTACTAGAGTTCTCACCCGCTCTTGTTGCATTCTGGTTTCATCCCGTAGTTTCGATTGGCACTATCACCTTGGAACTGAAATCGGAATCACTATCATCACTGTCAGTTGAAGAAGAAGAAGACTATTTTCACTCTCCAGTGAATCGTTTCCACTTTCAACATCACTATTTTCAAGCCAGTTACGAATAGTCTCATCCATGCCGAGCTTGGATGCTGCCATGATTGTTAACTAGCAGCAAATTGAGGTGCTTTTTATTCTCCGTATTTCAGCTCAGAGCTACTATTTACACAGAGAAAATAGCTTCAGGTATCATCTGAAATCTATTGGGTAGACTGCAAAACAAACAGAACAAATCTCTCTGACCAGCTAACCACGATAATGTACTTATAAACGTTCGTGCACCAGAATGGAAGTGTCCGTCAAAGTATGTTACCACCTATAGTTGGTCCGTTATTGGACATAATAAATTTTCCGGATAACTCATTCCTGGTTGCCAGCATTTCGCCCCAGTGTGCTAAGTTAGGCTCATCAGCTGGTAAATAGCACACCCACCAAGACGCACGACTGGTGTATACCGCGGAGGCCACTGCATAGGCTACTTGAAGCCACCGGCAGTGCCAATGCACTATGAGAGACTTTGTTTCATTTTCAAAAGCTGATGCCTACCTGGCCATCAGATGGTAAACATGTTGATTCCCATAGGGAACCTGAAATATTTGTTCCGAATGAGTAAATTTATAATACCAATATAGTTGGTCCGTCATTGGACATTATAAATTTTCCAGCTAACTCATTCCTGGTTGCCAGTGTTTCGCCCCAGTGTGCTAATTTGGGCTCATCAGTTGGTAAATAGCACACCCACTAAGACGCATGGCTGGTACATACCGCGGAGGCCACTGCGTAGGCTATTTGGAGCCACTGGCAGTGCCAATGAACTATGAGAGACATTGTCTCATTTTCAAAAACTGATGCCTGCCTGGCCATCAGATGGTAAAGATGTTGATTCCTATAGGGAACCTGACATATTTGTTCAGAATTATACAGGTCCAACCTTTCTTAGTTTGTCATGCTTTGATTCGGAGGATTCCGTACTAAAATGCAGAATTTGTTTATAGAAAACGGTTCATATCCGTATTTCTCGCCATCGTGGAAATCGTGTACCCTAAGTTCTGATATGGAATTAAGGGAGAAAAATAATCCCCACTTACATCTCATATCAGTTTTTCTTCATGTGTCAGTATAAATACAACAAGGTACACCCTACGGCATGCACGCGTGCCTGCTTTCATCTCAAGGTCGAACTGTCTCCTGTAGTCCTCCCCTTTAATCACAGAAGCTGTCTCCCCTTGTCTGGTGAAAGGCAGGTACGTAATTCCGGACCGTAGGTTATTCATGCCCTAATTAGCTAGTTGGAATATGATACTGCTGAACTGGCTGCAATTTTAGTATACAAGTCTACAGCATGTATGAAATGTAAGGTAAACGATCGATTCCAGTGTATTACGATACCATAATTTGATTTCCAGGATGACTTTCCTTATAGGTGAGTACTGGAAAGGTATTCAAGTTTAATTGCAAGTTTTAACATTTGAATGATTCTATTTGCTGAGAAATATGGTAATCGTGGAGAAGACTAATAATTTAATGTGGTGGTAGGTGGTTTGCTTAAAAGACTACACTAATAAATGTAAAGAAAAAAATGTGTATTATATGATGAGTACATATCTTTCTTCTTTTTCTGTGCAGCGAAATGGAAGTGGAAATGACAGGGAAGCATATTCAGCTACGAATGGAATCTCACCAACTTTAATATTTTAGTTAATATTCAATAACATGGTAAGGAACATAGTAAAATGCAATTTATTACGCAAAATTGTGAGGCTTTATTACATTTAAAAGGCAGTATAATTCTAAACAAGTTCAATTTACTAACTTCTTGCATATACTGTATCCCAATTTTTAAGCTCAAAGTTTCAGAAAAAAGTGAGAGATTTGTGTGAGTAAATATGGTAGTCCTTCTCCACAACAAAGGTTCAAGAAAACTCACAAACAATTACTGGCCAGTCTGATTTCTACTTTTTATAAGTTATCTCCAAAGGTCTTGTTGACGAGAATTATGAACACTTGGATATAAAACAGCTTGTGCAACAAGTTGATTTTACAACTTTTTTTAAACAACTGACCATCTCCAAGTTGCCAATCAAATCACTATGGAAAACAAGTTGAGAAGTATAACAAGTCTAATAATGATTCTATTTATGGAGAAACATGGTAACTGTGCAGCAAGCCGATAATTTAACACGATTGTGAGGGGAGTGTTACTAGAGAAGTCTTCCCTGTAAACGGACAAGATTTTCTGCTGAAGATGTGGAGCAAACTTCTCTGTGAAATGTAAAAAACTCCACCAGTTTTCTTGACACAGCAAAAGCCCAAGAGCTAAATCATCATATCTAGAATTACGGGCTGTGATAGTATCCATCTAAACCTATAACTAATATTCATCGGCTACGAGGCCTTTGATTTGATTGAGCACTCATGTCTTTGGTGTACTTTGACACATTGCACTGAAATTATAAAATAAATCAACAGCCAACATAAAGCCAAATCCAGACTTGAATCCTTTGGAGGATCTTTTAAAACTGAGAAGGGAGTTCAAGGAGACCTTATGTACCCAACGATATTCACCTGCTTATTTTAGGGTGTTTTTGAGGGAAAGGGCTGGAATGATAAGTATGGTATCAAACTCTCAAAATCCAAGGTTTGCAAATAGCAATGTCCTTTTCTCAGAGAGCCTCCTACAACTTCAGAAGGTAATACAAGATAAGTACACCAAGTAAGCTGGAATCACAATCAATGAAACAAAAACCAAGCTCATGACCAATAGGTTAGACAAAGAAATTAAGTCAATGGTAACTGCAGAAGACCATCTATATCTACATCAGACAGTTTTGCTCCTTAACAGGCAAGATAAAGAAATCAAAAAGAGAATAGGAAATGCTTAGCATCACTATTGGTCACTAAGCTTTATCCTCCAAAATTATTTTCTCAAGTGCATCACAAGGGAGATATTCAACACATGTGTACATCCTGTTCTTGCATATGCTATCGTATGAATTTTAGTGGAAATGGAAAATTATGGATACATATTTTATGTGGAAACAGGTTCAAGGACATTCCAGGATTCAATAACAAACAAGGGGAGTGTATATGTGAGGATTTAGAGAAGGCAAAAGTATTTAGTCAGCAGTATATAAATACTGTAGGTTACAAGAATAATGTCCAGATAGAGGAGATAACTAATACTAACGAAGTACTGAAATTTACCCAAGATAAACAAGGGATTTACAAGATACAAAAGTTAAAAACTAAAAAAGCAGCTGGAATTGATAAGATTTCTGGGGATATACTGAAGGAAATGGGTTGGCATATAGTACCATATATGAAGTACTTATTTGATTACTGTTTGCTAGAAGGAGCTATACCAAATGAATGGAGTGTTGCTATAGTATCCCCTGTGTTTAAAGGAAAGGGTGATAAACATAAAGCCAATAATTACAGGCAAATTAACTAAACATGTGTTGCATAAGCTTTGGGAAGGCATTTTTCTTGATATTATAAGAAATATTTGACAAATTACTATTTGGTTTGATAGAAGGCAGTCCGGGTTTAGGAAAAGTTATTCCACTGAACTGTAGAATTCCAGCAAGACATAGCAGATATTTTAGATTCAGGAGGTCAAATGGACTGTACCACAATTGACCTATCTATGGCTTATAATAACGTAGATCATAGGAGACTACTGGCAAAAACGAGGGCAACTGGACTAGAAGGGTGACTGAATGGGTTGGCTATACTTCTAGAAAATAGAACTCAAAATTACAGTAGGTAAAGCATTATCTGTTCCTGTAATCATTAAGAGAGGAATTTCTCAAGGCAATATTATTGGACTTTTATATTTTCTTATATATACACATGATATGAAAAAAGAACTGGAATCAAGGTATGGCTTTTTGCTGATAATGATATACTTTATAGAACAGGCCTTTCCAACTCGAGCACTTAGTGCCGGGACGCACCAGCGCTGCACTCAGCAACACCGTTCCCCTCCTTCCCCACCTGCCCCACACAGTGGTCGGTGCATGTGTGCGTAAGAGACAGTACATTCATTCTCATTCTCTCTCGGTTTGTGTCATTCTCAGTAGAATCTACTCGATAGAACAGACAGTGGAGCAGTTGGTTTCACCTTCGTTAAAAATGTCATTTAATCCTTCATGGGTTGATTCATATTTTGTTCTCAATAACAAAGGGAAAGCTCACTGTTTAATTTGTCATGTCATTTTAAGCGTAAAGTCTTCAACCGTTCGACGACACTACCACGATAAACATGTTTCCACCTATGATGACATTGTTGGCGCAGCAAGAACTGAACAAATTGCTAAGTTAAAACCGGAATTGTCAAGTTCTTCAGAGATATGAAATAACTTACTCATTAGGAATTGTTTTACATGCAGTTTAGGAGATTTGTTTTCATTTTTGGTTTTGTATTATTAAGAACTGTTTAGAATTAGACTTAGATGTACTGCTAAAAAAAAAACACCGGTGGAGTTGGCGGCACGGTTAGGGGCGCTCAGCTGTGACCTTGCATCCGGGAGATAGTGGGTTCGAACCCCTCTGTCGGCAGCGCTGAAGATGGTTTTCCGTGGTTTCCCATTTTAAAACCAAGAAAATGCTGGGGCTGTTCCTTAATTAAGCCCACGACCGCTTCCTTCCCATTCATAGCCTTTTCCTATCCCATCATTGCCATAAGACTTATTGCAAAAAAGAACCCACAAAGATAATTATTTTAATTATTTTATCTCCCTATCCCACAGTTACTTGAACCCAATAGTTTAGAAGGCGCAGTTCGAGCACGTTATGGGCTATTGTTGCTCTGAAAAAGAAAAAAAAAAAAGAAAAAAACACAGATGTTTTCAATTCTGATTTTTATAAATGGTGAACTAGTACTTCTCTGTCTGATGTGGACTTCGAGGTTGTACTTAGAATTTCTACTGCCAAATCGATTGTACCCATTATTGGTAAATTAGTTGCCGCAAAACGATGTCAGCAATCGACTTAAACGCTAAATGTACATTAAGGCAAAAGCAAAGTATGTACAGAATGAATTGTGTGATTTATGTTCACAGAACTGTCATAAATAATATTGTTTTCATAATCTGCGCGCTGACTTGACGACCTACGGTTCTGTCTCTGTCACTTCCCCTCCTTCCCCCACCACCTCAATGGTGCTTTAGCACAGCACCGGGGCTGCTGCCGGGGCCATGGAAACACCTCAGTTGGAATCGCTTGATATAGAATAATAAATTGTGACCAACTGCAAAAAGACCTTGACAGTGTTGTGAGATAGTCAGCAGGCAGCAGTATGATGATAAATAGGGTGAAAAAAGTTCCTCATGAGGATCAATGTAAGTACCTAGGTGTTAATATAACAAAAGTTCTTCATTGGAGTAATCATATAAACGGGATTGTATATAAAAGTTACAGAACTCTTCACACGGTTATGAGGATATTTAACAGTTGTAATAAGGATGTAAAGGAGAGAACTTGTAAGTCTTCAGTAAGACCAAAATTAGAGTATGATTCCAGTGTATGGAACTTGATCATGTTGATTACCTGATTCAAGAACTGGAAAAAATTTAAAGAAAAGCAGCTCGATTTGTTTTGGGTGATTTCTGACAAGAGAGTAAATTTTGCTAAGTTTGGGCTGGGAAGACTTGGGAGAAAGGAGACGAGCTGCTTGACTATACGGTATGTATCCAACCTGTCAGTGGAGAGATGGTGTGGAATGTCATTATTAGACAAATAAGTTTGAGTGGTGTTTTTAAAACAAAAAAAATCACAACATGAAAAGGTTGGAATTCAAGAGGATGAATTGGGACAAATATTAATTTATAGGAAGAGGAGTTAGGGACTGAAATTCATCAAGGGAAATATTTGATAAATACCCAAAATCGTTGAAATTATTTAAGAAAAGACTAGGTAAACAACAGATAGGGTATCTGCCACCCGTCCAACTAATACAGATTACTGGTGATTGATGTTCAAATTAGATCGCAAAAAAACAGACAATTAAATAAACTTGTAGTCTGTCAGAGAGGAATGGAAGTAAGTTCTTAAGCATTTCCCTGACAGACTGTTCGCAAAACACAAAAAATCAGGCAGAGGGCTGGAGTAAAGTATTTTGGAAGAGAAATCTGAACTCAAAAGTGGAGTTAAGCAGAAGTGGTAACTGATTGGTATCCTAGACAGCCAGGTACAAGATGATCTTGGTTAATTCCTCTGGCTCAGAGGCTGAGTAGTTATGACATCTTCAGCATTAGAGTTTATGTTAGTAAGGGCCCTATCTTCGCAGGCGTGCAGGTCACTTGTAGCGTGTTAACTCAAAAGACTAGAACCAGGCCTCTCCGAAGGAAACACATGATTATTATTATTATTATTATTATTATTATTATTATTATTATTATTATTATTATTATGGAGGGGATGGTTGCTCAGTTGTATTCCTTCTTAAAACAATAATCAGCTTATCATCACCATAGAGGAACAACAACAACAAAATAACCATCTTTTTTTTTTCCTTATCCAACATGACTATACATTGAAGTGTCTGTTCGAAAGGCAGGCTGCACATTTAATTGACTTTTATCGCTTTCCAGTTCAATTTCCACAATATCATCTGCACACTTGACCTTGTAAGCAGTGTGCAGATGTTCGACCTCACAAGCATTAGTCCATACTTGCCAACTTTCAAAAAGAGAAATCCGGAAGATCATAAAGCGGAAAATTTTTAACAACACGTGCATGCGTAACAGTCTCGGGACATAATGATAAAGGACAACAAGGGAGGGGAGATTATAAACGATACTAACACAAGTCAAATACAGTGGAACCTCCATGCTTCGTTCCCGGAACTGTCGTTTTCCCATATTCATCGCTGAATTTATTCGGTTCCAAAAATGTTCCGTATAAACCTATGTTAAATTTCCCCGCATCTGTCGTTTCTCAATCTATCGTTTTATCGCATCGATCATCGAAAAATTATTTGTCCTCTGTCACAATTTTCCCGCGCTGATTGATCGTACGTACGTACGAAAAATATACACAAAAGTTTTTTTGAATTTAGAGGGACTGTTCAATACTCTTAGCATATAATAGCGGCAACCTGCTACGCAAGAATGTACGAGCGATTCGGAGTTGCTAGTCTTGAACAAGGATCTTGTAGGCTGGAGTGCTGTGCGCAGGTTATTCACGCCCACGAGCCTCCTGGTGCTAACGCTTCTCCTCGGCCCACTAACCGACCCCTAGAAGTATTCTTGTTAACAAGAATTAAAACATAGACAGCGTAAAATCATTTTCTGTGTTGGTATAGGCTGGCTAGGGCTGCCAACTTCGTTGAAAAAAAAGAGAAAATCGCGCAGTGTGCCAGATATGTTTTAATTAGTCACAGGGTGATTAATGGTGTCGTATGTGGGATGCTAGAGGCCTGTTGACCGCTTTGTTGTCCTCTGCCTAATAGTCTTGTTATAGGCCAGACCTAACTAAGCCAGATCAATAATATTTTCTCATAGCCTAGCCTTGTAACTAGTTCCTAAATTGGCAGCTTCGCACAAGCCGCAGTGACGTCATCTGAGCTGAGCTGGAGGAGCCGCGCCATGTTGGGTATCTAACCTATCGTTCGCAAAGGACCTACGGAATCTTTTCCTAAATACAGGTTATCGCCGAAATATCCACGTGTATCTTTAATTTGCAATAAGAGACCTGAAAGGTTTTCAATTATTACGAAATGTGTAATGAAATGTGAAACGAAACAACGTAAAAGTCGCGCTTTTTATTTTCATCTCGTAGGCCTATATCATGGTTGCAATATTTTGATTATGAGCTAAATGGTTAGTACGTGTTGACCTTTGGTTCAAGGGGTCTCGATTGGGTCAAGGATTTTAACTTTCCTAGGTTAATTCCAACGGTTAGGGGCTGTCTGTTTGCCGAATTTAACATTATAATTCATCTTAGGTAGGGCCGCATTTTCATTCGCGTGTAGATCGCCTATCACGTGACAACTTGAAAGACCTGCACCCGGCTCCGGAGGCCACACGCCATTGTTTTTATAATAATAATAATAATAATAATAATAATAATAATAATAATAATAATAATAATAATAATAATCCTGTGTGGGGATTTACCGGTTACCTCCATCGGGCGCGTCCCATTGGAATTGGGGAAGCTCGCTGGCTCTGCCGCCAGCAGAGTCAGAGGGTAGTAGGGAAATAAAATACCACCGTGAAAAAAAAAAAAAAAAAAAAAAAAAAAAAACTGGTCCCTTGCCAGGGTTACGGCAAAGACTGGTAAATGACCAGAAGCCAGAAAACATCTTGAGGCAATCTCTAGGGCTAACAACCCTAGTTGTAAAAGGATGGGTACCCGTCCAAAGCAAAGTCAAGTCAAAAAGCATGATGGCACAACATTTCAAGAAACATACCCCAGGGGGGTAAATCTTTGGATAAATACCTCGTCGTGAACGCCACGGCGCACGAGTCTCGTTCGGATTCTGGGGGTGACTCGACATCATGCAAGAGACGAGTCGGAGCGTCTCGGTGCACCCCGAAGAGTCAAAATCTCAGGCCAAAATCTAAAACCTTTCTAGCAACTTTCAACATAAATTCACTTACACAAACTGGCAAGCTGAAAACCCTCACCAAAGCTCTTCACGAAAATCAGATATCCCTAATAGCCCTACAGGAAACAAGGTACCCAGATGAAGAGATTTTTGAATCCGAAGGCTATCGATTATTCAAGAGCAAAGCGCAAAGAGGAATCCTCAATGGAGCTGTGATGCTTGGAACCGCGTTTGCTGTTAGAACAAAGATCCTTAAATCGGTTGCAAATTTCAAACCTGTGAATGACAGATTGTCTATACTCACAATTAAATGCGCGAACAAAACCTACGCCCTAGTTAACGCACTGCTCCTACAAACGATAAGAGCAAGTCTGATCCAGACGAAGTTGATAATTTCTGGGACCTACTGGATGAAAAATTAAACAAAATCCCCAAACACCATGTCAAGCTTCTTTTGGGTGACTTCAATGCCCAACTAGGTCGTGAACAGAAGTACAAGAGAGTTATAGGAAATTACCCTGCTCGCAAAAGAACCAATCCCAACGGCAAAAGACTGGTGTCCATTTGCGAAAATCACAACCTGCAGGTCATGTCAACCCACTTTCGCCATCTACCCAGAAAGCAAATGACTTGGCGTTGTCCCGTCCAAGCTCTCGGAGAGTTCCAAATTGATCATGTTGCAATCTCCAGGAGAAACAGCCCTGAGATTATGAATGTCAAGGTAAAGAAAGGCATCAATGTGGCCTTAGATCATTATATGTCTCTTATCAAATTCAAACCAATTCCCGCAAACACAAGGAAGACAACCAAACAGATCACACGCTTCGACAATGATAAACTTCGACAAAGGGTCGAGGAGTTCCAGGAAAAGGCTAGACCAAATGTCAGTGACTTTAACAACGCCAAAAGACTCCTTGTTGAGGCCACCAAAGACGTTGCAGAAATCAAGAGAAGCAAAAAGCATGCCTGGTGGAATGGTACCTGCGAATCAGTCCTCCAAGAAAGACTCAATGCGTGGAAACAGTACTACTCTACGAAATCAGAAAATGATTGGGAAACCTACAAAACCCAACGTGCCCAAGCAGCTAGGGTGTTCAGAACTGAGAAACGTAAATAAGAAAAATCTCTCATTGAAGAGATAGAACAAAACTTTAGGAAGAATGAAAGCAGAGAGTACTACAGAGCCTTCAAACGCAAACTCACTGGCTATAAACCACCATCTCTATGCTTTGAGCGAAAGGACGGCACACTGGCGACGTCAGATGAAGAAAATTGCAGCATTCTGGCAGATTACTTCAAGAATTTACTTAAATGCTCTAAACCGCAAAGCGCCATTGAGACCAAGGAACCCTTACTCAGGTACCCAGATTCCAGACCACCCGACAGAGATGAAATCAAGCGCCACATTGCCCGTCTCAAAAATAACAAAGCGCCGGGGGAAGACTCAGGAGTAGCAGAACTATGGAAATATGCTCCAGAGGAATCACTTGATATCTTGCAAAAGCAAATAGAAGAAATTTGGAACAAGGAGACCCTACCCGAAGATTGGAAAATAGCTTTCATCCATCCATTACACAAAAAAGGCAGCATGAAGAACATCAACAACTACAGAGGAATATCTTTGCTACCCGTGACTTACAAAATTCTATCACTTGCCATCCTGGAGCGTTTGGAAGCACAAGTCGAACATCAAATAGGTGAATACCAAGAAGGGTTCAGAAAAGGTCGCTCAACAGCTGAACAGATCCAAAATCTCAAAACGATCATCAGATATTGTACACTAAAGTCAAAGCAGTATGTGTCTGTCTTTGTGGACTTTAAGAAACCGTACGACACCATTGACCGGGAAGTCCTGCTAAACATCTTAAATGAATTTGGAGTTGATTTGAAACTGCTGGCATTAATTAGAGCCACCCTGACCGATACAAAATCCAAGGTGAAGTTTCACGGATGTCTCTCGCATTCCTCTGACATCAAAACAGGAGTCCGACAAGGTGATGGGCTATCCCCGATACTCTTCAACTGTGTTCTTGAAAAGACCATCAGAACCTGGCGGGTGAGATTACAGGAAACCAACTACAGTCCATTGAGAATAGGAACCAAATCCAAGGGGATCGCAACAGACTGCTTAGCATTTGCCGATGATATTGCTGTTCTCTCAAACGACATAGAAACCGCTAGAGCTCAAGTTGAAATTTTAAAGGAAATTGCCGAACAAACTGGTTTGCAGATATTGTTTGAGAAAACAGAAGTAATGACTAACATCAAAGAGGCTCCACCAAAACTCCATACAAAATACGGGGACATCACCCGAGAAGACAAATTCAAATACCTGGGTGAGATCATCAAGAAAAATGGACTGGACAAAGAAGCACTTCAGCAGCGAGTACACAAACTGGAAATAGTCTACCAAACATCCCGCACAATCTAAAACAAAAACATGCCTTTCCCAAAACACCAAGATATGTCACTATGAAACAGTTCTGAAGCCAGTAGTTCTATATGCAGCCGAAACCCTGTCTCTAAATGCCAACAAAGGACTCCTTGAAGAACTGGAGAAAAGAGAACACAAAATTGTGAGAGGAATCTTGGGATCAAAGTACAGAAATGGAATCCATCAGAAGAGATCCAACAAGGAAGTCTACAGCAAAATAGAGAAAATAACCGACACAATCAGAAAAAGACGGGCACGATTTTACGGTCATCTGAAAAGAATGGATGGAAGAAAGTTAACTAAAGAAATCTTTCACTTTTTTGATTCAAACCCCAAAATCACAATTCCCTGGTTTAGAAATACCAAAGAAGACCTGCAAATGCTACATATCTCTGCTGAAGACGCCCTTAACAGAGATCTCTTCTGCAAGAAAATATTGACGAACGGGCTAAACCGAGACGAACAACCAAAGAGAAGACACGGTGCCCCTTGGACAGAGGAGCGTGAGCAGGCCCACTCACAAAGAATGAGGGAAATTTGGGCTCTAAAGAAGGCCAAGTTCAGTGTCAAATGCAACAAGACTTAACGTGGTCCTTGATGGCCCCAGCGAATTATATATAGATATATATATATATAAAATAATAATAATAATAATAATAATAATAATAATAATAATAATAATAATAATAATAATTTATTTACATAACGAAAAAGTCCCAATACAGTACCTGTATTTTATTATTTTGCTTTCCCTCTATTTGTTATGTTGCCTGCATTTATAGTTTTGCCGCATCCATTGTCATTTTCCCTGAAAAACGATGCACGGAAGTTTTACTGTATATGTTGTGATCACCCCTGAAACACAAAGTTACATCTTGATGAGTGCTCATCTGTTTTCACTTAACACTGGGAACACTTTCCGTGATCATATAAAACAAGGAAATTAAGCAGAATATGCTTCCCGAAAAGAATGATAATATCGTTTCTTAGTTGAACTCATTACGAACACCACTAAAAGTACTAAATCGCTTGGAAATTCGTCACACAATACCACGAGTTTCAGAACTACTGCCAAAGATACACACACGCACGCAAACAAAGCCTTTCAGCTGCTACGAAGCTTGATGCAGTTACTAAAGTTGTTTTTTATAAATTCACAGCCTGCTACTTTTCACGGATTTCTTTTCTTCAAAATCACAGCCTGCTACTTGTTCGGGAACACCTCACTGAATGCAGTAGCAGTTGAGGTAGAACAGGTGACAAAAGCACAGAGATAATCGATACAGTTTACGGTCGAATTTCTAACACTGCAACTCGTATTACCAGCTACTATAGAAAGTCAAATAAATGCGATTTGACCGAAGAAAGCGAAACCAAGTGCGGATATTCAAAATCCCTACAATAATGTTGTTCATCCGTACAACCGCAAAACACACACAAAACCCGTACATTTTACGGAAAAACCGGAATACTTGTCAGGTATGTTAGTCGCTAGTCTGGAACTCAGCTGTTAACATGGTGAAATAATTATCATTGCAACACTGTATTTTTGTACATAAATCTTATTTTAAGTACTTGTCGACTCAAAGGGAACACGATGCTTTTGTTCAACAATTTTCTGGTGAAGTGCCACCTTCACAAGCAGAGATTCAAGTAACTTAATTGTACATATATTTGAAACTACTGGGTCAGTGTTCAATAAAAAACACACACCTACACAAACAGTTTTAACAGAGGAAAAGCTAGACGACATTTTATTGTGACATTGATATTTTACGAACTTTTTGTACTTTTTTTTTTGCTAGTTGTTTTACGTCGCACCGACACAGACAGGTCTTACGGAGATGATGGGACAGGAAAGGGCCTTAATTAAGGTACAGCCCCAGCATTTGCCTGGTGTATAAAAAAAACCATTTTCAGGGCTGCCGACTGTGGGGTTCGAACCTACTATCTCCCGAATACTGGATACTGGCCGCACTTAAGCGACTGCAGCTATCGAGCTCGGTTATTGTTGTGTGTTTAATTTAAAGTTTTATTTACTTTTTAAGTTCTTAAAGTCTTAGATATTTTCGGGCGGAAGTTTGTCCTTATTGCAGCCCATATTGTCTGTGAATTAGATGATCCTTTCATACAAACAATAAAAATAACTTAAGTGATGGCTGTATGTGTTTACGCATTGCGCAACATATACGATGTACACGATTCCAACTATCATTGGGACCGTCGCCAATAAGCCTAGGGAACCAGAGAATAAATCCTCACACATTGGAGGAACTGAAAGAAAAAATTACAAATGAAATCAGGAACATTACAGTGGCAGAACTCACTCGCGTCAGCCAGAATGTGGCTACCAGATACAATGCCTGTATAACCCACGAAGGATGACACATCTGGCACCTTTTATACGGTAAGATTTCATATAAGATTGTATACACGCTTAAAACAGGGCAGCTGCGCGCGACATAAGTTCAGCTGAGACAACTGCCGTAGCGCAGAGTACAAACACCGTGCATTCAGTCTTAGTTTATATGAGACCCTGTACACACCATCAACACACAGGAATTAACATAATCACCCAAATCAGATAGTTTATAAACACTGCATCAGGGCTAACCGCTAATATTTTTTTAAACATGTAAGAAGCACGTGGCTGCAAGGAAAAAACATCACAAAACTTGAGGCATAGATATCATGAAAACAAACCAACGTAGAAGGCTTCTGGTGACATCTTAAAAAATGATATGTATTTACGTGAATAATACCCGCACATTTTTTTAAAATTGAGGCACGAAATTGGAGTACGGGTTTTATTTTATTTTTTCAAAATCAGCCTTCCTATAGTTAGGGTGCGGGGATTATTCACGTAAATACGGCAAATGAGAGTTAAGAAAAGCTATTCAGAGTGAAGCAGATTATTTAATTATCAAAATAATTAGCTGACAAGTTACTGAGGGAAAATAATGTAATACTGTTTGGTTATCAGTCTATAGACTGGTTTGATACAGCCCTCCCTATCCAGTACCAAACTTTCTATTTCTACATAACTACTGCATCCTACATCTACACTAAATATGGTAAGAAAGTATTATAATCATTATAAAATGTCAAAGCCATTTTGACAGTGCTGATATAATTATTTTATTATTATTATTGATATATACAGTCGTATCAGCACACACGTTTTTAAAACATAACCGGTTTTCGGACACTAAGGTCCATCATCAGTGTTAATATTTAAATTTAATTTCACATAAGTGTGTCGTCAAAATGAGTTAAAAATGAGTTTAAATTTGTGGCCCTGTTGACATCAACTGTAAAATGAGAAAAAAGAAACCAAGTGTTAAAATTATGAAATCAATATATGTAAACTTACAATGTTGTTGTAAAAATTATGGACGTACTATGTTAAGGCTGGCTTTCCTTCGTGCTCAGGCTGTTGGTCGAGTACTAACAAGCGTTCAGCTTTAACTACGGAACCGCACTGCAAGCACATGATGTTACGTCACCTCAAGGTTACGTAGTGAGCACCTGATATTTACGTCAACTCAAGATTGTAAACAAGATGTTGCTTGCGGCTGTTTCATTTAAAATTTTATCTGGTTCCCTAGTCTGTGCTAAAAATATCTCAATGTTTTCACGTGTATTTAATTCAAATCCATAATTACCTGTCAAAATGGCTTTGATATTTTATAATGATTATAATTCGTCATTCATAGGTCGAGAAACATCCAAAGCCTTTAAATTTAGGAACATAAAATTGAAAATTTTAACCATCAATGAGGACATTAAGTTCAATCACGAATGCTTAAAGCAAAACTTAACACCGAATTTTGTTAATCTGAAAAGCAATAACACATCAATATCTTGCCAACGAGCTGTCAAAATAGCACGGACAACATGGTTAAAAAGTGAAATCAAGAGTCTACATGCAAAGAAGGACCAGTTAAATGAAGAAGCGTTTCAACTTCAACTTCAACTTATGAACACATTCAATAAACTGGAATGGACATGTCTCGCAACACACATTCACGAATACATAAGAATTAGACTTGAGAAAAAACGAAAAACAATTCAGAATAAATTAAATAAACTTAAGAACAAATATACACATGATGATTCCAATAATTTAACTGAACACGAATTTTGTGAACCTGTTGTCAACATTTCGGACACACCTTTAACCCAAAATGAAACAAACCTATTAAAACTAGGTTACAAACACAGTTTTAAACAAAACATTAACAATGCCGCATTAAAACAACTACAGTGAAACTCTGTTAAGAAGTTTTTCAAGGGACTGCAAAAAAAAAACTTCTTAAGCAGGAAACTTCTTAAAAGGGGTAATGCCCA